>NW_025064118.1:0-1477415 GCF_018152265.1 Drosophila ficusphila
GACAGTGGCGCCACCTAGTGGCCAAAGTGGTACTAAAATGCCTCGACAGTGGCGCCACCTAGTGGCCAAAAGTGGTACTAAAATGCCCGGACAGTGGCGCCACCTATTGGCCAAAAAAGTGGTACTAAAATGCCCGACAGTGGCGCCACCTAGTGGCCAAAAGTGGTACTAAAATGCCCGACAGTGGCGCCACCTAGTGGCCAAAAGTGGTACTAAAATGCCCGACAGTGGCGCCACCTAGTGGCCAAAAGTGGTACTAAATGCCCGACAGTGGCGCCACCTAGTGGCCAAAAGTGGTACTAAAATGCCTGACAGTGGCGCCACCTAGTGGCCAAAAGTGGTACTAAATGCCTGACAGTGGCGCCACCTAGTGCGGCCAAAAGTGGTACTAAAATGCCCGACAGTGGCGCCACCTAGTGGCCAAAAGTGGTACTAAAATGCCTGACAGTGGCGCCACCTAGTACAAAAGTGGCACTAAAATGCCCGACAGTGGCGCCACCTAGTTGTCCGTAAGTGGTACTAAAACGCCCGACAGTGGCGCTCTCTAGTGTGTCAAATTGGTACTACCGCGCGCGACGGTGGCGCTTTCTTAGTGTGTCATACCGGTACTCACCGCGCGCCCAACGCGTATGTTACGACTTTTTTGCCACATCCGCCGATGCGCTCCTGCCGGCAACTATCAAAATTACTTTATACTGCGCCTTATTGCAGTGCCTGTCGGGGGCGGTCGATGGCCTAGCAGCTAAGCGCAAGACCACGAACCGAAAAGACCTGGGCTCGAGTCCAGGCAAAGGCAATTACAAAAAAAAAAAGATTTTTCTCAAGTAGATTAGATAGGAGGGATTCGATAGTAGGAACTGTGCATGATGCCCCCTCAGACAGCTGCAGTCCAATACCCTGTCCTCATCCTAGTGTCCACATCCTCCACCCGAGTGTGTCGCCGGAGGATCAGGTGCCCTCCAGGAGAAAGTGGATGAGCAGGTGCCCTCCAGGAGTAGGCGGATGATGGCCTGGTCTGGCAACCCTACGAACAGGTGGCAACCCTAGGATACGGTCACACTAAACGGGGGCCTAAAAGTATGCAATAGTAAAAATCGCGGGACGGTGGCGCTTCCTAGTGGGCGAAAGTGGCACTACTGCAAGCCGAAGGTGGCGCCACCTAGTGTCCGGAAGTGGTACTAAAATGCCCGACAGTGGCGCCACCTAGTGGCCAAAAGTGGTACTAAAATGCCCGACAGTGGCGCCACCTAGTGGCCAAAAGTGGTACTAAAATGCCCGACAGTGGCGCCACCTAGTGGCCAAAAGTGGTACTAAAATGCCCGACAGTGGCGCCACCTAGTGGCCAAAAGTGGTACTAAATGCCCGACAGTGGCGCCACCTAGTGGCCAAAAGTGGTACTAAAATGCCCGACAGTGGCGCCACCTAGTGGCCAGGCTAGAAAGACAGTGGCGCCACCTGTCAAGTGGTACTAAATGCCCGACGTGGCGCCACTGTGGCCAAGTGGTACTAAATGCGACAGTGGGCCACCTAGTGGCCAAAGTGGTACTAAAATGCCCGACAGTGGCGCCACCTAGTGGCCAAAAGTGGTACTAAAATGCCCGACAGTGGCGCCACCTAGTGGCCAAAAGTGGTACTAAAATGCCCGACAGTGGCGCCACCTAGTGGCCAAAAGTGGTACTAAAATGCCCGACAGTGGCGCCACCTAGTGTCCGTAAGTGGTACTAAAACGCCCGACAGTGGCGCTCTCTAGTGTGTCAAATTGGTACTACCGCGCGCGACGGTGGCGCTTTCTAGTGTGTCAAATTGGCACTCACCGCGCGCCCAACACGTATGCTACACTTTTTGCCACATCCGCCGATGCGCTCCTGCCGGCAACTATCAAAATTACTTTATACTGCGCCTTATTGCAGTGCCTGTCGGGGGCGGTCGATGGCCTAGCAGCTTAAGCGCAAGACCACGAACCGAAAAGACCTGGGCTCGAGTCCAGGCAAAGGCAATTACAAAAAAAAAAAAAGATTTTTCTCAAGTAGATTAGATAGAGGGATTCGATAGTAGGAACTGTGCATGATGCCCCCTCAGACAGCTGCAGTCCAATACCCTGTCCTCATCCTAGTGTCCACATCCTCCACCCGAGTGTGTCGCCGGAGGATCAGGTGCCCTCCAGGAGAAAGTGGATGAGCAGGTGCCCTCCAGGAGTAGGCGGATGATGGCCTGGTCTGGCAACCCTACGAACAGGTGGCAACCCTAGGATACGGTCACACTAAACGGGGGGCCTAAAAGTATGCAATAGTAAAAATCGCGGGACGGTGGCGCTTCCTAGTGGGCGAAAGTGGCACTACTGCAAGCCGAAGGTGGCGCCACCTAGTGTCCGGAAGTGGTACTAAAATGCCCGACAGTGGCGCCACCTAGTGGCCAAAAGTGGTACTAAAATGCCCGACAGTGGCGCCACCTAGTGGCCAAAAGTGGTACTAAAATGCCCGACAGTGGCGCCACCTAGTGGCCAAAAGTGGTACTAAAATGCCCGACAGTGGCGCCACCTAGTGGCCAAAAGTGGTACTAAAATGCCCGACAGTGGCGCCACCTAGTGGCCAAAAGTGGTACTAAAATGCCCGACAGTGGCGCCACCTAGTGGCCAAAAGTGGTACTAAAATGCCCGACAGTGGCGCCACCTAGTGGCCAAAAGTGGTACTAAAATGCCCGACAGTGGCGCCACCTAGTGGCCAAAAGTGGTACTAAAATGCCCGACAGTGGCGCCACCTAGTGGCCAAAAGTGGTACTAAAATGCCCGACAGTGGCGCCACCTAGTGGCCAAAAGTGGTACTAAAATGCCCGACAGTGGCGCCACCTAGTGTCCGTAAGTGGTACTAAAACGCCCGACAGTGGCGCTCTCTAGTGTGTCAAATTGGTACTACCGCGCGCGACGGTGGCGCTTTCTAGTGTGTCAAATTGGCACTCACCGCGCGCCCAACGCGTATGCTACACTTTTTGCCACATCCGCCGATGCGCTCCTGCCGGCAACTATCAAAATTACTTTATACTGCGCCTTATTGCAGTGCCTGTCGGGGGCGGTCGATGGCCTAGCAGCTTAAGCGCAAGACCACGAACCGAAAAGACCTGGGCTCGAGTCCAGGCAAAGGCAATTACAAAAAAAAAAAAAAGATTTTTCTCAAGTAGATTAGATAGAGGGATTCGATAGTAGGAACTGTGCATGATGCCCCCTCAGACAGCTGCAGTCCAATACCCTGTCCTCATCCTAGTGTCCACATCCTCCACCCGAGTGTGTCGCCGGAGGATCAGGTGCCCTCCAGGAGAAAGTGGATGAGCAGGTGCCCTCCAGGAGTAGGCGGATGATGGCCTGGTCTGGCAACCCTACGAACAGGTGGCAACCCTAGGATACGGTCACACTAAACGGGGGGCCTAAAAGTATGCAATAGTAAAAATCGCGGGACGGTGGCGCTTCCTAGTGGGCGAAAGTGGCACTACTGCAAGCCGAAGGTGGCGCCACCTAGTGTCCGGAAGTGGTACTAAAATGCCCGACAGTGGCGCCACCTAGTGGCCAAAAGTGGTACTAAAATGCCCGACAGTGGCGCCACCTAGTGGCCAAAAGTGGTACTAAAATGCCCGACAGTGGCGCCACCTAGTGGCCAAAAGTGGTACTAAAATGCCCGACAGTGGCGCCACCTAGTGGCCAAAAGTGGTACTAAAATGCCCGACAGTGGCGCCACCTAGTGGCCAAAAGTGGTACTAAAATGCCCGACAGTGGCGCCACCTAGTGGCCAAAAGTGGTACTAAAATGCCCGACAGTGGCGCCACCTAGTGGCCAAAAGTGGTACTAAAATGCCCGACAGTGGCGCCACCTAGTGGCCAAAAGTGGTACTAAAATGCCCGACAGTGGCGCCACCTAGTGGCCAAAAGTGGTACTAAAATGCCCGACAGTGGCGCCACCTAGTGGCCAAAAGTGGTACTAAAATGCCCGACAGTGGCGCCACCTAGTGGCCAAAAGTGGTACTAAAATGCCCGACAGTGGCGCCACCTAGTGGCCAAAAGTGGTACTAAAATGCCCGACAGTGGCGCCACCTAGTGGCCAAAAGTGGTACTAAAATGCCCGACAGTGGCGCCACCTAGTGTCCGTAAGTGGTACTAAAACGCCCGACAGTGGCGCTCTCTAGTGTGTCAAATTGGTACTACCGCGCGCGACGGTGGCGCTTTCTAGTGTGTCAAATTGGCACTCACCGCGCGCCCAACGCGTATGCTACACTTTTTGCCACATCCGCCGATGCGCTCCTGCCGGCAACTATCAAAATTACTTTATACTGCGCCTTATTGCAGTGCCTGTCGGGGGCGGTCGATGGCCTAGCAGCTTAAGCGCAAGACCACGAACCGAAAAGACCTGGGCTCGAGTCCAGGCAAAGGCAATTACAAAAAAAAAAAAAGATTTTTCTCAAGTAGATTAGATAGAGGGATTCGATAGTAGGAACTGTGCATGATGCCCCCTCAGACAGCTGCAGTCCAATACCCTGTCCTCATCCTAGTGTCCACATCCTCCACCCGAGTGTGTCGCCGGAGGATCAGGTGCCCTCCAGGAGAAAGTGGATGAGCAGGTGCCCTCCAGGAGTAGGCGGATGATGGCCTGGTCTGGCAACCCTACGAACAGGTGGCAACCCTAGGATACGGTCACACTAAACGGGGGGCCTAAAAGTATGCAATAGTAAAAATCGCGGGACGGTGGCGCTTCCTAGTGGGCGAAAGTGGCACTACTGCAAGCCGAAGGTGGCGCCACCTAGTGTCCGGAAGTGGTACTAAAATGCCCGACAGTGGCGCCACCTAGTGTCCGGAAGTGGTACTAAAATGCCCGACAGTGGCGCCACCTAGTGGCCAAAAGTGGTACTAAAATGCCCGACAGTGGCGCCACCTAGTGGCCAAAAGTGGTACTAAAATGCCCGACAGTGGCGCCACCTAGTGGCCAAAAGTGGTACTAAAATGCCCGACAGTGGCGCCACCTAGTGGCCAAAAGTGGTACTAAAATGCCCGACAGTGGCGCCACCTAGTGGCCAAAAGTGGTACTAAAATGCCCGACAGTGGCGCCACCTAGTGGCCAAAAGTGGTACTAAAATGCCCGACAGTGGCGCCACCTAGTGGCCAAAAGTGGTACTAAAATGCCCGACAGTGGCGCCACCTAGTGGCCAAAAGTGGTACTAAAATGCCCGACAGTGGCGCCACCTAGTGGCCAAAAGTGGTACTAAAATGCCCGACAGTGGCGCCACCTAGTGGCCAAAAGTGGTACTAAAATGCCCGACAGTGGCGCCACCTAGTGGCCAAAAGTGGTACTAAAATGCCCGACAGTGGCGCCACCTAGTGTCCGTAAGTGGTACTAAAACGCCCGACAGTGGCGCTCTCTAGTGTGTCAAATTGGTACTACCGCGCGCGACGGTGGCGCTTTCTAGTGTGTCAAATTGGCACTCACCGCGCGCCCAACACGTATGCTACACTTTTTGCCACATCCGCCGATGCGCTCCTGCCGGCAACTATCAAAATTACTTTATACTGCGCCTTATTGCAGTGCCTGTCGGGGGCGGTCGATGGCCTAGCAGCTTAAGCGCAAGACCACGAACCGAAAAGACCTGGGCTCGAGTCCAGGCAAAGGCAATTACAAAAAAAAAAAAAGATTTTTCTCAAGTAGATTAGATAGAGGGATTCGATAGTAGGAACTGTGCATGATGCCCCCTCAGACAGCTGCAGTCCAATACCCTGTCCTCATCCTAGTGTCCACATCCTCCACCCGAGTGTGTCGCCGGAGGATCAGGTGCCCTCCAGGAGAAAGTGGATGAGCAGGTGCCCTCCAGGAGTAGGCGGATGATGGCCTGGTCTGGCAACCCTACGAACAGGTGGCAACCCTAGGATACGGTCACACTAAACGGGGGGCCTAAAAGTATGCAATAGTAAAAATCGCGGGACGGTGGCGCTTCCTAGTGGGCGAAAGTGGCACTACTGCAAGCCGAAGGTGGCGCCACCTAGTGTCCGGAAGTGGTACTAAAATGCCCGACAGTGGCGCCACCTAGTGTCCGGAAGTGGTACTAAAATGCCCGACAGTGGCGCCACCTAGTGGCCAAAAGTGGTACTAAAATGCCCGACAGTGGCGCCACCTAGTGGCCAAAAGTGGTACTAAAATGCCCGACAGTGGCGCCACCTAGTGGCCAAAAGTGGTACTAAAATGCCCGACAGTGGCGCCACCTAGTGGCCAAAAGTGGTACTAAAATGCCCGACAGTGGCGCCACCTAGTGTCCGTAAGTGGTACTAAAACGCCCGACAGTGGCGCTCTCTAGTGTGTCAAATTGGTACTACCGCGCGCGACGGTGGCGCTTTCTAGTGTGTCAAATTGGCACTCACCGCGCGCCCAACACGTATGCTACACTTTTTGCCACATCCGCCGATGCGCTCCTGCCGGCAACTATCAAAATTACTTTATACTGCGCCTTATTGCAGTGCCTGTCGGGGGCGGTCGATGGCCTAGCAGCTTAAGCGCAAGACCACGAACCGAAAAGACCTGGGCTCGAGTCCAGGCAAAGGCAATTACAAAAAAAAAAAAAGATTTTTCTCAAGTAGATTAGATAGAGGGATTCGATAGTAGGAACTGTGCATGATGCCCCCTCAGACAGCTGCAGTCCAATACCCTGTCCTCATCCTAGTGTCCACATCCTCCACCCGAGTGTGTCGCCGGAGGATCAGGTGCCCTCCAGGAGAAAGTGGATGAGCAGGTGCCCTCCAGGAGTAGGCGGATGATGGCCTGGTCTGGCAACCCTACGAACAGGTGGCAACCCTAGGATACGGTCACACTAAACGGGGGGCCTAAAAGTATGCAATAGTAAAAATCGCGGGACGGTGGCGCTTCCTAGTGGGCGAAAGTGGCACTACTGCAAGCCGAAGGTGGCGCCACCTAGTGTCCGGAAGTGGTACTAAAATGCCCGACAGTGGCGCCACCTAGTGGCCAAAAGTGGTACTAAAATGCCCGACAGTGGCGCCACCTAGTGGCCAAAAGTGGTACTAAAATGCCCGACAGTGGCGCCACCTAGTGGCCAAAAGTGGTACTAAAATGCCCGACAGTGGCGCCACCTAGTGGCCAAAAGTGGTACTAAAATGCCCGACAGTGGCGCCACCTAGTGGCCAAAAGTGGTACTAAAATGCCCGACAGTGGCGCCACCTAGTGGCCAAAAGTGGTACTAAAATGCCCGACAGTGGCGCCACCTAGTGGCCAAAAGTGGTACTAAAATGCCCGACAGTGGCGCCACCTAGTGTCCGTAAGTGGTACTAAAACGCCCGACAGTGGCGCTCTCTAGTGTGTCAAATTGGTACTACCGCGCGCGACGGTGGCGCTTTCTAGTGTGTCAAATTGGCACTCACCGCGCGCCCAACACGTATGCTACACTTTTTGCCACATCCGCCGATGCGCTCCTGCCGGCAACTATCAAAATTACTTTATACTGCGCCTTATTGCAGTGCCTGTCGGGGGCGGTCGATGGCCTAGCAGCTTAAGCGCAAGACCACGAACCGAAAAGACCTGGGCTCGAGTCCAGGCAAAGGCAATTACAAAAAAAAAAAAGATTTTTCTCAAGTAGATTAGATAGAGGGATTCGATAGTAGGAACTGTGCATGATGCCCCCTCAGACAGCTGCAGTCCAATACCCTGTCCTCATCCTAGTGTCCACATCCTCCACCCGAGTGTGTCGCCGGAGGATCAGGTGCCCTCCAGGAGAAAGTGGATGAGCAGGTGCCCTCCAGGAGTAGGCGGATGATGGCCTGGTCTGGCAACCCTACGAACAGGTGGCAACCCTAGGATACGGTCACACTAAACGGGGGGCCTAAAAGTATGCAATAGTAAAAATCGCGGGACGGTGGCGCTTCCTAGTGGGCGAAAGTGGCACTACTGCAAGCCGAAGGTGGCGCCACCTAGTGTCCGGAAGTGGTACTAAAATGCCCGACAGTGGCGCCACCTAGTGGCCAAAAGTGGTACTAAAATGCCCGACAGTGGCGCCACCTAGTGGCCAAAAGTGGTACTAAAATGCCCGACAGTGGCGCCACCTAGTGGCCAAAAGTGGTACTAAAATGCCCGACAGTGGCGCCACCTAGTGGCCAAAAGTGGTACTAAAATGCCCGACAGTGGCGCCACCTAGTGGCCAAAAGTGGTACTAAAATGCCCGACAGTGGCGCCACCTAGTGGCCAAAAGTGGTACTAAAATGCCCGACAGTGGCGCCACCTAGTGGCCAAAAGTGGTACTAAAATGCCCGACAGTGGCGCCACCTAGTGGCCAAAAGTGGTACTAAAATGCCCGACAGTGGCGCCACCTAGTGGCCAAAAGTGGTACTAAAATGCCCGACAGTGGCGCCACCTAGTGGCCAAAAGTGGTACTAAAATGCCCGACAGTGGCGCCACCTAGTGTCCGTAAGTGGTACTAAAACGCCCGACAGTGGCGCTCTCTAGTGTGTCAAATTGGTACTACCGCGCGCGACGGTGGCGCTTTCTAGTGTGTCAAATTGGCACTCACCGCGCGCCCAACACGTATGCTACACTTTTTGCCACATCCGCCGATGCGCTCCTGCCGGCAACTATCAAAATTACTTTATACTGCGCCTTATTGCAGTGCCTGTCGGGGGCGGTCGATGGCCTAGCAGCTTAAGCGCAAGACCACGAACCGAAAAGACCTGGGCTCGAGTCCAGGCAAAGGCAATTACAAAAAAAAAAAAGATTTTTCTCAAGTAGATTAGATAGAGGGATTCGATAGTAGGAACTGTGCATGATGCCCCCTCAGACAGCTGCAGTCCAATACCCTGTCCTCATCCTAGTGTCCACATCCTCCACCCGAGTGTGTCGCCGGAGGATCAGGTGCCCTCCAGGAGAAAGTGGATGAGCAGGTGCCCTCCAGGAGTAGGCGGATGATGGCCTGGTCTGGCAACCCTACGAACAGGTGGCAACCCTAGGATACGGTCACACTAAACGGGGGGCCTAAAAGTATGCAATAGTAAAAATCGCGGGACGGTGGCGCTTCCTAGTGGGCGAAAGTGGCACTACTGCAAGCCGAAGGTGGCGCCACCTAGTGTCCGGAAGTGGTACTAAAATGCCCGACAGTGGCGCCACCTAGTGGCCAAAAGTGGTACTAAAATGCCCGACAGTGGCGCCACCTAGTGGCCAAAAGTGGTACTAAAATGCCCGACAGTGGCGCCACCTAGTGGCCAAAAGTGGTACTAAAATGCCCGACAGTGGCGCCACCTAGTGGCCAAAAGTGGTACTAAAATGCCCGACAGTGGCGCCACCTAGTGGCCAAAAGTGGTACTAAAATGCCCGACAGTGGCGCCACCTAGTGGCCAAAAGTGGTACTAAAATGCCCGACAGTGGCGCCACCTAGTGGCCAAAAGTGGTACTAAAATGCCCGACAGTGGCGCCACCTAGTGTCCGTAAGTGGTACTAAAACGCCCGACAGTGGCGCTCTCTAGTGTGTCAAATTGGTACTACCGCGCGCGACGGTGGCGCTTTCTAGTGTGTCAAATTGGCACTCACCGCGCGCCCAACACGTATGCTACACTTTTTGCCACATCCGCCGATGCGCTCCTGCCGGCAACTATCAAAATTACTTTATACTGCGCCTTATTGCAGTGCCTGTCGGGGGCGGTCGATGGCCTAGCAGCTTAAGCGCAAGACCACGAACCGAAAAGACCTGGGCTCGAGTCCAGGCAAAGGCAATTACAAAAAAAAAAAAAGATTTTTCTCAAGTAGATTAGATAGAGGGATTCGATAGTAGGAACTGTGCATGATGCCCCCTCAGACAGCTGCAGTCCAATACCCTGTCCTCATCCTAGTGTCCACATCCTCCACCCGAGTGTGTCGCCGGAGGATCAGGTGCCCTCCAGGAGAAAGTGGATGAGCAGGTGCCCTCCAGGAGTAGGCGGATGATGGCCTGGTCTGGCAACCCTACGAACAGGTGGCAACCCTAGGATACGGTCACACTAAACGGGGGGCCTAAAAGTATGCAATAGTAAAAATCGCGGGACGGTGGCGCTTCCTAGTGGGCGAAAGTGGCACTACTGCAAGCCGAAGGTGGCGCCACCTAGTGTCCGGAAGTGGTACTAAAATGCCCGACAGTGGCGCCACCTAGTGTCCGGAAGTGGTACTAAAATGCCCGACAGTGGCGCCACCTAGTGGCCAAAAGTGGTACTAAAATGCCCGACAGTGGCGCCACCTAGTGGCCAAAAGTGGTACTAAAATGCCCGACAGTGGCGCCACCTAGTGGCCAAAAGTGGTACTAAAATGCCCGACAGTGGCGCCACCTAGTGGCCAAAAGTGGTACTAAAATGCCCGACAGTGGCGCCACCTAGTGGCCAAAAGTGGTACTAAAATGCCCGACAGTGGCGCCACCTAGTGGCCAAAAGTGGTACTAAAATGCCCGACAGTGGCGCCACCTAGTGGCCAAAAGTGGTACTAAAATGCCCGACAGTGGCGCCACCTAGTGGCCAAAAGTGGTACTAAAATGCCCGACAGTGGCGCCACCTAGTGTCCGTAAGTGGTACTAAAACGCCCGACAGTGGCGCTCTCTAGTGTGTCAAATTGGTACTACCGCGCGCGACGGTGGCGCTTTCTAGTGTGTCAAATTGGCACTCACCGCGCGCCCAACACGTATGCTACACTTTTTGCCACATCCGCCGATGCGCTCCTGCCGGCAACTATCAAAATTACTTTATACTGCGCCTTATTGCAGTGCCTGTCGGGGGCGGTCGATGGCCTAGCAGCTTAAGCGCAAGACCACGAACCGAAAAGACCTGGGCTCGAGTCCAGGCAAAGGCAATTACAAAAAAAAAAAAAGATTTTTCTCAAGTAGATTAGATAGAGGGATTCGATAGTAGGAACTGTGCATGATGCCCCCTCAGACAGCTGCAGTCCAATACCCTGTCCTCATCCTAGTGTCCACATCCTCCACCCGAGTGTGTCGCCGGAGGATCAGGTGCCCTCCAGGAGAAAGTGGATGAGCAGGTGCCCTCCAGGAGTAGGCGGATGATGGCCTGGTCTGGCAACCCTACGAACAGGTGGCAACCCTAGGATACGGTCACACTAAACGGGGGGCCTAAAAGTATGCAATAGTAAAAATCGCGGGACGGTGGCGCTTCCTAGTGGGCGAAAGTGGCACTACTGCAAGCCGAAGGTGGCGCCACCTAGTGTCCGGAAGTGGTACTAAAATGCCCGACAGTGGCGCCACCTAGTGGCCAAAAGTGGTACTAAAATGCCCGACAGTGGCGCCACCTAGTGGCCAAAAGTGGTACTAAAATGCCCGACAGTGGCGCCACCTAGTGGCCAAAAGTGGTACTAAAATGCCCGACAGTGGCGCCACCTAGTGGCCAAAAGTGGTACTAAAATGCCCGACAGTGGCGCCACCTAGTGGCCAAAAGTGGTACTAAAATGCCCGACAGTGGCGCCACCTAGTGGCCAAAAGTGGTACTAAAATGCCCGACAGTGGCGCCACCTAGTGGCCAAAAGTGGTACTAAAATGCCCGACAGTGGCGCCACCTAGTGTCCGTAAGTGGTACTAAAACGCCCGACAGTGGCGCTCTCTAGTGTGTCAAATTGGTACTACCGCGCGCGACGGTGGCGCTTTCTAGTGTGTCAAATTGGCACTCACCGCGCGCCCAACGCGTATGCTACACTTTTTGCCACATCCGCCGATGCGCTCCTGCCGGCAACTATCAAAATTACTTTATACTGCGCCTTATTGCAGTGCCTGTCGGGGGCGGTCGATGGCCTAGCAGCTTAAGCGCAAGACCACGAACCGAAAAGACGTGGGCTCGAGTCCAGGCAAAGGCAATTACAAAAAAAAAAAAAAGATTTTTCTCAAGTAGATTAGATAGAGGGATTCAATAGTGGGAACTGTGATATAAATAAGAGGTCGAATTGCGCGGCGGTGGCTGCTCTGAAACTATAGTCGCTCTCAAAAGGCGGCTGCTCAAAAAATAATGGTCACTCTCAAAAGGTGGCTGCTATGAAACTATTGGTCGCTCTCAAAAGGTGGCTGCTATGAAACTCTGGTCACTCTGAAAAGCTGTCTGCTCTGAAACTATGGTCACTCTCAAAAGCTGGCTGCTCTGAAACTATGGTTACTCTCAATAGCTGGCTGCTCTGAAACTATGGTCACTCTCAAAAGCTGGCTGCTTTGAAACTATGATCACTCTCAAAAGCTGGCTGCTCTGAAACTATGATTACTCTCAGAAGCTGGCTGCTCTGAAACTATGGCCGCTCTCAAAAGGTGGCAGCCCTGAAACTATGGTCACACTAAAAAGGTGGCAATGCGCTCAACATATTGGTCTATCAAATAAAAATATTAAAAAAATCTTACATATAAATAAGAGGTCGAAATTGCGCGGCGCGCGCAAAAAAAGTGATTTTATACCGAAAAATTCGACCACATTCGGTCGTTGAAAACGCTGTAACTCCATTAGTTTGACTCTAAAAGACTCAAAAATTTTACACAATGTGCTCAACATATTGGTCTATCAAATAAAAATATTAAAAAATTTTTACATATAAATAAGATGTCGTAATTGCGCGGCGCGCGCAAAAAAAGTAATTTTATACCGAAAAATTCGACCACATTCGGTCGTTGAAAACGCTGTAACTCCGTTAGTTGACTCTAAAAGACTCAAAAATTTTACCCAATGTGCTCAACATATTGGTCTATCAGATAAAAATATTAAAAAAATTTTACATATAAATAAGAGGTCGAAATTGCGCGGCGCGCGCAAAAAAAGTGATTTTATACCGAAAAATTCGACCACATTCGGTCGTTGAAAACGCTGTAACTCCGTTAGTTTGACTCCTACTCAAAAATTTTACACAATGTGCTCAACATATTGGTCTATCAGATAAAAATATTAAAAAAATCTTACACATAAATAAGAGGTCGAAATTGCGTGGCGCGCGCAAAAAAAGTGATTTTATACCGAAAAATTCGACCACATTCGGTCGTTGAAAACGCTGTAACTGCGTTAGTTTGACTCTAAATTACTTAACATTTTTACACAATGTTCTCAACATATTGGTCTTTTAGAAAAAAAATATATAAAAATACAAAATACAAATAGACGGAGGAATTGCGCGGGGAACGCATTTAAAGTACTTGTATACGTCAAAATTCGTCAAAACTCGGTCTGTTAAAACGCTGTAACTACGATAGTTTGACTCTTAATTACTTAACATTTTTACACAATGTTCTCAACATATTGGTCTTTTAGAAAAAAATATAAAAAAAAAAATATTTAAAAAAGCTGGTATGCAACTTTGTTATAGCTCTAGAAACATAAAAGAAAACACCTTCCCCGTCAAGATAAAATCGTTTTTGGCCATTTTATGCAGGTTTAACCGAAAACAAGAGTCATCAAATATGTCGAACAAAATGCATAAAGGTTAAACAACATCAAAGCTAAGACGATTTTTCTATTCATTTTCCATATTTTCGACTATAGATCATATGGGAGCTATATGATATAGTTGTCCGATTTTGATCAAATTTAATTCATAATTCAAGAGTCGTAAGAAAACTCTATATTCCAAAAATCATACTTGTCTGATGAAAAACAACGATGTTATATGTAATTTTATTTCCGTTATTTCGATATAGATTTTTCGATCTTTTCTATGGCAGCTATAAGATATAGTTGTCCGATTTTATGATTTTTTTTTCTCAGTATAAGAGTTGGTAAAAAGCTTGATTTTCAAAAAATCTTGCTCGTGGGATAAAAAACAACGATGTTATCAATTTATTTCCATTAATTCTATATATATTTTTCAAACTCTCCTATGGCAGCTATATGATAGAGTTATCCGATTTTGATCAAATTTAATTCGAAATTCAATAACAGTTCGAAAACGCCATCTTGAAGAAATCAAGTCGATCTGATCAAAAAGAACGGCGTGAGAACTTTTTATTTCATTCTCTCGTATGGGAGCTATCCGATATAGTCGGCCGATCCGGGCCGTTCCGACTTATATACTGCGTGCAATAACTACACACCTTTTGGGAAAGTTTCAGCGAGATAGCTTTCAAACTGGAGACTAGTTTGCGCGGAAACGGACAGACGGACATACGTATTCCGATTCTGCTCGTGATGTCGATCAAGAATATATATACTTTATGGGGTCTGAGGTGTCTCCTTCACTGCGTTGCAAACTTCTGACTGAAATTATAATACCCTTTTGCTCCGCAAGGGTATAAAAACTGCGTGATAATTGTCTTCCCGTTATTTTTTTCGTTCTCTCGTATGGTAGCTATCCGATATAGTTGCCCGATCCGGCCCGTTCCGACTTATACAGGGCGTGCAATAACTACACAACTTTTTTTAAAATTTCAGCTAGATAACTTTAAAATTGAGAGACGAGTTTACATAGAAAGGGACAGACAAACAGACGTATTTCGATTTATATCGTGATGCTGATCAAGAACATATAAGCTTCGTGGTGACTGTCGGTGTGTGCATCATGCTTTTCTCTCTTATCGACACACAAGTATATGAGTATGCATATATGTATGTATATATGAAAACAACTCCGCTGCCGGTGTCTCCGATGGCGTAGCAAGTGGTTTTGGATCGAGTCAAGAGCCCTTGAAGGGGAGTCAGACTGCGATAAAATTTAACCTATTTTATTTCTTAAGAAATTCAAATAATTTAAAATAAGCACAAATGTTTAGATTATGTAAAAGAAAGTGTTTTATATTTTATTATTTTGTCTATTAACAGGTAGAAACTCAGCGATGTAATTTTCTGAATATAAGGTAAATGTTACTCTTAGAATTATTAGGGTGTAGTAAGTAGAGAATATAACAAATTCACTATAGCAATATATATTTATCTATCGTATCATAATTTTATGCCGCATGCATAGGTAAAACAAAATTGTAGCTGATATTCGAACGTTTAACATGGTCTTTATTTTAGTCAGGTGAAAAGCCAATAAATATGGCAGAATACATGTCGTAGAGGTAATTCCTCTGAAGTTAGATCAAGTATGAAACAAGAGCTCAGATTTCAGTAATAACTTGCAAAAATCATTCGTATCGATATATCCATTAAAAATTAACAGATAAGCCCTTTTGTTTATAGTTTGTTTCGATTAAGTTAATATTTATTACGTTACATATTTTTGAATAGGAAAAGTAATTAACTCTTTTTAAATAGAACGGCAAAATAGCAAATAAGAAAATAGCTTTATAAGTTCCCTTTGAAGAATACAAAAATGCAATTCAGTTAAATAATTATTGTTTTAATTACCCTTAACTTAATTATAAATTTATAATATTCTTTTGAAAGCCGTGTATTTTTATCTCAAATTATTGTGTGATTTAATACATTAATTGAACTAGCTGAATCATAAATATTATTAATTAAGTAAATTATTCCCTTACAGAACAAAAAGCTTGTTTAACGACTAAAACCAACTTCCACTTCCTAGCTTTGAACTAAGTCCGCCAATGCCCTTTCCTAGTAAATTTCCAACGCGACCGGCAACCACATTTGTAACAGCTGCAGCTTGAGCAGCTGCCACTTTTGTTTTTGGTAACCCCCTTGGTATATTAGAGGTAGATTCGTCTCCGGTGTCTTCCTCGTCTCCTTCTCGAATCTCATCACAGGGTCTGCATAAGAAAAGATGCATGTTGCAATAAATTGTTGTTTTAATGTACAAACTAACTTACTCATCTTCACTAACATCAGGCATTGTTAAAGCACATGTTGCTTCCTCCGTTGCCATACGCTGTGCGACTGCCTGATATGCTTTAGAATTTAACTTGTCTTCCAATATACCTTGCAGTTCAAAGTCTGAATAGATTTTCTAAGTGAAAAATGAAAACAGATTTAACCCTTTACATGGCAATAACTCCGATTTTCTTGATTTTTTTTTGTTTGGTAGATAAGTGAAAATAAAAAATACACTTCTTTTTAATGAAGAATGAAGAAATGTCACTTCTTAAAATGTGCGGACTAGTTCGCACAATTTAAATAGAGGAAAAGTATTGGATACAGGTAAAAAAAAAACAAAACAGAAACAGGAAACAAGGTAGCTATCTAAAAACTCAAAAGTATAAAACGTATAGATTCATCACAGATGAAAAAAATTAAAGGTTTTTTTTCCTATATATGTCCGTCCCTGGATATTGTAAAGAAACGTTAAAAAATATCATTTGAGAAAAATCATGCTTTTATGATGAAAACAAAAGGCGATATGCGAGTTTGTTGATATTACTGTATATATATATAGATATAGAAATACGCATTTAAGCCATATTTTTCTCTTTTCCATACAAATTTTTTCCGACATTGTCACCTTCAAAAAAACCATAAAAAATAGAAGAAAAATTATTTTTTAAAAATTCTTTTTGCAGTTACTATTATTTTTGTTTAAAGAAACTTTTTGCATCCAAAAATCCAAAGAAGTTTGCAACGCAGTGATGGAGACACCTCAGACCCCATAAAGTATATATATTCTTGATCAGCATCACGATCTGAATCGAAATCCGTCTGTATGTCTGTCCGTCGGTCCGTCTGTCTGTTTCTATGTAAACTAGTCTCTCAGTTTTATCTTCCTGAAAACTTTCTCCCATTGGAGAGAATGAAATAAAATATTCTTACGCCGTTGATCAGATCGACTTGATTTCTTGAAGATGACGTTTTCTAACTACTATTGAATTTCGGATTAAATTTGATCAAAATCGGATAACTCTATCATATAGCTGCCATAGGAGAGATCGAAAAATATATATAGAATTAATGGAAATAAATTGATAACAACATCGGGGTTTTTTATCCGATAAGCATGATTTTTTTAATATCAAGTTTTTTAACAACTCTAAAATTGAGAAAAAAAGTTTCATAAAAATCGGACAACAACAAAAATCTATATAGAAATAACGGAAATAAAATTATAAAATCGTTGTTTTTCATCAGATAAGCATGCATTTTGGAATATAAAGTTTTTTTTTTTTAATAACGAATTAAATTTGATCAAAATCGGACAACTATATCATATAGCTGCCATATGATCTATAGACAAAAATATGGAAAATAGATAGAAAAATCGTCACAGCTTCGATGTTGGCTAGCAGAAAAATTGCAAAAAATTGTCCGGGTTCCGCAAAACGCGTTTTTACACATAAAAAAGAATGTCCGAGTTGCTCAGAAACGCTTTTTGCACATAAAAAATAAATGTCCGAAGTGCGCAAAATGCCGATTACGGTAAAAAAAAAAAAACATCCGAGTTGCGCTAAAACGATTTTTGCACATAAATAAATATAATAATAATATAAAAAATATAACATATACATACTTATTATATTTCAGGAGATTTGATTTTAGCTACTGGGGCGCCAAGATTTTTTTAGAAAAAAACTAAACTGAAAATTACTTAATTAATAAATGCTATATGAAAAAAATAAGTCATTTTTCTAAACACAAAAAAATAAAAACTAAAAAAATAAACTTATATTATTTATAATATGTAATATAAAAAAAATCATAAATAAATAATATTAGGTTGTTTGGTAATGACATACCGGTTTTTACATTCAAATTTCGCACTTCGCTTGTGAAGTCAAATATAATCGTATCTGGCAATGCTGTATATCGTTTGAAATGACATATAGTTTGTTTACATGAGCTTCCTCGTTAAAAAATTTGAAATTTTATTTCGCACAGGGAAAAACTGCTGCGGAATCTCGCAGACATATTATTGCTGTCTTAGGAGATAACAAACTTTCGATTCAAATCGCAGAACAGTGGTTTAGGCGATTCCGAAGTGGCAATTTTGATACCGAAACACCCAAGCCTTCCGGACGACCAGTGACCGTTGATACGGATAAAATCATGGAAATAGTGGATCGAGATCGTCATGTGACTATTAGAACCATCGCAGAGGAGCTGCAACTAAGCACGGAAACCGTCCATAGGCATTTAAAGTCGAAAAATGTAACAAAAAAGCTCGATGTTTGGGTTCCTTACAAGTTATCCCAAAAAAAACCTTTTCGACCGTGTATTAATCTGCGAATCTTTGTTGCACGGTAATAAACTCGACTCATTTCTGGATCGGCTAGTCACTGGTGATGAAAAATGGATCACATATGACAACATAAAGCTTAAAAGATCCTGGTCGAGGCACGGTGAGTCGTCTCAAACGGTGGCAAAGCCAGGACTGACGGCTCAGAAGGTGATGCTGAGTGTATGGTGGAATATCAGAAGAATTATCCATTATGAAGTGTTGCCCTATGGCCAAACCATCAATTCTGACCTCTACTGTGAACAACTGGAGCGATTGAAGATTGCACTTGAACAGAAGCCATGGTGAATCGTAAGGGCGTGACAACGCCAGGCCTCATAAATCTTTGGTGACGCGTCACAAGCTATGGGAGCTTGGTTGGGAAGTGTTAATGCATCCACCTTATAGTCCGGACATTGCCCCAAGCGATTACCATCTGTTTTTGGCCATGCTAAATTTTTCCGATGGACTGAAATTGAGTTCAAGGGAGGATTGTGAAATCCGAATCGCCGAGTTTTTTGCCAGTAGGGACAAGGACTTCTTTAGGAGAGGCATATACAAGTTACCATCAAAATGGCAGAAAATCATCGAAGGCAACGGTACATATAGCACTTAAATCGGACAATGCTAACTGTGTTAAAATCGTCGTCAAAAATCAATAAAGAAACCGGTATGTCATTACCAGGGCTAACATAGTTATGTTCTTAAAAACGTAAAAATATGTATGGATTTATGGACGAAAAAATAGAGAAATATGGACGAAATATGGACGAAAAAGTTGACAAATATGGAATAAAATTTAAAAATATGGATAAATATAGGTAGTATAGACGAAAAAAGGGATAAATATAGGTATAAAAATGGATAAACGTAGACGATTATATGGATCATATTAACTTTTTATGACAATGAACAATTAGAAATCGCTACAAACAAAAGTGCGCCGTTTGTCTCAAAGATCAATGCAGAACAATATGACATGTTGTGTCAGATTAGTAAAAACAAAACTACGGCGTTTGTCACTCAATATGTGTTTATATGATGAAAATGAACGCTCAACATCGCAAGATGCAACAGGAGCATTTGCATATGCATTCAGTTCAGCTGGTGATAAATTCAGGAATTCTGTAGAACTATCAATGAGATTTCCTGCTAACATTCGCGATATGTCCTGAAGAATAAGAACTGAAAGCATGAAATATGGAATAAAAACTGAATCTTTAAATATAAATTGCATCATAAATGTTACATTCGATGATACATATTTTGATTGATTAACGACGCAACGATGTTTTGTTTACGTTATTTATTATCGAGTATAAGGCAAACGACAGAAATTTCATAATATTTGAGCCAAACATATCTTTCTATAGGTTTTCAGACACTTTAATGCTCAAAATATAATTTTATTCAAGTGATTGTGTAAAATATGGATTTATAGAAAAAAGGCGAAAATATGGAAATAAATATTTTTTCATTTAAAAACATAACTCTGTTAGCCCTGGTCATTACAAAACAACCTAATATATATATATGGGTTCAGATGAGACATCTTACTGCTCTGCAAATTTCTGACTGAATTTTGAGTACCTTCTGCAAGGCCATACGAATATTAATCGCTCCTTACATAAGCTACAATTATTGTTAGCTAAGGTGTAAAACAAATTGCAAGACAAAGTTCAATAGTATTACCTTTATAATTAGGGAAATTGATGAAACTTGAGCATAGTGCAAAGCGTGATCCAACCGTTCTGACAGCCAGTTACACAGCATATTGATCTGCTGCGAGTACCACTGTTCAAAAAAATTTAAGGTCCATAAATCGTCGCCAATCTTTCCGCGAATTTGATCCATATTGTTTCTAAAGAAATTAACGTATCCTTGTCCAAGGTCTTTTCCTGAGCTCGAAACATTAGTAAAGCTAAGAATCGAGCCGATTAGGCTTCCTTCATCGTATCGTGCCAATTTTGACAAAGTCGACTCTAGCACTGACATAAGTTTTCCGCTTAGACCTTGTGTCATAGCTACATTCGCTTTATCAATTTGGTCATCAATTTTCGCATGAAATTTATACTGTACAGAACGAATAATGTAAGTAGTAAATCACTTTCACAAGTTTACATTAGTACTTACCAAATCAATGCCGTCAATAGTAGTTAATTTAAAGCTTTGATTTTTAGCATCTAATATCACATTGACCATAGCGCACATTTCGGAAGGTAAAATATAGTCAGTAGATATGAACGCAATGTTTTTTTTTAACCATGACTGAAAAGACGAATCCGTTCTTTGTATACACTGCTCGATCATATCAACGGCCATCATTTTTAGACGCTGTTCTAGGTGTTGTCGAAACTCTGCATCTGGCCAGTGTAGGTCTCTTATGAAAGACTGTAGAGCATCTAATTTCCAAAATAAATCTTCGGAGGTGGCACACCCGTTTCTAAGCATAAAAAACGGCAAAATTGAGATATATAAGTATATTTTATTGATTTTAAAATACTGATTCAGAGTTATTAAAAATAGGAATAAAAAAGCAGGTAAAAAATAATTCGTTTAATTGGCTTCATACTTTTCATACACATCGCTTTATACAATAAAAAAATATAGATTCTTTACCATCCAAGTGTTGACTTACTTTTTTTTATACTTACTAATACCTACTTTATATTAAAAATCGTTAGGATATTTGTAAACATGTTACTTTCATAATTTACATAAACTACTTAGGACAATCTCAAACCAAACAAGAAATGCAGCTAGCTTCGGCAAGCCGAAGCTTATATACCCTTGCAGTCATCAAATATGTCGAACAAGATGCATAAAGGCTAAACAACATCGAAGCTAAAACGATTTTTCTATTCATTTTCATAATTTCGACTGCAGATCATATGGGAGCTATGTGATACAATTGTCCGATTTTGATCAAATTAAATTCGTAATTCAAGAGTCGTAGAAAACTCTACATTCCAAAAACCATACTTGTCTGATGAAAAACAACGATGTTAAAATTTTATTTCCGCTATTTCTATATGGATTTTTTCGATAGAAAAGCCATAGGAAAGCCTATGGCCGCTATAAGATATAGTTGTCCGATTTTTATGAAACTTTTTCTTAATATAAGAGTTGTTAAAAAACTTGATATTCAAAAAATCATGCTCGTGGGATAAAAAACAATTTATTTCCATTAATTCTATATATATTTTTCGATATCTCCTTTGGAAGCTATATGATAGAGTTATCCGATTCTGATCAAATTGAAGAAATCAAGTCGATCTGATCAAAACCAAAGGCGTGAGAATTTTTTATTTTATTCACTCGTATGGGAGCTATCCGATGTAGTCACCCGATCCGGCCCGTTCCGACGTGCAAAAACTACACAAATTTTGGTAAAGTTTCAGCAAAATAGCTTTAAAACTGAGAGACTAGTTTAAAGAGAAAGTTATTGTAGTTGTTGCACGCAGTATAAGTCGGAACGGGCGGGATCGGCCGACTATATCGGATAGCTCCCATACGAGAGAATAAAATAAAAAATTCTTACACCGTTGTTTTAAATCACATTGAGTTGATTTCTTCCATATGGTGTTTTTTAACCACTATCGAATTTCAAATTTAATTTTATCAAAATCGGATAACTATTTCATATAGCTGCAATTGGAGAGAATGAATTTCAAATTAAATTTCATAAAAATCGGACCATTGCCTCATATAGCTGTCATAAAAAATAGTCGAAAGTTTGCAAAAATTTATACAAAATATCGTCATAGTTTCGATGTTGTTTAGCCTTTGTGTATTTTGTTCGACGTATTTGATATTCGGCAAGCCGAAGCCAGCTTCCTTTCTTGTCTCCGTTAATTTCCATTAATTATATAATAAATTTGATAAAAATCGGACAACTATATCATACAGCTGCCATATGATCTATAGTCCAAAATATGGAAAATTAATAGAAAAATTGTCATAGCTTCGATGTTGTTTAGCCTTTATGTATTTTGTTTGACATATTTGATGACTGCAAGGGTATATAAGCTTCGGCTTGCCGAAGCTAGCTTCTTTTCTTGTTTATGGTTAGAATTAACCGATTTATTTCAAATAAGCACCATTTTTTTCTACGATCGATTGTCATTTTGATGATAATTTCATGATACCCCTCTCATAAAATCCTTCGTCCTTATTTGCAAAAAACTGAGCCACTCGGTTTTCACAATCCTCTCTTGTAGCTATTTTACGCTACCCAAATCGTTGGGAAAAAGTGGTAGTCACTTGGTGCGATGTCCGGGCTATAAGGTGGATGCAAAAGAACCTCCCATCCAAGCTCTCGGAGCTTCTGGCGAGTGGCTATTGATGTGAGTGGTCTAGCGTTGTCCTGATGGAGAACAATTCCTTTCCTATTGGCCGAAGCGGGGCGCTTCTGGGCAATTGCTTCCTTCAGACGGTCCAATTGTTGTCAGTACAAAACCGAATTATGTGTTTGGTCATAGGGGAGCAGCTCATAGTAGATAATTCCTTGCAAATCCCACCAAACACACAGCAAAACCTTTCTGGCCGTCAATCCTGGCTTAGCCACCGCCTGGGCCGGCTCACCCTTGTTCGACCACGATCGTTTTCGCCTCACGTAGTCGTAAGTGACCCACTTTTCTTCACCAGTCACCATCCGCTTCAAAAACGGGTCGGTTTTGTTGCGATTCAGCAGATCGAAATTCGGTCCAAAAGGTTTTTTTTGATAGCTTATGTGGCACCCATACACCAAGCTTTTTTGTGTATCCTGCCTTTGTTAAATGGTTCCAAACTGTTCTTTGAGCAATGTTTAGCTCCTGGGCAACTGATATACTGTTTGGTCAGACTCAACGATTTCCATTATTTTGTCGGCATTTTTGACGACTGGCCTTCCGCAGAGTGCCTCATCTTTAAAATCAAAATTCCCAGAACGAAATCGACGAAACCAGAATTGTGTATGGTTGGCAGTTACAGTATTAGGGCCATATACACCATTAACATTTTCAGCTGCCTGGCTTGCGTTTTCGCCTTTGTCAAAGAAAAATTGTAAAATATAGCGACTTTTTTCTTTGCCGGTCTCCATATTTATCAAGCCTTTAAAGCGTTTGTGTTATCGATCACAAAACTTTTCTAAGAAGCTTTTATAGTACGAAAGCCGAATTCCTACTTACTGAAATTAAATCGGACTTATACAATGCGAGATACAGATCACTAAAGCCATCTATCTTCAAATATGTAATGAATTACTTTTTACTAGACCTTATACAATGGAAAAAAAATTTTACCGTAGTTGTTTTTAATCCCACGAGCATTATTTTCAAAATATGGAGCTTTATAATAAGCCTTGAATCGACAACGTGATCATATAGCTGCCATAGGAAAGATCGGAAAATCTATATAGAATTAACAAAAAAAAAATATCGTTGTTTTTCATCAGACAAGCATGATTTTTGGAATATAGAGTTTTCTAATAACTCTTGAATTATGAATAAATAATTTGTTATTCAAGTGTCGTTAGAAAACTGTATATTCCAAAAATCATGATTTTCTGAAAAGAAATAACGATATTATCATTTTATTTCCGTTAATTCTATATAGATTTTTCGATCTTTCCTATGGCAGCTATATGATATAGTTGTCCGATTTTTATGAAATTTTTTTATAAATCAAGGCTAGTTAAAAAACTTGATACTCAAAAAATTATAGTCGTGTGATGAACAACAATGACGTTATCAATTGATTTCAATTAATTCTATATATATTTTTGGATCCCTCCTATGGCAGCTATATGATAGAGTTATCCGATTTTGATAAAATTTAATTCGAAATTCAATAGTAGTTAGAAAACGCCATCTGGAAGAAATCAAGTTGATCTGATCAAAAGCAACGGAGTGAGAATTTTTTTTCAATCTCTCGTATGGGAGCTATTCGATATAGTCGGCCGATCCGGCTCGTTCCGACTTATATACTGCGTGCAATAACTCGACAACTTTTGGGAAAGTTTCAGCAAGATAGCTTTAAAACTGAGAGACTAGTTTGCGCGGAAACGGACAGACGGACAGACCTTATGGGGTCTGTGGTGTCTCCATCACTGCGTTGCAAACTTCTGACAGAGATTATAAAAATTAATCGACACAGGCTTATTTATTAATATTTTTTTTAATATAAGTTGTCAAAGGAAAACTAATTTTTTGGCACGTTTTGAAAAACTTTTTTGCATAGAAATAGACAGACTTACAAGCGACAGACTGACGTATCCATATCAACTCAGATAGTAATATAGATTAATAACATATGCGAGGCGTGTTCGAAAAGGAAGGTGAATTTTTAAATTTCGTCGGCAACGTATTTTCGATTATCGTTATTTTTGTGTGTTGGTTTTTGATTTTTGAAGTGTAAAGTTTTGAAGTGAAACTTCTTTAGGCGCGTTATGGATTTTCGGGGACGGAGTAAAACCGCGATTCATGACCGTCACGAAAAAGCGAGGATCCCCATCCCTTTCTAACCGCTGACGAACGATGTCTCTATCCTCCTCTATCCTTTCTCGCTCTCAGCGCGCTCGCACAAAGTTGAGAGCCTAAAAATCTAAAAATAGAATGCGGTTGCTGTTGAAAAAGGGGTGAGAGGTGTGAATGTCAAAAGGAATTCAAATCGAACAGGTTGCATACAGATATTAATTGGCACCATAATTTCTATCCATTTTATTTGACCTAGAAATGAAAACACATATCGATATGTATTTGTCTTCTTCTTCTTCTCAATCGGTTTGTTAACTTTTGAGAGTCGCCAGCACATTTCGAGACCTCTAAAATTAAGCGTCTAAAAAGGCTTTTATTCGGTTTCCTACAGAATTTCAATTTTAAAAATGAGTAGTGATGAAGAAGTTTCACTTCTGTCGTGCGTAGGCTGGACACACCCCTTTTTTTTAAGACTCTTGAATTTTGAATTAAATTTCATAAAAATCGCACGATTATATCATATAGCTGTCAAATGAACAATATATAAACTAATAGAAAAATCGTCATAGCTTCCATGTTGTTTAGCCTTTATATATTTTATTCGAAATATTTGATATTTTCAAGGGTATACAAGTTTATATATAGTTTTCTCTCTTGTTATTTATATTAACAAACTAGATATCCTTGAAACTAAGTACGTGCACTACCCCATAAGTGACGCGAAAGAAAACTAGCGGGAAAGGCTTTTAAAGAAATCGTTGCGGATAAGAAGAGCTCGCTACATCATATCATATGAATTGAAGCCACTAGCTAAAGTAAAGGTTTTAAACTGGGTAAGTTTATAATTTAATAAGCATGCATTCCGGTTTTCAAAGAAAAGCTCATGGGATAAGAAAGGCTAGCCTCATATGAAAGAAAGTGCATTCTAATAATCCAGTAAGTAATAAGTAATTATTAAACTGGATAAACTTTGTTTTAAATTAGCATGCGCTCTTATTGCTCGTTTTTGGTTAGCATTTTTGAAGACAAGTAAAAAGAAGAAAAGCGCAATTTTGTTTTCATAACTCATCTTGTCCACCTGTGCAATTAACCCGCAATAAGGCATCATTTAACTTTAAATAAAGACAACCTGTTTGGGTATTTTAATCTATAAAATTTATAAAAAAAAACTATACATATTATTTGTAGTGATCGGTTTGATCCAATAATCACATTCAAAAACTTCTTTTAAAAAAGGTTTAATAACTAGGATGTACTGAATATCGAGATGTTTTATCATATTTTTCTTAAATATTTTTTTTATCCAACCATATTTTAATCTGCGACTTTTATAATATTATATAATATTATCTAATATTATATTATATAATAAATTTTATATAATATATATATTCGGTAATATCTCTATGGGAAATTTTAGAATGTAATAGAAGCTTACCAAAACAATAAACGCATCATACAACACATTATTCAAAATTATACGTCTTGCTAAAGAGCAATCAGAAACATTTTAAATATCGATGCCTAAAATGTTAATTGGAGATTCAAATCATTTTAATGATATTTTTTATGGTATCAAACAAACTAAAAAAGGTTTAAGAATGAATGATTGAACATAGTTATCTTTTTCAATAATTTAAGTGAATAGTAAACTACAATTTTTATTGGTAGTTATGTTGGCTAATATTTGTAAACTTGCAAAACGCATTTAACTGCTGACAAGTTTAATTTTTTGGGCAATTCATAAAATTTGGCAGAACACAAAATGCAAAACCAAATGCAGACAATTTTAAAATCTACTGCTATATATAGGTTGACTTTTTTAAAAACCTCATATCGTCGCTCGCCGCAGTTGAATTTGATTGCTTTGGTAACTTCGGCACATAAAAATTTACTTGATCTTTTTTGCCGCCGAGAAGCATTGATGGGTTGAGAGCTGCTGTATTGAGCGCCTGGGCAGCATTGTTTAGTGCTGCAGGGTTCAAAGCAGCGTTAATCCTAAAGTTTTATAGAATAAAAATATAATTACAACACAAACACTACGTGTGAATGCAAAATATATAATGCGACCTTGCCAGTCTGAGTTCAGTTTTGAATTTTAGATAGTTTTGGAATATTAAATAGCCAATGATTATATACTTTAACTATGAATAATGTTGGCAACATGTGCTTGCATTATTGATAATTTTAAAAATATTTTTTTTTTCTTTTAGCAAAGAACAGAATAGGGTTACTTACCCTTTACTTTCCCAGCGCTCTTTTTCAAATCCCTTATGAATAGACTGTGCTATTGAAGATTCCATTAGATCTACATACCGCACTACTAATGGTGCAAAAGTGTCGCGAAGGTGCTGATGAAAGCGTCCATTGCGCAAATTATCTGCAACAAAAAAAATTGCCAATTTAATAATGATTTTAAACAAGGTAAGCTTAGGGGACTATTTCTTTAGAAGCTTCAAAAAATAAAAATAAATAAAAATATTTCTTCTAAACTATCCTAGAATGTTTCGCTAAAATTTCAGAAACAAATTCAAATTCAATCCAACTGTCAATGACAACAGACGTATTTTTATATCGCTCCGCCGTTTAACTCTAAATATAATACATCGTAAAGAGCCGAACTCTTTTTCGCGAAAAGACGCCCAGTGGGTTCGCATGGGTACTTGTGTTCATGTTGCCTTTAGAAATGATAAAATACTTAGTGTTCTAATTACTTATATTAGTGATAATACAGTTTGTCACAAAAGAAAGAGTTAACAGAACCGACAAGAAATGCAACACTGCGGCACATCACAAAAATAGCCGTGGAGTGCCCAAAGCCCGTCCCCCGACTCCTACAACATAACCAACGATCTGCTTATTGCAAGAACGACCAGCACAATGACCTCGTTTAAAATGGTGTCTTCGACACTAACGACGACAACAACCACATCAACTGCAGTTTCTGTTTCGCCAGCTCTTACTGACAAGCTAGCCCCTACCCAACCCAAAAATACAAAAAGTTTACGGTTAGTTAAATCAAACAGGAATCAATTGATACGTGCGAATTAAAAGAAAATTAAGCCCATAAAGATATAACGGTTTTTCTTTTCATTTCTATACATAATAGCTATACAGACATCTGATTTTCCTGAAGTTAAATTTAAAAGCCAAGAGTCGTTTGAATTTTAAAATTTAATTTTGACATACATATACATACTATATATAGATTTTACGATCTTAAAAACCCGACGTTAAAGTCGTGTCGTTATTAAATTAAGAAATTTGAAAGAAATAACTTACCATCAGCTCTTAAATAATCATTTAAAATTTGAAATAATGGGAAAGAATCCCAAGTGTCTGGAGCCTGTTCTGATAAAACTCTATCCATATCAACTGCAAAGAGAGACCAAAATATCTCCGCGTGTTCAACCAGCAAGTCGCTGAACCATGCAAAAGCCTATAGAAAATAAAAGTGTTGTTATTAATCATTGTTACATTTAATCTTTTTAAGGTACAGCATTAATAAATTAAATTATTGTTAATGAACAATATTAATAAATAGTTGCACACATACAGAGTTATTTATCAAGTCTCTAAAGTTACTATTACATGTTTGTTGAGTGTAGGTAGAAAGTATAGTTTAGTATGCAATTACAACATCACAAAAGTGATAACATATTTTAAGCAATAGTTTATTATGGTACAACAAGAAAATGAAGATAAAAAGTATTTACAGGGAAACGGATAGCTTTATCCTACCATCTTTGTTTAGCAAAACATTAGAAGAATAAACTGAATTTGTCTTAACATCTTCGTAAATGACCATGCTAAATTTGTGCATTTTTTTTTTGTTATGATGGGGCAAAGGTAAGTTAAAAAGCTTAAGCCTAGTATGCAGATCGAAAAAACCGGTATCAAAGTTGCCACTTCGGAATCGCCTAAACCACTGTTCGGCGGTTTGAATCGAAAGTTTGTTATCCCCTAAGACAGCAATAATCTGTCTGCGAAATTCCGCAGCAGTTTTTCCCTGTGCGAAATAAAATTTCCAAATTGCCCGAATTTCTGCGTTTGTGAACTCCATTTCAATCGATTGTAATTTTTTAACGAGGAAGCTCATGTAAACAAACTATATGTAATTTTAAAGGTGATGCCAATGCCTTTCAAACGATATACAGCATTGCCAGATACGATTATATTTGACTTCACAAGCGAATCGCGAAATTTGAATGTAAAAACCGGTATGTCATTACCAAACAACCTAATATTTTATATATTACGATAAACAGTTATTGACGTAATTCGACGATTCACAGCCGGTGAAAACTTAGACGAATACCGATCAAATCATGAACTTTTTCTAATTAGACCGGCATGTGGCATGTCGTGACATCGTCAAGGAGATGGGAGCTAGTCACCAAACCATTTAACACCATCTGCGGCAGGCTGGATCTCTGCTGGAGCTCTATTTGAGCTCTGCGTGATTTGACGCAAGAACCTTCTGGACCGAATCAACGCCTGCAATAGGCTGCTGAAACAGAACGAACTAGACCCTGTCTTGCAGCAGATGGTGACTGGCGACGAAAAATGGATCTAATACGACAATATAATGTGAAAATAGTCGTGGTAAAAGGCCGTTGAAGTCTTCCAACAGAATAACCCCAGACCAAACCCTTCGCTGATGACTCCTCAGAAGCTATAGAAGCTTGGGAGCTTTTATCGGATACACAATATATCCATGGCGAACTCCATTCTGTTCGAAATCTGTTCACTATAACACGCTTTAAACATACATTAAATAAAAAGCACAAAAGTGGAAAAAAGATATTTGACAAGCTTATATATCATCCAAATTATTATAACATAGAAAGGTGTAATAAAAGCAAGACTTTATGGGGTCGAAAGTGTTGCAGACTTTTCAACAAATTCAGTATATTCTTTTGCTGTACGACACGACAAGCCAAGAAGAGAGTGGTTGGTGAAGGGGATGTGGTTGTATTTCGATTTTGACAAATTTGTGAATTGCATTTACATCAGATTTGTGTGAGTAGCATTTCCGTATTTTTCGTTATTTGCAGAGTACGCGCTATACAAGGCGACATAGGCCTCTTCGGTCGCTCATCAACACACGACTGAACGTCGTAGTTCTCTGAGATCAGTCGTTCGGCAATGTTCGGGAGGCGGGCATTGGAGCAGACTCCACTAGTATGATCATAAACATCGGACGACTATATCATAAACTTAGTTGCCTTAGGAAAGACCATGGTCATGATTTTTTAATAACTAGTTGATTTTTTTCTGTGTAAGCAACATGATATAGTAGTTAGATTTTCATGAAATCTTAATTCTATATCAAGAGTCGATCAAGAGCCAACCAAACCATCGGACGGACACTATAAGCGGAGTCATTATAACAGGATTCTACTGTATGTACATAAAATCATGCTTTAAAAAACAACAGAGAACGAGAGCCATGACTATCAGATACACCATGCAAACTTTTGAAAATCTCGACTTCCATTTACACAGCAAGTCTGAAGGTCTCAGGTCTCAGGTTTATGTATGTAAGCGGCCGTGGCAAATTTGGAAAAACGGCATTCGCTGAGTTTTTGTGAGCAGAAACCAGATAAAAGATCAACACTTTTGTAACACAGCAACTGTGGGCGCCACAAAATTTAACAAACCTGTGCTGCGTCTGAATAGCAAAAATGATAAATTTCGATTCCAATATTCTTGCCTATTTAGTTCCCGAGATCTCAAAAGTCATACGGACGAACGTATGGTTATAATGATAATGATCCTGATCAAGAATATATACACTTTATGGGGCCTTCAACCTGATACATACTTGTAGGTCTTGTAGCTATTGCAGGTAGTATCTTTATCCCAGATTTCGCGGTTTGCATAAAAAAATACGGCCCCAATTTGTTCTCACTTATTTCATTAACAGAATCTGCAAAACAATCTAACCCCAATATCTAATGTGAAATAATTGCTATTGTGTTTGAACTTATGCTTATCATCGATACATGCCGTCGGTACTGGGGAGGTATATACTGCATGTGTCGGCATACAGTAACGAAATGAGGATCCATCAGCTGATGCTGCACTAGCCAGTTCGGATGTGTTAATGAGTCCAGCATTGGCGGTAAAATCAACATCGCTTTCATTGCGGCTTCCTGCTACAGCACCATCTTCGTTACGCAATTTTTCTTTATCCATTTTAAGCAGCTAAATAAATCGGGCATAGGGTGTTAAATAGGTGTAATTACAAACATGTGTCGGTACTTATTTGTAAAAAAGGTATAAAGTCTCAAAATCACAATGTGCTGTAACTTTTGATGAGTATTTAAAAAAAAAGTAAAATACCAGGCTTTAATTAACAAATAAAGTATAATGCACTATTTTACTTTGGACCTGGTACGAAATTTGGCAACTGAAAATGCATAATCCTGATTCCTGTTTTAGTTCTGTAAACTCCATATTTTTACTTGGGCACATTTATGAACACTGGTCAATGTATTATAAGCTATTTCAAAAGTTTAATAACAACTTAATCCGGCATAACACAGAGCTGGAATCTATATGAAATGGTACTTTGATCTTTCATTTACATTATGCAAAAATATACCAAGTGGCATCTCAGTTTTAAAAGTAAACGGCAATTTTCAACAAGAACGAAAAGAGTTTTGAAAGGCGAAGCTTTAATATTTTTTCTGTTTAAATTGGAACTTATAATACAATACATCTAAACTTATCGTTTCATAACGTCATTAAATTAAAAAAAAATGTTGTCCAAGACGGGCAAATGTTATAATTGCATACAATTTTTGTGAATATCTTCACGTACATATTGACAGAACGGCAAAAAAGCCCACCAGAGGCTGGTTAGAATATACCTAGGTGTGGAAAACTTTTCGCAGTTTGGGAGCGTAAAAGTGGCCGTGTACATCTTACTTCGTTTTTGTCGCTAAAATCCAAATTATCAAACCAAATTACTGTTACACTATACTGTATAGAAATATTGATTATTTGCAATTTGTGGGCGTGAAAAATCTACATTTTCAACATTTTTTGATTCCGAGATTCCAAATTTCACACGAACGGACAGATACACTGGCAGACAACGTTCAACTCGGTTGATTATCGAGATCAGGAATACATAGTACTACATGCCCTCGACCTGTTGTACTTACAACTTTTTCGAGTTTGCCACTGGTTTATTTTGGACACGATTCAATAAACGAAGAAAAACAAAAATAAGAATTTCAGCTTCTTTAAACTTAGTAAGGTAGTATAATAACACAACACCTAGTCGGTTGCTCAAATTGATTGTATAAATTTAAGTTCTTCTGCCTATTTCTACGCAAATAAGTCGAACCCCTTTTAAAGATTTCTCACTCTGTTCGCTACACAGTTTTTACCCATTCATTTTACGAGTGGTTACTTCCCGCAGTGCTTCTGAGATTTGAGATTTAAAATTGTCGCCAATAGCTGTATAATAAATATAACTTGTTTATATTAGGTACCTAGTTTAAACTTAACTTTTCTCATTTCCATACACCATATAATACACGAAAAACCAAATTTGTGTGCAATTCATCATCATTAAATGATTTTAAAGAAATGTTATTTAATAAGATTTTTAGCAGTTATATTGCTCACTCCAAAAACTATCTAATGACTTTTTTAAGATTTTGGAAGTTTCAGTTAATATTTGATGTGAGCTCTTCGCCAGAAATTACAACCGGTCCTAAATTTAAGAGTTTACATAGATTTTCCTTAGTAAGGTTTCTAAAGACATTTCAGCAATCGTACTTGCATTTAAATGCATTAACAGACGTTGGTGAAAGTCAATGTTTTAACAAGAAAGGAAGCTAGAAAGAAATTCAATAGAAGTTAGAAAACCCCATCTGGAAGAAATCAAGTCGATCTGATCAAAATCAACGGCGTGAGAATTTTTCATTTCATTCTGTTGTCCTATCGGAGCTATCCGATATAGTTGGCCGAACTGGTCCGTTCCGCCTTATATACTGCGTGTAATAACTACACTACAAGTTTGCAACACAGTGAAGAGATACCTCAGACCCCATAAAGTATATATATTCTTGATCAACATCACGAATCGAAATACGTCAGTGCGTCTGTCCTCCTGTCTGTTTATATGTAAACTAGTCTCTCAGTTTTAAAGGTATCTTGCTGAAACTTTACCAAAAGATGTGCTGTTATTGCACGCAGTATTTCGAATTAGTCGAAACGGGCCGGGTCGGGCGACTCAGGTGTTTTTTTCTCTGCGTTGCAAACTTCTGACTAAAATCCCCTGCGAGGGTATTTTCGGTGCCTCGACTATCCGATATCCAATTTTTAAAACCAATGCTTGCTGTGTATTCTCCACTTGGCGAGAATTATTCAAAAGCTGTGTCATTAAAACGTTGGGTACCACAGAATATCGCAGTTTCTGGGTGTATTTCGAGTATACACAATAAGATTCATGGTGAACGCATAAAATCAACCAAATGTTAACTTGTTTTCTTGAAAAAATGTCAGTCATGTGTCCATCATAAAATAATCCGAAAATAGAAGATCCTAGATACACAAAACTTAACTTTTACTTTTGCGAATATATGTTATAATACATATACATATATATTTATAAAATATTATACAAACTTTTACCAAATTGTTTTTTTGTGGAAAATATAGTTTGTGTTTATCATTGTCATGCTAAGCAGCAATAAAAGGAGTACTATAACTTTATTAGCCGAGCCTGGGTTTTTCTTATGTGTCAGTTGGCGCAAAATTAAGACGTTTTTTAACCAATGTCTGCCTTAAAACTATATCGAATTTTTTGCAACTTTTTTATAAAAGGACCGCGATTGTGTTTTTTTTTACCTTCTTATAGTTTCCCAGATCTCTACGGTTATACGTAAAAAATAGACAGACATAACACATATATAGACGACATTCATTTACACTACGAGGTGATATTATACTTATCTATTTAATTAATCTTAATACATCGGGGGAAAAAAAAACCAAGGCCCAAAAAAAAAAATGAAGTGTTGAATTGCGTTCAGATAATTATTTGTCGCTAACAGCCACATACATTACATTAAATACATTTATTTTTATAAAAGTATATACACATATAGATAAGAAAAAATAGTTTAAAATAATTTGTGCAAATAGTAACATATGCAAACAAATGATTTAAAAAAATGGTAAAAACTTACTTCTCCATAATGTTCTTCATTTTGCTGCAACAAATCAACACAAAGTTCTGCTAAGTGTATTAAGTCCTCTAACTTTTTTGGAGCCGGAACAATAACTTCTCCTCGCAAATCTTCTGTGGATAATTAAATGATAAATTAGTTAACGAAAAAGAAAGCTAGCTTCGGCGAGCCGAATACAATTAATTCGCTTCAACACAATTGTTCATGGACCAAATCAGTCTCAACTAAAAAAAATTATTAAAGGTCTTTTGGTCTGTAATTATGTAACAACTAAATACTAAATAAATATAATAAACGACCTGATAACAACATTTATTTCTTACCTTCAATTTTAGCCTTACTGGAGAGACGAGTGTAATTTACAAGTGCTGCAGTCTCTAAGCTTTTTTTGATCATTTGACGAACTTCTTCTGGTGGTACCGGAGTAACAATGTCTTTCATTAGAACTCTTTCAAGTAAAGATAATGTTGCTTTAAGTGCACCTTCTGGACGACCAAAAGGAAAGCAGTATCTAAAGTTAGTTATTTGAAATTCCAGCAACTGACGAAGACGTTCCTTTATTTCAGAAAATTTTTCTTTCTCTTCATGAGTTATGCTACCCACTCCATCCGGTCTGTAAACATAAGTTAAATTAATTACTAGAAGCTTAAAAGTTTGATTATAAAGTACCTATTTCCGTGAACATGGCTGGCGCAAAACGCAAATGAATAGTGAATTAAAGTAGGGTCGATCATGTGTTGCTTTTCAGCACGGTCCAATAAATCAGAAAGATAACATAGATGACGGTAACATCCTCTTACACCGTAACGTGCGCAGTACTCGTCCAGCACAAAGACTTGTCCGGGACTAAACCAGCCCTAAAAACGTATTAAAAAACTCTTAAGATTACATTTTGTTATTCCAAGTTTAGCCGCCTAGCTTACACATAAAATTAACAAAAAATTCAAAAAAAGAGGGCAGTTTGATAAGTGTAAGTAAAAATTTTACCCTTATGCGCCCAAAGAAGTTTCACTTCAAAAAGTACTGATGCGGCTGAACTTTAAGGGCATTATTGAAGGCTTACCAGAGAAGCGTATGGATCATTGAGCCTGTACTCCAAGGTTAGGTTTTGTAATGTTTTAAAAAGTGAAGCATGGTCAAAAGTACAAGGGTCGGTGCTTATGAAATCCTCCATTCCATGTTTCCGAGCTTTGTCTGCATCTGTAAAAAAATTTCTATAATTAGCTATTCAGCCATAGATATAAAAGAAATATTTTGCTTTTGGGCTTCCAATACCACTGCGGACAACCAGCACTATTTTATAAAGCCAAAGTACATCAAATAAGCGAAATTGACAACATATTGATATAAACAAGATTGGCTAATTTAGCTTAATACTTTGGCTTTTAGCTTAGAACTCTTCCATTGAATGGGAGTAAACGTTATATAGGGTAATATCAGAGTATATTTTATAATTATATCACAGTTACATAAACGATTTTCCCTTTTTGAGGTTCTTATCTTAAGTGAAGCGGGTTTGGTCAAATTACTGATCTGCTAGTTATCCGCAGGATAAAATTGAGCAAATGCCAACAATTATTATTTAAAGATTTTTACAATTGCCGACAACAAACAAAGCTAAGAAAAATGTGTTTTAATTTAAGAATACCTACCACCTTGAATCTTCGACAACGCTGAATTTTTGTCTTGCGTAATTGGGGGAGTTGGTTTATGAGACTGTCCGGTCGCCCTATACATGGCCATGACCCATAGACTGCATTCGTTCTCATCATCGCAAGCGAAGGAAATACTATCACCTTCGCGAACTGCGTTAAAAAAATAACGGCCTCCGTTTAAATCAATTCCAAACATCAGATTCGCTAAACATAAATGTGTTTGTTAAAATAAATCATTCTTATCAATGGAATTATAAGCAATATACCACTAGCTGCTTCTATGTAATCCACAGTGTATCCATCAAGCTGCATCATCTCTGACGGTTCCGATTTTTTCTCCTTATAACTACACATGGCAAATGTGTATTGGGATACTTGAACTAAGACAAAATAGCGTCTTTTCCACTTTTTCCAGACCGATTTCCCGATCGCATAAAGATGCCTAAAAGGTTATACAAAAAAATTCATAAATTCGACATTGGTTAAATATTAGGTCACTCTTAAAAAATTAAGATTATAAATATGAGGTTTTGTTATTTTGCCAGTTACAACATTTTTTGAAGTGATTACTTTCAAAATGTGCAGCGTTTTTGCGATGACGTTTGAGGATCCACGAGTCCGGCCACCTCAAAAAATACAGTTTGTGAAGAATCAAAAAACTTATGGGGGAACGCATGCGTTAGTAACCTAGAAGTGATCCAGAGAACTCAATCAAAGATACTGAGAACTATTCAGGCTCATCCAAATAGGCTTTAACCTGGAACACTAGCTACACACGACTCCGGCGTAGAGATCTCCCCACCCAGCAAAAATGGCTGGGCCGATATTTCAAAAACCTTAATTTTAATTCATTAATTATATGTATTAGGCTAAGATTTGAATACTTGTCGTTAGTCTCGTTGAGAGAAGATTTGATAAATAAAAACCGTAATTAAAAAAAAAAAAGTACTTAGATATTTAACAGTTCCATTATTTTTGAGGTTTCGGGAGACATTAAAAACAAAAAAGATTTTTATCGAAAATTCTAGAGTGGCCTTACCGCTTAAAGAACAATTGCATTATACTTACCCACAATGTTTCATATTTAAGGGTTTATCAAGTCGGCAAGCTATTTTAATACGAATATCTTGGTCTGGAAGGTTTTTCGGAATTATCATTCTATGCCACTCAGGTGACTGAAATAATAAAAATTAAATAAATAAAGTACGATACAGTTTATGTTAAGCCGCTTACTTTAGAAGAAAGTGGAGTAGGTTTAAGCGTTACTTTGCCTAGCTCCTTATCTTCTAGCGCCAGCATTCCCGGATTCTCTGTGTATAGTTTAACCTTGACAATGGGTAAAGGATGAGTGGTTGTAAAATCGCCTTGTGTGTCCCACCTATTTAAAAAAAAACATATGTACATTTAAACATTAATGGCATTCTCTCTCACATTGGTTTTGATGCCTCCGCCTGATCCGTTTGAAGCTTTTCGCCATTTTCCACTTCCATTGTGCAGTAAACAATTCGATTTGGAGCTAGAGATTTGAGCCCTTTTACCTCCATAACAATCACTTCCAATTGAAACGTAAGTACAACATCTAACTTTGTCAGTTGAGTGGAGCTGTCCTCCGAGTCCCCTTCTAGCTTAGACAATGATCCGTGGGATCGCAGTATCAATTTTTTTTTTTTTTTGTAGGGAAATCACAAAAAATTATATAATATAAAATAAGAATTTTTTATAAAATAAAAAATGTTTTTAATTTTACAAGCATGATTTTTTTGTTAATTGTGTTTTTAAGCAGCTTCTAAACTACATAACTACGAACTACTACTAAACTGTCACAAAAACCGGACAACTTTATTATGTAGCCAGGGGCGGATTAAGACAATTTGCCGCCCTAGGCAGTTTTGATTTTGCCGCCCTAGACTGCAGCCTAATTTTCAAAAGTAGTATTTTATGTAGTGTTAACAGTCGAAATTTGCCGCCCCTAAAAATTTGCCGCCCTAGGCAGCTGCCTATGTTGCCTATATGGTAAATCCGCCACTGCATGTATTCGTATTGGAAAGATCTTAACTCCATATGTAATGCTGTTTTTTTTAACACAAACATGCTTTTTAAAAAAATAGGGATTCGAACCCGGACCTTCCGGATCGGAGACCAGCGCTCTAGCTGCTGTTCCACCGACCCTTTTTATTAACAGTTACATAATATAGTTGTCTGGTTTTTTATTAAATTAAATTCGTATTTCAATTGTTGTAAAACAAAATCGATCAATAGCTATACTATCATGGCGGGAACATTTGTTTGTAAAAATTGTACTACGAAAAAGAAGAAAACTTTGTAGCCGTTGAAAAGCTCCTTAAAATTATTGTATCTACGTTTTTCTAACATCTAAAATATATATAAATATATAAAAAAAAACAACTGATATCGGCACTGTTTTTTAGTAATAAATAATTAAAAATAATAGTACTTTATATATTTATTATAATAACTTACAAAAATGACGGTGTACTGTAATACAATACCAGAAGCAAGAGTAGAAGAATCAGATTATGTATGTATTACACTTTGAATAATTTATAAATAAAATCAATATTAACCTGTGATTATAACGTTTTAGTTTTTGAAGTCCATATTTACTATCCATGTTTCCTTTTGATACTGGAAGAGATTCAAGATTTGCCATTAGAAGATTTATTGATGACTTAAGCTCCTCAACGTAAAGAGACTCCATTTCTTTGAGTACAAATTTAGGCATAAGTTTGCGATTCTTTTCCATTTCTCCTACGCGTTGCATTCTTCCGTCTAATTCTCGCCTTATGGCTGCTGCTTGCTCATCAGCGGAGTCCAGCTTAAATTAATTAAAAATCCTTAAAACTTGAAGATGAATACAGTAATTAATGTTTACCATCAAGGCGTTATACAAAATTTGGTGCTCAAATTTTTTAACTAATAATATTTGTTGAAACATATCATATAATTGCTCTTTAGAAAGAATTAGCTCGCTGTTTAGTGATTGCTGCATTCGAGACGGTCGCTTGGAATCCTCTTCTCCAGACCCTTTTAATATGATATCGAATTTAGCCATCCAAGAAGTTAACACGGTTTCCTTACTAAGCCCATCGATTTCTGGTAAAGATCTAAAAATAAGTTTATTTATTTAAGTGTCGGTATTAATATATGTTGATCATAATACCTGACGCGTTTTTCTATATTATTGCGGAAAACTTCACGAAAATCATGTTGTGAGGATGCTCCAGATTGGACCATTTTTAAAACTCGCTCTGATTTAAGAAACACGTCATGATAGCTCTGCACAGCATTTTGAAATGCTTCATCAGCCATAATTTGTGTTTCACCTTTAAGAAACGCCTAAAACAAAAATGTGTTATAAATATTAGCTTTACCTTTATACTATTATGGAGGCTTTATTATAAAATCATCCTGATATTTGTAAATTTTTTTCGAAATTAAAAAGTCTTTTGAAAACACCATCTGCCATTTACTTTATGGCATTGCCAAGGATTTAAAAATCCTGAAAATCCTAAAAACTGAAACTGGATTTAGCTTTATCTAGCTTTTTATCTAAAAACCCCTCGAACGGCTTTGCATACAGTACGTCTATCCAACTATCTGACTGCCAGTCCGGATGAACATATTCAACTAAACAAATTTTGGGTAACAACTGAAAATATGTTCTGCATTTGCAAGGTTACTTGATGTAGATTAAGACATACACTAGATGACATAATTATTTTAACGAGCAATAAAATAGGCTTATAATTTTTAACCTCCTCTGAACAACTAATATAGCCTTAAAAATTCTCACGCCGTTGTTTTTGATCAGATCGACTGATTTCTTCCAGATGAAGTGATCTAACTACTATTAAATTTCGGGATGAATTTTATCAAAATCTGATAACTCTATCATATACCTGCCATCGAAAAATATATATATAAATGGAAAAAAAATTATAACGTCGTTGTTTTAAATCCTACGAGCACGATTTTCAAAATATGGAGTTTTTAAAAACCCTTGATTCGAGAAAAAAATTTCGTTAAAATCCGACAACATTATCATATAGCTGCCATAGCTATGGCATATCTTATGCATAGGAAAGATAGTAAAACTTTTGGTAAAATTTCAGCAAGATAGCTTTAAAACTGAGAGACTAATTTGCGTAGAAACAAACAGGAGGACAGACGAACAGACGTATTTCGACTCGGATCGTGATGCTGATCAAGAATACATACATATACTTTATGGGGTCTGATGTGTCTCCTTCAATGCGTTGCAAACTTCTGAGTGAAATTATAATACGCTTTTGCTCTGCAAGGGTACTTTTAAGGACTTTTGAGTGAAACAATCCATTAATTTCCATTAAATAAGAAAATGTTTTTTTGGTAAGTTGTAAAACGGTTAATTTGTTTGATGTTTTAGTTTATGTCCTTTTACCTGGAATCGCTGAGTTATAATTTCTAATTGTTGTTTTGTTATTTTTGTTTGCCGCTTAGTCATGTCCGTCGGCTGTTTTGCGTTAAACGGGTATGAAATACAGCGCGATATAAATACATACAGCTGTATCCGCCGTTTGCGCTCTTCTTCTTCGCGTTCATGTTTGTCCTATAAAATAATTAAATATTAATGCCTTTTGCTTATAATTTATGATTATATTTTTATGTACTTTTAATTTTTTTTTATTTACGATTTTCATGTTTTAAACCCCTTTCAGATAATATAATTTTAGCCCACTTATGACGTAAGGTTTTTACGTTATTAAAAATGTTTTTGTAATCTAATCAATAAAAGAATCGCATTTTTTGTTTTCCCTGTTTTTATAATATAAAAACACAGACAAAAAAATTATCATTTTTTTATAATTTATGTATATTTTGGTATAAACTTTCGGTTTAAAAGAAGTTAAGCCATAATCAAAGTATTTTTGTTGTCAGTTGTTGTAAAACTGCATTCTTGGACTTTAACTTTTTTAATTTTTTTAATTGTATCGATATTAGCAATGTGTTTCCAACCCTACTGCAAGAGTGTAAGGAATTCCCCATTGCCGAAAAGAAAGTTTATTATTATTTTCCCCTATTTTACTTACGTGCGGATCTCCAGTTTCAGGCTTTTCGCTCGTTATTGATGGTGATGGTGACAATGGTCGTGGCAGTGAGTTAGCTCTTGATGATCCGATACTTTGACTTAAAGTTTCTTGTGAAATACCACTAGATTAAAATAAAAAATGTTAAAGTGTTAAAAACAAGAAAGGAAGCTAGATTTGGCAAGCCGAAGCTTATATACCCTTGCAGTCATTAAATATGTCTAACAAAATACAAAAAGGCTAAACAGCATCTAATCTATGACTATTTTTCTATTAATTTTCCATATTGTTCATATGACAGCTATATGATATAGTCGTCCGAGTTTGATAAAATTTAATTTGTAACTCAAGACTCATAAGAAAACTCTATATTCCAAAAATCATGATTGTCTGATGAAAAACATCGAGGTAATAATTTTATTTCCGTTATTTCTATATAGATTTTTCGATCTTTCCTATGGCAGCTATATGATATATTACTCCGATTTTTATGAAATTTTTTTCTCGATTTAAGAGTATTAGAAAAACCTGATGTTCCAAAAATCATGCTCGCGGGATTAAAAACAACGACGTTATAATTTTTTTTCCATTATTTTTATATATATTTTCTGATCTCTCCTATGGCAGCTATATGCTAGAGTTATCCGATTTTGATAAAATTTAATCCGAAATTCAATAGTGGTTAGAAAACGCCATCTGGAAGGAATTAAGTCGATCTGATCAAAAACAACGGAGTAAGAATTTTTAATTTCATTCTCTCGTATGGGAGCTATCCGATATAGTCGGCCGATCCGGCTCGTTCCGACCTATATACTGCGTGCAACAACTAGACAACTTTTGGGAAAGTTTCAGCCAGATAGCTTTAAAACTGAGAGACTAGTTTACATAGAAACCGACAGGAGGACAGACGGACAGACAGACAGACGGACAGACGGACAGACGTACAGACGGATTTGGATTCAGATGGTGATGCTGATCAAGAATATATATACTTTATGGGGTCTGAGGTGTCTCCTTCACTGCGTTGCAAACTTCTGACTGAAATTATAATACCCTTTTGCTCTGCAAGGGTATAAAAACTTGAGGTTACAAAAATCGTGCTCGTGAGATTAAAAACAACGCCGTTATATTTTTTTCCATTATTTATATATATATATGTTATCTCTCCTATGGCAGCTATATGATAGAGTTATCTGATTTTGATAAAATTTAATACGAAATTCTATAGCAGTTAGAAAACGCCATCTGCAAGAAATCAAATCGATCCGTTTATCCGTTCTCTATTTATCCGACATAGTCGGTCACAACTTTTGCCAAAGTTTCAGCAAGACAGCTTTAAAACTGAGAGACTAGTTTAAATAGAAACCGTTAGACAGACAAACGGACAGACATACATACATACGTATTTAGATTCAGGTCGTGATGCTGAGCATGAATAAATTTTTTTAAGTTTCTTGTCTTGCCGGATCGAGCGACGATTTTTTAAGACAAGAAACTTAAAGCTCACTCACACATCTGGATGTAGAACCAAAACCTTTACTAAGATAACCGCACTTTATATTTAACGAGCGAAACTAAAAAGGCAACTAGTAACATGCGTAGTTGACAAGATTTTTTTTTACAAAAATCAAGCCGATTAAGAATAGTTAAAGTTTAAGTTGCATAGTGACACTTTTGACGTACGTAACTAAAAATTGTACATGAGCTCGTGCTTACCAACAAAATCAGAGTTTTATTTATTTAATTTCAAAGAAATGTGTTCTTAACACTTTTTAAAAATTCAAAATTTTATGTAAAAAATAAATCAATTTTTTACCACCCTCTCAAAATAATAACTGTTATTTTAAAATATTTAAGTCAAAGATATAATACAAACCTAGTAATACCATTGTTAGGCACCTCAAGATTCCCTCCATCAACTTTGCTACCATGTAATTGCTCATTTCTGGTAGATGAAACTCCAACTCCTGCCGTTAAGTTTGTGTTTCCTGTTTCATTTCGATAACCGACAGAACTAGTATTTAGTTGTCTGTTATTTATGGCCAAGTCACCATTAGAGCCAGATACAGGAATATTTGCTCCAATACCGGAACCTGAAGAACCACCAGGTATAGAAGCAGCACCTACACCTTTAGCCGGTTGTGTAAGACGTCCTTTTGAAGATGAGTTAGCGATTGGGTCATCTTCGCCTTCCTCTTCACTTGAACTAGGATCAATCATGTTGTAAAAATACCTGGATCAGGATTCTGTAAGTTTTTGACACTGCAATAAAAACCAAATACGCATGTTAAGACTCAACCATATTGTGATTTTAGATATCAGCTTTTAAAATACATACTTATCAAATAAAACAAAAATCTATTTTGAAGTTAAATAAATTATAATATTGTATGTATTGTATGGTAAACGAATGATCGGCCGCGCATGCAGACCGATGGGTTGCAAAGTTCTAACTGAAATTATAATACTCTACTCTTCTCTAATACAACAGTTTAAAAAGGTCATAATTTCAGGAATAACACACGGATCATAATCATTTTTAAACGATCGGAGGCTCCTCGGAATCTTATCCCCTAGCTTTGAAGTTATTAGACTCGAACTTTTCCAAAAAGACAACGCCATTAAAACACTTTAAGTTTGACTTTGGATTGTTGCCCCTTTTTTTTTTTTAGAAATGTTGTGGTTGTTTTGTTTAACCCTTAAAGCAAATTAATTATAAAAATTTAAGTGATACTAGATAAGAAAACAATACCTTAGCATAATAAACCATAAAAATAACTTTTATTAAATATTAATAACCAATTCAAAACTATTTTTATGTTTTAATTCAAGCCCACATCCAGCAACTTGTATCTGTCAATATAATAGTTTGATAAATACCTGTTAAGGCAAAAATGCTGGTTTTTCCTTATAGATGAATCAACTATCAGTTTGGGTACCTTTAAAGTTTAATTTTAGGTAGTGCACTATTCTTAAAGGTTCTTATCACATTTACTTTGTTACACGAGAACTAATTTCCGAGAAGTCCACACCATTCAGTGTAAGTAAATTGCACTTCAGCCAAACTGTAAAAATGGGGTGGAAGTTATGGTACTGTTATAATGACCAAAGAAAATTGATCTTATCAATTATAAACACAGTACTTTTTTTGAAGTATTAGCAGAACGGTTTTATAATCATATTCTTGTCAACTTGACTTTTTGTTAAAAACGGATTTAAAGGACATTAACAACAAATTCCCCCAACGAAGAAATTAGTCTTCAACGGTTACTTTTCTACCCCTTAATTTATTATCGGTTTTCGATAGTACAAATAAAATTGTCACCTATTATCCTTTCATGTGGAACAAGTGAAAAAAACGATTTTTTTTGTTTCAATCGAAAATGTTAATCTTAAATGAAATGTCAATGAATGTTAACAAGATTCAGAACATGATCCGCAAAGAAATGTGCAAAATAAAATAAATAATTTTGAAGATTTTATGCCTCTTAAATATATGTATTTTATTTCAATAATTGTAATTATCTAAAATACTAAAACATCTTAACTTCCATTATTTATCAAGAAGAAGTAGATTCGTTAACAATTAGGAAAATATGTATTTAAATTATATTTGCGAGCCACAAACATTTGGAAGTCATCAAAAAATAAATAAGTGCCTAATTTTATAAGTTTTCGGTTGAAGAGTGTGTTCGGTCATGCCGCAGCCTAAATCAAACCACTAATTTCAAATCGTAACGTCAACCCAAATTCTCGATGTTCTCCTTTTGTTTTGCTATTTGCCCTGCGCGGCAACACTGTTTTGATTGTCATTGCTAACTACCTTTGCACTTTTTCGCTTATCGCTTCCTGGCCTTGTCCACGGCAAGCTTCATGTAATTCGATTTGTACTCGCTTACACACGGTCTTGGTGCCAGTAATAAATTAGTGCATTATTTAAGCTAAAATTTGTGCGTTTTTATTTACTTGGGCACAAGGTAACGGTTAGTAAAAAAGCTTACTGACCCAACAGAGTGAATGGAATCTTTCACCGTTGGAATCAGGTATAATGAAGTGGTTTGCATTAAAAAATTTTAAAAGCCGGTTGGTATATTTAAATATTGAAAAGAAGGTCACACTGCTGTTCCCTTTGTTCGATATGAAAAATTGTGTACTCAAATAAATTTTAAAAGTAATTCATAGTTTTGTATTTCTTAAATTTGAAAAAAAAGAGCAACTTATGTTTCTAAATATTTAGAAAACAGAATGTTTTATTATTTTTTGGTCAAACTTTTTGGAGTTTGTGCTTAATTGTGTAAACGTTTGGTGTATGTATATATGTATATATGCGCATGCACACATAAACCCAGTGTTGACAACATTGTAGAATTGAATACAGAGGTATTAAAGACAGCTTAAGAAATTTTTTTCAATATTGCAGCTCTTGCTTGGGTAACGAGTTGGAAATGTGCACATTGCATATAGAACGTACTATATTTTTATTTATCCGATTAACCATTAATTTCATATTTTTTTCAGGCTATATGCAGCGCAAGTGTCAATACTAATGCAAAACGATTCGAAAGAATATCTAAAAAAAAAAAAAGAAACGTTCAACAATGCATAATAACATCCGCATTTTTAACATATGAAAGGTATCTCTGTATTTAAACTTCCGAAAAAAAATCGTCTATAGAAATTTACTTGTTTAAAATGTTAACGATGAATGTCTAATGTCCAGTACATATGATGGATCAAAAATATTGTATTTACATCTAATACATATATAAACATGTTTGCAAATGAATTGCAAAGCTCGACACATTATTCAAATTCAATTAAAAATGAAAATTTGTTGTATATAGTGGTCTTGGCTAGATTCAAAATCGAAGAACTAAAACAAAAATAAAATCGAAAGTTTCAACTAGCAGATTTGTCAATATCATGTAAGGATTAAGGCAAAAATGAAATTCCTTTAGTCTTGTTTATGCAAGGTCCTAACAAAATACCTTGCTACTCTGAGTACAGCCAAAATAAAAGAAAAAAATAAAACATACCCAGCATTTCCTATACAATTTAGTTGACGTTAAGTTATCAGTTTAAAACTTTACTATAATAAGCATATTCGTAGCAGCATGGTTGGTTCTCAGCAAAAATGTAAAGACATCGCATTAAACAAAACTAGCACGTACACAAGCGAAAGTAACTTAATCAAAGGTCCTTTGGAGAACCCACCAACCTTAAGAGCACTTTCACCTTCAATATCACTACCTCAATTGAAAATTCCAATGATTAACCAAAATTGTACACAAGCTGGTATTACTCAAACTAACTCTCACAATTCAAGTCATCCCCCGTGTCGGGGTAGTGGGTTGCAGTATTTCAGAAGTAATTATGAATCATCGGCAATGCTTCATGAGAGAAAAGAAGAGTTGCCCAAGGAGCCGGTAAATAAATTGGCCAACTGCAGCGAAGATGGCAACAACATAACCTCTTCCGATAGTTGTGAACTTTTGGAACCCATTCAAGGTAACCAGGAATACTTAATTATAACTATTTTCATTTGATTTAATTTTTTATTTTTAGGAATAACCTTACCCAATGTAACGGCAGTTTCAAAAAAAAACGATGTCCCCGGTTTACTTTTATGTACTGTTTCGGGAAACTGTACAACTCAATTGGAGCCAGAATGTGAATCGCTCAGTCTATTCAACGAAACTGCAGTCAATGAAAACGACACTTTCTCATTTCACGAACAAATTATAATGTCAGGCCAACAAAAAAGCGAGTTGCAAGAGAAACCTAAAGTACTCGTCGTTTCACCACAGCAAGTAATGATTTTATATATGCATAAGTTGACTCCCTACGAGCGTACGGAAATACTCACTTATCCGCAAATATATTTTATTGGTGCAAATGCAAAAAAACGCGCAGGAGTTTATGGTCCAAATAATTCCGACTATGATAATGAGCAAGGTGCTTACATTCATGTACCACATGATCACGTGGCTTATCGATATGAAATGCTTAAAATAATAGGTAAGGGCAGCTTTGGACAGGTGATAAAAGCCTATGATCACAAAACTCACGAACATGTTGCCTTAAAAATTGTGCGCAATGAAAAGCGCTTTCACCGTCAGGCACAAGAGGAAATACGCATTCTTCATCACTTGCGTCGTCACGACAGATATAATACTATGAACATTATACACATGTTTGACTACTTCACATTTCGCAATCATACTTGCATTACATTTGAGCTGCTCAGCATTAACCTTTACGAATTAATTAAGAAAAATGGATTTAAGGGCTTCAGTTTGCAGTTAGTAAGAAAGTTTGCGCACTCGTTGCTTCAGTGTTTGGATGCTCTTTACAAAAATGACATAATTCATTGTGATATGAAACCTGAAAATGTGTTATTGAAACAACAGGGTCGTTCTGGTATAAAGGTAAGTCGGTATATATCAAATTTAATACTCTATGTTTTGTAGAGCTTAACCTTACTCATAAAAACCCTTGTCCTTATTTGCAAAAAATAGAGCCATCTATTCTTCAAATAATGGATTACTTTTTACCTGACCTATTATATTAGTTATTTATAGTATATTTTAACGGCTTCTAAATTTAAATAACAGTTATATAACTTTTTGAAACTCCGAAGACTTCAATTTAAGGGGGAGCTGCTTTAAAGACTTTAAAAAATCGATTTTTTTTCGCATAAATGTCTTTCTTAAATATCCAAGACGGTGTCCCTAAAATTTCAGAAACTTTCTAATTATTTTCGGAGTTACAGAAGAAATAGTTAGCAAGCATCAAGCATGCATACGTATGAACCAAAGCTATTGTATTCAGGACTCAATTCTCTTTTATTTGAACCTCAACAAGAAATGAAGCTAGCTTTGGTAAGCCGAAGCTTATATACCCTTGCAGTAATAAAATATGTCGAACCAAATATCGGGTGTTTTTTTTAGAGGTATAGAACTTTAAGTTGCAATAAAACCACGATGGATTATTCGATTGACATGAATTTTTTTTATTCGAAAGATAATCTTGTGGCAATTCATTTTATATATGATTTCTGGCATATGACCGCCACGGCTGGCTCGGATGTCGATCGATTTATTGAAAGACACGTTTGGTGACCGCCTAATTTCACGTTTTGGACCTGTGAGTACTAGACTACTTTCTGTGGGGCTATGTAAAGTCATTGGTCTATGCGGATAAGCCACAAACGCTTGACCATTTGGAAGACAACATTCGCCGTGTTATTGCCGATATACGGCCGCAAATGTTGGGAAAAGTCATCGATATTGGACGTCCAGATTGGACTACATCTGAGCCAGCCGTGGCGGTCATATGCCAGAAATCATATATAAAATGAATTGCCACAAGATTATCTTTCGAATAAAAAAAATTCATGTCAATCGAATAATCCATCGTGGTTTTATTGCAACTTAAAGTTCTATACCTCTAAAAAAAAACACCCGATACATAGAGGCTAAACAACATCGAAGTTATGTCGATTTTTCTATGAAGAATCTGTATTTTCGACGATTGTTCATATGAAAGCTTTATAGTATAGTCGTCCGATTGTTATGTAATTTAACAGTGTGCGATGAATCAGTCGTTTTAAAAATTTCATTTTTTTCTGCAAATGTATATAAAATTTTGGTTGGCGATGACGTAAAAATAAACCTGGTCAAAATGTCATTCATAAACAAATCAATCGATTTTATTCTGTTTTTTTATTATTAAAGGTAATAGACTTTGGGTCGTCGTGCTTTGAAAATCAGCGTATATATACATATATACAGTCACGCTTTTATCGTGCTCCTGAGGTAATTTTGGGGGCTAAATATGGCAGAGCTATTGATATGTGGTCTTTGGGCTGTATTCTAGCTGAGCTGCTATCAGGGCACGCTTTGTTCCCTGGTGAAAATGAAAGTGACCAGTTGGCCTGCATTATTGAAGTCTTGGGAATGCCAAATAAGAATATATTAGCCAGCTCGAAAAGGTCAAAGTCATTTTTTAGTCCCAAGGGGTATCCAAGGTATTGCACTGTCCGGACCATGTCCGATGGAATGGTGGTCCTAATTGGTGGGCAGTCACGCCGTGGTAAGCCCCGTGGCCCACCATGCTCAAAGAGTCTATCTAAGGCGCTGGATGGATGCAAAGATCCCCTCTTTCTTAATTTTTTGCGAGGCTGCTTGGAATGGGATGCAGACAAACGGTTAACACCATCAGAGGCTCTAAAACATCCCTGGCTTCGCCGACGCTTACCTAGACCGCCAAGCAGTTCAAGTGGCTGTGGTGGGGTTAGTGGTGTCGGTGGTAGTAGGAATCAATCCCCAGTAACAGGTAAAACTTAGTGATATTCTTGTGGTCTATACTCTAAATTTCTGCTCACAGGTCAAACTAAGAACTTCGCGACCGAAGTAACGCCATCATCAACTTCTGCCACATCTATAGCTCTATCAATTAAAAGGGATAACAGCCATTCCAGCCTTCGACTTAAGCATGGTGGAGTTCCAGACGGGTCTTTAAGCGCAACCAAAGCATCATTAATCAATACCGAGCTTCTAGCGGACAGCTTTAGAAAAACAACAGTTTCGTCACCACGTTTACCTTTAACGCATTCTGCGGACTCCGGAGGAGTAAGTGGTCTAAGCACAATGGACGCTGGGGCACAGAGAGTTTATCCGTCTTCACTTTCATATTTACCGCATATGAATAATAACGAAAATATCCGTAAGCCCACTTAATATTCCTTACAAAAGAAGCTTTGACAACTTTTAAATATTTTTCAGGATTGTTAAAAATCTCCGGCTCGTTAAACAGCTCCTCAAACTCATTGACTCAATTGGAACCTGTCTCAAACTTGGATGTTTTGGGAGAATACTCGGCCTCAACTACACCAAATTTAGCAACATCAGATACCAGCTATGCGTTTGGTTCAAGTTCAATGGCCATAGACATTGCAGAGAAGTCCTTAGTTAACCTAGCTAACACGTACACGATGGAGAAATCTATTGACATTATTGGAAAATCAAATGTATCGCTTCAATCGAATAAGTTAAAAGTAAAGTCAAATGATATGTAGCCAATTATCGACAATATGCAATATGCCATATAAAAGATTAGAAGCAGTACTGTATGTTGTTATCTAATTATCTGACAACGCACTGCCATTAAAGTGATAAACTAAATGCGTCTTGGCTCTGATTTGTGTTGCTCTAGTATTGGCATAAAATTGCACGTAGAAAGATGAGATCTCACAAAGTAAAATAAAATTTATGCATTTTAATAACAAATCGCCTGTATCCGTTATGAAAGTAAAGCTTACAAAAATGTTAGGAAACTTGGTTTAATGTTGCGAACTTACTTTATTTCATATAAATAAAAACCGAAAGGATTGTATATTTTATATGTCTTTTAAATATTATTTTTTTTAGTTTAAAGAGCAATGGAGGGCGTAGAGTATTTAAATTTGTAAACCAAGTTATAATTATATGTATATATTGGGTTGGCAAGAAAGTCATGTCGTTTTTTTTAGTAATCGTTTTTAATCTAATTTATTTACGACTAATCGAGCACCAGGGTCACACTTTTTAGTATATTTTTAAAGCTTTTTGTCTTAGGTACTATCGACGAAAATTTGGTAATTATTCGATAACATTTGTGGAAGCTATAGCAAATTAAACATGGAGGACCAAAGTGAGCATTTTCGGCATATTTTGCTTTTTTACTTCCAAAAAGGAAAAAAAAACGGTCGAAGCTCGCGAAAAATTGTGCGAAGTGTATGGAAAGATGCCATGAGTGATCGCCAATGTCAGCGCTGGTTTGCCAAATTCAGGCTTGGAGATTTTGGAGTTAAAGACGCCCCACTTTCTGGTCGACCATCGGCCGTTTTTGACGAACAAATTCAGGCTTTGCTGGATGAAAACCGGCGTTATTCAACGCGGGAGATGTCAGAGAAGCTCAGTGAGTCGCCTACAACGGTTGAAAACCATTTGAAGAAACTTGGCTACGTAAGCAAGCTCGATGTTTGGGTTCCGCATAACTTAAAGGAAATTCACCTAACTAAGCGTATCAACATCTGCTATTCTCTGCTGCAACGGATTAAAAACGATCCTTTTTTGAAGCGGATCATTACTGGCGACGAAAAGTGGGTTGTTTACAATAATGTCCAATAAAAAAGATCATGGAGCAAGAAAGATGAGCCAGCCCAAGCCACATCAAATGCCGATATCCATCAGAGGAAAGTTCTGCTGTCTGTTTGGTGGAATTGGAAGGGTGTAGTGCACTTTGAGCTGCTGGGACGGAATGAAACCACCAATTCAGATGTGTACTGTCGCCAGCTATCCAATTTGGCGGAAAAAATTAAAGAAAAGGAGCCGGCACTAGCTAATCGCAAGGGTATAGTCTTTCACCATGACAACACATCTTTGGTCACTCGGAAAAAATTAACGGAGCTGAATTGGGAATTGCTACCACATCCACCTTATAGTCCGGACTTAGCACCTTCAGATTACCATTTGTTCCGCTCTCTTCAAAACTCTTTGAATGGTAAAAACTTTGATTCAGATGAGGCTGTCGAAAACGACTTGTCTCGATTCTTTGCTGGAAAAGACCAAAAGTTCTTCGAGCGCGGAATTATGCAGCTGCCCGAAAGATGGTCATTAGTGGTCGAACAAAACGGCCAATACATAATTGATTAATTATAAGCCCTGATATAAATAAATCATCTTTGAAAATATTGAAAAAAAACGACATGACTTTCTTGCCAACCCAATAGTAACCATGTTAAGGCAAAAGTTTTTTAATTTTAGCACCTTGGTTAAATATAGGATATACATAAATATATATAGTTACAATAATAAGTTAATAATTATCAGGGCTAACAGAGTTATGTTCTTAAAAACGTAAAAATATGTATGGATTTATGCACGAAAAAATAGAGAAATATGGACGAAATATGGACGAAAAAGTTGACAAAAAGCCCCGCAGAGCGGTAAAATTGAATTGAAACTATTCGTTTTTTTCGTATTCGTATTTTTTTTCAATCGAAAACAAAACTACGGCGTTTGTCACTCAATATGTGTTTATATGATGAAAATGAACGCTCAACATCGCAAGATGTAACAGGAGCATTTGCATATGCATTCAGTTCAGCAGGTGATAAATTCAGGATAAGATCGTCACCTTCTGTAGAACTATCAATGAGATTTCCTCCTAACATTCGCGATATGTCCTGAAGAATAAGAACTGAAAGCATGAAATATGGAATAAAAACTGAATCTTAAAATATAAACTGCATCATAATTGTTACATTTGATGATACATATTTTGATTGATTAACGACGCAACGAAGTTTTGTTTACATTATTTATTATCGAGTATAAGGCAAACGACAGAAATATCATAATATTTGAGCCAAACATATCTTTCTATAGGTTTTCAGACACTTTGATGTTCAAAATATGGATTTATTCAAGTGATTGTGTAAAATATGGATTTATAGGAAAAAAGGCGAAAATATGGAAATAAATATTTTTTCATTTAAAAACATAACTCTGTTAGCCCTGATAATTATATTCCGAAAATAGTATGCAAAGTAGAAGGGACATATTTTATGTTCCTTTTTCGGTGTTTCAAACCAGCCATATAAGATTTTATTGCACTTTTTGTGCGCCCTGAGTAATGCAACCCTGCCTAACGAATGACTAGTTTACACGTCAATTTACAAAACGAAAAAGGCCATATAATAAGGCACTTCATAAAACAAAAATGGGACTTACAATATCAAGCCTTTTGACACGTCTTTTTGGAAAAAAGCAAATGAGAATTCTTATGGGTAGGTGTTTAAAATAGCATAGAGATGCCCGACATAATTATCCTTTATTTAAAAACAGTCGTATGCACACAAATGTATGTAAGCGCACATTTATCAAATTTGTTTTTCAAAAAATAATTAATCTATTAAAATTGTCAAATTTTATTCAGTTGGCTTGGATGCTGCCGGAAAAACGACTATATTATACAAACTTAAGTTGGGAGAAATTGTTACTACCATCCCAACAATAGGATTTAACGTGGAAACAGTAGAATATAAAAATATATGTTTTACCGTTTGGGATGTGGGCGGCCAAGACAAAATCCGTCCATTGTGGCGTCACTATTTCCAAAATACGCAAGGACTGATTTTTGTTGTGGACTCCAACGATCGGGATCGTATTAATGAAGCCGAGAAAGAACTGCAAAACATGGTATTGACACTATTTAAAAAAAATGTATGCATGAATATATCTTCTGAAATTTTCGTCTTAGCTCCAAGAAGATGAGCTTAGGGATGCAGTGTTGTTAGTCTTTGCTAACAAACAGGACCTGCCGAACGCAATGACGGCTGCTGAGCTAACGGACAAGTTACGCCTGAACCAATTAAGGAATCGCCACGTATATAAGATTTGTATTACTTATGTTTGACTATTATTTACTTTTTTATTTTTTAGTGGTTTATTCAAGCCACCTGTGCTACCCAGGGTCATGGACTGTATGAAGGACTTGATTGGCTTTCAGCTGAATTGGCTAAAAAATAAATTTATATGGATTTAATGGATATAAAATTGTAACGTAAGAATTCGTATATTGTCCTATGCTGAAAACTAGACCATAAATAAACTTGTACATGTATAAAAAGTTTTTTTATAACTTCTGAATTCCTTCTGTTTCTCTCTTATCAACATAAAATAATAATAAAATAAAATGTCAATTTCAACTAGAACTTTAACTATTGCACAAAATATTCGGCGGCTTTAACCGATTATTAAAACCCTCACAAATACATCCAAAAAGTAAAACTAAGATAGGAAATCGGGAATTCGGTCAATCATTCCATTAGAATCATTAAATAAAAATTACAAAGCTTTTGCTATGTTTAGCCTGTCATTTTACTTACCAGCAAGGGTCCGTTCAGTTTCGACAGCACAATAAAACTCGCAAATTTGCTATATCATAAGGCTTGCGCTTGTTTTGAGTTTAATACTAATTTGAACTTAAATTCTTTAATTGTACACCTCCATAGATTTGTTTGTGAAAGGTTTGTGCAAAAATTTCGTGTTTATGGTTCAAGAAAATAAAGAATATTTTAAGAAAGATCACCGCATACACATACACCCGCACTTGTACGTGTGGATTTTTTTTACCGAACGGAAAGCAACACGAATGTGTTGACACGAAGACCGACGATTTTCGACTGTTGCTTCGGCCCATGGTACAACCATGGTATAATAAGTACAAGGTAGTCTCGTCGGCTTTTTTTCCCCCTATCGACACTACAATTAGAGCGAGAGAAAGAGTATTTTCCTATGGGTTCGGGTCAATAGGGGGAAAAAACCCGAACGATTTTGCAGCCGACGAGACTACCTTGTATAATTCTACCATGGGTACAACTATATAAGGTAGTCCCGTCGGCTTTTTCTTCCCCTATCGACACTACAATTAGAGCGAGAGAAAGAGTGTTTTCCTAAGAAAACCCGAGTGTTCGGGTCGATAGGGGGAAAAAACCCGAACGATTTTGCACCCGACGGGACTACCTTGTATAATTGTACCATGCTTCGGCCCATGGTACAATTATACAAGGTAGTCTCGTCGGCTTTTTTTCCCCCTATTGCGCACTACAATTCACCCTCTCACTCGCACTCATTGTAGTGCGCAATAGGGGGAAGAAAAAGCCGACGGGACCATGGTACAATTATACAAGGTAGTCCCGTCGGCTTTTTCTTCCCCCTATTGCGCACTACAATGAGTGCGAATGAGAGGGTGTTTTCCCGTAAGTGCGAAAGAAACAGAAACAGAGTGTGTTGTTTAACCCATATACTGTGCACAGGGTTTAAAAAGACTGTTATATGACAATGAGTATTAATTGTTTCGTAATTTTTGGTTTTTACCCAAAGCTGCCCTTTAGGACTCGCTCCCATATTTTTACCCTTTCAAAAAATTTTTGTGCAATATTACATGTTACGCATTGTATGTGCTTGCTGCAATAATTATTTTTCATAAGCACACAAGGGTTAACGTTTTGAGAAAAAATCGTCCGCGGACAACCTCTCACTTCGAAATCCCGAGCGCACTGAACCATAGGGGGAAAGAACCCGAACGATTTTGCAGCCGACGGGACTACCTTGTATAATTGTACCATGGACGGGACTACCTTGTATAGTTGTACCCATGGTAGAATTATACAAGGTAGTCTCGTCGGCTGCAAAATCGTTCAGGTTTTTTTCCCCTATCGACCCGAACCCGTAGGCATGATACAATTATACAAGGTAGTCCACTCGGCAAAATCCATAGTCCCCTATTTTAGCTTTGTGAGTGAATGAGTGAGTGTGAGTGAAACGGCTAAATAGTGCTTCAGTTTGACAAACAGGGACGCACTGAAAATAAGGGACCAAACCCGAACGACTTCGGCAAGCCGAGTGGACTACCTTGTATAATTGTACCATGCCCGTAGGAAAACACGCTTTCTCTCGCTCTAATTGTAGTGTCGATAGGGGGAAGAAAAAGCCGACGGGACTACCTTATATAGTTGTACCCATGGTAGAATTATACAAGGTAGTCTCGTCGGCTGCAAAATCGTTCGGGTTTTTTCCCCCATCGACCCGAACACTCGGGTTTTCTTAGGAAAACACTCTTTCTCTCGCTCTAATTGTAGTGTCGATAGGGGGAAGAAAAAGCCGACGGGACTACCTTATATAGTTGTACCCATGGTAGAATTATACAAGGTAGTCTCGTCGGCTGCAAAATCGTTCGGGTTTTTTCCCCCTATCGACCCGAACACTCGGGTTTTCTTAGGAAAACACTCATTCTCTCGCTCTAATTGTAGTGTCGATAGGGGGAAGAAAAAACCGACGGGACTACCTTATATAGTTGTACCCATGGTAGAATTATACAAGGTAGTGTTGTCGGCTGCAAAATCGTTCGGGTTTTTTCCCCCTATTGACCCGAACCCATAGGAAAACACTCTTTCTCTCGCTCTAATTGTAGTGTCGATAGGGGGAAAAAAAGCCGACGAGACTACCTTGTACTTATTATACCATGGTTGTACCATGCGCGAAACAAAAAAAAGTTCACCAAGAAAGCCCAAGAGAGCGCAAGAGAGGCTGCCAAAGAGCTGCTTCTCTTTTGTCCTTACAAATCGTCGCCAGCCTGTTGCACTTATGTATGAACATATGTGTTATATTTGAAAGACGCGTCGCGCTAATACGAGCTCACATGAATATGTTTCTATGTGTGAGGGGCGATCGAACTTAAAACTAATGCAACAGACAGGAACTTACTTGTAGGTTTTTGTTTATTTAAACGTACACAGGGACAAAAAAAGCGACTATTTTTCATACTATTAAATAGTCGCTTATATTAAGGAGTGGGATAATTTCGAACAGCAATGAACAATTTGACACCAAGAAAATTTGTTTTGGGTGTGCAATCTACTTGCACAAATTTGGTTATAGGGAAAAACATTATATCTAAAACAAACCATTATATCTAAAATAAACTTCGTTTTGAATATAGGAATGTGTAATTTACAGTATCCTCCTGCTACAAAACGAGGAGCGAAATAGATCCCATGCGAGGTCACCTGGTATGAAATCTATCAAAAGTTGAAGCACCAAAATGAAAGGCCAGTGTTAAGCCCTTAATCCAACGATATTGCTTACATTAAACATACAGTTTCAGGAAAAACACACAGAGCTTACGTAAACAACCTAAACCTTTGAAAACGATACTGAATTAATCAGGAGCTAATCACGTACACAAACTACCGAATAAAAATTGTCAGCAAAAGTTTGCCACTACGCGAGTAGTGCCATTACGCGAGTATTCCCGAAGCCGACGAAGTCCTACGCACCTCCAAACCAAAGCGTTAGCACTCCGGATCAAGCGCACGAGTCCAAGCAGCAGATCCACCACAGAGAAATACTTCCACGACATTGTAGTAAGCCCGGCAAACCACGGAGCACATGAGAGTACGTAGCACGAAGAAGCAGACGACAACGCACAGTGCCAGCAAGAAATCAGGAAACATATAGAAGAGCTGAGACCACCCAGGAAACAGAGATCAACACCGTTAATTAGGTTCGTTATAAACACCCCAGTAATAGTTCACATATACTCCCATGTCCTTCTTTTAAGTACTCATTGTTGATAAGTTTCAATTTATCAACATAATTTTATTTTTCCCTCAAATTGTGTGTTCTTAAAACTTTAATAACAATAAAGTAATTTTATCGGTTAGACCGGTTATAAATATAAGATTTAAGATAAGGTTAAGAACATACTTACAAATTCTAAATTTTTAACTACTTATAAACTGTTACGATTTGTTTAAAAAACACCGAAACTATAAGTTCAAGCAATACTATCAAGCATTTATTATAAAACAAATTAACTATAAACAATTTTAATTTTGTTGACTTATAAGTCAATATCTAACGTGTCAGGAGTGAGCAGCATAGGCTCACTGTTTCTGTCGTCTACCAATGAAGATAGTGAGTCGTTTATCATGACCGCCGACATATCGACAGAACTATGTTGATCTTCGTCTACTGTGATGAAAGACCTATGGGAAGCTGACAGTAATGGATCATGATTGTCATCACAATGTTCAATTCCTCTGAACTCAGAATTTTCAACCGAATCGGGTAAACCTTGGATTTTCCGTATACTAGGATGATGAAAACAATTTGAACGACTCTCGTGTGTCGTCAATTGGTGCTGAATAAAGCATGAAGTACTACAAGAGTCATCTAAGTTAGACTTGGCTTTATAAAGTTCTGTATCAGTCTCCGTGATACTCTTTGGTGGAAAACCAGAACAACTCAGTTTTCGTGCGGTCGGCGTTCGTGGAGTAGATTGCAAATTACTATGTGAAGACAACATTGGGTCACCTCCTTGTACCGGATGCTTGCAATCTTCTAACAGTTCGTCAATCTGATTCATTTCCATATTTACGTCACTACTGTTTATCACGTGTGGCTTTTTAAATGATATAGGTTATTAGTTTAAAATATTTTATTTATGTATCTAACTTACTTTTTTTTCAATAGGTAGGTCGAAAAGTGACCGACGACTTCGAGAAACGGATGGAGAAAGACTTGAACTTTTAAGAAATGTGTTTGCTGGGGTAGGCGCAGACACTGATGTTAGATTGCAGTCTGATAAGGAAATTCCGTGGGTCTTGGCCTGTATTTCCAACTCCTTAAAATCATAAAATAAGTTGCAGAACCGCCTTCTTAAAATTCAACATACCCTTATTCGAGACATAAGTTTTCGATTTTGCAACTCCACTTGACGTTGACGAAACTCATTTTGTCTTAAGCGAGACACTTCATGTTTCAAGCATTTTATATAGTCAACAGATGACTTCAATATAGTTCCTTTGTTTGGTCGAATATCTCGTACGACTTCGTAAAAGGCATCACTGCCCTTTGGCAAAAGAGTACCAAGCTCTTTAATCCTGTCGTTTATATTGAAACGTCTTCTTCGCTCAACTAAAAGTTAGTCAACACTAATATTAATCTAAAAGTTGGAAAGAAATTTAAATTGTTTGAAATTTACTCATGTTATGGTTGTCCTTCTTTTGCCTGTCTTTTGCCAATGCATTTATTTCAGCGTCGGTTAAGTTTTGGGGCTCCTGCTTAATTGAAAGCTCTGAGTTAAAGTTTTTGTCAAAGTTAAAAGAGTCGTGCTGCAGAATATCATCAAATATATCATCTGGCTAAAACAAATAAAATTGATAAGTACAAAATGAATTTTAAAACAAGAAATGAAGCTAGCTTCGACAAGCCGAAGCTTATATACCCTTTGCTCTGCAAGGGTATAAAAAAATGGAAAATATGTAAGTTGCCCATTTAGGATATAAAAAATACGATACATTTTTGTATTTCATTACCAAATGTTTGCCTTTACTAGAATGAGGTAAACCAAAATAAAAGTTTTAAGAAAATACAAAAATTGGCCTTTTTTTGCAACTATTGCTGATAATATCTATTACGCGTAAAGGAAAATGGCATATTTTACTCGATAAAAATTATGTATCAGGTAAATAGCAACAAGCCGGTGCAGGCTCCGTACATCTGACTCTTTATCGGAGTAACGAGTATCTGTATCTCTCTTGTTTTGCGCCACACATAAAACCTATTACAGCACCGAACTTATTTGAAATTATTTAACAAAAATAAAAACAATTTTTGATCAATAAGTAAAACAACTTTAAAACCTAAACATACGTATTCACTATGTTCAATGCTTGGCCTTTCATAGCTTTTAATATACTTACATCACTGTCAAACGACGGTAACTGAAAAAAGGGAGGATATTATTAGCAATTTAAAAAATTCAAGCTTTATAGAATTTAAAGCTTTACTTTTCGTTTACGGATATATAAAGAATAAGCAGTCAACTAGGAATATTATTGTAATAATTTTCGATCTCAATCATGGTTGATTTAATTTTTCCTATGGCAATACCATACACAAGGAAATAAATGCAAAAAAGAAAAACTAAACATTACTGTTCTTTGGATATTTTTGAGGTTTTGAGAACTGTTTTAAAAATCGGATTACGAAATAATAAAACATAAATGTTTCGACGCTTTTTATTTTATAGTTAAAAGTTTTTTCGGAAAATAAGGGATTACATTCGTTTAACGGATTAATAAAATCGTTTTATACCCTTGCATAGCAGTTAGCCTATCATAATTTCAAATTTAATAGAAAAATCGTCGTAGCTTGTTTAGCCTGAAAGGGTTTATAATCTTCGGCTTGCCGAAGCTAGCTTCCTTTCTTGTTGGTTAATTCCTTTTTTAAGACTATTGCGTTCCGTTTTGTATTTTCATAAACAGTTTATGGATCTTATGAACATATTTTGTTTTTGGTTAATCCCTTTGGTAAGAAAAGGAAAATGGGAAAGTTATTCAATAAAAGATTTTCTCAAATAATAATTTCATAAAAATTTGAGAGTTCTAAGAAAGTTTATACGATTTTAAAAATGTGCTTGTTAACCGCTATTATAGATAAACATTTGGACCTGAATGTTTTTTAAGGTGTACGAGCTAAAAAAAACAATGTACTTTTTTCACTTTTTTTAAGATTGTCATAAAAAAAGAATTAAAAATTATTTACCTCCGAAGCACTTGTTGCAACAGAACTCAAGCTCGGCGAAATGGGTGCTGAAGTAGATTGCAGAGAACTTGTTGTGCTAGAAATCCTTATTGAATTCATCATTCCTGGGGAAGTTCGAGTTATAGAAGAATTTAGACTATTATTTTTAACGAATCCCATCTGGGTGGTCTTTTGTTCAGTTGCTGATTCTGTAGAAACTTGGTCAATTCCTCGCAATGAAATTTGATCCTTAGGATGTATGTTTTCTGTTCTTAAAAAACTTCCACCAAAGGGGGAGATACGCATTAAATCGTCTGACTGCACAGACGTTTTTTCACTAATGCCTGTGTCGCAACCAAAACTGTTTGTACGCTCCAACGGAAGGGTGTTGCTCTTCTCTAATGATGAACTCTGAAGATTACCCGTCGAAGCCGAAATATTTGCCATTTTTATCTATGGTTTGAAAAAAGCTTAATAGAGTTGTAGATTATAGTCAAAATATACGTACGTCTTTACTATGACAGATCCAATCAGAAGGCTTAAAGGACTCACTTAGATACTGTCTCACTTGATTCTTTTGCTTTTGAATAACGTGATATCTAGTCGGGTTTTCAAGAACTGTACTAACCTGGAATTTATTTTATACAATATTTTGTTATTTTTAAACGGACGATTTTTATACCTGTAGCACTTGGGGCGGCACATCAACACCGATACTTTGTAGAGGAACTTTAAGTTTAACTGCATTTGAAGGATTAATTAAACTATCCATTTGGACTAGTTGTGACATTTGTTCTAAACTGGAAGACCCACTGCCACATGCGCTTGTACCGCCACTATCATTGAATTCCGATTCCATGGAGCCCTGTCCATTGCCAAACGCGAGGTGCATTTTCGGGTCTGCCGAATCCAATGTCTGTTGCTGGATCATCATTTGTTGTTGCTGATGTTGTTCCCGTTGCAATTGAAGTTTCAGCTGGGTCCGTGAGGTGGGCGTCACAGTTTTAAACGTAGGTCTGTTGATTATAAATATAGAAGCTTAAATTCCTCAAGTCTGTGATAGAATGGTTTGGTTCTTCCCAAAAATAATACAAATATACCTACCCACCAGAAAGTGGAGGTAAGCCCAATATACGCGGTTCTGTAGTTTCAGCAATGCTTATATCACCTAAATCTACAATACTGGGATCCATCTCAAGAATCATTTCTAAATCTTTATCAATACCAACTGTAACCCTGATATTAGTAGTCGCCGTAGGGCTATATTGACATTCACTTGCTCGCAGTGCCGGTGAAGGATATGCTATATCCATATTATCAGCCTCTGATATAGTGGAGGCTTCCTCGCCGACTTCAATCGCCGTCGAACTGCATAGATTGGACTGATTTACGATTACATTTTCGGTTTCATTAGTCTCAAAATGTGACATTTGCAAGGTCTGAACACGCCTAAGAAAATCTTGAAACTCCAGAAGGTGTTTCTCAGTAGGCGGCTGCATACTCTTATCCTCTTCAACTTTTGACTTTTCAGAAGATGACCTTTTTTCGCCCAGAGGCACAAATTCGTCTGTATTTTTATCCTCAACATTGTTCGCTATGCCCTTTTTGCTCCAGTAGGTAAACATATTTTAAACAGTTGAAAATATCCTTGATCTTGAATCTTGCTAGCAAATATGAAAAGAGGGCCTGTTCTGCGCTTGGTTTGCAAAATAATACCAATAAATGATGCAAGAAATGTGAGGTTGCACGGTTCTATCATGCTATAGAAAAATGTGGACAACAAACAATATAACTTATGGTCATGTGCGCATACATATATAGGCATTGTTTGATCTTAGACATAAAGATCAATAAGATCTTTATGAGAAAAATATTTTACAAATTTTAGGGTATATACTTGGGTATACATTTATATTTTACACAATTTAGGGTAAAACAAGAAATAGTTCATGGAGTGAATACCACCTTGCAATTTAAAATACCCTTTATACTATGTACTCTAAATTTAAGAGTAAACAAACATTCATATGTATGAAAGTTTGTCTTATGCGAAGTATATAAATTTTAGCATACATACAAACCACATAGTATGTATGTACATATGTAAATACAGGGTGCTTAAGATTTTATTTTACAGATCATGTTTTGCATTTAATGCCATTGTATAAAATAAGTATTATGTATGTATGTATCTAAATTTGTAAGCATAATCATCTGATGGTGTTGTTCTGGTACATTTTGGATAATTTTGTACATATGTAATTCTTTTAAAGTAAGAATGAATCTTACTTTGAATAAAGTTTCAACTTTTAGAATAAGACTTTCTTCTATCGTACTCATCCACTGTTTTCATAGGTTAATATGTGTATGTATGTATGTATGTATGTACATTTTGTACATTTGTAAAGGCCATAGATACATATTAATTTGTGGCTTAAAAATTGCTACCCGCAAATTTATATGCATATACATATGTACATATATATATGTATAAGCACGGATGTTCTTCGCTCTTCATATAACATGTGTAATACACATGTGTATGTATTTATTCTTCACACATATCTATATACATATATACGTTTATATGAGTGTTTGCTGATAAGATTATAAAAAGCGCTAATCACTCTTCAAATAATATCATCATGCTTGTACACATTCAAATGTGTGTATCTACATATGTACACCGATCTTGAAAATATATGTATATATGTATACTAATATGAAATTCGGATCGTAAGCTGTATATATGTATATAAAATATTTTCTAAAACTGCCTTTTCAAACTACTTACATTTCATCAGATCGTAAACAGCGAGTAGATGATTTCAATTCGTAGAATTCCATGTTTTCGGAACTGCTTGTTACAGTCACATTTGGTAGATAATCCATATTTTCGTTATCGTTTAACAAACTTATATTTAAATCGAACTCCATGTCAAAGCCTAAATCAATTCCGGATTCCGTCATAATGGCGATATAATAACAATGCTCATGTATTGTGAGATGACTAAATTAGATTAATTTAATGTTTTTCTGTTTCTTAAATCCACGCATATACGCAGGCCTCATTGCAGCTAAACAGGCGGATCTATCAATTGATACCCAAAATTTCATAACTTGGCTAGAGCTTTGAATAGTGGTGACAAATGACAGTAAGTGATCGCACGCCTCTCGTGCTTTTAATAGTGGTAAGATATATGTACATATGTCAGCAATTAATCGGATGAAAAATTTTAAATTTGGGTTTGGGTTAATTATCTTTCAAATTAAAAAAATCAACAAAAACAGGAACATTAAAAATTAACTTTTATTGATTTGTGTTTTTATAGGTATCCGTGTTATATCGATCTCATCTAGGGTGACCAGATAGCCCCCTGCCAAAAACAAATACTTCTAGATACTATCAAGACTGCACGGTTACTACCTCGAGAACTTCAAGTTTTAAGATTTTTACTTTTATTTTCTTAATATTTATTTATTTATTTATTATTAAAGATAGAGAAGTTTACAAAACTAGACTAACTTAGATGGTAAAGCACAGGCAACGAGGCCTTCGCCCTTTTTGGGTTAATGATATGATATATATTTTTATTAGTATTTACATATTGTTTATTGTGGTTTTGCTACTTAGTTGCTAATATTTGTAATTTTTTTTCTTAATAATAGCTCCCATTAAAGAGAAAAAATAACAGAAAATTTTTTTTTGTTTTTTATCATATTGTCTTTCATTATACGGGAATGGTTTTTTCCAGAAGGTGTTTTCCTACGACTTTAAAATTTCGAATTTATTTTCAAATATGTATTAGTTAAGTCAAGTTTAAATTTTTCCAATATAATATATAAGTTATAATATTTCCGGTGGCAATATCGCTTTTCACACAAAAACAATTATAATATCGATATACACGTAACAAATACATATCTGTTATTATCGATAGAGTTTTCGTTCTAAAAATTTATGTAAACTATAAATTGTTCATGAAAAGCAAGTAAGTCACCATACGAAAAGATATACAGATTTAAAAATTTGTCAACTTAAAAGGTAAATGTTATTGTATATGAAAGTGGAATAATTATATTTGTAGGAAATCGGTATCCATATGTCAATGAAGTTTGTACCATTAATTGCGTTAGCTAGTAAACAAATTTCATTATTTGATGTTCATACTTATGTATGCTGTTTTTTAAGTATTTTTTTTATATTTTCAAATGTTATTGTACTCAGTTATTTATGTATACATATGTAAATTTCTCCAACATAAAAATTAAATAGCGCATTGTGTATAGTGTGGTATTTACAACATTAATCCTTTGTGCAAGTTTCTCTATACCCTTGCAAATAATGTTATTGAAGTCCAAAGTGTGCAACGTAGTAAAACCAAAAATCCCACACCATAAAGTATATATGTACATAGCTGATTAGATTTGGTCATGTCCTTTTGACTTGCATCCGTTTAAGTAAAAACCTTAGCTTTTAAGCTTACTGCCTAAAGCAGTATTTCCCAAAGTGTGGGTCGCGACCCACTGGTGGGTCGCGGGTAGATTTTTTGTGGGTACTAATTGTCATATAGATCTTTAAATTTTTTGTGTAGGTGGGTCGCGGTCCCGACAAGTTTGGGAAACACTGGCCTAAAGGCTTGTGATAGGCGGAGTATGTAAGTACATTTGTATGTATGTAAGTTAAAAAAAATATATACAAAAATAGTATTTATTTATAAGTGCGGTCCACAGTAAAAATTTGTCCGGGTCCGAAATGTTTACCAAAATTATTTCAAAAAACTAAGTTTGCAGACTTGTTACTTATGCTATTACTATATGTATAGTCTACATACATATTGTTTTATTTAGACGAATTAAATTTGAAAATCAATATACATTCATAAGTTTATTTTTTTCGATTACGGCTTAACGATTAAGTCCAACATTAATAGCATTACATTTTCCTGTTAGAAATATAAAAATCTCAAACTAATTCTTTAAAAATCATCGCGATTCTGATCACTGCGTTGCAAATTCCAAGTAAAATTATAATACCCTTTGTTCTGCAAGGGTATAAAAAAAGGAAATGTAGTTATTTACTCCTACAGTTAAGTCTATAACGAATGTAAAATTCGTACACGTTATAAACAAGTTTCAACAGTTCTTATGATAGCTATCTATAAGGAACAGTATATCTTGTACCTAGTATTACATACTTACAATGTCAGCATAAAAAAATCAGAAGCTAAGACGATTTTAACAAGTTTTTAGTAAATTTAAATTGTATCTACGGCAGCTCATTTCACTTTCGTCTTATACATTATGGATTTAACAGTAGGAGTAAAACGCTACGTTTCCTTTTATTTTCTTAGATTTTGCGAAACTTGCTCGTTTTTGAAATTTTTGCTGTTTTGAAAATTAATACAGGTGTGCACATTCTTTTTTATATTTAAAGATTTATTCACCAGCCACACAATGGATAAAAAGATTTCTTCGACATCGCAACCCCGCATTTTGAAAAAGAAGCATTTTAGAGTTAAGCATCAAAAGGTTAAACTGTTTAGGGCCAATGAACCCATTTTAAGTGTGTTCATGTGGGGAATAAATCACACTGTACGTTAACAAATTTTAATTACTTTTAAAAAGATCAAGAATTTTTAATTGATTACAGATTAATGAACTAAGTCATGTAAACATACCGGTAATGCTGCTACCCGATGACTTTCGTGCTTATTCAAAAATCAAGGTGGATAATCACCTATTCAACAAGTAAGATAACTAAATAAAATACATTCACCATTTAAACAGCTTACATTTATTTGATGTTATTAACTGTTAAAGAGAAAACATGCCATCACATTTTAAAGTAAAAGAATATTGCCCCCTTGTATTTCGGAATTTACGTGAACGATTTGGGGTTGATGATGTTGACTATCGCGAATCGTTAACTCGATCTCAACCAATACAAATAGACTCGTCTGGGAAATCAGGGGCACAATTTTATCAGAGCTACGATAAATTCTTCATAATAAAGAGTTTAACATCTGAAGAAATTGAGCGAATGCATGCGTTTTTAAAGCAGTATCACCCGGTGAGTTAACTTTATTATTTATTGTTTGAAAATACCCATAATCACTATTTTCAGTACGTTGTGGAAAGACATGGAAAAACCCTTTTACCGCAATACTTGGGGATGTATAGGATCACTGTGGAAAGCGTACAGTATTACTTCGTTGTAATGAGAAATGTATTTAGCTCGCATTTGACAATTCACAAGTACGGAAAATGTTAAAGCAGCGTAACGGCTTTCTATAACAAATCATTTATTTTATAGAAAGTTCGATCTGAAAGGTAGTACTGTGGATCGAGAAGCATCGGAGAAGGAACTTGAAAAACAATTGCCAACTTTTAAGGATAATGATTTCATAAAACAAAAAGTCCGATTGGACATTGGAAAAGAAGCTAAAGAGAAACTGATGCATACCCTAAACAATGATGTGGATGTAAGCATAACCCAAATGTTAACCACGTTATATAAAAACAATAATATAATAATTTACTTATAATAATATAATAATTTACTTATAATAATATAATAATTTACTTATAATAATATAATAATTTACTTATAATAATATAATAATTTACTTATAATAATATAATAATTTACTTATAATAATTTTCAATTTAGCTTTTAACCAAGTTACACATCATGGACTATTCATTGTTGGTTGGCGTGCATGATTGTGTGCGCGCAGAGGAGGAAGCTTTACAGGGCGATAATATTCCGGTTACCGGTCGAAGTGAAAACAGCGAGAGCGAGGAATGCGATAGCGGCGAACGGTAAAAATATTATTAATTGATTTAACATTGTTATTTATTCGCATTTTTTTTTTTAAAGCTGGACGTATAACACGCCTCCTGATTCCCCTAGAGGAGCACAGTATAAAGAAGTGGTTTATGAAGTTGATATATATGACATTCCAAGTATTGAAGGTAAAATTTTTGTGTGGAGCGATAAAATATTTATTTAATCACCGCCTGATGCTCATTTTATATATTGGGTAGTTAAAAAATATTTCTTTGGTATTTAAAATTGAATCAAGATTAGTATCTTCCTAAACAACTAGCAGTGCAACAACGAAAGGTTTCCCCCAATTTTGACTTCGTATTCTGAAAGTACCAAAATACCTTCCTCCTTTGGACTAACTTGCATCATTTACAAGGGTTTGCCTTTATTCGAAAATTTTTTTTTACCCTGCAGAGGGTATAATAATTGCAGTCACAAGTATAATGTATATATTCTTGTTCAGCATCACGATCTGAATCTATCTAGACATGAACGTCTGTCTGTATTTTCGTTTCAATTTAAAATTGTCTTACAGTTTTTTAGCTTATCGATATAACTTTGCCAAAAGTTGTGTAGTTAATAAACTGAGTTTACAAGTTGGAACGAGCCGGATCGGACGCTTATATTGGATAGCTTTTATAGGAGAGTACGAAAAAAAACGGGACTACTATTTCGTTTTGCTGACAAAGAAAATGAAAAAGTAATGGAAAATTCAAAATAATCCAAAAGTTCTTACTTTTTTGGACTTGGGCTTGGACTTACAAGGAAAAAAAAATCTTTAAAATATGGTATAATCACAAGCTTCGGCACACCAAAGCTAGCTTCTTATTTGTCAAACATTACCCACGCTCACTTCTACGCCTGCAAAGGTTACACATTTATATCAAATAAATATGCGGCGGAAAGAGTTTTAAAAAAGTTCCCCACTTTTTCGTTTGTTTTCTGTTCGAAATATTTTATGACTGCAAGGGTATATAAGCTTCGGCTTACCGAAGCTAGCTTTCTTTCTTGTTTTTAAATTAAAATTATTATTATTTATTATAATTCGGATGGAAAATTTGTTACCAGTTATTCGTAGTTCGAAGAAAGCTCTTTCGGATCTATACATATATATTATATATTGAGCAGGATCATCAGACGTGTCGATATATTTCTGTCTGTCCGTCCTTAGGAACGTCGAGATCACGGGATTAACAATGTAAATTTATTTGTGCAAAATATTAACGACGCCCACTATTGCGCTACAACCTGTGGCGCGCATAGTTTTTATGTAATAACTAGAGCTCGGATAGTCATGCAAATTCATGTTGCATGCATATTGTGCATATTTATTTCCTTAGCGCATATTTTGATCGAAAGTGCATGTTTGAGCATATTTTAATATTTCATTTATTTTCATTAAATAATCAACACTGGGCACATTGATGACTCACCAATGTCCTCTCAATGACTTATCATAATAAACGATTTTTTATATTCTTAAAATATCATTCGTTTTGGGCATTCAAAACAATCGATTGTTTCAAAATTGTTCGGAAAGAATAGAAATGAAACGCGCGTTGAATTTATATACATATATATATCTATATTTATATATATAGTTTGAAATTATTGTTTCAAACAGCTGTTTAACTTATTTTAACATGTGAATTTCTTGCAGAGAAACGCGAAATATACTTTATAGCAATTATTGACGTTCTTACTCAATATGGCGTAAAAAAACAGGTAATTTTAAGTTAAGAAAGAATCGTGTTTTTTTTATTTAACTCAATTATTGCAGGCAGCTAAAGCAGCCAAAACCGTCAAATACGGCAGTAATGTTGACGGTATTTCGACATGTGACCCTGAACAATATGCCAAACGATTTTTGGACTTTATGGATAAAGCTATAGAATAAATTATTATAATCGTATTGTATTTGCCACATTAAAAATGTAATTCAGTAAGGTATATACAATATAAGGTATTATTTTGAAGCTTCGGGTGATCCTCTTTTTCCGAGACACGGTAATCTTTCATAACGACTTGTCATTTAAACGTAATCATCGAATTACTAAAATAAAACGATCAGTTCAATTACTTCATTCAATTTGTTACACGTACAACAAAGCGGTTTATTCTGGGGTTTGTTTTGTGTTCCAGACGAGGACTAGAGGTTTTCATATTTTCAAAGCGTTCCCGAATTCTGAAACGAAAACAACATGGTTATTGGTCTTTAAAGCCCTTGGAACTTACGTTTTAGCACTTTCAATTGACTCGTTTGAAATATGCTGGGAATAAGCTTCTTCAGCGCGTCCTTCGTTAAGCTCGCGTTCAATTTCGTTACTTTGCCATTTTTCAAACTTTTCCCGCAGTAGCTTGGCACGAGCGGCGTTCTGAGCCTGTTAAACGATAAAAAGATACGAATTTAAATATATATCTTATAAGCAGAATACATTGGGATAGTTGTGAATAATGCAAATCAGGAGATGTCCATTTACAACAATGATTAATCAGAAGTTTGAAAAGAAGGGACCCATAAAGTATATTACAGTAGAATCCGGTTATAACGACTTTCAAGGGACCGACCATTTTTCGTCGTTATAACCGGAAGACGCACTAAGCAAAAGAAGGAAAAAAAAATTTTTTTTTTATTATTTTATGGTTGCTGTGTTTGTAATAGGTTTTTAAAATAAATCAAATTAATTTTTTAATTAAAACGAAAAATTTAATAAATTAAATTCAAAAACATAGGCTTTTCTAAATACTGAAAACTGAATGAGCTTATTATTGCACATATTGCATTTGGCAAATTGAAACATTCAGTTTTACTCGGAAAAAAGCAGAAAAAACTAGAAATATAACGGGACATCTCATGGAATAGGCTATGAGGTCTGCACACACAGTGTGACGTCGGCATTGCACTTCGACTCTCTCTCTCTCGCAGCAGCGTTGTTAAGGCGACAGCTAAAACTAACAGAGAGTTGTGCCAGTGCAAGATCCTTCGTGTCGCTGCTACGCACACAAACAAGGGTCCCGATCACTGACAAATACATACATACATTTCTAACAGCGTGTTTTGATGCTTAAATATTGAACTATGGCACTGTATTTTTTCCGGCACGACGCAATATCCGGTTAAATTTTTCAATTTTCTTGAAAAATTTCATTCTTATAAGCGGTTTGTCGCTAAAAGCGGAAACGCTCTAAGCGGAGGCCCTTTCATATAAGTTTGTATGGGGACCAACCAAACCATCGAGTTTTCGTCGCACAACTCGGACGGACACTATAAACGGAGTCGTTATAACAGGATTCTACTGTAATTCTTTATCAGCATCGCCACCTCAGTTGATTTAGACCTATCAGTCTGTCTGTATATGCTTCAAAATAAAAAAAAAAATTATAATATGTATAACTATAATTACTTTAAGGGTATACGAAATTATTAACAATTTTCAATTTAATAACGCCATAATGACTAAAAAAGGTACATTTCAAAAATTTGAGTAGGTCTAATTTTTTTAAATTTATATAGTCTGGTTGTACGGAATATTTTGAAATACATATTGTTGTTATTTCAGAAGTTATAAGCTTATTTTTATTATTTTCTTACCTCGCAGAGCGCTTGATCCTTATAATATGGATCAGGAAGCACATTTTCGTCGTCGCTGTCGCTATCACTTTCCTCCTCCGAATCGGATGCATTGAAACGGTTGCCGATTTCAGGTGGAGGAGTGAAACACTTCAATGGTTTCGGTTTTTTTTCCTCGTTACTGTTATCAATTTTATGTTTTTCTATTTCCCGAAACTTACTTAAGATGGTTGACGTTGTTTTGGTTTGCTGCAAAACGTTGTCATTAAACGAGGAAGTTTGTTCTAAAACATCTGTGTCGGAATCTGGAGTAGGCATCTTAACAACACCCTCTCGTGGTGGTGTCATGCGAAATTGTTTCTTTTTATTTTCAGCCGGAGAATATGTTTCGAAAAACTTAAAACGTTCTGATAACTCTTCAGTGGCAACTTTAACTTCTTCTGCTTTTGAGTCGGACTTGACTACGTCAACATCGGATTTCTATTTTTTTTTTAATTTTAATAAAAAGTAGTTCCATCATTAATTTAAAGACATACCTCCTGTCGCAGCTGGCTGTGGCTCACAACTTTTTTATCAGGGCTAATATTTTGTACATGGTTGCTGCATAAACTGGAAGTTGTGTTAGCATCAAGCTCCATGAAAATACTACGTGACGCTTTACTTATAGCTGCAAAGCAATACATAGTAAATAGATATTATAGTATTTATCTGAAATATATTTTTACTTATTTTACCGATACCTGATTCAAAAACAGCCGCATCTGCCTGCATTCCAAGAATTGATTCCTTTGATTGCACTCTATTATCTTTGAAAACCTCACCATTCTCAAATCGGTCTTTAATTTCTTGAGTCGCCTTAATGGTGTTAATATCTGGGATCTTTCCGACCGATGTTGTGCCCTGTTCTGACTCAGCAACAGCCAGTTGATACATTTCTTTGATTTTAGCTTGTTTGCCCAAAAATAAACGAGATCGTATGTTCTGTATTTCTTGCTTCCTTTCTTCGCGGCGTTCTTCTTTTGTCATGTATTCCCCTTGCTCAAATTTTGATTTTATCTCGTTCATAACTTCTCCTAAGCCCAATGGTCTTTCTCTTTCAATATCGTTTTTTGAGCTCTCAATATCGCTATCGTCCTCGCTGTTTGGGTCACTATAATCGCTTTTGTGAATGACATCAAGTTTACCTAGCTCTGAGTTAGGTATCCCGAGCTTATGAAGTTTGGTAAGTGTAGACCGTATTGACTTAACTGTAAAAGCCGGATTTTTACGTTCTTGCAAATCCTCAATTGGATTGTTATTTTCGAATACTTTAAACTTAGACCGCACATTAAGTTGGTGAAGTTCGTCAAGTCCATAATTTGGTTTATCGGATGCTGCAATATTTTAGAAAACAAAATGAACTAGTTTTATGATTTTCTATAGTAAAATGAATATTTTTTGTCTTTAATTTTAAATTGAAACAAGAAAGAAAGCCAGCTTCGGCAAGTCGAAGCTTTTATACCCTTGCAGTCATCAAATATGTCGAAGAAATTACATACAACAACAATTATGACGATTTTTCTATTAATTATCCATATTTTTAACTATTGTTTATATGACAGCTATAAGACATAGTCGTCTGATTTTTTTAATTCGTAATTTAAGAGTCGTTCTAAAACTCTATTTTCCAAAAATCATGCTTGTCTGATGAAAAACAACGATGTTATAATTTTATTTCCTTAATTCTATATAGATTTTTCGATCTTTCCTTTGGCAGCTATTTGGCATTATTTATATATGTAGGTACATATATTATATTAGCCTCTTCAAGGGTATAATTATAATATCTCCTCCACACACAAAAAAAATTCCTCTCGGTATGTGTTAACTGAAATTAATTAAAATTTCTACTTACCTCTTGCGACATCCGGTGGTAATTCAATTGGTTGGTTTTCTCGTACTATGAGCTCAGGCTTTCGTGGGATTATTTCTTCATAAACAGTCTTTGGTGCAAATATTAATTTAAAGTGCACAGGACAGTATAGGCTTTCGTCGTGCACGTTATAGTTATCAGGTCTGTGGGCGATAATTCAACACAAAAGTAAAGTGTTCCAGTTTTTAACAATAAATTAAGGTAGCTCCGGCAATCCGAAGCTTCTCGATTTCAACAACTTCAGCTATAAAATGTATAAACACTTCTCTAGCTTGGGATTTTTTTTTAAATCTTCTCATATTTATGAAAGCTGAATAAAAAAGAAGTCAGTTTTTAAAGGGAATATCATTTTAGTATATTTTAAAGGGTTAGGCCACTCTGGAATTTTCGAAAAATATTATTTTTATTTTTTATTGAAGTGAAAGCCTTAGGCGACTCCGGAAAATTTTAAGTAGGGTGATTAATAATATAATACCAACTTTAGTTGTTTTCCACAGTCCGTGCAACGTAGGCATTGTTTATGAAAAAAGGTTGCCCCCGACTTAAACTGAAGGACGATTTCCTCCATTTTGTATACTGGTTTCTTGCACTGACGGCAGCTGTCAAGCTGCTCAGGTTTTGAAGCCTTAAAAAAGAAAACGATACGATTTTTTAGTAATTTTATTTAAATAAATAAGTATTATAAGCTGCTATTTGTAAATGTAATGGGATAAGTTAAAAAAAAATTATAATACTTACTTGAAAAAGTTCTTGTGCTTTTTTTGAATTTTGTGAACGTACATGGATAAGATTACGTTTTTGAAGATCATCAAATTTGCTAAAACTTTTTTTCTAGAAACAACCAAAAACAAAACTTGAGTTTGGACTTATTATAATTGAGGCAGATTTTAAAAGGATACTGAATTGTGCTTATATTGTTACTTATACTTTTAGCAAGTAAATTAAACTAAAAACAATTTTTTTTAAATAAAAATTTTATACTATAATATTATACAATACTTAATTTTTTTATTTGATTGATTGACTTTACATCGGAAATGATTTGTACCACAAGAAAATGAAAATAATTTTGTTTAGACCATAAACAATACAAAATAATTTGGTGCAAACGCCGCCTTCTTCAATATAAAGAGAATTCGTTTTAAAAAATTTTAAAGTGTGACATTTCCAATTTTGTTTATATTGAGCAAATGATTTTCTATCATTTTTGCCAAAGATTTAAGAAGATTTATTATACCCGGTGACGGTATACAAGCTTTGAGTTGCCGAAGCTAGTTTTCTTTATTGTACAGGTAAACAAGAAAGAAAACTAGCTTCACTATTATGGTAAATAAATACTACTATGTAAGTATACACTTTTCGTACCATATTAATATTTTCATTATCATATTCATGGTTTTTTGATCTTTTTGATTTCACTTTTTTTGAAGGCAACCCATTTTCAGAGGTTAATATTATGTCCTTCGAGTTTGGAGTTTCCATGCCTGTCGTTGTTTTGGTCAAAAATAATATCTTGATTTACAGAATAAGTTGATGTTTGTTCTGAAATAGAAAAAATATTTAAAAGTTTAAGTGCTAGGACCTTGATATAAATGGATATACGTAATTTAAAATTATAGAGTGACAGCTACAAGGTACCGAACATATGACTTGGTACTGAAAATGTAGAGAAGTGTAGTGTAATGAAATGTAATGCGGAAAAATAAATAATCTTGACGAATATAAAAAACAGAATATAAAAAACAGACGTTTTTTCTATTATTAATTTCGTTAAAATCCGACAACATTATCATATAGCTGCCATAGCAATGGCATAGGAAAGATAGAACAACTTTTGGTAAAGATTCAGCCAGATAGCTTTAAAACTGAGAGACAAGTTTAGATAGAAACAGACAGGAGGAGACAGCAGGGGTGTAAATATTTTGAATTGCCGGCATGAGCCCGCGACAGCGTTGGCTGGTTACCGCTCTGCAAGAAGTTGGAAGAAGTTGGTACATCATTTCTAGGAATGAATATTTTTAAAATAGTTGGTATCAATTTAAATATTTGTACAAAAATAAATGTATATTTTAAGACTACAAATTAAAAAATTACAAACGTTAAACCTCTTGCAGAAAACAATTATTGTGCATATAGTAACTTACTTTGGGGAACAAATAAAAATTTAGGACACAACAACTCTTTACCTGAAATGTTTATATAATAAGGAAGCTTTTCTGTGTACCCATAGGCATGCATTTTTTGTACAAAAAATGGATACACACGCAGTTCACGATTTCTATAGTTTAGCCTATTATATAGTAAACGTTGGCATGCATTTTTTTCAAAATAATGGATACACACACACGCGGTTCAAATGACGAGTTCTATAGCTTTTGATTGGACTTGAACATGCTGTGGTTGCAAAAAGTAAATATATTTTTGTTTTTCAGCATGTCTTGCACTAACACGATTTATTTTTATGCAGCTTATAAATAATTTCCTTAACACTAATAAATATTTACTAAATAATTATTAGTACTAACGATCGACGATCAGGAGTTGAAGAGCGAACAATATAGACTGGCCCCATGTACATGCTAAGAGTCTCAAGTTTTGTCAGATTTCGACAGATATAAAAAATATTCCAAGTTGAGTTAATTTTAAATGAGTAAAAGCTTTTTCGAAAAGTGTTTCAAAGCTTGGCACTCGAATAATGTATCTATTTTTAGCGCGGGGTAAACTAAACATCTTTTATAAACTAGTCACTTGCATAATATACCGTCTTTTATCTTAGAAAATTATTAAACAAAACGAGGAAGGAAGCCTATATACCCTTGCAGACATCAATATTATGTATATTATATATTTATATATTTACCGAAAAAAAGGTACGAAAAAATGGAAAATCCGATTTTGCAAAAAATGTAAGGGGGAGTCCATGAAAATTTCGAAAAAATTTATTTTCTGAAATTTAAAAAAGCTGGTATGCAACTTTGTTAAAGCTCTAAAAACATGAAAGAAAGCACCTTTCCCGTCAAGATAAAATCGTTTTTGGCCATTTTATGCAGGTTTTACCAAAAAAAAGATACGAAAAAATGGAAAATCCGATTTTGCAAAAAGTGTAAGGGGGGAATCCATGAAAATTTCGAAAAAATTTATTTTCTGAAATTTAAAAAGGCTGGTATGCAACTTTGTTATAGCTCTAGAAACATGAAAGAAAACACCTTCCCCGTCAAGATAAAATCGTTTTTGGCCATTTTATGCAGGTTTTACCGAAAAAAGGTGCGAAAAAATGGAAAATCCGATTTTGCAAAAAGTGTAAGGGGGAATCCATGAAAATTTCGAAAAAATTTATTTTCTGAAATTTAAAAAAGCTGGTATGCAACTTTGTTATAGCTCTAGAAACATGAAAGAAAACACCTTCCCCGTCAAGATAAAATCGTTTTTGGCCATTTTATGCAGGTTTTACCGATTGCCATTGCCATTGCAAAATTTAGCTGGATTCAGGTTTTTTAATAAAATAGCCTGACAACCTAACACCGTAAACATTTAATTTCAAATAAGGTAAAATTGCGCTTTAGCGGCTTTTGCTAAAAATGGTCTAGGAATTTTTTTTTTTTTTTAATGGATACCTTGGGGCCTAAACATTAATAAAAAAGTGGCGGAAAGCTTGATTTCTAAGTATTTATTTGTAAAAATAGCAAAAAAGCAACTGGCCATAGCTTTTCTGGGTATTCACTCAGTACTATAAAATCACTCTGAGTCATTTCGCAACCTTTACAGCGTTCAGTAGTAAAATTGGCAGTGCCTGACATGGTAAAATTGTTTAATTTCTTTTGTTTTTAAATTTTCACACAATTGCAGCACTCTTCATCCACAACGCATTCTCAACGGTAAAGTTTTTCGCTAGAAAAACATGGCAATGTTCTAAAACGGGTTGCCTCGCGGCTGTAATAATTGCAATTTTAACACATAAATAATTAAAATTTAAGCTTTCCGCCACTTTTTTATTAATGTTTAGGCCCCAAGGTATCCATTAAAAAAAAAAAATTCCTAGACCATTTTTAGCAAAAGCCGCTAAAGCGCAATTTTACCTCAAATAATGGTACTCAGCTATGTATTAGTTATTCTTTTAAAATATTTTTTGAATTATGTGTTGTGATTTGTGGGAACAAATTATCCGATAAAAAAGGCCGAGCGGAACTTTAATCTTGTATTTTTGCATCTAGTACTAAAACGGTAAATGCTGTCAGTGGAAATCGTGTATTTTCAGTGATTTCAGTAGGCGTTAATATCATTATCAATATTTTGGGGCATCTGTTATCGGTTTTATAAGAATAAGTTGGGTTGTTTTTATTTTATTTTTGTAGCACAGAAACTAGATAAACGACAATAAACTTATTAATTTAAAAAAAATCGTGGAAATTAACAACAATATATCCTGTTTTCATTGTGTTTGTGAAAAACAGATGATCGAAGTAAGTTAAACTAAAAAGAATTCCCTATATTTTCGGTTATTTTCATTTTACATAAAACGGAACGCCTTTATAACTGCACGTTAAAAAGACATGTATGGATACATTTGTAAATATTGGTCTGCGCTAATTTTAAAACTTCATGCAATATACACATGCACCTCAATTTTTTTTAGATCCAAAAACTAAGCCTCAGGAAATACAACATTCAGAAAGTTGAATATACAACAAATACATACCTAACAGATGTGCCTGCATCTTTGCATGCAAATAAAATGATTACTAACTAAACCTTGCAATGAATCAAAACATTGCAAATATGGCATACGAACGATATGGCATACTTCAAAAAGAGGAATCCGAGGAAGATGTAGTTGGCTCAAAAGGCACTCAAAAAATTAACGCGCAAGCTACAGGCAGTGGTGAGTTTAATTTATCTTAACAAACACTTATGAAATTGGCAAACTCGCTTTGTATTAAAGGTTCTTCCATTGACAACTATGAAATTTACCTTTTCTCATTCACACAAAGCGAAATGTCTTTAATATGCTTTGCCGAACGTTATTATTATTAAAAAAGATTTTATAAAACACATCTAGTACTTTTTAGGGATAAGGATAATAAGCATATGTTTATACAAATTTAGAGATACATTCAGAAGATTGAAACATAGTAATGGGAAAATTGCATACCCATCAAAGTATACCAACATATATATTCATGGTCAGCATCACCATCTCAATCGATCTATACGACTACATATATCATATTACGGGTTTTTTTTTTTTTTGAGGTATAGACTTTAAATTGCAATAAAACACGATGGATTATTCGATTGACATTTATTGTATTTATACGAAAGTTAATCTTGTGGCATTACATTTGAAATATGATTTCTGGAAGTTGACCGCAACGGCTGGTTTGGATGTAGTCCAATCTGGGCGTCCAATTTTCGATGACTACAAGATTTGTGGGCGTGTATCGGCAATAACATGGCTTATGTTGTCTTCTAAATATTTAAACGTTTGTGGCTTATCCGCATAGACCAGGGGCGTAGCTACCGCCGTATATGCCGTATCAATTATACGGGGCCCCCGGGCCAAGGGGGCCCCCAAAGTGTGTAAGAGTGAATATTTAAAATTTGACTTTTATTTGTAAAATGGGTAAATAATGTGATAAATAAATATTTCTTCTCACAATATTTTGTATACCCTTGCAGAGCAAAAGGGTATTATAATTTCAGTCAGAAGTTTGCAACGCAGTGAAGGAGACACCTCAGACCCCATAAAGTATATATATTCTTGATCAGCATCACGAGTAGAATCAGAATACGTCTGTACGTCTGTCCGTCCGTCTGTTTCTATGTGAACTAGTCTCTCAGTTTTAAAGCTATCTTGCTGAAACTTTTCCAAAAGGTGTGTAGTTATTGCACGCAGTATATAAGTCGAAACGGGCCGGATCGGCCGACTATATCGGATAGCTCCCATACGAGAGAAGGAAATAAAAAATTCTCAGACCGTTGTTTTTGATCAGATCGACTTGATTTCTTCAAGATGGCGTTTTCTAACTGTTTTTGAATTTCGGATTAAATTTGATCAAAATCGGATAACTCTATCATATAGCCGTCATAGGAGCGATCGAAAAATATATATAGAATTAATGGAAATAAATTGATAACATCGTTGTTTTTTATCCCACAAGCATGATTTTTTGAATATCAAGTTTTTAAAAACTCTTATATTGAGAAAAAAGTTTCATAAAAATCGGACAACTATATCTTATAGCTGCCAGAGGAAAGATCGAAAAATCAATATAGAAATAACGGAAATAAAATTGTAACATCGTTGTTTTTCATCAGACAACCATGATTTTTGGAATATAGAGTTTTCTAACGACTCTTGAATACCGAATTATTTCATCAAAATCGGACGAGTATATCATATAGCCGTCATTTGAACAATAGTCGAAAATATAGAAAATGAATAGAAAAATCGTCTTAGCTTCGATGTTCTTTAGCCGTTATGTATTTTTTTCGACATATGACTGCAAAGGTATAAAAGCTTCGGTTTGCCGAAGCTAGCTTCCTTTCTTGTTTTCTTTTGTGAAAAATCTTTACCTCCATATAAGGGCCCCCAAAAAATTTTTTATACGGGGCCCCGACAAGGCACGCTACGCCACTGGCATAGACCAACGACTTTACATAGCCCCACAGAAAGTAGTCTAGCGGTCCTAATTTACAAGATCTGGGAGGTAAATTCACATGTCCGAAACGTAAAAGGTGGTTACCAAACGTGTCTTTCAATAAATCGATTATGTCATAGGTAAGCTGAGTTACATGTCGCGCCGCTTTGTTGGAACCACAGCTGTAGGACATCTTGGTTTTTTAATTCAGGAATGAAAAAGTTAGAAAACATGGCTCCATACCGATCACCATTAACTGAAACGTACTGGCTATCATAGTTTTTGAAGAAGTGCGGACCAATGATTCCACCTGCCCATAAAGCGCACCAAACAGTCAGTTTTTCTTGATGTAACGGTGTTTCGACATTCACCTGAGAATTAGCTTTACTTCAGGTGCGACAGTTTCTTTTGTTGACGTTGCCATTTAACCAGAAGTGCGCTTCATCGCTTAACAAATTTTACGGAATTTGATCTTGTATTTGAGACCCATTGATTGAATTATTTTTTACAGATATTGGGCAACGGACCTTTGAGGTGTGAACCACAGTACATTTTTCGGGACAAACATATGTACGGTCGAAAGGGCTTTTTTGACTAAGTCGAACACTACTTTAAGTTTATTAAAACTTTTTTTAAACACATTTTTTTTGCAGATGGTCTTTTCCATAAAGGGCGCACAACCTTACAAAAAAGTAAAGTTTTTGAATCATTGAAACAGTCTGGAAAAAGTGATATTTCTAACAATCTTCTTGTACAACTAAATCGGAAAGCTCCTGAAAATATAACTTTCTCTAAAAAGTGAGTAAATTCTTGTTATTTGTATATACATTTATTCATGTGTATTTATATTTCCAAAAGAAAAAATATCACAGGATATGAAATGAATATCAATTTTTATAAAAATACCAACTATGGCGAAACTCAAGACATTTTAAAAGACGCGGAAATAAACTTTCTAAACAGTGAGACCCCCATAGAAAAGTTTTGTACGGACGACAACAGTTCACCGTTTATAGCTTCAAATACAACAATGCTATCCTCAACCGGAAAATCAAGACGGTGGGAACAAAAGCTTGTTCAAATTAAAACCATGGAAGGCGAATTCAGTGTTACAATGTGGGCATCCGGGATATCAGATGATGAATACTCCGGTTCAGACCAAAATCCTGGAGAATCTGAATTTTTGAAAGAAAACGACATTGATTTTGATAGTGCCGAATCCCAACAAAATAAAGACTTCCAGCAGGTTGAATCTTTATTATTTGCCCATGAACATCAGCCTCTTGGAATGCAGCCACCGTTAAGCTCCGTTCCACTTTTAGAACAGCTAACAAAGGAGAAAATAGTTTTGCCTCAAGAAAATAACCTTTCCACTAATATACCGACTAAATCTACTTTAAGCTTCAATGATTCAATTTTGATTTCGGATTCCACTAATATACAGTTGGTGAACGAAACTGCCTCCATGTCAATTGAAGATCATAGAATTTTAAACAGTCACAATTCTAGTGGTCTGCGTATTTCTACTAACACAACCCACTTCGGTTTGGACACACAGGAAGCGCAGGAAATTGATAATTCAATAACACCATCTCAATTACCATACATCGACAACACGGGTAAAAACTAAAAAAAAATAGTTTACAAATTGGTTTTATAAATCTTGTTTGCACATTTAGGATCGACTGGAAGCCCTGATTTAAGTTTTAATATTTCCGATGTCACAGGAGCCTGTTTAAATGAAAAAAAAATAGCGTGCCCGCATAAAGGTTGCCATAAAAACTTCAGAGACTCGTCTGCTATGCGGAAACATTTACATACTCACGGTCCTCGTGTTCATGTGTGCGCAGAATGTGGAAAAGCCTTCGTGGAAAGTTCAAAGCTTAAAAGACATCAGTTGGTTCACACGGGAGAGAAACCGTTTCAGTGTACATTCGAGGGCTGTGGAAAACGATTTTCACTAGACTTCAACTTAAGGTAAAGTATTTAATCTTATACAGTCGAATCCCGTTAATTCGTACCTCGCTAAATCGAAAATCGCGATAATTCGTAAAAAATTCTGTCCCCTTGAAAAAAACTCGTTAATTCGTTAAAATTCCATACATTTTGGTCCCCTCGTTAATTCGTAGTATTTTTCGCAGAGCAAAGAACTTTGAACCTCTTATAAATCGTAATTTTGTTTCGTAACCTCTTATAAATCGTAATGCGATGCGAAATTTTTTCAGTTAAAGCACCGTTAGATTTTGCAGACAGCTATTCCGCCTTTATGTCGCCTATGCATTATGAATTTTGTGTTTCTCTCGCTGTTATAATTTTGTTATTTTTTAATTTTCCTTTAATTTGAAAAACGTACAAATGAATGTTCATACTTATAATGTTTGTTTAATTTTAATAAAGTTAAATACATATGTAAACATGATGTGAAATGTAAAAACCCCGTTTATTCGAATTTTTCATTTTTGAGCCCCGTTAAATAGAAATATCGATAAATCGAATTCCCGTCTAATTCGTAAAAAAAGTGATCCCCTTGCCATTTCGAATTATCGGGACTCGACTGTATTACCATTTTAAAACGTAATGTTTTTCTTTGCTCGCTAGTTTTAACTACTCTACAAAGTCCAAAACAAAATTTTATTTCATACAAGCTTGTTTTTTATTTACAGAACACATGTAAGAATACATACTGGAGATAGACCATTTGTTTGTCCATTCGATGCCTGCAATAAAAAGTTTGCTCAATCTACAAACTTAAAATCTCATATATTAACGCATGCAAAAGCAAAGTAAGTTTTTATAAACATTAAATCAGATATATTTTACATTTCAAATTTTTTTGTGTAGGAGAACTAGCATTTCGCGCAAAGGTGGTTGTTTAAACCTTGAGTCAAGCAGTCAAAGTGAAGATAATTCTACAAACTATATTAAGGTAGAGCTACAGGATAGTGTTTCAGAAAACAGCGTTCCCTTTGTGGTGTATGCAGACTGAAAGTTTAGATCGACCCCAAATCTAATTCTATCTAAATCAAGTTCGGTGAGCAGACAAAAATCAAAAACTGCTCTTGTCAAATTTGATTAAGATTGAAAGACAGAATAATGGGGCATATATTATATTTTTAATTAAAAGAGGTTTTTAATGTAATATGTAAACTTAAATAAAATCTGGACTTAAAACATAAATTTTTTGATTTTATTGAAATATTATTAATTCTTAGTACCTATATATAGTCTTGATCAGCATCACGACCTAAATCGAAATACTTCTGTATGTCTGGCCGTCTGTCCTCTTGTCTGTTTTTAAAGCTATCTTGCTATCTCTTCGTTGTACTGGACCATCAAAAGGACACTGCAGGTGTAAGAAAAAGAAACTTCAGCAAAACTATTAAGAATGGCTTTTTATCACCCGCAACGATGTCATTATTTTGTTCTTTCTGACTTATCTTGCTGGATGCCGCGGTCGTACAGGGAGCGCCATCTTGTGGTTATTGAAGTTTTTTTAAAAAAAAAGAAAGGAAAACAGATTTTTGTGTGTACGATCGTTCATTTTATTTAAATCTGTATGCACAATTTGTTTTGTCACTTTTTTAAAACAGTATCTGGTAAGTGGCCACCGCCGGCTGCTTTGCACAAATCTGCCCGTTTTTCGGCATTTTCCATTTTTTGAGTGTTTCCGGGTCAATACCAGCGATTTCGTTGCGTATGTTGGTCTTAAGTCGTGCGGGGGATTGAGGTTTGTTGGGGTGAACCTTACTTTTCAAGTAACCCAACAAGAAAAAGTCAGGAGGAGTCAAATCCGGCGATCTCGGTGGCCAGTCAAAATCGCTATTATTTGAGATGAGACCGGAAACATTTGCTTCATTAAATTAACAATAGTTTTAATAGTATCCAAGTAATTTATTTACTTATTATGAGTAAATGCCATTAAGCCGCAATGAACCTCTTCCGAATTCCTTTGTTTTAGGATGTCCTGTTCTAAAGTAACTGTCTTGAAGATTGGAATTTCTTTCCTTAAAGAAAAAATTTAAGTAATAAGCTAAAATAAAACTATTTTACTTAGGTAAAAAACATTTTAAAGGTAATAAGAAATACAATCATAGACTAAAAATATTACAAAAACGGGCGTGGCCCTTCATATCAGATATGAGACACCTCAGACCCCATAAAGTATACCTATATATTCTTGATCATTATCACCATCTGAATTGAAATACGTCTGTACGTCAGTCAGGGTAAAAAAAACTTTCTGTTTACCTGTTGATTTATGTAAAGAAATAGTGTTGAAATATTCAAAAGGATCGGTTCAGTAGATATTGAGTTCTGATGTTTTCCGACATAAAAGTAACGTTTTCGGGAAAAACGATTTAAAGTATTTTTGTACGTCAAAATACTTCCAAATTCGGTAATTAAAAACCTGAAATTGTCTGAACATTTTTAAACAATATTCTTGACATATTGGTCTTTTAGAAAAAAAAAATAATAATAAACAAGTACAAAAAAAATTAAAATTTTTCTTTTAATTAAAAAATGTCAAAAACAGTAAGTTTTTTTGCAGCTCGCGACCCAGTAATCTCTTAATAAGTGAACCCCTAAAATATAAAAACCTAAACTTACTTTTTCTTCAGATGGCTTAGTTTTTTGGGTCACATTACGGTTAATATATAAAATTGAACTGTGAACTCGATTAAGTCCTGATCTTTGTGAAGCCGGAGGAAGTTTTAAATCATCAATCTCTGGAATCCTCCAAACTTTAAGCTCATCGTTCCACAACGAATTTTTTAAAAGAATATCCGGTGACCTGGAATGTCAAATATAATATTGTATAATAATAAATTAAATCTCTAAACTAAGAACTCTAAGACTCTAAGTTAATTAAGTTAGACTCTTACCAATTTTTGTCGTTTTTAAGAAAAACTGGCTGATATTTATAAATCAGTTGTTGATAAAACTTTACTTGGCGTCCAAGAAATCGAATTTCGTCCAAATAGTCCTCCCTATCCAACTCAAACTCGGAATTTAAATCAGAAACTTCCATTTCAAGCATTTTAATTTTTTCCTTACACTTTCTGATATAATCGTTTTTAGTACTTATTTCCTGAGTGATATTAGCATAATGCCCCTGCAGAAGATCGCGATCCTCGGATTTTACTCTGCTTAATGCGTAGGCAATGGCACTTAAATGGCGCTGTGCAGCAAATCTTCTGACCTTATGCTGTTCTTTAAGTTTCAAATCGTTAACACGTTCACCTCCAATTAAAGTGCGTTTAATGAAACCGATGCGACTCCTTGCCTGCAGTTGAATCTCTTCTTTTGATTGGAAAGGTAAGTAAATAGGCGTTTTTGAGGAGTTATATATTTTGGATGATTCGCGCGCTTCATTATCTATTTCAATAACTTCGGCATCTCTCTTAGGAACTAGAGTTAGAATATCTAGGTTATTTATAGGAATGTCGTTTAAATCGATTTTTTTTTCTTTTCCGTAAACTACTTTTTGTTGAGTTTCTTCAAGCATTTTTTTTAAATGAAGTATTTCATTTTGGTACTCTCGTAGTTTTGCATCCTTAGGGTCTTCATTAATTTTTGGTTTATTTGATATGTTTTTCGCTCTACTTGCATAACGAAGTGTAGATATAGTTTCGTCATAATTTTTTTCTGAAGGTGATATACACGATATCATAAGGGTTTTTGTGTTACCACCTAGGGAATCCTAAAAAAAGAGTTCAGGCGTGAATAAATATAAATTTATTCGATTATTTAAACATTTACCTGAAGCAGTCGTGTCAGTTTTGAGTCCCTAAAGGGTACATGCTTCGCTTTACCTTCAACCAAAGACGAAATTACGTTCCCCAATGCAGAAAGTGATAAATTAATTTTCGACGCTTCCTTAAGTCGATCTCCTTGAGCCCCAGTCTTACGTGCTCGCTCTGAACCTGCTAAGTCAACTAAGCTTAGTTTTCCTCGACGTATTCCTACAAAGTTGTCTTCCGATATAATATTAGTAAAAAAAGGGGATTGCTCCAAAGTGATGGTAAATATAGTGTGCGATCGGGAACTTTTTTCGTTCATTAATGTCGCTCCTGTAACACGGTTTTCGTTTCCGAAGTTTAACCAATCATAACATTGCTGAGCGTTAGTAACGGGATACGTGGACAACGTTGGTACTGAGACACCAATACCTGGTATTTCCTTTAAAGAATGATTTATTATATTTGTTCCTTTGTTTCTTATGAGCAGGTCGCGAATATTTTCATTGTAAATTTCCAAGTAGCTTATCAAAACCAAATATCTAACATTTGTTGCCATAGATATTGCTTCAAATATATGATCGAAACATTTTGGAATTATTCCCTTGCACGTGTTTTTGCTGTCGCCCTTGTTCAAAACAAAGAAATAAAATTTAAAATATATATTATATTTCGTGAAAAATATATAAACACAATACAATGCTTCAGGGCCGGAGAAACAGTTTTGAGTGGGGTGATGACCTCACAAATTTCCCATCCCCCCCCACCCATTTTGTTTCAAAATCATTCCAAATCATACATTACACTGATAATAATGCATGTAAATAAATTTTTTTCTATAAGTCAAGCATTTTGCGGTGTTGAATTCCACACCCAGGAGCTTTTGCCGGCAAGCTAATGTGCTTAACCCAGTTCAGAACTCTGAAAGCTAAGATGTATATTAAATCTTTAAATATTTGAAAGCAATCTATATTAATTAAATTAGAACCCTCTGCGAGGGCATACAAATAGTAGATTAAGGGGAATGCCAATGTTCAAATAAAGTGATTAAATAAATGTGAGGATATATTTTTTAAAAGCTATTTTAATAAAACAACAACACCAATCAATCAAAATGCAACAGGTAAAAAAAACTATTTTAAATGTAAAATGTTAATTAAAATCCATTTAGTATTAATATAATGTTAATTTAATGTTGAAATAATGTTAATTTAATATAATGTAAATGTAATGTTAACTAAATGTTAATTAAATTAATATGGCCACGTCAGCGACAATGATAATTAATTATTTTTTTCGTTTTCTTGTACCTATAATTCCCAAGTGGTTCTGGCAGATTCGTAGTGGGATACCCCTTGATTTTGGCCAATTTCTTAGTTCTCCGGGATGACCGGCAGTTTCTCTAAGAAACTTTTTCCGGTCTTTTTTTTTTTTTTTTTTCCTTTACATAGACGTTGGCGTACCGCAGTACACTCAAGTGGCCCTTGTGAAACCAGGACTGTTTCTGTGTGCTTCTCACTGCCCCCCCGGAACAACCGTTTGGTATTACCTCGGGGAGGAGTATAGCCCTAGTGGCTCCTTCCTAAGACTTGCTCCTCGCGTCTCAGCTCCTTCATTACGCTGTTTGCCATTTTTGCCGCTGCATCCCAGTTTGCGACGCTTGCCAGCATGTTGCTGACCAGGTTCTCTGGAATCAGCGGCTCGCCGCACTGTCTTTCCAGATCGTCCCTCTGCCCGGAAAACCTTGGGCAGGTGAAGATGACGTGCTCGGCATCTTCTGGGCAACTAGTGCCACATCTTGGGCAGGACGGGTCTTCCGCGTGCCCGAAGCGTTGGAGGTACGCTCTAAAGCAGCCGTGGCCGCTTAGAAATTGGGTCAGGTAGTAGTTCACCTGCCCGTGCGCCCTGTCTACCCACGCGTCAAGCCGTGGGATGAGTTTGTGCGTCCATCTGCCCCTAACGGAGCATTGCCATCTTCGCTGCCACTCGGCAAGGGATCTCTTCTGTTTTCCTCTGGGGAAAGCTCGTGTGCACATGCGAGCTCGCGTATGCCTACGTCAAATGGCATCATACCGGCCAGAACTTCGGCTGCAAATCCTGAGACCGTACGAAACGCGCTGACGATCCTCAGGGCACAGGTTCTGTAGACCGCTCTAACCTCTTTTGTGTAGGTCTTATTCGCTGTGGCGTCTGCCCAAATTGGTGTCGCATAGGTCGTTATCGACCTTACAACACTGCTCAGTAGCCGTCTACGCAGCTCTTTGGCCCCTCTCGTGTTTGGCATGATACGGGCCAGTGCTGAACAGGCTATCGAGGCCTTCTGGGCTGTGTATTTCAGGTGTTCCTTGAAGGAGAGCTTATGATCCAGGATTATTCCTAGATATCGGAGGTGAGGCCGAGATCTGATGGCTGTGCCACCCACTGTGAGAGTTACGCTCTCTACTACCTTTCTGGAGCTTATGAGCACCGCCTCCGTCTTGTGCTCTGCGAGGCTAAGACCGGCATTTACCAGCCATTCGCTCGCCTGCCTTATCGCCTCGTTAGTAATAGCCCCCAGCTCGTGCGTATGTTTGGCTACTGCTACAATGGCAACATCGTCTGCGAATCCGATCATCTTTAAACCGGATGGGAGGCTCAAACGGAGGATCCCGTCATACATCAGGTTCCACAGCGTCGGCCCAAGGACCGATCCCTGCGGAACTCCTCCCGTAACTCTATATGTTTTAGGTCCGTCATTGGTCTCGTATCGTAGCACACGCTGGCTAAGGTAACTTCCTATAATTCGTGTTAGGGTTGGATCTATGCTGTTTTTGACCAAGCATTCTATAATCCTTGCCCAGCTCGCCGAATTGAAAGCATTTTTGACGTCTAGCGTCACCACCAGGCAGTCCTCCTTGGTGCCCCACCGCCACCGTTTACCTTCGATCGCTCTAGCGGCCAAGTTTACGACTTCTTGGATGGCTTGCTTGGTAGAGCGAGCTTTCCTGAAGCCGAATTGGGAGTCAGAGAGCCCTCCTGTGCTGCTGATTGAGGCCTCTAGTCGGGAACATATGACCCGTTCTAGAGCTTTGCCAGCGGTGTCTAGCAAGCAGATCGGTCGGAATCCTGAGGGGTCTTCAGGCACTGTTTGGAGATTTCTCTCGTATTGTCTATGTAAAGCGGGGAGCGGGGCGTAATAAAGCGTTATCGCTCAGGCGAATTCGGCCGCCGCTCTCCCGCTCAGTATCGTAGGTTAGCATGTAAGAGAATTTGATGGAATTAAAAGTTAGTTGAAAATTGAACTCCCTGTCGTACGCACTGCGTAACTTTCGCCTCGATCTCGTTTCGTCTTCGACTTAAATAAAACCAATCGCAAAAGAATTAACCACTGCAATTGCAAAGTTTTTCGTTTCGGCAATAAAAACGCTTATTGTTTTTTCATGGTGACCCCGACGTGATCAGCAGTTGGTTTTTAAACTGTTTTATTTAGCTCACCCTAGGGTCAAAATTAGAAATTGAAATGTAAGTACCCTCCTGTTGTCAGATTGATCTGAAATTTGGTACACACCTTCAGTTCCGATGACAATACAATATAGTAATGTCAATAACATTGTAAATCCAAGATGTCGGCCGCAAAATGGCGGATAACGTAGGTTCTATCAATCCCATCAATATGGGTATCAAATGAAAGGTCTCCACAAGTAGAATACAATGTACTAAATAAAATTAAAATTCAAGATGGCGGCCTCTGCAAAATGGCGGATAACTTAGGTTTTATCAATCCCATCAACATGGCTATCATTGTCACTGACAAACACATCAGATTAATTCAGATCAATCTGACAACAAACGGGGTAAGCTAAATAATAATAATAATTATGAAAGAAACTGCAACACAGCGTAAACGAAGGTTTCAAAAAGCGAAAGAAAATTATAAAGCAAAACGAGCTAAAGAAAGTGAAGTTGATAGAAATGGTCGATTACAGAAACGACGAACAAAAAGCATCAAAAACACAGAGCAGAGCTTATAATCTGCAGGCATTCGAGAAGGCTATTAACACAACATGTATACATATGTCGGAGGGTCGTTTGTCTTTTCCATTTCATTAACTAGAATCCTCAGCAGCAAGTTCTGTTCGTTTGCCAGGCGCTTTCTGAACTCCCAAGTCAGTGACTTCCCAAGAGTCTTCTTTCCAAATTTCCAATTTCTACTCAATTCTTATACATTGTTAGTCCTCTCTTTCTGGCATGTATGTCAGCGCTTAACGAACAGACCTCACTTGGCAGCAGTCTAAATCTGTCCCGCTCTGCCATGCTTTCACTCAATTTCTAACTTCCTTTTTAATAGTCCATGCTTCACATTAAAGAAGGCCCCGCTTCACCTACTCTGACCAAGAGAATAAAGTAGGCCCCGTTTCATTTGATCCGACATATACATGTTTGTGATATTTGTACCAAACGTTGTTATCCTAATCAAGTTCGTACAGTTCGGTACAACGCTGCTGCATTAACATACTTACCTGTGGAGTTAACTTCGAAAAAAAAAATAAATAAAAATGCGAAATAAAAACTAAAAACTAGAAAATAAAAAATGGTAAAAAAATTTTAAGTTAAACCGTTTTATGTAAAACATGTACTAAATGTACTAAAAGCCTAATAATAATATAAAATAGATACAGACGTGGGAATTATAAACATATGCTTAGACTAGACTAAAATAAAACCGTGGGGCAAGTCAATTGTGTACAATCGTTGATTAAAATGTTTGTTTGCCCCACGGTTTTATTTTAGTCTAGTCTAAGCATATGTTTATAATTCCCACGTCTGTATCTATTTTATATTATTATTAGGCTTTTAGTACATTTAGTACATGTTTTACATAAAACGGTTTAACTTAAAAAATTTTTTTACCTTTTTTTATTTCTTTTTTTCGCATTTTTTTTGGTGTGTAACAAACAATCAAAAACCAAAAACAATTCTCCGCGGCGGCTTAAATAAAGTGCAAAAGTGCCAATAAATAATTATTTGTCGTCGTTGGACTTGTTGCTGCCTTTTCGTCGCTGCCGCTGGAGAAGATTGTTGTTGCTGCCAAGAAGCCCTTTTGTTGCCGCTGGATTTGTTTGATTGCTGCCAAAGGCCTTTTCGTCGTCGCCGCTGGAACTGATTACGCAATTTGCACACCCTACGTCGAGGCAATGGATCCGAAAAGGGAAGTCGCTGATCAGACCGAATCGGCCAGCCAGGTATAGAGTGTAAAAAGTTGAAAGTTAATTTGTGGCGTTTTGTTAAAATTGTGTTCGGCCAATCTTTCAACTTTTTGCATTCGTGTAAAATCGGTAGATAATGAGCATTCTAACCAAAAAATTTGATTTCGCATGCACTAACAATTTTAATTCGAATATTATACATTTGTCGGGTTAAGATTCTCCTTGTCCATGTCTTTTGACAATTTTTAGACGGTTGTAGATGGCGAATAGACTTGAGCGCACCACTGCCTGTTTTAGACTGCCCCAGAATTTCGAAAAACTGCACTGTCACCAATGTTCTAGTGCACATACTGGCATCTCTGTCTCTCGCAGTGGCTCAAGCATACACGCACGACAATCGCCTAGTGCGTAACCCTTTTCCAAACCTATAACCTCAAGCAAGATGTTCACACCGAACTATTCTGAACACCTGGTGAAAAGGTAGACTAAAGCGCACTAACAAACCATCGTTAGAGTGCAGCGAGAAGAATCGTTACACTTGATTTGATTCCTTATACACTGACTACCATAATTTATGACCCGACACATTCATAAATATTTATATTATATTGCTTATATTTTATATTTTATGTTGCTATAAATATTGAATTAAGTGAATCGCTTTGGACCTATAAAATTAAATTCGTCGTTGACCCAATAAGTGCAAATTAATTCCACCAATTTCGTCGTAGTGAGCACCAATTTAGGGTTAACAAGAAAAGAAGCTAGCTTCGGCAAGCCGAAGCTTATATACCCTTGCAGTCATCAAATATGTCGAACAAAACTCATAAAGGCTAGACAACATCGAAGCGAAGACGATTTTTCTATTCATTTTCCATATTTTTGACTATAGATCATATGGGAGCTATACGATATAGTTGTCCGATTTTAATCAAATTTAATTCGTAATTCAAGAGTCGTAAGAAAACTCTATATTCCAAAAATCATACTTGTCTGATGAAAAACAACGATGTTATAATTTTATTTCCATTATTTCTATATAGATTTTTCGATCTTTCCTATGGCAGCTATAAGATATAGATGACCGATTTTTATGAAACTTTTTTCTCAATATAAACATTGTTAAAAAACTTTATATTCAAAAAATCATGCTCGTGGGATAAAAAACAACGATGTTATCAATTTATTTCCATTAATTCTATATATAATTTTCGATCTCTCCTATGGCAGCTATATGATAGAGTTATCCGATTTTGATCAAATTTAATCCGAAATTCAATAACAGTTAGAAAACGCCATCTTGAAGAATTCAAGTCGATCTGATCAAAAACAACGGAGTAAGAATTTTTTATTTCATTCTCTCGTATGGGAGCTATCCGATATAGTCGGCCGATCCGGCCCGTTCCGACTTATATACTGCGTGCAATAACTACACACATTTTGGGAAAGTTTCAGCGAGATAGCTTTAAAACTGAGAGACTAGTTTAGGCAGAAACGGACAGACGGACAGACGGACAGACGGACAGACGGACAGACGTACAGACGTATTCCGATTCTACTCGTGATGCTGAGCAAGAATATATATACTTTATGGGGTCTGAGGTGTCTCCTTCACTGCGTTGCAAACTTCTGGCCAAAATTATAATACCCTTTGCTCTGCAAGGGTATAAAAATTAAGGCCGAAAATAAAGTGATTTTAATAGTGCATCCAGTGAACTATTGTGCAAAGAAAATTGCGGAAAAAACCTGTGCGCGCATTTTTCATTACCAAATTTGCCGCGCTTTTCCGCCATTTTCCCAAGCCTTAGCGCCATTTCCCGCGCTTCTGCATCCCGCTTATATATTCGTTGCCCTTATATATCGGTCAGTGCATCATTTTCCGCTAGTCGGCATTTCCAAAGAGTGAGCCGCCAGCTAAATACAGACATACACACACACGCACTCTCACCCACGCAGCGCTGCCAGTGTTTTTTGATCTCGCTTTCGCGCTTTTCGTTTTCGGTCGCTGGCTATTGCAAGCGTTTTTGGTGTTATCGCTGTGTTTTCGGTGTTTGCGCTGAGCGTGTGCTCCTCTACAATTTGTGCGTGGGGTTTATTAGTTCCGTACGGAATTAATAAATTAATTAATATTATTCTAAACGACTTTGTTAATTTATTCGACAAATCCCCTACAGTGTAGACGGTCGGCATATACCACTCGTTTGTTTTTTTTTATTTCTGTTTAAATATTCTAACCAAAAAATTTGATTTCGCATGCACTAACAATTTTAATTCGAATATTATACATTTGTCGGGTTAAGATTCTCCTTGTCCATGTCTTTTGACAATTTTTAGACGGTTGTAGATGGCGAATAGACTTGAGCGCACCACTGCCTGTTTTAGACTGCCCCAGAATTTCGAAAAACTGCACTGTCACCAATGTTCTAGTGCACATACTGGCATCTCTGTCTCTCGCAGTGGCTCAAGCATACACGCACGACAATCGCCTAGTGCGTAACCCTTTTCCAAACCTATAACCTCAAGCAAGATGTTCACACTGAACTATTCTGAACACCTGGTGAAAAGGTAGACTAAAGCGCACTAACAAACCATCGTTAGAGTGCAGCGAGAAGAATCGTTACACTTGATTTGATTCCTTATACACTGACTACCATAATTTATGACCCGACACATTCATAAATATTTATATTATATTGCTTATATTTTATATTTTATGTTGCTATAAATATTGAATTAAGTGAATCGCTTTGGACCTATAAAATTAAATTCGTCGTTGACCCAATAAGTGCAAATTAATTCCACCAATTTCGTCGTAGTGAGCACCAATTTAGGGTTAAAAATTAAGGCCGAAAATAAAGTGATTTTAATAGTGCATCCAGTGAACTATTGTGCAAAGAAAATTGCGGAAAAAACCTGTGCGCGCATTTTTCATTACCAAATTTGCCGCGCTTTTCCGCCATTTTCCCAAGCCTTAGCGCCATTTCCCGCGCTTCTGCATCCCGCTTATATATTCGTTGCCCTTATATATCGGTCAGTGCATCATTTTCCGCTAGTCGGCATTTCCAAAGAGTGAGCCGCCAGCTAAATACAGACATACACACACACGCACTCTCACCCACGCAGCGCTGCCAGTGTTTTTTGATCTCGCTTTCGCGCTTTTCGTTTTCGGTCGCTGGCTATTGCAAGCGTTTTTGGTGTTATCGCTGTGTTTTCGGTGTTTGCGCTGAGCGTGTGCTCCTCTACAATTTGTGCGTGGGGTTTATTAGTTCCGTACGGAATTAATAAATTAATTAATATTATTCTAAACGACTTTGTTAATTTATTCGACAAATCCCCTACAGTGTAGACGTTCGGCATATACCACTCGTTTGTTTTTTTTTATTTCTGTTTAAATAATAAAAAATAAATTAAAATTTTTTATTTTGATTTTTGTTATTTGAATAGAGATTAATTCCCAGCCTTTCGATTTCAAACCAAATTTAATCAAATAATAAATCACAATGAGCAACAAAGAAATCGAAGCGCTTAAAAATAAACGAGACGGAATTATGCGAAGTATATCCCGAACTCAACAATATTTGGAAGAGGGTAGATTATCTTTGAATCCAGTCGAATTAGAATGTCGTTTGGAAATATTAAGTTCGCACATTGAAAATGCTTCGACAATTCAGAATCAAATCGAAGCGAGAGACCCAGAGGATATGTTTCGGGAAGATTTGGAAGAGACCGCAGTATTGGCCAAGTCTCTGCTAATTTCTCTAATAAATAAAAGCAGGCGTACGAGCGTCGATGAATCCGCTCCACCGGCAAGGCGCACTCCCCAATGCCGCCTGCCGAGCGTGTCTCTTCCAACATTTAGCGGAAAGCACTCCGAATTTAAAAATTTTATAATCCTTTTCGAAACGTTTGTGGACAAAGATGACACTCTGCACGATATTGAAAAATTTAACCATTTGATATCGTGTCTAGCTGGAGACGCTTTAGGCACAGTCAGGGCATTTCAAGTCACCGCAGCCAACTATCCCAAGGCCCTGGCTAGCCTGAAGCGGGTGTACGATAATGATTGTCTGATTTTCTTCGACAATATATCGACACTTTTTAATCTGCCAAAAATGTCCCAGCCATCAGCTACAGCCTTGAGAAACCTGATCGACACAGTCAGAGCTCTGTATGACTCGTTGCTGTCCATTGGGGATGACAAACGTATAACGAATGCCATCCTCATTCATTTAATCATGAGCAAGGTCGATGCAGGAACAAAGAGAAAGTGGGAAGAACAGTTGGACTATACTTCGCTTCCGCTTTGGAACGAATGTGAGTCGGCTCTGGACAGGTGATACCAACACATGGTCGCCGAAGAGGCTTCCAAGCCGAAAAATGTTCAGCCAAGCCAGACTTTTCCGAAGAAGAGTGGAAATAAAAGTTTTTCATTGATCGCTGCCAGGGACGACTCTTCTTTATGTGTGTTTTGCACATCAGCAGAGCATCAAGTAGGAAACTGCGCTTCTTTCGCAGCTCTAACAGTGCAGCAGAGGTTCGATTTTGCCAAGAAAGTGCCCTTATGCATTAACTGCCTTCGCAAGGGTCACACGGTCAAGAAATGCAAATCGAACAGGTGCAGGGTGTGCAAATCTTCACACCACACTTTGCTGCACATATACTCGCCTAAAACAAATCTCGCGTTGCCGCCTCCTCCTCAGCCCACGCTCATGCAAGAGACTCCATCCACTTCACATGTTTTGCATGCGACTGCTTCGGATAGAGTTATTCTTGCCACAGCTATCGTGAGCGTAGTATCGAAAAGTGGCGAATTTGTTGTGGCTCGAGCGTTGCTTGACTCTGGTTCACAAATAAATTTTGTGACCGACGAGCTCGCTCAGAGACTACAAATTAAAAGAGAGGATGTGTGTATGAGCTTGCGGGGCATTGGTCAAACTAATGCCCAAGCAACAAAGAAGATACATACAATAGTGAAGTCGCGAGTAGGGAGCAGCCAGTTGTCGTCCGATTTTTATATCTTAAAAAATATTTCTGGTTATCATCCGGATCAAGCGGTGAACACCAGCGGGTGGAGGGTGCCTGAAAATATTAATTTGGCAGATCCATTCTTCTTCAAGCCCCAAAAAATAGACATGCTTATCGGCGCAGATTCATTTTTTGAAATTCTGTCAGTCGGCCAGATAAAGCAGGGGCCTGAACTTCCCATCTTACAAAAAACTGTTCTCGGCTGGATAGTGTCAGGGAGATGTACCTCGGAAACCAAAATTAAGGCAGAAAATTCGGTACATCTCAGCTGCCAGGAAGAAGCGTTGGAGTCAATCGACACAACCCTGCAGAAATTTTGGTCTGTGGTGGACTTGCCGCCTAAGGCTAAAGTCCATACTCCTGAGCAGCAACTTTGTAAACAACACTTTGAGAAGAATACTCAAAGACTGTCGTCTGGGAAATTTCCGTTCGTCTGCCGTTCAAATCTGACCCGAATTCTCTTGGTTCTTCGTATGAAGTTGCGAAACGTAGATTTTTGTCGCTGAAAAAGAGATTGTCCAAAGATCCTTCCTTAAAAAAAATGTATCTGGATTTCATGGAGGAATATGCGTCAATGGGCCATATGTCTTCTACTGATAATATAATTCCAGATGGTCCACACTATTTTATTCCGCACCAATGCGTGCTGCGGCCTCAAAGCACCTCAACCAAGTTGAGAGTGGTGTTCGATGCCTCAAGCCGCACATCGACGCAGGTTGCGTTGAATGATATCTTGATGGTAGGCCCCACTATTCAAGAGGAGCTGTATTCGACGCTACTTCGGTTCAGAATGCACAGGTTCGCCCTTGCAGCGGACATTAAAAAGATGTATCGCCAAGTGATGGTGGACGAAGCTGACCGAAACTATCAGCTCATAGTGTGGAGACGAGATCCTTCTGAGTCTCTGAAGATCTTTAGATTAAATACCGTGACATACGGAACATCGCCAGCACCCTTCATGGCAATCCGGTGTTTAATGCGGCTTGGAGAGATGGCGCAAGCTAAGTATCCAAATGCCGCAAAGGTCATTCAGAATGATTTTTATGTTGACGATTTGTTGACAGGCGCCGGATGCGTTGAGAACCTGCAAAGCCTTCGTGAGGAAGTTTCTCAGGTTTTGCAAGAGGCAGGTTTCGAATTGGCAAAGTGGCTTTCGAACTGCCCAGAGATCTCCGCATTTGACAGCGCTATCATGCCATTATTGGCTGACTCAGATGTGACTGAAACCCTTGGAGTGGTTTGGTTACCTGGTAAAGATTACTTCCAATTCCGGTTGGATGACTCTTTCCAGGATCTTCGTCCGACAAAACGAAACATACTCTCCGTGACTGCGAGACTTTTCGATCCACTGGGCCTGCTGTGTCCTTTGGTCACGAAGGCAAAGATGCTTCTACAGGAGCTGTGGCTTCGAAAATTAGATTGGGACGAGTCGCTACCGATGCAGCTACAAACGTCGTGGGAAGCCTTCAAAGCAACTCTGCTGCAACTGCCCAAAGTCAAGGTATCGCGATTCGTTCATACAGATCCGCAAGTCCCGATTGAAATACACGGTTTTGCTGACGCTTCCATGCGAGCATATGGAGCGTGCATCTACGTTCGCACTCAAACTGCTGAAGGTTTAAAAGTGTCATTACTGACTGCCAAATCCAAAGTAGCTCCCCTCAAGACGAAAACTTTGCCTCGCCTTGAGCTGTGTGCAGCTCACCTTCTAGCAGATCTTCTTAATCGTGTAAGGCCATTACTAAATTGCCCTATCAAAAAGGTGGTCCTATGGACCGACTCTGAGATCACTCTGCATTGGATCAAAACTCATCCTTCGTCGTTGTCCGTTTTCGTCTCAAACCGAGTAGCTGAGATTCAAGAGTGGTCGGAGAATGCAATTTGGCGACACGTTCCCACGAAAGTTAACCCAGCGGATATAGTGTCTCGAGGATGTGACGTTGAAGATCTTTTAACGTCCATTTGGTTCGCTGGGCCGTCATTTTTGCTCGACACAGAAAGTAGTTGGCCTGTAAATCAGCATTTCGAACTTCCTTCAGAAGTTGTGTCGAGTGAGTTACGCAAGTCGGCGTTAACTCTTGTTGTCACACCAGAGCCCAACTACCTGCTTCAGAAAATCGAGTCCTTTTCGTCGCACCTGAAGCTGCTGAGAGTTTTCGTGTGGGTTTTAAGATTTCTTCGGAGGTGTAAGAAAGTTGTACAGCCTTTCGAAAAAAGCATTACGCCAAGAGAATTGAATTTTGCGTTCGAGAAAATTGTAGAAGTCATCCAATCTCACGAATTCAGTGACGACATAGGCAAAATTCGGAAAAAGAAACCGGTATCAACGCAAATTCAAAAACTAAATCCCTTTGTGCAGGAAAATAAATCAGATTGGTGCTCTTCGACATTATTGCGAGTTGGTGGTCGGTTATTGAATGCTCCTATCCCGTACGAAGCCAAATTTCCGTTGTTGCTAACAAAAAGCTCACAGTTTGTTAAAACCTACATGTCGTATCTGCACGTTACAAATTGTCACGCTGGTCCTCGAGCTCTTGTGAGTCTCCTGCGAGAGAAAGTCTGGTTGGTCAATGCTCAAGACGTATGTCGCCGAACAGTTCGTTCGTGCATGCGCTGCTTTCGATGCAAGCCGCAGCTCTTGACGCAAATTATGGGGAACTTGCCATCAGACAGACTCCGAGCTCTCCGCCCTTTTAATATCTGTGGCGTCGATTTTTGTGGGCCATTTAGCACAACGTATCGCATCCGTGGTAAACCACCGTACAAGTCATATTTGGCCTTGTTTGTGTGTTTTGCGTCCAAAGCGGTCCACTTAGAGTTAGTGTCTGACCTTACCACTGAAGCATTTCTATTGGCTTTCCAAAGGTTCGTGAGTCGTCGCGGGATTCCGGAGAAGGTGTGGTGCGACAACGCGACCAACTTCGTCGGCGCGGATCGGCACCTGAAAGAGTTCCGGGCCCGTCTGGAGGAGCAGGGGGGTGGTATCGAAGCATTTGCGTCAAAAAAAGGATGCGAGTTTGCGTTCATACCGCCCAGAGCACCTCACTTCGGCGGTCTATGGGAAGCAGGTGTGAAGTCTGCAAAGCACCTGTTCCTTCGGACGGTCGGCCACGACCTCTTGACCGCGGAGGAGCTTGGAACTCTCTCGCCAGCGTGGAGGCGGTGCTAAACTCGAGGCCCATCGGAGCGCTAAGCAGCGACCCCAGCGACGGCGAAGCCCTAACACCCGGACATCTCCTGATCGGCGGCCCGCTGGTCGCTCCACCACCGTCGGCACTCCCGGACCAGATCAGCCCGACCTGCTTGCGAAGATGGCGCAGTGTCTCGTCGCTCAGGCACAGGTTCTGGCAGCGATGGTCCCGGGAGTACGTCTCCAGCCTGCAGACGAGGCAAAAGTGGAACCAGGAGGTCCAAAACGTCGTCGTGGGAGCTCTCGTCGTCGTCGGCAAGGACAATCTGCCGCCCCAGCAGTGGAGGATCGGGCGCGTAGTAGCGGTGCACGTCGGCGCTGACGGGAAGGTCCGAGTGGCGGACATCAAGACGGCAGAGGGAACCTTCAGGCGAGCCATCCATCGGCTGGCGCTTCTTTCAACGTTGTCCTGAAGGACGTCGTCCCTTCAGAGGGGGCGGTCTTTGGAGATTTCTCTCGTATTGTCTATGTAAAGCGGGGAGCGGGGCGTAATAAAGCTTTATCGCTCAGGCGAATTCGGCCGCCGCTCTCCCGCTCAGTATCGTAGGTTAGCATGTAAGAGAATTTGATGGAATTAAAAGTTAGTTGAAAATTGAACTCCCTGTCGTACGCACTGCGTAACTTTCGCCTCGATCTCGTTTCGTCTTCGCCTTAAATAAAACCAATCGCAAAAGAATTAACCACTGCAATTGCAAAGTTTTTCGTTTCGGCAATAAAAACGCTTATTGTTTTTTCAGGCACTTTACCTCCCTTTGGGATTAAAACTAAGTCCTGTCTCTTCCAGCACTTGGGGAACACCCCTTCCGAGATCTGGAAGTGTGTGTGTGTGCGTGTGTGTTAGTGACGTGGTTCCAGAGTGGGAGAGAGTATCTGGCCAACTCCTCCTACTGGAGTCCACTGCCGGATGCAGTGCACCATGGGTCGACTCCTCCTACTGGAGTCCACTCCCGGATGCAGTGCATCATGGGTCGACTCCTCCTACTGGAGTCCACTCCCGGATGCAGTGCATCTTGGGTCGACTCCTCCTACTGGAGTTCACTCCCGGATGCAGTGCACCATGGGTCGACTCCTCCTAGGATGCACTGCATCATGACCTGACTTGGCATGAACTTAAAGGTGCCCGATCCCTTCCTGCATGTAGTGGACTCCAGGATGCAGGGCATCCAAACCGGAAAAGGTGAGTTGCAGTTTTTTTTAATTATGTGATGACGTGGCTTTTGTAAAAAAAATGCAGTTAATTAATTCAATTTTTTTTATATTTTTTTATCAGGTTTTTGGTTGTGTATTTGGCTGATTGCAGAAAATAATTGGTGACACCATCCAACTTGTAACTTTAAGTTCGACATCAGGATGCACTGCACCAAGGTTATTACGCAGTGAGTACATCCTTTAGACAATAAATAATTAAGTTATATATTTTAAAAAATCATAAATATTTTGACAAAGAAACTAAAAGCAACAGATAAAGATCTGAAAGTTTTCAAGAACATGAAAGAAATTTTAAAGGTAAATTTTATCAAATATTGAACTTGAAGTACATGAAAATCAAACACAATTAATAATTGTAAACAAGTAGGGACATATAATATAAATATATATAGTAAGAATAGTTGTAAGAATGCGGTTACCGGAGATATATAGTATGCTGACACCACATAAATGGACTGGACAACAGGCTGCAGGATCAATTATGAATGGCGTGATCTTCTATTGAACTCCACTCCAGGATGCAGTGCATCACCTCATTGGGGTATGTATTTTTTAAACAACTGATTTGTATAAAATAATTTAACTAATATTTTGGAATGCTTCTTTTCATTACAGGTGATGACTATACCTTTCTACTTGGAACGTACTTCAAGATGCAGTGAATCAATAACCCAAAGAGGTAAATACCTTTTTACTAATACCTTTTTTACTAACAAATTTATTCTAACTATTATTATTTGTTACAAATTATTTATTATTATTTTTATACCCTTGCAGAGCAAAAGGGTATTATAATTTCAGTCAGAAGTTTGCAACGCAGTGAAGGAGACACCTCAGACCCCATAAAGTATATATATTCTTGATCAGCATCACGAGCATCGGAAAACGCCTGTACGTCTGTCCGTCTGTCCATCTGTCCGTCTGTCCGTCTGTCCGTTTCCGCGCAAACTAGTCTCTCAGTTTTAAAGCTATCTTGCTGAAACTTTCCCAAATGTTGTGTAGTTGTTACACGCAGTATACCTATAAGTCGGAACGGGCCGGTTCGGGCGACTATATAGGATAGCTCCCATACAAGAAATTGAACTACAAAATTCTAACGCCGATGTTTTTGATCAGATCGACTTGAATTCTTCAAGATAGCAGTTTCTAACTACTATTGAATTTCGGATTAAATTTTATCAAAATCGGATAACACTATCATATAGCTGCCATAGGAGAGATCGAACAATATATATATAATTAATGGAAATAAATTGATAACATCGCTGTTTTTTATCCCACGAGCATGATTTTTTGAATATCAAGTTTTTTAACAACCCTTAAATTGAAAAAAAGTTTCATAAAAATCGGACTACTATATTTTATAGCTGCCATAGGGAAGATAAAAAAATCTATGAAGAAATAACGGAATTAAAATTATAACTTCGTTGTTTTTCATCTGACAAGCATGATTTTTGGAATATAAAGTTTTCTAACGACTCTAATTACGAATTAAATTTGATCAAAATCGGACAACTATATCATATAGCTGCCATATGATCTATAGTCGAAAATATGGAAAATTAATACAAAAATTGCCATAGCTTCGATGTCGGTTAGCCTTTATGTATTTTTTTTTACATATTTGATGACTGCAAGGGTATATAAGCTTCGGCTTGCCGAAGCTAGCTTCCTTTCTTGTTTTTTCTTATTTAATTTCAGGTTAAAGTGTAAAGTGTACATGTTGCGGATAAAGTGGTTGCAGTGGTTATCTTATTGAACTCCACTCCAGGATGCAGTGCATCAACTCATTTGGGTATGTATTTTTTTAAACAATCGATTTGTATAAAATAATTTAACTAATACATATTTTCAAATTTTCTTTTCATTACAGGTGATGACTATTCCTTTCTGCTTGGAGTGAACTTCAAGATGCAGTGAATAAAAAACCCAAAGAGGTAAATACCTTTTTTACTAACAAAATAATTCTAACTATTATTATTTGTAACAAAATATTTATTATATTTTGTTTGTTTTTTTATTTAATTTCAGGGTAAAGTGTTAAGTGTAAATGTTGCGAATAAAGTGGTTGCGGTGATTATCTTACTCCAAGAAGACGAAAGTTTGCAGTGCAGATCAAGGAGCTAACTGAGTAAGTACCAATCTGAAAAGATTTATTTATGATAATCTCATAATTATTTAAGTAGTTGTTACATTAATTTGGAAAATGCTTAACTTGGGAAGTATTTGGGAGAGTTACTATCTATCTATTTAAATAGAAACTGATTTAATTGGGCCGTGGTAAAGGCGGGATTTCTCTTCGTTTTTCTTCGATATACTCTATATCATATCATATATATAAGCATTGAATGCTTAATAAAATTGAAAACGTTCAAAACATTTAACTTATTTCATAGAGTATCGAACGACTATATCATGAAGCTGTCATATGAACAATCATCGAAAATATAGGAACATCGTTTCGTTGTTCTAGCTTCTTTTCTTTTTTTTATATGTTTTGCTATCTAAAAAATGTAGACTTACTATTTAAGCGACATTGGCATTTATGATTTATCTTTTCGTGCTTATTTATTTATTTTTTTTTTTTGATTTTTTATCAAAATAATGGTGTCAAGTTCTCTACTGCATATTTAACCATTATTACCTGCATTGTATGTGTTTTTCCACAACCTGTCTGGCCGTAAGCAAAAATAGTTCCATTGTATCCTTCGAGAGTACTTTCTACAAGTGAGTAGCACATTTCGTTATAAATCACTTCAGTTTTTGTGATCATATCATAAGCACTATCAAATATAAACATCTTTTTCGGAGAAAAAAGAGTAGAAGTGTTTCTTACTGAAACGGCATATTTATTAAATTCAACAATGTTCTGAAATTAAAAAAAAAAAAAAAAAAGGAGGTTAAATTGTTTAATTTTTTATTTAGTGTATAAGTTTATAGGTTTATTATCTGATTATTAAAAAGGTTGGGGTCCTAGCACCAACATACAAAATGTGATAAAATGAGTCAATGAAATTCGTCTATAAGACATATGCGAATATTCTGAGCAGTCGACTACAATTTTTTTTGGTGAACCCTAGAATTTGCTTAAATCAAACACATGTATTTTAACTTTCCTAGGTAAATGATTACAAAATCAATAATTAGTCATGATATGGTTGCAGTATATGTACAGAGAAACCAAAATTAAAAACAACAAATATTGTTAATATATAAACGCTTACTTCACATTTACTTTCAATTTCACTTCGATTCATGGGACGACATCGAACTACAACTTTGATATTTTCACTCATTTTTTTTGTTTCAATTCATGCTAATAACGTGTTACAAGTAAAACGAACTAAACTTTTGTACAATTGTGTCGTGAAAGACACTCATATTTGTAGATAAAAGCTACTTGAAGCAAAGCCGGAGCTTATATACCCATGCAGTCATCAAATATGTCAATCAAAATGCATAAGGGCTACACAACATCGAAACTATTAAAATTTTTCTATTAATTTGCCTGTTAATTTGACTGTTGTTCGTATGGCAGCTATATGATATATTTGTCCGATTTTGATGAAATTTAATATGTAATTCAAGAGTAGTTAGAGAACTCTATATTCCAAAAAATCATGCTTGATGATGAAAAACAAGGATGTTATAATTTTATTTCCCGTATTTCTATATAAATTTTTCGATCGCTCGTATGGCAGCTATATAATAACGTTGTCGGATTTTAATGAAATTTTTTTCTCAAATCAAGGGTTATTATAAAACTCCATGTTTTGAAAATCAAAAGAAAGACGGACAGACGTACAGACGTATTTCGATTCAGATCGTGATACTTTTGTGCCAGAGAGTTTCGCGGTAAAAAGGGCTTGGCATACAATGCTTAAAAGCTTGCGACATAAGTATTTTAATTATTTTATTATTAATAATAATTAAGGAAAAACATGTAAAATATGGAGAATTAAGAAAGGAAGCTCCCCAAAGATAATTGCTGCTTCTTTCGCACTTACTAAATAAACCATTTTTTCACTCGCACTCATTGCGATGATTATTGACGGACGGAGACAACCCGACGAGACTACCTAATACTTATACTACCATGTTAGGGTCCACCCTTACAAATAGCTTTCTGCTTGTCAGGAGGCGTAAGCTCAAAGCTTTAGTTATCCTCCAGATACGTTGTAAGTTGCATTCGTTATAAGTCAACATTATTTTAGTTCAGTTTACGCTGGGTATCGAAACGTGTAAGTGAAACAGTCGAACACGAATCTATTTCTTGTAAATAAAAATCGCTTGTAATTAAATACGGTAATTAAAGTCATTAAATAGAAAGTCATTTAAACATATCGAGACCTAAGTTTGAAAAATATTTATATGTGTTAAATTTTAAACCAATATTACACCATTCAAACAAATATTTATACTTGTTTTTTTCAATAACATTTTATTTAGCATATATACAAGAAGTTAAGCTTTAAAAAGTACCTGTCTCAACTTAATAGAGCTTTAACAATGTAGCCAATATCTTTCTGCGCAGGACAAAGTGTGTAATGTTCTCAAGAAAAATTGTATATATGAACAGACGGTTCATTCATAAAATATACCTATATGTATACAGTTTTCTTCAGGTTTTAAGCTAAGCACAAGAATGTGCTAAAATTGTAGCGGAAAATGAAATAAGATGATATCTGATCTTACTTCATAAAATATCTCCATAAAAACTAAAACAAACTAATTATATGCATCTACATTTATCAAGGTGGACATAGTTGGCAAGGGTGAAAAACGAACTGGAATTAAAGGTAAAATTAATAGTAATAATTTAATTTGTAAAATTTTAAATGTCAGTGAGTTAAATACGAATACTCTTTATGTACACACCAATCTTAGATATTTTAAACTGCAGTGTTTTTCAGCGGGATGAGACTTTCTTGTGACACGAGGATTTTTTGTAAATCATGGAATCCAAAGTGCCTCCGTTATTTTAATTCTTGGACGAAAAAACGCATTTTTCTTGAAATGCATTATTGCAAAATTGGAAAACATAATAAAAGACGGAAAAAGTAAATGAAAAATTAAAGAAGACACAAGAGAATTTGCACTTTTTCAAGCTATTTGCACTATTAATAAATTCTTTACAAGCACTCCACCTGCACTTTAAAATGCACAGTAATAAGTTTAATTTCAAAGAAAATTCAATCCAATGGTACATAATTACAGATTAAGTTGACTTTTGTAAAATAAACATAACCTTTATCGAGTAGTGTTAGATCAAATTATGAGTCACATAGTCCTTATTTCGCCACCTTTTGGAGATTTTTATACCCTTGCAGAGGGTATTATAATTTCAGTCCGAAGTTTTTAAAGCCAGGAGACATCTTAGACCCCCCAAAGAGTATATATTCTGGATCTGCAGCTAGTCTTATAGTTTTAAAGCTTCCTGCTGATAGTTTACAAAAATATGGGAAGGTTTTGCACGCAGTATATAAGTCGGAACGGGCCGATCGGATGAATATACCGAATAGCTCCCTTAAGAGAGATCTAAAAATAATGAGGAAAAAAATTACGCCGTTGTTTTTAATCAATCAATTAATTCCAGATAGTGTTTTTAGGTCTCTTGAATTTCAAGTTACTTTTTATAAAATTCGGATGACTTTATCATGTTGTCATGGGAAAGATCGAAAAGTCGATATAATTTAACCTTACACAAGTATGGTTTTTGAAATATAGAGTTTTTAAACTACGATTATCTAAAAACAAAGTTTCTTGAAAATCTTACTATTATACCATATCTGGCCTATGAAATGTCAAGCAAAAACTATAGATGGTGGGATCTGACTATTATACCGTATCTGGCCTATGAAATATTAAACAAAAACTATAAATGATGGGATCGAAATTATAACACCATGGTTTTTTCATATATGCATGTTTTTTTGGATACAGAGTTTTCCAATGTTTCTTGAATCCAATTTGATGAAAATCGAATAGCTATATCGTATAGCTGTTATAGAAACAATCGGCGAGAATATAAACAATGTGTAAAAATTGTTATACCATAGCTTCGATATTGTTTAACCTTTATCCGTTTTGGCTTGACATTGGTGATGTCTGCAAGGGTATATAAACTCCAGCTCGCCAAAGCTAGTTTTTTTTTTTATTTTTCTTTATTTCTTTTTTGGGAGCTACATATACAAGTGTGTATGCTAAATGAATTTCTTAAGTAAAGAGGATTTAATTATTGATGAGTAAGTAATTACGCAAGAGGTCTCCCACAGTGATTTTGAGGTCAATCCTTTTTTAACCTTTTTTAAAAAGGTTATGTTTAAATGTTTTAAAATTGGAACCTTATGGACCTTAAACTTATAAGGCGACGCCTCGCGAGATTTTAACCTTTTTAACAATTCCAGCAGTATAACAATTTAAGCTATACCGAATATGTATAACGACAGTAAAGTCCATGATCTCTTTCTGGATGTTTAAATAATATTACTTTAATAGGAGGAGTGATGTGGAAGTTCTATTCTCAAAATAATTATTCTATAATAAAATCAACTGACCTAACTTAAACTTCGATTTAAACATTGCGTATTCAATTGATTTAATTAAAGTACAAAACAGCTGTTATTAAGATCTAAATAAATGTTGCTTATTTGTTATGAGGGTTTCTTTTAACAAATATTAATCGGATATTGATACGTTAATTGTTCTGTTGTTCGACACAAGTCGAGAACTTTTAGGAATTTTTCGAATTAAATTTAAACACATCCTAAAATTCCCAAACAAAAAATTTCAAAAAAACTTTTAAAAGATATATTATGATTTGCAATGGTTATGTTATTTTTATTGGCATGAGTAGCATATATAATAAGCATTTTTTATCAAATTGAATACTTTCTTATACATATATCGTTTAAATTTTTTCCAAAAAAACAGAGGCTACCACCACGTATTTTAATACATATCAATCTGATGCAAGCACGGAAGGCGTTTTAATATTTGGTGCCAACTCCGGGATTCTAAATTCACAGTTCAAAAATGGGTTGCAGTTGCATATTGGTATGTATACAAAAAGAAGGGAAAATGTATTTAATAAGTGGTTTTGGCGCAAAGCAACATACAAAATTTAAATTCAAATTAAGTTTTCAGGTTGGCTGCTCTGGATGGAATTGACGTCCAAATGTCAAAGTGAAAAGAATTCAGCATAATTTATAATGAAAAGACTTAATAAATTTTTTTCGAAATTTTTATGGGCTCCCCCTTACATTTTTTGCAAAATCGGATTTTTCATTTTTTCGTACCTTTTTTTTTTATTTATTTATATTTTTTTGATCTCTCCTGTGGTAGCTATGTATATGATAGAGATATCCGATTTTGATCAAATTTATTCCGAAATTCAATAGTAGTTAGGAAACGCCACCTGGAAGAAATCATGTCGATCTGATCAAAAACAAAGGCGTGAACATTTTTAATTTCATTCTCTCGTATTGGAGCTATCCAATAACGAGCGTCCCATCCAGCGACCATTATTAGGACAGTCTAACATAAATATAGTTTAACAAACTGTTACAATAATGTAGTACATTAAGATTTTACCAAATTTTGTTAGTCTCGCAAGAGAAGATTCAAAATAAACAACCAAAGTATAAAAAGAAAAGTTTTGGCTCAATCAAAAACCATTATTGATATATATGTATATGATGGGATGTTTAATGTATATCATGTACTAAGGAAGAACATAATAATTTTGAACTGCTAATAAAAAAATAATTCACTTACCTTTTATTGTTACAGATCACGTGTATTCAATTTTATGTATTGGTAATATTGGCAACCATAAGGCTAGGAAGTGCAAATTACCTCGCCACTCGAAGTCGGGAAAGAAATTTAAATAGTAACAATGGAGTGAAAACTGAAACAGAATCATCACATATCGGTGGAGAAGTGTTTGTACCGAAAACATTTTCACTAAACTCACAGGAGCCAACATGCGAACAGCTTCGCGCTATGTGGATGTAAGTTTTGCAGAATAACACCTCAACCATTTGTGAAAAACGTATGTTTTTAATGTGATTTTAGATTTTCAAAAAGGCAGTCCCGAGCGGCAGAAATTACGAATGAAATACCAACGTATCGGGATCCCTTCACCTATAATGTCTGGGAACCTCTTTTTTTAAACTCGCAATTTTTGGGGTCGTAAGTATTTTTCTCATTCAAAAACTGAAAAAAACTCACTCTTAAACATACCTTTAAGTAACTATTAAAACCAAACGCGTTTTTCGCAGATAAGGTGTCGAAAAAACTAAGCAAATGTGTTTGCAAAGATAAAGTAATAATGACATAATTTAATTTAATTTTTCTTAGGTCCAAATATCCAACGATATAATTTATATATATGGCCCTTTCATTAAATTTCATTTCCTGTCAGCCATTTGTCTACCTAACATCATGAATCGCTCCACGTCAATTTTTGATTTTATTCTTGTAACCCTGCAGAAGGTATAATGAATCAATAAGATGCTTGCAACTCAGTCAAAGAGACACCTCAGAGCATAAATTAGTTGTATATATGTATATATTTTTCGATCTTTCCTATGGCAGCTGTATGATAGAGTTATCCGATTTTGATAATATACATATGTAGGTATACATATACTTTTTCTTGAAAATTTAACTTTTTGTTACCCACGAATATCGAAATATCAAGGCATATTTATATAATTAATAAAGTGTTTATTGGGATCAAGAAAATAATTGTACTAACAAAATCGCAAAGAAAGGTTACTATTAAATTTAACGTGCACGCTATTACCAATTTGCGGCAAGTAATTGTGGCGCACACAGTTTGAATGGTGCAATTTTATAACAGATAAAGGAAAGTTTGCCTTTATAATGTAATCAAAGGAGTGGTATTTAATAGTGGAAACAGCACTCGCTTCTTAATAGTTGTTAACTTCATAATTTTTTTCCTATCATTTACTAGACTAAGGATGAGCGCCAAGGAAAGAGCGAGATCTCCTGTTTTTGGCCGAGTTGTTAGCCGAGAGCCAAATACGCCCCAACGGATTCCATTTGAACACCATCAGAGATTGGTTGAATTTGGATCTAGTGGTCCTAGTTCAAGTCAAAATCGATATTATGGAGCTGAGACGCGACCACAACAGGGAGCTTCTTTGTCATCACGTAGGTCAAGTAAAAATCGATACATGGGTGTCCCAAATGGTACTAGAGTTAATGCGAAAGAAAGTCAAAATTCTGTTGCTATACAAGGTAGTTTTCAAAAGCTTAAGGAACTTATATGGACTGAGAGAGCTAAGGAGTTAACAGAGCAACGAAGAGATGAAGAGTTGGCGGCGCGCGCGGCTGCACTCAAAGAAATTGCTAACGGAAAAAAGTAAGCGTAGTAAAACACAAGACATTAACAAAATTTTTTTTTTACTTAAATTATTTCATTTTCAGCATACTAGCCAATTATGTTCCTCAATTAGGGAGTTCTGATTCTATATTAATGGATGAAAATCGAAGCCCTGACGGAAACAGTTACCAATTAAGTGACATAAACCGAATGTCAATTCTAAATGAACAAAATTTTCAAAGTGATAAAAATAATAAAAATGGACATAAGAGTGGCATTAAAGCCACTACACGTCGAATTGGCAATTCACCATCCTACAATAAAAAAGAAAGTCAAGCCAATAAAGAAATAAAAGCATTACTTTTTGGGAAAAACGGCATTAGTCAAGCAAATCGAGCAGCTCGCATAAAGTTGCCAGCAACTGAACTATTTTCTAGTGATGTTCCCGAAAGAGACTATTCCATTATTGGTATTCCAAGAACATACCCTATTCGAAAATCTCACTTTAGAGAACGAAATCGATCACTTTTCAAAGAGGTAAATGATAAATAAAACGATTCCTATTTACCCTTGCACAGGGTTTTTTCATTTTTATCAGATGTTTGCAAAGCAGTTAAGAAAACCGTTTCGGTCCGATAGAGCATTAATTTCTTGGTCAGCATTACCAGACGAGTCAATACAGCCTTGCAATTCAGTCAGTCTCTCCGTTTCTTCGCCAATAAGTCACTTAGATTTAAAGCAATTCCGATAAAACTTTAGCAATAGCTTTTCCTTCTCGCTATGTCATGTAGTATGTTATTTGAGCTGCCGGGAATTAACGGATACTTAAGAGAATGCTGTGTTTTAAATTCCATTTATTGTCATTCTATGTTTAAAGAAACACCAAAGCTTTCTGCTGACATTGTAAGTATCAGACCCTGAATCATAAACAAGGCTTTTTTTCTAGATTTCAATTTTTAACTGCAAGTATACAATAGTTTCGGCTTGCCGAAGTTTTCACCATGTCTGGTTGATTGTTTCAATTAAAAATGTAATACATATTTACCCCTTATAAACAAAACTAATATTTTGTTTTCTCTTAAAAAGCCGCCAGTAAATGACAATTTTCAGCGCTACGTACGAGGATTAACAAAATGGCCTTTAGAAACCTCTACACAAAATAAAGAAAAAGAGTTAAGGCACCATCTGGAAACACCTGAAAATTTTATTGGACCACAATTTGACAACTATGTTAAAAATGTAGAAAACGTCGACAATTTAAAGATGTTAATTGAGAAAAAACCTAACAGTAATGAATTTGAACTGGGATTGTACGACTTCAATAACTATTAAAAACTCACTTATTTCAACTTTGTCCCCGTACTTTTTTTCGTTTCTAATAAAATCTATATTGTACATACTATACAATTTAACATGAGAAATGTAGCATACCAACAAAATTATGCCTTGCTAACAAAGACAGTTCAGATTATTTATCAAGTTTCGGTTTGGTTTTAACGTGGAACTAAATTTTTTTAAAACCATTATTATTCAAATTGTTTTAAAACTTACAGAAATGTAAATACATTTTCACGAATCACAAATTATTGTATTCTTTTGTATTTTAAGAAATTATTAATGGTAAAATTCTGAAAATACTTTGAAAAAAAGGATTCCACTTTAAAATTAAAAAAAGGATTCCACTTTAAAATTAAGCTGTGGTATTTTAAATTATTTTAATATGTACATTGTTATGAAATGCCTTGTTTTAATGATATTCGAATTTACGAAATTTGTATCTCTTTGACGCAACAAAAAAAAAAACATTTTTTTCTATATCATTTTGAAAACTTTTCCTGTTCAATTTTTTAAATATTGGTGTAGCTAATTTCATTTAAATTATAAAACAGTAAATATAAAAAAGTAAAGATGCTAACAATTAAAGTTATACCGGCCACCAATTCTTATCTTAAAAATTTGATGGAAAGTACAATAGTTCTGTAACTCAATGAAAAATTTAAGAAAACATTTACGCGCTTAGTTGTTTTACGTTTATAATTTCTCCAACGAAATGCTTCCAACCAATAACAATCAATTTCAAGTAAGATGTAATTGGCTTATACAGTCAGTTTAAATTCCGAGAAATCTTTAGTGATAAAGAATTTCAATTTTGCGGAAGTACCTAAATAAAAAAATATATAAAACCAAAGTTTACTAAACAACTGAAAACATATCACGATCTTTAAGTAGAGATCACTTTTCGGAAACAAAAAGTGATAATAATAATAATACCAACCCGAAGCCTAGACTGGGTGCATAAAAAAAGGTTGGCTACAAATAAATCATTACACTCCACTTACCCACACTTCAATCATTAAAAAATATTGAAATATTATAGTTAATGTGCTCCATGACTAAGTTTAAGCTAAAACTTTACCAATCACCACTAAGCTAATAAAATTGAATAAAAAGTGATTATAGCAATTTTTGATCGTGAAATCTCTACATAATATACATGTCATTTTACTTATTATTATTATTACTCAGATGCACGTGCCTGCGTGTCCAATCCTAAATATCATTTTTTTATATTAAATTTAGTCTAAGTGCGACGTGCTACAAATGTTTATTTGTAATTTGTCGTGTTTTAATTTGGTGTAAACTAGCTTACTAGAAAAGATCAAGCAAATGCGATAACGCATCAAATATTTAACATATCGAACTATTATATAACTTTTTAACAAAAAATATATTGTTTTGCTTTATAAACTATTAACTTGTATATACAAAAAATTATATTAAGAATCATATGTATGTATGTAGGTTGATATTCGGTTGAAAAGTTCGGCCCAGTGCTAGCTTAGTGTTTAATATCAGTATTTTTGTTAATATCCCAGTTCATCATACCAATTTATAGACAGGGCTATGAATTAGTCCGAAGCTTAACCCTTTCCACCGAGCCCTAAACCGAATCTGTAATTTATGTTTTGTATGGACCCAACCGGAACAATCAAAAAAATAAAGATCTCTTTTTCAAGGAAGTAATTTAATACACATGTTAAGTTAAAGTTAGAACATCTTGTTGTTGTCTTAAAATGGTTTAAAAAAATGATTATAATTTGAAACCACAGTTCAAATCTGAAATTTGTTCCACCATAAGCACAGTTCCGCAGCCAAAATTACTTGGCTTCACAGCCCTGCTTTTACATATCTGTCAAATACTTTTTAAACTTCAAAAATGGTGTTTTATATATACTTCTTCATATACCAATCCTTTGCAACTTGTTAATCGGCTCTGTTAATTATGTTTGCCTAAAAAATTATTTGCAACTTGTCGCACCAGACAACAAAAAAATCTATCATCGACATTCATTAATATGTGCTGTTTTACGCTGGAATTTTTAGCTTTCGTGTACGTGTTTTTAGTGCTTGTAACAAATACAATAAAAACATATTTGTAAGCTCTGCGACAATAATGTAGAATTGTATAATATAAGTATAATATAAAATTATATACAAAGATGACATAAGAATATGCTAAGTTTAATTCAATTAAAAGTCCTAAAGTTGTCTACGCATGGTTGGTGTTTAAGAAATCGAAAATTAACACATGATTAAATAAAAAAATTATTGTAAAATATGCTGTATATTATATATATTCTGACAAAATAAAATTATATATAATATGATCGTACATAAACAAATTCCTGACATATAGCATAGAACGCTATAAACCCGGTGCTATTCATTTTAAAAATGGCCAAAAACGATTTTATCTTGACGGGGAAGGTGTTTTCTTTCATGTTTCTAGAGCTATAACAAAGTTGCATACCAGCTCTTTTAAATTTCAGAAAATAATTTTTTTCGAAATTTTCATGGATTCCCCCCTTACATTTTTTGCAAAATCGGATTTTCTATTTTTTCGCCCCTTTCAAAATTTGCACAAAATGGATCTGCAGAAAAATTATCAGATCCCAGCACTTTTAGGCGCATAATTTTTCTAATTATTCGATTTACAAGTGCATATAAGCTTCGGCAAGTGTATATAAGCTTCGGCTTGCCGAAGCTAGCTTCCTTTCTTGGTTTATCTTTTCCCCTCAACTTTCACGATCCCGTTTTTATGCTGAACATGGTGCATCAACGTCAAATATAGTTGATCGAAATAGTGCAATCCGACTCTCTAAACCAAATTATTCTAATTTGAAAATACACAAAATTCAGCAAACTGATTTTACATGTTTTTTTATTTTAAGCTGTAGAATTAAAACAATAAATAATTTAATTAAAATAATTATAGTGCACGCTCATATTTGGCGTACTCGTATTACTCGGAACATATGTTGGTCCAGAAGCGCATTTTTGGCAATTCCGTTTTCGTGGCCTGTGCTTTGATTTTGATCCATGGCAGTGCATTGCAAATCGAAGCTCCTGTGCCATTTCTGAACACAGTGACTGATTATCGGTATTCAAATTTTTTCGGGAATTCCAGCAAAACTCGAATATAGCCACAACAACAGCAAGGGCAAGTCCGCAAAGAAGGACAACAAATACGCCACCTAAAACAGGAAAAGAAAATCTCGCTTATAATAAAAAAACTGTTTTTTCGTTTATTCCGGCAACATTTTGCTTACTTCTAGTTCTACAAATCGACTAAAATCAAACCCAACAAGTATGTCAAATCACAAAACGTCCGCCGCGATCAGTCTCTGAATATGTGCTAACCGACAGTATCCGTACACTCAAACAAAACCAAGTAGTTTAGAGTTTTTCCATGAAAGGAAGTTTAAAAAAAAAACATGGAATTTGTGTTTCAAAAATAAAAAACTGAAACTAACACCGTCTGCTTGGCTATAAAAATGAATGGCAAATTGAGCAGATAGCGCGGAGATATTTTTGTATAATTGAAAATGATTGTTTCAAAGTTAAAGGGAAATATAAAGGGCAATCTATTAAGGTTGTTCAAATATGTGCTGTAGGGAAGAAATTTTTTTAATGAAAACCATACAAAAACTCGTACCAATATTTTCTACTCCAAGCGCATTGGCCTTTGATTCCTTGCTTTTATCATCTCTGTTGCAAACGTCTCCTGTGTTTTTCCACCATTTGTCATATAATATCTGAATTATGCCTTTTTCTTGAAGCTCCAAAATAGCAAGTGAAATTTTATCCCTCCAAGGGGATCCTTTAGGCGTTGCGATACCGTAGCCTTTTGAATCTAGCAGGCCGCCTATTTGGGTTAGATTACAATCACGTTGAACGGCATAATCTAGCATGGTTGATTCCATTAAAAACGCATAGCTTCCTTCCATTACACGTTTTATTCCGTCTTCGTAGGTTTTAACAAATACAGCTCCTTTACGATTCTCCATATAGCGCCACATTTTTTGATATATACCGATTTTTGAGTCCTAAAATATGAAATACTTAAATAGGACTTTACTTTTCTTCACTTTCAGATATATTTACCCTAAAAAATGTCATTGTTGAACCACCTTCCAAAGTGCCATATGATATTTCTGTTTGCTCCGCCAAGTCAGAAGCGCTTTCTATAGGCGAGATCATCCGTTCGACAGTTAAAAATGCAGCTAAGTTGGCAGTGTACGACGATATAATTATTAGACAGAAAAAAAACCAACATCCACCAACAATGCGAGTAGATGTTGCCTAAAATAAAAATAAATGTCAAAAAACAAAAGTTATCGTAAAAGTAGTTATAATACTTTTCAGGCTGTAAGCTATAAAAATGCTAGCCTCGGCGGAGAACCAAAGCTTGTATAGCATTGCAGTTAAAAATTAAGTATTTATAAGAAAATATCATTTGAACATCTTTTGAAACGAGATTTTTTTCTATGGCTACCTTAAAGTGATTTTTGGTGTTTATGAATTTAAGGCTGCGGGGATTAAACTAACATAATCCCTTCTATAATAAAATCAGTAGTCTAGCACCGTAATTCAAATGGACAATTTTTTTGGCTGCTCTGTTCATTCTTGCCCCTTTAATGCATTATTTTTTTTAGAATGTTTTTTAATCGTACCCTAGGATATAAGTCAGAACCTTGCTGCATAAGGGCTCCAATAGCAAACCAAAAACAATTTTTTAAAGTAAAATTGTTATGTATTCGAATTAAATCCACTGTGTTATCGTCCGAGCCATCTTCCTGTACATCGTCAGATAGTGGTAAAGGGTTCATAGCATGTCCACATATAGGATCATCATCTTCAATGTAGTCATTTGGTTTGCTCATTATGCAATGTGAACTCAATTCGTTTTCGGACATTTTTTTGCTCTTCCTCAATTCCAACTGCTCGCTAAAGAAACTTTCTTTTTGAATTTCGTGCAATATGTGATCACAAGCCATTGAACAGGGTGGTTTTGAATTAACCCATTCAATCGGTGATAACCGAGCAACAATCCAAATGCAGATTGATACAAAAATGTATCCAAACGCAATATAAAACCAAATTTCAACCGCAAGTGGATTCATAAACGAAAAAAATTTTGTCTGAGCTCGATCTGAAATCTGAAATACAATAAAAATGATTATATTGAACTTTGTTATTCCAGTCTTAAAAACATAAGGAAAAGACAAGCACAACATTAGTATAAATAATCCTAACAATATAAGATAGCATTAGTGAATACCTTCGGATTAAGTCCAGATCCTTGGCGTAAAAATGTTCCTGTTATAAACCAAAAACTGTTTGATATGGAAAATTGATTTTCCACTATATCCGTTTCCTTGTAACATGGGTGTGGGTTTTTCCACTCATATGGAGAAAACCGAGCCATCACAAAGAGCGCGAAGGAAACTAATATATAAGCAGCTAGCACATAAAGCCATATCTCGATTGCCAAAGGGTTCATAAAGGAGAACAGTCGTGTGGGTTGGCTTGTCGGCACCTATTAAATTTACCCACATAGGTGAAGGGAATTTTAAAATAAGTGTCTACAAGAATGCAAATTCCTTAACTACGTTTTTTAATATAAAAAAGGAAATATGAAACAGGTCTTACCTTGAACAATATTCCGATGCCCAAATTCATAAATGGTTTTGTAAAATCTATTACACTCTCTCGAGCGTAGTTTATCGTCATTGAAGCTACAGCAAGATCAGCTCGCTAAGATATATTATTTTTTGTTTATTATAATAAATTATTAGTTATCAGGGGTTTAACTTCATCCAATGATGAAGCTATCATAAAGGATAAAAAGGTCTATACTTGCCCTTTCCATTAATTCTTGAACAATGCCATTCCATGAATTTGTCTCGGGTATGTAAACTCCGTACATATTATCGGGAACTAGTTCTATTTTATATTGAAATCCAACTTGTTGAGCGATTGCTTTGAGAAGATCAATACAAAATCCTTCGAACCTAAAATTTCCCGTAAGATTTTTATCCTCTCTAACCATAACATACGGGCGCTCCTAAAAAAATGTTAATAATATAACAAGAAAGGAAGCTAGCTTCGGCAAGCCGAAGCTCATATACCCTTGCAGTCATCAAATATTTATAAACATATTTAGTAGTACATTTTTTATTTATACCAACCTCTCTGGTCATAACAACCAATGTTATATTGGCGATATTAGAATCGTAGAATGCAGTTGGGTCTGAAATGTTAACACCGGCATAGGGCTTCCAGTATCCGACCTTTTGAATGTTTTCTTGCTTTAATTTTAGAATATCAAGCTTGAATTTGTTTCGACGACCTTCCACAAAATCTACATTTCCAGTTAACCCGTCGGTAATAGCCTAAAAATAAATAATTTGAAATAAGTTCAATTAATAATAGATAATAATTTTATCTAGTTTTGAAAACAACCAACCGTTTTTACCTGTTGCAATAATTTGTTCTTTTATTCATCAATTAAAGATTCAAAATAATTTTGTGTCACCCTGTATTAGTATAATTTCGGCGACTGAAAGAACCTATCTTTTCTTCTGCTCGAATGTCAAATGTATTAAAGATTGATACAGTATATACTTACGGCATTGATTTGATTATACAATGAAATTCCATCATCCCATGTTTGATCGGAAGTGCACGAAATGTTTTTAATGGATACATTTGGGGGACTATCAGAACTTAAGAAGTGCAACCCAGACGCAAAGGCGTACACCGAATCAAACATTAAAGCAGAATCTGTCTAAAAAGAAAGGAACAAATTAAAAGTTTTGTTTAAAAAAAATAATTATATTTTTTTACCTTTATGTAGGGAATTCCGTTAATGTTTTCTAGTCCGTTGTGTTGTAGTTTTTGCATTTGGTCGATAACATCGAGATATCTCTTGCTATCTACATCGACTAATCGAAACGCTGTTATATTTACGCTATTGTATCTAAAATCCTCTAAGTCATATGTCTCCAGGTCCTGAAAAAATACATTATTATAATTATCGGAAAAAAAGAATATTTTAAGATTAAAAATTTCTTTGAGAAGCCGAACTTAATATGCATTTACAATCAGATTTGTCATAAAAATTTTAAATAATAATTCTAAGAATCCCAAATACAATAACTGCCATAAAAAAGATAGAAAATTATATTATATAATATAAACCTACTCGTGCGTTTAGTTTTTTACAAGGGGACCGCAGGCCACAAATCGATTAGAATTTATTTTTGGTGATATTATTTAGGACGATTTTTTAGCATTTACAAAAATGTAGTGTATATTTTAGCATTACGATTTTAAGATTTATTAGTTTAACAAGATTCATCATAATGTACTTACGAATGTTGTAAACATATAATGGTATCTATGATCATTCATTTGCAATTGTAAAATCTGAAAATATACAGTAAAAAATGTTTGATATAATTAGGATTTTGGTGTAAATACCAGCAAGGACTACTTAATATATACAATATCTAAAATATATTAAATCTTCGGATATAAGATTCGGCCGAAACGTTATGATTTGTTACACTGGGGGAGACTTGTTACACTCGGGTCAAAATTAGCCTAAAAAATGCGTTACGTAAACTATTATTAGTATTTTTTAAACGACAAAAACCCTTAAAATTTATTATTAAGTGAAATAATAAAGTTTTCTTACGGATTTAAAAAAAGTTGTTATGTGAGACGGGTTTGTATCCACTATTATTTTGTAAATTTCCTTTTGGCGGATTGCTCGTAAGACTTGCCGATAGGACTCTGGGCTTGCTTGCCTAATATACATTTCTGCTTTTGTATCAGTGGAGGAGTGCATCAGATTAAAGAGACCTAAAAAAAAGAAGAAAATCCATATATTTACCTTTGTTTTCGAGATGTTAATAAGGAATGAAAGAACATTAAATACGCGTATAAGCCCTTTTTAATATTGAAAAATATTCATGCGTCACTTACCAAGGGCTATCTTTAATACAAGTTTTAAAAAACAAAATGTTGTCAACACAGAGTATTCGAGTAGTTACCATAAAATTAAAAAAAAAAATAAATCGTTCAATAATATTATTTCGATTTACTTTTAACGAATAGAACAATCCCTTGTACTCTAAAAATAGTATCTTAGTCTACAGTACTTTTAAATTACCATAATCTTCTTCATAAACAATAGCCACTTTCGTCCAGTTTAGGTACACCATTATATCTCTATATGCTAGAGTTAAAAGAGTATGCGATGGATACAAATTGATTGAAAATTCTTTAGAATTATATTCAAGATCAATTCGGAATTCGATGTGGGGTATATCATAAGCTTCGCATATGGATTGCACATGACCAGCAAGAAGAGTATCTGTTGGTCCAAAGATTGCTTGGACTCCTGCTTCCAACTGCCGGCAAACTTTTTTAGTGGTGCGAAAGGAGTCATCTCGCGGTACATATTCAATGTCGTATACAAGCTGTGTATGGGGAAGAAGAGTTTTTTCCTTGTTGATACGGTATATTGCATACTTAAATGCTGATTCTATACTGCTTTCACGCTCATCCTCGGTAAATATGGCACCTAGTAGAGCAACGAATTGTGTATGATAGCCAAAACAATTTTAATATCGACTTATAACTTACCAACGCGTATCACTGGCGGCAACGCTTTTGCAATTAAGACAAGTGATAATATTATGCATGAAAAACATACCCTGTTAAGAGTACTTTGGTCTATTATGTTGTTTGTAATTATGGTACCGCGTTTTTTTCGTATCTAATCATTATAAAAGTATTAATATGAAATAGGGGGTGTAAAGGGTACCTTACCATTTTTTGTTATGGCTTAGCAACATAAGACACACATTCCGTAACTGAAAAACAATAATACTGAACGTGTTGATACAAATAATATTGTTCAACACATGAAACGTAAACATTTACTGGTAAAGGCTACGGATTAGACACGACTAAAAAGAAAATATAGAAGAACCAACCCCATTACCAAAAAAATTGTGAAAAGCCCTTTTAAAAGCTATTCGCTTTAAGCTTTAGGAAGCCAAAAAGTGCTTGAGCTTTGACTTATATTGGCGGTATAATTCCAAATCTGGTCCTCCATTCAATACCCTTCTCCCAGGGATCCTGGGGCATTCTTTGGGGAAGGCCCAGGAATCAATACAACAGGGCGATGAAGTTGTATAAAGGGTGTGGACGTGGCCAGGAGTTACCAAAAAATGAATTCCTATGGAAGTTCGAATTAATTTCCCCAGCAATTCCTTTGCAGGATTCGCTAAGCTCAAATAAATTTCCATTAAATATAATATGTATTTTAATTTTATTTATTTAAACTTTTAAAACTTCGCCAGTAGGGCATATTAGCCTCGGATCACCGAGGATAACATTTTTATACCCTTGCAGGGCAAAAGGGTACTATAATTTCAGTCAGAAGTTTGCAACGCAGTGAAGCAGACACCTCAGACCCCATAAAGTATATACGAGTATATTCTTGATCAGCATCACCATCTGAATCGAAATACGTCTGTACGTCTGTCCGTCCATTAGCATGGCTAATAAAAGAACCAAATATGGAACTAGAAAAATGGAAAATTAAATTAAATGAATTTGATTACGAAATTAAATATTTACCGGAAAAAGAAAACTATGTAGCCGACGCTTTATCTTAAGCGAAAGTAAAAGAAAAAATTGTTAGCAGAAGCAGCCTACAGTGTAGATGCAACAGTACACTGTGCACAAGAAGACAGTTAAAATTACATACCGATAACCCAAAGACTACTATTTTTCCAGACAACTCGAACAACTCGAAAATTAAAATAAAATACAAAGAAATGACAGCAGATTTTGCAAAAGGAAATATTAAAGAATATTTGTATACTAAGTAGAGCGCTGAACTTAAAAAAAAACAAGAAAGGAAGCTAGCTTCGGCAAGCCGCAGGTTATATACCCTTGCATTCGATCAAAATGCATAAGGGCGATATGCCACTTGTAAATCGAATAAAAATTAGAAAAGTTATGCGCCTAAAAGTGCTGGGATCTGATAATTTTTCTGCAGATCCATTTTGTGCAAATTTTGAAAGGGGCGAAAAAATAGAAAATCCGATTTTGCAAAAAGTGTAAGGACTCCCCCATGAAAATTTCGAAAAATGTTATTTTCTGAAATTTAAAAAAGCTGGTATGCAACTTGAAAGAAAACATCTTCCCCGTCAAGATAAAATCGTTTTTGGCCATTTTATGCAGGTTTTACCGAAAAAAAGGTACGAAAAAATGGAAAATCCGATTTTGCAAAAAATGTAAGGGGGGAGCCCATAAAAATGTTGAAAATTTCCGGGTATAACGACGAAAAATCGTTGGTCCCTTGAAAGACGCTATAACCGGATTCTACTGTATATACTAACAAAAAAAACGCGCTAGTGTGTAATCTCGATAACATAGTTCACAATTGCACCCTTATCTTGCTAGAATTCGATAACACTGTGTAACCGTGTTATTTTACACAATTACGCAAACATACTTTTAGGAAAAAGAAGGCACAACTGTAAATAAAACAGTACTAGATATTATTTTAGCGCGAACGTTGTTTTTCTCTGGACTATCCTTCCAATGTGAAGAATCTAACAGGAATTAACTGACCAAAATCTTCAGAAAAGTATCTCGCTTTTATTACGCAGCCCTGTAAAATGTTGGTATATTTTAGTCAATTTTCAGCATTCATAGTTTGTCCACAATTATTTAAAAATGTCGGATAAACATAACCAGGATAGTGAAAAAAAACTGTAGTTAACTCTATAGTGTTTATTATAACGTAACTGGGCGCATTTTTACTGTCAAAGAAGTAAGAATTTCGGTTAGACAAGTAATATCGATTTTTATCTCAAAGATACTTATTATTGAGTGTACTAAATATATGTATCTTATAGATGTTAAAACCGTTGTTGAGGTTTAACTAGAGTATGAACATAATGCAGTAAACAAAGCACCATGTACGAGTTTGAGTTTAACTATTGCTAAAGAAAGATAGAAAATTGAGTACATCCATTGCAGAATGTGTATCTCATGGATACAAACATGCATATGTCGCAGTATTTACATATGACTATATGTGTGTTAGTTGTATGTATGTAGATACAAGAAGATTTTTGTTTTAATTTTATAAATTTGTAATAAACAGTATAAAACCAAAACTTTTGTGATTTTACCGAAGGTGGATTATAATTATTTTATAACTGACTACTGAACAGTAGTTTATTTATAAAATGCTAAACTACTAGACATGTTCGCATGCTTACTTTGACAAATCTCTTGGAAGTTGAGAGAACTCAATCGGTACCTGCTTTTAGTGAAAAACTACTACTTGCCAACATTTGATTTAATGTTTGTATATCATTATAAAGAAATATCTTGTTAGGGAGAAGTTCTAACTGCAAGGGTATATATGTATCTACATACATACATATATACATACATATGTAAGCTTAGGCTAGCCGAAGCTAGTTTTATTTTTATACCTTTGAAGAAGTTTGCAACACAGTGGAGGAGTCACTACAGACCCCATCAACTACAGATATTTAAATACATACATACATATATTTATTTTTGATCAGCATCACTACCTAAATAGATCTAAACATGTACCTACATCTGTCCGCCTCACTGTTTTAAAGCTATCTGGCTGAAACTACCAAAAGTTGTGTAGTTATTGCACACGGTATGCATATAGTAAGTCGGAACGGACTGGATCGGACGAGTATATCGGATAGCTCCCATAGAAAAGCTAGCTTCGAGCCGATTCGTTAACGTCCTATGGTGTTCACCGCAAAACAACTTTCTCTTTAGGCGCTTCGGAAGATTAACCGGCACAGGCTTACTTCTTAATATTTTTCAATAATTTTTTTTTCTAATACTCTTCAAAAGTTGAACAATAACATGTAATTAAGGTCGGTAAAATATAATTACTCATTTCGCCGCAAAAAAATGCTTATCTGACGGAAAAAGACGATGTTATCATTTTTATCGTTAATTTTCGTTAATTCTATACAGATTTTTCGATCTTTCCTATGGTAGCTATATGATATACGAGTCGTCATCCGATTTTGATAAAATTTATTTCGAAATTCGATAGTAGTTAAAAAAATTGCCCTGTCAGGCCTAAAATCCCCTAATAGGCGAAAAATCGAAAAAAACAATATTGGATTCCGTCGATCCTGTAGAGCAGTGTTTCCCAAACTTGTCGGGACCGCGACCCATCTACACAAAAAATTTAAAGATCTATATGGCAATTAGTACCCACCAAAAATCTACCCGCGACCCACACTTAGGGAAATACTGCTGTAGAGGATATTCCTGAGGGTCCACTTTAAAAAGGAGTTTTGCGGTGAGGAAGATATCTCTGATCAAAATTATCAAAAATACTAAAAACTTTTCATTACTTGAAATATCTAAGAAGAGCGTGTGAAAATTCTAGTCAATCGGTCAAGCCGTCTCGGAGAAATCTCTAGCCGCAGAGCTGATGACATATAAGAACAAAAACTTACCGGGTTGTCCAATCAATACCAACAATGCATCTTCACCGCAATGGGCAAGCCAGTCTCCATTTTCTCATGAATATGCACGAAATGCAATCTGCATTTACGCTGCACAGCGAATAAACACTGTTTTGTAGAATACCATAAGAAAAAAAATAAATCTTTACTACTTGAAAATGTTTTTTTCACTCAAAGCCCCAAACGTGACTCCAGGCCCGCTTGCCTTCCGAATTATTCGATTCTTATTTCTAATAATCAATATTGTACACTTGATCAACAAAAACACTTTGTATTACATTTTTAACATGTTAAACAAAATTTTTTATTTTTAGATAAAAATAATATACATCCTTCGCCTTTTAAAAAATCGCGTCTGCAACCATGACGGTATATAAACATTTGGGCTGCACTTTCCTCGCAGTAGTTTTGCTTGCAATGCTGGCTTCTGGAGTTCTAACCTCTAGTGAAAATGAAGATGAATATTTAACTCAAAAAGGTTGGTACTCCTATCATTACTCTAAGAATTATTAGTTTAACAATTTTGACAAACGTGAGGTGTAGCGAAAACTAATAATAAATTTATACATGTAAACGCTAAAACAAAAGCTATTTATTCCTGTTACTTGTAGAGGGAAAAGTTTTCTGTATTAGTTAAATAGTATGTAAAAGGTGGATTAAAGCACTTTCGACCGCATAAAGTGCACTTATGCATATTTTTTGAAATCAGATGTGTGAATCTATTTTTGTATGTCCGTTTTTAAAGCAAGAAAAGCTAAAAAAGAAATGATTAAAAATGCGGATAAACAGAAATAGACTCGTCCGACCGTTCGATAAGTCGCAAGTAACGGGTATACATTTTGACCTTTTAGGATACTATTAAGTAGTATTTCCTTTTAATACGTAGTTATTTTTATATCTTTTTAGAAATTATATTAGAAAAGTCGTACCATGGGTTGATTCGAGAAAATGAAACACTTGTGGAAATAACTCCGCTAATTAAAGTGGATGAAGAGAAAATTTGTAACTTTCACATTCTCAAAAAGCCATATCACGAAATTCCATTTGAGGTAAGTTTAATATTCGGTATACACTCTAGTGTTGTCGCACATTTTTATTTCAGATTGAATTAGTCAATAACCTAGGAATTTTAAAAGCACGACGGACATTAAATTGCGAAAAGCGTAAAAGCTATCACTTTGAAATCGTTGCGGTGTATTGCGATGGAACCCCTTCAAACACAGCCAATGTGCATATTACTGTGATTGACATAAATGAGTATGCACCAACATTTTTAGAGCCGTCGTATGTAACTGAAGTGGACGAGGGTCGTCTTTACAACGAGATTTTGCGAGTAGAAGCATCCGATAAGGACTGTACTCCACTTTATGGCGATGTTTGCAAATATGAGATACTTAATAATGATGAACCGTTTTCAATTGATAACGAGGGCTCAATCAAGAACACAGAACCTCTTTCCCACAAGGCCTCACATAACCACATCCTATCCGTTGTTGCTTATGACTGCGCAATGAAAGAATCTGCAGCAATAATGGTCAGCATCAAGGTGCGTCGGGTGTGTGAAACAAAGTTTTTAAGTATGCCAGAACGTATCGATTATACCGTAAGTATTTTTCGTCAAAGAGCCTTATACAAATATGACTTTTAAATTATTTATTCTTAGTCCGGTAGCACTGAAAGCCTACAATTGTTTCCAAATGCTCGTCTGGATTTGTGCGATATTTCTTGCAAGAATAAAGACCTAAGTATTCATGCATCAATAACACTTAAGGTAAGTTTTGAGTTTAATTTCTTAAATTAGGCTTAGTCTAAATAGATTCTCATTGTTTTTGGCCCAAGATTAAATAAATTGTATATTAATATACATTTTTCTATGTTTTCGGTTAGTGCCTCTATCCATTTACGACCATAAAATAAAAACAAAAAAATTCTAAAAACCCTCGCAAAGGATATTCAAATTTCGGTCAGAAATTTTCAACGCAGTGAAGGTGAACACACCTCAGACCCCATATCGTTAATATGCATATTCTTGTTTCTATGTAAACCTAGTGTCTCAATTTTAAAGCTATCTTGCTGAAACTTTGCCAAAAGTATATAAGTCGGAACGACGACTTCAACGGGTAGTTCCGATTGGATGTATAAAAAAACAAGAAAGGAAGCTAGCCTCGGCGAGCCAAAGCTTTTATAATATATCTAATTTTTTTTTCTTTAGGTTTGAGAAGTAAAATTCTGATAACTTGTAAAAACTCAAGCATTTCTGAATGTTAAACCGTTTACCTACATACATTTTCAGACAAAACACATCTCCTTCGGATGCGATCGGGACATGACGAATTGCACTTCAAGTAAAAAAATGAAGGATCTTTTGCCGCATGGTGCAGATTGGACTAAAGAGTTAAGTTATGACGAAGGTACAGAATCCATTTTTCACTTCGATGGGTCCACAGGAGTAGTGGTTCCAGACACTGTGGTTGACCATTACGATTTCTCAACTCGTGCTTTTAGTATTCTTACAATGTTTCGCCATAATAGTCAAGGTGTGGTTAATAAACATGTTAAGGAGCATATTATCTGCAGTGCTGATGACCACAAAATGAACCGCCATCATATGGCATTGTTTGTTCGGAATTGTCGACTTATTCTTTTACTAAGAAAAAACTTCAATGAAGGTGATTTGAACATATTCAGTCCTGCTGAATGGCGTTGGAAAATCCCTGAAGTGTGCGACAACGAATGGCACCATTATGTTCTTAACGTTGAAGACCCGGCTAAGGTAGATTTATTCATTGATGGCGTCCGTTTCGAGAGTTCCGTTGAGGATCGCCACAGCAACCCAGAAGTAATCGACGATTGGCCCTTACACGCTGCGCATGGAGTTAATACATCATTAGCTATCGGAGCTTGCTACCAAAGTTTGGAAAATCGTTTAAAACATGGTTTTAATGGGGACATTTCCGAGGTTAAAGTCAGCCTGAACGGTGTTTTGACTTCTGAAGACATTAAATGCGGAACCACCTGTGCTGAGCACTTATTATCACCTAAGCAAATGCAAAGCCCAAAAAAGAGTTCGGAACCTGTAAACACTCAAATCCAAGCAAACATTCAAATGAACGAAATCTATGTTGAAGCCAAATCAAAACACGATATTGAACAATTGATGCGCAAAATACAGTATATCAATGTTAAACATAACCCCACAGTAGGTCGTCGTAATATTGAAGTCCGTACAGCTCTAACGTGCGGAAATGAAAGTTCTCTCCACCTGCCGCCAATTGAGACCTATATTATGGTTAACGAACCAATGGTTTCACTGAGTACCAATATTGATGCAGGATCGACGTCGGTAAATAAATATTTGGCAATAAATGTATGAAAAATATCATTAATATGTATATTTCAATCCTGCAGATGGAAAACTTTGATCAAAATCGACAATCATATTCCACTAAAATAACAATATCTGGTAAGTGACACTTTAAACTAAACTAAACTAAACTTTAAACCGAAGCTTATATACCCTTGCAGTAACCAAAGTCTGTAAGGGTATATAAGCTTCGGCTTGCCGAAGCTAGTTTCCTATTTTGTTTGTTTTTGTGTCAATTCGCAATAATACCCAACATCAATTCTAACCAGTTTTAATAAAAAAAAATTAATCATTTCCAGGAACTTCAAATAAATTGGTATCATATCAAGAAATTAAATTTGGCGTTCATATTTTGGATAATATTTACATTAACGCGCTATCCAAAAACAGCGGAAAAAGGGAGGAGAAAAATCATATGGACTCCTGCAGCGTTGTTGTGTTTCCCTCTTTAAATCCGGACCATGAAGACATTCAAATAGACGGCGATGATTCATTATCATCTACAATGGATATAAAGACAAATATAAATAAAGATGGTGTGGAAATGATAGGAAGGGACAACATACACAATTATTTAAATGTGTTACGATCCCTTGTCTACAGTAATAAGAAACCGGCTTATTATCTCAATCGAGTTTTTAAGTTATCTTGTGCTCAGCTTAGCTCAGAGTACAAAAGTGCGGAATACACCCTTACACTCACTGTACTGCATCCTAAACAGACGTTGTTTAAGTCTACAAATTTGACACCTTCGTCGGCTTTATCCAACCTCAACGGTGTTGGCAATACCAACACGGAAACAATTTATCCCACGAATGGTGGTTCAACAAACCAGAACGAAAATCAGGCCACTGGTGAGTTTAGATAACGAAAGTTTTATGAGACAGACATAAGAAGTACTTCATTTTTCTATTTTGATCTTTAGATTCAAAGGTATATTCATATTCCTTAATGCATACAAACGATGTGCAAGAACCGAAATCTCACGTACGTTCGTTCGTACACAAAGGTAAGTTTGAATTGACAATTAAGGCAAGCAAGATATAGTTATAGTATAAAAAATAATCATTTAACTTACAAACTTTTAAACAATTTAAGCCGAAGGTTCTCACCTTACAATGCTAATAGTTATTGTGAGTGTATTTCTGGCTGTTTTGCTTTGCGGCGTATCTATTGCACGTTTAAAAAACAACCAAAAATATACTGATCGTCACCAACCATGTCCAAAAGTAAGTACAAATAGTTTGTATAGTACTTAAACTTTAAGTAAATAGTAAGAAAAAAGAAAAAATAAATTTTAAGCACAAGTTCATATTAAAATTATATTTATTTAGATCCCCCTTTAAATGCTTCACTTATACATTTATTAATTTGTTTTTATACCCTTGCAGAGCAAAAGGGTATTATAATTTTGGCCAGAAGTTTGCAACGCAGTCAAGGAGACACCTCAGACCCCATAAAGTATATATATTCTTGATCAGCATCACGACCTGAATCGAAATACGTCTGTACGTCTGTACGTCTGTCCGTCCGTCCGTCTGTCCTCCTGTCCGTTTCTGCCCAAACTAGTCTCTTAGTTTTAAAGCAATCTTGCTGAAACTTTCCTAAAAGGTGTGTAGTTATTCCACGCAGTATATAAGTCGACTTGATTTCTTCCATATGGCGTTTCCTAACCACTATTGAATTTCGGATACAATTTTATCAAAATCGGATAACTCTATCACATAGCTGGCATAGAAAAGATAAAAAAATTTAAATATAAAAAATGGAACAAAAATTATAACATCGTTGTTTTTAATCCCGCGAGCATGATTTTCAAAATGACGGTTTTTCAATAACCCTTGAATCGAGAAAAAATTTCACTAAACTCCGACAACGTTATCATATAGCTGCCATAGGAAAGATCTAAAATTCTATATAGAAATAACGGATACAACGTTATGATATCGTTGTTTTTCATCGGCCAAACATGAGTTTTGGAATATAGAGTTTTCTAACGACTTTTGATTTACGTATGAAATTTCATCAAAACTATATCATATAGCTGCAATATAAACAATAGTCAAAAATATGTAAAATTAATAGAAAAAAAAAAAAAAGCTAAAGAGCATCGAAGCTTTGAGGATTTTTCTATTAATTTTCCATATTGTTCATATGACAGCTATATAATATAGTCGTCCGATTTTAATGAAATTTAATTTGTAACTCAAGACTCATTAGAAAACTCTATATTCCAAAAATCATTATTGTCTGATGAAACACAACGAGGTTATAATTATATTTCCGTTATTTCTATATAGATTTTTCGATCTTTCCTATGGCAGCTCTATGATATAGTACTCCGATTTATATGAAATTTTTTCCTCAACTTAAGAGTATTTAAAAAACTTTATGTTCCAAAAATCATGCTCGTGGCATTAAAAACAAAGACATTATAATTTTTTTTCCATTATTTATATATATATATTTTGATCTCTCCTATGGCAGCTATATGATAGAGTTATCCGATTTTGATAAAATTTAATCCGAAATTCAATAGCAGTTAGTAAACGCCATCTGGAAGGAATCAAGTCGATCTGATCAAAAACAACGGTGTAAAATTTTTTTATTTCATTCTCTTGTATGGGAGCTATCCGATATAGTCGCCCGATCCGGCCCGTTCCGACTTATATACTGCGTGCAATAACTACACAACTTTTGGGAAAGTTTCAGCAAGATAGCTTTAAAACTGAGAGACTAGTTTACATAGAAACCGACAGGAGGACAGACAGACAGACGGACAGACGTACATACATATTTCAATTCAGATGGTGATGCTGATCAAGAATATATATACTTTATGGGGTCTGAGGTGTCTCCTTCACTGCGTTGCAAACTTCTGACTGAAATTATAATACCCTTTGCTCTGCAAGGGTATAAAAATGTTGGTACGAACTTCTTGGTAGCACAAAAATATATAAATATAGAAAAAAACTTACTAAACATGATTTTTTTATTTGATAAGAAAGTTCATGGATTATGGATGGCTTGGAACAGTTGATATTATAACACGGATGACCAGTGTAAAAATAAAACATTACAAATAATTAATTATACATTTTATAGATTGTTGATGATGGCCTAGTATGGGATGATTCAGCTTTGACTATAACTATAAATCCATTGCAAGCAGATGCAGCATCTGAGGATAGCTCGGAATCAGAAAATTCTGACTCGGAAGATGAAGAAGGTACAGTAACTATTCACATTTTATGATAAATTTTATTTGAAATGTATTTTCTTCAGCTTTAAAGGACGGCTTTGCTCACATCAATCAGCTTGAATGGGATAATACCAACATTTTTCAACAGTAAATGTTTTAAAAAACTGGAACTAATATATGTAAATGTGCTTTTAAAATATAACCTACTAAATCAACAATTATTCAACAGTTTAATCGGTTGAAATGACAGTCCGGAAATGCATGCATGCACACATAACTGTAAGGACGCGCATTTATAAAAATTTGAAAAATGATTATGTTGCAGTTGTATGATTGTAAAAATTAAGTCAGGGGACGCGCGAAACAAACCATATGCATGAACATGTAATATTAGCGTAATCACAAATTATAGCTAAGGTATAGTACAATTATTATATAATCAGCGTCGCTAGATCCATAATAAAAGCATATAGACATATATAAGATAAGACCTATTAATTTATTGTGTACCCACCCTCACTTAAAAATGTATTATGCACATGTCTGTCAAACTTCAACTGCATCCTGTCGCTAATGCATAGAAGGAGGTTTCTCCGTCCCCATAACTTAAGCTTAAAATAAAATTACAGAAAATTCCAAAGGGAATCGAAATAGCCAAACCGTATAAGTTTTTTAATAAAGCAAAAGTTGTTAATAATTTCTTATTTTACAAATTTAAAACTTAGATTAAGAAACATATCGAAAAACGTAATAGTTTTATTTTTGTTTGAACATGCAGGCTAAATTCTTAAACTTAAAAATAATGTACTAATAAAAACATATTTTTTAGTTGCTAAAAAAATTATTTAATTTTAAAATAAAAAACTTTTTAATGGTTACGGGAAGTTTTTTCATACCCTTGCAGAGCAAAAGGGTATTATAATTTCAGTCAGAAGTTTGCAACGCAGTGAAGGAGACACCTCAGACCCCATCACGAGTAGAATCGGAATACGTCTGTCCGTCTGTCCATCTGTCCTTTTTGTTTGTCCGTCTGCCCGTTTCGCGCAAACTAGTCTCTCAGTTTTAAAGCTATCTTGCTGAAACTTTCCCAAAATGTGTGTAGTTATTGCACGCAGTATATAAGTCGGAACGGGCCGGATCGGCCGACTATATCGGATAGCTCCCATACGAGAGAATGAAATAAAAAATTCTCACGCCGTTGTTTTTGATCACATCGACTTGATTTCTTCAAGATGGCGTTTTCGAACTGGTATTGAATTTCGGATTAATTTGATCAAAATCGGATAACTATCATATAGCTGCCATAGGAGAGTTCTAAAAATATATATAGAATTAATGGAAATAAATTGATAACATCGTTGTTTTTTTTATCCCACGAGCATGATTTTTTGAATATCAAATTTTTCAACAACTCTTATACTGAGAAAAAAGTTTCATAAAAATCGGACAACTATATCTTATAGCTGCCATAGAAAAGATCGAAAAATCTATATAAAAATAACGAAAATAAAATTATAACATCGTTGTTTTTCATCAGACAAGTATGAATATAGAGTTTTCTTACGACTCTAGAATTATGAATTAAATTTGATCAAAATCGGACAACTATATCATATAGCTCCCATATGATCTATAGTCGAAAATATGGAAAATGAATAGAAAAATCGTCTTAGCTTTGGATGTTGTTTAACCTTTATGCATTTTCGACATATTTGATGACTCTTGTTTTCGGTAAAACCTGCATAAAATGGCCAAAAACGATTTTATCTTGACGGGGAAGGTGTTTTCTTTCGGGTGCATGTCATAACGCCCAGTGTCATAGCGCCCGCGGGCGTTCTGACACTTCTGAAAGTGTCATATCGCCCGCACCGAAAATGTCACAGCGCCCGTGGGCTTTATGACATTTGCAACCTGTGTCATAACGCCCTCAATTTCTTAAAACTTGCAAAACGAGTTTTTTGGCAGCCTAATTAATCAAAAAAGGATTTGATTAGGTGGGACACCACATTTGAAGAGCAGTCATGCTCAGATAATACTGAAGATGAAGATGAGGACAATACTTTACACTTCAGTCAAATGGTTGAAGTTCTTAAATGTATAATTTGCCTTGACACTCCGCGTGATGTGGTACTATTACCTTGTAGCCACTTCAAAATATGTTTTGAGTGCTACAAAGTGATGAAAATGAAAGCGGCGAAGTCTCTATTGCTCTGCCCATATTGCAGGCAAATAGTAGACAGCCAAATCAAAGTTTATCAATCATGTTTAAATGAAATAAATGGCATGTTAACACAATTTTGTCCTGTTCCCTGCGAACTAGTGAGATGTTCAAAGGGGGGCTTAGCTGAGGCCACCAGGCGGGTCGCAGGTTGCGGATAGCGAACGGCCTTCTTCGCAAGGTTAGTTGTGAATAAGCGCAAGCTAATAAGCAACCCCGGACAAACAGCGGGTACACCGGAGTCGGTGTACTGATAAGACGCTTGTTTGGCCGTCTTTAAATTGTAGCCTCACACACCCCTCTTCCCTCACAATTACCTACCAACTTCCCTTCCCACAATCTCACTCCGGTGCCGGACTAAGGTGTCATCCGACCCGTGCCGATAGTCAGCCTGGCTGGGGGCCCGGATAAACAACTAGCCCAGTCTCTCACGGAGGGTTCAGGCAAGTGGCGACCGCCTGTCCTAACCGCGCCTTACCCGGGTATGGCGGATCTCTGCCCGGGTGGACCTTACTTTCTCCGCAACTCGTGGGATCCACTATGAGGAAGAATATTAATACAAACAAGCTACCGCAGGACATCCCTGCCTCGAGTGTCGCAAGACACTTCGAAAATCAACTCCTCGACGGGGAGCGACCACAGGTGGGACCATCCCCACCCAGGAGCGCAGCCACCGCCAGGAGTGCGTCTGGAACGCAAGATGTGGGACATCCCCCACAACGGTCAACTGTTCCAGTCCGGGAACGTGCGCGACCAGCAGGACCATCCCGGCTGGCTCGCCCACCCCCCGCGGCTGGACAGAGGACCAGGCCTGCCGCGAAGAAGGATGTCCTCCCAGCCAGAGGACAACCTGGAGGCATAGACGACCCCAACAGGAGAGGCCTGCCGGGGTCCAAAGCTAAATGGTACCTCAGATACCTCAAGCAGGGCATGTCACCTGACGAGGCATTGAGGAAGGCAAAGGAGCCACGACCAGCGGCCCCAAGTAGTGCACCTGCCAGCAAGCGGGGTAACAGCACCCTCACCCCTCCGACAGACACCCCTAAAAGGTCGAAGTCAGAGGGCACTAATGAGGTCAAGGCAACTCCCTCCTGCCCAAAGCTTGAGGAGCCTTGTACCTCAAAGGCGGCGGCCAAAGGAGGCTGCCAAGAGTGTCAGAGTGGCGGTGTTACCTGCGGAGTTCCCACAGGTGCACCTGAGCCGCGATGAGCTGTCCGAGTTGGAGGAGGCCATCATGGACGACATAATCACGTCGGCATGGGACACGGCAGTTGCATTTAGGGACATCCACTTCAGGGTAGGATACCTCATAATCGACTGCCTGGATCAGGACTCAGCGGACTGGCTGAGGGCCGTTGTGCCCTTGCTCAGGACGTGGAAGGGCGTGCCCCTAGAAACCAAGGTGGGAGAAGATATCCCCGCGGCATATAACGTCACGGTCTTCTGCCCCAGAAGCGCGGAAAGAGAGAATGAGGAACTCCTCATGTTGCTCGGGCGCCAGAACAGGCTGGAGACGGACGCCTGGAGAGTGGTCTCCCGGAGGAACGATGGAGGCGGAGCACTCCTTGTCATCGGGATCGACCAGCTCACCCGAGACGAGATCGTAGCTAGAGGGCATCAGCTCAACTTTAGGTTCGGTACCGTCTCGGTGAGTGGGCTGAGAAAGGCAGCAAAGGTGGCCGCAACGGAAGGAGCGCCCTCTGGTCCCCCAGATGGCAAAGTGGAGGTCGATGAATCCCTCGACGAGCCACAGGAGCCTATGGGCACAGAAGAGGACCCTAGCGCCGTTACAGTTGAGAGGAATGAGGATAAGGAGCATCCTACGCCCTCCGACAGTAACGACGATATGGAGGCCGAAGTCACTCTGACGGATGGTAGTGGAGGGGAACACCCGCCCCCTTCACCAAAGATGGAGCATCCGCTCCAATGATGGCTGCACACAGCAGCACGAGGCTAGCCCAGGTGAACCTACACCGAGCCAAGGCGGCATCAGCCGTCCTGGCCAGGTTGTTCACCAACCAACATCTCGGGCTAGCTCCCATACAGGAGCCTTGGTGCAATCAGGGCATTAAAGGCCTGTACACCAAGGAATCAAAGGTAATATGTGACCAACGGGGTGCACACCCCAGAGCATGCATATTAATAAGAAAAGATATCAACTATAATATCTTTTCAGAGTTCCTAAGCAGGGACTGTGTCGCAGTAACTGTGAGCGGCGCAGGAAGACTACCAGCGATCGCCATAGCATCGGCGTATTTTGCTGGGGATGCAGCATGCCCACCACCGGAAATCATCGGGCTCGTGGAATGCTGCAGGAGGAAGAAGATGCCCCTAATCATCGGGTGTGACGCCAATGCACATCACGTGATATGGGGAAGCACCGACGTCAACAACAGAGGTGAGCAGCTAATAGAATTTATAGTAAATAGTAACCTAGAAATCGGTAATGTCGGGTCCACACCGACATTCATTACTAGAGTAAGAGAAGAGGTCCTAGACTTAACCCTGATGAGCAGGTCTCTAGGACTTATTAAGAACTGGCATGTGTCGCCAGAGGAATCAATGTCGGATCACCGAATCATTAGATTTGAATTAGACTGCAACACCGCTAGGGACGCCCCCAAAAGGAATCCCAAGAAGACAAACTGGGATCGGTTCAAGTCCTCTCTTGAGCTCGATCTCTCTAACGAACCGTCAGGTATACCCAGACATTCCTTAGAATTAGATCAGGCAGTGGATAACCTCTGCAAGAAGATAACCAATGCTTTTGAGGACAGTTGCCCTCTTGGCAGACGGAAAGCAGCTCGAGACGCCCCATGGTGGAACGACAACCTGGAACGGCTCAGAATCTCCACCCGCCGGCTCTTCAACAGAGCAAAAACGAGCGAGGATAACTGGAGACAATATAGACACAGCCTGACGCTCTACAACAAAGAGATCAGGAAGGCCAAACGGAAGAACTACAGAGACTTCTGTGAGGCAATCAGCACAGCCCATGAAGGGGCAAGATTGCACAAGGCTATGGCCAAAGTTGCACCAGAAAGTAACCTAGCCCTGAGGAAATGTGACAACGCTTACACTTCCGACGACAGGGATAAACTAGCTTTACTCTTTAAAACACACTTCCCCGGGAGCTCACCCCTGGCGGAAGATACGTTCAACCCAATGGAGGCACCGTCCACTCCAAGACACTTCAGACCAAGCGCTGAGGACTGGGCAATTGCCAAGTCTCTAGTCTCTCCGGAGAGACTTAAATGGGCAATTGGGACCTTCCAGCCATTTAAGTCACCTGGTCTGGATGGTATCTCTCCATCATTCCTGCAGCAGGGACTGGATTTACTCCTAACCCGCTTAAGGAGACTGATGCTAAGCAGCCTAGCAATTGGACACATCCCAAATGCGTGGCGTAGAGCTAGGGTGGTCTTCATCCCCAAAGCAGGGAAGAAAGACATCACCAACCCAAAGTCCTTCAGACCTATCAGCTTAACCTCGTTTTGCCTTAAAACGTTGGAAAAGCTGGTAGACTACCACATTAGGAGCACAGTTCTTAAGGACTGTCCGCTGCAACCCACGCAGCACGCATACAGGGCAGGTCGTTCAACAGACACTGCACTGTACCAACTTTGTCACACTCTTGAAGGGGTAGTAGACAACAAAGAAGTTGCAATCTGCGCCTTTTTGGATATAGAGGGAGCCTTTGACAATGCGTCGCATGATGCTGTCTTAGCGGCCCTCGCCAGAAGGAATATAGACGCGACAACAAGAAGGTGGATTGGAGCCTTGTTAAGCTCCAGGCAGGCAATGGCGACCATTGGCAACAGCACAATGACCGTTGCCACAAGCAGAGGATGTCCGCAAGGTGGAGTCTTGTCTCCTTTACTGTGGAGCCTACTAGTAGATGAACTACTAAAGAAACTCGCCGACAGAGGAATACAATGTCAGGGCTATGCCGATGACATAGTAATAGTAGCCAAAGGGAAATTTGAAGAAACGCTTTGCGATATTGTCCAACTCGGACTCAAGATAACGCTCGACTGGTGCAGGGAAGTTGGGCTTAACCTCAACCCCGCAAAAACAGTCATTGTTCCTTTTACAAAGAAGTACAAACTGAAGAAGATGAGACAAATCATACTACTAGGTACTCCCGTAGCAATAAGCCGGGAAGTTAAGTACCTCGGAGTTACCTTCGACAGAAGGCTAACGTTTGCAACCCATATGCAAAAGACAGTGGATAAGTGCCTCAGGGCTCTCTTCACCTGTCGGAAAATTGCAGGGAAATCTTGGGGGACCTCACCCCAAATTATCAGATGGTTATACCTTATAATTGTGAGGCCAATACTCACATATGGGTCAGTAGCCTGGGGTAAACGAGCTAGGCTCGTTACCGCACAGAAACAGCTCCAAAGGCTGCAAAGACTGGCATGCATATGTATGACAGGAGCAATGAGAACCTGCCCCACTGCGGCACTGGAAGTTCTCATGGAACTCACTCCGCTACACTGCGTAGTAGAGTTACAGCGGAAGGCCACCCTACTAAGAATCACTTCTTGTGGGAATTGCAGTGACCGCATCCTCAGTTCTAGGGATGCAGCAAAACTACTAGTCGAACTTCCCCTGAGCTCACACCCCAGGGACGAAATGACAGTAGAATTCATCTTTGAAAAGAATTTCTCTGCTCATCTGAGCAACAAGAAAGAATGGACCACCATGAAGGAAGTACACTCCATGGCGAGTCACACTATAGCATGGTATACGGACGGGTCTTTAACACACCAAGGCACTGGCCTTGGAGTAGTAGGACCACGAATAAAATACCATGAATCGTTAGGCCAATACACCAGCATATTCCAAGCTGAAGTTTGCGCCATAGGACGGTGTGCAGAGCTCAATATGAAGCGTGGGTACACAAACAAGGACATTGCGATCCTCTCGGACAGTCGAGTGGCAATTACTGCACTATGCAGCAATAGAATCACTTCGAAGCTGGTACGAGAAGTAAGGACAAAGCTGACCCTTCTGGGCAGCAACAACAGGCTGTCATTAAGATGGATTCCAGGACACAAAGACATATCCGGGAATGAACTAGCCGACAGGCTAGCAAAACTAGGGGCGGAAAGACCCCTTATAGGACCCGAGCCTTACTGTGGCATAGGCAGACACACAGTCAAAGATTACCTAAGAACAGAAGAGGTACATATGAGGCAAGCCTGCTGGGTAGACACCACAGGCCAAAGACAAGCCAAAACCCTCATCGTCAATTATGACATGAAGAGGTTTAAGAAACTTATACTACTAGGGAAGAGATCACTTAGGATAGTTACCGGTTTACTAACCGGACACTGTAAACTAAGGAGACACCTATTTAATATAGGGATTACAAACAGGAAAATATGCAGATTCTGTGATAACGAGGATGAAACCTCAATACACATAATATCAGATTGCCCAGCACTAAGTAGCCTGAGGAGCAGAACCCTCGGGTCCAGGTTCCTTACACTTGGGACCTCTGGAAGCATCGACCCGATAAAGCTCCTTAACCTTATCGAAGGAGCCGGGTTGATGGGTGAGCTCTAAGCTCAGATAGGGGGTACAATAGATCCAGTTGGGTCGAGGTAACCTTTTCCCCCCCCCCTAATAATAATAATAACACAATTTTGTATTTAAATTTACTTTATTAAAAGCGCAAGCAAAAATTGTTTTACATAAAAATCGCGCGATTTTTTGATCAAAATCGGACAACTATATCATATAGCTCCCATATGATCTATAGTCGAAAATATTTTTTTTTTTTTTTTTTTTTTTTTTTTTTTATTACGCGCGTAGTCCCACGGCCCACTTTCCCGCCCAACCGACCGAGGGGCGACCGCCGTGTAACGTACGGAACGATTCGCGATAATTTTGACGCGAAAGAAAAGTTAAATTTGACGCGATGTTAATTAAGAAAAAAAATTAAAAACGAAGAAAAATTTAAATTTAATTTAAGTTTAAATTTAGCAATCTAATTTTGTGCCAGAAATGTTAAAACTAATTGCTTAAGGAGCTGCAGAGAGTCAGAAGAGGATAAAATAGGAAAAAGTCTATTGTAGTCAGAACAAAGTACTCTGAAAGGCTCATGCACGTTATAATTACGTCTACACTGATTTAAAACTAAAGGAACATAATTTCTAGTTAATCTACTTGGTACCGAGAAATTTAGTCTACTCAGCAAATTAGGACAGTCAATATCACCACGTATAAGGTTATGAATAAATACAGTACCAAGCATCGTTCTACGGTTAGTAAGGGAGGGCAGGTTAATGAGGAGCAATCTATGCGAATATGAGGGTAGGAATAGGTTTGCATTCCAGTTAAGGCGGCGTAGTGCAAAAATTAAAAAGTTTTTTTTGTACTGATTCAATGCGATCAGCATGTACTCCGTATTGAGGACTCCAAACGGGTGCCCCATACTCGAGGATTGGCCGGACCAACGATATAAATAAAGCCTTGGTAACGTAAGGATCCTCAAATTCCTTCGACCATCGTTTAATAAATCCAAGCATTCCCCTAGCTTTATTAACCATGCTCGAAATATGCAGAGGGAATTTAAGTTTGGGGTCCAATAGGACGCCAAGATCGTCAACAAGCGCTATTCTTTCCAAGGCACCACCACTTAGCGAATAGGTGACGTTATGCGGATTGACCCGACAGAACGTCATCAGCTTGCATTTGGAGCTGTTTAATTTTAGTAAATTGTCGTGACACCAGTTTTGAAAATTGTTTAGGTCTGCCTGAAGGCTTAAATGACGGGAGCAATCATTATACTGCAGACAGAGTTTTACGTCGTCCGCGTACATAAGTACGCGGGAATGCGTAATGATCGATGGAAGATCATTAATGAACAAAGTGAAAAGTAATGGTCCCAGATGGCTTCCTTGTGGTACACCAGAGGTAACTCTGAGGAGACCGCTTAAGGAATTTTTGAAAAGGACTCTTTGAGTTCGGCCACTGAGATAACTAAAGATCCAACTTAACAGATCTGCTGGAAACCCCATCATGTCAAGTTTGCGAATCATTAGGAAGTGATTTACAGAGTCAAATGCTTTACTGAAGTCTGTGTAAATGACATCAGTTTGGAAATTATTTTTAAAGCCATCTATCACGAAGGATGTGAGCTCTAGAAGATTTGTTGTGGTAGACCTGCGTTTCATAAATCCGTGTTGGCATGGAGATATGATTGATCTACAAAGGTGCTGCAAGTGGGGGGTTACTGCACGTTCGAAAAGCTTTGGAATTGCTGACAATTTAGAAATACCTCTATAATTGCAAGCATCCGACTTGCTTCCCTTTTTATGAAGGGGAATGACAAATGACTCCTTCCAAATGAGGGGAAACTGACAAGTTTGTAGGGATAGGGTAAACAGCTTGAGAAGGGGTTTACACAATGCATTTGCACAGTGTTTAAGAACGCACCCAGGAATCCCGTCAGGACCTGGGGAGTAAACTGGTGTAACACGTTGAAGATCCAAAAGTAGGGAGCTTTCGTTTAAGGTGGGACGAAATATTAGGTTCGACTTAGGTATTGCGTATAAATATTGCTCACTTGAATGAGACACTGTTGAGTAAGTTGTTTGAAAGAATTGGGCAAACAGATCGGCTATTGCCTGATCAGTGTTAGCCGTCCTACTTTCAAACGAAAGCGAAGGCGGAAAGGAACATGATCTGCGCTTAGTGTTGACAAAATTATAGAACTGTTTGGGATCCCGTAAGAACTGGGACCTGCAACGGACTAAATAATTTTTGTAACACTGAGCGTTAAGCACGGTAAAGTTTGACCGAGCTCTTATGTATTTTCCAAAAACAGACTGACAACCTGAAATTTTATATTTTTTATAAAGTCTGGACTTTACATTCCTAAGGTGTGTTAACTCCTTACTAAACCAAGGTGGTTTATGGGATGTTGACGGGTTATATAGCGGAACACACGAGTTAAAAAACAGTTTGATTGCCGAATAAAAAATTGTAATGGCGTCTTCCATATTATTGCAGGAATAGAGATCGGACCAGTCATTGCCAGATATAAGATGATTAAGTCTCAGAAAGTTAGCCTTGCGAAAACAATGAATTCGCTTGGCTGACTTTAAAGCATTATTTTTTACTGTTATACCAATGTCGATAGTCACCTCGAAAGCAGGGTGATATGGATCTTCAGGCAGCGTAAGTGGAGTAGCTCTAGAAAGAACAACACTTTCAGGATTTGAGACGAGGCACAAATCAAGTAAGCGATCTAAAGAATTTCGAACATGGTTTACCTGACACAGAGGTATGTCAAGTAGACCGTCAATGAATTCATTTTGGCCTAAGGGTTGTAAAGCATTGGAATTATCATCCGAGGACCATGGAAAATGAATAGAAAAATCGTCTTAGCTTTGGATGTTGTTTAACCTTTATGCATTTTCGACATATTTGATGACTCTTGTTTTCGGTAAAACCTGCATAAAATGGCCAAAAACGATTTTATCTTGACGGGGAAGGTGTTTTCTTTCGGGTGCATGTCATAACGCCCAGTGTCATAGCGCCCGCGGGCGTTCTGACACTTCTGAAAGTGTCATATCGCCCGCACCGAAAATGTCACAGCGCCCGTGGGCTTTATGACATTTGCAACCTGTGTCATAACGCCCTCAATTTCTTAAAACTTGCAAAACGAGTTTTTTGGCAGCCTAATTAATCAAAAAAGGATTTGATTAGGTGGGACACCACATTTGAAGAGCAGTCATGCTCAGATAATACTGAAGATGAAGATGAGGACAATACTTTACACTTCAGTCAAATGGTTGAAGTTCTTAAATGTATAATTTGCCTTGACACTCCGCGTGATGTGGTACTATTACCTTGTAGCCACTTCAAAATATGTTTTGAGTGCTACAAAGTGATGAAAATGAAAGCGGCGAAGTCTCTATTGCTCTGCCCATATTGCAGGCAAATAGTAGACAGCCAAATCAAAGTTTATCAATCATGTTTAAATGAAATAAATGGCATGTTAACACAATTTTGTATTTAAATTTACTTTATTAAAAGCGCAAGCAAAAATTGTTTTACATAAAAATCGCGCGATTTTTATGTAAAACAATTTTTGCCTGCGGCGCTTCTTACGCTATTGAGCACTCGATTCTCACGATAAATTATGCTGGGCGGCTATTTATACAACGTATTTCATAACTATTAGGTTCGGGCTGCTCCCTCCTGAGTCGATTCGCTCTGTACCCGGCTCTTGGATCTCTTCTGATCCGCACTTACATGCACCCATTTAAACAAGGTATTTCATTATTATTAGGTTCGGGCGTTAATGCACTTCTCATAGTGTCATAAGGCCCACAAGAAAAATGACAGCGCCCGCGGGCGATATGACACTTTCAAAAAGTGGCGGAACGCCCGCGGGCGCTATGACACTGGGCGTTATGCCATGCACCCGTTTATCAGAATTTTATTACGAATTCAACGATGTATGCCATTCCACATTTGGAAGAATATTTCCGGAGATATTGCTAAAAAACTGGAATTTTTTGAGTCATTTTATGTAGTTTTGGGCAAAAAAAAACTTTTTTCGCACCGCTTGCAGAATTAAAATTCGTCCGTAATTGCTGAACATGTTGCACACTTGTGCTGCAAAAGAAACCCCGACCGAACAAGAGTTATAAAAACTATGCTTTTTCTTTTCAGCAATCAACGAGAGCAGCTGGAGCCTGGGCGCCTTGATTTTGGCTGAAAATGCAGCCCCCTAATTGTAGCAGAAAACTTCTGTCAGTAAGCAATTATTTGGTATTGATTTTGGCTGAAAATGAAATACCAGGCAGCCCCTAATTGTAGCAGAAAGCTTCTGTCAGTAAGCAATTATTTGGTATTGATTTTGGCTGAAAATGAAATACCAGGCAGCCCCCTAATTGTAGCAGAAAGCTTCTGTCAGTAAGCAATTATTTGGTATTGATTTTGGCTGAAAATGAAATACCAGGCAGCCCCTAATTGTAGCAGAAAGCTTCTGTCAGTAAGCAATTATTTGGTATTGCAATTATTTCGTATTTCTTACTGACAGAAGCTGTCTGCTACAATTAGGGGGCTGCCTGGTATTTCATTTTCAGCCAAAATCAATACCAAATAATTGCTTACTGACAGAAGCTTTCTGCTACAATTAGGGGGCTGCCTGGTATTTCATTTTCAGCCAAAATCAATACCAAATAATTGCTTACTGACAGAAGTTTTCTGCTACAATTAGGGGGCTGCATTTTCAGCCAAAATCAATACCAAATAATTGCTTACTGACAGAAGCTTTCTGCTACAATTAGGGGCTGCCTGGTATTTCATTTTCAGCCAAAATCAATACCAAATAATTGCTTACTGACAGAAGCTTTCTGCTACAATTAGGGGGCTGCCTGGTATTTCATTTTCAACCAAAATCAATACCAAATAATTGCTTACTGACAGAAGCTTTCTGCTACAATTATTGGGCTGCCTGGTATTTCATTTTCAGCCAAAATCAATACCAAATAATTGCTTTCTGACAGAAGCTTTCTGCTACAATTAGGGGGCTGCCTGGTATTTCATTTTCAGCCAAAATCAATACCAAATAATTGCTTACTGACAGAAGCTTTCTGCTACAATTAGGGGGCTGCATTTTCAGCCAAAATCAATACCAAATAATTGCTTACTGACAGTAGCTTTCTGCTACAATTAGGGGGCTGTCTGGTATTTCATTTTCAGCCAAAATCAATACCAAATAATTGCTTACTGACCGAAGCTTTCTGCTACAATTAGGGGGCTGCCTGGTATTTCATTTTCAGCCAAAATCAATACCAAATAATTGCTTACTGACAGAAGCTTTCTGCTACAATTAGGGGGCTGCCTGGTATTTCATTTTCAGCCAAAATCAATACCAAATAATTGCTTACTGACAGAAGCTTTCTGCTACAATTAGGGAGCTGCATTTTCAGCCAACATCAATACCAAATAATTGCTTACTGACAGAAGCTTTCTGCTACAATTAGGGAGCTGCATTTTCAGCCAACATCAATACCAAATAATTGCTTACTGACAGAAGCTTTCTGCTACAATTAGGGGGCTGCCTGGTATTTCATTTTCAGCCAAAATCAATACCAAATAATTGCTTGCTGACAGAAGCTTTCTGCTACAATTAAGGGGCTGCCTTGTATTTCATTTTCAGCCAAAATCAATACCAAATAATTGCTTTCTCACAGAAGCTTTCTGCTAAAATTAGGGGCTGCCTGGTATTTCATTTTCAGCCAAAATCAATACCAAACAAGAAAAGAAGCTAGCTTCGGCAAGCCGAAGCTAATATACCCTTGCAGTCAATAAATTATTATTATTATTATTAGGTGGCACTACAACCCGATTCGGGTTTTGGCCGACCTCAGCGTCTCCCTCCAGGCGCCTCTGCTCCTCGCGCGCCTCCTCCAATCGGAAATACCCAGTGCAGTCAGGTTCTCCTCCACTTGGTCCTTCCATCGGAGCTTTGGTCGTCCCCTTCGTCGTCGCCCATAGTCGACCCTCGCTTCAAACACCTTCTGAGCTGGAGATTCTTTATCCATACGCACAACGTGGCCGAGCCAGCGCAGACGTTGTATCGTGATGCGCCGGACCACGTCCACGTCGTCGTACAACTCGTACAGCTCGTGGTTCATCCGAATGCGAAAGTCGTCCCCAATCCGAACGGGACCAAAGATCTTGCGAAGAATTTTTCTCTCGAACACTCCAAGCGCTGCTGCATCCGTCAGTGATATTACCCATGCTTCTGCGCCATATAAAAGCACGGGTAGGATGAGTGTCTTGTAGAGTGTTAGTTTTGTTCGGCGAGAGAGGTCTCTATTGCACATTTGCTTACTCAGACCAAAGTAGCACCTATTGGCAAGTGTGATTCTTCGCTTGATCTCCAGGCTGACGTCATTATTGGTGTTAATGGCAGTGCCAAGGTACGTGAACTCCTTGACCACTTCGAAGGTATAGCTGTCCGCTACCACATGGGAGTCTAGGCGCCGCGCCTCCCTGCTTGTAGACAGCATATACTTCGTCTTGCCCTCGTTTACCGCCAAACCCACTTTTGCCGACTCTTTTTCGATAGCCGAAAATGCAGCAGTGACATCACGCTTGCTGCGGCCAATGATGTCAATATCATCGGCATACGCAAGGAGCTGGACACTTTTATAAAAAATAGTGCCAGATCGATGTACACCGGCTTTCCGCAGTACCCCTTCCATCACGAAGTTGAACAGATCGCACGATAGGGGGTCGCCTTGTCTGAAACCTCGAACGGTATTAAAAGGTTCGGAGAGGTTCGTTCCTACCTTGACAGAGCCGATGGTACTGCTCAATGTCATTCTGCAAAGCCGTATTAGCTTTGCAGGAATACCGAACTCAGACATGGTGGCATATAGGCGTTCCCTCGTTGGGCTATCGAATGCAGCTTTATAATCGACAAAGAGATGGTGTGTGTCGATGTTATTCTCGTGGGTTTTTTCCAGGATTTGGCGTAATGTGAAGATCTGGTCTATGGTGGACTTACCAGGTCTGAAGCCGCACTGATAAGGTCCAATCAGTGTGCTGGTATACGGCTTCAGTCGCTCACATATTACGCTCGATAGAACCTTGTATGAGATGGTAATCAGGCTGATTCCCCGGTAGTTGGCGCATATCGTCGGGTCACCTTTCTTCAGTACAGGACAAAGGACGCTGAGAAAAGTAGCCTCTCTTCCTTCCTTTTCGCCCTGTAACGTTCACACGTAGCTCGCGTTGCGCCAGACTGCAGCGTTTTTCTGTGGGCGGCGTTTTTTGCTGCAGCTGCGACGCGACCCTCCTCGTCATACCATTGGTTCCGTGTGGGTGGGCGCTGGAACCTAATGGTTGATTCAGCAGCAGCTCGCATGGAGTGGGAAATGTGCGCCCAGAGTCCGCCGGCGTCAAAAGGGAGAGGGATAGGTTGGTGGAGCAGTTCCGAGAGGTGAGTGGAGTAGGCCATTGCTGTCCGTTGTGATAGCAGCCTAGTGACGTCAAGCTTTCGTTGCGTGATGGGGCGTATGTTTTTCGCTCGGCATAGCCGCATGCGTATCTTGGCTGCGACAAGATAGTGGTCCGAGTCAATGTTGACTCCACGAAACGTACGCACGTCCATCACACTTGAGGCATGCCTTCCGTCTATCACAACGTGATCAATCTGGTTGCGCATCTTTTGATCAGGGGACAGCCATGTGGCCTTGTGGATGTCGAGGTGCCGAAATCTGGTGCTACTCACTACCATATTTCGCGCCGCGGCGAAGTCAATCAGTCTGAGACCGTTGTTCGAGGTGGTCTCATGGAGGCTGAATTGACCGACGGTGGGGTCAATTTGCGTTGAAGTCCCCGAGGATAATCTTCACGTCAAGGTCTGGGCAGCGGTCATATGTGTCCTCGAGTCGTAGAATGCATCCTTTACAGCATCGTCCTTCTCCTCCGTCGGGGCGTGCGCGCACATTATGCTTAGATTGAAAAACCTAGCTTTGACGCGGATTGTAGCCAGTCGTTCACTCACTGGGGTGAAGTTGGAGACGTGGTGGCGAAGTCTCCGGCTTACTACAAATCCGCATCCAAATTCGCGCCTCTCCGCATGGCAGCTGTAGTAGATATCGCAGTTTGCTCGCTTGGAGCAACCTTGTCCTGTCCATCTCATTTCCTGGATGGCGGTAATGTCAGCCATTAATTTTTCGAGGGCATCCGCCAGTTGGATAGAGGCACCTTCCCAATTAAGGGTTCGGACATTCCAGGTGCATATCCTTAAATCGTAGTCTTTTTTCGTTTTGCGGTGGTCGTCAACATAAGGGGGATCCTATCCGAGGCTTTCCCTTTGGTCTTCACTGGGCTTCTTTTTTTACGAGGCGGGTTCCAAACCCTGCGCTCAACCGTTTAACGTCCGGGTGACATCGCTGCACACATTAGCTCACTATCTAGCGGATGCTAAGATAGCTACCCAGGAGGTGCCACGAGGAGACTGTGTGTCAACTTGCAATCATTCCAAAAAAGAGAGATCGCACTGGCGGCCACCAAGTTGACCGCGATCTGAAAACTTTACTCTGTATGAATGAAAGCCATCCCATCCCAATAAATATGTCTAACAAAATACAAAAAGGCTAAACAGCATCGAATCTATGACGATTTCCATATTGTTCATATGACAGCTATATTTTTTTGATGAAATTTAATTTGTAACTCAAGACTCATTGGAAAACTCTATATTCCAAAAACCATGATTGTCTGATGAAAAACAACGAGGTAATAATTATATTTCCGTTATTTCTGTATAGATTTTTCGATCTTTCCTATGGAAGCTATATGATATAGTACTCCGATTTTTATGAAATTTTTTTTCTCGATTGAAGAGTATTTGAAAAACTTGATGTTCCAAAAATCATGCTCGTGGCATTAAAAACAACGACATAATAATTTATTTTTCCATTATTTATATATATATTTTTTGGTCTCTTCTATGGCAGCTATAAGATAGAGTTATCCGATTTTGATACAATTTAATCCGAAATTCAACAGCAGTTAGAAAACGCCTTCTGGAAGGAATCAAGTCGATCTGATCAAAAACAACGGAGTAAGAATTTTTTATTCCATTCTCTCGTATGGGAGCTATCCGATATAGTCGCCCGATCCGGCCCGTTCCGACTTATATACTGCGTGCAACAACTACACAACTTTTGGGAAAGTTTCAGCCAGATAGCTTTAAAACTGAGAGACTAGTTTACATAGAAACCGACAGGAGGACAGACGGACAGACGGACAGACGTACAGACGTATTTCGATTCAGATCGTCATGCTGATCAAGAATATATATACTTTAGGGGGTCTGAGGTGTCTCCTTCACTGCGTTGCAAACTTCTGACTGAAATTATAATACCCTTTTGCTCTGCAAGGGTATAATAATTGCTTACTGACAGAAGCTTTCTGCTACAATTAGGGGGCTGCCTGGTACATATTTCATTTTCAGCCAAAATCAATACCAAATAATTGCTTACTGACAGAAGCTTTCTGCTACAATTAGGGGGCTGCCTGGTATTTCAAATTCCCCACCCGCCTACCACATTAAAACAGTCAATAATTTCATTAGTTAGTTTTTATTATATTCAATAATTCAGCCATAATACAATAATAGCTAAGTTTCCTACTATATGTTTATCTTAACTTATAGTATAGTTTTTATTATTATAAGTAAGTTCCTTATGTGAGTATTATATCTTATTATTATTTAATATTATTATTAAACATTATACATTTAGGTTTGTACAATTCAAATAAATTTTCTTATCATAAAACTAATATCTGCTCCTCGCTCTGCTCGTCCAGTAATGATCGTCGGCGAATAAGTTCCGGAAAGAGAGTAGTGGAGAAGTAGAAGCCCTCGCTGACCTGCTCTGCTGTGGATCTGGCCCAAATTTGGTTTTATGTGCCAGGGAGGCAGGGAAGGCGCCCAGGCTCCAGCTGCTCTCGTTGATTCCTGAAAAGAAAAAGCATAGTTTTTATAACTCTTGTTCGGTCGGGGTTTCTTTTGCAGCACAAGTGTGCAACATGTTCAGCAATTACGGACGAATTTTAATTCTGCAAGCGGTGCGAAAAAAGTTTTTTTTTTGCCCAAAACTACATAAAATGACTCAAAAAATCCAGTTTTTTAGCAATATCTCAGGAAATATTCTTCCAAATGTGGAATGGCATACATCGTTGAATTCGTAATAAAATTCTGATTCCGATGGTATAAACGGGTGCATGGCATAACGCCCAGTGTCATAGCGCCCGCGGGCGTTCCGTCACTTTTTGAAAGTGTCATATCGCCCGCACCAAAAATGTCAGAAAATAAATTTTTTTGAAATTTTCATGGACTCCCCCCTTACATTTTTTGCAAAATCGGATTTTCTATTTTTTCGCCCCTTTCAAAATTTGCACAAAATGGATTTGCAGAAAAATTATCAGATCCCAGCCCTTTTTGGCGCATAACTTTTCTAATTTTTATTCGATTTACAAGTGGCATATCGCCCTTATGCATTTTGAGCGACTGCAAGGGTATATAAGTTTCGGCTTGCCGATGCTAGCTTCCTTTCTTGTTTTGTATGCTTTTAGCAGCTGGCAAAATATCACTTACTAGATATTTGGTTTTGTAGATTATCAATCATGATCCTAAAAAAACATTTGACACAACTTAGTAACAACTTTAACCTTTTGGACCCCAAAATATAATCTTAACAGACGAGAAAACGTAGTCTTTTAAATTTGCAGTACTGAGTAAATACACAACAAATCATGAAAAAAAAGCCGCAACCACTTTTCAAGGTTGAGCTCAAGCCAGATAGCGAAACCCCAATAAAAAATGAAGTCCATCCGATCTAGAAGCTGCAGTTCTTACTGCATAGAAGGATCATAGTGGAAGAACCACACAAACGGAACGGTCCAGTACAATGCACAAATATTCAGTAGTTTGGACACACCAGGACATACTGCACATGGCAAACTACAGATAACTTCCATATACGGGGTTATACCTTCTGCCGCAGAAATCATCGCGCACGGCGGCACCGGCATCTTTATTAGAGAACGCATAAAACACCATTTTCAGCAAAGGATTGCAACAAATTACTTGCAATCCACGTCCATGAAAGTGCAGTCAGAAAGCGACAACCTCGTTTTACAATAATACATGGATTTCTACAACTCACTTTGGAATCGTTTCATAGCTCCCAAGGGAACGCAACTTTATAATACACTTATAAATGTGAGAAATAAGTTGGACTTCGCGGTGACAAAAAACATTCCACGCATCCTAATAAGCGCCAAGGCCCTACCGGATCTCTCATCAGACCACTCTCCATTATTGATGACCCTTCTTCAAAGCCCAGAAATTACCGGCCACCACGCTACCTTGGAAGGGCTACTCGTCACAGCAGCCAGGATCTCAACACCACCACGGAAGGATGTGCAAATAAAGGATTTCAGGACCAACCTGCAAATTGAACAGCAACCCCTAAAATACATATATAGTACACATATTGTTAGTTTCGTAAGGAAAAGATTCAATAAACAAAGCAAAGCATATAAAAAAAAAATAGATTTGTGATGCCTGTTATATAAGCTTCGGCTCCCAAAGCCAGCTTCTAATCTTGTTTGCATGTATCATCTGTTTCATTAATTGCTTTTCCAAATTAATAAACTGGAAAAAAGTGACTAACAAAAATCAATTTTACTACCAAATAAAGAAGCCAAAAAATATTGCAACGATGTTTGGTCACAGACATTTTTATTTTAAATAAGTTAAAATTTGGTTTGTGCTTTCTTAATTCTTAACGTTTACCTAAATTTATTTTAAGACTAAATTTCTAACTCTAAGTATTAAGCTACAACTTAATATTGGTTTTGAAGTCTGGAGTATTTTAAAACAGTACAAGCTAAGCAGTAGTTTTTAAAAATAATTAAAATATTTAGGTATTTCTTCCGCCACATTTTTTTCCACTTCAAATGCGATTATTTAAGGGTTTTAAAGAAATTTTCTATAGCTTTCATTTATAATACATAAAAATCAATAAAACTTAAAATAAGTAGGTATATAATTTGGTAAAGTGGTAAATAATTGTTATTTTAAACCTAAAACAAGTTTAGAGGACGAGTCAAACATCTTTTTTGGTTTGTTACATAAATAATCTATTTAAATAGTCAAGGCTTTCCATAACTCAAAGCCAATAAATTGGCATGCCAATAAAAAAATGAAAACATAGTTTTAAAACTTTTTTACTTTAACTGCTCAATAACTAACATGACGGTTACGATAGTTCAAACAAAAATAAAAGAAATTTATACCTGGGATTAATTTTTGAGTTATAAAATTTTACTATTGAATTTTTGGCTTCGGTTGTGTTTCATATTAAACGATTTAAGATACTATTTTTTGCACTGTGATCACCACACCGTTTTATACCCTTGCAGCGGGAATTTTAAATGACATTTAGAAATTCATTACAATAACAGGTATTAAAAAGTAATTTATATAAAGATCGGTCTACTATATCATTAGCTGTTATAGAATTGAGAAAATTAATACAAAAAATTCGACTAAACTTTATCGCTGACGTTGTAAGGGAACAACAACGAAGGAAGCTTCAGCGAGCCGAAGCCTATATATCATTGCACTCATCAAAAATGTAGATCAAAATGCCTAAAGGACAAACAACATCGAAGTAATTACGGCTTTTCTATTAAATTTTCCATATTTTCACAGATTGTTCCTATGACAGCTATTTTTACTGAAATTCTAAAACCGTCTGCAAGGGTATACAAATCTTGTTACTATTGATTTGTGATGACTGCAAGGGTAGATCAACATGGGCTTACCATAGCTAGCTTCCTTTCTTGTTCAAGTTGAATACAAAACAAACATATTCAGACAAATATTCATATTAGAATTAAATTGGTTTAAATGTCTACGTTTCTCCGTTTACAAATAGACGAGCCGATGATCATACTTTTTTGTAATCAGTTATATTCGTTAAGCCGATATTAAATCGAGCAAATAGATTTAAGTACGAGTTCTTGAGGTAAATACAAATACAAAACAAAATAAACTGTGTTCTTTGTTAAATAATTAGAAAACATGCGGTAATTTTTCGACATATGTTAGTCGTTATTTACACAAGATACAGTTTTTAGCAAAGTTTTGGTTTAACTTAATATTTAAGACAAAAATATCTAAACGCAGTGCATTTATCAGCTTACGCCTAATTACATGTTAGTCACTTATTTATATACATTTTTACATACACTAATTTGTGGGTTGTCGCTTGAAGAATATTAAATAAAAATAAATAGTGTAAAAGTTTTTAAAACTTTTGTTTTATGTTTTTGGTTGATTATCGCCTTTATGGGCATTTTGGTTTCGGATGTAAGTGAGTAATTTTATATTCGCTTGTTGTTTTAAAAGTTTGTCTTAACAACCATTACTCGTTTTTTAAATCTTGCTGTATGTATAACTTAAAGTAATTGTTAAATGCAATTTTTTCATAAATTTTGTAAAATTTAACAATTTTGTAATTATTTTTTTTATCTGGTCAAGATATAGCTGAGCATGGGTATGTTTGTTTTAATAGACTTTTATTATTATTGCAAGGACCCGTTTTTATTTTTAAACAGAAAACCAAAAACAAAAATAGAATTTGGAAACTTTCTGGTTAAATCCTTAATTTTTGGAAAAATTAAAAAAGGGATAGGATTTGTAACCGTTTTGCTGGCATTGTATTTATGTCGAAATGCCCATTTCATTATTCTCTTAAATAAAAATATTAGCCAAACAAGTTGGATAAGTTGAGATATGGTTTCAACTAAACAAGAAAAATGTCTGATGATTCGGATTTTGTGCACGCACTTCCGCTTCCTGGCGAAGCAGCCGACGCTAGAGAGTTCGCTCGGGTTGCAGCTAAAGGTGAACGGAGGTCTTGTGTCAACGAAGACTGAGTTTGTCCGCCCTCATAGTAATAGGATGAATCTGGAATAAAATCAAAATGTAAAACGTTAAATAAAAATAAACTAAAAAGGAAGTAATCATGAAAATTGTCGGCTAAGAACTAATTCAGTAGCGTTCACCCAATACAAAGTCCAGTTGAGTACCGAGTTATCGCTCTTTTGTGGTATTTCTACTGTTTAGTGTAGCAGTTTTTAAACGTGGTTTGGTAAAATATTCTTACGTACTTATCAAGCCGCCGCTAGTCCCATATCCATAGGATCCATATGTCCCACCATATTGTGTGTAGGCGGGGTTATAGGCGTAATCCGTACTGGGAACCACCGAGCTACAACCTGAAAGTAAAGTAAATGTTTTACAGAAGAAGTTTTAAATTAAGATTATTTTACAAAATAAAAGGCCAAAACAAAAATAAAAACAGAAATTTTAATGCAAATTGAAAAAAAAAACTCTAGCTTAATTTTTTTGTTTTTTTCTAAGTCATCTATTGCTTTTTTTACATTTTACTCGAAATTTTTACAAAGCTATTAACAATCCATGCACTAACAACCCACAGATGGCGCTATTTAATGATAAATTCATATTTGGAGAGCACGAGCTAGTGTTGTTCGAAGGAACAATTTAAATTTCTCGAGATTTACTAGTACTGCCAAATTGAAAATTTAATGTCATGCAAATTTGGAATGTATCAAAAAGCTGCCATTTGTGCACCATTGAAATGATAGATTTCGTGTACATCATCCTACACGCCAAAACGTGTTTGTCTTCGAAAATGGTCAGATTGTTGGTCTTGAAATCTGAGCCTCTAAGTTATAAGCTTTGAGTGCCTTGGCGACAAATTGTTCTTATGTTTTTTTAAGAGTCTCGGTTATTTTTTGCAAATCGCGTTCCAAGGTTTTCTTCTTATAAAAGGGTTCTTAAATTGATGTTAGTAGTCTTCCGCCATCTATTATTCATACAAAAGTTAAGTTATTTGAAACAGGGCCCTGGAACTATACCTGAATATTGACCACAATGAATACCCTTCTGGTGCGTTATGTTTCTTAAAAATTGGATCTTAGTACACCAATAGAAAACATTATTTCATGTATGTATAGCTCAAAAGTGGAAGACAAGGTGGGTTGGGGCTCCGACATTCGCTCCGACAATTTATATTAAGTGTTATTTTTATTAAGATCAAGCTATAGTATCGTAACGCAGAACTAGGGACTAACTATGTAGTTCACTTTATCGGTGTCAACTTACAATAGGAAATAATAGAGAAAAATATTTTTACTATAGATTAAGTATGAAGGCGAGGGCTTACGAACTTCCGCTCGCCGAAAGAAGCTAGCTTTCTTTCTTTATTTTTTATTGTTTTTACTTGTATTTAACTCTAAAGGACCCAACACCGGTTGTGTGCAAAATATTGAAGTGCATTTCCGAGAAAGTTTGAAAAACTTTGCTGATGATCGTATTGGTGTACGCAGATATTTTTGACTTGCCTGCAGAGTAGTGATTAAAACTTGGTAGCACTGTGGGCGTTGAGTAAAGGCCTACATTATTTCGCAGGTTGGGGTCCACGTCTAATCTTTCGTTAGACTGGTTATCATTAACTGACGAGGCTCCTCCGCTAGGCTGCAGAAGTATCAGAGAGGATGGGTGCGCTATTGTGTTTAAATGAGGACGTCTACTTCCTCTTATCAGTTGGTCTTCCGGAATACGATTTAAGTGCGGCAAAAGAATATGGTCATTGGTTTCCGAATTGGAGTTATCTTTTTCAGATTCCTTATTTTCGTCTGGTCTGACTCCATCACTGTGGGTCTTGGACTCTTTCACTCGGATACTATTATTTTCTGCGTGGTCTTGTGAAACCCTATCACTAATTAAGCAAAGGTTTGCCGGATCAGTGCCTTCTGGCACTGCAATGATTCCTTGTCCCACTGAAGAACTGGAGCCGTTTTCCAAGCTGGTCATTGATGAGTAGTTTCCGTCGAATGCAAGAGCTGGTATGTACGCAATAAAACAAAAAGGTATTGGTCTCATGTCTTCACAGCCACTGTAAAATTTGTTTGTGCACACCATATTATTAATTGAGAATTGTTATGCCCCGGCAAAATATATTCCCACACAGGGGCGGATTAAGACAATTTGCCGCCCTAGGCAGTTTTGATTTTGCCGCCCTAGACTGCAGCCTAATTTTCACCTTTATATCATTGTTTTATTGACCTTGTGTTACACGGTTGCATGAATTTCCACATTGAAATTTGGCTTTTTTCAGCAAAGGTCGAACTACTCGAACTACTCGATGGCTGCCGCGAACGCGCGGGAAATTCAAACGCACGGTAATTTTCGGTTATAATGATTGTGCGTTTGAATTTCCGCGTGTTCGCGGCAGCGAAAAGAAGTATATTGAACAATATGTTAAAGTTGAAGACCTTAGAGTACAAATTTTTTGTGTCTATTAAAAAGTAGTATTTTATGTAGTGTTAACAGTCGAAATTTTCCGCCCCTAAAAATTTGCCGCCCTAGGCAGCTGCCTATGTTGCCTATATGGTAAATCCGCCACTGTTCCCACAGGCAGACAGACAGACAGACAGACAATTAGCTGTTGACAGTGTATGACTAATCCCAAATCCCTAGCTCTAATTTAAAATTTAAAAAATAAAAAAAGCCTATTGTAACATTAAAACTGTAGGCGCCAGAGACTTTCCGGGTTAGAGGGCTTTATTGTGCTTACGTTTAATGGCACAATAAAAGGGCTTTCTAAAGGGTTTTCTTAAATCTACAATATTAGGATTTGAGTCGTTTTTTAGACTTATGTTTTTACTTGGAGTTTATATAAGCTCGCTGAAGCAATATTATATTTGTTTCATGTTTTTTGTTGTTATAGAGAAGTCACAACACAAACTGTATTTCAAATTTATTAGGCTAATATAATTGAAAAATATATACACATATTTTAAAACAAGGGAGAACGCAATAGTGGAGTGACTCGTAACTCGTACGATAATCCTGATCTGATTTTTTATCTAGTGGATAAAGCTTTCTTTGGCCTGTTACATACTTATACACAAAAAGAAAGTATTTTAATCTACGACAATCGGGTATACACATTTCAAAAAACGCGCGTTTCTACTTAACCGAAGGTTTTCCTACTCAAGTGTCATTTAGATTAAAAAATAATGCACTTTTAATTTACAGGTAATATAATTTCGATTTTTGTAGCGTTTTTTGTTGTGCTACTTTGGTTTCTAATAAAATTGCAATGCAAGCCAAAAAGCAAACAACATTTGTTACCTTTTCAAAGACGTGTTATGGATCTATGGATGTGCTTTTCTAAAAAAAACTATGCAAAAGCAATTATATTTTCTTACCTGTGAAAAAAGGAGGGATTGTCTGTTCCTGTATTGAACTTGCACTAAGCTTCATATCATGCATGCTTATAGGGACCAAAGGGGTAAGCGAACTGCTTGCTACATCATTTAGGTAAACAAGGGAAAATAAAAGGATGTACCATTTTCAAAATAAATGTGTCAAAATATAATAAAACAAAATGTAATAAAAACAAAATTAAATTTAATTACAAAAAAAAACACAACAAAATATTGTATCTATAGAAGGAGGATGTCTTACCAATTGATGGCCCAATTGTCTGTGTATAAATTGAGCCTTGAGCTTGAGAAATCGTTGCAATACTATCATACAGCATAGACGTGTCGGAGCCGGATGGCGTAGAGCCAGATCCTGATATAGAGTTGGTTGCAAATCCATTAGAAGCCTCATAATAAGATGCTGTACAATTTCCGGCTCCTGTTGACAAATTGCCTAACTCGGCAAGAAGCTTGTGCTCATCTTTTATACACCATTTGCCGGACCAAATCTTAAAAAAAATAAAGAAAGAACGCGTTCAGTTTTTCCAAATAACTACAATAACAAGAAATGAAATTAACTTCGGTGAGGCGAAGCTTATATACTTTTGCATTCATAAAATATGTCGAAAATACAGAAGGGCTAAACATTTTCCATATTTTCAACGATTGTTCACATGACAGCTTTACGATATAGTCCTCCGATTTTTATAAAATTTGATTCGAAATCCGAGAGTCATTAGAAAACTTTATGTTCCAAAAATTATGATTGTCTGAAGAAAAATGTTATATTTTTATACCCTTGCAGAGCAAAGGCTATTATAATTTCAGTCAGAAGTTTGTAAGGCAGTGAAGGAGACAATCTATCAATTTATTTCTATTAATTGTATATCTATACTAATATTATAAAGAGGTAAAATTTGTTTGTTTGTTTGTTTGTTTGTTTGTTTGTTTGTTTGTTTGTTTGTTTGCAGGGAATAGGCTCCTGAACTACTGGTCCGATCTAAAAAATTCTTTCACCGATAGAAAGCTATATTATCGTGGAGTTAAATAGGCTATAATTTATTTTGAAAAAAACTAGGGATCCGTAAGAAAATTGCAATATTGTCGCATATAAAGTGAGTTGCTGAGTTTTAACTCAATTTTTGTGTTCACTGTGAAATTGTTAAAAAAAGGAATTTTTATTCAATTTAAGTTGAACTGTGAAAATGATGTGGATCGTGCATTTAAGGATAAATTCACCACTCTGTCCATAGTCCAAAATGTTTATAGGACGACGTGCAAACATTGGACGCAGACATCCAAGCCAGCAGCCAGTATATTCACAAAACTTAAGCGAAGAAAGACAAATGAGCACATGGAGATCATTGGCATCATGCAATCGCTTGGCATTCCAATATGACCCCACTGCGAACTACAGTGATAATGAAAATTTAGATATTGGACCAATGGCGACTATATACCGATATTGCAGTGCGTTAAAGTTCAAAAGAGAAACGCTGGATTGTGCTGCGCAAGTGGAAAAGTCAAACTGGAAAAGTGTTAAATCACCATCTTTCTATACTTCCATATATTTGAAAAATGTTGCAACATTGACTTTTATGTTGTTAAATTGTGTTGACCAGCGAAGCGGACACAGGCCCTCTAGTATTATATATTTTTCGATCTGTCCTATGGCAGCTATATGATTGAGTTATCCGATTTTGATAATATTTAATCCGAAATTGAATAGTAGTTAAAAAACACCATTTGGAAGACATAAAGTCGTCTCATTGAAAAACAACGGCGTAACTATTTTTTTTCCGTAATTTTTTTTTACCTCTTGTACGGGAGCAATCCGATATAGTCGCCCGATCCGGCCCGTTCCGAATTATATACTGCGTGCAATAACTACACACCTTTTGGGAATGTTTCAGCAAAATAGCTTTAAAACTGAGAGACTAGTTTAAAGAGAAACGGACAGACGGGCAGACAGACAGACGGACAGACGATCAAGAATATATATACTTTATAGGGTCTGAGGTGCCTCCTTTACTGCGTTGCAAACTTCTGGCTGAAATTATAATACCCTTTTGTTCTGCAAGGGTATAAATATATTCCTTACTCCGCACAAAGGGTTGCTTTGCGGGAGTGAATTGACAAGGCTCCCGTTTTGCTTTCGCCTATTAAAATGTTTGGTAATTTGGATTATAGACTTACATTAGGGTAAAGTTGATCGCCACAGTATCCCGTACGCTGCCGCTTTACATCGTCTTCGGAATTCACATTTGTGTCACGGTTTTCGTCTAAAAGAAAGAAGGTTAAATGTTAATAAGTTTATGTTTATATCATAACCGATTGAAAAAAAATTGTTTCGTTCTTGCTTGTTTACTGCCATGCCCAATGTTTGTCACGTGCCGCTTAAGTGCGTTTGCGTGTTGGTACATTTTTTCGTTATTGTAAATTTAACAAGAAAGGAATCTAGCTACGGCAAGCCGAAGCTATGTCAAACAAAATACATAAAGGCTAAACAACATCGAAGCTATGACAATTTGTCTATTAATTTTCCATATTTTCGACTATAGATCATATGGCAGCTATATATATTCCAAAAATCATGCTTGTCAGATGAAAAACAACAATGTTATAATTTTAATTCCGTTATTTCTATATAGATTTTTTGATCTTCCCTATGGCAGCTATAAAATATAGTAGTCCGATTTTTATGAAACTTTTTTTCAATTTAAGGGTTGTTAAAAAACTTGATATTCATAAAATCATGCTCGTGGGATAAAAAACAGCGATGTTATCAATTTATTTCCGAGGTTCCTCGAGGAACAAGGTCAGTTAAAATAAATAAATGATTAAAATCATTTTTCGCTTTATTTTTTTTTGTTAAAAAAAATTTTAAAACTACCTTTATGTCGATGTGAAATGGAGAAATTTACATTCTTATAAATATCAAATACAACGTCAAGCATAAGCTATATAATATTTCCGATCTATTGGCGAAATTTTTAAACTTAATCCTCGCAGGCGAAGCTGTGGGGGCCCTTTCGAATTAAAAATATATTTCCAAACTCATCATATTTCCACTGAAAAACATTTTTAAAGATGAATGTGAATTAAAAGTGTTTTGGTGTGTGTATACGTTTGCTTTTGCTCACAGGGGTTCACATATAAATGGGTCGAATGGTAACCACCCCCTAGAGGCATTAAAGGGCACTTCTTCTCGTCCATTGATCTATTATTTGTACAAATTTGCCACAAGTGAACAGCAGTTAAGTCCCTAAGGGATTTAAATAGCAATTTTAGGCAGGCTTCAAAAGAAATGAGCTGAGGGCCATTTTCTGATTTTTATACGGCTTTTTATTACCCGTTCTATGACAAAACTGTGCAGTCCTGTTAAGATATGATTTAAAAAACTCAACATGTAATTTTATCAACTAGATTCTTCAAAACCCTTGAAGTTTAAGCTAAAATTAATAAATATATATTTACTTTACAGTACACGTCAATCACCTTATATACAAAATGCATAAAGGCTAAACAACATCAAAGCGAAGACGAGTTTTCTATAGATTTTACATATTTTCGACTATAGATTTTATGGGAGCTATATGATATATTTGTCAGATTTTGATCAAATTTAATTCGTAATTCAAGAGTCGTTAGAAAACTTTATACTACAAAAATCTTATCTGATGAAAAACAACGATGTTATAATTTTTTTGCATTATTTATATATATATATTTTTCGTCCTTTTCTTCGGTTTTCTTATGATTGAGTTATCCGATTTTGATCAAATTTTATTTAATATTCAATAGTAGTTAAAAAACATCAATCAAGAAATCAAGTCGATATGATCAAAAACAACGGCTTGAGAATTTCACTATGTTTTAAATCTCCGACGAAAAGGAGAGCCCTGTAAAATGGTTTTGTTTCGATTTTGTTTTCTATGCGTGTTTGGCTTTCGAAAAATGAATATGACAAAAACCGTAATTAACACAATATTAATATAACATTGGTTTGGGAAATTTCGAAAAAAAACCGGTGCAACTCGATATTTAATAAACCTTTAGGTTATTCCTATTCCAGGTATTGCTTAATTAATTTGTGTACCCTTCTGGGGTATTGTAAATTTGACCAATTCACTGCGTTATTTCAGAAGCGGTTCGACTTAGAGTTTGAACCTACCCGCAAACTGTACTTCCGGTTCGCAAACTGTACTTCCGGTTCGCGAATCTGGTTCTTCCAGTAGTGGAAGGCAATGAAGGGGTTTTCAAATACATCTATATTTTGTAAGTTTATTTAAGATGAACATGTTATTTTGTTTTTAATTTCTACTAGTAAACCCAGCGATGGCGATAGTTTTAGGTAAAACTTCGTTTGGTGTTTAAAAGATAAAGAAAATTTTTTTTTGTTTTATATATGAAAAGGAAAAATTTTATTTCGATACCATTAAAACTTTGGCCATTTCCGAGTGTTTTGCAATATTACACGTTGGTTCTTCAATAATTTGAAGATTTAACTGTAATTTTAATGCTGAATGAGCCGTTTGGCATCCTTCTAACAATATGGCTGCTATTCCCGAAGAAGCAACTGCAACAGCTATGTTGGATCTCGCCCGAACAGTTGCTAAAGCTAATGACATGAGGAATGTCTTGCCAGTTCCACCAGGGGCATCTACTAAATATAAACCACCATTTTCTTCATCGATTGCCTTCATTAAAGTAACATAAACTTTCTTCTGTTGGGAATTCAACTGGGGTACACTCGCTTGAACTAATAAATTTAATTTCTGGTGATCATATACACGTTCCCGTTCTAATTCTCGATTAAATTCATTCACGATTTGGCGCTGGCATTCTAACCTGATTAATTATTACCGCACATGAGGTAACACATATCTTCGATCAAGAGTAAAACCCGATAATGTATCTCCTCATTCATCAAATTGTTCACAATCAGGATGGCGACTTCGTCTATTGTTGGAGCATTAAATGTCCTTTCGTGTGTTCCAGATGGTCCTTTATCTGCTTTTATGACAACTTTTTAGCCATTATTTAGCATGCGCTCTAAAGCACTCTTAAACAACCTGACAATTGCTCGCTTCATTCCTGTATTGATCCCTAGGCGTCGATCAAGTTGTTCTTCCATGTTGCCCATGAAATATATTTAAAAAATTTTTTTTTTGTGTATCTTCGAAAGATATAAATGATCCAATTCGCTGGTGAATCTGCCCTTGTATCTAAGATAAAGTAAGTTATTCTTTAACTAAATTCTATGTAATACCAAAAAAAAAAACCTTAAATGTCGGATTTAATCCTCGTTCTTCGATAATATCTGCCCCAAATGACGTTATTTGGAAACAACCATTGTATTTTCGAGTATTTGCAGGAAAGTGGCGTGATTCTTGTGTTTCACCACAAAGCAGTGAATACAACGGCTCAGGTGGAGAGTCAACAATGGCAATTTCACTTTACCATTAAAGCAGCATAATCCAGGCGTTTCTACGTAAAACTTCAACGCACCGCAATACTTGCAAACAACGTCCATTTGCCCAATGCAAACGCTGTAATCAGTGATGCAATCGTATTGAAACACTGCTCGATTCAAATCAGCACTTGATAAGTATCTTTTGCGTCGCAAATTATCTATTTCTTGACCTCTGTTGTAAGCTCGACGATTCTGCATTGTCAACCGAGCCGTGTTACGGGTTGCCTCACTTTGTTCTTCTTATTGAGAATCACGAAGTCGACCCATACAAACGCGGCGCTGTTCACGTGCAATGTTTTGTTCCCCTTCAGTCCTTTCATTTACAGTATTTTGTAGTCTTCTTGAATTACGGCTTTGTCGGGAAAGATTCGATCGTCTTAGTTGCGGCATTATTAATTAAACTTCACTTCACTTCAATTCTCTAAAACCACGAAAAACTTCACTTCACTTCAATTCACCAAAATCACAAATAACTTCAATTCACTTTAAAAAAATTGAGTTCAAATGCTATGGTTGTGTGTGCTTGTCAGTGTGATGAGGTAATAACTCAGTTTATATGCGATTTTTGGTATGTCGATCGGAATAAAAAGTACCCTACGCCCTATTCCGGGCTCTAAGCTACCTTCCTACCAATTTTCAGCCGTTCTTAAGTTATAAGTGGTGTAACTAACACAACTTGCTTTTATATATATAGATTACTATGCTTCGAAATGAGATATTTTTTCCATGTATAGAAACAATAAAATAGTTTTTTAAAACTAGAGAAGTTCAAAAGCAACACAACAAGCGCGTTAAATATAATTTTTTGTTTTGTCGTTTTTGAAACAATTTTTTCGTGAAAATACGGAGTATTAAGCTCCACAGCGGTTCACAGCCCTGGTTTTAACGGTTTATAAAAAAACTTACCGTGAGATTGGATTCTTTTGCGTTTACAGTTTGGATCAGTGTTGTTGTTGTTGTTGTTGTTAACACTACTGCTGTTGTTGTTGTTGTGAGAATGCTGTCCATGTTGAATACCTAAAATTCCGTTTATGCTATATCCAGTCGTTCGTTGTTCAGTCGTTGAGTTGATATTTCCATTGCTGGTGTCATTGACGTTGTTACTGAGGTGGCCGACTGCGACTTGAACAGCGTCGGTGCCTGATGTCGGCGGTATTGATGCGTGCCCCATCGCCGCCGCAGAAGCGTTTGTGTTTGCGTTTGTGTTTGTGGAATTAACACTGCTATTGCTTGTTCCGCCACTCGGTGCTTGTGGTTCCCCGTTCGTTCCCGTGCTGCTGTCGAGGCTTTCGGTGGCAACATGTGCCCCACCGAGACTCTGTGGCACATGATGCTGCTGGTGATGGTGAACATGCTTGGCTTTCTCAGCAGCCTTGTTCCTCACAATCCTGAAGTTCCAAAATATAAAACAGCGTATTAAAATCGGAGTTTAGTCATTACAAAGAACAATATTTTAACAAGAGTGTCGGTTTTTATACAAGTCGGAACGGGGTGGATCGGGCGACTATATCGGATAGCTCCCATACGACAGATTGAAAAAATTAAATACTGCGTGCCATAACTACACAACTTTTGACAAAGTTTCAGCAAGATTGATTTAAAACTGAGAGACGGACAGACGAACAGACGTATTTGGATTCAGGTCGTGATGCTGATAAAGAATATATATACTTTATGGGGTCTGAGGTGTCTGCTTCACAGCGTTGCAAACTTCTGGCCTAAATTATATTACCCTTTGCTCTGCAGATAACATCGGATAAAATCGGATAACGGATAAAAAAATTGTATAGAAATCGGACAACTATCTCATATAGCTACCATAGGAAAGATCGAAAATATTTAGGTATATTATTAAAAATTAAAAATAATAATAACGTCGTTGTTGTTTATCCCACCAACATGATTTTGGAAAGATCGAGTTTCTTAAATACCCTTAAATCCAGAAAAAAATTCATAAAAATGGAACAACTATATCATATAGCTACCATAGAAAAGATCAGACGACTATATCATAGAGCTTTCATATGAACAATCGTTGAAAATACAGAAACTTGATAGAAACCTCTTTGTATTTGGTTCGACATATATTAGATTACTGCAAGGGTATATATCTTGTTGATCTTGTGGCAGCGGTTTCTATATATATATATATTGCTGTCATACGAATAAAACGATAATTAAAAGCACCCTTTTTGTGTACCAATTACGCCGTGGAAGAATTCTTTAACTACCTGGAGTCCCCTTATGCGGGATTTAAGTACATTTGGCAGGTTGCTTTTAAATGTGTTAGGGGAACATAATGCCACAGAGGGTTGGAAAAACAGAAGTCAATTCCGCCCAAAACAAGCCCTGATGACGACAGTCTCAGATTTTCCATTTTTTTAGGAAAGTTTGAAGACGGGATGAGCAATTGGATATTTGGACAGTGCACACAATTGAGACATATGTTTGGGATGTGAGAGCAGTACTACCCGCCACAGGTTCTGTTGTATACACTGGGATGTACTCGAGCGGAGGGCTGTGAACTAAAATTGGTTGAGTGCTATGAAAGTCACTTTATTAAGTGTCAGTCTCCTGGGAATCAGTATATGGCAAGTCCTCCCAGCGTCGTACGCTCAATTTTGATTCGATTGAATCACCACCCTAATCATCGCTGAAGTGCCATCACATCACACATTGTCGCATTATGAAATGTTCCTGCTGATTATACCATGAATTACCCCTGGTCGCCGCGACTTTTGCATTATCATCGGTCACATGTCAACTTTGGCGTTGGCTAAGTATCCAAGGACCCAGTGGTAATACGAATCGAATTGATTACGAATGGCTGCACGTGTCGTGTGTGGTTGAAAACTCAAATTATAATTTAATGTTTTTTCTTAACATGGGGGGACAGAACAAAGTTGGCAAGCATTTGATATTCAAAAATCAGTGGATATTAGACTTTGCATAAAAATAAAAATTCAAATAAAACCAACTAAAATATCATAACATATATTGAAAACAAAAAAATTACATTAAGGCTAAACTAGACTAAATTTTCCATATATTCGACAATTATTCACGTGGCAGCTATATGATATAGTCGTGAAATTTATTTCGAAATTTAAGAGTCATTAGAAAACTTTATATTCCAAAAATCATGTTTGTCTGATGAAAAACAACGCTGTTATCATTTTTCCGTTTATTCTATGTGGATTTTTTGTATCAGATTTTAATAAAATTAAAATCAATAGTAGATAGAGAACACCATCTGGAAGAAATCAAATCATGATATCGAGCATCAAAATAACGGCGTGATAATTTTTTCAATCTTCCTTATGGCAGCGCCAGTAAGTCTCTCCGTCGGTCCGACTGTCCGTTTGTAAGTAAATTCTTAGTTTTAAGGCTATCTAAAATATTACTAAAGTTGTGTAGGTATTGCACGCAGTATATAAGTCGGATTTTCGTATATTATTCATATGACTGCTATACGAGTCTTGAGAAAACACTATATTCCAAAAATGATGTTTGTCTGATGAAACACAACGATGTTATCATTTCCTTACCGTTAATTCGATATAGATTTTTGGCAGCTATATGATATAGTTGCCCGATTTTTAATTTTTGGAATCTCGATCGACGATTAGTAATAAAACTCGATGTTCTAAAAATCATGCTTCAGGTATAAAAAGAACGACGTTATAATTTTTTTTGCCATTATTTATATATATGTATTTTTCGATCTTTCCTATGGTCCTATGATATATCATAAGACTAGTTTACATAGAAACAGACAGACGGACAGACGTATTTCGATTCACATCGTGATGCTTTTCAATGCGTTGCAAACTCTTGGACTAAATTAACCTCCCGAAATAAACCTAATTTGTTCTTTAAGGCTTACGCAGCTGCTCTTCGAAAACCCAGTATCACCAACATAAATTATGGTGAAAAGGGGAAATGCGTAAGTCAGAGTCACATTGCTCAGCAGTGTTTACATCGGAACTGACACGTGGCAGGGACAGACTCTATAATGATGTTGTCGGCAATAAAGCCACACCGGATGGCCGAGAGGAAAGTGGCTTTCTTTGTGGTCGTGTGTCAAGCATTGTGCCACAATTATGAACGCTAAAAACTACTTAGATATTTTGATTAGATGAGAGGTTCGCTAAAATATAAAGTCGCAGTGCAGCACTCTGCTGTGCTCCGACCGAGTATTGCTGTGGCGGAAACGGATGCGGATGTTAACAGCACGACAGCAAACAAACTTGGGAGTACTTTCAGCGGATGTGCGCAGGTCCGTTCCATCCCACTCTGATGGGTTTGGGCTCGATTGGGATTCGTATTTTTGATAGTTTTTACTTACCGGTTTATTGAGGAAACGCTGGGAACATTATCCTGAGAGCATATAGCTTCTGCCAAGAGCCGATCTCGGATCTCCCAAGCAAACATTGTGGGGTTTTCGCGTTTATAATTAGCTATTGCATCTACTACCGGCGGAGTGGCCACCTTTGGCTTGGATCCTCCTATAACGCCGGCCTTAAAGCTACCAGTCTCATAATATCTGGAAAGATTATTAGATCAGTTTTGTGTATCCTTAAAGAAAACCGATGTTCTGTGGCTAATTACCTTGATAGAATCTTAGACACACATCCATGACTCACGCGCAACTGGCGGGATATGTCACATGGGCGGACCCCATTGTGGGCCAGCTCCACAATGCGTTGTCGAACGACATCGGGCAGTGGGCGTCCGTTCACGAATACGCCACCTAACTGATTCACTCCTCCATGACCTGTTTCAAGGAAGCAAACATTTTTTAATGTACAGCGAGCTATTGTGTTGGACAGACCAGGGCAGTGCCATCGAATCGGTATTAATCTGAGCAAACGCAAAGAGACGAGGCAACGATAAAGATTGAAAAGAAAACAACTAATGATGAACATGCGGCAAAGGAAAACAGCAGTTTCCGCTTCATTTACTATACATCACTGCGGTCTCCTTAATTATTTCGCAGACTCAGCTATTCTCCCTTTTACACTTTATACAGTCCTCCTTTAAATGTTTGTACATATATTTTATTTTAGTGTAATTAACACGAAAATAATTTTATAAAAAACACGACCGAACTAAAATGCTTGTGTACATATTTGGCACTGTGATATTCTACCATTTGTGTACCCTATGAATTAAAAGTTGTGGTTGATCGCTGTCAAATTCGATCTAGACACATACGTCTGTCATTTTATTTTTGGAGCTGTCTCGCTGAAATTTTACCAAAAGTCTTATAGCTATTGCAGATAGTTTAAAACAAAATAAAGGTGTTTTTTTACTTCAGCAAAATGCTTTTTGTATATGGTATTTTTGAGCTACTCTTGATTTTAAAGGCAGGCACGCCCCAAAAGTTGGCAGGCGTAAAGTGAATAACAACGGTGTGTGTACAAATTATATCTTATTGTTCTTGGAGTCTGGACCGACAGACGGACAGAGAGGCAGAGAGACATAGCGCTCGTCTTATGATCCTAAACAAAAATATTAATACTTTATGGGGTCGTAAACTCAGACCACACGATCGGAATCGAAATACTGTCCGTCCCTCCGTTTTGCAAGTAAATAAGTCTCCCAGTCTTAAGGCTACTTTGATCAAATATTACTGAAGTTGCGTAGCTATTGCACGCAGTATATTAGTCGGATTAGACGACTATAACGACTATAACAACAAGAAGGATCCAAAGAATAACGATAAACAAACGATCACGCCGATGTTCTTTATTATTTTGACATAAAACTATCACAGCTTTGCTGTTTTATAGGAAAGATCGAAAGATCTATATAGAATTAACGGAAATTAACGTAAAACAAGAATGGAAGCTTGCAGTCTTCAAATATAGCGAACACAATGCATAAAGGCTAAACAACATCGAAGCTATGACGATTATTCTATTCATTATACCCTTGCAGAGCAAAGGGTATTATAATTTTGGCCAGAAGTTTGCAACGCAGTGAAGGAGACACCTCAGACCCCATAAAGTATATATATTCTTGATCAGCATCACGAGTAGAATCGGAATACGTCTGTACGTCTGTCCGTCTGTCCGTCTGTCCGTCTGTCCGTCTGTCCGTTTCTGCCTAAACTAGTTTCTCAGTTTTAAAGCTATCTCGCTGAAACTTTCCCAAAATGTGTGTAGTTATTGCACGCAGTATATAAATCGGAACGGGCCGGATCGGGCGACTATATCGGATAGCTCCCATACGAGAGAATGAAATAAAAAATTCTTACTCCGTTGTTTTTGATCAGATCGACTTGAATTCTTCAAGATGGCGTTTTCTAACTGTTATTGAATTTCGGATTAAATTTGATCAAAATCGGATAACTCTATCATATAGCTGCCATAGGAGAGATCGAAAATTATATATAGAATTAATGGAAATAAATTGATAACATCGTTGTTTTAAATCCGACGAGCATGATTTTTTGAATATAAAGTTTTTCAACAACGTTTATATTGAGAAAAAAGTTTCATTAAAATCGGTCATCTATATCTTATGGCTGCCATAGGAAAGATCGAAAAATCTATATAGAAATAATGGAAATAAAATTATAACATCGTTGGTTTTCATCAGACAAGTATGATTTTTGGAATATAGAGTTTTCTTACGACTCTTGAATTACGAATTAAATTTGATCAAAATCGGACAACTATATCGTATAGCTCCCATATGATCTAAAGTCAAAAATATGGAAAATGAATAGAAAAATCGTCTTAGCTTCGATGTTGTCTAGCCTTTATGAGTTTTGTTCGACATATTTGATGACTGCAAGGGTATATAAGCTTTGGCTTGCCGAAGCTAGCTTCCTTTCTTGTTTTCCATATTTTCGACTATAGATTATATGGGAGCTATATGATATAGTCGTCCGATTTTGATGCAATTTTATTTGTTATTCAAGAGTCGTTAGAAAACTCTATATTCCAAAAATCATGATTTTCTGATGAGAAATAACGATGTTATCATTTTATTTCCGTTATTTCTATATAAATTTTTCGATCTTTCCTATGGCAGCTATATGATATAATTGTACGATTTTTATGAAATTTTTTTTATGAATCAAGGCTAGTTAAAAACCTTGATACTCAAAAAATAATAGTCGTGTGATGAAAAACAATGACGTTATCAATTAATTTCCATTAATTCTATATATATTTTTTGATCTCTCCTATGGCAGCTATATGATAGAGTTATCCGATTTCGATAAAATTTAACCCGAAATTCAATAGTAACTAGAAAACGCCATGTGGAAGAAATCAAGTCGATCTGATCAAAAACAACGGCGTTAGAATTTGGTATTTTAATTTCTTGTATGGGAGCTATCCGATATAGTCGCCCGATCCGGCCCGTTCCGATTTATATACTGCGTGCAATAACTACACACCTTTTGGGAAAGTTTCAGCAAGATAGCTTTAAAACTAAGAGACTAGTTCTGGCAGAAACGGACAGACGGACAAACGGACAGACGTACAGACGTATTTCGATTCAGATGGTGATGCTGATCAAGAATATATATACTTTATGGGGTCTAAGGTGTCTCCTTCACTGCGTTGCAAACTTCTGGCCAAAATTAGGGTAAAGGGTATTACCCTTTGCTCTGCAAGGGTATAATGATACCATCGTTGTTTTTTATACCACGATAATGATTTACCGACAGACGGACAGACGATTAATTATTGGTGTTTGAGATGTCTTCTTTACTGCGTTTCAAACTTTTGACTGAAATTGTAATCCCTCTGCAAGATTTTAAAAGCAAACCTTCTGAAGAAACCCAATTTGATGATATATAGGTACTTGAATCGAAAACATCAGCCAAATATAATATGTGGTGCTATTAAAGCTGTGGGTGTCACAGCAGTGGGCTAGTGAGATTACAAAGGGGCGTGGCACAATAAGGTTGTAAACATGTTTCATTTCAATATTTTATCCCAGATATTTCCCGAGATCTGACATTCATACGGACGGACAGACAGAGGGACCGACAAACTGGGCTAGATAAACTCGGCTGATGATTCTAATCAGGAATCTATTTACGACATGGGGTATAAAGTGTTTCTTATGACCTGTAATATACTTCTTAACAACTAAAGTACACTGTTTTACTTGACAACTAGCAATTCGTGTACAGATCTCTTATTGAAAAGTATGACTTTTAATTGGTATACACATTCTGTTGTTCGGACCGTCGTGGCTAAAGAGCCACAGTGATTGTTTGAGCTTCGAGGACTTGATTTATAAGGCACAAGACAACAATGACGCATTCTTCTGATTTAAGTGAATAGAATACAAACAGTATTATATGACAGTTGAGCACAAAACAATTGTCTCTTGTTTAAATTTCTATTGCAGTCGTTATCCTGCTGAGCAGGGGTTCAGTAACACACTTTTTAAATTCCAGCTGCTGGTGTCGTCAGTTCAAAAATTGTAAATGAAAATAGATTACAACAATAAGGATCTTTACAACTCAGAAAAACAAATTTATAAATATCTCAGTATATCTCGCTGAATCTTTACCAAAGGTTGTGCAGTTTTTAGTATATATGCAGTACAAATTTCGGAACGATTCGATTCAATAGTTCTGATATACTGATAATAAACTAAAATAAATAAAATAATTTAGAAAATAAATAATACAACAATCTGTAAACACCGTTTAAAAAAAAAAAATCTTTTTGCAATCTATATACTGTCAGCATAGCAGTCTGGTAAAAATGTTGGGAAAGTTTCTCCGAATTAGCTTTTAAACTGAGAGAAATTTGTACTGAAAATTAGACAGGGGGACAAACTTAAACTTCCTTTTCGACGCAGATTACTATTTTAAATAGTAAAGGTTTGCGATTTGAACAATTTATGTCCCATATTGACACTCTGCCCTATATTTTATGCGACTTTGCTAATTACGTTTAATGAGTAATGTTCATGGAGCACTAGCGAAACAATTTGTTGAGTCTTTTTATATCTATAGCAGGGTATTACATGTATAGTATTCCATCATGTTCTGGTTGTAGCGATAGGCTGTGGATAGGTCCATTTTAAGGAGGATTAGTGTCGTATGCAGTTGTTGTGTTGTACTCCGTTTTTCGACCCGAATTTGGACACAATCACTATTTTGCAATCTTTTTAAGCACCATTTTATTCGAATTTGGTTGAGAGGTAAGCTTTAACTGTAAACGTTGCACACGTACCGCACCGCAACCGCAAACCGTAACGGTAAACCGAACCTGTAATCGATGCCGATACAGCCTCCGATTGCGACAATGGAGTTCTGATTGACGTTCTGGAAAAGCACTGGCTATCAGCTGGGATCTAAAGATACGGTTTGATTTTCGCTTGTCTACTTCTTTGCATAAGTAGAGTAGACCGAGCACTCGCGTTGCTGTGGCTTATCCTGTTGGCCTGAGCTTCATTTTCAACCGTTGACATTATTTTTTTTTTTTTTTTTATTTAAAAGTGTGTTTTCTCTTTCGTTTTGTGTGCCGTAAAATATTGCTAACCATTTTTTCCGGACTGTTTGCTGCCAGCCGCAGAGATTCTGCGCACGGTTTCCTTATTCTTATCTACTTCTACTATTTTTGCTTATTCCTATCTCTGCTCAGTGCGGGAAGGCGCGGGCGTTTTCATGTCCTTTCAAGCACGCGGTCCCTTTTACCCTCACTATGCCATCGCACAGCCCACTCGTAACGGTTGGTGCTGGCTCTTGGCAGCCGTTTTCATCTTACTGCAGGCAGCCAATGAAGACAGACCAATGCCGAGAGACCGGCAAAGCCGTAGCATCGCCACAGACGATAATATTGGGTGGCTGCTCTTGTAACGGCCAATCCCATCGCTCAGGCTCAGAGTATGAAAGCATTTAGATGGATGCAAGGGACTTTATTTTTAGGCAGTGTTTGCGGCTTATATCAGACGATATAAGGCGAGGTGGCCAAGGCTCCAAATCAATTAAACTTATGGCCGTGCATGCGATGCACAACAGTCAAAAAATCTAGCTTCTGTGTTTTAAAAACCACTTATCCACAGACAAGATGACTTTTAAACATAAATTAACCTCTGGCTTCAACTTTTTAACCATATGCATGGCACATTTTAATTTTACACGCGTGTCAACTCTGCCTGCGACTATCATAAACCGGAACACGAAAAGAACCATAGAATTGGGCAACCTCGAAATCCACCAATGGCCGCAACGAAGGGTGGCATCAGTTTGCAGCGGCACCAATCACAGCACACCTTTTCTGCCTACTACTCAAGTGTATTTCGACATCTCTTTCACTCACTTAAAGGGTGGGGTTACAACGCCCCCCCCCACTGGCACGGCGAAAACTGTTCACTGCATTTTAAAAAAAATGTTCATCTTTTTCCAATATTTAAAAACAAGTCCTATATTTTCCACAATGCAAATATATATGTTTATTACATCACTATGCTGCATGTCAAATAAGTCAAACGTCTGCCTGTTTCTTCGCAAACCAACCTATTATAACAACAGCTCCCATAGGAAAAATCGGAAAAAAAAAACCATAACAATATAGAAACCTATGGAAAGATAAAAAAATCGATATAAATTAGTGGAACAAAAAATATACCATCGTTGTTATACCCTTGCAGAGAGTATTATATTTTCAGTCACAAGTTTGCAACGTTGTGATGGAGTCACCTCAGACACCTCACGATCAGAATCGAAATACATACGTCTGCCCTTTCATAAAAATCGGACAAGTACATCATATAGCTGCCATAGGAAATATTGAATTGGCGAAAATAAAATTATAACAGCGTTGTCTTTCATCAGAAATGGATAATTAGCATCACTACCAAACATGTACGGACAGACGTCTGTCCGTCTGTGTCAGGGGCGGACGCAGAAAAAAATTTTGGGGGGGGTCCGGACCCCCCGGACACCCCACCTGCGTCCGCTCCTGGTCTGTGTGTTTCTATGTAATGATTTTTAATAACATGAGATACTAGTCCCAGTTTTAAGATAGTTTTATCTCCATAAAACGGGCGACAGTAAGGGAAAGCTCCTATATAAGGGAGGTAAATTTTACCAAATTGACATGAATTTTAAATTGTGTATATTTCATGAAAATATGATGACTATATCATATAGCTCATATAGGAAAAGTCGATAATCTACACTAATATAAAAATTTGTTTGTTTGTTTGTTTGTTTGTTTGTTTGCAGCGAATAGGCTCCGGAACTACTGGTCCGATTTCAAAAATTCTTTCGCCGATAGAAAGCTACATATATTATAGTGGAGTTAAATAGGCTATAATTTATTTAAAAAAAAACTAGGGATCCGTAAGAAAATTGCAATATTGTCGCATATAAAGTGAGTTGCTACCTCATCACACTGACAAACACGTTCCCATAGCATTTTAACTCAATTTTTGTGTTCACTGTGAAATTGTTAAAAAAAAAGGATTTTTATTCAATTTAAGTTGAACTGTGAAAATTATGTGGATCGTGCATTTGAGGATAAATTCACCACTCTGTCCATAGTCCAAAATGCTTAGAGGACGACGTGCAAACATTGGCCGCAGACATCCAAGCCAGCAGCCAGTATATTCACAAAACTTAAGCGAAGAAAGACAAATGAGCACATGGAGATCATTGGCATCATGCAATCGCTTGGCATTCCAATATGACCCCACTGCGAACTACAGTGATAATGAAAATTTAGATATTGGACCAATGGCGACTATATACCGATATTGCAGTGCGTTAAAGTTCAAAAGAGAAACGCTGGATTGTGCTGCGCAAGTGGAAAAGTCAAACTGGAAAAGTGTTAAATCACCATCTTTCTATACTTCCATATATTTGAAAAATGTTGCAACATTGACTTTTATGTTGTTAAATTGTGTTGACCAGCGAAGCGGACACAGTGGCTCGCCGAAGCTATCTTCCTATCCTGCTTTTAAAATAAAAGCATGATTTTTAATTAATTTAAAAATTTGATATTTTAAAAACAGGTCCAGTCCATTAGCTTCAAAGTTGTTTATAATGTTGCATACTTTTTAGATTTTTTTGGGTTGTAGAAAATGTAGTAAGAAATGTAGATATTGTCGAAATCTACATTACCTTGTAATTAAACTGAATGCACATTCCCTTCATATACACAAATTATTTAAATATATATTTATTATATATATTTAATATATATATGTACATATATATATATATGTTGCGACGAAAACTCGATGCCTTGATTGGTCCCCAGACAGACTTATACACTTATATCCTTTTGCTTAGTGCGTCTTCCGGGTATAAAGTCGCTATAAGCGGATTCAACTGTATTTAGATTGATAGATAATATAGAGATATCAGCGAGCCGAATCTTATATGCCCTTGCAGTAAACACAAATGTAGAGCAATATGCATAAAAAGCTAAACAATGTCGACGATTTTTCTATTAATTTTCTATATTTTCAACAATTGTTTCCTGAAATTTAATTCAAAATTCAAAAGTCATTAGAAAACTCTATGGTATATCCAAAAAATCATGCTTTTATGATAAAAGACAATGATGTTAGGGGCCGTTCAAATATTACGTAAACAGATTTATTTCAATTATTATTATTTGTATGAAATGAAATTCGAAGTTTAAGGGTCGTTATAAATCTCAATATATACATTTTATTAGGATCAGGTGAGTCTCTTGAGAAATCTTGACAACCGGCTTTAAAAATACAGCTTAGAGAAAAATTTTCCTGGAGCGCGTACTTTATTTTGTCTCGATCTTAAACACTGTTTCTCGGATCGAAATTTATGGACATGTCTAGAAGACATGTTGTAGAATTCAACAATATAAAAAATCGATTTTTTAAAACAGGGAAACCCATGTAACCCCTTAAGCATCAGTAGTCATCATACAACCAACTAAATAAATGGCACAACTGTTACTTTTCTCCAAAAGAGCATCGCCGAGATTTTTTTTATAATGTATCTTTCATTTGACCATAGCACACCAACCCTACAAAAAGCTATTATGACTTTTTTTTAGCAGATGCAAGCTTATGTTTTGGGAATTGGTTGATTTTAATTAGATTTATTGAATGATAAGCAAAACCATAAGTTTAAAACTCTGTCCTATTTTCCTTAAAAGAAAATTCTGAGTTGCGCTCGGCAGCAATATATGTTATCGGCCTTTCTGTAATGGTAGCTACTTTATAACAACTGCGATTTAATAGCAGAACATTGATGTTATGACCTGTTTTAAAGGGTCTTATAGGGACCGGGGTAAAAACAAAAGTACGTGGAATACTTCCTTTCCTTTTTAATAAAACTAGTAATGACGAACTTTTTAGCTTCCTCTGCACTTGTGGCTTAAAATGGGAACAATGTTCAGCACATATAACTTTTTGTACGTTCTGATTATGTGGACGTTGAAATCTACACCGCATTGTGTGATCCACCTGTGAATCAGCACTAGAGTTTCGATCGTCGCCGAGGAAACAGTGAGGGGCAGCGCCCAGTTTCCCAGTTTCCAATGACCATCTCCCTGACCAAACAAAATAAATAAAAGAAACAAAAAGAGTTCTGTCGCAGCCAGGAAGCAGCTTTGTGGTCAAAGCACATTTTTTCAATTAGGTACCAAGTTACTTGAGCCAATTCCTACAAAGCCGCAGAAAATTGATCTGATGGCGGTCACTTAGTATTGTGAGAGAATGTTGTCAAAGCGAAAATGGGTGTGAATTCCTACGTGGGAGATTGGGTGCGTACCCGCCTGGTCACGCAGTAATTGTAGTTAAGTATTTAGCTTACCATCGCCAGAAATGCTGCCTTGCGAGCTGTGTGAGTCTTCTGAAAAGATAGGAGATCATATTTTGCATTTTAATATAGATTCAAATACAGGTATGCGTTGATTTGTGGTACCTGCCCCGTTTTGCACATCATTCATAGCAGTCATCCATTCGACACTTTGGGCCTGTGACATAAAATTACCAGCAGACGGCGGCGTAGCACCACCTGATATGCTGCTCAAAATCCTATTCGAATATTCGTCAAACTTGTTGGCTGGTAGAGAATAGATAAAAAAAAGAATAGAAAGACATACATAGAATACATATAAAATGATAAACATTTTTGCTATTGCAAAGGATAATTTCAGTTAGAAAGTGTAACTCAGTAAAGGAAACACTTTATACTCTAGATTACCCTCACCACGCGAGTTAATATCAACATGTCTTGCTGGTTATGTTATGATGTATTTATCACATGATGGTTATATTGATTAATTTTATTCAACAAGATGACTAGCATATCCCAACCTCTGCATATATGTACATATTCATATGCCTAACATCAGTTTTAGTTTTATTAACCGAAAGCAAATGTAGTTATTATATTTAAGTTCGCAGATAAGAAATCGTGGAACGCTGAAAGGGAGGACATGTAGAATTTCCTTATTCCAAACATTCCGTGACTTGGAGAAAACATCATTTCATTTAATTTGAAATTCCTCAGCTTTCATACAATTCAACATGAATGCAGGAAGAATAGATTTCTGCGACTTCTGGTTTCAATGACAAAAGCATGGCTGGGGGATCGCGTCCCGAGTGCACGGCTCTTGAAGCTCGTTGTACTGTCCTCCACCTCCTTCGGAAGCAAAGGCTATTGTTCTTCAGTTTGGATTACCTTAGACGCTTGGATTGCCTTAGACTAACATCCTTTACTTAAGCAGTTCTCGGCTAAACATGTTAATAGATTAAAAATTCAGTCTATTTGTATTCGTTTATGTTAATGTAAGATTACATTTTTTAATAGTCCCACATAGATATATATAAGTAATATACTATTCCATGGGGAAATAACCAATACCTTTTTTCTTCAATATATGATTGTCCTGCTACCCGCAATAACATAAATTATGATTACCTTTCGACTTGTCTTCCATCTGTGAAGCTGCATACAAGTTGCTTCCGGCATGTTGCTGCTGGTCATGCTGATTTTGATTTGAGTTTATGCCAATGCTCAGGTTATCACCAGTCGATGTGCTCTGCAAGGTGTGTAATGTCGGTGGACTGGCCTGATGTTGTTGCAGCGATAGATGATGGTGTTGCAATTGCTGATGGTCGTGATCATGCTGCCCTGTGCTGGAATTCAGTGATTGTTCTTGGGCACTGTGCAGAACCTGCGGCTGGTGGATAATTCGGTGGGGAAGCTGATGTGAGAGTGTCCCAAGCCCATGGCCAAGATGTGATGTCTGAATATCCATTATGAGCATCAGAGCCTTGAAAGAGAGTAATTGATATACAGAAAAATGTTGGTCCTACATTTTTTACACATAGTTAATAATAAAAGACTTGTCCATTTCCCATTATGCCCTTGCAGAAGGAAGTATAATTTCAGTCAAAAGTTTGCATCGCAGTGAAGGAGACATCTTAGACCCCATAAAGTACATCTTTATATTCTTGATCAGCATCACCATATACCAAAAGTTGTGTAGTTATTCGACGCAGTATATATGTCGGATCGGGTGACTATATCGCATAGCTCCCATAAGAGAGATCGGAAAAGTAACGGGCAAAAATTATCACGCCGTTGTTTTTGATCGTATCGACTTGATTTTTTTCAGATGGTGTTTTTTAACTACTTTTTAATTTTGAATTAAATTGTATTAAAATCGGATAACTATATTGTAAAGCTTCCATTGAAAATATGAATACAATAAGAAAGGAAGCTGGATTCGGCTTATATGACTCGAAGTCATCAAATATTATTATTATTATTATTTATTTTATTATTTTCCCAGGCTACAAGCTATTGCTTATTTATTATTGCCCTAGTCACATTGAATCGAAATTTAACATATATATTATATATGCTTAAAGTAACTTAAAACTATCATTTAGAAATTTAAAATTTAAAAAGGCTTTGCTTCAATTTGAGATCTAAAAGTTGAATTATTTTTAGTAAAATGGTTATTCAATTTTCAGTCAGAAGTTTCCAAAAGAGGCAAATGGGGCCTAAATATTATTGATCAGTATCACCCGATACAGCCAATAGCCATGAGTCTCATTTAGCTCGCTGAAACTTTACTAAAAGAATTTATGCTAGTGCAGTGTATATGGCATGTCGGACCGGGATCGGAATAGGTATATTCTTTAGCTGCTGCCAGAGCAAGTACCAGAATAAAAACAAGAGGCAATGCTGGACTTGGAGATGCCCGACACTCGAATAAACAACTTCCTTAGGTGTGACAACTTTTTGAAGATCTCGACATCCATACAGAGAGCAGATATATATAGTTCTTCGTTCAAGGTGTTACATACTCTTCAAAACACATTTAAGCAGTGTTAAGTAGAAAATTTGTATAGTTTCGTTGTTCTTTAACGTTCGTATATTTCACAAAAAGTCAAGTCCATAAATTCTATTAAACAGCACAGTCAGATTTTAGTTTTAATTAAAATAAGTAAAGAATTTTGTAGTGTAGCGCATTTATAGAGTTTATAGAGTGCCGGTCTAACTAAAAACAGTCCAGAAAACTAACCTTCAATGCTGCTTAGGGCATTTGCTATTGTATACACAAAAACAATTGCTCATGGGGTTATGGGCTTTGATATGCGCGACAGCAGGCAGCGGCGTTTCCCGCTCTTTTAATCGTGAAGTGAAACGAAGTCGTCACCAGCTACCTTGCTCCTTTGTCCAGCAATGTGTTCTGCCTTCCCGCTTCTACAGACCCGCCAGAAGGTTCAGGCCGCGCAAACGTGGTTGCTAGCACTCATTCACCTGTTGTTAATTGACCTTTTCGGGACTATCTCTCCCCTACAGGTTCAAGTAGTTGGAGGATCAAACCAGACAAGGCCGGGTGAGTGCACAGTGTAGACTCATGCCAGAGTTTGTCTAGGCCATCTGTTTTTCTTTTAGGCATACATTTATTTGGAGTATAAAGTTATTGCTTATTGATTTCTATAAGCCCTTTTTTTATGAGCTTACAGAATTATATTTCCAAGAATTTCTATATAAATTATTTATGCTTTTATTTTCACTACTAATTAATTCGAAACCCATCTTTGTGCATCTTTATACAACAACATATTCAGACCATTAAAAAAACTTGTACGCATAAAAAATTATTATTAAAATTATTGATTATAAAGTTGCTTTTTACTAAAAAAAACATCCTGTGTTAAATACCAACTTAAAAATTTCAAATTTTATGTAAATGGAAATAAGAATTAAGAAAAAAAGTCATGGTCGGCCATGCCAGTCCTGCTACAAGGTCACTTGGGTTTCTACACTTTGTTCTTTTTAATTTCACAATCAATTCAGAAAAATAAAAGTGGGAAAAATAAACGCATTTTCACACACTTCAACGGAATAATGGCGTGGCGAGTCAGAAAACTTTGCTAAGACAATTAGAAGCTCAAGGTCAGGATCGTGGGTAAATTTCAGGTGAAGTTCGGCTTAGCATAGAGCATAAAATCATAAAATGTAAATATTTAAAAAAAAAAGCTAAGTTACATTTATTTAACAGTGGGATTTTTTAGTTTACTTACTGAATCTCTTTATATCAGTTTATTTGCTCAGGATGACAACAACATTGGTGCGCCAATTGTATTAGAGTTTCTTGGAAAACGAATTTAAAATCACAGCTATAGATTCCGAAAGTACACTCGCAGTATCACTCAAAGTATTGTATTTTTTTTAAGTACTTCTATCCAAAACAGCACTTGGCAGAATAGAGACACCGCGTTCCACCTGTGGGCTACGAGGCAACGGAGTAACACAATTTTCAGGTGGATCTTGAAGCGCACGCCAAGAGATCTCGAGCGAAACTAAATTGTTGAATGGCAATGGACGGCGGAAGCCGATCGTACACCGCTCAAACCCCAGCGACCACCTTTCTGAGCGGGTTTCTAGTGGCTTGGCTTATGTGTTTTTGAGTCTCGCTCAAAACCTGGCCCAAGACGGCTTTACGGTTGGTCGGTTCCATTCGCGCTCAAACCGACTGTCGACTAATGGGGAGACATATCGTGCTGGTCGGATCCAAAAGCTGGACTTGAAATACGATCATTCTATATGGAATGAGTGGGACGACACAGAGAGCGAACCAAGTAGAAAAAAACAAGTAGAGTGAAAGAGTACAAAGCAATTCCTCTTTTTGCTTTGAACGTTCTTCAAAGTGTTCAAATAGGCAAGAAGTTTTTACTAATAATCTACTTTTGTAGGCTTGTAGGCAGACGTCCATAAGTCAATGTTATGATAGCACTGCCACAGCTACTTGAGAGCAAAACATACCCAAAAATCTAGCAAAACTTTCAAACCGCATTGTTAGGTATACATATAGATATATGTACATATAAATTGTATTATATGAGAAAAGAAAGCTTCCTATAAAAGTGCAAATGGACTAAACTTGTAGACAAATTTTTTAATAAAATCTAACAAACAGACAGGCAGAGGATATTGAATTTTAAGAGGATATTTAAATTCAAATTTAATAACCACTGGTGAAAAAAACAAAGCCATGGAGAGTTTCAATAATCAGCACACTATATTTTATAATTACTAAATGTATAAACTATTTTTGGAAATTTAAGAAAAATATTTTTTTATATGGTGATATTATATAACAAATTTATAAAAATACTTGTTATAAAAATATACACTTAAAGGCATTTTCAAAAAGCATGAGAAACACTGTGTAGTTACTTGCGTAGAAATCTGTCTATAAAATATTTCAGTAATAGGTAAAAAAAACTCTTGCGACCTCATAGGGTATTTACATATATCCCTGATCGGAACTTTAGGATCCAACTCCCGGATGATAAAAGTGATGAACACGCCTACTAAAATTAATTTAATATTTATAATAATATTCATAATATTTTTATTTTGTCTTTATTTTCGATTTCCGACTATTTGTATCATTAAGATCGGACTTTATTAAAGATTATTACCTAAATCAAATAAAAAATTTGAGGAAGTTAAATTGCATACTGAGCGTTAAAACCTACCATAGGGGTTCTACTGTAGGACTGGAAAGAATATTTTGTCGAACGAAAGGGGGACTGTTCACGTAGACAATCAACCCCCTTTTTGGTTTTAACTTTGAGTGACCTGCATTCTACAGGTTGACCAGAGCGACAAATTCCTATATACGAACGCATTCGTATATATGGTATATACAATACCAGTTTTTAGGTATGTAGTGAATTATAAAAACAGTAATTAATATAAGTAGAGTCGGCACTAATTTAAATTGTAAAATGTTCAATATGCGTTCGTAGAGTAGTATTCTTTTCTTTCTTTTAAATAGAGTATTATACTTTTAAGGATTAGCCAAATACAAATAAGTTTTACAGAGTTTTACAGAGTTATCAGTCATGCGAGAGTCAGTATAGGGGAATATAGGAAAGGACTCTAAAATTGGTATCACTGAGCCGGCCTAACACAAGTTGTTTGTACCCAGTATCCAGCTACCCAGTATCCAGCTAGCAAAGCGAAAACGGCGCGTGCCAAGCAATTTTCTACTACCGTTGCAAACTACACGGAAGGGAGAGGAGAGATCACTCGAGCGTTTCAGAATCTAGAGCTTGAAGCTATTAGTTTAAGAAACTAGAAACTCAAAACACTGGTAAGAAGGCCTGCGTCATGGGTTTGTTTAATATTCTTTCAAAAATTTACCTATTCTACAAATAATTATCCCAATTAATCGATGTTTCTATAAGCAACATTTAATAGTAGAGACGAATAGTACTGTTTTTCTGACTTTGCTTGTAAGTAGTTGCATACATGTAAATATTTTTTTATATTTTAACCTCTTTATATATCTCCCATCCCTTAGTTTTCCTCAAACGGAGAAAACTCCAGATACCGACAATACGCGCGCTTTATATATGGAACACCTGTTAGACCGGACTGCTGCATATGAAAACCTACCCTCTGTTTTTTAAATTCGTTCTTTAGACTTTTATGTAATGTGGTTAAAATGTGTGTTATAACAAAGCTGGCGCGAACACACTTGCGAAAAGTTCAATGATCTTGAATCTTTGAAATCAAAGGTGCATTCAAAAATTCAAAAGTGCAAGTACATAAAAAAAGTAATGAATTTAGCTGGATTAATTTTTCAAATTATTGCTATCTGATTTTATAGATTTAAATAAATTTTTAAACATTTTTTTAAATTACTTGCTTCTGCCAAATGATGTACTATGATATTTGACCGAACAAAGTGTACATAAAAATACGTCTGTCTTTGGTAACTATTATTAAAGCACATGCCTATGTATATACGTACAAGCATTTTTTATGAATTTTATAGGTCTTGATATGAACAATCGGTATTCATGTGTTTTTGGTATGAAATTCGGTATTTCAATCGTGGCTCGTGGCTTTTCACGGTCTGCAGGCCAACCGAGACAGCTTTTCCGCCGTTTCTTTTGGTTGTTGTTGACTGCTAACTTTAGGTACTGGAACAGCCTTTGTTGTTTCTGATGTTATATACTGCTTATTTATACTACTAACTATTTTTGTTGGCATACCCTTGCAGAGAGTTTGATAATCATTTTCAAAATTTTGTTGCACGGGGAAATTTACTTCGCGATTGTTACCATCTACAGTTTAGAAATTCCAAGTTTATATTTTAATAATTTTTCATTTTTTTTCTTTTAGGCAAAGTACATTAAATTAATATTTATTTGGATAATCATGAAAATAAAATAATGCCCGATACGGCTAGGTAGTAGTATATAATAAAATGTTTCTATGAAATTTTTGAAATTCATGAGTTGTCAAAAACACTATTAGTTCTATATAGATCGCTGCTATATGGAATAATCAGATTTTCATGAAATATTTTTGATTCAACCGTAGTTAACAAACTGGATATTTTAAAAATCATCCTTGTCCAATAAAAAAACGTTATTAAAGTTTTTGTTCCACAAAGACGGGACTTGTAGAGTAATACTGCATTTATAGAGTGTAATAAGCTGAAGAAAGCACTTGCCACCCCATAAAGTATGTATATTCTTGATCAGGATCAACCGACGAGTCAATCTATGTCTGTCTATCTCTCATCTATTCGTCCGTATAAAAGTCGAGCTCTCGCCAATTATAGGAACTCAAATATTGAAATTCAAAATGTAGATATGTACTTTTTGTTCGTACGCAGTCCAAGTTTGATAAATTACGCCCACAAAACAATCAACAAATCGAGAAAATATCTATGTATGCTCGCAGTTTTTACGTTACAATATATTTGATATTGATATATTTTGATTTTACTTCTAAAAACGCAGAAAACCGCTTTTTATTTTAATTTGCCACGGCCACTTTCACGTCCACCAGCCTCAGGAAGCGTCATCACCTTCCTGTTTGAACGTCAATATCCTGAAAAAATTCGGAGATATTGGGATTTAACCTACAGGTTTAAATAGTTAATTTTAAAGTAAGTGCCACGCCCACTTTAAAGCTCACATATCTGGAGCCAATACAGACACCTTAACAAATTCAGGCACTACACATACATCTGAGTATCTTATCTTTTCTAAGGCAGCTAGATACAGTAATCCAATTTGAATGAAATCTAAATAAAATGTATCTTCAATGTCCCAGCAATCATGGAAAATTGTTTAATGGCAGCTAGATACAAAAATCAGGCAAATCGAAAAGAATGAAAAAGACTTTCGTAAAAGCAGCCTAGCGCACCCAGATCGACGAAATACGTAATTCAACTACATATAATATAAGAAAGAGCAAAAGCGAGAATGGTGGGTGACACATTTTGTTTATTGAAGTACTCAGATAGAAGAAAAAAACAGGAAAATTAAGTCGATCTGCCATCGTACTGAAATCAACTCTAGTAAACGTTCGCCAGTCCTATGCGCAATCAATAAAAAAATTCCATCTTCCAAAGCGAAATTAAAACCAAAAAATTAAAAAAAAAAAAAAACAATCCTACCGCAGTCTAGCTCAGACAAAACCCGTAGAAAGGCTAATATAAACAATTAAAAACAAAAACTGATAATCAAATAAAAATAAAATATACATTACTCCTAGGCTATATACATAATTAGGTTACAGTCATAAGACCGATTTTTAGACAATGCTGTTTTTTTTTTTTTTTGGGTTTTTCACTATTCTGCATGTCTGCATATATCACCCTTAAAAAAAAACACTTTATATTATTAATGTAAACTTAATATTTTAGCAGAAAAAGCCAAATAATATTTGGGTTGTAGCAGTCATTTTAGACTGTATTTTTGAAATGTCCGCTCAAGTAATCGGACCAAGTGGTGGTCACTTCTAAAAGTTGCCACTGTATTAGATATGAGACACTTATATCGATGCACACATTTCTTGCTATCGATAAATAATTACTTATAGCCTAGCTTCACTGTATTGGGCCATCTATCGAGTTAGCCATTAGTCCAACTACTAAAAAATTCAATTTAAATTTCTTAGAAGCTTCTACTTGTTTGATAATACAAATTATATAAGGAGTTCATTAAGGGAGTATTCTACTGTAGAAGAGCCATGCATTTGGCCCGGTTTTTTAAGCGCTGAAGCGCTTCATAAAAAGGAGGGTGTCCTGGCGTGCATTATTGATCTGAAACATAAAAAACATAAACGGTGGCAGTTGAAAAAAGAATATTTTTTTAAATATTTTTTAACAATTTTGAATTTTTTACAAATACAGTAGAATCCTGTTATAACGACTCCGCTTATAGTGTCCGTCCGGGTATTGCGACGAAAACTCGATGGCTTGATTGGTCCCCAGACAGACTTATACACTTATATCCTTTTGCTTAGTGCGTCTTCCGGATATAACGACGAAAACTCGTCGGTCCCTTGAAAAATATTCATAGCTCGTTTGTAAATAAGAACTAATAGCATTTTTATATATTTTTTAAAAATTTTTAAAAGCACAAATAACGTATTATCCCAGCAATGGGGCAACGCCAAAAAAGCTTTAAAAGCTTCAAGCTGCATGGTGCGCCTGCTTAAGAATGCTATGTCATTGAGGAACCGTCGAAGGTACAAAATATTGTTTCCTTGCTAAAACAAAAATTTTTTTAAACACGTAAAACATTTTGATATGTTGTAATTGTAAAAACTCGTTTTTGGATCCAAAAAATAAATAATAGATTTTCCAAATTCGTGAATAATCCGTCTAATAGCAACAAGGTTTAATTTTTTGTAAAACACAATAGTTTTACAATGCAGAAACACATGATATTTGATACTATAATTTCCGCTGACTCCGCCGCACTTGTAAGTAGCCAATTGGCGTCGTCTGGTCTCGACTTCTTCTGTTGTATGTATTTTTTATGTTTATTATATGCTTTGGTTAGGACAGGCGTGTCTGTGGGGGATATTTGTATGGTAGTTGACTCCTTGGAGGCACCTGAAGTCCTGTTTTTGTTCGCCGATTCTGTTTTAACTTAATTTTATGTAGAGCCATTCAGCTCAAAAGCTTTAAATTATAACTAAGCTGCGTGAATTGAAGCTTTTCCGCATTGTATTTTGTATTATAAACAATTTTTTACGGAGGAACAATTTATTATGTGTTACAAAGTCAAAAATAATATATAATTTAATGTTTCGATCTAAAAAAAAACAAGAAAGGAAGCTACCCTTGCAGTCATCAAATATGTCGAACAAAATGCACAAAGGTTAAAGAACATCAAAGCTAAGATGATTTTTCTATTCATTATACCCTTGCAGAGCAAAGGGCATTATAATTTCAGTCAGAAGTTTGCAACGCAGTGAAGGAGACACCTCAGACCCCATAAAGTATATATATTCTTGATCAGCATCACGATCTGAATCGAAATCCGTCTGTCTGTTTCTATGTAAACTAGTCTCTCAGTTTTAAAGCTATAGTGCTGAAACTTTCCGAAAAGTTGTGTAGTTATTGCACGCAGTATATAAGTCGGAACGAGCCGGATCAGCCGACTATATCGGATAGCTCCCATACAAGAGGTCAAAAAAATAAAGGGAAAAAAAATATTACGCCGTTGTTTTTCATCGAATTGACTTGATTTCTTCCAGATGGCGTTTTCTAATTACTATTGAATTTTGGATTAAATTTTATCAAAATCGGATAACTCTATCATATAGCTGCCATAGGAAAGATCAAAAAATATATATAGAAATAATGACAAAATAATCATAACTTTGTTGTTTTTTATCCACGAGCATGACAATATAATATGGCCCTTCTTGTTTGAAATTATTGATTGTGTTTGATTTTTATGTACTTCAAGTTCAGTATTTGATAAAAATTAATTTTTGAATTTCTTTCATGTTCTTGAATACTTTCAGATCTTTAACTTTAGCTCTTGATTTCAAAAAGCTAACCATCCTTAAATCGTATTTGGCATCTTAAAATAAATAACTTAATTATTTACAATCTAATTCATGTACTCACTGCGAAAAGCCTTGGCGCACTGCAATCTTTCGCCTTCTTGAAGTAATATAATAACTGCAACCACTTTATCCACAAAATTTACACTTTACACTTTAACCTGAAATTAAATAAGAAACATAAAATAAAATAAGTAATTTGTTGCAAAACCTTTGTTACAGTAAGAGTTAGTATTTATTTGTTAGTAAAAAAGGTATTTACCTCTTTGGGTTATTGATTCACTGCATCTTGAAGTTCACTCCAAGAAGGAAGGTATAGTCATCACCTGTAATGAAAAGAAAATTTGAAAATATGTATTAGTTTAATTATTTTATACAAATCGATTGTTTAAAAAAATACATACCCAAATGAGTTGATGCACTGCATTCTGGGGTGGAGCTCAATAAGATAATCACTGCAACCACTTTATCCGCACCATTAACACTTCACCCTGAATTTAAATAGAAAAAATTTATAATAAATAATTTGTTAAATAATAATAGTTAGAATCAATTTGTTAGTAAAAAAGATATTTACCTCCTTGGGTTATTGGTTCACTGCATCTTGAAGTTCACTCCAAGAAGGAAGGTATAGTCATCACCTGTAATGAAAAGAAGGATTTCAAAATATTAGTTCAATTATTTAATACAAATTAATTATTTAAAAATGAAGAGAAGGGCTTCAAAATATTAGTCAAATTATTTAATACTAGAGGTCCTGTGTCCGCTTCGCTGGTCAACACAATTTAACAACATAAAAGTCAATATTGCAACATTTTTCAAATATATGGAAGTATAGAAAGATGGTGATTTAACACTTTTCCAGTTTGACTTTTCCACTTGCGCAGCACAATCCAGCCGTTTCTCTTTTAAACTTTAACGCACTGCAATCTAAATTTAAGAAATACATACCCCAATGAGTTGATGCACTGCATCCTGGAGTGAAGTTCAATAGAAGATCACGCCATTAATCCTTGATCTTGCAGCCTGTTCTCCAGTCCATTTTGGTGGTATCAGCATATATCTTCGGTAACCACATTCTTACAACTATTCTTACTATATATATTATCATAAGATGACTTTAGTTGTTTTAGATAATTAATTGTGTTTGATTTAGGAGTACTTCAAGTTCATTATTTGAACAAAATCACCTTTTGAATTTCTTTCTTATTTTTCTTGAATAATTTCAGAAATTTATCTGTTGCTCTTGATTGATCTTAAAATTAATAACTTAATTATATACTGTCTAATTGATGTACTCACTGCGAAAAAAACTTGGTGCACTACATCCGAATATCCTACTCCAAGTTACAAGTAAGATGGTGTCAGCAATTATTTTCTGCAAGCAGCCAAACACACAACCAAAAACCTGAAAAAAAATAAAAAAAAAATAAAAAAAAATAAAATAATATTTAATAAAATAATTGCATTACATGTACAAAGACCACGTCATCACTTGCTTAATAAAAAAAACTGCTACCCACCTCTTCGGGTTTTGATGCACTGCATCCGGGAGTGGAATCCAGTAGGAGGAGTCGACCCTTGATGCACTGCATCCGGGAGTGGACTCCAGTAGGAGGAGTCGAAGAAGAAAACGTTAAAAATTTAAAATGATTGATGTCGATGACGTGGCCATATTAATTTAATTAACATATTAAAATAAATAATTGCATTACATTTACAAAAGACCACGTCATCACTTGCTTAAAAAAAAAACTTCTACCCACCTCTTAAGGTTTTGATGCACTGCATCCTGGAGTCCACTTCATGCAGGAAGGTATCCGCCACTTTCAAGTTCATGCCAAGTCAGGCTATGATGCACTGCATCCGGGAGTGGACTCCAGTAGGAGGAGTCGACCCATGATGCACTGCATCCGGGAGTGGACTCCAGTAGAAGGAGTCGACCCTTGATGCACTGCATCCGGGAGTGGACTCCAGTAGGAGGAGTCGGCCGGATACTCCCTCTTCACCAACTCACACGCACACACACACACTTCTAGAGACCTGAGAGAGTTTCTTAGAGAAACTGCCGGTTATCCCGGAGAACTTGAGAAATTGGCCAAAATCAAGGGGTATCCCACTACGAATCAGCCAGAACGAGTTGGGAATTATAGGTGCAAGAAAACGTTAAAAATTTAAAATTATTGATGTCGATGACGTGGCCATATTAATTTAATTAACATTAAGTTAACATTACATTTACATTATATTAAATTAACATTAAATGAACATTTTATTAACATTATATGAATTTTAATTAACATTTCACATTTTTTTTAAATTCTTTAACCAACAGCATCATTTGAATTTTTCTTATGTTTTGGCCCATAATAAATAATTTAATTAAATTTCATGAAAATCAGACGACTATATCGTATAGCTGTCATAGGAGCAATCGGTGAAAATATGAAAAAATAAGTAGAAAAATCGTTATTACTGCGTTGTTAACAAGTGATAAGTTATCCGATTTCGAAAAAATTTAATCCGAAATTCAATAGTAGTTAGAAAACGCAATGTGGAAGAAATCAAGTCGATCTCATCAAAAACGACGGCGTTAGAATTTTGTATTTCAATCTCTTGTATGGGAGCTATCCTATATAGTCGCCCGATCCTCGGCTTGCCGAAGTTAGCTTCCTTTCTTTTCTTTTTTTTTGCTCTTGTTGGAAGCTTAATGAAAATCAGTTTTTTTTTAAATATCTTTAATCAGGTAATCATGAAATGGCTGTCAGTGTTTGAGCACAGATAAATTAAGTTTAGTTTTTAATTTAATTGAAATAAGGAACTCACAATAAATTTGATTTCTCAGGCTCGAAAATGAATACAGGCATCCCCAGCGAGAAATATGTTCGATGGATTGGATTGGATTGCTTACCGTATCTGTAAAACTGTCACTACCAAGTGACACCAAGGGACACTGCCAGTGCTACTTGTGTGACAAATATCAACGATGCGGTTTTCCTTTGACCCTCACACGCACTCTGAGCAACCCCTTAAGGGCAACAGATGCTTCTTCAATTGCCAATGTCTATGCTGTCGCCAGGGATGCTGTATCGTCGTTGTAAAGTGCTGCTGCTGCTTTAGCTTCAACTGCTGCAACAGCTGTGGCTACCGAAAATCATTTCCCCATCCGGCTCTAGCACGCAGCAAAGTCTCTGACTCCGAAGTTTTAAGCGGATCAAAGCTACTGGGAGCCATTTTGGTGCTTGTACGCTGGACAACTGCATTAGCAACGCTTCTGACAAGCTGTATTCTTCTCGATATTTTCTCGCTGCTCAACCAGTCTGGTGTTTCGGATGGAAATCGCACGAATGACAGATCGGTGCAAGTATCCGTATCTGCGACGCCAACCGAAACTTCCAACAACAGTTCGGAAGTAAAACTAAAGTTATTTTATGGGTACGAGTCTTTCCACATAAGCAACGATCAGCAGGTGAAATCAAACGATCTCGACAAAATGTTTTGCAAAAGTCGTAATCGCAAACGTCAGCGAAGAAGACGCCGTCGACGAAGGCGGAGACGGCGCCGGCACAGTAACTCAGTTAGCAACACGCGGCAAAAAATCCATCGAAAGCCAGATAAATACCGACGAACTGGTCAACTGGCACCAAATAAAGACAGCTTATTTCGACAGCAACTAAGCCTCAGCATTGGGACATGCCAATCGTTAGAGACGAACTATGGATTAAGTTACGCCATGGTGGCAGAAGAAAAACTTCTGAGTCAATCAGAAAGAAGCGTTATAATGTCGCCTTTAAGGGATTTAACGTCGCCTTGGCTATCGACACAAAATTCAATGCGTAACTGCTTGAAGATCAAACGCAACAGGACCAATCTTATTTGGCTTCTTATAGGACTTGTTTGGTTTGAAGTAAAACTCATAAACTGCAATGGAATAAGCAGCAGCAATTACTATGCTTCAAATTTGGATACTCATAAGGGATGCACTTTGTGCGACGAAGGAGGCAAACTTAGCTTTTACAACGACAAAGGTAAGATAAAATGTTTAAATGTTTTAAAGATATTCTGAACGGTTTTCGTAAAGAATCAATAAAGAAGACAGCCTGACAGATATTAAAAAAAAACTAATAGCTTAATTTTCTGTCGATTGAAATAACTCTAATCTAATTAGGATAAACGAGCTAGGTTGCTCGTTTAGCATGGCGAACTTAGTTAGTCGTTGGGTCTCTTACAATTTCGGCTTTCCCAGCGTTGAAAGCATCTGACTGAAATTATAATAACAAGAAAGAAAAGTCGAGTGACTAAACTTCTAGAACCCACTACTCAGACTAACATTCAATTACATTTTCTGAATATTAAGTTAGAATCAAAAATACTCCCCATACAATACCTGTATAAAAATACAAACTGTTTAACTTACATAACACTCTACAATTGTCACATTTACACAGATAACCCACACACAGACTACAACATCTACAACAAATACCATACCAACAATTACTTCAACAACAAAAACAGTGAACTTCACAATCACATTGAGTCCAGCGACAAGATTCGTTTGGAGTCGATAAAACGGCAAATTTTAACGAAACTTGGTCTTAGCCAGAAGCCAAATGTTTCACACCCACTATCTAAGCAATTTATTTGGGAGACAATATATCGCGCAGATGGTGGTCAAATGATGATCAACAATGCATTTGAGAGTAATTCCAGACCACGGACGTTAGCTCTACCCGGAATGCACATGTTTAACCGTCATCGCGAAAGCATCTCCAGTAGTGATCAAGATCGCAATCATTATCAATATCGATCCCAGCTTGATTATACATTCAACACAACTAAGAGCTTTGTGTATGAAAAAGTTTTTAAAAGCCGTCCTGCGGACGAAAAAAAAACACAAATTCAGCAGGACGACTTGAAAAATGACTACCTAAAAGAATGGCCAAGGAAAGGTGAATTGAAAAGTATCTCTCGTTTTGCGTCGAAGTATACAACTCAAGTTCAAGACCAGCCCCAGAGTTTGACCAAAATGCAGAAAAATGGATACCATAATGAAAAGAGCAGAAAACAGCAGCAAATGGTTGCAAATGCGTTTAAAAAATCGACATATCTGATAGATATAAATCGTAGTAGTGATAGTAGCGCCCAAAATGGCATAAATGGTGAAATACGGCGCAACGCTCATAATTATATTTATGATTACAGTGCTCCGACTCCAGATAACAGTCAGTACCATGGAAGTAGCTCAAACCTTGGTTATCAGCCAGTCCTAGCGAATGTAGAGGACGATAAACAAAAGCTGCCTTATGAATCGGTTGTTTATGACCAGGAAAATATTGATCACGAAGATTTTTTTGGCAATACTCAGGAAATAATTACATTTGCAGAAGAAGGTAAGTATCTTGCGTCGAACAAGGCACTTCGAATGCAGTAAAAAAATGTAATCAAGAATGTTACCATTTTGGGTAAGCTCATGCTTATATATACCCTTCCTGTTATTACAAATGTCGAGAATGTTTTTCCTATTGTAAGTCGCTATTATGAAAGTGTGCTACTCTGGGCTTGTCAAATTTTTAATTAGTTTTTTAAAGTTAATAGAAATAACTTTTTACTATTTTTATTTTTATTTTTGTACCCTTGCAGAGCAAAGGGTATTATATTTTCAGTCACAAGTTTGTAACGCAGTGAAGCAGACAACTCACTTCATTTTGGTCAATTATCTAATAACATTTATAAATCAATTTACATTTTATTTGAAGGAACACAATTTCGACAATACCGAATACTTGAATTTTCGCCCCAAAACCGCCGAGTTCCTAACCAAAAACTATCCATACGGAGCGCGCAGATTCACTTGCGGATAGATAAGCCACACAGCTTATGGATGGAAAAAGCGAACAAATTAGAGGAAGATCACTTGCTCAATACCAAACGGAAATGGCGGGCCAATAAGCCTCATCATAGGATAAAAGTGTGGGTATTTCAATTATCAACTGCAATAAATATTACGGAGAAGGTAATACTAAGTTAATGTTATTTTTCGAATGAGGATGTTAATGAAGTTTACTATTAGGGAATAGACAAGGCAATCATGTTCCGGGCTTCCTTCGAAGTGAACACCAAACGCTTAGGATGGCAAAAATTTGATTTAACCGAAACAATTCGTAACTGGTACGGCCATAGTAGCAATGAGAAGCTACGACTATTGATTGACTGCACTGGATGCGGTGGTCGCTACTCATTGCACCTATTTCAAACTGCGAGACTAAGAGATAACACATCAGAAATAAATTCGAATCCGAATCGACCATTTCTCGTACTTTATACGGATTCGTCGAGAACAAAACGTGTGAGGAGGCGAGCTGTGGATTGTGGCGGTGCTCAGAGTGGACAATGCTGCAAGGAGTCTTTCTATGTATCCTTCAAAGCACTCGGTTGGGATGACTGGATTATTGCGCCCAGGGGATACTTTGCCAACTATTGTAGGGGCGATTGCACAGGATCGTTTAGGACACCAGATACATTTCAAACATTTCATGCTCATTTTATAGAAGAGTATCGAAAAATGGGCCTTTTGAATGGCATGCGACCGTGTTGCGCCCCAATAAAATTCTCCAGTATGTCTTTAATATACTACGGAGATGATGGAATCATTAAAAGGGACTTGCCAAAAATGGTTGTCGATGAGTGCGGTTGCCCTTAGCGTAAGTAATTAGCACATATTACGTAAATCAAATATTAACAAAAAATTCTACTTCGCAGCTTGCTCAATATCTGCCTTTACATTTTATATTTTCCGTCCGGTAGGCTTAATGTCCTCCGTCATCTTGAATCCCAGTACGAGAATTTAATTAAAAGTATAATGATACATTAAATTTTATTAAATCAAAATGATAATGATAATGATGTGTTATGGACATAGATTAGACTCATTTGTATGGTATTTTTAAATAGGCTGTTGACAATATTTGTATATTTACGAAAAAGCCCGAAATTATAAAAGTGCCTAAATTAAATGAACATGTATAACTTAAAGAATGACGAAACAAACTATCACTAATATATCTTAAAATATGATAAATTCCGCTTTTATTGTAGTGCACTTACATAACAACAAAGAACATATTTCAAAATCGTAATTTGCTTTTCAAAATAGTACATTTTCAAACATTTAAAATACATTTGTCTATTAAGTAAATGTAAGGAATTAAATATAGAATTAACTCAAAAATGTAGATTTTTTGTATATCTTGAGTTTTAAACTAAAGTTTCAAAATGTAATGGGAATACTCGAAGAAAAATGGAATTAGCAGAAAAAATTGCTTTTAGCTGGATTAAACTAACATTTTTTACACAATTTTTATTGAAAGTTAAAAAGTGTCAGTAAAATTATAGAAACGAAATAGAAAAATTGTCATATTATGTCTTCGATGTCGGTAAGCCTTAACGCATTTTGTTCGTTATATATCAATTCGTTTCGATAATAAATATTAAAAATGTATTTCAATGAAAACTTTGAACTACTCATAAAAGTTAAAGAAATGATAAAAATTATTGGAAAATATCATACGATACAGGTGTAGGGCTATACCTTTTACGAGTTGCCTACAAATGTTTATTCATTATAATTCCGGATATTCTTAACGTTTAAATAATTTAAATTTTCTTCGCGCTTTTCTTTAACAACTTCTTAGTTTTCCTCTTTTACAACTCAAACTCTCAACCTCGACCGCTCAATTCAAGTGTATATTTCTTAACTTCCCGATCTCAACTAAACTGGAGTTCAAGATAAGTTTTCTAAAGAAGCCTCTGGATGTGAGCTTTCAGAACTTTTTATACCCTTGCAGGGCAAAAGGGTATTAAAATTTCATAAATGAACACTACCACAAACTCATTGATTGGATTCCTATCCTTTGGTGCTGACTAATGAAATAATTAAGAGGTCAGCACTTGCAGAGAACTTATGCGACGCCGATTTCAATGCCAATCCAATATGGTGCTTGAAAGCAGTTCCACCTTTTAACGAGCAGAGAAAGTTCAATATTTCATATTTGCAATATTCCTGTAATAAATTTATTTTTGCAACATGCATCTCTCTCTTTGTAGAGTGTCAAGACATTAGTCATCGGCTCGAGACTAAAATCTTCCGATCAATAAATATCGTGAAGTCAAACCCCTTATTGGTTTCAACCTAGATTCGCTAGAGAACTTACAGAATCTCTGCTGCTCTTTAAAAGATTAAAGATCCCGCGCAACTCACTTTTCTGTATAAGTACTTAAATATAATAACTTATCCATAAATTTAAATGGAAAACTTCAAATCAAGCGTTTAATACAACACATATTTATTAAAATATTTAGTTGACCTATGTTATGGGACAAATTTTCGTAACAAATTAGAATTTAATTTAAAAGAAACTTGTAGAAACTTGTAGAAAACTTGTATCAGGCAGATTTTGGTTTTTTGGTCGCAACAAAAGTCGATGACTTGATAGAACATTTATGTTGGCCGAACAATCCATGAACTGGCAGACAGCGACACTCACTAACGATCTCGGTCTTAAAAAGTGTATCTGCCAGCGATGATGTAATCTGACTTAACATTTTCTTCTGATCCGGTGCTTTTAGTTTTTCAAAGTTTTGTGTTGCAAATACCCAGCCACCGTTGTTCAAAACAAAGTCAATGCCCATGTCATTATCGAATTGCAACTTGGATCGTCTTTTGTTGTCTTTTCCATCTAATGTAGCTACCAAACGTGAGTTGAAGCCTGTAAAAATAAATTATAAGAGTCACTGATACTAAGTGCCGACGTCGTAAATTCCTACCAACTAGTTTTTCGACTGGAACTCCCTCCAAAGCCAGTGCCTTGACTGGGGCAATAAGATGAAGAAGCGCTCCATCAAACTTCGTAACGGATCCAGTCAATTGAGCTCGAACAAATTTCCACTAGAAGTGAGGCAAGAATAAAAATTAATTTTAACTTATAAAAAAGAAATATATAAGTTTTGCTTACCCAATTTTTATATTCTAGAGAATCACTTCGCACTCCAATAATGCTTTTTGCAGCACCAGCACGGAATGGATAATCCAACGCCAATTGGAAGGCCTTTTCATCGGCTTGAGGAGCAATGCCCTTTAAAATCTCCTTGATGTCATTGTAAATGTCGAGAATACGTTTTTCAGTTATAATTTGTTCAACGCAATTGTCACAGAAATTATCTATTCCATTTAGCTTGATATCGGCAAGATTTCCCTTGTAGTTGATTTTACCATTATCGCTTGTAAGGAGAGCAGGATATCGCTTAGACTCATCAAACACAACAACTCCGACTTGGACGTCTGTAAAACCACGGCTCCTTAGTGACTCACGTATATCGGAGATTGCAGGCGCTATTAGATTGGAGAGAACGACGGGAGTCACGTTGATATCAACGACGAAAACAACGTCTGCCTTGTTATTTGGTAACTTGACAGTGAACTCATCTCCAAGATCGCGCTGGCCAACAGCACCAGCGCACTTTATGCATCGTGGGGGTAATAGAACCCATTTCTTGAGCTGCCTCACAGCAGACCCGTAAGCCAAGGCGAACGTACACGCAGTTGCCTCTTTGTCCTTTTCAGCCACCTTTGCTAGAGCAACATCACACGCCTTGCGATAAGGTCTAGAGTCCACCGAAATAAAGTGGAAAGCAAGTGGTGATTCAACGCCAAACAACTCGCTACAAATTTCATCGCGTTTCTGGACATTGACTTGGTCGCTGTTAAATGCAACTGCTGCGCATTTTCCAACTCCATAATCGTTGCCGAGTGCCGCCGAGTCTGGGGCTATTGTACCATCAATGCGCAAGAAGTCATCGTATGGCTCAGCATTGCCGTTGCCAAGAAGACCCCGCGTCTTACTCGTGAAGAATCCGTTTATGTTGAAATTGCAAACCTTTAGATCTGTGGTGCACACAACACTCACTCCATATTCCGAATGCAAATGAACGGTGTAAAATTTACGCCATGCGTGAATTCCTAACAAGTTCTGTGGGTATTCGGCAGAATTTCCATTTATCTTTAGCGCAAGATTATCTGCCACCTCGACAAAGTTTCCATCCCGATCAGCAAGTGTGATACCGCGAAGCTTTCCATTTGTAATCTGACCAATTATTGTGAAGTTGTTGTCCACGCTGTCCTGAGCCAGGATATACTTGCAGTTTCCAGGATAAGCGAAATGTTGGCCATCGAATGTGAAAATATGCTGCCCGTCTACGACGTGGCCACGCAGTTCGAAGTCATTAAAGAATATCCACGAACTTAACAAATTCTTTGTGAATACCTCATCCCAATTTTCATTCAAAATATAGTTTATGACACTGGAACGGAATGAAAGTAGAGTTGGCAAAACAGATAAGGATTCCAAAGAATGTGCAATAGGGCCAAACCATGTTTGGAAATCAACCGCATATGCAGAAGGTCCAGGAGCAGTGCTTTTAATCGAGATCCAAATGGAGCGAATTGCTCTTATTCCAAGCTTAATAAGTTCTTCTAGCGACTTTTCATCATTTATTTTTTGTTGCTTAAGTTTTGCGTCTAAGTAATCGTGCAGTTTTTGTAGGAATTCGGTGGTCTCCTGAGTTTGCGGCAAAATGTTAATCTGCTCAAACAGACTGTTCAAAAACTGTACACCCTTTTCAAGAAGCTTAAGTTGCTTAACTTTGTCATTGAACTCAGTACGAAGACTTTCGAATGATGGAAGCGTTTTAGCATACTCATTAAATTCCTTGATTATTCCTTCAGTAGCATTAACCAAAACTTTTATTACTTCTTGAACTGCGTCGTTGATTGGTTTCAAAGCTTCGGCTATCGCTTTGCTATAGTTCTTCAGAGCTGGTCCATACTTCTCCAGCGTGGAAAGAAGAATTTTAAGGGCCTTTGTGTATTCCTCTATTATCTCCTTCTGAAGCTGACCAAATAGTTTGGTTGCAGTTAAAACAAAATCTTCCCATGCTTTAAGAAGGGAGTCATTCCACAAAGACTTTAATTTTTCGTAGATCTCAACAAATGACTTGTGGGCCTTTTCGAGTGTTTTTGTTATTGTCTGGCTTAAGTCATCAGTTAAGGCAGCGATTTTCTCAAAAAGATTGTATCTAAAAAAAAATTATTTATAAATTAAAATAAAAAAATTAATTTTTTTTTGGCTTATCAAAGAATAGCCTTGTTTACTCACAAGCCATCAATAATCGGTGCGATTAACGGATCTGCTTTCAGCTCTTGAAGAAGTCCCTTTGCATTTTCGAGTAATTTACCATTTAGCTTTGAAAAATCGGGAGAAGCCTCCTTCGCCAGTTTAATATTTTTGTCTGCGCCATTTCGTAGTTTCTCAAATCTTTCCTTAATATTTGTAGCAATTAATTCAGTGTCTTTATCCAATTCCGTTTTAACGTTAGCCTAGAAAAAATATATTTAGAAACGTTAAATATAAAAAATCACTTCAAAAATTGTTGTTCTTACCAAGAAGGCGTTCACGTTTTCTTCATCTACCACATAGTTAGTCTGGAGCAAGTTGGTTGCATCTAAGGCCACACGCCCATTTAGTAATTCCTTGTTGTTACCAGAAACATCAAATTTAAGTTCCTTGCCCAATTTTATTTCTGCTTTGCCATCAAAGAAATCCTTTCGCTTAAGTGCAATTTTAGCTGAAGTTGTTTGAATCTCACTTGTAATTTCTATGGGATTCCCATTAGAAACTTGGACTCTGGTACTAAATTTGGCATTCTGTTTTTGCCTATTAAAGTCTCCCACTATTTGTATAAGCTGCTTATTCGATTCAGTCAAAGAGATTTCTAATTTTTCTTTATTAATGAAGGATAGCGCCTTTAAGTTATTTTCACCGTCATTAACTTCGAAGTTAAGACTGTATTCTTGGCCTTCAGTATTTAGTTTTGCGCTGCTCTTTACTTGGTATTGGAACTGAAGTCCTGAAGACTTTACAGCTGTTGTAGATGCAATGTTAAAACCATTTTTGGATCGCAAATTGCGCAACTCGCTGTTTGCTATGACCTTCTGTTCCGGCAATCGGAAAATGTCAAATATAAATTCTGTGTTTGCCACTTGTTCATCTAAATTACCATTAAGTCGTCCAGAAATACTCAATGGACGAATAGTCGGGTGTTCTAATTTGAGTTGGCCATTGGCGTTAAGTGCGATACGCTCGGTGCCCGATACATCTAAAATAGCAGAAATGCGGACAACATCATCGGGCCTTTGCAATTTATCAATAAAGAATGCAACTGATTGCTCATAGTGGCCAAAAATGTTGCCATCCGTTGGAATTCGCTGCGCGGTTTCAAACGAAATTTGACGCTTTGGAAGTATTAATTCAACAGCAGACGACGTGGGCTGAATGTTGGCAGTGAGTTGGTACTTAAAATTGTTGCCGGTAATAATGAAGCTATCCAAATGGTATTGGTATTTAAATCCTTGGCGAGTACCCTGGGATTTTAGTTGAAACTCATATGGATATCCAAGCTCACGTAGATCGACAAGAATAAGGGTTGAACGTTCCTCATCTTCTAGTTTTTGTTCATCTACGCCTACCAGTGATTGCACTTGTATGTTTGTGCACTGCTTTTTCTCTTCGCAAATGGAAAACTTGGTGTTGAATTCTTTGTTTGTTATTTTAATTGTAGATACGCCATTCTTGGATCCAAAGTTACCATTAAATGTATATGAAAAACCAATTTCCTTATCCGTATTGGCATCAAATTGTTGCCGTGTCAACTTAAAATTGCCAGAATGGGATTTGCCTTGATACTGCACTTGGCCTTGACCGTCAATAATAGCTTTATTTAGTTCTTTTTTAAGCGCATATGTGGCTGTACCTGAGAATATAACGCCACTCACATTTTTCAATTGAATTTTAATATTTTTACCCTGTGCTCGTGCCTCAAGCTCATAACCATCGAGTTTTAATTTCTTTGAGCTCCAGCTGCCAACAACATAGAAATCATCAATGTTAACGTAAGAAGCTTCGCTGTTTAACTTGATATCGAATTCTGCCAAGTTTTGTACTTCCAAAGCAATCTTCCCTTTTCTCTCTCCTAATAATTCGGCAATGCTACTAATTATAATAGGCTTTTCTTTTAATAAATCCACACGAATGTCAACACCTTTTTTGTATTCGGAGTTGTAGAGCTTTGTATCCAAGCCGTACGCCTTATCAGCCTGTTTTGCTTGAACGGTCACCACGTAAGTTGAATCATCGTTAGACTTAATAGTGCGGATGTTTATATTGATGTCCTTAGCTGATTCGAAGCTGGAATCCATTACGTATACTATATCAACGTTCTCGACACCATAAGAAAGGGATGCATCCGTCTTCAGGTATTGTTTTCCGTACTGAGCGTTAAAAACATACTTTTGCTTACCGTGAAGGTCACCTTCTTTCAGGCTTCCAGTTTGCTCACGCTTATAGTTGCCATTTAATTTAAATGGAGACTCCATACTATTTACTTGACTTTCAAATTCATAACTTCCATCATTTGGTGTGCCGTTCCATACTGTGTTGACGCGAGCAAATTGTCCCTGCCCAGTTTTGGATTCCACGAAAAACTCAAGATTGTAAGCGCCATTGTCATTTCCCTTTGATGGTTTTAGTAGTTTTCCATGACTCTTAACTTCCACAAACTTTAGAGCCGACTTTGGAATTTCAATGTTAGTTTGCAAATTGTATGAAGTCGGTTGGCCTTGATGGTTATTGTAATTTCCATTTGCGCTAACTGAAAAAAAGCTCTCCGTATTTGGTTTTAATATTAAGTACAACACCCTGCGCACTAAACTCGCCCACTGTGATGGCGACTTCAACGGGTTGACTTAGTGGATTTCCATTAGCTTTGAGGTTAAAATCTAAATTCTTAGATTCACCATTAGGTTGCTGCTTAATTTGAAGGTTCAGCTCAGACTTTTCTCCATCCAATGCCGTGTACAACAAATTACTGTTGGCTGAAAATTCTTTGGTTTTGGAATTCAGTCGATCAAGCTTTCCCTTAAGTACAATTGATCGCTTTTTGTTACTGCCAGGTGGAGTGTCACTAATCTGGGCATCCATATTTCCTTGAGTTAGACCGGTTTTGGCGTTTGTTGTAACCTTACGATTGACACTGCCATCGATAATTCGCCCATCAGGAGTGGTTAATGTAAATGCACCTTGTACTTCTCCATTTGTGCGCAATTCGCCCTTAACACTGCCATTAGCCTCGAAAACTAATTTTTTGTCCTTCGACTCGCCAATACTTTTGGTTGAGAACTTTAACTTTTCTATAACGTTTTCAGACTTCAAATGTATTTTTTTCTCTCCATCAAGCGTTAGTGTCGTGTCCAAATCGTACTTAGGAGCCTGGACGTGAAATTTGGATTCCAATTCGAGCTTGTGCTTCGGCTCAGTCTTCTGGGTCTCAAATGTGGCTGTTAAATCTCCCTTTCCATTCTTTGCTACCCGAAACTCGCTCTTAGCAGTTAATAGATTTTTCACAATAAGGTTAATCTTAGCCGCTGATATTTTTTCCTGGGGATGCTGGGATTCACTGGTAAATTTGACAAGCTCTGTCGTATCTTGGCTTATCTTGAGCTCGCTGTTGGTTTTATCTGGTGTGCCAATGACCTTCAGTAACCATTGAGAAGATTTGTCCTTTCCGCTTATTTGAATTTGGCCTTGAAGGTCAATCCGGATATCTTGCGCCGTGAAGCGTTGGCCCAATTCACCCTTGGCAGATAATAACGTTCCCCAACTGGTTGTTACAGCATTGTCGACTACAAAAACATTGCCGTTGAAATCGCACTTGGATACGACATCGATAGAGTGCTTGTTAAGAGTTGCAGTTGCCTCTAGGGAATAGTCTTGTACGTGTCGCTGATTTTTGTTGTATTTAACTTTAAGAGAACCAACTTTTTGTTCTCGTAATAGTTCTACATCGAAATCCAATTTATCAATGTCAAAAGAAGACTTAATCTTTACTGCTCCCACTTGCTTGCCTTTATGCTGAGCCTCTATACTTTGCGCATATGATCCTGTACGTAATTTGGAGTTACTATCCTTTTGGAAATCAAATCCAATATCACTGCTAATTGCCCAAGAAGCAGCTTTGCCATTTGCCTTAAGAGCATACGACTGGTCAGCGACTGTTAAGTGTACGGAGCTGCCATAGATATTTTCTGGAGTTTTTTCGTCATTTATAAAGAAACCTGCGGCATACTGACCATTTTCAACTTTAATATTTCCCTTTATCAAAAACGATTGTTGGTCCGACGCGATACGAAGCTCAGAATTAAAAGAACTTTGACCAACATCTGTCCACCCATTGACAACTATGCGGTCGTTATTCGCGTTAGAAACTTGGAAGTTATCAAAGTTATATCTTTCTAGTTTATCACCGATTTTTTGAACCGTGATTTTTCCATCAGCTCGATACCCATTTAAACTGTTTGAGATGCCATTATTGTCCTGTATTTGGATTAAAGGTTGATATACATTTCCATTCTTGCTGAGGCCAATTTTACTTTTTTTAATGTCTTTATTTTGTTCGTATTGACCGTATAAAACTAATTCTTTATTGTCATTGTTTATTCCAGCTTCGACTGCAAAGTGGTATTGAGAATTGTCGAAATATAATCTTGCAAAGGATTTTGGCTTAGATCCCAGTTCGAAACCAACACTTGTATCATGAGAAACTTTTGACCCAGGAGTGGAATAGTCTAACTTCCACTTCTGGCTGCCGGAAGGCTCATTTGTATGAATTCCGGAGAATGTAAATTTGCGTTCGGCCTTAAGGTGTATGGCGAAAATAAATGGTTTAGAGAAATGAAATTGGTCTGCAACAGCTACTTCTCTTTCATTGCCAGTTTGAAGTTCACTTAAGCTCGTCGAACTCTCAAGGCATATATTTAAGCCAATGAATTCCAGTTGACTAAAGCACATCTCGGTGGGTGGGGAATTCTTATTTTTCTTGTTTCCCTTCAGGGCAACTGCTCTCTGCTTATCTTGCTCGGCCACATACAGTTCTGTCTCGATTTTAATATTAACCAGCTCAAGTTTTTCACGAGGCAGCTCGATATCGGCATTGAAACCATCACCATCCTTAATAACTGACACGGTTACATCGTTGCCTGTCGCAGAGTGTGCAGTTGATACCACACGGAGGCCAGTGGACAACACTTGGGCATTGAATCCTACTTGAAGGTTAACGATGACATCAACACTAGGGACCACTTTCAACCTATATTTTGCTTTCTGCCAGTTCTGTTCCAGAATTGCATTGATGTCAAGATTTACAGCCAGATCAAGTTTGGTAGCTGCAAAGCCCTGAGCTACGAGCTCTAGAGGTACTCCAATGCTAGTTGGATATGCGAGGTCTGTATCAAGAAATAGGTAGTGACCGGAAAATTGTTGTTCAAATGAAGATAATTTTTGTTTGGCATTTTCAAACGAAACTGAGAAGTAATTTATAATGTCATCCAATGTGCCCGGTATGTTATCACCAAGGCTCAAAAACGCTAATTCTGAACCAAAAAGTTTTAATGATATATCCAAATTAATATCGTGGTCATTTTTACTTCCATACGTTTTATATTTCTTTGAAGTCTTTGCAGCATCGTCAATAACCGAGCGTCTTGCTCGACCACCAGCAGGTCCAGCAGCTCCGTTGTTTCCACCTTCAATAAGCTTTACAATTTCGTCAAAGTCTTTGTTTAGCAAACCTTTAGGCCCCAGATAGTATTCCAAAACATTCTCAACATTTTCTTGCCGAAGGCTTGCCTCAAATACGTTAAAATTAGTGCCAAAAATTTCAGTAGTTACATTGAGACGAGATGATCTGGGCAAGAAACCATGTTGCGAATATATTAATTTGTAATCCGAGCTCGCTCCAATGCCAAGATGATCAATTTTGTAGGAAACCTCATTGTTGAAACTATAGCGTCTGTAGTCCGTTGGGAATTTTTTAGTCACTCGAATGTTGGCCAAATGGTACCTTTGGTTCTCACGTGCGGCATCTGTCGAATCCCTGATGGCTTTTAAATTCGATGAAATGAAGCCACCGACCTGGTTAACGGTCTCCGAATTAACTATTTCTGCAATTTGGTTAGCTACCTCTGCATTGGGACACGATATTGCCGCAAGATAAGCTTCAATTCGTAACTCAGAATCTTCGTTATGGTTCTTAAGTAATTCCAGCGATTTGGTTTGTAGTGTCTTATCGCATTCCACAGTTGAAAACGCCTGCAAGGCTGCTACGCGTATCCGATTGGCTCGGCCTGTAGAGGCACACTCACTGAGGGAAGCAGCCGTATTGCCACCCAAGCTCTTTGCGTTTCCTATTCCCTTTAAAATATATACAATGCGCTCTTCTTCCTTTTTAGTGTTTGGCTTGCAGTGCTTAAGGCCATCCGAGAATTTTTTAGAAATAGCCTCGAATTCTGGTCCCTGACAATTCTTTCCTGCACAAAATTTAGAAACCAAGCTACCAACAGATAGGTAGAGTTCCTTAGGCGCGCTGGGTGACAGCTGAGCAGCCGCTTGATTAAGAGTTTCTTTGTCAACATTTTTGACTAAGTTTAGGGATAGTATTGCCAGTAACTTCTCCTTATCATTAAACTTAGCAAGCTGTTTCAAAATAACTCTAGCTGACTCAGCGGTGCTGGTTCGGAAAAGGCCATCCAAATATACCTTGCGCGCCAAGACTTTGTTTGGGTGTGGAAATGCAGCCAGTTCCAATAGAGTATCACTATCCGATTGACGGAGCAACCTTATGAACTCCACAAACTTTTTGGCGCTTTCTTTTTTCACATAATCGCCAGTTGAGTCCACTAAATCAGATAATACTGCTTTTAGCGCGTTAATATTTTTTGCAGAGTATGTTTCTGGGTTTTGGAATATAACGCTTTTAACAGTGGATCCGGTTGACGGCGGCGTTGCATTGCTTCCAGTTGGATTTTTAAGAGTAATTGTTGTGACCACCTTTGCATTGACATCCGAATTTCCTTTGGTAGTTCCAATGAACTTGTATGTTTCTGTCAACTGAACATTTTCAATAAGACTGTTCACAATCCTCGACTCCTTTATGTAATTTGCCTGCAGAAGCAGATTTGACTTGACACCGGCCTTTTCATTTACCCTTCCGAACACCAGCCCACTGTTGATCTGCTCGCGGTGTGTACAGCTGTTTAAATTGCGCACCTTTGTAATAATGTTCGCATTGCCAACATTAGACGTTGAGGTATGCGTAGGGCACTGGCCAAACACATCAACCTCATTTTCCGCCTTTTCTCCTGACTGCAGCAATGAAACAAACGCACGCTTTATGTTCAGAGAGTAATTTGAGTCGCTGGGGTCCGAGCAAATTTGTGGATCCAAAATTCCGCTTACTAGTGTAAAATGCACAGGTTTCTGGATGCTGTTCAAAATTTTCTTCTCAACAGACTCTTTTGTATTTGATACTTTTACAGCACTAAGCTGTAACGTGTATCCACAGTTTCCTTTCGAAAAAACTTTGGCGGATCCGGTTACTTTGAGACTGGTATCATCAGACTCACTTAGAACACCGCTACTCAACCCAACAGTTAAAATACTGTCAAAGGAGTATTCATAGAAGTTTCCAGGAGTGTATTTTAATAGTCCATTATCAGCTATAAAAATCATCATCAACATCAACTAATAAGAAAAAATTAATTTTTGTATTTTTCGGCACTTACATGTTGGGCATCCTGCATTGCAAATGTTTTCTGTGTCAAAAATAAAAAAGACATACATTTTAAGTATTTAGTTGTTTAAATATCTTTATGTGGCATTAAATCAAAGTCTATCTTTTAAGCTCATTCCTCCCATCTCCCATACTGAGAGAGAACCTGACTTCACTGGGTATTTCCGATTGGAAGAGCAGAGGCGCCTGGATGGAGGCGCTGAGGCCAGCCAAACCCCGAATCGGGTTGTAGTGCCACCTAATAATAATAATTACTCCGTTGTTTTACCCTTGCAGAGCAAAGGGTATTATAAATTAGGCCAGAAGTTTGCAAAGCAGTGACTATATCCGACTATATCGGATAGCCATAAGAGAGATTGAAAAATCGAATCAAATTTTATCAAAATCGGAATAATTTATCATTTACCTGCCAAAGGAATGATCGAAAAATATATATATAAATTATGGAAAAAAAATATACTGACGTTGTTTTTTGTCCCAAGGACATGAATTTTGGAAAATCGAGTTTCTTAACTATCCCTGATTCGCAAATAAAATTTTATAAAAACTTCAGAATCGAAATAGGTCTTCCAAGTGGCGTTTTCTAACTACTATTGAATTTAGGATTAAACTGTATCATATAGCTCTCATAGGAAAGATCAAAACAAAAAAAAACAATAAATAATGGAAAAATAAATTATAACGTCGTTGTTTTAAAGGCCAAGAGCATTATTTTCAAAATATTGAGTTTTTTAATAACCCTTGAATCGAGAAAAAAATTTCATTAAAATCCGACAGCGTTATCATATAGCTTCCATAGGAAAGATCGAAAAATCTATACAGAAATAACGGAAATAAAATTTTAACATCGATTTTTTTTAATCAGACAAGACAGACTATCGACTCTTGAATTGCAAATTAAATTTTATCAAAATCGGACAACTATATCATATAGCTGTCGTATGAACAATAGTCGAAAATATGGAAAATTAATAGAAAAATTGTCAAAGCTTCGATGTTGTTTAGCTTTTATGTTTTTTGTTTGACTTATTTGATGACTGCAAGGGTATATAAGCTACGGTTTGCCAAAGCTAGCTTGCCTTCTTGTTTTTTAATAAAAAATTAAGTTTTGTACAAGAAGTTAATATTCTACGAAAAAAATAAATAATATCTCCAATAGCAACCAGTATTGTGGTAAAGACTCTCCGATTAAATTAATATACAACAAAATGCTTATTGGAACAACTATGTTATAAAAGATAGTAAAAAGTTCGACTTTCCACAGGACTTAGCTCTAACTTTAATAGTCAATTTTTATTCTTGTCGATCAAAATCAAGATTTAAGTATATATATATATGTATATATATATATAACACTGTGCGACAAAATTTAACGAAATGTTTGTTTAAGTTACTTTTTTGATTGTTTTCGGTTAAGATGCATAAATTATGCACAAAAATATCTATGCCACCTTCTAAGTGATAGGATTTCTTTTTTTATGATAAATTTTATGAAATTATTATTATGAAAATAATTAACACAAAATTTTTTTTTTTTTTTTTGTACTTTCAATAAACTATTATTTTTTTTAAAAGTGACGTTTTTTCCTGATTTTTTTTGGCTTTTTTAAAGGTATCCTCGCGTTACAAGTTCCATACGTAGTCGCCAAGAGTATAGAGCTGGGTTAAAAAAATTTTAAAGCATTTTTATAAAAGCCTAACGGTATATTAATATATTTTAATTAATAGATATTGAACTTGCATAAAACGCTTATAACAGTGAAAAAATATTTTCCCAATATGTGATTATAAGGCTGTGAAATATGCAAAAACACGCGTTTTTGGGACATTTGAGTGTGCGTAGAAGCTGATTGGCTATTGATATTAACAAATCCAAAAACTTATATTCTTATTTTGACTAGTAGAAGTGAAAAATAAGAAAAAATCAACTTAAACATTTTTTTGTCGCACAGTGTAATATATCCGTATTTGCTTCCGGTCGTATTTACATACTATAAAACTTACCGGCATTAGCAGCTTCAATTAATAACACATACAAAAGGATTCCAATAAAAACGCAATTGTGCTTTAGTTTAGCCATTGCGTTGGCCCCTTAGGGATTTCCTAGGAAAAGCGAACAACACAATTCGTAAAAACCTTGGCAAATAATTTTTTGTCTAGTGCAAAATTTCCAATTTTACCTCAACAGCACTGGTAGTTATTCACTCTATTTTTTTTACTGATAACTATGTAAACCGACCGCAAATTGAACTCGTTACGAATATGATGACCGCCGACTACGAATTAAGCAGGAATAAGTGAAAACACTCACTTTAAATACCTCGAATAATTCAAGAACTCACACATTGAGTACACATATGTACGAACATATAGTACATAGTCGCGGTACATGGTATTTAAATATATTTAATAGTATGCCATGTAAATAAACACACAACAAAAGAAATGTGAGCGAACAATTCTTTATCACTAGCGAAGGGTGCTGAGACTGGAGCCAAGTACTTGGTGTTATCTCGTAATCATCGGACTTCGACACTTTCGATCCCAGCTTAGAACTTTCTCTCGCTCATTTGTGTATATGAAAATTATTATAGTACATAGACTTAATCTATAGACCCATGTGTACAATGTATATATTGTGTTCATGATTTAATATTGTTCTGTTTAATATGTTGTCATCGTTGTAAAACTTTTAGTGCAAAGAAGAAATTTCCGTTGTGTTTTTCAGACAAGTACCTGTAGTAATCTATGTACAAACATTTAATTTAAAAATATATTACTCTGCATAAGCAAAGTAAATATGTAACACATTGTATTTTATGTTAAATTTTTTTTTATTGACCTACATTTTCGGATAGCTGGTATGTATTTATATATATGCACGTACACATATATAAAATATATTGTTATTATATTAATCAAAAAATATTTAATATTTATGCATATATAAATTAAATACATATTTTATTGTTTATGTAGTTTGAAAATATACATATAAGTATGTTTGAAAGCGAACCCCGAACATTTGATAAAGATGCTTTATAAGTCATGAATTGCAGTTAATGCCTGATAAGAACTTTAATCTCTAAATGTGGCTTGAAAGCAAACCCCTGCTCGATAGGCACGCAAAATTACTGGCTGTATGTAGACAGAAAAAATTACAGTTCGAAAGAATGTTACTTTTATAATGATGATTTCCTTTTGGTTAGTTAAGATCAAGAAAATCACAAATTAACATATGCATGTAGCTGCTGAATTTATACAACCAAAAAGATTTGAAAAATAGGATCTGTTATTAAGTATAAACCCATGCACATCTGTATGAGTGCTCGTATTCTTAAAAAATGTTATCATCCCAGTGGAAAGCTATAACTTGCTGTAACTAATTTTTCCATGGTTTCCTGGGAAAACACAATGATTATAAGGTTGACAAAAACATACATTTCAGTATCGTATGAGACAAATAATTTTCGTACCGGCAAATCTTTTGAACCTCCACTCGTTTTAAATTTCTTTGGGTCTGTGGCCCTATTCAAAAGTGTTCTTTATACAAAAGTGTTCCTTATAACAGGAATTTACATATAAATTCCAATATTCTAAGTTTTATAGATTTCAGATACCTCGACGGATATCCGGACGAAAAAAACGGACAACAACACCAATCAATCAAAATGCAACAGGTAAAAAAACTATTTTAAATGTAAAATGTTAATTAAAATCCATTTAATATTAATATAATGTTAATTTAATGTTAAAATATAATTCCCAAGTGGTTCTGGCAGATTCGTAGTGGGATACCCCTTGATTTTGGCCAATTTCTCATTTCTCCGGGATGACCGGCAGTTTCTCTAAGAAACTTTTTCCGGTCTCTGGAAGTGTGTGTGTGTGCGTGTGTGTTAGTGTCGTGGTTCCAGAGTGGGAGAGAGTATCTGGCCAACTCCTCCTCCTACTGGAGTCCACTCCCGGATGCAGTGCACCATGGGTCGACTCCTCCTACTGGAGTCCACTCCCGGATGCAGTGCATCATGGGTCGACTCCTCCTACTGGAGTCCACTCCCGGATGCAGTGCATCTTGGGTCGACTCCTCCTACTGGAGTCCACTCCCGGATGCAGTGGACCATGGGTCGACTCCTCCTAGGATGCACTGCATCATGACCTGACTTGGCATGAACTTAAAGGTGCCCGATCCCTTCCTGCATGTAGTGGACTCCAGAATGCAGGGCATCCAAACCGGAAAAGGTGAGTTGCAGTTTTTTTTTAATTATGTGATGACGTGGCTTTTGTAAAAAAAAATGCAGTTAATTAATTCAATTTTTTTTTATATTTTTTTCAGGTTTTTGGTTGTGTATTTGGATGATTGCAGAAAATAATTGGTGACACCATCCAACTTGTAACTTTAAGTTCGACATCAGGATGCACTGCACCAAGGTTATTACGCAGTGAGTACATCCTTTAGACAATAAATAATTAAGTTATATATTTTAAGAAATCATATATATTTTGACAAAGAAACTAAAAGCAACAGATCTGAAAGTTTTAAAGAACATGAAAGAAATTTTAAAAGTAAATTTTATCAAATATTGAACTTGAAGTACATGAAAATCAAACACAATTAATAATTGTAAACAAGTAGGGACATATAATATAAATATATATAGTAAGAATAGTTGTAAGAATGCGGTTACCGGAGATATATAGTATGCTGACACCACAAAAATGGACTGGACAACAGGCTGCAGGATCAATTATGAATGGCGTGATCTTCTATTGAACTCCACTCCAGGATGCAGTGCATCACCTCATTGGGGTATGTATTTTTTAAACAACCGATTTGTATAAAATAATTTAACTAATATTTTGGAATGCTTCTTTTCATACCAGGTGATGACTATACCTTTCTACTTGGAGTGTACTTCAAGATGCAGTGAATCAATAACCCAAAGAGGTAAATACCTTTTTACTAACAAATTTATTCTAACTATTACTATTTGTTACAAATTATTTATTATTTTTTTTTTCTTATTTAATTTCAGGGTAAAGTGTAAAGTGTACATGTTGCGGATAAAGTGGTTGCAGTGGTTATCTTATTGAACTCCACTCCAGGATGCAGTGCATCACCTCATTGGGGTATGTATTTTTTTAAACAATCGATTTGTATAAAATAATTAAACTAATACATATTTTCAAATTTTCTTTTCATTACAGGTGATGACTATTCCTTTCTTCTTGGAGTGAACTTCAAGATGCAGTGAATAAAAAACCCAAAGAGGTAAATACCTTTTTTACTAACAAAATAATTCTAACTATTATTATTTGTAACAAATTATTTATTATATTTTGTTTGTTTTTTTATTTAATTTCAGGGTAAAGTGTTAAGTGTAAATGTTGCGAATAAAGTGGTTGCGGTGATTATCTTACTTCAAGAAGACGAAAGATTGCAGTGCAGATCAAGGAGCTAACTGAGTAAGTACCAATCTGAAAAGATATATCATAATTATTTAAGTAGTTGTTACATTAAGTTGGAAAATGCTTAACTTGGGAAGTATTTGGGAGAGTTACTATCTATCTATTTAAATATAAACTGATTTAATTGGGCCGTGGTAAAGGCGGGATTTCTATTCGTTTTTCTTCGATATACTCTATATGCAGGGCCGGAGAAACAGTTTTGAGTGGGGAGATGACCTCACAAATTTTTGGCCATTTTATGCAGGTTTTACCAAAAAAAGGTGCGAAAAAAATGGAAAATCCGATTTTGCAAAAAACGTAAGGGAGGAAACCATAAAAATTTCAAAAAAAAATTTATTTTCTGAAATTTAAAAAAGCGAAAAGCCGTTAACTGTGTATAATATTTTAATGAAATTGTATATAGATAGATAGATAGAACTAGATATTAAAACCTTCGTGTTCCTTTCCACCGTTCTAAAATACACGCTATTTCACGAACGTTTTGTGACAGTCATAGTATTGATCGATAATTTCATGGTGTGTTGATATTTGTATATATTCAAGACAGTATACGCACGAAAGAAAGCGTTAGAGGCGTGAAAAAATCGACCATAACATAGGTAAGACAGAATATTATAATTAGTATTAGTATATTTTTTAGTATATATATTTGTTATGTTTTTGTTGATAGTTGCAATGGAGTCCTTGGATGAGCAACTAAAAGAGTTCTTGGTTTTAAAAGATGAGAAACATACTAGTTCGGCGTATGGATGCATCGACCATGGAAAAGTTTCAGAGTTGGTCGGAAAACTACGACAAAAACAATGCGAATCTCTGAATAAAAAAATTGCTCCATCTGTACCTCCAAAGCCGTCGAAGAAAAATTTCGAAATGCCGCAGGTACCTATGCACACCTTAACTTACGTACTAATGTATTAATTTACTTAAAAATATAGCTGGGAAACAAAGGAAACCTGTTCGAGTCAGATTTTTCCAAGTGTCCGATAGTTTTCAATTTAGTTACCCAAAACCTGACTTCCAGAACCCATAACTTTGTCAATTTCACTCTGATTCCAAAGAGGCATACCTCGAAACGTTTGTAATCGCATCCTTGGTACAACCCCATTCAAAATTTTCCATTTTCCGATGGTCGAAATCTTGACCCGCCCTCGGCCGACCCTATTTGGGAGATCAGCTCTCTTAGTTGGACCGCAGATCTCCTGCCTTGGGTGACTTCGCGATAGGTCAAGCCAACGCAGATCAACGCGCAACATATTGCTCCTGCAATTTGCACCATCTGATGTGACCGATAGTGGTTGACATTCTCCCCAAACCTTTTAAATATGTTTCAAGTTGCGCTCACTCAAACGGCGAAGGTATGGAAGGCTAAGGATGTTGTTCTATTGTGATGTTCATGTTGGGCGAATCGGCTACTCCTGGAGCCCTTTTCCGGGTTGTGTCATGATTGACAAATCGAGTTTCGTCAACGTAGGTAACGGGATGCAGATCGCTTTGCTAGATCTCGCAATGTCCGGTGCTTTCAGCGTGGAGCTCCTGGGCTCACGTCTTTTTAGCGCCAGCTGGCAAAATGTAGCCCCTGGTGTTATGGAGAAATTCTTTACCGTGTGGAATACCCCATTGCATTCCTCCACTATGTTACCTATTAGCCTGAGCTTCGTGTCAAGATACGATACGGAAATAATAGTGATTTTATTACAGACTGACTTGATTTTAGGAAGTTTGATAATTGAATGCAAAGTTTTAATGGATTGTAAGATCTTAACGGACGCAACAGACGATATGTCTGTTTTGCAAGTGCCATCGCGAGCATTAGGTTCTGCAATTCCATCATGATCATCCTATTCCGAGCATCCCTATTCCGTCGATTAAATCAAATAGTAGAAGAACACGTGGCAAGCACTGTCAACGTAAGAGAACAAATGATCTAATTGTTACAGTTAATTTCCAAAAGTTAACAGGACATTATTAACGGGAAGTGCGCAGGTGAAAATGTTTGTATTCCTGGAATACCAATGATTCCGACTGATCTTCCGTTTGACTTCAAACGATGGAACTTTCCAGTTCGCCATGCGTTCAGACCAAGAACAAAAAATGTGGTTTACCAAAGAGCACTTCAATGAAACTGATAATACACAGACACGTATAACGCTTCGATTCAGTATTTAATTTAGATAAATCAGTTATTATTGTTTAGAATAACATTTTACTATTAATATATATATTGGTTACAGGTTCCATCAAGTAAGCAGGTTTCTTGTTCACGGGAACCTCTATATTCCCAGCCCTTAATGGGAGTGGATAAGACAATAAATGGGCCAATTCCCCTTAGGAAGCCCGCCAGTACTGATTGGGAAAAGTCTGAAATTCAAATGAATAATAAAACCACATTGGACAATCCAGCAATACTAGAACAACAATTAGAAGCTCTGGCCTACCACAAACTTCAAATGGAAAAAAAAGGTCTTTTAGGAGTACAGAGCCAGCCTGAAAAATCTGCGATCAGCTTCTTAGAGACCATGCCTAACAATACAGAGAACTCGAAACTTTTCCCGAAGGATTCAAGAAATACCTATTTAAGCATTCATAAAGGTACGTAAACATTAATTAAGACATTCGAAAATGAACTAATAATAAATTTATGTAGATGTCAAACATTTTCGTCCTACCTTGAGTTCGCCTCAACAGATGCTTTCCGTCTGCACTAACTTATCTTTAGAGAACAATGTAGAGGACGACGTTCCGCCACCTCCTAGCCCCGAAAGCGCTGTGAGCTCTTCATATAGCGAGCTTCGACGAGCCTCGACTAGCGCCTTTAACAAACAAATTGATTCTGTGCAAAATAAAGAAGTACCAAGTTCTTTATTACAAATATATGCTAATCAGTATGCGCTGCGAAATAGTGCAACAATTAAGGTATAGAATACTTCTATAACGTCATTAAAAAAACTAAGCTGGGAATTTCCTTAAATTTTTTTTTTTTTACTTGTTGAGTTTTCTATTATTTTCAGATATTAATAATGCCTCAATGCCTTGGATTACATTTTTTTTAGCACGAATTCTCAAACCTTTTTCGCATTGTACAATGACAAAACTTTTTAATTGAGTTTGCAAAGGCTGTGGGCAGAAAAACACTTCAACCATTTGGACGTCCTTATCAGCTTTGTTAATTTTCCTTTTCGCGAAATGCAGAACTTGTATCTCTCTTTGTAGAGTGCGAAGACTTTTATCTTCGGCTCGAGAACTATTTTTTACCGATCAATAAACGACTTGAAATCAGTCTTCCAAACAAGTAATCACGTTATTCCGAGTTGGACGAAACAGTTTCAGTTAAAATCTGGTTTTGAATATCTTTTAGCGAGTTTATTGAGCTTCTGTGATTTGTCTGCAGCTTTTGGTGGTGCTTAGCTAACTAATTATCAAATGCTGGGCTTGTGTCAGAGGGCATGACCGGTCAGAGTCCTTCGACTACAAATTATTTAAATGTTTTGTAAAGAGAAGAGACTCTTCGTCGCTTCTTATTGATTAGTCTTCTGCATAAAGACTACCTTTTGACCAAGTTTCGGTTACAGTGCTTATCGTGGCGTCGTTCATTCCCTCCTATGGTGCCTATTCTCTGGCTTCCATTTACAACATTCAGCAGGACTATCAACATCTCTCTGTTCGTGATGATCTAATTATAATGGGCTCATCAAAAGTGAATATTATTACCAGAATTTTAGAATTAGTGTTGGTTAGTTCTGACATACAAATTTCTTCCCGGAACTCATAGAGTAAAAGGTAAACTGCATTTGTTGAAATAGAGTATATGTAGCACATACGACCCTGTAAAGTATATATATATACGTCTGTTCGTCCGTAGGAACGTCGAGATCTCGGAAATTAAAAATTTTTGAAAATTAAGTCAATCTATAAGTACGCCTGTCTGTGAACTATATGAGCTCTATATTTTATAATCATGCTCGTCAGAGTTTCGGAGGAATTTAGGAAAAGTAGTTAAGTGCCGAAAACCATAATATGTTCCATGTGTTTTTTATTACAGAGCTCTTCTACTTATGATTCCATATATGAGCCCATCAACCCTCGCCCTGCCGGAGATATGATGCCTCGAGAAAGTTGTAACCCATATGGTTCATACGCTAACGATAATATTATGCCAAGAACTTCTTCAAATTTGAGTATTATGAATCCCATCGAGGCAAGCAAGTCGTTATATGCTCTCGGTAAAGCAGATTGTTTCACAGAAAGCACTCAAAAAAATACAGGGCAAGGTCTAAGTAACTACATCTCAATAGCTCCTGAATCAATACAAGAACTTGAAAACTATGGTAAGTTAATAGTATATACAAATACGTTTCAATAAAAATGTTAATATTCTGTTTTTAGGTAGGTGCGTTAAATGCAAATCTCGTGTCCTTGGAGAAAGCAGTGGGTGTACGGCTATGGATCAAATATACCACATATCATGCTTTACATGCACGGAATGCCAAATTAACTTGCAGGGCAAACCATTTTATGCGTTAGAGAACAAGCCATATTGTGAATTTGATTATTTGCAAACACTTGAAAAATGCTCAGTTTGCATGGAGCCTATTTTGGAGAGAATTCTCAGAGCTACTGGCAAGCCCTACCATCCACAATGCTTCACATGCATTGTGTGTGGTAAAAGCCTAGATGGGTTACTATTTACAGTAGATGCCACTAATCAAAACTATTGCATTACAGATTTTCATAAGTAAGTAAATAAGTTGGTTGTTGCGGCCTTATACTAATTGTTTTAAATCGAAGAAAATTTGCTCCTCGGTGTTGTGTCTGCAAGCAACCAATTATGCCAGATCCAGGACAAGAAGAAACGATCAGAGTGGTGGCATTAGATCGAAGTTTTCATCTAGAGTGCTATAAATGCGAGGTAACCTTATATTTTTTGTTCTACAAAGCAAACAATACATGTTCTAACTTTTGAACATATTTATATTTATATTGAAATAATATTTATATTGAAAATATTTATTTGAAATAATAGGACTGCGGGCTCTTACTGTCATCAGAAGCTGAAGGACGCGGATGTTATCCCTTAGATGATCACGTTCTGTGCAAAAGCTGCAATGCCCAACGTGTTCAGGCCCTGACAAACCGCATGACATCGGAAACTTAATTAGCGAACAACACACATATTCTGCATATTAACTTTTTTTAATATTCAAATATGTATTTAAAGATAATCATGTAGTTTTAGAGTTTTGGTAAAAAAAAAACGCATAGCATCTTAGAATTTCATTAACATAACTATGGCGTCCTTTTTAAAGGGTAACGGGTTGGAAATATGTTATATGTTATACCCTTGCGGAGCAAAGGATATTAGAACTTCAGTCAGTGAAGGAGACACCTCAGCCCCCATCTTGCTGAACGGGCCGGATCGGCTGACTATATTGATTATACCATATATAAAAATCGAAATATATGTTGAAGACAATTTTTTGAAAAATTATATATTTACATCCTGAACCTTTTCCAAAAGGCTTGCTGAATACATGAGCTCATTGCAAATTTTCCAACAGCCAGATGGCTTGGTTGAGAAAGGACTCCCAATGTTAAGTAATTTGTCCACTTTAACTGCGGCTCCGTAACACTCTGAAACAAAGGGAGCAATGAGGTATTGATTTCAATCAAATCCGCTAGTTCATTAAATTGAGTTAGAAAAAAGAAGGCTGCCTTATGATGGTACCCCTTTCCTTGGGACCAAATGTATTTAAAACTATTTGGACATTGTGAATTTTTTTAAGTTTTCAGCTTCTCACAAAAAAAGGTAAACAAATTCAAATCAAACCAAAAAATATATATACTCTGCAAAATGGGTAAAAACACCAACAAGTCGAGGAATTTGGGACTTAACTAGTAGATGATTTTAGTGATAAGTTCGCAGCAAAAGTTTTCAAAAAGTAGTCACGCCCATAAAAGTTGTTTATCTGTCTAATGATATCACACAGTCTTTTTGTCTTGTGGTTCCTACCACAAAAAAAAATAACTTTTGTTTTCAACATATAGAACTTGGGGTGTTTCATTTAGTTTACCTAATAGCAAACATTGTAAGTATGTTTGTATGATAAATACAATAGTATTAATGGTTCGACATTTAACTTCAAGGGTATATATGTAAGCTTCCGCTTTCGAAGGCTATATTCCTTTCTTGTTGTCCTTTAACAACTTTTTTATTAGTACCAGTCATAGTAGAAACACCAAATATAAAATTAAATTTTACATCAGTTTTTGTTTTTAAATTCCTATTTTGTATACAGCCGGCCCTCAGTTCTTAAACGTTTTGTTTTATTGTTGTTTCTACTTTTTTTTCAAGAATAGGCAAGCGGGAAAAGCAAAGTAATATAGTTTTGTTAAAAAAACAAGATGATTATTTTATTTCAATGATTGCCAACCAGGTTAGCAAAGTGCGAATAGATTTATTGAAGTAATATAAATGCAATAGCATTTGTAAACAATCTATTAGAGCATTGTTGTTAAACATACTTCGTGCAACCAAATTATTGTCCAATGTTGAGATAGTTCGGGATACTGATACACGTTCATTTCAGTGCGCAGACTCCTGGGCATGGTCTACATCGAATAAGGCATTCGTGAGCATGAGTTTTTATCGAACGACAGTCTGAGAAAAGTCGGCAAAAAGCTTTTCGTTTCGGGACTTCATCGAATCAAACGCGACCGCAAAATCTTGTTAGTCAGTATTGAATTCGATTTTCAAGCAAACAGACGTTCTAAAAATTTCTATATCTGAGTCGAACGCGTCGTGTTCTCCCAGTTCGTTAAAAACATATATATATATATACTTATATATAGATATTTTTATGTGTATTTCGGAACTTTAATTTACCATATTGTCATTCCAAAAGATATCGAAAAATTCAGACATATCTCTTGGGATGCAAAATCGTTGAAAACATTGATTTTGGTGATTGCGTATATTGACAAATAAAATAGGTATACCATTGATAAAAATATTATTTACACATATGTATATATACATATACATTTATATATATATATATATACATTTTATATATATATATTAGATAGATATATATATATATATATATATGTGCATAAACACATATCTACACCAGTATATTAATCTTCAGATACAATTCTGGGTCAACAATGATTCAAAAAGATTCTTTTTCGATTTAATTTTTTATTTTTTATGTACATAATTGTGCACTACATACATAGGTATGTGTAGTAAAGCAATTTTGCGCATACAAAAGGGTGCACCAGGTTTAATTAAGTTAAAAAGTACATTCCTCCAAGCTTTGTAGGTCCTTTAGTCAACATTTGTATGTATCCATTTATGTGCATATGTGTGTACTCATACATTTACACAATAGCAATATTAAGTATTATTATATCTTTATATCAAAAGGTTATGCTTATCTTTATGTTAATAAAAAATTTATTTTATAATATATTCAGTCTTACGGCAGCCTTGTATATATACAATATTATCCGTTGTCCGTTGATAATAAAGCTCTTAAAGTTGCTGCAAATAGTTTTGTATCTGGCATAAAAACTCATATTTTTTGCAAAGGTAGATTATTTGCAACAAGTTTTACTAAATAAACAGGCATATCCTTGTAAAATGGGGAGGGGCGTTTTATCATTAAGCTCAATCAAAAAAAGCTCCAGTATATAAAGTCTCCAAAGGATACATATTTATGTACATGTCTGGCACTGTCCCCAGATACATTCTCCTAGGCAAGATTTTAAGATGAAGTGGAATATTATTATCAAGAAAACCCACCTGTCGCTTTTCTTCAAATTAAAGAAAATTATTAGAAGTTGTTACAATTTAATATGATTTTATCTACTCTTTGGTAAAAGAAAATGTTTTTAACCTATCAAGTGAGTTACTTAAGTAACCAAATAAAATACTTTTAAAAGAAAATAAATTAAAGTGACAAGTCGATAAAAAACTCATTTAAAACCATATCAGCATATGGCCTACGAGGTTTTTTTTTCTGAAAAAATCAACTTTTTTAATAATCGAAGCTATATACTTGAACTATACACCACATTAATTGTGTATTAGTGCTTCTAAGTGAGGTGAAATGTGAAATGTACATCTAAAACCTATATGAATTGCTGGCATTATCAGGCAGAATACTAATTCGGACCCTAACTAGTGCTCGAGAAACTGTTTGTAGGACCCTAACAGAAATAAATTGTTTGGAAGCGAACTATTCTCAGCTGAAGATTTGTATCGATTGGCACCAAAAGCTCAAAGCAGTGTCCGGTACAAGCAAACTCACATTTCTTTCAAGCTTCCCTTAAACCTTAAAAATTCATTTTTAAGCCCTGGACAACATAACCAGCATATTTGTTTTAGTTGCTTAGAATCGAGTTCAAAATGCAAGATGTTAACAAATAATGTATTATCTTATAGGAACAACTAACGGAACTTTTAAGCCATGAGTATATAGTGTATTGTGTTCTATTAAAATTAATACAATTCCAATCGCAACTGTACGTTCAGTAAAAAATCTTTTTGAATATGGTTTTACCAACAGTGTTTTTGGTATTGCAAAAAAACCACACATTTTGATATTTCATATTTTTTAAACATATATAAAGGGAAACTGTTTAATGAGCTGTAACATAAGAACACTTCACATACTTTAATTTATGGTCTTATTTTTTGCTTAAATTAACTGTTTTGTTATTTTAGTTTGAGAGTTTGGTTTATTTCCGCTGATGATAAAGCTTAAAAATTTAATAGATGCAAAATACCTGGATAGAATTTCAGTCCTTTTCGTGAGACATCCTTAGTTTTTTTTAGTACCATATTGCAAAACAGCGCCGACAAAATTTGTCCACCATCTACATATGTATGTTCAATTTAAGTTCCTGGTACGCTGATTGAAAAACATGTTTGCCATGCTAAAAAATTGAAACCTTCCAGTGTGATCCAGTTTTTCGATTTCCTCGGCAATGCATGTACTGTGGGTTGACTATTAATCATGTGTTTACGAAATTCAAATAAATTTGAAAACTTACAACAAAAAAAGGTGAAAACCAGAGACGTTAATGGCAATTCTTCCGCCATTTCCCATATAACTGGACAATCCTCCACAAATTATATGTACCTTCAGGCTATTCTTTGGAGTTAGTGATTACTTCCATCTATTTTGAGCGCCAAAACTTGAATCCTTCACAAACTACAAACGATTGTTTTAATCTTGTTTTTAGAACCTAACAAGTGTTCATCAGCTGTTCATTTCTTATTGTTGGCAAGGCCTTTCACTATTCTAGTATTTTTCTCGATCACCTGGTTTTTGTTATGAATATGTAACATGGTCCTACTATCAATCACCATATTTTTGTTTCAAATATTTAATAAACATATTTAACTAACGGGATTCAATATATACCTTTGATGCAGGATATATGTATATACATATGTAACAATTTGCTAACTGACTAGACCCGAAAAAACAAAAGAGAATATCTACACGGTAGTGTAAAATACGATATTCTGAATTTCCTTGATAAAATGAATTTGCCTGTGTGCAAAGAAATTAATTAATTAAATTACAAATGCACATTGTTGCTTATTTTTCTTTTTAAAAAAGTATATAAGAGGGTGTTGCCTTGGGAACTGAATCTCTGCAGTCAATTTAACAAAATTGTACGGGTTTTCTCAATTGCAAGTTCTTAAAAAAGTTTAATTTTAAATTCTGTTCATAAAGATTCAAAAGCCTAACCAACCTAACATTCTTGAAATTTTTCGTCTATCTGAGTACTGTACTGTATTAGGCTCAGATTTCATGATTTTCTTCCTTTGTCATCATTTATCATTTTCATGTAACATAAAATTTTAGTCTGTGGAAAAAATACCCAAATTAATAACTTCCATTATTTTAATTTTAACAGTTTAAATTTAATAGTTTGGTCCATCTAAATGTGTTCAAAAAATGTTTTTTTTTTTTTTTTATATATAATCATATATTTAACAATTTTTTTTAGCTTTTTTGTCCATTCTTTCCGTCAAAAACAGCTTTTTTGCTGGAAAAAAGTTGGCAGCACTGCTCTCTAGCATCTCTATGGAAGTTCGTGTAGAGCGGCGTCGGTTAACCAAATTCAGAAATAACTGGTATAAAAACTGTTTTGTTTATTATATTCAATAAAATTCAAGTTGCAAGTTATTTAAATGTAACAGCTGAGAAGATTTTGGTTTCTTAATGTGATTATCGTTAATGAAAGCTGGAAAACGCCGGCCTTAATTGCTATCTGGAATCCTTTTAAGTCCAAATATTGTGCACCTGTGAATGTTTGTCTTCTATTGATCGTAAACATAAGCAACATATATAAATGCATCCCAAATTTTAGTCACTTAAAGTCAAGACTTTGAGAAGCAGGAAAAAGATAGTCAGTGAGTTTGTATATTATAAGTTATAATTTATAACTATGCAACTAACATATGCAACTATGTACATATATTTGTACATAAAAATATAGGAACATTTCAGTACTGTACGGACACAACAGTACAGTAAGGACACAAACCTTACCTTTTACTAACTAAATTTTTATATATATATTTAATAAATTCAGAAAGAAGACGTTATAACTCCAAAGAAGCCACTTCTGCAGACTTGTTAAGGATTTACAGTCGCAATAGATTTTCTTAAGTGTGCCATCGCGATGGCTGCACCAGCAGCCTGTACGCGTTTTTCGGACAATTACGACATCAAAGAAGAGCTCGGAAAGTAAGTGAAAATAAACTGAAGAATACATTCAATATTATTAATAATTTTTTCTTATCGTAGAGGGGCATTCTCAATAGTAAAAAGATGTGTCCAAAAATCCACTGGATTTGAATTTGCTGCAAAAATTATAAATACAAAGAAATTGACCGCAAGAGGTAAGAAGCACAGCGTTATCTAGTATCTATTGTCATAAATTGTTGCATTGCATTAGTACATTGTGTATCACATCATGTGTTCACAAATTATTCAAAAAAATGTTTGTTTTTGGGAAGCCATTGCGTCCAAAATCAAAATTTTGACTATTCCTTCGGTCAGAGATATCTTCCTCACTACATAAAAATTTTAACTTTTAATATTTATACTATGTTTTTAAAGAAGGGTTTCAATGAAAATTTCCGTTGCTTATAACACATTTCTTTACTGCTGGTATACAAACCTATTAATTTTACTTTAAACCTAATCTTAAATACTTTCAAGACTTTCAAAAACTGGAACGGGAAGCAAGGATCTGCAGAAAACTACACCATCCTAATATAGGTATGTTATGATTTGCATTTTCAAAAGGTAGTATAAATAACCAATATAAAATATATTTCGAAAAATTAAAATAAATAAAATTTTTTTAAATATTAACTACAGTTTTTCTTGATGAATGAGTGGTTATCACTAAAAATTTCGAATCGGTTATAACTGAAAAAAACTCATTTTATTAGTATTTGGGATGTGCTAATCGTGAATGAGGCTTCACTCTGAATTGGGTCTGGTTGTAATAGAAAATAAAAATAAAAAAAAACTTTAAAATAGATATGTGTTCTACTCCAACAGTTGAACAAGTTAAAATACATACTTTATATATTATAAATATATATTATATGTATAAATTATAATATTTTAATAACTCAAGAATAAATATTAATAATATTACATAGAATTTATATATTATACTCTAATAGAAAAAATGATAACCTCGAGGTCCTACTAAAAATAATTTATTGTTGAACTTTTTTATTTCAGTTCGATTGCATGACAGTATACAGGAGGAAAACTATCACTACCTTGTTTTTGATCTGTAAGCAATAAAATTCATAAACGTTTTTCTAAAATATTACAGTTTTCTATTTTAAAAAATGTCTATGTTATGAATTTCTAACAAACGCTCATAAATGTTGCAATGACTTGACTATTGTTTATTGAGATTCATACTTCATCCTTTTCCCTCAGATTATTCATGCATATGTATGAATACAAAAATGAACACTTGTTAATGATAAATGAGTTTCTAAAGCTTTTGTTAATCAAAATAGTACATAAATTAAATTAAGCAACCATCCACAAAATTTTACGATCAATACAATACATACATTTGCAGTGTAACTGGTGGTGAACTTTTCGAAGATATTGTTGCACGCGAATTTTATTCAGAGGCTGATGCATCACATTGTATTCAACAAATATTGGAATCGGTCAATCACTGCCACCAAAATGGTGTGGTGCATCGAGATCTAAAACCAGAGAATTTACTATTAGCTAGTAAGGCAAAGGGTGCAGCAGTGAAACTCGCTGACTTTGGTCTAGCCATTGAAGTTCAAGGCGATCATCAGGCTTGGTTTGGATTTGCTGGCACTCCAGGATATCTGTCGCCAGAGGTATTGAAAAAGGAGCCTTATGGCAAATCAGTAGATATATGGGCATGTGGTAAGCAACTATAATTTTTGTACTAAGTGTATTTATTGCTTGACAATCTACTGTCAACTACTGAATTCAGCAACTAATTCAGTTTTTTTTTTCACAGGAGTTATTCTTTACATTCTTCTTGTCGGCTATCCACCATTCTGGGATGAAGATCAACACCGATTATACTCGCAGATTAAGGCAGGAGCTTATGATGTAAGATATTTTAAAAGATTTATCTAGGTGTATTATTTTTCAAAAAGTTTTTATTTCAATATTATTTTAGTACCCATCACCAGAATGGGATACGGTCACACCAGAAGCGAAAAACCTTATTAATCAAATGCTAACGGTAAATCCAAATAAACGAATAACAGCTTCCGAGGCTTTAAAACACCCATGGATTTGTGTAAGTTGAGACAAAAAATTAAGTAATTACAAAAGAAAATATGGAATATATTATATATATATAAAATATATATATTATACCCGTACTTGCAGCAAAGAGAACGTGTTGCTTCCGTTGTGCACCGCCAAGAAACCGTAGACTGTCTGAAGAAGTTTAATGCACGCCGCAAACTAAAGGGAGCAATACTTACGACAATGTTGGCCACCAGAAATTTTTCGAGTAAGTAATATTTAGAAGAAAAAAATCTTTAAAAAAAAATAATAATAAAATAAAAATTCGGCCTGCCGAAGCTAGCTTCCTTTCTTGTTTTTATTTATTTTTTGTTTAATTTGATGTCTTTCCGTTTTTTAAAGGACTTGTTTTACATATTAATCTAGACTACAGTATATACAATGACGGTTTTGATCAAAAGCCTATAAAACGAGTTAAAGGAAATGTTAATATGTATAAATATTGATTTAGTAATAAAGCCTTTTGTATTTTTAATGAAAATCTACTTTTGTATTTTACAGGCAGAAGTATGATTACCAAAAAAGGCGATGGATCTCAAGTTAAGGAGTCTACTGATTCTTCAAGTACCACCCTTGAAGACGATGATATAAAAGGTAAATATTTGAATTAATAATAGATTTCACATTTGGTATTATAGTAAACTAATATAGTTTAAATTTCGCCAATTTGAATATCTTTGCTCGAGACTAATTATAAGACAGGGACCATGTCCAACCGCCTAAGCCTTTCACCAAGACATAGAACTGGGCTATTTTAGTATTTAAAGTATTGTAATCAATTCGTAAAGATACATTTTCATTATTTTACATGAAGCTTATAAGAGGACGAAAGTCATGAATTTTATTAAAACTTCTAACTTTGGTAGTTGGGCAAAAATGGAGTTATTTACGTTCTGTTATTCGTTTAATTTTTTTTTGTGTTCCAAAAAAAACACATTTTTTTCTTATGCTTGCATGTCTTTTTTAAATATGTCATCCACACTTAATTTTAAATAAGTAAGTTCAGAAATACAAATAAAATTTTTTATTTTTCTCCACATATACTAAGGACAACAGTTTATTAAAGCATCTTTAATATCTTTAAGCAAAATTTTAATTTTGTAAATGTTTTAGAATTCAACATTTTGATTTACCTTTGATACATTTTTCTATTTTTATTCCTTTTATAAAAGTTAAATTCATGTACTGTTGCACGATTTCTGTTATCAATATGATTCTATAAATACCAAAATGAATTGGTTACTAAAATACACCTAAGAATAGGTTAATTTTCATAGCTAAAAAATATTTTACATAAACTGGGATTTTACTTTGTTAGAGAAATGTTAAAAATTCAGGGCCTAGCGTTTTTTATACTCTTGCAAAGGGGTTCAGTCAGAAGTTTGCAACCCTTTCCAAGGGTATAATTAAAAATTAATGTTAAAATTGTTTTTTATCACAAAAGCATGATTTTGAGGATATTAAATTTACAAACTACGAACTAGGAGAGTCAACTAAATTATTGAAAATATAGCAGCACTGCTTTTATCGTACGGCAACGATTTTTGAAACATAGGATATCTCGGCTATCGATTTTTGAATTACGAATTCATATTTCATTAAAATCGGGAGACTAGATATAGTCTGTATGATAATACAGCTGACATTACATCAACCTGAAAAACTTTAAAAGAGAATAGTCGTTTTAGTCGCCCCTAAAATAATAAATATGTACTTCAAAATTGGACATGGATAATTAATGGTAGGGATTAAAATAAGTCTGACGTTTTAAAGAACTTTTAACAGCATGGGTATATTAGCTTTGGATCGCCGCAGCTAGCTTTCTTTCCCTTTTTTATTTTGATTTAACTTAACCACGGCTACTTTAAAGATCCCTAAGAATAACACAATATTGTGTTTTATTTAAATCATTTTAATCAAAAACCAAACTGAGTAGGAAACCAGTAGGAACTAATGGAACATTTGCATTTTTAAACAAGACATTTTTGTAAATTTTGTTTTTATTTCTCCTAGAAGATAAAAAAGGAATCGTTGATCGCAGTACCACAGTCATTTCAAAAGAGCCTGAAGGTAAATGTCAAAATGCATTTTTTTGTTGGTACAACCAGGTTTATTGTTTGCTTAGTTCTATAAGAAGCATTACATACCAACATATTTCACACATTTTCACCATCATGACCTTTTTCCGATAAAAAGCTCGGCAGCCAGCCAAATTATTTACTATAAACTTAATTGCGTATGTCTTTTTATATGTAGAACCAAGTTTTCTTGCCAGCGTGCAACCCTAAACGATATTAAAAAATCAACTTCTTCTTTAAAAGTTTGCTTTTGTTTTCCAAAAGTTTTATTTTGATCTTTATTTCAGCTTTGAGTCTTCTGCATTTGGATTGAAACTTGAATGCAACAATATATCATAATGATATAATCCTAGGTATAAGGAACTTAAGTATGTGTAATACAATTTTATAAGTCGTTTTTTGAGTCAGCCGAGTAGTAAACAGTTAATAATGTAGTTATATTATGAAAACCATTTTAAATCAAGGGAACAGTAAAACAATTTTGTACAACTAAAGGGAAAACTTTTTAAAACTGAAAAAGGATTAAGTCCTTTTGGATTTTTTAAACGTTTAGCTAAACTCTTTGCATAAATAGGCTTCGGAGATTCTTATTTTTACATTTTGAGTTATATTTATCTAAAAAATATTTATCTAAAAAAATCATATGGGATTATTATTAACATTTACGGTCATCTATTTAAGATTCCACGTATTTTTTTAGTCTAATAACGGAAACTTAAATCCCTAAAACCACAAACCGAAAATATGATATATAGATCCATATCGCTGTTACCGCTATATTATTAACTTATTTGTACTTAAACAGATCTTTAGAAAACCACATTTTTTTTTTCTACTTTGACGTATTTGACTAACCGTGTGGATCAACTTGCGATAGCAACCTTTGCAAAATATCTAAATTACTATTTTTATAAATAAAATCCCAACAACAGTTTATATTTTAGAATGATGTACATATATCACAATTTATGAATAGAAAAAGATCGTTTACTGTACAAGATATGTGACGTCACAATGTAGCTGCTATATAAATTATACGACCGATATAGTGAAAAACATTAATTTAAAAATCTCTTGAACAGAAATGCCTTCGAATATAGCTTGAAATATATACATTTTTAATACAAACTAATTTTTTTTAGTTTAACTAAATAAAAAAACCTACTAAGAGCTAAGGGCAACAGTAGAAAAACTAATTTTAAAAATATGTATAATGTCTTGTCGTTTAATAAATTATACTTATAATTGTTATACAAAATGAGATACATCCTCAATCCGGGACTATAATATGTTTGTTTCGTAGCATTGTTTTTTACTATGTATGTGCGCATGTATCTAAAGGACCTTCACTTTTACAAAATACAAATATATGGAGAATTACCTGCTAAGGGATCAGAAATTGTTGTAATTTTAATTTTATATACATATAACACTGGTTATAGCATTGCAGAGGGTTTCATAATTTTTTTTTTTTATTTTGACATGCCAGTCTGTTCGTCTGTCTGATATTACGGAAACTAGTCTCTCAGTTTATAACTAGCTAAGTCCCTAGTATATAAACCTAAAGACTGGGATCGGACGACTATGTAATATAGCTGTAATAGGAAAGACCTACAATCTATATAAAGAATTTAAATATCTAAATATAAGAAACTTTACAAAATTTGGAATGCACGCTTCCACGCTATAAGCCGCAAAACTCTAAAACTCTGGCAACTCTAAAATACACACGGACTACTGTAATTACATTAACGTTTTATTCTATTTACGATGTTATTTTAACTGTACATTAACGTTTCTGCAGACTTGTTCGTAAAAACAGAAATAATTTTCACAAAAGTTAGCCTATCTTTATTTAAAACAAAACTACAAAGCTTTATGTTGCTCTATCCAGTTTTTATTATTTGTAATAAAAAAAGAAGCAGGTTTTCCAGTACTCTTAAAACCTCCTTCGCACTTTCCCGCTGGGTACATGCGGTTGGCACACACACATGCGTATCGTTTTCTTAATTTTAAGATAACGGGATTACAAAAGCTAGTCCTTGTGGGACCTAGCAATTGTAAAAGAGAGAGAGAGAGATATGTATTAACACACATAATTTACAATGCTGTTTTTTTTTTGCATTTAAGAAGTGTAATTGATACAAAAAAAAAAATGGTTTCAGTCCTGCTGTAAGGCTAATATATAGAAAACTGCTTTCCGCTAAGGATTGCATAATACTAATATAAGTAGGATTCAGGGTCCTTAAGGTAAATAGGAAATTAAATGTCCGCTCCAAAATAATTCAAGGGAACAAACAAACAAACTTCTTGGTAAGTATGTATGTAGGTCATTCTTCTTTTTCCCAAATCCCAAATTTTTTAAAGTCGTGTTCTATTTTTTTTTTTGGGGTTCTTTTATATAAAATGGACACGTGGGTGTGCAATGGCTGCATATGTTGCATTCTTTGAAAGAGCTTTCCTACATATTGTAAAGGCAGCCCTATTTCATCTTTTTATATTTACTTCGCTCATAAACATTTCTTGCACACTTGGCAGGCTTCAAACATGCATCCCGTTTTCTTAAAAAATAGAAAATAGTTTTCATTAATCACATCACAAAGACCCTTGATGATTATTTAATCAAAAACTTGATTTGTTTAAAGCATTGATTTGTAAGCAAATTCAAAATGTGCGTTTTAGATTTAAGGATACTGTGTCCTGCAAAAACTTGCCAGCAAATTACAGGGAACTCGCAGTGCTCGTCAGGTATGTATGTATGCCAAAAAAAGTTTTCAGTTTTAAGAGAAAAAATTGGTCGAGGTTTTGTATAGACAATTTAAACTACTCAGAGTAAATGGTCTAAAAGTGATTGATGCAGTCATAATTCATTTTCGCTAATAGAATCTTTAATAAAATGGAAACCTAAACATAAACACACACCAAAAATAATCTGTTTTTGTAAATTACCAACTCAAAGTCGTACTTTTACTTGTATAAATGCATGCTGAACATTTTAAAAACATATGCAACAAGCTAAATATGCAAGTTACTAGCACTTTTCTCATGAGTATCACTTCAAGAAATCCCTTACTTTACTTTTCATTTTGACACTCCCTTTACATTTTTTTTTTTTTAAATAAGTATGCATATATTTCTTTAGAAATCGAACGAAACCTATTTTTACAACTAAGTCTTCTAAATAAGAACGTTAAGATTGGTAAAGTACATGAGATCTGACAATCATTTCTTATAATATGTATAAATGTTAAAAAATTGATCAAAAAGTTTCCTGTCTGGGTAAAAACGAATCTTTTTTGACCTACATATATCTACTATACCAGTTTCCAGTCAAATATCAGTTACTGAAACGAACAATTAGATTAGGCATCGCAAGTTAGTATTTACCTCCTAAAGATTCCATGATTTTGAAGTTCCTTTAAATAATGGGGCGGATTGTGTATGTAAAAGTGGTCGCTGCAAATTTTTAAAAACTAATTTTGCTGCGAATTAATACTACAGATGTTTTTTGGGCGAGGAAATTGCTTAATGAAGCTTTTATAGTTTTCAAGATACCGACGTTATTTAGGACAAAGCTTTTTTTATTTTTCTGTTTTTCTGCTGCGTACAAATAGGGGAATCTACATTTTTATTCCAAAATTTTAGCTCTTAGGGTTCTTAAGATCTCAGCAAAAATGGTTAGATCGAATAATCTGAGGAATTCGTCAAGTTTTGTTACAAAGTTTTTAAAAAAAACAACATAACCCTTTACTAAACGGAAATACAAATAAAAATTAAAAACAATCACTCAAATTTTTTTTAATTCTTAAGAGGTTGCGGCTAAAAAGAACAAACAATAAATGTCCTCGTAATTCAATGTTTTTCATAGTACACAGCTGCTTAGTATTACTAAAACTCAAGTTTGTAGTTCTCAACAAATGGTTAAATTTCGAGTTTAGTACCTGAATGCATAACAACATCGAAGCTATGATGAACAAGAAAGAAAGCTAGCTTCGGCAAGCCGAAGCTTTTATACCCTTATATTGAGAAAAAAGTTTCATAAAAATCGGACAACTATATACTATAGCTGCCATAGGAAAAACCGAAAAATCTATATAGAATTAACGGATAAACAAGAAAGGAAGCTAGCTTCGGCAAGCCGAAGCTTATATACCCTTGCAGTCATCAAATATTTCGAACAGAATACACAAAGGCTAAACAACATCGAAGCTACGACGACTTTTCTATTAATTTTCCATATTTTTGACTATTGTTCATATGGCATCTATATGACATAGTCGTCCGAATTCGATGCAATTTTATTTGTTATTCAAGAGTCGTTAGAAAACTCTATATTCCAAAAATCATGATTTTCTGATGAGAAATAACGATGTTATCATTTTATTTCCGTTGATTCTATATAGATTTTTCGATCTTTCCTATGGCAGCTATATGATATAGTTGTCCGATTTTTATGAAATTTTTTTTATAAATCAAGGCTAGTTAAAAAACTTGATACTCAAAAAATCATGCTAATGGGATAAAAAACAACGATGCTATCAATTTATTTCCATTAATTCTATATATATTTTTCGATCTCTCCTATGGCAGCTATATGATAGAGTTATCCGATTTTGTTCAAATTTAATCCGAAATTCAATAACAGTTAGAAAACGCCATCTTGAAGAATTCAAGTCGATTTGATGAAAAACAACGGAGTGAGAATTTTTCATTTCATTCCCTCGTATGGGAGCTATCCGATATAGTCGGCCGATCCGGCCCATTCCGACTTATATACTGCGTGCAATAACTACACAACTTTTGAGAAAGTTTCAGCAAGATAGCTTCAAAACTGAGAGACTAGTTTACATAGAAACAGACAGACGGACAGACGGACAGACGGACAGACGGACCGACGGACCGACGGACAGACGGACAGACGGACAGACGTACAAACGGATTTCGATTCAGAACGTCATGCTGATCAAAAATATATATACTTTATAGGGTCTGAGGTGCCTCCTTCACTGCGTTGCAAACTTCTGACTGAAATTATAATACCCTTTGCTCTGCAAGGGTATAAAAATGATAACATCGTTGTTTTCCATCAGAAAAGCTAAATTTTTAAAATATGTGTAGAGTTTTCTCATGACTTTTGAATTTCAAATACAATTCGGACGACCATATTATATTCGATAACTGCAAGGGTATATAAGCTTCGGCTTGCCGAAGCTAGCGTTTTACTTGTTTTTTTGTCGTTGATTTTTATTGTTATTCTATAACTTCCATATAGTTTGTTGGTCGTTTAATAGTAGTAAATCATTATAGTCTTAAAAAGTTTCGTATTTAATTGTAAGTGCCTAAATAAATTTTTCATATTATACATTTTTCGGGTTTGAAACCCTATACGTTTTTAATAAACAGCATTGGGTTGTCTTAGGAAAGTATATTTAAGTGGTTAACTGCCCTTTTCCCATTGCAAGGCTATTATGCTCATTAGCCCTAATGAAGACAGCAAATTTCATCTTCTTTTATAAAGATGTCTTAAATGATTACACACTAAATAAACTAAATACACGTTTTTCTATCAGCAGCTAGACGACAAGAAATAATAAAGATTACTGAGCAGTTAATAGAAGCGATTAACAGTGGCGACTTTGACGGATACACGTAAGTTTAAAATATAATATAAATAAATAAGATTCTGAACTAGAATATTTGCTAATAGTATGCTAAATATGCTAAAATTACAGTATTATTAATACACTTTTACAATTTTTTTTAGCAAAATATGTGATCCGCACCTAACTGCCTTTGAGCCAGAAGCATTAGGGAACCTTGTTGAAGGAATTGATTTTCACAAGTTCTACTTCGAAAATGGTGAGCGTTAATCTACTCTAATGTATTCCAAAACATCAATTTAATTACCTGCAATTTTAGTCCTTGGTAAGAACTGCAAAGCCATTAATACAACCATATTAAATCCTCATGTGCACTTATTGGGCGAAGAATCCGCTTGCATTGCCTATGTCAGACTTACACAATATATTGATAAGTAAGTATGGAGAACTTTACCGTTAGAAGGCGATGCCCAACTCTCCAACACTGCTTAAAATTGTTTTCTCTGAATTTGCAGGCAAGGACACGCACACACCCATCAATCTGAGGAAACTCGCGTCTGGCATAAACGCGACAACAAATGGCAGAATGTGCACTTCCATCGAAGTGCATCTGCTAAGATAAGCGGAGCCACCACATTCGATTTTATACCACAAAAGTAGTGGCCGTCAGTCAATGGGATATAAACTGTCATTATGCACATGTAAATGAAAGTGCTATATTCATATTTAGTGGGCGAAAAAATCTTTTTGCAAATAAAGTTGTTAGTGCGAATTTCAGATTTTCTTGGTTTTTTATTAAGTGTTTTATGTCCCCAGATATTCTTTGTTAAAATATACAATAAAAAATAAAAAGCGTATACCGCATTTCAGATATCCAACAGATATAAAACACTATAAATTACAAAGAGTAACACACAAAAATAAAACAATTTAAATAATATTGGTACGTGGAATATTTGATGTCGTACCAATCCATAAGATTGTACATTTTAAATGTTGTCAAGAGAAAGAAAAAAAGAGATTATTATTTAACCTTTATTGATACGAATCTTAAAATTAAATTTGAATCCTTGTATCTAATGGAATACAAAAGATAAAATTCCAAACACTTTACTTAATATTCTCACAATAATTGCAAAAAATTTAAAGCATGTATAACCTACTAGGATACGAATAATCATTGGTTTGTGAAGTCCTTGAAGCTTGTTCTCGTTCGTAAAACAATTCACACATAAAAAAGCTTACTAAATTGTGTGGATACATGCAAATACAAAATACTCAAGTTAGCATTAACGAACTAACTGTAAAGCATTAGGTAATTACAATGTAGCATTTAAAATTTTCGAAAGATTAAGTATTTATAATCCAAGTAAAAAATTAGCTAATTGAATTTTTAAAAATTAAGCTGAATTAATTGAGAGTGTGGGAATACAAAAAAAAAAAATGGTAGATGAAAACTATATACATCTACTTTGCCGCTCTGTCTACATATACTCTCTTAAAGGTATATACAGGTGTCCCAAGAATAGGATTTTGACTGTGCAAGCAAATATATTAACATTATTAATATATTAAATTTAATAATGTTACAAGCAAAAATTGTAACAGTGCTACATCCAACTACAACCGCGTTTTATATTTATTGTGGGTGCCACATTAAAATCAAACACAAAGAAATTGACAAAAATGACAACGCTAAAAAACTTATAAGTTTTTTTAAAATTTATATTTAAATAACTTGTCATACAATAACGTTGGAGTATTTGTTCTAGTTATTTAAAGTGGTTTAGGCGGTGGCACAGTCAAAATAATGCTTGGGATATATGTACCTAAAAATAACTTACTAAATGTGTGCAATCAAATACGCAACATAATGGTTATATATATATACACATTATATCAAACTATTTCCGCTATAATTTTGTATACTTTATTTTTAAGCATTCTATTAAAAATAGCCATTTTGCAATGCAAAGGTAATAAAAACAAAATCGAAAATTATTCATCCCTTAATAAAAGGCACAAGTAATAAACAGCAGTTCTCGTTATTTTCCTCTTTACAAAAATTATATAAATTAAAGGTTTTTAGGTTAAGCCGCTTATAAATAAATAATCTTATGTATGTCTTAACTCCATATCCGTTTTTCTAAGCATAAATGCAAAAATCTATTGTGTGTATGAGACTGTATCATCGTATAACTACTACAACTTTTCCCTGCTCATATATGTATAAACAATGTGAAATGAAATACATTAAAATACTTTGGCACAGATTATTTAGATTTCATCTAAAGGTCCACAACTATTTTTTAATAAACGTTATTAAACATTTTTATTGGTGCGCCTAAATTTCTTTATAAAAACTTCTTGATTGCAAACCTCTAATTTATGAAAAAAATGTTTATTATTTACTAAACAGGAAAAAAAGGATTTTGAAGAATTATATTGATCAATCGTGTAAAGGCCGCTAGAACTATAACTAATAAGTTAACCATGTTATATTCTTGAGAATTTAAATCCAAAACTAATATGAATGAAACAAGGAATAGAACTTGGATCTACAATTTGTTTTTTTAGTGAATATCACTTATATTTTAAGCAAATTAAAAGCTTAACGCAATTTAAAGCCCATATTGCAAAGTCCACAACACAATTTAATAAATCCAACCATTAAATAAAATATTCAATTTATATGATTTATTAAATACAAATAAATACTTAATAAAAATGATTATAAAAATTTACTGATAGTGTCCTCCTTTGGTTTGAATACGAACGTCGTAATACCCGAAATTTTATCGTGATGCAGATCAAAAATATATATATGGGTGATTCCATATCAGATTTACAGTCCATATTGGGAAATTCGATGAGATATTTTTTTTCATGTTCTTTATCGAAAATAAATCGACACGTATTTTTTTATATGGCTCAGAAAATTTTTTGACAAAGTTATGATTTTTTGAATTTTTGATAAACTGCCTTTTTTTGATGACAGTCGCGTTTTACAGCCCCAATAACTCGAAAACCGTACGCCGCAGGAAAAAATCTATAGGAAGTAAAAATTTCATCCTTCCTTCTTCTTTGCAAAACTTTCTTGAAAAATTTTTTTAAACAATTTTTCACCACAAAAAGTTCAAATGTTTATAACAAATTTATTTTTCTCCAACTTGGACCATTTTGATTTTTTTTCACAGTATTTCTGTATACTTCTGATGAACATACTAAAATTTCAGAATGGTATCAAAAGTAGATTTTGAGTTAAAGAATTTTAAAGATTATCATGCACGGTCCGCGCGCTCGGTCTCAGGGCGTGCGCCGACCAACGACTCTAACGAGCGTCAATTCGCTTCGCGCGCGCATAGTAAGGGTCAATAAAATGAATTTTTAATGCTATTTAATTCTATAACTCAAAAACTAATTTTGATACCATTCTGAAATTTTAGTATGTTCATCAGAAGAATTTGAAGGATTTACTGTGAAAAAAAAACAAAAATCAAAATGGTCCAAGTTGGAGAAAAATTAATTTGTTATAAACATTTGAACTTTTTGTGGTGAAAAATTGTTTAAAAAAATTTTTCACGAAAGTTTTGCAAAGAAGAAGGAAGGATGAAATTTTTACTTCCTATAGATTTTTTCCTGCGACGTACGGTTTTCGAGTTATTGGGGCTGTAAAACGCGACTGTCATCAAAAAAAGGCAGTTTATCAAAAATTCAAAAAATCATAACTTTGTCAAAAAATTTTCTGAGCCATATAAAAAATACGTGTCGATTTATTTTCGATAAAGAACATGAAAAAAATATCTCATCGAATTTCCCAATATGGACTGTAAATCTGATATGGAATCACCCATATATATCACTGCGTTGCAAGACTTTTGACCAAAATTATAATACCCTCTGCAGGTGACAATATCAGATCAGATTTTTGGTGAAAAAATTGAAGTTAAATTGAGGTAATTAAGTTCATAGATCAATAGATCTTGTAGCTTCCGCTTGCCCTAGAGTTTGGTACCACCAATATAAACATTAATTGCTCAATTTTAGACCATCATAAAGTTACAGGTTTTTGTTCGTTGGTGCATCAACTTTAAAAAAATTAAATTTCAATAATTTTTTTTCAAAAAATAAATGACTTTATTCCTCGAGGAACTATGGGAGGTGTTTGTTGAAAATCTAAGAGAATAAAATAATAACACAAATATCTTTCAAATTCATCCCAAACAACAACCTACAGATCGTTAAGATGTCGATCAGCATTGAATAGCTTTTTCTACATTTCCAGGTTGGATTTTGGTTGTATAGTATAGCATTGTCTTTTTTGGCTCCAGGTAAACCTGGTCATCACTATCGAACTTTCTTCTTTAGGAAATAGAAAGGTACTTTAACAGGGTCAGACGTAAAAAAAAAAAATCCGGACCCCTGCGTCCGCCCCTGTTCTTTAACAAAAAAACAAGAAAGAAAGCTAGGGGTTCATTTAAAAAATAATTACTGAAATGTGTGAACAGAAATGATCTTTGACTAAAGTATCTTAACTATTTCTTTAGAAATTATGGCAAGGCACAGTTCTCAGCCTTCAAAAGGCGTTTTTAGCAAGTCCATGTTATTTTATTTGCCTTAAGGGGTTATATCCAGTTGCGATTTTGAAAAAATTGAAAATTTTTTTTTGCCTATTTTGAATGTATATATATCTAAGAAGAATATCTGAAAATTTCAAAGTATTCCGGTAAATAGTATTGGAGTAATCAGTGTATTTGTAAAGACGTCTCCCATGTAGTTCAACTAGTAGCCAAAACTTTAAATGCGTTTTTCTCGAAACTATGTCTTCAAAGTCGGTGAGGAAAATTTCTCAGAGACGGCTTGACCGATTGACTTGAAACTTTCACATTCTCTTCTTAGATATTTTTTTCAGGTAATGAGACTTGGAATTTTGGCTCCGACAAAAATTTCGATTTTTTTAGCCACTTCAAAGTTGAAATTTTTGTGCCAAAAACAAAGTTTTATGTTTGGGAAGCCGCCATTTTGTCAAAAATCAAAATTTTGAAAATCCCAAGTCTCATTACCAGCATTTGTCTATTCTTTACGTAATCCTTCTGGTTTTTTGTATTTCTGATCATTTGGACCGGAGATATTTTCCTCACCGCAAAACCCTTTTTTAAAGTGGACCCTCGGGAGATCCTCTACAGGACCGACGGAGTCCAAAAATTTTTTTTGTTAAAAATGTATTCTAAAACTAGAAAAAATTACCCATCTTTTCATATACAACACGTATACATACAATAAATAGCCTCTCCAAAAATAATTTTCAAAAAAGTTCATTTTTTTGGCCTCGCAACTGGATATAACCCCTTAAAATGTTTGGACTTTTCAAATTATCTTATTTCGATATTACCGCGGATAACTAGCGAGTTCCTAAAATAGTGAAAAATGGATCTTGTTTAAACTAAGGTGTTCCAAGGATGTTAAATCAAAAATGAAAGGGCTTTAAGGTTTAAATAGATTTTATTGAGTTCTTCTCGCGTGTAGATTCCAAAGTTGATGTTACAAACTTCATTACAATTCAATGCATAATTTAATTGATTAATTGCTAGTACTACGGCTTTGAAGAACTGGCCAATATTACAATTTAGGCAGCTTCCTTTGCTAGACGGTCAGCTTTCTCCACGACTTCTTCGATTGGGCCAACCATGTAGAACGCCACTTCAGGGAGATGGTCGTATTCCCCAGATAGAATCTGTGAGAAGCCCTTAATGGTTTGTTCAAGCGGAACAAGTTTACCAGCATGACCAGTGAAAACTTCAGCAACTTGGAATGGCTGCGACAAGAAACGCTGAATCTTGCGAGCGCGTGCCACTGTAAGCTTGTCTTCCTCCGACAACTCGTCCATGCCCAGGATGGCAATAATATCCTGAAGGGACTTGTAGTCCTGCAGGATTTTCTGTACGCCACGGGCAACGTTATAATGCTCTTGTCCGATGATGTTAGGGTCCATGATTCGAGATGTGGAATCAAGGGGATCCACAGCAGGGTAGATACCCAACTCTGCAATCGCACGCGACAGGACAGTGGTTGCGTCCAAATGAGCGAAAGTGGTGGCTGGAGCAGGATCGGTCAAGTCATCAGCTGGCACATAAATAGCCTGTACAGAAGTAATGGATCCCTTTTTAGTGGTGGTAATACGCTCCTGCATAGAACCCATGTCAGTGGCCAAAGTTGGTTGGTAACCGACGGCTGAAGGAATACGACCCAGCAACGCGGACACCTCAGAGCCAGCTTGAGTGAACCGGAAAATGTTGTCGATGAAAAGTAAGACATCTTGTCCTTCTTGATCACGGAAATACTCAGCAACGGTCAATCCAGTCAGAGCAACACGGGCACGGGCACCTGGGGGCTCGTTCATTTGTCCGTAAACCAGAGCCACCTTGGACGTTTTGTCCTTAAGGGAAATTACGCCACCCTCAATCATTTCATTGTACAAATCGTTTCCTTCGCGGGTGCGTTCGCCGACCCCCGCGAAAACGGAGTATCCACCGTGAGCCTTAGCCACGTTGTTAATCAGCTCCATAATCAGCACAGTTTTGCCGACGCCAGCTCCGCCAAACAGACCGATTTTACCGCCTTTGGCATAAGGAGCCAAGAGATCAACCACTTTGATTCCAGTGACAAGAATCTCCTGCTCAACGGACATCTGAACAAATTCAGGAGCCTCGGCGTGAATAGCAGCGGTCTTGTCGGTTTCAATTGGGCCGCGCTCATCGATGGGTTCGCCTGTTTTATAAAAAGGTAAGAATGGTCTTATATGGCTTCAAAATTATTATTTACCAATAACATTAATGATGCGGCCCAAGGTTTCAGCACCAACTGGAATACGGATTGGGTACCCAGTATCGAGAACCTTTTGTCCACGAACCAAGCCCTCAGTACCGTCCATAGCAATGGTGCGTACGGTATTTTCTCCCAAGTGCTGAGCCACTTCCAGTACCAATCGAGGAGACCGATTGTCAACTTCCAGTGCGTTTAAAATCGGTGGCAAGTTATCATCGAACTGCACGTCAACCACAGCACCAATTACGGCCACGATCTTTCCATTGGCGGCAGCCGCAGCCTTAGCAGCCTTTGCAGCATGGCCACGAGCTAAAAACGGAGAACATGCGTTATAAAGGTTTAAAATATTTCATATTTATTTTGGTTTAAAAATATTGAATACGATCTGATCAAAATAACATTGGATTGCTAATAGAAATTTGCTATATTAATAAAATAATGATGCAAACAATACCAAATTTTTTTGGACTGCTCGAAGAATACCGTTTTTTTTTATTTTACTAAATTATAAGGTATTTTAAAGTGCAAAGGATTTCAAAACATTTAAAACCGCGTATTCCAATAAATTTCTTTTCTATTTCAAAAAGACTTTAACATACATACATACATATGTAACAATATAGAAATTTGATTTAGAGTACATTTTTTCACACAAATAACATGATAATCATTTCTTTTAATTCAAAATTTTGTTTAATATAATTAGAACTTGCTCACGTATATGTTATAACATTTAAGTAACCTTAAATTACTAAAAATTGAAGTTATGTAATAAGTTTTCTTCATTCGTAACACCATCTCGCAAGTCTAGGTTATGTTCGTCATCGGGTAAATTATTTTGAAAAACGACTTTTATATTGTTCGCCTTTATGCATTTCAACCTAGTTTCGCCCAAGTATGTCCATTACTTTTATGCTACTTACACAATTGCCCCAAAAATGGCAGCAAATTCTTATCGGCTTTAGAAGCAGCACGTAACGCGAACATTTTTCCCGGACTAAGTTGTGGAAGTATGTGTACTGAATATACGCATTCAGTGTGACCCTAGACGAACTTTTAAAATACACCATCTCAACTCAATAAAATACTAAAACTTTTTTCATGCGTTTAAAAATAAATTATGGGTATTCTATAAACAGTTGAACTATGTTATTTATAATAGAATGGGGATCAAAAAGAGATAAAATGTTATTTTAATCAATCACACACTGATACAACCATGGTACAATTATACAAGGTAGTCCCGTCGGCTGCAGAATTGTTCGGGTTCACTCCCCTATCGACCAGTACGCTCGGGTTTTCGTAGAGAGAGGTTGTGCGCGGACGAAATTTTTCTGAAAACATTAACCCTTGTGTGCTTATGAAAAATACTTGTTGCAATTATTGCAGCAAGCACATACAATGCGTAACATGTAATATTGCACAGAAATTTTTTGAAAGGGTAACACTATGGGAGCGAGTCCTAAAGGGCAGTTCTGGGTAAAAACCAAAAATTACGGAACAATTAATACTCATTGTCATATAACAGTCTTTTAAAACCCTATGCACAGTATATGGGTTAAACAACACACTCTGTTTCTGTTTCTTTCGCACTTATGAGAAAACAACCTCTCTCTCGCACTCATTGTAGTGTCCAATAGGGGAGTGAAGCAGCCGACGGGACTACCTTGTATAATTGTACCATGGATACAACAATGCCCGAGAGAGTTAAGTCAGCATTTTTATACATACTTTATACATACTTCCGCCACCAGACGACTCTAATAATCGGCACATCACATGCAAATACGGTCACTCAGATCCGAATTTGTACTACAAATCGCATCTTTTATTGTTAATAACAAAAAAACGGTGCATAATTTTCAATCTCCGCCAACGGATTTCGAAGTTTTAATAAAAAACACATCGTTTCCATATTTTACTTTATTTTTTTAAGCTGTATTTACCGTGCACCGCACTTGTAAACAATTACCTGCAGTTGCGCCGCTTGTCTGAACAGACTATTTATTGGCCTTAAAAATCCATAAGGTCTATCGTTACTTCAACCCCCATCTCTAATTGTCACTTATCGAGCATCGTATTATCGATAATATTTTCATACAATAATGTGGAAAATAATGTTTAGTGTTATAAAAAAATAAAAAGAAGTTGTGTCAAGAGTTTTTTATGAATTGGTACTTATCGAATGTTTTATTTCCAAGAGTATTGTAAGGAGTGCTTCTGGATTAGAACAAAATATGTTCTTCTCGCCCAACAATTCAGATATACATACAGAATCAAAATCCGACCCCGCTTTAAAACATCTTGGAGTCTCCTTTGTTAAATAATTATTTTAGAAATTTCAAACGCAAATTTAACTTTTGTGAATTTGTATATTTGCGGTTTTCATTATATTATGTTCAACAAAATTAGGTTTGTAAAGCATTGTGTTTAGTGGCATTTGTGAATATTAATAAGTATTAAGTATTAAGTGAACTGAACTATATATTATACTTTTAAGTATTGATCTTCTTTCATCTAAAAATCAATTAACGAATAACCCAAAATCTTTACATAAATTGCATTTGTAAATTCGTTTTACTGGAATTTATTATTGTAAGGGGCGTGGTACATACAAATATATGTATGTACGAAAAGAAAAATGTGTGGACTGTGACTCCTGTAACATAGCCATCTGTATGTACATGTAGCCATGTATGTATGCACGTATGTGTGTGCATCGTTGTATATTAAAAACAAGAGTTTAAAGTGTTTTAAGATTCTCTAGATTAACATTTGCACCCATTAACGGTATACATACCTAGATACAACATTGGGAAAAAATCGTGATAATAGTTTTTTTTTTTTATCGATATCTAATATTTTTAAGGCAAATTTATCAAAAAGAAGCCTAAATTGAAAAACAAAAATTTACCCGTTATTGTATTTGTTGAAAGATGCAGGGCTCGCAGCTTATTTCGTGCAGTTACCTAAAAAAAGTTATAACTGTTATTCCTGCTAAACTAAGAAAGATATCAGAGAAATTAAAATGCAGGATTTTAATATGGAATATTAACTTATTTATTGAACGAAATCGATTTTCTTAATCATAAAAAAAAAAAAAATATTTAACAAAAACAAAATGTACAGGCTTTTTCCATGCCGCAGCTTATTTCGTGCAGCAGATTCCTACTTAACTTATTATTAGTAATTTAACAGCTAAAATTTTGTATGTCCTTCGTTCTGGTTCAGGACAGCTTTGAGACGATTTTCCATGGAGCAAACTAACTGTTTTGTGGTTTCCACTGGAATTTTTAGCCATTCTTCCATAAGAACAGTTTTCATATCGTTTTTGGTCGAAATCTTCCTCTTCCTTATAGCTGTGTCCAATATATCCCATACATTTTCGATCACATTTAAATCTGAAGACTGTGCTGGCGTTATAATGACATGCGGGCAGTTCCAGATAAGCCAAGACTTCTTCGTAAATTCCCAAAAATCACTTATTTTTTAGGCCGTTACCGTTAAAAAATCTTTAAAAAAAACGAGTTACTAATTTGCTTTTATTTTCAGATCCAACAATGCTTTTAATTACACCAGTTAAAAATATTGCTACAATTCTGTAAAGGAAGTCTTATAAATCGAATACTTTAAATCCCAGGAATGCCTCACCAATTTAAACAAAATCCTGAGTCATTTTATAACACTGTATTCATTTAAGTGACACAAACGATCAACGAAAAAAATTTAACTAAATTTAGGAGATCGGATCGCCCTGTTGAAGGAGCGAATTTGGAGATGAATTATATTCTTAGTTTGCTGCTGATAGCAACACTGGGAGATAAATATGACTACTGGCTGTACTCAAGTGCAGGCTCTCAGACACTGGCAGCAAATATTTGGTCTGACAAGACTTTTACGCAAAATGATCCCATTTATTTGTCTGATGCAAATGTGACAATGAAAGAGCCAAAAAACCTTAGTACCACAATCACAAACGTAGCTAAGTTTGATACGAAATTAAATCACCTTTTAGTGGACACAATTACCGGACGAGTCTTTGTCGGTGGTGTTAATCGATTGTATCAGTTATCGCCTGATTTGGAGCTTTCCGAAAAGGTGATAACGGGACCTCAAAATGATTCGGTGGAGTGCAGCATACTCGACTGCCCGTTAAATGCTGTTCGCAGTCCGACGGATAATTATAATAAAGTCCTGCTCATAGATCGTGCAACTTCTCGACTCATTGCCTGTGGATCATTATTTCAGGGCACGTGCACAGTGCGTAATCTTCAGAATGTCAGTATAATTGAGCACGAAGTGCCTGATGCGGTCGTTGCAAACGATGCCAATTCCTCGACCGTGGCGTTTATAGCACCAGGACCTCCACAGCACCCAGTCACAAACGTAATGTATGTTGGAGTAACCTACACAAATAACTCGCCATACCGAAGTGAAATTCCTGCCGTTGCATCACGCTCCCTTGAAAAGACGAAAATGTTCCAGATTGCCTCCTCGGCGGTTACAACAGGAACGAGAACCTTTATCAATTCTTACGCTCGTGAAACCTATTTTGTGAACTACGTTTATGGATTTAGTTCTGAACGGTTTTCATACTTCCTTACCACACAGTTGAAGCACAGTCACCATTCTTCCCCCAAAGAGTATATAACCAAGCTGGTGCGAATATGCCAGGAAGACTCAAACTATTATTCGTACACCGAAATTCCAGTTGAGTGTATTAGCGATGCCCAGGGTGGCACTAAATTCAACTTGGTTCAGGCTGGTTTTTTGGGCAAACCCAGCTCTGATTTGGCTCAAAGCCTGGGTATATCCATTCAAGATGATGTTCTTTTTGCTGTTTTCTCAAAGGGCGATGGAAACACACCAACTAATAATTCTGCCCTTTGCATATACTCATTAAAGTCCATCCGACGTAAATTTATGCAAAACATAAAGTCCTGTTTCAACGGCAATGGAATGAGAGGACTGGACTTTATATCGCCCAGCATGCCATGTGTTTTAACGGTGAGTAAGAACTAAATGTCTCCATGTTGTAAAAAGCTAATTTACTATTTATTTAAATATCTAAATATATATATGTATAAAAATACTATGAAACATAAGTACATTTTTTTATCGTCTGTAATTTGTACTTCCATCTTCGGGCAAAAAAAAATCTTAGAAACTTTAAGGGGAAAGCACTCTTTAGAGGCTAAAAAAAATCGATTTTTTTGCATAAATGTTTTGTAAACTATCCAAGAATGTGTCCCTAAAATTTCAGAAACAAATACAAATTATTTTCGGAGTTACAGAAATAGTAGTGAGCGATATCTCGTCGTTTTTTTTTATCGGCGGAACAGAAAAACTTAACGTCCTATTAAAACGAGACAAAATTGATTGTGTTCAGGAAGAGAATTTATCTCTTCTAGTTGAATCTTAAAAAACTTAAAAAAAAAACTTTACCAAAAGTTCTGTAGTTATTGCACGCAGTATGTAAGTTGGAACGGGCCGGATCGGGCTACTATATCGGAATTTAATTCGAAATTCAAGAGTAATTAGAAAACTCTATATTCTAAAAATAACTGTGACGTTCTTCTGATAAACGTGAAAAATATGAAGATTTGCGTAAGATGCAAATGCACCTAAAGTGTTTCAATTTTAATTAATATTTTTTCAGAAACTGCAAACAATTGGAGAGGATTTCTGTGGACTAGATGTAAATTCACCCCTAGGAGGAGAAAATCCCATTACTTCAGTTCCGGTGGCTATGTTCAACACAAAACTAACTTCAGTAGCTGCTACGAGCACAAGCGGATATACTGTTGTCTTTGTGGGCACAACAGATGGATACCTTAAGAAAGTTGTAGTTGAATCATTATCAATTGCAAATGAGTATGCTAGTTTTGCTGTAGACTTGGGCTCAGCCATTAATCAGGATATGCAGTTTGACAACCAAAACCTTTTTATGTATGTTATGTCTGAGACTAAAGTTTCCAAGGTAAAGGTTTTTGATTGCTCTGATTATAAGACATGTGGGGAGTGCTTAGGCGCTAGAGACCCATATTGTGGGTGGTGTTCATTGGAGAACAAATGTAGCCCTCGTTCCAACTGCCAGGACGACGCCAACGACCCTCTATATTGGGTCAGCTATAAAACTGGGAAATGCACTACAATAACAAGTGTTGTGCCTCACCAGCTGCAACGGACTACCGCACGAACCTTGGAGCTTATTATAGATCACTTACCGCAGCTAAAGGAGAATTTAATTTGCGCTTTTACTACAGAGGATAAAGCGCTCTTCACTAATGCTACAAAAAAAGAAATGGTGTAAACTGCACAACACCTCGGACTGATATGCTGCCCCAAATTGAGCAAGGAAAACATCATTTTACAGCAAAATTATCTGTACGCACCAGAAATGGCCCCGACTTAGTGTCCACAGATTTTACATTTTTCGATTGTAGCACACATTCGTCGTGTACTCGTTGTGTGTCCTCAGAATTTCCCTGTGATTGGTGTGTTGAGGCACACCGATGCACTCACGACACTGCTGAGAATTGTCGCAATGATATTTTGGTAACAGGGGTCAGCCGGATAGGTCCAAGTTATAGATCGGGTCCTGGATTTTGTCCAACGATCAACGCCACAGGTGATGGAAGTGAAGTACTCGTTGCTGGTGGCACAAGCAAATCCATAAAAGTGAAAGTTCATATAATTGGACAGTTTATAGTTCAAACTCGATTTGTTTGTCAATTTAACATCGAGGGACGTGTAACGAGCTTGAATGCTCAATTGTTGGGTGACACAATTTACTGCGATAGCATGGAATTTCAGTATACTTCAAGATCGCCAAATTTGACGGCAACTTTCGCGGTAATATGGGGTGGTTCTAAGCCTCTTGATAATCCTCATAACATACATGGTAAGTTCAAATATAAAGCTTTTTGTATTTATTAATATTTTTCTTTCAAAATTTTTAGTGGTTATTTATCGATGTCGGGAAATGGCTGACAGCTGTGGTATTTGTCTGGCTCTTGCCGAAAAGTACAATTGCGGATGGTGTTCGTCTACGAATACATGCGAAGTTGAAGAACAATGTAACAAGAACAAGGAAGGAAAAACCGATTGGTTAAATCGCAGTGAAATCTGTCCTAATCCTGAGATTCATACGTTTGAACCAAAAACGGGTCCATGGGAAGGAGGAACGAACATAACAATACGTGGCATTAATTTGGGAAAAAATTATAACGACATTTATTCTGGTGTTCGAATAGCTGGCATAAACTGTATGCCATTTCCACAATTTTACATCGACACGAAACAAATAGTGTGTACAGTGGATAGCCCTGGGGAGCAAATGTACAGAAATGGCAAAATTGTGGTACAAATCGGAGACTATCGCGGTGAGTCTAAGGAGGACTATGAGTTTGTTGATCCGAAAATTTTGGATTTTAATCCAAAATTTGGCCCTACCTCGGGCGGAACTGAAATACATATAACTGGAAAGCACTTAAATGCCGGTTCTCGTATACAAGCATCCATTAACGATCATTTGCCGTGCAAAATACTGAGTACAGAATCTTCACAAGCCATATGTCGGACGTCCCCTTCCCCAGGTATAATCGAAGGAAGGCTGAAAATGTCGTTTGATAATGGCCCCCGAGAATTTAATGATTACAACTTCAAATACGTTCTGGACCCAACAGTTGAACACGTTAGTTCAGGGCCAAGTGGGCAAATAAAAGTACCAAAAGGAATACCGGCTGGAGGAATTCGCATTTCAGTAACTGGTACCCAATTCACAAGTATACAAACTCCCAACATTTATGTGGTATATAATGGTGAGCTATATGCAAGCCCATGCAGGGTGCAATCGGATACAGAAATGGAATGTACATCTCCAGTAATTGAAGTCGATAGCAACATTATTGAGGCGGAAAGACCAATGCTTCTTGAATATGGCTTTCTAATGGATAATGTGTTGCGTGTACAAAATTTATCAAAGGTTCACAACAACCATTTTGAACTCTATCCGAATCCCGAGTATTTTGTATTTGAAGAAAGAGTTAAGTATTTTAAAAGCGAATACTTAACTATAAATGGTCGAAATTTAGATCGTGCTTGCAAGGAGACTGATGTGGAAGTTAAAATTGGAAATGGTTTTTGTAATATTACGTCTCTTTCAAGACAACAGCTAACATGCAGACCCCCACCTGAAGCAGCAGCAATTAAAAGTATTAATGGACCAGAAGTTATTGTTCGTATAGGAACTTCGCTAGAGTATCGTATTGGTATACTTAGCTACGAGTCATCAAATATCATTTTGGATTGGGGAGAAAATGTAATTTTCGCTGTAATAGCTACCATTGTTATCTTACTGTTGATTTTTGTTGCTCTGCTCGTGGCATACAAAAAGAAGAGCTCTGAATCTAACCGGGTGCTTCGAAACATGCAGGAACAGATGGACATTTTAGAGTTGCGGGTCGCAGCTGAATGTAAAGAGGCATTTGCCGAACTTCAAACAGAGATGACTGACCTTACAGGAGATCTTACGTCTGGAGGCATTCCGTTTTTGGATTATCGATCATATGCAATGAAGATTCTATTTCCCAATCACGAAGATCACATAGTGTTGCAATGGGAACGACCTGAGCTTCTACGCAAAGAAAAGGGCTTGCGTATTTTCGGACAGCTTATAATGAATAAAACTTTCCTACTACTTTTTATTCGAACGCTGGAATCAAATCGATACTTTTCTATGCGAGAACGAGTAAATGTGGCCTCATTAATAATGGTCACACTACAGTCAAAACTAGAATACTGTACAGACATATTGAAAACCTTATTGGGAGACTTGATTGAAAAATGCATAGAAGGAAAGAGTCATCCGAAGCTCTTGTTACGACGAACTGAAAGTGTGGCAGAAAAAATGTTAAGTGCCTGGTTTACCTTTCTTCTTTACAAGTTTTTGAAGGAGTGTGCTGGGGAGCCTTTATACATGCTTTTTCGTGCTGTTAAAGGACAAGTTGACAAGGGTCCTGTCGATGCTTGTACGCATGAGGCAAGATACTCGCTTAGTGAAGAAAAACTTATTCGCCAGTCTATTGATTTTCGACCAATGAACGTCTATGCCAGCATTATACAGCAGCCCATGTTTTGCAATAACTTGGATATGATGCCATCTCAAACCGAAAACGTATCTGTAAAGGTTTTAGACTGCGATACAATTGGACAAGTAAAGGAAAAATGCTTGGAAACAATTTATAAAAATATTCCATCTAGCCAAAGGCCTCGCAAGGATGACTTAGATCTAGGTAAGTAGCGCTGCATAAATTGCTGGCAAAATTCAAATCAATAAAACCTATGGTAAACGGATTAATGTGTAATAAATATTTTATACTCTAGAGTGGCGTACCGGCAATTCAGGTCGGGTGATTTTGTACGATGAGGATGTAACATCGAAAACGGAAAGTGAATGGAAGAAACTTAACACTTTGCAACACTACAATGTTCCAGATGGTGCTGGGCTAAGCTTAGTACCAAAGCAAAGCTCCATTTATAACTTCAGTATATTGTCGGATAAAAATGAGAAATCTCACAAGTAAGATATTTTTTGCATAAAAGTCATATACATTTCCCAACAAGAAATTCAAATATTCTATTACCAATCTTAGGTATGAAACTCTAAATATATCGAAATACACCTCCTCCTCTCCGACATTTAGCCGCGCCGGCAGCCCTCTTAACAATGATATGCATGATAACGGCCTAAGATACTGGCATCTCGTTAAACACCACGACAGTGATATGCAGAAAGAAGGAGAACGGGTTAACAAATTGGTATCTGAGATTTACTTAACCCGATTATTGGCTACCAAGGGCACACTTCAAAAATTTGTAGATGATCTTTTTGAAACAATATTTAGTACCGCGCACCGTGGATCGGCCCTGCCATTAGCTATAAAATACATGTTCGACTTTCTTGACGATCAAGCTCAGTTGCATGGCATAACTGATCCAGAAGTTGTGCATACTTGGAAAAGTAACAGCTTACCATTGCGGTTAGTATTTTTTTTCTTCTGAACTACACGGTTATAAAAATGCTTATTTTTTTGAATTTCCAGGTTTTGGGTAAACTTAATTAAAAATCCAAATTTTGTCTTTGACATACATAAGTCGAATATAGTGGATTCCTGCTTGTCAGTTGTAGCTCAAACATTTATGGACTCTTGTTCAACCTCTGACCATCGATTGGGTAAATATATTAAGCAATTTCAGCTATAATTTAAAACAATTTAACTAAAATGACAAACATTTTACTTTTCATTTATATTTTAGGTAAAGACTCACCAAGCTCAAAACTTTTATATGCTAAAGATATACCAGAGTACCGAAAATGGGTCGATCGCTATTATAGAGATATTCGAGATATGTCCCCAATATCAGATCAGGACATGAATGCCATGCTTGCAGAAGAATCAAGGGTTAGTGCAAAGATGATTATATTATAGTAAATGAAGTTAATACGATTTTACATTCTTCTATTTCAGTTGCACACAACAGAATTTAATACAAATTGTGCTCTACATGAGCTGTACACATATGCTGTTAAGTATAACGAACAGCTTACTGTCACCCTGGAGGAGGATGAATTTTCGCAAAAACAGAGATTGGCATTTAAATTAGAGCAAGTCCACAATATTATGTCGGCAGAATAAGAGCTGAAGAACAAATTACAAGTGGACTTAATTATAAGCTTCCAGTTTATTAAATCATGATCCATTAAAAAGGAACGTCTTAATTTACCAGCCAATATAATGTATTTTTTGGAATCTAAAAAGTCTTGTTTAAAGCTGTACGTTTAAATTATATATATAACTTAACTGACAATTTACTTTTACTTTTGCTCACTTTTTTGACAACTAACATATTTTTAATATTTTTTTTTTTTTTTTTGGAAATTAAATTTTTAGTTTTAGGGCTATAAAAGCTATAGAAATACTCTTACAGTTGAAGATTCTCAAGATACATACTTATGTAAGATACCATTTCCCTGCTTTGAAAAATCTGTATCCATGGTGATTTCGTCTATTCAAAAGGATCAACATTTTAGTTTATTTATCTTTCGTGGCCAAATATTTTCTCTGTACATTTTTCTTTTTCGTGCCTAAGGGAGGAAATTTATCTAAGATACTAGTTTCTGCCAGCTTATTGGTCAGAAACTGAATCTGAATGCTAACCCACCTCTTTTTTTCCTTTTGTAAGAGTTGTTTATGCTCTATGTCCGTCTGCCTTCTTCTGTGTACGTTTACCGATACTAAGCATAAGTTGAAATGTTAAAATTTAAACAAATTTTAATTAAAAAAAAAAGATCGCCAGATCATGTAGTTTGAGTGTCTACAGAAGTTTTAAAACTTTAGCTTGCCAAACTTACTTTACTTTACTTTTGAGTATGTATAAACCAAGGATTATTTTAGCTTGTTATAATTTTTTTTAGAACACAAAAAAATTGAACAAATGGTTATAATAAATCTTTTTTTTCTTCCAGATGCAGATTTACGAAAATCATTTGTAAATGTCGTATTTGCTCATTTAATGTAACTAGAATGGTATTGTATGTATGTATATGATATAAGTTTAATGATCTTAGATTTAATATTCAAGATAAAGTAATATAACTAAAAAATCGACTGACTGATTTTAATTTTAACATAAAATAAATCTTATTATCAATATTTATATAGTTTTGTACCTATGTTAAATTTTAGGGATGTTTAGTTCATGGTTATAATTTACATTCCTATAAACACGATAAAGTAAGCACACTTTAAATGTAAGTTTAATTGTAACGGGAAACGCTATCTCGGTTATCTCCTATATTCAAAAGAAACTGTAAACTAACTCTTAATATACACATAAACAATAATATTGTCATTTCATAAACGTTAAGGTAATTGGTCTTGTAAGTATTTTTTAAACTTTTATGGTCCCGTTTGCATTTGTAATTTTGCTAGAAAGTTATCTCACTGTAAACCCACCAAAATCACATCAAAATCTATATTAATTTTTGTAAAAATTGTAAAGCCAAACCTTATGTTTTATAAACTATTTAATATTAGTTCATACCTTTGCAATAAAAAAAGTTCATGACTTATCTTTTGTATCGTAATTATGCTGTATTATTTGTCTTTTCTATTTTACAACTTATTTCTCGTCGTGATTGAACTTATGTGAATGTTTTTAATAATTGTACTACTGTAAAAAGCATCAATAAAACAATGTAGTACTTAAAGAGTTTCTTAAAGTAAACATGATTATGTTCGATTTGATAACAATAAAAAGTCGGTATATGTGGTAAATATTTTTTTATTCAGCATTTTATCTGGTCAATTTAATACTAATATTACTTATGATAATAAAAGAATACAATTATAGTACATAAATGTTTTAGACTATATTTCAAATATCTGTGTATGTATGTATAAATTATAAAAATAATAACAATATAAACACTATTAATAGATTACTTGTACATACTTATTCGATTACGCTGAAAGCATAATGGTTATGTGTCATCATACATACACCCGACATCCAAATTTGTACCAAGCTATATAGCTGAATACCGCTAGCGCGAAAAAGAATTTTAACATTCGAATACTATGCACAAAAATTCCCACCAAATCGCTTACCCCCAGTAATCATTCCAAATACAAACTTCGGATAGCCGACGATAATACCCTTGCAAAGCTATATGGAGAGTGCTTTGTATAAATTTTTTTTATTAATTTTTTTATACCAAGTTATTTTATTTTTTTTTATATAGGTGTATAATATATTTGCCTAATAAAATCAAATAGCTAACTGTCTATCACATAAACTACAATTAAAAAAAAAATAATAATAATTAATTAAAAAATTGCAAGACAAGTTAACACCAAGTAACTAAAATGATAGCTCTATCGTTTGTTTTGTTTAAAATAATCTTTTAAACTTATTTTTTAACTTTTGGGAAATAGTCTTTGTAAAGTAATAAAAACTGATGAACGATTTTGGAAAGTTCAAGAAATGTATAGAAATTAAAAAGTAAAACACTCCTTGCGTTATTGTATTGACTTAAATTACTTCACGACCAATTTTCTTCAGCTCATCCTTTAGGGCAGTGGTATTTAAAGTGAAAATCTAAGCACGCTTTTCCAAACGGAAAAAAAACAACCGTAACTATAGACCTCTTTTCGGTTTTTCGAATTTCAATATGTTGGTTAAGTTTCCCCAAAGTGTATAATATTTATACTAAATTTGCTTTGATTCAGCAAGTTATATAAATAGTTTTATAAAAAAGTTTTCAAAATAATTGTTGAAACAAGAATTTGGCAAGCGGAATAATTAAATGATGACCTGCCAATCACAACTGAAATAATTATAAACCTTTTATAACAAGAACATTTAACAATTTGCGTACGACTTCATAATTAAAACGAAAGTTAGTACAAACATTTTAAATACGTTTATGACAGACCCATATATGGTGGCACTATTTCAACAAAATGATCTACGTAATATACTAAAAAGCAAATTTATATTGTCGGAGTGATTTAGCATAAATTCCAAGGAATCGTATCGTATAACAAGACTTTTTTTCATTTTTTGAGAATTTCCTATAAAGAATAATAAGATTAGGCTTCAAAACCACCGATGAGGTTGTGGCTATCAAAAATGAATCTTATATCGGTTTTTTTATTTAAAAAATTTTTAAATTTTCTTGTGTTGTTCGGGCCGTTTTATTTTAAATAATATTGGTTAAGTATTTAAGTGGTTTAAAAAAAACTTTAGGGTTCCTTCTCAGCGGTCTAGCTTTCCGAAAATGTCCAATGTGCCATTCGTCTTCACCACATATTTTACACCAGTAATACTATATCCTGTCATAGAACTGCCAGTAAAAGTAATAAATGGACAATTCTAAAAATTATTATTTTAACTAGTCCCTGTTACAAAAGATATTTTATAGTTGCAAAAGTTTTAAAGGTTTTGAATGCCGTAGTAATCCTTCTTTTTTGATTTTTTTTAAAGTATCTAGGAAGAAATTTGACGAATTTCGAATTACATTTCATAAAAATCGGACGTATAGCTGTCATATGAGTAGAAAAATCGGCATAGCTTCTTATTGTTTATGTATTTTTTTCGATATATTCGATGACTGCAAGGGTATATTAGCTTCGATTGCCGAAGTTAGCTTCCATTCTTGCTTTTCATTTAAGATTTAACAAGTAAATACCAATTTTTTGCATTGTTTTTATCACGTACCATATGAGTAATTATGGTTGTGCAGAAAAAATCATAAATGAATTGTTTTAGTGTTAAACGAATATTAAAAAACTTTTTGATTGAAATAGCTCAGCATAATAAACATATCCTAACTAATTTAAAAATGCAGGAAATTTTAGAAAAAAAGTTTTATTTTTTAATAAAAGTATAATTATTGATGTTTATATTTGGCCTGCAAATATGTTGATTACAAAACACATTATGTTGCTAGAAGCCTATGGTAAAGGATTCTTTTAAATAAGTATTTAAAAAAATAAATAAAATTACAAAGACTAGGGGTTGCGTATAAGTGTACTGAATTATAACATATAATAATAAAGGTGATGCAAAAAATCATATATTCAATAAGCTAAGTCGAACGTTGAAGTATATTATATTATTTTCATAAAAAGAATTTTTAAGATGAAAATCTAACATCTGGTTTTAATGGCTCTAAATATTTTGCAAGGGTATACATACATATATAAAATAAATAAATTTATACTTAAGAATGTCGGTCTAACTCTGGTAGCAAAACGTTGCGTCAGTCTTACTATCTGTATACTTTAAGTAACATTTATAAAAATAACTATGGTATTTAAATCTATGTGTGTATACGTGCGTGTAATATATTTGAAAAAATATACAATTGTAAACTAAGACGAAAACTGTTTTTAATATTAACATTTTCAACTAACTTGCTATGAAATCGTACAATTTCTAATTTCTACCCCTGCAGAGGGTTTTATACAGTGGCGGATTTACGGAGGGGTTTTTGGGGTTCGAAGAGCTGTAATATTGGGACTGAACAACAAATTGCAGCGAATATCGTTCAACAATTTTGCAAGCTTCTTCAGAAAATAAATTTTTTCAAAATTTTTATGGGCTCCCCACTTTTAATTTTTGAAAAATCGGATTTTCTATTTTTTCGCCCCTTTCGAAATTTGCACAAAATGGATTTGCAGAAAAATTATCAGATCCCAGCACTTTTAGGCGCATAACTTTTTATACCCTTGCAGAGCAAAAGGGTATTATAATTTCAGTCAGAAGTTTGCAACGCAGTGAAGGAGACACCTCAGACCCCATAAAGTATATATATTCTTGATCAGCATCACGATCAGAATCCAAATGTGCATGTACGTCTGTCCATCTGTCCGTCTGTCCGTCTGTCCGTTTCCGCGCAAACTAGTCTCTCAGTTTTGAAGCTATCTTGATGAAACTTTCCCAAAAGGTGTGTAGTTATTGCACGCAGTATATAAGTCGGAACGAGCCGGATCGGCTGACTATATCGGATAGCTCCCATATGAGAGAATGAAATAAAAAATTCTCACGCCGTTGTTTTTAATCAGATCGACTTGAATTCTTCAAGATGGCGTTTTCTAACTGTTATTGAATTTCGGATTAAATTTGATCAAAATCGGATAACTCTATCATATAGCTGCCATAGGAGAGATCGAAAATTATATATAGAATTAATGGAAATAAATTGATAACATCGTTGTTTTTTATCCCACGAGCATGATTTTTTGAATATCAAGTTTTTTAACAACGTTTATATTGGAAAAAAAGTTTCATAAAAATCGGTCATCTATATCTTATAGCTGCCATAGGAAAGATCGAAAAATCTATATAGAAATAATGGAAATAAAATTATAATATCGTTGTTTTTCATCAGACAAGTATGATTTTTGGAGTATAGAGTTTTCTTACGACTCTTGAATTACGAATTAAATTTGATCAAAATCGGACACCTATATCGTATAGCTCCCATATGATCTAGAGTCAAAAATATGGGAAATAAATAGAAAAATCGTCTTAGCTTCGATGTTGTCTAGCCTTTATGCGTTTTGTTCGACATATTTGATGACTGCAAGGGTATATAAGCTTCGGCTTGCCGAAGCTAGCTTCCTTTCTTGTTTAATTTTTATTCGATTTACAAGAGGCATATCGCCCTTATGCATTTTGATCGACTGCAAGGGTATATAAAGCGATATCGTGGCCATGGCGTGGAGCATCAGGAGTTCTTACCAGGGCCGGAGAAACAGTTTTGAGTGGGGTGATGACCTCACAAATTTTCAATATACCCCGTTTGAGTTGTGCTTTCCACGGTGGTCGCAAATGAAGTTGTTTGTGGCACGATATATGATGGATCCTGAATTGAACAGAATATATTTTTTAAAAGCTATTTTAATAAAACAACAACACCAATCAATCAAAATGCAACAGGTAAAAAAAACTATTTTAAATGTAAAATGTTAATTAAAATCCATTTAATATTAATATAATGTTAAAATAATGTTCATTTAATATAATGTAAATGTTAATTAAATTAATATGGCCACGTCAGCTACAATGATAAATAATTATTTTTTTCGTTTCCTTGCACCTATAATTCCCAAGTGGTTCTGGCTGATTCGTGGTGGGATACCCCTTGATTTTGGCCAATTTCTCAGTTCTCCGGGATGACCGGCAGTTTCTCTAAGAAACTTTTTTCGGTCTCTGGAAGTGTGTGTGTGTGCGTGTGTGTTAGTGTGTTAGTGACGTGGTTCCAGAGTGGGAGAGAGTATCTGGCCAACTCCTCCTACTGGAGTCCACTCCCGGATGCAGTGCACCATGGGTCGACTCCTCCTACTGGAGTCCACTCTCGGATGCAGTGCATCATGGGTCGACTCCTCCTAGGACCTGACTTGCATCATGCATCATGACCTGACTTGGCATGAACTTAAAGGTGCCCGATCCGTTCCTGCATGTGACCTGACCCACTGCATCATGACCTGACTTGGCATGAACTTAAAGGTGCCCGATCCCTTCCTGCATGTAGTGGACTCCAGGATGCAGGGCATCCAAACCGGAAAAGGTGAGTTGCAGTTTTTTTTTAATTATGTGATGACGTGGCTTTTGTAAAAAAATGCAGTTAATTAATTCAATTTTTTTTATATTTTTTTTCAGGTTTTTGGTTGTGTATTTGGCTGATTGCAGAAAATAATTGGTGACACCATCCAACTTGTAACTTGAAGTTCGACATCAGGATGCACTGCACCAAGGTTATTACGCAGTGAGCACATCCTTTAGACAATAAATAATTAAGTTATATATTTTAAGAAATCATAAATATTTTGACAAAGAAACTAAAAGCAACAGATAAAGATCTGAAAGTTTTCAAGAACATGAAAGAAATTTGAAAGGTAAATTTTATCAAATATTGAACTTGAAGTACATGAAAATCAAACACAATTAATAATTGTAAACAAGTAGGGACATATAATATAAATATATATAGTAAGAATAGTTGTAAGAATGCGGTTACCGGAGATATATAGTATGCTGACACCACATAAATGGACTGGACAACAGGCTGCAGGATCAATTATGAATGGCGTGATCTTCTATTGAACTCCACTCCAGGATGCAGTGCATCACCTCATTGGGGTGTGTATTTTTTAAACAACCGATTTGTATAAAATAATTTAACTAATATTTTGGAATGCTTCTTCTCATTACAGGTGATGACTATACCTTTCTACTTGGAGTGTACTTCAAGATGCAGTGAATCAATAACCCAACGAGGTAAATACCTTTTTTACTAATACCTTTTTTACTAATACCTTTTTTACTAATACCTTTTTTACTAATACCTTTTTTACTAACAAATTTATTCTAACTATTATTATTTGTTACAAATTATTTATTATTATTTTTTTTCTTATTTAATTTCAGGGTAAAGTGTTAAGTGTAAATGTTGCGAATAAAGTGGTTGCGGTGATTATCTTACGTCAAGAAGATAAAAGATTGCAGTGCAGATCGAGGAGCTAACTGGGTAAGTACCAATCTGAAAAGATTTATTTATGATAATCTCATAATTATTTAAGTAGTTGTTACATTAAGTTGGAAAATGCTTAACTTGGGAAGTATTTGGGAGAGTTATTATTTATCTATTTAAATAGAAACTGATTTAATTGGGCCGTGGTAAAGGCGGGATTTCTCTTCGTTTTTCTTCGATATACTCTATATGCAGGGCCGGAGAAACAGTTTTGAGTGGGGTGATGACCTCACAAATTTTCAATCAACGTCATATTTTTTTCCCATTATGGTAATTTTATGTTTTTCCATTAACTCTGTAAGGTTTTCGATCATTCTTATGGCAGCTATATGATAAAGACATTCGACCGGAAGAAATTATGCCAATAAAAAAACAGCGGCGTAATCCTATGGGAGCTGTTCGATATAGTCGTCCTATAGATACAGATATAGATTTACAACTGAGATACTTGTTTTAGAGAAGCAGACAATGTTGCTGATGAGGATTCAGACGATGTTGCTGATGAGAAGATCTATACTTTATGCAACTTTTAGACCAAAGTAATAATATCCTCTGAAAGGGTATAAAACAACACTTTTACATTGATGTACGATTTTATTAAATCTTTCTTAAGAACATCAGACACATCTGTATATTCTAAAATATTACATTAGTTTGTTTTTAATATAAATTTGAACCATATATACGGAATTGTATTATATAAACCTGAAGGCTTTTTGTTGGGGTGGTGTATTTATCTGGATGAGATGTTGGCGTTCTTCGTTAACTGGAATCAAGTTCGTTGCAATTATTTTCGATTTTACGTTTTTATATTTAAATGCATAACTTAAGATTTCTCTTACAAACAGTATACAAATGATAATAACTATTTAGCAATTACTTAAGAATTTGATATTTCTGTAAACCATATATATATATAACAGTATTCCCTTATGGGCTTCTGAAAATTTTAATGGATTTCAAAAATATTAAAAATTTACAAAACATGTTACCATTTTATTTATTTCAAATCGAGACATTCAGTAAAATAAATTGCTATAACACCTACAGTGTGTTTTTTAAAAGTTCTTTACAATATTAGTAAATAGTTATATGTGCATGTATTACGATCTGTCAATATAATTGTTTTTTACACACTTGCTGAATTTTAATTAGGGTGTAAAAGGCAGCGAAGAATATTTCTTCTATATGAAGCATCCATATTTTAACCAGCATCACACGGCTAGTCGTCATAGACAAAGTTCTGACTGAAATTATAATATCCTGTGCACTGCAAGGGTATAAATAAGTATATAAATATGTATACATATATATAAAAATGGTACAAAGTTTGGATACAAATCATAGCCTCGATGAATTTCACATTAATGCATTATGTTTTCAAAAATCCCAAAGAACGTCGAGAGCTTGGATATTATAGAAGTTATGATATTGGAATTAAACTGCAAAGCCAAAGAAACGTTAAACGATTTATTGGAAATATCGGACTGCAGAAAATGTATCCCCGTAACTTCTTATAATATTATATATCAAAATTATATATGGCAACTATATAAAAAGGTAGTGCGATCCTTTTAGAAAAAACTCTTTTAAATTTCCTACCGAAACAAATTGTTAAATATCGATATAAACGCATGACTTGTTTGCATTATCAAAGTCGTCTAGTTTTTCTATTGATTTTTTGTAATTAGACGATTTTTACACGGCAACTATATCATATAATCTTCCGAATTTAAAAAAAATTTTGATTCGCAATTTGGGTGTCGATAAAAATGAACAAATGAAATGAAATTATAAAAGCCAAAAGCGTACAGGAAAAGGATACCGAATTTGTTGAAAAGTAAGTCAGTTGAAGGAATTCTTAAACAGGTTCAAAGCAAAGATATAGTAATTTTTTTCCTATTATTTTTGAGATCTTCAATATGGGGGCTATATAATATAGACTTCCGATTCCGATATACTACCTGCAAAAGCTAAATGAATTTTGGAAAAGTTTTAGCGAGATAGCTTTGTGACTGAAACGCATAGAGTATTTCCGTAAAAACAGACAGACGAGTATCTAGATTAACTCAGCTGGTGATGCTGATCAAGAATATATGTACATATATGCAAACTACTAACTAAAAATATATTGACCTTTGCATTATATGTTCGTCGAACTATTCGCTGCTCTTTGGTCTTTATTTTCCGTTCATATATGGAACTTCCGGCCATTCCCTTTGCCTTATTTTCCGTTGTCACAGTCCCGCTTTTAGATTAATTAAAGATAAAACCCTGGTGATTCAGGCTTTAATAAATTTGAGTGTAATTTAAAAATTATTGATAAAATTTCTTTGATTTTTGGAATCTATTTTTGGTAGTTGATAAGAGTGAAGAAATTAATTTTCCCTATTCCAAAAACGAACATTAAATAGATGTTAAGAATTCCGTTCTCCAGATACTAGCGGATATGTAGGTAAATTGCAATTGTTACAAAACTTAAAAGAATAAAGAATCAGTTTTTTAATCCAGACTAAAACAGATAGTTTAATTATCATTCAATTTATTCTTATTAAATGGTTTAAAAAGCCGATTTCCTTCTCAGTCTGCATGCTTGGCATTTGCCTTGATTGATCATCAAAAATGTATTCTTTTATTGCGTATGCTTGTGTTACTATTTTTTGTTTAGGAATAAATTAAAAGTTTATAATGAGGATAAAAAAAAAAAAAAAAATTATAAAACTGTAGAAAAAGTTTTCAAACATTTTTGGCAATTGATGCAGTTTTTAAATTTGTAGTTGCTTTGTGATTTTTTTCTTTTTGAATGTACGATAAATCGGGTATGGCTCGTTTATTTGCTCTTTTAAATAATTTGAAAACCCCGATGGTAACTCGCATTGGGGCAACTAAACAATTCCGATTGGGTTGAAATACGTGTATTAATGGGAACTAGGAGACCTTGGCCTATGACAACATCAACATCCTTCCCTGCCCCGTTGTTCATGTTTAAATACGAACAGCACATTGTTTGACTTTTCAAACTAGGTGGGTTGTTTTTGCTACTTGTTGTTTGCATACTAACAACTGAATGTGATTTTTGGTGTTTTTGCTTCTTTTCAGTTGCATGTGCGGCAGCGATTGCAGCGGCAGTCGCCTTTGACAGAAGATCCGATGGCAAATGAAATATTGAAGATCACTGAAGACGTGGCCAGTAATTACTTCCGGTAAGGTCAGATACGTTTTGCGTTGAAATTTGGACAGGCACCGACACGCCAGCGGAAATCACACCTGGGAAAGAATTGCCGTTATATGTGCTTGAAGAAAGTTTGGGCACACTATACCTGTGTTTGAAGATGGCATTGGAGAACTGTTGGTATAAACACCATGCTGAGGTGGCTGTTGATGCGCAGCGGCAGGATTGCAGGCTGCATTTCGGTGATGGGGCGGTACGTATGGGGATCCTAATGATAATGGATCGTGAAACATGTAGGGATAGCCGTCTCGTTGCTGTAAGCATGATGGTGTCATCGATCCTAAGGATGAGCTGTTAACAACAATAAGAATTACAAATAACGTTCAATACGATAATATAATTTCAAATTTAAATTCTTTTCAAAAATGGTGTATTTTTATACCCTTGCAGAGCAAAGGGTATTATAATTGCAGTCAGAAGTTTGCAACGCAGTTGCAATTTTAGTCTGTCAAAAAAATACCCAAATTAATAACTTCCATTATTTTAATTTTAACAGTTTAAATTAAATAGTTTGGTCCATCGAAATGTATTCAAAAAATGTTTTTGTTTTTTTTTTATATAATCATATATTTAACATTTTTTTTTTTTAGCTTTTTCGTCCATTCTTTCCGTCAAAAACAGCTTTTTTTGCTGGACAAAAGTTGGCAGCACTGCTCTCTAGCATCTCTATGGAACGTCGGTTAACGGTTAACCAAATTCAGAAATAGCTCGTATAAAAACAGTTTTGTTTATTATATTCAATAAAATTCAAGTTGCAAGTTATTTAAGTGTAATAGCTGAGAAGATTTCGGTTTCTAAACGTGATTATCGTTAATAAAAGCGGGAAAACGCCGGCCGTAATTGCTATCTGGAATCCTTTTAAGTCCAAATATTGTGCACATGTGAATGTTTGTCTTCTATTGATCGTAAACATAAGCAACATATACCCTGCAGTTCCAAAAGTGCCTTGTCGTGGATGACATGTACGACTACCCACTGATGCGAGTGTCCGAAGCACCTGGAGCCGCACTGGTGCCATTTCATATAAAGCTCTTGTATAGCATTTAAGGATTTGACATGCATGCCGCTCTCGATGACCATTTTGTCCGATTCATCGAACGTGGCATCGATGGCTTATACGAATTTTGTATGGAGAAAATTCGTATAAGCTATTGATGCTTTCGTTGCTGACGTGGAGGCGATGTTGTCATCTAGCCCAATGTCTAAAATGTCATCCCCAAATTCATATGAAAAACAATATATATATATTTTTTTTTATTTTATTAATTAATCTTATTTTGAAACATAAGAGATAAGTACATAAATAATATGAAATTAGAACGTTTTTGTTTACCATTTATGTGGAATATTTGCAGGACATCGGTTGTTTTGCGTCCATCTATGGTAAAAATTTTTTTATTATTACATATTATATATGTATTAATTTTTTTAATTTAAAGCAAACTTACCTTTCAAACGAATTTATCGTACATACAGGCTGAATCCTAAAAAGATTTAAATAAGTTTGTAGTAAAAGACATAATATTTTTGTAATATTAACGACACTTACATGATTTTTAAACAATTCCGCTGCCCGTTGCGCAAATTAAGTAATTTCACAACTTACTGTCAACGCACAACGCAAAAGAATGAGCAGTTCAATTTTATTTTGCACCCTTTTAGTATACCCTTCTTTTTTCGGTATAACCGACCATAAATGACACGCGAGTTATATTATATCTATATTTGCAATCAATGTTATGTTATGGTTATCCTGGTTCAATAATTTAAATAATGTTGTATATATAAAATATATTATATCTGTATATAACTTTATATATATATTATATTTAATATTTTAAGAACTTTAACATCAAAAGAGTATACATAAGTCGAGCGCCCCTTAGCCGTATTTTCCATCGAAAACAAATTTTTTGTTTCTAACGGAGAATGACAACAGTGCAATTAGAAAAACGAAAGAATAGAAGACAAATTTGGTGTCGGGCCGCCGTCGTTGCCAAGCAACGACATCGTATTCGAAGAGTGAGAAAGAGGGGGAAACTTAGGAATATCCCTTTTCCTTTCCTACACATTGATTGCTTGAATGCCAAAAGACACCGGGTGACAGCCAGAACTGCAGGGTATAAATGCATCCCAAATTTTAGTCACTTAAAGTCAAGACTTTGAGAAGCAGGGAAAAAATAGTCAGTGAGTTTGTATATTATAACTATACAACTAACATATGCAAATATGCATAAAACAAGAAAGGAAGCTAGCTTCGGCAAGCCGAAGCTTATATACCCTTGCAGTCATTAAATATGTCGAACAAAATACAAAAAGGCTAAACAGCATCAAATCTATGACGATTTTTCTATTAATTTTCCATATTGTTTATATGACCGCTATATGATATAGTCGTCCGATTTTGATAAAATTTAATTTGTAACTCAAGACTCATAAGAAAACTCTATATTCCAAAAATCATGATTGTCTGATGAAAAACATCGAGGTAATAATTTTATTTCCGTTATTTCTATATAGATTTTTCGATCTTTCCTATGGATCTTTCCTATGGCAAAATCATGCTCGTGGGATTAAAAACAACGACGTATAATTTTTTTTCCATTATATATATTTTCTGATCTCTCCTATGGCAGCTATATGATAGAGTTATCCGATTTTGATAAAATTTAATCCGAAATTTAATAGTGGTTAGAAAACGCCATCTGGAAGGAATCAAGTCGATCTGATCAAAAACAACGGAGTAAGAATTTTTAATTTCATTCTCTCGTATGGGAGCTATCCGATATAGTCGGCCGATCTGGCTCGTTCCGACCTATATACTGCGTGCAACAACTAGACAACTTTTGGGAAAGTTTCAGCCAGATATCTTTAAAGCTAAGAGACTAGTTTACATAGAAACCGACAGGAGGACAGACAGACAGACAGACAGACGTACAGACGGATTTGCATTCAGATGGTGATGCTGATCAAAAATATATATACTTTATGGGGTCTGAGGTGTCTCCTTCACTGCGTTGCAAACTTCTGACTGAAATTATAATACCCTTTTGCTCTGCAAGGGTATAAATATAGAAACATTTCAGTGCTGCCAATTACGACATCAAAGAAAAGCTCGGAAAGTAAGTGAAAATTAACTGAAGAATACATTCAATATTATTTAATTTAATTTTTTCTTATCGTAGAGGGGCATTCTCAATAGTAAAAAGATGTGTCCAAAAATCAACTGGATTTGAATTTGCTGCAAAAATAATAAATACAAAGAAATTGACCGCAAGAGGTAAGAAGCACAATAGTGTTGACAAATTATTCAAAAATAATTTTGTTGTGACTACATTTAACCCGCAAGATTCACATAAGTAGTGCCGCGACGTCGAGAGACGATTACTTAAATTAGGGATTTTATCCAGTTGGAATTTTGAAAAAATCAAAATTTTTTGCCTATTTTGAATATATATATATTTGAGAATATTATCTGAAAATTTCAGGTAAAACGGTGAATAGTTTCGGAGTAATGAACATCAAGAATATGTGTATACTTTATAAGGTTTGAGGTATTTCCTCTACTGCCTTGCAAACCTCAGACTGAATACTATTACCTCCCTATACCAACTTTACTTGGGTACATCCAACCATTAACTATAATTACTTTGGGAATCTTACTTGTAATTTTCCGCCATCGTAGCTATGGGTTGCGGGATAGATGAGTACATGGTGTTGAAGCCATTGTTCAAGGGAAGCCGCGGTGCCACAGCCTGTAGAGGTGGGCTTTCAGAACTCGTGTGCGCCGCACTAGCGTCTCCCCCAGAACCTTTTAAGTAAATTTTTTAAAATATATAATTTTAACCCAAGATCAACAAGAAATCTTCTTACGGTTGGTCCGGTAGGTGCCTCGGGAAGACTATTGCTCAGAATAGCCGACGATGCTCGCTCCGACCCATTTATGGCGGAACTGGCGATTCCGGGTGTCGAGTTGTTCGACGTGGCGACGGAGGAGGATGCAGCCGTACTTGAAGAATTATTTGCCGTGGGAGCACGACCACTGCTGCACACATTATCGGCCGACCGTCTCTGAGTCCGCATCTTCTCCTCTCGGCGCCATTTGGCACGTCGGTTCGAGAACCAAACCTGTTTTTAAAATTTCGAATATTAAATTTATTAATTTATTTTTTGATTAAGACGAAGCATAGGAAACACACGGAACTAAAATATAGTTTTAATAAAAAACAGAAATATCAGTTTCGATAAAAAAACTTAATATTCTCATTCTTATTCGTATTTCAACAGTTGTCATAAATTATATGTCCGAAAAATGTTGTTTTATGCCATTAAGTTTATCTAGACTTTTGGATTTTTCCTACACCTGCAACGAATTAAAGGAGACACCTCAAACCCCACTATAACACTTTTTTTTTTTATCATATTGGCATGGTTTCCTCCAGATAGTGATTTTTTAAGACTCTTGTTCTGGCTTATATGAGGTGTATGATATACACGTCCAATCTGAGCAGTGCAAAAAATGTTTGATCAGTTTTGAGCTTTTCTTTTTAAGTAAAATAATACCCAAGTGGACTTTACGATGCGGTTCTAAGTCATTACAACTGTTTCAGCTCACAAAGTTCATTTGCTAAGCCTATTGATTTTGATAACTCTGTTACGTAACGAAATTGCTAAGCGTTTTAACTCCAGGAAAGTCATCCCTCGAAGTTTATATTCACCCCTGCGGCTATGGTGCTTTTTATTACAAAATGCTTTTGTCGTCCGAGATGAAATATTCATCGTTACGCCCTTGACTGTTTGTTTAAGTGAAAAAAAACAATTTGACTGTAAAAATACTTGAAACTCATTGCGATTTTTCTCAATGAGCTGAGCACTACTGACGGGGGCGATTTGCAATGGACTAAAGGACCAAAGGGAAACATGTCAGCTGAAGAGGGAGCTGCGACAATAACTTTCAGCAATAAATGTCATGGTGAAAAATTATTAAAGCATAAAAGTATTGTAATCCGCTTGCACCCTTTTGTCTTCACGCCTCAGTCTGAGTTAGCTTTATTCAGTTTCCTTGAGTGATGTTACAAGAAAAACCACAAACAAAGGGTGTGTGTCTGCCTTCAGACTCGACTGCGTGACCAACCTAATAGGTTCATTAGACTGTAAGGGTTTTTTTAATTTGTTTCGTTATAAACTTTATAGAGAAAACTCTCTATCACTCAATCGGTTATGCATGTATCTTCAGCAGAACAAAAATGCTCGGCGAGTCCAAACTTTTAAATTACGCATTGCAAATCTATATCAACAAATTGATTTTCTTTATGTCGAACAAAATACTTAAAGGCTAAACAACATCGAATCTGTGACGATTTTTCTATAAATTTTCATATGACAACTACATATACATATGATATAGTTGTCCGATTTTTATGAAATTTAATTCGAAATTCAAGAGTCTTTAAAAAAAATTCTGTATTTCAGAAATAATGATTGTCCAATGAAAAACAACGATGTATTTTTTTTACGTTAATTTTACATTAATTCTATATAGATTTTTCGATCTTTCCTATGGCAGCTATATGATATAGTTGTCCGATTTTTGTGAAATTTTAAGGATTTAAGGATCGATTCAAGAGAAGTTAAACAAGTCGATGTTAAAAACACCATTTGGCATGATAATTTTTTTTCTATCTCTCGTATGGGAGCTATCCGATATAGTCGCCCGATCCGGACATTGAAAAAATTTTCAAATTCAAATGAAGCGCCGAAACGAGTAACCGTTGATAATGTAGATTCTGATCGATAACGTGCGGTTTTTGAAGTCGGTCGGAATACTGCAGCTTTGTCGTGACAATTTCTATTGCTTCATTTTTGTTTCACTCGACGGCAGCAAAAAATTTTTATACCCTTGCAGAGCAAAAGGGTATTATAATTTCAGTCAGAAGTTTGCAACGCAGTGAAGGAGACACCTTAGACCCCATAAAGTATATATATTCTTGATCAGCATCACCATCTGAATCGAAATATGTATGTACGTCTGTCCGTCTGTCCGTCGGTCCGTCTGTCCGTCTGTCTGTTTCTATGTAAACTAGTCTCTCAGTTTTAAAGCTATCTTGTTGAAACTTTCCCAAAAGTTGTGTAGCTATTGCACGCAGTATATAAGTCGGATCGGGCCGGATCGGCCGACTATATCGGATAGCTCCAATACAAGAGAATGAAATAAAAAAATCTTACTCCGTTGTTATTTATCAGATCGACTTGAATTCTTCCATATGGCATTTTCTAACTACTATTAAATTTCGGATTAAATTTTATCAAAATCGGACAACTCTATCATATAGCTGCCATATGAAAGATAGAAAAATATATATAGAATTAATGAAAATAAATTGATAATAAATTGATCAAAATCGGACGACTATATCATATAGCTGCCATATGAACAATAGTAAAAAATATGGAAAGTTAATAGAAAAGTCGTCGTAGCTTCGATGTTGTTTAGCCTTTGTGTATTCTGTTCGAAATATTTGATGACTGCAAGGGTATATAAGCTTCGGCTTGCCGAAGCTAGCTTCCTTTCTTGTTGTTATTAACATTGCTCAATTAAGTGTAAATGAACGGCTTGAAAAAAAAGAGGTAAGTGTCCGCTTATAGAACGAACCTTGATACTGATGTACATGTATCAAGTTAGCCAATATTTCCAAAATTGTACAAACTAAGTAACCTCGACAAAAAATTGGCGCGTGGGGTAAAAACGCCGCGGAAAGGTATTGCTCAGAATTTTTAATTTTTTAAACTTCATAATATTTTACTTTTCTATAATATTGAAGCCGACACTTTGGAAATTCACTAGGCACTTAATAATTGTAAATTGATTGTTGAAATTGTTAAATAAAAAGTTTTTGCAACATTTCAATGGATATAGTTTATAATTAAAAAACTTCTGAATCCACATGTTGGAAATTTTGAAATTGAAGATTTTCTTCTATTAGGTATCAATATCTAAGATTTCAATATTTTATGATAATAATCTACTTGTTATTGACATTATTTGGGTACTTAACTACACTGAAACCAGAATGGCGTTTTTATCCCACTGGGTGGGGTAAAACCGCCGTTTTTAACTTTTCTTCTGAACGATCACAATTGTTTTAAAATAAAAGCTACATAAAAACTTTCTAAATGAATTATGTAGCCAAGGGATTAAACTTTCAGAAATATGGTTTGGTTCATTGATCATTTTATAAATGATAGTTTGACATCGTCAAATATACATTTTTGGCGGTTTTACCCCATCTTACCCTATATTGAAATTGAATTTCAGATTCTATAATATAAGTAATGTGATTCATTCATTCACCTTTCAAATTTTATATTACATTTACATTTCATAATAAACATCAACATTTTTCGTTATTTTATAAAAACAAATTAAGCCAAAAAATTCTTTTCCAACATAAGGCTACAAACAGAAAATAATTAAACGAAACTGAAAGACAAACCTGAATACGTGCCTCTGGCAAACCAATTTTATCTGCAAGTCTTTCTCGCGCAAATACATCCGGGTAGTGAGTTCGTTCAAATTCTGTAATGTACAACAAATAAATTTTAAAATACAATAGATGGATAGGTAATTAATTGATAACATATATCTATACGAAAAGCCAAAAAAATCGATTTTTTTCGCCACAAGGTGAGAACCATAGGACATAGGATAGTTTTAGTCCGACGGACATACCAAAAATCGCATTTAAAGTGAGTTACTACCTTATCACATTGACAAACACACGCTACCCTAGCATTTTAACTCAATTTTAGTGGTTTTCATATTATGCAAACCTTAGTTTGAGTTGAGAAAACTACTTAAGTTTTGATATATTTCGGTTAAGCTTTAAGTATATGTTACCTTTTTCAAGACTGTCGATTTGTTCATTTGAAAATGAAGTCCGATTGCGCTGCAACTTTCTTTTTAAACGCAAACGCATTTGCGAGTCTTCATCTCCAGATGAATTGTGTTCAGAATTGCCATCCGATGTGCTATCGTGCGAGTTTGGATGCGAAACGTCTGCTGAATATTGCAAGTCTGAAAAAATAGTTTAATTTTATTTATTTGATTTACTTATTATTATATTCATAATTAAATATGGTTGGTTTTGTGTTTAGTGTTTCACAACGGATGATTACCCCATCCGAATATTTTATATTTATATTTTTATATTTTTTGCCTACCAAAACGAATTTGACTCAATTTTTTAACACTAAGCAAACTTCGATTTTTTCTTTCTTGTTTATTTATTGAGGACACCTCAGAATATCTTAGTATCAGAGTATCTTTGTCGTTCCACAAATGTTAGCCAGGTAGTGAAGGTAAATTATTTTCTGTAGTTATTGTAAAAAATCAATATTGTAAGCTTTTTAAAATTTTGTTTTAAAAGTTTTTTAATAGCCACTTTGCTAATTTAGAGCCTCAGATCTTGAAATGTTAAAATTATAAAAAGGAATTAATCGGCGAAGTAAGTGTTTTAACCAAATAAGACTTTGTAAATAAATCTGTAAATTTAATCTAAATTCTATCTGTTATATTATATGTAGTTTTAATTATTTTTAGGAAGTATGCAAATTTTTTTCACACGTTAAGAGAAATGTACTAAAAATGGTAAAAACATTACAAAACATAGGAAAATTATGGTTATTTTAATTACTTTGCCACACACAGTAACATAAGAGTTTGCTTTCAAAAACATTTTTGTTGGGGTGCAGAAATCTTCGACTCTTTTAAGAATGATTGTTTTTGTTATAATAAAAGTTACTATTTTATTCAACGGGTTATGAAGAATATCAAATATCTTTTGGGTCCAGGTTCGCCCAATTTGTGTTCACTAGTTCCCTAGTTAGGTATATGTATAATCTTTATATGTATAACCGGGAGAGTCGATCTCGTAATAACAGTACATAGTGTCTGCCCAGCTCCCCTTTCTTATGCAAACTTGGTATTCGGTTCTGAGCTGGTACTTAGATGATGAGACTAACACTTCTTAGATAGTTCTTCCATAGATTTCTATGCCCATAAATATTTGTTGTTTGAATGCTTGCTTGGAGTTGTATTCATGTAAAAGGGACGCAACTAGATTAAATTGAATGATATAAAAGGGATATTTGCTGGCAATGGAGACATATGTTAGCTCTGTTTATTGATTGAAGAATAACAAAAACAATCCTAAGCATCCGTACATGGAGCTGAATAGCTGATTCAATGGGACTTAATGGCAATCGTCAAATGACCAACAAATTAACTATTTGTTTGTCGTGATGTTTGATCATCTGTGACAAAATACTTGCAATTGTTTGATTGTGCACTAAAGGGGGTTGAATTTTACTTAACAGAGGCCCCTTTATTTTAATACAAGCACAGCTATATAAAACAATTTCTGAAGAGGGCAATTCCAGCTTTGACATTATTACCCCTCTTCCAGCAGTTGGCGGATTTTGCAACTAGTTGACCGACATCAAAACTCGGAGCATATCGCTGTTTACCAATTGGTATGGTTTATATTATATATTGCTTTTAAAGATTAAATAATTCGTTTTTTTTTGTGCTTGAAAATATATGTAGTTTAGTTTGGAAAAACACAACATAAATTTGTTGTACACATAATACAGCGGTCGGTAAAAAATAACGAACATGCGCTACGTTCAAATAACTAGAAACTACCTTCTTTCAATAAAACATCTCGTCTAATGATCCTAATCAATACCCTATAAGGGATCGCAGGTGTTTTCTGATAGGAAAGATCGAAAAACAAGAAAGGAAGCTAGCTTCGGCAAGCCGAAGCTTATTTACCCTTACAGTCATCAAATATGTCGAACAAAACGCATAAAGGCTAGACAACATCGAAGCTAAGACGATTTTTCTATTCGTTTTCCAGATTTTTGACTACAGATCACATGGTTGTCCGATTTTGATCAAATTTAATTCGTAATCCAAGAGTCGTAAGAAAACTCTATATGCCAAAAATCATACTTGTCTGGTGAAAAACCACGATGTTATAATTTTATTTCCATTATTTCTATACAGATTTTTCGATCTTTCCTATGGCAGCTATAAGATATAGATGATTAGATTATAGATATAGATATAGATAGATTAGCTATAGATATAGATTTTATAAAACTTTTTTCTCAATATAAACGTTGTTAAAAACTTGATATTCAAAAATCATGCTCGTGGGATAAAAACAACGATGTTATCAATTTACTTCCATTAATTCTATATATAATTTTCGATCTCTCCTATGGCAGCTATATGAAAGAGTTATCCGATTTTGATCAAATTTAATCCGAAATTCAATAATAGTTAGAAAACGCCATCTTGAAGAATTGAAGTCGATCTGATGAAAAACAACGGCTTGAAAATTTTTCATTTCATTCTCTCGTATCGGATAGCTCGATATAGTCGGCCGATTCTGCCCGTTCCGACTTATATCAGTGGCGGATACAGGGGGGGGGGGGATAGGGGCGATCACTCCTCAGAAAACGCGTAAACCGAGTGAACTGGCGTGAACTTCGGAAACCTGCGTGTTACAGCGTGTCGCCAGTCCTTCCTTGCCCTACTTCTTCCCTTATCTATCCCTCCTCCTAAGACTAATTGGCCTAGCATTGCTACATACGCATTCCGAAATCAGTATTGACATCGAGAGAGTTATAGAAAAGTTTTTAAAAAGAGGGAAAAGAAAAATGGAATTCGCCATTTAGATTAAAATTAATTAATTTATTTGTACAGTGTTTTTTGAATAAAACTGCGTATAATTTTTGATTATTTACCCCTGCTACTTGCATTATTTAAAAAAAATTTTGATCGCCCCCCCCAGGCAGATACCTGTATCCGCTCCTGACTTATATACTGCGTGCAATAACTACACACATTTTGGGAAAGTTTAATCAAGATAGCTTTAAAACTGAGAGACTAGTTTGCGCGGAAACGGACAGACGGACAGATGGACAGACGGACAGATGGACAGACGGACAGACGTACAGACGTATTCCGATTCTACTCGTGATGCTGATCAAGAATATATATACTTTATGGGGTCTGAGGTGTCTCCTTCACTGCGTTGCAGACTTCTGACTGAAATTATAATACCCTTTTGCTCTGCAAGGGTATAAAAAATGAAACAAAAATGAATACGTGTTTTTTTTTTATTCTTGTTATGAATAATGACAAAAAAATTAATAATAATATTTCATATTAATTAATATTTCATAAAAATCGGACAGCTACATCATATAGCGGCATAGGAAAGATTTAAATATGTATCTATATAGGAGTAACGGAAAAAAAATGATAAAATCGTTTTTGTAACGGAAAAAAAATGATAAAATCGTTTTTTTTTTCCATTATATACATATGTACTTGGAAATTAGAATTTTTAACGTATTTTTTACAAATTATAAGATAAGATTTATTGTGTTCGAAATATTTGATGTCTGTAAGGGGATATAAGCTTCGGCAGGATTTCTTTCAAATTAAGTTTTAAATAATTTTTAATTGTATGTGTTACATAGCGGCTATAGGAGCAATCGGAGAAATTATAAAGAACCGTGATTTCTTTGACGTTGTTAAACATTCGTGCAGTTAGCACGTTGTTTGGCAATTTGTTAGGATATTATATTTTTAAAAGTTATTTCTATGAATTATTGAATGAGTAAATAGCTGTCATAAAAAAACTAAGAGCAAATAATAAATAAAGCAGTACACAATATCGCTTACGCTGTAAGGAGCGTTTTTACAATAGGAAAAAATCATATGCTCAACTCAATTAGCCTAGTGTTGGTAAACAGAAATATATATATTTACAGAAATGTTTGTATCAAAATTGGTGGACCTGTCGAGTGCCTCAACTGTCAAATAACCGTTAGACAGATGAGAGTTATACTCTCAAAGACATCATCGTCCCACAGTCCAACAGTCGAGGACCTGTTTAAGTTTACATCTAGAATATTCAATCCAAAATGCTGTACCATCTGTGGCTACCACAGAACCCTTGAAGTAGTGCAAAAAATGTATAAATTTCTACTTGCCACGTTTTTGAACATCGTCTCGGTTAACTTGTCCTGATAAGTTTGCTGGAGTCGACACAACTGAAGCTGCTGGTGGCAGGGCCAAATGTGCCGTCGTTGTATTGCTCGGGTACCACGCCCAGCCCCCTGTTTGGCCATTGAACATGCGAAGCTTTTCATAAACAGATTCGTTTTGCTGCTGCGCCTGCTGCTCCTTCTGTGAGGCCAGGTTGCGCAATACTCGGTTAATGGATGAAACCTGCAATTAATTCCAGTTCACTGTGTACAATAAAATACATAAACACACGTATATACGCACCTACATGGGAAAGCGCTTACACAAGTACAAAATTATAATTCATTTTGTGTCTGTACTAAAACATAATTACACCGAAACATCGTGTTGTACTCTGACGCATGCGAGAACGAGACTTTTGAGTCCTAGAATATACTGGCAACGATCCTGGAGCGTCCAACGCTCTAGGATGGAACCAAGCCGAGATGTGACGGAAAATAAGCTCTTTTATTCAGTTGTTCTAAGCGAACCCTATGCCCACGGCACTTTTAAACCAACCCTCTTGCACCCTAACTGCCACTCGATTGGTTAACCACTATTCCAGCCAATCCGCTTCTGAGAGAGAGAAAGATATATATACACATTCGACTACTAAAGTTTACTCATTATATTATCGATTTTGGTACCAGCGCCACAGAATACCCTTTGAAGAGTGTACAGTGAATTTATGTTTTTATACCCTTGCAGAGACCCCATAAAGTATATATATTCTTGATCAGCATCACGAGCAGAATCGGAGAACGTCTGTCCGTCTGTCCATCCGTCCGTCTGTCCGTTTCTATGAAAACTTGGGTCTCATTTTAAAAGTTATCTTTCCGAAACCTTCCCAAAAGTAGAATATATATTCTTGATCAGCAATCTGAATCGAAATACGTCTGTACGTTTGTCCGTCTGTCCATCTGTCCATCTGTCCATCTGTCCATCTGTCCGTTTGTCCGTTTCTACGCAAACTAGTCTCTTAGTTTTAAAGCTATCTTGCTGAAACTTTCCCAAAATGTGTGTAGTTATTGCACGCAGTATATAAATCGGAACGGGCCGGATCGGCCGACTATATCGGATAGCTCCCATACAAGAAATTGAAATACAAAATTCTAACGCCGTTGTTTTTGATCAGATCGACTTGATTTCTTCAAGATAGCGTTTTCAAACTTCTATTGAATTTCTGATTAAATTTTATTAAAATCGGATCTTATATCTGCCATAGGAGAGATCGAAAAATATATATATATCGCTGTTTTTTTCCCACGAGCATGATTTTTTGAATATCAAGTTTTTTAACAACCCTTGAGAAAAAAGTTTCATCTATAGTCGAAAATATGGAAAATTAATAGAAAAGTCGTCATAGCTTCGATGTTGTTAGCCTTTATGTATTTTGTTTGACGTATTTGATGACTGCAAGGGTATATAAGCTTCGGCTTGCCAAAGCTAGCTTCCTTTCTTGTTGAATTTGCAATTAAATTTGATCAAAATAGGATGACTATATCATATAGCTGCAGTCGGTAAGATCGAAAAGTATGTTTATGCATAACGATATTCATAAAAAGCCGACAACTATATCATATATGGTATTACGGAAAAAATTCCCTAACATCGTTGCTTTTCATCGGACAAGCATAATTTTTGGTATCGAGTATATACGAGTACATCATAAAAAAATCGACGTCGCTTCGATTTTGTCCGAAATATTTGATGGCTGCAAGGCTTCAGTTTGCAGAAGTTAGCTTCCTTTCTTGTTTTAAAAATTTGTTGGGTCAAAGTCACTCGACCTTCTTGGTATGTTTGACCAGAAATTTATTTTTGGCTTTCTCAAATTATCTTTAAAAAAAGAGAATTTTTTTAAAACGGTAATGCTTAAATGTGCACAGCGTCATTAACAAACATGGAAAATGCCACTTTGGCATTTCACTTAAGTGCCTGCACGTGCGTCAACCATGGGCCAAACACTTCTTTAATTATTTGTGTTTTTATTTTGCATATATATAGGTACATGCCATTGCCATTATGCAATGCCTGCCTGTTATACTTTTACACAAAAACATCAAAGAACATCAAATAACAGAAATACAAAAAGAATTAAATCCTGAAGCATACATACATTTGTATGTATGTATATTAAAATAACATTCAAAGAAAGGAAGCTAACTTCGCCGTCATATTTGCCGACTTTTAGAAGTTGATTCGGAAGAAAACCTACATAAGGTATAGATAGTGGGCCCACTTTACAACAAAGGAAAAGCGGGAGGACGTAATCCGTCATTATAAAAAGTGACTTTCATGAAAAGAAAACTGGAGAATTGGTTGGGCAAGTCAAGCCATCCCGAAATAGTTTGACGGGTTCTCCGAAACCCCAAGGTTTCAACGGATGAATTGCGCGGCTAAAATTTGCCAAGGACCGCTTGAACAAGGACTCAGCAATTTTGGCGTGAACAACGTTGTTTTTGCAGACGAGTCCAAATTTATGAAACTATTCCGGGTCTGATGGAGCCACATATGTTTGGCCTAAGCTAAATACTGGGCTCCAAAGCAAGAATACACCGACTACAGGTGAGCATGGCTGAGGTAGGGCCTGTATGTCGGCATATCTTGAAATATTAAAGCCAATTTGCTCCAAAGTGTCGTAGAACTTTGAATTCGGTAGAATAAAAATAAAAAATTATATGAAATGAAACAAGCTGTGCCATAGAAAACTGCAGTATTTTTATACCCTTGCAGAGCAAAGGGTATTATAATTTCAGTCAGAAGTTTGCAACGCAGTGAAGGAGACACCTCAGACCCCATAAAGTATATATATTCTTGATCAGCATCACCATCTGAATCGAAATATGTATGTACGTCTGTCCGTCTGTCCGTCTGTCCGTCTGTCCGTCTGTCCGTCTGTCCGTCTGTCCGTTTCCGCGCAAACTAGTCTCTCAGTTTTAAAGCTATCTCGCTGAAACTTTCCCAAAAGTTGTGTAGTTGTTGCACGCAGTATATATGTCGGAACGAGCCGGATCGGGCGACTATATCGGATAGCCCCCATACAAGAGAATGAAATAAACAAATTTTACACCGTTGTTTTTGATCAGATCGGCTTGATTCCATCCAGATGGCGTTTTCTAACTGCTATTGAATTTCGGATTAAATTTGATCAAAATCGGATAACTCTATCATATAGCTGCCATAGGAGAGATCAAAATACAATGGTGGCCATAAGTATTTTGTCAAAATAAAAGTGAAATATACTCGAAACCTGAACTTGCTTCTTTTAACTTTTGGTATCAATGGAAAGGTAATTCAAATGCCTTTTGAATGATACCATACTTTTCTCAACTCATTCGATATTTATTGAACAGGGCCATTTTTAAAAAAAGTCAAAAAAAATCTTTTTCCCTCGGCTTCAAAACTAAAATTTTTGGATGCAAAAAGTTTCTTTAATCAAAAATAATAGGAACTGCAAAAAGAATTTTTCAAAAATAATTTTTCTTCTATTTTTTATGATTTTTTGATGGTGACAATGTCGGAAAAAGTTTGTATGGAAAAGAGAAAAATATGGCTGAAATGCGTATTTCTAGTCATTTTCAAAAAATCATAAAAAATAGAAGAAAAATTATTTTTGAAAAATTCTTTTTGCAGTTCCTATTATTTTTGATTAAAGAAACTTTTTGCATCCAAAAATTTTAGTTTTGAAGCCGAGGGAAAAAGTTTTTTTTTGACTTTTTTTAAAAATGGCCCTGTTCAATAAATATCGAATGAGTTGAGAAAAGTATGGTATCATTCAAAAGGCATTTGAATTACCTTTCCATTGATACCAAAAGTTAAAAGAAGCAAGTTCAGGTTTCGAGTATATTTCACTTTTATTTTGACAAAATGCTTATGGCCACCACTGTATATATATATAAATAATGGAAAAAAATTATAATGTCGTTGTTTTAAATGCCACGAGCATGATTTTTGGAACATAAAGTTTTTTAAATACTCTTAAGTTGAGAAAAAAATTTCATAAAAATCGGAGTACTATATCATAGAGCTGCCATAGGAAAGATCGAAAAATCTATATAGAAATAACGGAAATATAATTATAACCTCGTTGTTTTTCATCAGACAATAAATGATTTTTGGGATATAGAGTTTTCTAATGAGTCTTGAGTTACAAATTAAATTTCATTAAAATCGGACGACTATATTATATAGCTGTCATATGAACAATATGGAAAATTAATAGAAAAATCCTCATAGCTTCGATGCTCTTTAGCTTTTATGTATTTTGTTCGACATATTTAGTAACTGCAAGGGTATATAAGCTTCGGCTTGCCGAAGCTAGCTTCCTTTCTTGTTTCTTTTTATACCCTTGCAGAGCAAAAGGGTATTATAATTTCAGTCAGAAGTTGGCAACGCAGTGAAGGAGACACCTCAGACCCCATAAAGTTTATATATTCTTGATCAGCATCACGAGCAGAACCGAAATATGTATGTACGTCTGTCCGTCTGTCCGTTTCCGCGCAAACTAGTCTCTCAGTTTTAAAGCTATCGTGCTGAAACTTTCCCAAAAGTTGTGTAGTTGTTGCACGCAGTATATAAGTCGGAACGGGCCGGATCGGCCGACTATATCGGATAGCTCCAATACAAGAGAATGAAATAAAAAATTCTCACTCTGTTGTTTTTGATCAGATCGACTTGATTTCTTCAAGATGGCGTTTTCTAACTGTTATTGAATTTCGGATTAAATTTAAACAAAATCGGATAACTCTATCATATAGCTGGCATAGGAGAGATCGAAAATGATATATAGAATTAATGGAAAAAAATTGATAACATCGTTGTTTTTTATCCCACGAGCATGATTTTTTGAATATCAAGTTTTTTAACAACGATATAAAATTGGGAAAAAAGTTTCATAAAAATTGGTCATCTATATCTTATAGCTCCCATAGGAAAGATCGAAAAATCTATATAGAAATAATGGAAATAAAATTATAACATCGTTGTTTTTATCAGACAAGCATGATTTTTGGAATATAGAGTTTTCTTACGACTCTTGAATTACGAATTAAATTTGATCAAAATCGGACAACTATATCATATAGCTCCCATATGATCTATAGTCGAAAATATGGAAAATGAATAGAAAAATCGTCTTAGCTTCGATGTTGTCTAGCCTTTATGCGTTTTGTTCGACATATTTGATAACTGCAAGGGTATACGCTTCGGATTGCCGAAGCTAGCTTCCTTTCTTGTTAGTTGAATAATTATAAAACCTTTTGATATTTTAATGAAATTTAAGTTCTTTGTTATTCCTATAATACCTGCTTTAGCTTAAAAGTTATTCTCACTTAAATTTGAATATATAAGGTGGGTCAAAAAAGCTGTGAGCCACTGAATAAGCTTCGGCTTGCCGAAGCTAGCTTCCTTTCTTGTTTATATAAAGGGACAAACAATTGACCGAAGGCTTGTCAAAAAATTTCATGTTGAATTACATGAAAAGCCATAATCCTTCGGTTTCTGGATCAAACCTAGAAAATCCAGCACAGCCAAAAAAATTTTGTTTCATAAGTAATATTTTATAGAGCATAAGATAATTGATAAACCTTCAAATACATAAAAAACTTTAAATGTTATTCATTTTATTCACGTTCAGAGGGCAGAGGGGTTGAGGGGCGCAAATTCTGCTTTGCCCCAGACGCCAGTTACCTTAGATACGCCACTGATCTCTCCTATGGGAGCTATACGATTTATATTTGCCTGGACCGATCAGTTCAGACCTCTGTACTAACATCACGGTTGCCATTTCAAAAATTTTTAATGAGCCAAAAAAAGATTAAAAATGAGCCAATTTGAATAAAAAAGAGCCAAATTTGTATTTATTATTTTTTTTAATTTTCTTTGTTTAACTTGTATCATAAAAAAGTCATATAAAAAATAAAAAAAAACATCACAACACATTTTTCTGCAATGCAACTAAGGATTACTTGGTAATTTAAGTCATTCTGACATAGGTATAATATGATCAGAGCTACCTTACCAGCGGAACAATTTAGTTTCGATCTGGCACTTTTGGATTTCAGACATTAATCACTTTTATAATTGCACAAAAAATGCATAAATAAAAAAATGAATTCGTTTTTTTCAAATTTAAAATATTTTGTATCGCTATTAGCAAAAAAGAGCCAAATTCAATAAAAATGGGCCAGAGATCCGATATGAGATACTTTACAATTTGATGGCCTTTAATAACTAAATTTAAACCGCTCTGAATTCAAGTCGATGACTTTTTGTCAAGTTAATCCACAAGTTGCCACTTTTACGCTAAATGTAAATCGTCCTGTAAAAAAATAGCGCTTGTTGAACTTAAATTGTCGTGTTAAATTTCGAACCTGATGAATAAAGCATGTGACTGACTGCTTAGACTTACTAACCTAGGATGTTACCATTCAATTTATTCAGTTATGGGATATTATTATCCGAAATGCAGAGTATACATAGCGAGTATTCATATCGCCGCCTCAACTTAAATGATAGTATGTACATAAAATAAAAGAAACTCACGCTCTTTCTTTAAATTAATGTAGATATAAATATGATCTTTCAGAGTACTATTTTGCGACTGTAAGTGACTGTATTCTATAATATTTAAAACTGACTCTCTGCCTCTCCATTTTTAGCACATATTTAGGTCCTTCGTAGTTTCCGCTTACTAATATTTAACTTTTTCCCTTAATACAGTGTCCAACTTCTCGCGATACACCGCTTGGGTCAGTTTGACAAGTATATTGGTTCATAGAATTAATTATTATTAATAATTTTAAAGTTAATAACGGTTAAAAGTTAAGCAAAGTAGCAGCGTCTTAAGTTTTTTCCATTTAAAAATTCTTTTAAGATATAATATTTGATGTTGCCAAATCTTTATTTGGCGATATGTTGATACCCAAGCTAACATTCTTTCAATACTTTGTTTCGGAAGTGGCAAAAGTCCAGCCCCCAACTATTACAGACCCCCGCCTCCAAAATTGCGTTTTGACGAACTCCTTCTGGGCCTGCTATTAATAAAAACTTAGGAAACAATTTTATACCAAAAACTAGTTTATTTCCAATTACATTAGAATCCTTTTATATCGACTCCGCTCATGGTGTCCGCCCGGGTACTATGGACACGACCATAAAACTTTTCGCCACTCCTAGATGGCGCCAGGTGGCAGCCCCACCACTAGAATAAGTTGCTTCCGACTAATCACCAGTTCGATCGAAAACACCAAAGATTAATGAATCCTCCACAAGTTGTGAGGCCCTTTACTCCCAGGTGGAGTGCAGAAGGTTCTTTTTTTTTGCGTCGTATTAAAAAAAACAAGAAAGGAAGCTAGCTTCGGCAATCCGAAGCTTATATACCCTTGCAGTCATCAAATATGTCGAACAAAATACATAAAGGGTAAACAACATTGAAGCTAAGACGATTTTTCTATTCATTTTCCATATTTTCGACTATAGATCGTATGGGTGCTATATGATATAGTTGTCCGATTTTGATCAAATTTAATTCGTAATTCAAGAGTCGTAAGAAACCTTTATATTCCAAAAATCATGCTTATCTAATAAAATCCAACGATGTTACAATTTTATTTCCGTTATTTCTATATAGATTTTTCGATCTTTCCTATGGCAGCTATAAGATATAGTTGTCCGATTTTTATGAAACTTTTTTCTCAATATAAGGGTTGTTAAAAAACTTGATATTCAAAAAATCATGCTCGTGGGTTAAAAAACAACGATGTTATCAAATTTATTTCCATTAATTCTATATATATTTTTCGATCTCTCCTATGACAGCTATATGATAGAGTTATTCGATTTTTATCAAATTTAATCCGAAATTCAATAACAGTTAGAAAACGCCATCTTGCAGAATTCAAGTCGATCTGATAAAAAACAACTGCGTGAGAATTTTTTATTTCATTCTCTCGTATAGGAGCTATCCGATATAGTCGGCCGATCTGGCCCGTTCCGACTTATATACTGCGTGCAATAACTCCACACCTTTTGGGAAAGTTTCAGCAAGATAAATATTTCCAATTTAATTGAAAATGCAAAGATGGCAAACGACAATGCTCCATTGCGTTTTGAAAGGGCAATGTTCCAGACTATGGCTTTATGTTTATGTTATTAAGTTTTCCACACCATGAGTCAAAAAAAGTAATTTCATAAACCAATGAAATAGTCCACATAACTAGAGAAGTAATTTTACCGTTATGCTGTGGTGGTTTTGTAGATTTAATGTTTTACTGATGGCAGATAAGCTTCGGTGAGACCAAGCTTCCTTTCTGGTTTTCAATTGGTTTTTTTTCCCCTAAAGTTTATATTGAAAATTATAAAATTATTAAGGGTTCAAGAGTTAAAAGTAACCTTCTAAAAATGTATATTGGTAGCCGTTCTTACTTTATACTACCTGCAATAGCAATAAGACTTTTGGAAAAGTCACAGCTAGGTAGCTTTACAATTGAAAGGTATATACATATTATATATAAGAGAGAGAGGTATATATTATATAAAAATATTTCTAATTCCTGAGTTGTTCCTTCACTGCTTTGGAAACTTATAAAAACACACAAACTGCAAATGTTCTAGAATATTCATACACAAAATCGTTATTGTTATGTTGAAAAAATAAAAACTTACACTTGGAATGTTATCACTATTGCAAACTTGTTCCGACAGCAGTCGATCTCGGATTTCCCACGCAAATATGCTGGGACACTCGCGTTTATAGTCAGCAATTTTTTGTACGACAGGGGTTGTGGCTACTCGTGGTTTAGAACCACCGATCGCTCGAGGTTTAATTGATCCTGTTTCGTAATATCTGCAAATAAAAAACATGTTTATAGGTTATTCGTATGGTTTGTAAGAATTGCAATATTTAATTAAATATTATTTCTTTAATAATAAAGACGTTATTGTAATTTGTAATGAAATAATCAATAATTAATAGAAGCTAAGGCTAACTAAAGGTCTTGGCTTTGTATGGCCTAACCTAGGCAAGTCAAAGTTTCAAACACCTGTTTCTCAGATACAAATTTAAGTTGATGTGGCAACTTTTTTAAAATTTTTTGGGATGCATGTTTAACTCCAATATTTTTATAGTTTTTGAGACGTCGACTTTTCCATAAACAGATTTATTTTGCTTTAAGTGGAGTAATTCCGCGGTTTTCCACGTAAAAGTGACAGCCACAGTTTGAATGTACAACATTTTCTATTTTTTAAAAAGAAAAACAATTTTTTTTTTAAATTCAGAATTTAGTTCAATTTGGACAAGCCTTAGCTTTTATACCCTTGCAGTTACAACTTAGGGCTATAAAACGACCAGAAAATGTTCACAAAAAGTATCACATTTGCCTGCAATTTAAACATTTAGCATTAAGTAAAAAGGAACCCAGGCAAATTTTAACCTAGATTTGAGGCATTACAAGAATATTAGAAAAGTTGGTTGGTTTGGGAAACGAAAAAAAGCCGTATTTTAAGGCAATATAAAATTTTTTTTTTTATTTTAAACATTTATTGTTTTTAATATTCAAAACTAAGTCAATTTTGCATTTAAATTGTATACATAACAAAAAAGATTAAATTGCTTGCAGTATAAGTCTGTAGTACCAATGTTTCCATTGTAAAATATTGCTGTTTGTAAATAATTTTTCATTTCTAAGGCAGCTGTATGATATAGTTAAAGATTCTTTAAACAAATAACTTTTTCGTATCGAATTGATAGATAAGGAGCACAATGCTACAAGGCTAACAACTTGAAATCTATGTCAATTTTTCTATTAATTTTAAATAATTTTCAGCTATAAAGTTGCAGCAAAATGAAAACTGAGAGACTAGTTTGCATAGAAACAAACATACAGACAGATCAATTCAGATGGTATTGCTTATCAAGAGTAAAGGTAGGGGAGGGTGGCCCGATACCGACCCCCTAAATGGCAAAGGCGATAAAGGTGAGAAAAATCAATTTTTCAGCTCAGTTCAAAAATGTACTATGTAGAGGGATCAGTTTACTATACATCTAAATGATTAGTAAGTGCGTAGGTGCTTTGAAGCGTCAGATATTCAGGCATATATAAAACTCCACTTTTTGGTCGTACTCAAAAGTAGTGGTCCGAAACCGACCCCCTATTTCTTAACAGAAAAATTTAATAACATAAAATAAAATTTAATGATTTTGACGTTTATAAAGAAATATATTGAAGGTTCTTTCCAGAAAATAAAAATTAATGTATGAAATAAAGGGCACTGTAGTCAATTGATGAAGTCTGAGTTGTCCTCTTTCTCATAGTAAGTTTTCGCGTTGTTTTCGCGTTGTTTTTCGAAAGCCGCTCGTTGATGACTGTCTCTTCGCTTTCTTCTGATGTTTTTGATGTTTCTGTTACTTTTCTTTACTGAATCTTGTTTACTTTTTCATATTTTCCCTCAAAAATACGCTATGACATATTAAGCTGCCAATAAATGGGGGTCGGTTTCGGACCATCACTTCGCGGTCGGTTTCGGACCACCACAACCTTTTCTAATTAACTGCTCGCCATTATCTAATGACGCAAAGAGCGATGTAGTTCTAATAGCGTGAATGACAGCTAGGACTATCAACTATCAGAAAACCTTACCCTCCGATTTTTGAGCGGAGAAAAAAAACTTTAAAAATATTTAAGCTCAAGTTCAGTAAAGAAAAAAAATGAATGTCACAGGCGTTGAAACAAAACAAACGGAAAAATTGCAGTGAAACAAAAGAAGTCAAATTGGCTATCTATCTCCAAAATGTCTGTGTTATAACAGCTTTTCACTGAAGTTACCGACAATTCGGCTAGCATCGCCATCTCTGAGAAACATGGGGGGGTCGGTATGGTACGACCGGTCGGTATGGGACCACTCTCCCCTACTTAATGGGGTTAGCTAAAATAGTGGGTTTTGACATGCATCTAATGATGAATACACAATGAAAGTAGTTTTAAGAAAAGTACAGAAAGCCACATATACTATATATATATGGTCATGGGTTGACAAGAATCAATAATGTTGATGACCTTGGCGTCCGTCTGGACCCAAAACTGAAGTTCCTGTATATATTCAAAGGTGGTACAAGATCTTTATTTACTTCATAAGTCTGGTATAATTGGTAAACTCATTCACGGAGCTGCCAAATGGAATTACCAGAACTATGTTGCCCTTGTTTTGAATCATTGTATTGATTCACATTGCAGTGAAGGAGACACCTCAGACCTCATAAGATATATATAATATATTCTTGATTAGCATCGCGATCTGAATCGACTTCATTTCTTTCAGATGGGGTTTTCTTACTACTATTGATTTCGATTTTGATTAAAGCCGGATAACTATAGTATATAGCTGCTATAGGAAAGATAGGAAAATATGCATAAGAATAATAAAAAAAATTATAATCGTTTTTTATTCCACAATCATTTTTAGAATATGAAGTTTTTTAACTACCCTTGAATTAAAAAAATTTTTTTTTTTAATTTCATAGGAAAGATTGAAAACCTATATAGAATCAACGGAAATAAAATGATAGCATAGTTGTTTTTCATCACCACAATTTGGATCGTGGTGAGAAAATCGCCAAAAATGCTACGCCACTTATTTCATAAGTTATGTCGTATTCAAAAAAAAAAAAAAAAAATTATTCAAATTAACGACGGTATAATTTTGTTTGTAATAATTTTCTATGGATTTTTAGTCTGTCTTATAAAATTGAATTCGTAACTTTATAGAACTGTAATAATAATAATCTTTATTTTCCAAAAATAATTGATACATGGTAAAAAATCACAAACAATATAATATAATATAATATTATTTTTTCCATATCTAATTTCGTATTCGAATTTTGTATAATTTAATTCATAATTGCATAGTTCATAAAAAACTCTTTATTCCAAAAATTATCTTTGGATGATCGAAAACAAACTTCATCAACACGATTTACACAGATACATCCGATTACTATGGCCAAATACAATTTATCTGACGAAGATTAAGTCTCACCAAACCTTATCACAAACACCTGGATGTGGATCACCTCTTAACTCTGTCCCATGCCTAACGAAATTGTCTAGTTACCTAAAACACAGACTAAACTCTCAACAGAACAAACGCGTAAAAATACATTATACAGTCGAGTCCCGATAATTCGAAATGGCAAGGGGATCACTTTTTTTTACGAATGAGACGGGAATTCGATTTATCGAGATTTTTTTCAACGGTTTTTTTTTCAAGGGAACAGAATTTTTTACGAATTATCTCGATTTTCGATTTAGCGGGGTACGAATTATCGGGATTCGACTGTATCTCAATTAAATTCTTCTTAGAACGTTAATGAAAAAACGACTAGACTCACACAAAATATATAGTAACAAGATTTGTTCGTATTGTAAGCTCGGCATTAATGTCGAGCAAAATCAATGAAAGCCTAACAACATAGAAGCTATGACGATTTTGCACTATATATTTTTTTTAATTTTAACAAATGTTCCAATGACATTTTTATGAACATTAATTCGAACTGTAAGATTCGTTAGAAAACTATAAACCGATTTTTAAAAAAATCCCTAGTTGACTATTTAATGAAAATAGCAGCTAGGACTATAGGTTCTTTTGATTTATAATAGCTTTGTGAACTTTTATAATATTATATTAAATATTATATACGAATAAACATGTGAGAAATAGTCGTTGGGTTCGGTATTTCTTAAAGAAGTTTTGTTAAAAATGTTTTAACTTTTTAGATTTTAGTTCTAACTGCAGCGTTTATCCGTTTATACTGCTTGGGTTTGCCGAATCTATGCAGCATTTTTAATGGTTAAATTACATTATTGGTTTTTTTAACTTTATTAAACACTAACTTTCAATTACAAAAATGTACCCGATATTGTAACATCAAGTAGAAGCCATTAAAAAAGTGTTTTTTTTTTTTTGTTTTTTATTTGTTTTGTGGACCCATCCGTATTGTTCGATATAGAAAATATATTTGTTTAGTAGGTATTGCATCTCACCTGCCCAAAATTTTGCTTACGCAACCGTTGGAAACTTGTAGTATTCTTGAAATATCACAAGGACGAGCCCCAGAGTGAGCCAGTTCGACTATTTTCTGGCGCGTTGAGTCGGGCAGGGGCCGGCCGTTGACATAGACACCGCCCAGCTGATTAATGCCACTGTGACCCGCCGTCGAGCACCCAAATAGGGCACTTTGCCCCACCGAAGAGTGGGGGTGCCCATGCATTATATGTTCAGTTGTGAGCATCATGATGGATCGGTTATTACACAATGACGCCGATGGGAAACCTACATATGCTTAAAATTTGTTAGGCGCAAGTCGAATCATTAGAAGAAGGAATCCGTCGTCGAATTAGTGTTTATGTACGTGAGTTTTATCCTCACACACTAACCAAACTGTAGACTATCACTTTACAATGCATATCTATTGATTCTTAGTTCGTCAACATCGGTGGGCTCTTAGCTTTTTTTTTAGCTCATTTTTATGGGTTATCAGCTTAATAATTATCACTTCAGGCGCTTTGCTTTGCACATTTGGAACCGAATATTGCAGCGAATATATTATAATGGATTTGAAACGTTTATTCGATGGTCCCGATATAATCCTCCGTAGGTACGAGTCCGCAGCGCGGCGGCAGCGCCACGAAAGGCGACCTAGTTTGTTAATCTGGGTATAATTTGCATTCAAAATAATCAAATCGTGACGTAGCTATAGCTATTGGTTTTAGTTTTAACGAAAATTTCTTTTACTAACTGGTTTCAGTGACGAGGCGCGCACTTAGCCAAGCGAAACGTTAATGAGCTCTCATGCGAAAAAACACTCGCAAGAGCAACAGCGAAAACATCGGCCAGCCATTTTGACAGACCGGCTCTGGCTGTCTCCTTCACTTAGTAGTCATCAAGAGCACAAGGTTCCGTTGTTTTCCATGTCCCGGAGTGAGATAGCTGTAGAGACATCAACTGAATGAGGAAATAGAAGCACATCGCAAGGGTGCGGGCCAATAAGAGTTCGGTTAGAAAGAGACGACTACTGAAGAAAGAAATCCACCCCATCCCTTCAGAAATCTTGTTGAAGTGTTGGTTGGTTATTAAAACGTAGGCAACTTTAACTTTATGAATTCTGTGATAATAACGGTGGCAAATAAAACAGAATTCGTTTAAACTTAGATGTGTATACATACGCATTCATCTGTCTGCGTATGCATATGCTTACTTATGAGGATCCTTTGTAAACTAACTGCATTTATTGGCTTCAAAAAACATCTTGTCTTAAATATTAAGATGATCACATTTAAGTTTTTCGAATTCAATTATATCTATTGTAAAAAAATGAATAAAAAAATTTCAGGGTTTCAGCAGCATTAAATTGTGGTGAACGCGACTTATCCTACCCTGTAAGGCATTCTAAATCAGCCTCACTAAAAGATTTTCTATACTAATTTTCGATTGCCGCATTAAAGTGTCTAAGTATTTGAGTTGCACCCAATACATTTATCAAAGATGCACTGAAATTTAAGTGCATCATGTTGTAAGATTAAAAACAAAGAAGTATGCAAAATAAATACGTTCGCGTGCATGTAGCTTTTACAGACTTATCCATCTATTATTCACAGAAATCGAACCACCAACTTACAGCATACACAGATCCCAACAACCCCCAATAGCAACCACTGAGCTTACTTGCCTTCAACATCCTGTCCGACACGTTTTTAGGATTTTTGAAGTCACACGCACCAACGAATCTCGAAACGTTCTCCTCCACCGTATATCTTGCATTATGTCAGTGCTGGCATTCAGTTCGCTGGGGTTCTTCAAAGGGAAACATTCCCGAATCGACTTTTTGTCATTCCTATTGCGTGTGCCAAAAATTTCACGGCGCATTGTGAAGGTGACGAATCTGATTTTCCTGGAATGTGTGAAAGAATCGTTAATTTATTTCATACTTTGTGGTGTGAAAATTGTAGAACAAGTACAGGCGTACAGGCGATTTCATTTTAAATTTCGGGTTGTCTTAAGGTCAATATATTTTTTTCTTTTTCCCTAAAATCAATTAAATACCTTACGTAAAGCAGTTTTAAGACCGGGTCCAGACCACATTATCATTGAGCTACCACAGAAGTAATAAAAAAAAAAAAAAAAAAAAAATTACATTCTTTAACTCCACCCGGGAGCATAGAGCCTCTACAGTTTTTTTTGGAGAGGATTCATTTATCTTTTGGTTTTCGATCGTACTGATGATAAGCCAGTAGCGACTTATCCTAGCGGTGGGGTTGCCAAAAAAATGTCATAGCTTTGATGACATTTATTTATTCATTTCATATTTATTATCACATTGCTAAGATAATAGGTATTGAACAATTGTTTTTGTAGAGATCAAACTATTATATCAGCAGCTTATAAACCCTTTCAGTCATCATAGATGTCGATCATACATAATTGCATTAGGATAAAACACATCGACTTTTTCTATTAACTATCTATATTTTCACCGATTGTTCCTAAGCCAACTATATGATATAGCTATCCGATTTCCATGAAACTTAATTCGACAACAATTCGACAATATACAACAAATGATGCTTGTATGATTAAAAACAACGATGCTCTATATTTTTTTTTTTTTTTCTATTAATTTCAGAAGATGTCGGGAGGTCTTCTTCCCTGCGTTGCAGACTTCTGACTGTTATTTTAGTTCCCTCTACAAGGGTATAAAGATATTCGGAATATTCGGCATAGTTAGAAGAGTACTATAAAGATCACCTCTACAAGGATATAAAGATTTACGGAATATTCGGCATAGTTAGAAGACTACTATAAAGATCACCTTGTTGCTGACGTTGTAACATTTGCAACATTTTTGTGATAACATAAAATTGATTAACTCGCTACTAAACAACTTATTAATTCGAAACAAGTGCTAAAACTCCCATGCACGATTTGTAGACAAGAAATGTTAAAATATAACAATTGGCTGTGAAACAGGGTGGCAAATATACGAACGAAGTTCCTAGAGCAAATTAATTTTTGGGTATCTAAATACCGTCGTAATACCAAAGCATTTGGCACATTGGCCCACCACTATGTCTGGGTGATCGAGATTTATCTGAAAAATTCTTATCAAATGTCACAATTTAGTTCCAGTCGACGATTTGAACAAGCATGTCGAGCTCAAAACCAAAAAGGAAGGGGGAATCAGCTGTTATTTTTCACAATGTGGTTTCTGCGACTCCAAACCTAATGACATAAAATGAAATGCGGAAAGTGAGGCTGTCAACAACACTTGTTGTTTTGCGACTGGAACTGGGGCTGGGGGCTAGTTGCTTTGTCTCGAGGGCCATATAATATTTTTATAAAACATAATCGTCAATAAGGGCATGTACCTCAGGGAAATAAGTATATGTACATTGATATTTTTAACAAAAAAACGATTTAAACAAAACAAATCAATCCAACTTTTATTTTCTTCAACTTATTAAAGAACTGAATTAATTAATAATAGTTCATAGGAAATAAGTATATATACATTTTCAGTATTTCCTATAATATCAATATCTATGTAAGTATTTTTTATCTTTTTAGTTATTTTAATAGTTTATATGCTTTCCTTTTGGTATTATAACTTTGTTAAGGCGATCCGGCATAGAATCCACCAATCCTTTAAGAATATTATGTATGTACCCTCTTTTGTTTATATCTCACAAAAAAAGTTACTTATAGTTTATTTCTAGTTTTGTGATTTTTCCATTAAATGTTAAACTTTTTTTCTATGACAGCTATATACCTTGGTTGCGGGTTTATATAAATAACTTTTTAATATCAATTACCGGAAGGAACGGCTTAATATCGAGCAAAATTCATAAATGCCGAGCGGTTATTACAACAATTGTCCTGCGAGACCTATATATGTATGTATATACTTGTCCGATTTTTATGAAAATTAATCCGAAATTGAAGACTCATTAGACTATAAAAACTAGAAACTTGAAAAATCATGCTTGTTTGATTAAAAAAAAAACTAGCTATATGTTTTTCTGAAATCCAGTTCGAAACTCAAGAGTCTTTAGAAATCAATCAACGAAAAATCAACTATGCCCGTTTGATAAAAAACATCGGGGTTATAAGTTTTTTTGCGATGTTTTTTCGGTCTCTCCTACGGGAGATATCCGAGATTGTCTTCCGATCCTGCCCATTCCGTTTTATATCATTATGTATCATCATTATATATTTTATTATCATTATATAGAAACAGGAAGACGGACCAACGGGAAAACGAACGGACGTACCTGTCTAGATTGATTTAAATGCTGATTAAGAATATATATACCCTATCAGGTCTGAAATTATAATAAACTATGCTTATGCTTATATACTCAACGCAAATGTCGAGCAAAATACACTATATAGCTGCCAAAGGAACAATCGGAGACGTTAAAACAAAATCTTCATAACTTCTTTATAATTGAATATTCACGTATTTAGCACATTTATCACTTTGTTACGAAAAATCTTATATAACTATGGACTATTTTATAAAAGGAAAAATATACATATATTGCCGACGGAGTTTTGAGTAACAAAAAGGGACTGACAGCTTCTTACGTTAATACTAAATCCAATTGCTAAAGCTGGGGTTCAGAGCTCACAAATTTAGTTTGATCATTTCTGCTTGATGCTGCTGCTGAAGCTGAAGCTCCCCTTTTCCTTTTCCGGTCGGATAGCTAATTGCTCAGTGAAGTGGCAGCTCCGGCTACAACCAAGCGATTTGTGCCTCAGTCTCAGTCTGCCCCTGATGAGGACGACCATCCACCGCAGCCACGGCTAAATCCTCATTGTAATTGTCATCGTCTTCGTCCATGGGACAAGTTAGGGCGCATCGCATCGCATTGTTGCTTAAATTAGTTCGGTGTTGCTTTTTTTTATTATTGCATTCGTTTTAAAAGTAATAAAGCTCTGTTTATTACAGATCTTACATTATAAAAAAAACTAAATTTTCCTTAAACAAAATAATTAAATAGATTCTATTAATTTTGAACTGTTCAACCTCCGAATTCGCTTTCTGCGAAGCTAAGATAAGTACTGATAGTCACCGAACTTAAAAATTATATCGCAACTGCCAAAAGCAGAAATCTCGAAACTCCGATAAAATAAGAGTTCGCTAATTTAACTTCATCAGACGAGATACGCCTACTTTTCATTTTAATGCTGAAGTGACGCAAATGTGTGTGGCTCACCAACAATCACGCACGCGTCCATAGACGACAACCCCAACCCCAACCCCAAGTCAAACACACAAAAGGGTCAGGGGCAGACCGAAATATATTTGTAGGGCCAGGGTTGTATTTCTGGTGGAAGAAAAGAAACAGGACAAGGGACCATAGACAGGGTTGCGAGTTGGGTATGGGTATCTCTTTGATTGTTTTTTGGGATTTTCATTATTTCATCTCAATGGTTTTGAATTCATGAAAATTGACGAAACATTTGTTATACAATAATTTAATTTGTTCCCCGAGAGCAATAGATACGATTTAAATTATACAACCTTCTGTTAACAGTTGGTTATGGATAAAATATTAAGTATCACGAAAACAAGAGTTGTGATTAAACAAAAAAGGAAGCTATATATAAGATACCCTTGCAGTCATCGAATATGTTATTATATTATATTTATTCTTTTTCAGAGCGTATTATAATTTAAGTCAGAAGTGGCAATGTCGAAAGTACCAATGAAGTACGACAACTTATGCTGATGGTATTGACCATTCGACCCACAAAAATATTGTTAACATAGATTTGCGCCATTCTCTGTGTATTTTTTACTGTGTATTTTAATTCCAAATCGACGGTCTTAAATGCTGTACCACTTAAATTGCGTAGCGAAAAACATATATAAAGCAAGAAGGAACGCTACAGTCGAGTGCTTCGACCATTGAATACCCATTCTTAGATAAACAATGCCAGTAGGCGTTTCAACTTTTAAATCTGTACGTTCATACCGACAGCAGAGCTGAAACCTCAAATGGTCTTGTGGGTGCAGAAAGAGGCGATAGCGTAGGCGTGGCAAAGTTTTAAAAACGGCATTAGCTTCGTATTTAATACCTGTTTACAATTAATCAAAAATGCTTTGACGCCAAAACTGAGAAAACAGAGAAGTGGCACTTTTTTCAAAACTTCTTTCGGTTTTAAATCGTTATATTTGTCCCAAGTCTTAAGTTTTATAGTTTTTACGACGGAAAGTTCTCTTATGGACGGACCCACATATATGTACTCGACCCAGAATTTATGTACTTCATTAGGTAGTAAGTGCTACCCATGTATTTATACGGTACTGGGAAAGATAGAAATACATTGAGTTGTATTATGATGCTGATCAGAAATATATATTCTTTATGGGGTTACAAATGTTCCTTTTACGATTTACTTATAAATTTCAAAATACAATACAAACAGTTCTCTTTTTCTTTAGGACTAATCTGCACAGCTTCTTTTGGAACTTGCCGAAGCTAGCTTCCTCTCTTATTAATAACTTGAATTCGAAATATAAACTTTCATTTGGCAGTTATACCTTATAGTATATAATATATTATACTATTCCGAACCGGGCCGCAATGTCTACAAAACTTTTTGTAAAGTTTCAGAGAGAAACTGTGCGTCTTGTTTGCATAGAATCATATAGAAGGACAAGCGTACATGTCTAAATCGCAGATGAGAAATATATTCAGGCTATGGGGGCAGAGGTGTGTACTTCCATATGCCGCTTTTGCCTGAAGTTATAAGATGTTCCGCAGGGGTAATGTGTATCTAAAGTCACCTGTCTTTCCAAACAGGGGCCAGTTGATTTGATTTTTGTGATAACGTATTTGTGTTGAAAACTGACAGCACAGAAGAAATCCATCAAATAAGATCGTTATCAATTTTTGTTATTCAGTGTACGAGCGGGTGTATCGTTTATATAGGTTGACAGTTCACCTTAAAGGATGTAGATTATTTAAGAAGAATTTAAGTTCTACGGTCCACAGTTGTATTTCGATCTTTCCTATTATTTGTTTAATAGAAATAATATCGACAGTAAATTTCACAATAATTCTAGAAGCAAAATACCCACAATAAGTTTAAAAAATAAAAAACAATGGGGTTTTAACATTTCGTTCAGTTAAAGTAGTATGGATAAGGCTTCCAAAAGTCTGGAAACCCATATGTGTAATTAAGAACTGGATCCGTGTGTTAAATAACAATATAGTTCCGAGCTCCGTCGGCACAATTAGAATTTGTCTGCTTTAGCACTTGGTAATTGGCAGCCTGGCGACCAACGATCGATAACAATAAAATTGTTAAAAGCGCAAAATGCCGCAAAGTGTGTAATTTGTCGAGCGCGAAAAAAAGGAAAGCGGCGGCCGACGGCGGGAGGCCCAACCAGTCTATATTTGAATCATCAATGGCGTGTTTAAGCAGTTTGTCAGCGCCACGTGGCAGGCGGCTGTTTGAGGCGGCCCTTGGAGTTCGCTGGCAACGGCAGGCGGTGGTGGGTGGCACTGACTTGGGCACACTCAGAAAAAAGGTTAGTTAGTAACGGGCAGGAAGGCCACAAATACTTAGCTTCAAAAATGTTTGCCATTCGAATAGGAAACAAGAATTAGCTGAACTTTAGCAAGTATGAATTGATTGATTCTTAAAATCTTTTTATAAGTAAGAAAACTTAAATGTAGCTCACAAAAATGAGGATGTTGTAACCTTCTGATCAACATTTGTAAAGCTTTCAATGTTTTTTGTTTTTAAAGCCTTTTGACATTATTAAGAATAATGTGCTGCTTTACGAAATTTTTTAAAATTGGTGAAATATACTTTTTTTGAAGCAATAAGTTGATAAAATCGAATGAATAAGAATCAAACAAAAATCAAGGTGCTTTCTGAAATAAACTGCGACCGTCCAAGGAGTTCATGAATTGGTTTCTTGTCTAGGTAAAGTTCGTAAAACTGTCCTTAACATCCCTGCCAAATTTTTTTTTTTTTTATATTTATTTACAATCTATCTAATTAAAGATAATAAGTAAATTATATGACATAGGTAATGACAGACAATTTTTGTTTTGATAGGATCCCTGCCAAGTAACACGTTATAACCACTGGGGTTTAAGATACTTTTCGTTTTGCGATACAAGTGAGTTACATATCCCCCCGAAGAACACACATTTAGTGTGTGTTTAAAACTAATAAATCAATATTAACTGTTGTAAACATACATTTTACTGCTCTTATTAGATACTACAAATGATAGATATTTTTTCGAGTGTGGCTGAACGACTGCTTGAGCATCGCTTATAAACGAGGATGGGAATGAACGAGGGACGTGTGTCGATGATGATGATGATGTAAAACGTCAGCCCTATTCAAAAACAGCAACTCGAGCAAACTCCACACCCGCAATGCGCTGCTGGATACGAGGTGCAGTAAATAGAGATTTAAACGCTCGCATTTCTATCGGCTGGCCACTTTTCTGCTAAGAGTTGTCAACGCAACGCAATGTACCCGCTCCAAAGAGTCCCAGCTTAATGTTATTAAAGCGATTTCTTCACGAGAATTGTATTATATATAGTTCTTCAATGAGGGCAGCTAACCAAAAACTCGAATTCCCAATTAATTGTTTTCTGCAGCAGCTACGTATCGTATAAGGTTTATAGAAGGAAAAGCTACGTTTGATGTTCATTAATTTTATATTCATTTTCCGATTATGATAAACAATAACGATGCTATACCATTGCATTAAGTATCATATTTTCAGATAGTAGGGTGCCCACATAGGAACCCACAAAGTAAAGGTTGACTCAATTTCACCAGATATAAGCATGTCAGTCCTTCCATTTGTCTGCTTCTACTCAAAATTAATCTCTTATCTTTAGAGATATTTTTCTAAACCTGTACTCAAAAACTGGTTGCTATTGCAGGTAGTTTGTAGGCATGTATATACGGATCGGGCAACCATATCAAATAGCTGTCATACTGTGCTGTTGCGTCAACTAAGTTGATTTAGATTAAAGATTCATAAGACAATCAGCCAAAAATTATGGCTCTATGATAAAAAACAAAGGCGTATTAATTTCGTATTACTATACCCTTGCAGAGAGTATCAAAATTGGACAACAATTTCATTTAGCTGCCGCAGGAGAGATACAACAAATCTATATCTACAATGGTGGCCATAAGTATTTTGTCAAAATAAAAGTGAAATATACTCGAAACCTGAACTTGCTTCTTTTAACTTTTGGTATCAATGGAAAGGTAATTCAAATGCCTTTTGAATGATACCATACTTTTCTTAACTCATTCGATATTTATTGAACAGGGCAATTTAAAAAAAAAGTCAAAAAAACTTTTTCCCTCTGCTTCAAAACTAAAATTTTTGGATGCAAAAAGTTTCTTTAATCAAAAATAATAGGAACTGCAAAAAGAATTTTTCAAAAATAATTTTTTTTCTATTTTTAATAATTTTTTGAAAATGACTAGAAATACGCATTTCAGCCATATTTTTCTCTTTTCCATACAAACTTTTTCCGACATTGTCACCTTCAAAAAATCATAAAAAATAGAAGAAAAATTATTTTTGAAAAATTCTTTTTGCAGTTCCTATTATTTTTGATTAAAGAAACTTTTTGCATCCAAAAATTTTAGTTTTGAAGCCGAGGGAAAAAGTTTTTTTTTTTTTTTTTTTTAAAATTGCCCTGTTCAATAAATATCGAATGAGTTGAGAAAAGTATGGTATCATTCAAAAGGCATTTGAATTACCTTTCCATTGATACCAAAAGTTAAAAGAAGCGAGTTCAGGTTTCGAGTATATTTCACTTTTATTTTGACAAAATACTTATGGCCACCACTGTATATATCTATATATAAAAATCTATCTATAACGGAAATTAACGGAAAAAAATTATAATATCGTTGTTTTTATCACACAAGCATAATTTTTGGAACATAGAGTTTTCTAAGGACTCTTGAATTCCGGAATAAATTTTCTTACAAAACTGGCGACTATATCATATAGCTGTCATATGAACAGTCATCGAAACTATTGAAACTTAATAGAACAAGAAAGGAAGCTAGCTTCGGCAAGCCGAAGCTTATATACCCTTGCAGTCATCAAACATATCGAACAAAATACATAAAGGCTAACAACACCGAAGCTATGACGACTTTTCTATTAATTTTCCATATTTTCGACTATTGTTCATATGGCAGCTATATGATATAGTCGTCCGATTTTGATGAAATTTTTTCTCGGTTCAAGGGTAGTTCATAAAGTCGATGTTGTAAAAATCATGCTCGTGGAATAAAAAACAACAACGTTATGATTATTTTGCCATTATTTCTATATATATTTTTAGATCTTTCCTATGGCAGCTATATGATAGGGTTATTCGATTTTGATAAAATTTAATCCGAAATTTAATAACCGTTAGAAAACGCCATCTTGAAGAATTCAAGTCGATCTGATCAAAAACAACGGCGTAATAATTTTTTATCCTTTATTTTTTTGACCTCTTGTATGGGAGCTATCCGATATAGTCGGCCGATCCGGCTCGTTCCGACTTATATACTGCGTGCAATAACTACACATCTTTTGGGAAAGTTTCAGCAATATAGCTTTAAAACTGAGAGACTAGTTTAGGCAGAAACGGACAGGAGGACAGACGGACAGACGGACAGACGGACAGACGGACAGACAGACAGACGGACAGACGTACAGACGTATTTCGACTCAGATCGTGATGCTGATCAAGAATATATATACTTTATGGGGTCTGAGGTGTCTCCTTCACTGCGTTGCAAACTTCTGGCCAAAATTATAATACCCTTTGCTCTGCAAGGGTATAAAAATCGACATGTTCTTTAGACCATACGTATTTTGTTCGACATATTCGATGACTTGCAAGGATAAATAAGCCTCGGTTTGCCGAAGCTAACTTCCTTTCCTTATTTTATTTAGTCTTCCGATCCGGCCTAGCTTTAAGGCTGAAAACTAGTTTATATAGAAATAGTTTATGGTAACAACAATTTTCCCTTTTGTTAGTAAGATTCTTTCAACCATTTTTTTCCGTTGTTCAGCAATCATGCATTTACCTCGACACTCAAAAATTTGCTGAAATACAGTATAATCTTGTTATAACGACTCCGCTTGTAGTGTCCGTCCGGGTTTTGCGACGAATACTCGATGGCTTGGTAGGTCCCCATACAAACTTATATGAATTAATGCCAACAAATTGATCTACTTATTAGTGATCGGCACCACACGAAGGTTTATAAACTTTCACTACTCTCTGTTGGTTTTAGTTTTAAAATAAACCAAAAACATGTTTTTTGCTCCTTTTGGTTAGTGCGTCTTCCGGGTATAACGACGTAAAACTCTACTGTAATATATCAAAAAAAGTTGTTTCTGTCAAGGTTGCTCCTTAAAGCTTAGATAGAAAAAATCCTGACGTTGTCAGGAAAAAGTCTCGAGCTTCTGTTGTTCCAATTAAAATGAAATAAGATGTTGAGCTTGATTGGGTTGTTGGCTCTAAGAATCGTAGAAATATCGAGAAATATCCACATCAGCTCTATTTGCTCATAATAAAAACAGACACAATCTAGATAACATCAAATCGCTGAGATTTAAAAATAAAAGTCAATTTATACGTTAAGTTAAAATAAGTTATTTCGGATACTTCTATTTTAAGGTGAAATACAAAGAAAATTGCATTGAAATTGCGTTAAGGTATCACGACTTCTATATGAAATCGGAACAATAATAAGCACATATATAATACCATCTGTCAGAACATCTGTTTGGCTCCAATTTGTTTAAGCTCCCACTACTGATAGCTACGTATAATTTTTGGAGCCTGATTTGCCAAATAAAAGATCAAAATAGCATGGAATTCAGTTTGTATTTACTTTTTTCGCATAGGAAAGCCTTTTATTTAATACAGCAGTTGTATTAAGACATTTACAACTTAAGCAATAAATTAATAAGCGGGAATAAGCAAACATTACGAATCAGATTCTGCACGCTCCTTTGTTAATTTCCCGTGCACACGCCACTACCCTCACCAGGACCACTTAATAAGCCCAAGGACAGTTGGAAACGTGGCTTCGTACACACTTTCAGTCCCTTAGCGAACCCTGGCTTATCCCAGAACTCTTCTTCGTGATGGTGCGCAGTTATTTAAAGTAATATTTCCGTATCCGGTGAATAATACGAGACGCGTGCTTTCTTCAGCGGGAGTCACAGGTCTCCGCCCACCGGAGTCTAATCTTCCAGGAAGTAAAGAACTTTTGTGTAATAGGGCCCCAATATTCAAATTTTAAAGACTCTTTTGGCATATTTAATTTAGAATATGTATCTGATCAATATATATATATATATATATGATCATTATATATATATATATATTGTAGTGGTAAAATCAGGGTGTTTTCTCTTCTGTGGTCGCAGCAAAAGTGATCTTTATTTCATTATAACTGTTAATGCTTAGCCTATTTCCCAATCTCGTATCTGCAAGAGAGAGACGTACATACATACTTAGAGAAGGGTTTACATGGTGTTTCTTAAAGGAGTAAGGAGTAAGGGACATGAACGATGACTTAACTCAAGGAATATACAATAACGTTAACTGCTTATCAAGCAGTGCTTAATAATAGGTATATGTACATAGGGCTGCTTGCTACAATATATATATGCAATATTATGCAGTTACAGTTATTTTCTGATTGCGTTTAGTAGAATTCATTTTATCGCTACCCAAAACTGTTTAAATTAATAAAAAAACCCTAGCCAGATGCCTTCTAAAAACATTTCCTATCAGCGCTTCTCCCAACAAATTTATGTGTGTTTGAATACATGAAAATATACATCCCGCCCTGATACTACAAAATACAAAGGCAAAGATCATGCAGTTTTGTTCAAGCGCAAATCCACACACAATGCAGCCTTCTAATTGTTTGCGTCGAGGGTAGGGTAGTAGTAGGGTAATAACCCCCCTCGCACCCCTCGCACCCCTAAGCAGCGGAGGATGAAAACTATTCATAGGTGCTCGGGTGTTTAGTGTAACAATTTTGACCTCTTTTGTTTGTTACAAAGCCTTGTCGGCATCGGCTGTGGTTTTGAGCAGAGTCCCTACTCTTTGTTCCCTAAGCTATATTACCGTCCCGTCTTTCGTGCACCATCTTCAGTTGTGATCTCCTTCTGTTCTTTGTTTGACCTCAATAAGGACGGAATCTGTGGCTGACGACTTTTTTGAATCAGCCTGAGCATTAGACGTTTCTTAACCAACAACAACTACGAGAGGTAAATGGGTCGGTTCCCTCAGCGGAGGGTTACAAAGAGTGCCTTATGCCAATTATTTGCAGATACCGTGGGCGGGTACACACAAAAATGTTTAATACAGCCTTTTGATGAAGAGTTACTAAAAGTTGAAAGAGTTGGCCGAGGATAGAGAAGTAATCTGTTTTTTCAGCGAAAGAACCAATTGTAGGTCAGAGCTCTGCAAAGTGAACTTCAAAATGTAAACTTCTAAAAAACTTGATAAACTTACTCTCTTAATCTTGACAACCTATTGAAATGTTAACTTACATATGACTCTATGACTCACAAAGCACGATTTATTGTTCTATTCAACCTTTAAGACTTTCAAGCCACTGTTTTCACTTAGATATCCCATAGCTTATAATCTAAAAAATTGTATTATTTGGTTTCACTTGGCAAACAACGCATTAGGAATGGCACTGTGGCACACTATTGAATCACTATTATTTAGCCACTGTTACGAGGTTGTAGAGGAAGTCGAATGAGTTTTGTTCAATAATAACTACATTAAATAAACCAGTACCTTAAGAATAAGCCCTTTATTATTGAACAGTGAATATAGTACAGCAAAACTGTTATTTTCTGATCTATTTATTGGCCAGAATTCTCGCAAACCCACGAAAAAGAAAGAACTGTTTAATGTTTTTTTCTTTTCATTTTATTGCTAGGCCTGTGGTAACATTGCAATTAAATTATGAAAATATTTGTGTTTTCACAGAGGTACAAGTTAGCTTAATACATTTATTTGACTGGAATAGGTCATAGGTCGAGTGAATTTCCCAGCAATTCAAACAGATATTTTTTTTATCCGTTTTGTTGTTTTGTTTTGGCTTGTGGAATGGTTTATTTTAAATATCTTTCTAATTATAAATGAAGTCATTAAAACGATGGTTCATATGACAGCTATATATAGTCGTCCGATTTTGATAAAATTTAATTTGAAACTCAAAAGTCATTAGAAAACTCTATATTCTAAAAACATGGTTTTGGTTGGGAAGCCGCCATTTTGTCTAAAATCAAAATTTTGACTATTCCATCTGTCATAACCTGTATTTATCTATCCTTTAAGTAATCCTTTTCGGTATTTTAAATTTAAGATAATTTGGATCGGAGATATTTCACCGCCAGACACCTTTTTGAGAAGGACCTTCAGAGATAAGCCCTATATGCGATATCCAATCTTTATCTGAGTATAAAAAGGTATAGTAAGGACAAATTAAAAGAAGAGTTTAAGGAAACACCTTCGAACCCATAAAGTGTATATATTATTGATCAGCACAATCTGGCCGGTCTGTGTTTTTCTTTCCAAACTATATCGTGCACCTGATATAAATTGGCAAGTTCAATACCTATACTCCAAGACGAAGTATCGTCTGTTGATCCTTATCAAAAATATATATGGTAAATGTACTTACGTTATAAAGAAACGGAAGTGCTACCTTCGGCCTGGTTCTATTTTTTCAACCATATATGTATTTTACATTAAGAGTAACGTGTATAAATACTGTGACAATCGTATTTGGTTTATGGATAATCGTTAAACATGTTCTTATTATCACAAACCCATGTAAAGCTTTTTTGTAATTAGAGACACAAACCACCACATACAGAACCACACCAAACTAAAGACACCAACCCCATAGCTTTACTAAACATGCTATAACCAGCTATACCATAATTATCGTATCTCGATTATGGATTATCATCCATAAATGTATCCTTTTAATGTCTAAAAGATGTTACACGTGATTCCAAATGGAACCACACCGAAGTTCTTTACCAACCACAAAGTCCATACTTTTCCCCTGACAATTTTTGAGCGATGTGAAACTTTCTTATAAAGGACGACATGAACCACCGCTTTCGAAACCACACCACACCGACGACACCAACCTCCAAGTGGTCTAAGCTCGCTGTTGTGTAGGATGAGAATGCACACCCTCTTATCATATACATCGGGGATGGGCACTCAAGGAAAATTTTTTTGTGTAGAGAGCGGAGAGTACCGTAATATCAGTCCCTCATGGTCAAATAATTTTTTTTAGAATCTTCAATTTGAGCTGGTGGTCAAACGAGGGCATACATTTTTTTTCTCGAAAAATTAATTTTTTTTTATACTTTTGCAGAGCAATGGGTATTATAATTTCAGTCAGAAGTTTGCAACGCAGTGAAGGAGACACCTCAGACACGAAGGATCTTACACTGTCACTACTCTTTGTTAGTTTTAGCTGTCGCCTTAACAACGTTGCTAGAGAGAGAGAGAGAGAGAGAGTCGAAGTGCAATGCCGACGTCACACTGCGAAAGCAGACCTCATAGCCTATTCCAGGAGATGTCCCGTTATAATTTCTAATTGTTTCTGCTTTTTATACCCTTGCAGAGCAAAGGCGATATATATTAAATCTTTAAATATTTAAAAGCAATCTATATTAATTAAATTAGAACACTCTGCGAGGGCATACAAATAGTAGATAAAGGGGAATGCCAATGTTCAAATAAAGTGATTAAATAAATGTGAGGATATATTTTTTAAAAGCTGTTTTAATAAAACAACAACACCAATCAATCAAAATGCAACAGGTAAAAAAAACTATTTTAAATGTAAAATGTTAATTAAAATCCATTTAATATTAATATAATGTTAATTTAATGTTGAAATAATGTTAATTTAATATAATGTAAATGTAATGTTAACTAAATGTTAATTAAATTATTATGGCCACGTCAGCGACAATGATAATTAATTATTTTTTTCGTTTTCTTGCACCTATAATTCCCAAGTGGTTCTGGCAGATTCGTAGTGGGATACCCCTTGATTTTGGCCAATTTCTCATTTCTCCGGGATGACCGGCAGTTTCTCTAAGAAACTTTTTCCGGTCTCTGGAAGTGTGTGTGTGTGCGTGTGTGTTAGTGTCGTGGTTCCAGAGTGGGAGAGAGTATCTGGCCAACTCCTCCTCCTACTGGAGTCTACTCCCGGATGCAGTGCACCATGGGTCGACTCCTCCTACTGGAGTCCACTCCCGGATGCAGTGCATCATGGGTCGACTCCTCCTACTGGAGTCCACTCCCGGATGCAGTGCATCTTGGGTCGACTCCTCCTACTGGAGTCCACTCCCGGATGCAGTGGACCATGGGTCGACTCCTCCTAGGATGCACTGCATCATGACCTGACTTGGCATGAACTTAAAGGTGCCCGATCCCTTCCTGCATGTAGTGGACTCCAGGATGCAGGGCATCCAAACCGGAAAAGGTGAGTTGCAGTTTTTTTTAATTATGTGATGACGTGGCTTTTGTAAAAAAAATGCAGTTAATTAATTCAATTTTTTTTATTTTTTTTTATCAGGTTTTTGGTTGTGTATTTGGCTGATTGCAGAAAATAATTGGTGAGACCATCCAACTTGTAACTTTAAGTTCGACATCAGGATGCACTGCACCAAGGTTATTACGCAGTGAGTACATCCTTTAGACAATAAATAATTAAGTTATATATTTTAAGAAATCATAAATATTTTGACAAAGAAATTAAAAGCAACAGATAAAGATCTGAAAGTTTTCAAGAACATGAAAGAAATTTGAAAGGTAAATTTTATCAAATATTGAACTTGAAGTACATGAAAATCAAACACAATTAATAATTGTAAACAAGTAGGGACATATAATATAAATATATGTAGTAAGAATAGTTGTAAGAATGCGGTTATCGGAGATATATAGTATGCTGACACCACATAAATGGACTGGACAACAGACTGCAGGATCAGTTATGAATGGCGTGATCTTCTATTGAACTCCACTCCAGGATGCAGTGCATCACCTCATTGGGGTATGTATTTTTTAAACAACCGATTTGTATAAAATAATTTAACTAATATTTTGGAATGCTTCTTTTCATTACAGGTGATGACTATACCTTTCTACTTGGAGTGTACTTCAAGATGCAGTGAATATAAAACCCAAAGAGGTAAATACCTTTTTTACTAACAAAATAATTCTAACTATTATTATTTGTAACATATTATCTATACTAATCTATACTAATATCTATACTAATCTATACTAATATTATATCTATACTAATAACTATACTATAACTATACTATACTAATACTAATATACTAATATACTAATAATATTATAATTATAATATTATAATTTATAATAATATTATAAAGAGGTAAAATTTGTTTGTTTGTTTGTTTGTTTGTTTGTTTGCAGGGAATAGGCTCCGGAACTACTGGTCCGATTTAAAAAATTCTTTCGCCGATAGAAAGCTATACTATAGTGGAGTTAAATAGGCTATAATTTATTTTGAAAAAAACTAGGGATCCGTAAGAAAATTGCAATATTGTCGCATATAAAGTGAGTTGCTACCTCATCATACTGACAAACACGCTCCCATAGCATTTTAACTCAATTTTTGTGTTCACTGTGAAATTGTGAAAAAAAAAGAATTTTTATTCAATTTAAGTTGAACTGTGAAAATTATGTGGATCGTGCATTTGAGGATAAATTCACCACTCTGTCCATAGTCCAAAATGCTTAGAGGACGACGTGCAAACATTGGCCGCAGACATCCAAGCCAGCAGCCAGTATATTCACAAAACTTAAGCGAAGAAAGACAAATGAGCACATGGAGATCATTGGCATCATGCAATCGCTTGGCATTCCAATATGACCCCACTGCGAACTACAGTGATAATGAAAATTTAGATATTGGACCAATGGCGACTATATACCGATATTGCAGTGCGTTAAAGTTTAAAAGAGAAACGGCTGGATTGTGCTGCGCAAGTGGAAAAGTAAAACTGGAAAAGTGTTAAATCACCATCTTTCTATACTTCCATATATTTGAAAAATGTTGCAACATTGACTTTTATGTTGTTAAATTGTGTTGACCAGCGAAGCGGACACAGGACCTCTAGTTTATTATATTTTGTTTGTTTTTTTATTTAATTTCAGGGTAAAGTGTTAAGTGTAAATGTTGCGAATAAAGTGGTTGCGGTGATTATCTTACTTCAAGAAGACGAAAGATTGCAGTGCAGATCAAGGAGCTAACTGAGTAAGTACCAATCTGAAAAGATTTATTTATGATAATCTCATAATTATTTAAGTAGTTGTTACATTAAGTTGGAAAATGCTTAACTTGGGAAGTATTTGGGAGAGTTAATATCTGTCTATTTAAATATAAACTGATTTAATTGGGCCGTGGTAAAGGCGGGATTTCTCTTCGTTTTTCTTCGATATACTCTATATGCAGGGCCGGAGAAACAGTTTTGAGTGGGGTGATGACCTCACAAATTTTCAATACCCCCAAAATCGGATTTTCTGTTTTTTCCCCCCTTTCGAAATTTGCACAAAATGGATTTGCAGAAAAATTATCAGATCCCAGCACTTTTAGGCGCATAACCTTTCTAATTTTTATTCGATTTACAAGTGGCATATCGCCCTTATGCATTTTGATCGACTACAAGGGTATATAAGCTTCGGCTTGCCGAAGCTAGCTTTCTTGTTTTTATTTATTTATTTATAAAGAGCTAACAAATGAAAATGATTTCTAAAGCCATTTATCACAAAGGACGTGATTTATATATTTTTTTTTCGATCTTTCCTATGGCAGCTATATGATAGAGTTATCCGATTTTGATAAAATTTAATTCGAAATTCGAAAGTAGTTAATAAACACCATATGAAAGAAACCAAGTCGATCCGATCAAAAACAACAGAGTAAGAATTTTATTTTATCAATCTCTCGTATGGGAGCTATCCGATATAGTCGGCCGATCCGGCTCGTTCCGACTTATATACTGCGTGCAATAACTACACAACTTTTGGGAAAGTTTCAGTAAGATAGCTTTAAAACTGAGAGACAAGTAAACAAACAGACGGACCGCCGGACAGACGGACAGACGTACGGACGGATTTCGATTCAAATCGTGGTGCTGATCAAGAATTTGTATACTTTATAGGGTCTGAGGTGCCTCCTTCACTGCGTTGCAAACTTCTGACTGAAATTATAACACCCTTTGCTCTGCAAGGGTATAAATATAATATTAAAAAATATAAAGTTTTCTAATGACTCTTGAATTTCAAATTTAATTTTATCAAAACCAACGACTATATATATCTTTCGCATGAACAATCTTCGCAAATACAGAAACTTCATAGAAAAAACGACAGAGCTTCGATGTTGTAGTACTTGATTCGACATATTTGATTACTGCAAGGGTATATACGTATATAGCTCCTTTCTTGTTTTATAGTTGTTATTAGCTGTAAGCAATGGAGTAATCTCTTCAAACCTACCTATTCTGGCTATCCTTTTTATAAAGGCTTTATTAAATGATATATTTGGGTTATAAGAACATGAACATTTTTTGTTGTAGGGGATATTCAAATAAATTAATCATTTTACAGTAGTTATGTCACGAGTTAGTTTTAACCTGGTTTGAGAAAATAACGATTTAATTGGGCACTCATGTATTAAAGCACGTGCTCTGATATGCAATGCCAAATTCAATTAACATACATCAATTTTGGTGGAAAAGTTAATTTAATTAAAAGCAGCATTCAACAGTCAAATATTTTGAATAGCTTTACATTCTCGTGGAAATATTGGGGTGAATCTCTGACACAAGAACTACGCAGGCGTAGTGTGTTGGAAACGCCTCTTGGTATTGGGAAAGTTTTACCTCATTGGCCTGTTTCTACGTCAGTGTATATAAATTCTCGTTCTTTTGTGGTGTTTTCTTTGTCCTTGTTCCCTTATTGGCTGCCATTTGACTAAGGGTATTTGGTATTTAAGATGTTTCAAGTCTGCATCTGATTTGGTCTCTCACTACCGCGTTGTCAATATCAACAAAAAGTGTGCTTCATATTCAGTTTTCAAAGCTATTTCGTGATGCGATATTCTAGTCCTCAGAGAAAAACGCGCCAGTCTCACAATTTTAAATAATATTTTGTGAAAACCTCGTTACATCGGAGCAAAACAATGTCATTTCGAAGGACTATGAGTGTTATAAAAATATAGAAAACGATGATATGGAAAAATATCATACGCAAAATGTATGATCTAAGAATGTACCCTGTAGGACTTTAAAGCAAAAAACACCTAATCCTGAAGCAAGGTGTTTTCACGCAAACATAAACCATAAATTAAAATATAACAAATCGCAATAAAAGCGATTTTTATGTGACTTATTATTAAAAATCGTATATCTCCATACTTTATACCAACTCGATAAATTTCGCTTCAAGCTTTTCGCCCTGTTTTATGTAATAAGAAAGAGGTTACAAGCCCTAAAAGTAATCCTTACGTACAGGAAATTCAAATAAAAATGACATCGGTAAGTGACCAGAAGCAGAAGTCTAAGTAATAAAGAATTTCGAATCGAACCAAAAACGGCTTGAGTGTATACATATATAAATTGTCATAGTTTATAATTTTGGTTTGTGTACCTCTCATATTGCATTTATGTCACATCTTTACATCGCAGTAAAGAAGAAATTTTCAACCAAAAAGGCTTTCTTGAAATAATAATAATTTATTAAAAACAAGAAAGGGAGCTAGCCTCAGCCAGCCGAAGCTTATATACCCTACCTACGTCGAACAAAATACACAAAGGCTAAACAACATCGAAGTTATGACTATTATTATACCCTAGCAGAGCAAAGGGTATTATAATTTAGGCCAGAAGGCAGTGAAGTAGTAGACACCTCAGACCCCAGAAAGTACATATATTCTTGATCAGCATCACGATCTGAATCGAAATACGTCTGTCCGTCTGTGCGTCTGTCCATCTATCCTCCTGCCCGTTTCTATACAATCTGGATGAAACTTTCCCAAAAGTAGTTAGTTATTGCACGCAGTATATAAGTCGGAACGGCCGGATCGGCCGATTATGTCGGATAGCTCCCATACGAGAGAAAATAAAAAAACTTAATATTTTGAAAATCCTGCTTGTGGGATTAAATTATCCGATTTTGATAAAATTTAATCCAAAACTCAATAATAGTTAGAAAACGCAATCTGGAAAAAATCAAGTCAATCTGATCAAAAACAACGGCGTTTTGCAAAGCAAAAGGATATTCTAATTTCCGTCAGAAGTTTGCAACGCAGTGAAGGAGACACCTCAGACCCCATAAAGTATATATATTCTTGATCAGCGTCACCATCTGAATCGAAATATGTCTGAAAAAAAAACACCGGTAGCACTCCGGGAGTGCCGGCAGAAGTGAAAACTCTTCAATATTAACGTTGTGTTTAATTAGAAGTATAAAAGTACTATCATTTATGAGAGAGGTAGAATACAATGTTTATTTATTGCGCTATCGTACACAAATATGGCAATTTATATGTTGTTATTTATAATATTATATCGTTATTTATATATTACATTAAATTTTATATCTCAGAAAAATCAACTTCCATCCATAATTTCGACGACTTTTACACCATCGTTATTATCAGAATCATCATCGCAAATTTTTGCAACTGATACAATTGGTTTATGATAACTGAAGTAAGAAACAAGCAGTTTTGATTCGAACCTATTTAAGTGTAAGTACAAGCATGGTACAACTACACAAGGTAGTCCCGTCGGCTCGTTACTCCCCTATCGACACTACAATTAGAGCGAGAGAAAGAGTGTTTTCCTACGAAAACCAGAGCGTTCGGGTCGATAGGGGAGTGAACCCGAACAATTCTGCTGCCGACGGGACTACCTTGTATAATTGCACCATGAGTACAAGGTAGTCTCGTCGGCTTTTTTTTCCCCTATTGGGCACTACAATGAGTGCGAGTGAGAGGGTGTTTTCCCGTAAGTGCGAAAGAAACAGAACAAGATGATGTCGTTTACCCTTATGCTGTGCACGGGGCTTAAAAAGGACTGTTATATGACCATGAGTATTAATTTTTCCGAAATTTTCGGTTTTTACACAAAGCTGCCCTTCAGGACTCGCTCCCATATTGTTCACATTTCAAAATATTTTTCTGCAATATTACATGTTACTCCTTGTATGTGCTTGCTGCAATAATTGCAACAAGTATTTTTCACAAGCACACAAGGGTTAACATTTTGCAGCCGACGAGACTACCTTGTATAATTGTACCATGACTCAGGCACGGTAGAAAGAGTGGGAGATACTATTTCCTCTCCCTTCCCCTTGATCTTACGCTTTTTCGATCAGCATAACGGGACCCTGACGCGAGTTTGAAAGTTTTTACCCATACAAAAAAAGTGCTCAGCGCCGCTAAGAAAGTTTTCACTTCAAAAACGCCATCTGGAAGAAATCAAATCAATTCGACGAAAAACATCGTCTTCCTTTATTTTTTTGACCTCTTGTTTGGGAGCTGTCCGATATAGTCGGCCGATCCGGCTCGTTCCGACTTATATACTGCGTGCAATAACTACACACCTTTTGGTACAGTTTCAGCACGATAGCTTTAAAACTGAGAGACTAGTTTGCGTAGAAACGGACAGACGGACAGACAGACAGACGTACCTGCGTATTTGGATTCTGATCGTGATGCTGATCAAGAATATATATACTTTATCGGGCCTGAGGTGTCTCCTTCACTGCGTTGCAAACTTTTGACTGAAATTATAATACCCTATTGCTCTGCGAGGGTATACAAATAGTAATAGTTTCGATGTTGTTTGGCCCTTATGCATTTTGATCGACATATTTGATGACTGCAAGGGTATATAAGCTTCGGCTGGTCGAAGCTAGCTTCCTTTCTTGTTTTTCAAATTAAATACTGCGTGCAATGACTACGCACCTTTTGGTTAAGTTACAGAAAGAAAGTTTTAAAACTTTGAAACTAGCTTACATATAAATAGGCAGACGAACAGAGGAAAGATGTAAACGTTTAGATCGATTTAGATGCTGATTAGGAGTTATCGAGTCTTAAATTACTACATATATCCTTTCCAAGGGAATAATTTCAAATGGAAAACATAACTACTATACTGTATACATTATTGCTGCCGTCGTTAGAATCAAGCTTACAACAGAGAAAACTTGTGTTGCTTTAGAATACAAGTGTCATGCGTTTTATTATTGAAATCTAAATGGAAGTAGGAAAATATTTTGCGACATCTGACTAAAATATTTCTCCCCTTGGACAACATTTTTACATTGGGTGAAGCCGATGCAAGCTTTATTCTAGTTATTTGTGATCATCTAGCAGATTAGATTAAGGAACGTAGAATATAGAATTGTGGATAACCCATACATTATCCACTTACCTCTATACTTTGGAAACTAAATCAAAAAGAACGCCATTAGGGAATCGGCACTTGAAATCAGTTATTGTTTCTGTGACTGCGAGCTTTTAGTCTGAAAAGCAAAACTAATTAGACAAGGTAAACTCAATTATCCGCACATTTCATTTCCAAATGTTAATCGCCAAGCAATTTAACCCAATTAAATATACATGATGTTATACGTGTAAACAAAAGGCCAACGCTGAGCCCGGCACCGGCACCAGCAGCGACAAGCTGTGTAATAAAGTTTGTCCGCCCTTAAATAGAACACCTATTATTTGCCTGTTGACAGTAACCACTCAAGCGAATTATTGCCAACTCATCAGTGGGCATTTTAGTCTATTTTTTATCTACCCCAGCGCATCTACATTTGTATTCACGTTCGTCAAATGGCATATGCTTCTGAAATCCACCCCCGGGCCTTTCGAAACGTAATCGTTTTCGATTTTAATAGGCCCTCGTGCATGTACAATTGGATGACTGTAGACGAGTGTACTCTTCCCATTTGAAATATGAAACCTGTACAAGCAATAGAAGTGAAAGTCAATGGCACTCCCTGTCCAAACAAACACTCAAATTAATTAGGGATAATTGAATTTATGCTCAAAACGCGCTTTTATTGCCAAGTTTCGAGATTATAGTATTTTCTTTACCCTTTTTAATAAGCAAGTGTAATCGTTTAGTTTTCTCTATACCTCAATTCAATAACTTATCTTATGTTATACAAAATACAACTAAGCAAAACAAAGGATTTTAATATCCTTATAGAAATAAAATTTTAGGATTGCTACCACCCCATAAAGTGAATATATTTTCAATTAGCATCACCTTTCTTGTAGATATAGACATCTTAGACTAGAGATGTATAGTAATTCGCTTATTTATTAACAAGAAAGTTATCAAATATGTCGAACAAAATAAACAAAGGCTGAACAACATCGAATCTATGTCGGTGTTTCTATTAATTTTCCATATTTTCGAAAAATATTTATTATGGCAACTGTATGATATATTATATTCGTCCGATTTAAAAAAATTTTTGTTTTAATTCAAAAGTCTAATTTCCAAAAATCATGATTATCTGATGAAAAACAACATTTCATTTTATTCCCGTTAATTCTATATAGATTTATTCCACGAGATTTTTAGAACATAAGCTTTCTTAACTACCCTTGATTCGAGAAAAAAAATTTCATAAAAATCTGACAATTCTATAAGACAGCTACCATAGAAACGATCGAAAAATCTATATAGAATTAAAGGAAATAAAACTACTACATCGTTGTTTTTCATCAAACAAGCATATTTATTGAATTATAGTGTTTCCTAATGAATCTTTATTTTCGAATTAAATTTCATAAAAACCGAACGACAATATCTAAACTATATACTACTATATAAACTTGTTTCTTGTTTTCCATTATTTCTGTATACATTTTTCGATCTTTCCTATGGCAGTTATATGGTTTAGTTATTCAATTTTGATAACATTATAATACCCTCTGCAAGGGTATAAATATTATATAAATATAACATTGTTTAAGTATACTCCCAAAACAAAGTTTTAGTCTTGTATTTACAAACAACCCTGCAAAAAATGCGCTAACCTAAGGCTCTCGTTCCAGAATACTCATTTTCCGCCGAATGTCTGAGTACATCTGCCAGATTGTTAACAATCTGCCGTTTTTCTAAATACTAATATAATTTTGTCATTATTTACCTCACTGGTTTGTAATTCGTTCCACCCTCGGTTTCCCTTCCCGTTGAGGAATCCCTTAATCATTTGTTCCCTTTCTGTTGGCAATTTAAGCGTGGGCATGCCGTAACAAAGGCATTAAGCTTAACAATCTGTACTTTATAACTTTTTGCTAACCTTATTATCTCTAACGAAATGGTCTCTAGGGACAGGCTCCTTTCAATTATGCCATTCACACGCATTCTTTAATTGAATAAGGGAGTTTTCACATAAGAAGTGAGAGTTCTGATTCCAATTTATGTTGAATAAATTTGTAGTAAAAGGTAATACATATGTATATGTATATATAAGGCTAACATCACATTTTGATGTTGTTATTTTGTTAACGTGCTATAAAAACGAACGTTGAATCTTAAAAACAGTTAACAGTTATTTTCTAAAATCTTTGATATCAAAAGGTCTCCTGTTATTTGTTCAAGGCCACTATCTTACACTTCTCAAATTATTTATGTCTTGTATCGATTTTATTATGGAAGTTCAAATTTCCATTATACCTACGTTCTTACAAATATATTGTTGTAATATATCTGTATCTGTATATCTGTATCTACATTAACTAGTCTCTTACTTTTAACGCCATCTCTATCTTGCACGCAGCTTATAGGTCAGAACGGGGCGGATCGAGCGACTATATCGGATAGCTTCCATAAAAGAGATTGAAAAAACAAGAAAGGAAGCTAGCTTTGACGAGCCGAAGCTTATATACCCTTGCAGCCATCAAATATTTCCCACAAAATACATAAATTTTTACCAACATCATAGCTATGACGATTTGTTTATTAACTTTCTATATTTTCGGCGATTGTTCATATGGCAGCTATTTGATACAGTGGTCCGATTTTTATACCCTTGCAGAGGGTATTATAATTTCAGTCACCTCGCCCCATAAAGTACATAAATTCTGGATCAGCATACTAGCTTCCTTTCCTGTTTAATTATTTTATTTCTTTAAAATTATTTTAATATATTTCGTTCCTGATTTCTCATCAAAGTATTTCATTTTGTTTCTTCTAGTGCTTGCTAAACAAATTTCCTTTATCACTCCAACCGGAAGCATAGGGCCTCTACAACTTATAGTGGATTCAATAATCATTGGTATTTTCGATCGAACTGGTGATTAGCCAGAAGCGGCTTACCCTAGTGGTGGGGTTGCCTAATCTAATTTGTGTTGTTATTGTTAAGTGAGCGGTAGGGCATAGAAGTGATGGAGTTTGGAAAAGGAGACCGTTTCTTTTTGTCGGGGAGCCTGGGAATCGAACCCAGGTCTTCTCGGTTCGGAAAGCAGCGCTCTACTTGCTGGTCCACCGACTCCCCCAATATACCTACATATACAGGCGACAGCCTAATTTATTATATATAAGCACATCGGTTCTTGTCTGAAAAGATGGCTCGAATAAGTTTAAGGGCGCCAAACCACTTAAAGCAGGACAAATGTTTCCTCGGGGAATTAATTGCTACGTGCTCGGCTTTATTATTTGTATGTCTTTTAAGAAAAATTTCAATTGAGAAAAGAATCTAAGCCCTTTTCTAAAATAATCTTACCTAATATTCTATAAAATTGCACGATTTTATTTTTGAATTAAAAAAAAACAAGAAAGGAAGCTAGCTTCGGCAAGCCGAAGCTTATATACCCTTGCAGTCATTAAACATATCGAACAAAATACATAAAGGCTAACAACATCGAAGCTATGACGACTTTTCTATTAATTTTCCATATTTTCGACTATTGTTCATATGGCAGCTATATGATATAGTCGTCCGATTTTGATGAAATTTTTTTCTCGGTTCAAGGGTAGTTCATAAAGTCGATGTTGTAAAAATCATGCTCGTGGAATAAAAAACAACAACGTTGTGATTATTTTGCCATTATTTCTATATATATTTTTAGATCTTTCCTATGGCAGCTATATGATAGGGTTATTCGATTTTGATAAAATTTAATCCGAAATTTAATACCCGTTAGAAAACGCCATCTTGAAGAATTCAAGTCGATCTGATCAAAAACAACGGCGTAATAATTTTTTATCCTTTATTTTTTTTAACCTCTTGTATGGGAGCTATCCGATATAGTCGGCCGATCCGGCTCGTTCCGACTTATATACTGCGTGCAATAACTACACATCTTTTGGGAAAGTTTCAGCAATATAGCTTTAAAACTGAGAGACTAGTTTAGGCAGAAACGGACAGGAGGACAGACGGACAGACGGACAGACGGACAGACGGACAGACAGACAGACGGACAGACGTACAGATGTATTTCGACTCAGATCGTGATGCTGATCAAGAATATATATACTTTATGGGGTCTGAGGTGTCTCCTTCACTGCGTTGCAAACTTCTGGCCAAAATTATAATACCCTTTGCTCTGCAAGGGTATAAAAAACATTTTAATATAAAATCTAAGAGGTGTTTTATTTTTAGTTTGTCCAATTTTCGACGATTGTTCATATAACAGACATATGATAAAGTCGTCCGGTTTAAATGAAATTTAGTTCAAAATCCGCCAAAAAAAATTTGAAAATCTGAAAACATAATGGTTTTGATTTTGATTATTATAATAATGTTGAACATCGTGAAAAAATCTGGAATAATTAAAGTTAACTATTTCAGGTAAGCTCCGTTTTGCTGTACGGAGTGCCAATTGTGTCGTTGTACATCGAGAACCAGGAGCGCCTCTGCCTTGCACAGATCTCGAATACTTTACTAAAGCAATTCAGTTACAATGAGATACATAACAGAAGGGTTGCGCTTGGCATCACATGTGTCCAGTGTACCCCCGTGCAATTGGAGATTTTAAGAAGAGCTGGTGCCATGCCAGTGAGTTCCCGACGCTGTGGAATGATAACGCGAAGAGAAGCGGAGCGACTGTGTAAGAGTTTCCTGGGCGATAACACACCGCCGCGACTTCCAGACGATTTCGCATTCAACGTCCAGCACAAATGTGCTTGGGGCTGCCGCGGATCATTCCTACCTTCTCGATACAACTCGTCAAGGGCAAAGTGTATAAAATGTTCATATTGCGGAATGTTTTTCTCGCCAAATAAGTTTATTTTCCATTCGCATCGCATAACAACTAATGACCGGTATGTTCAGCCCGATGCGGCGAACTTCAATTCCTGGCGTCGGCACATGACACTAAGTGGAAATGCCTACGATGAGAAAATTATTCATGCCTGGGAAGATGTCAAGGCAATGTTTAATGGTGGCACTAGAAAACGACTTGTTAGCAGCACCATTAGTAATATAAACCAAGGCTCGCCAACGTCACCATCGTCCGTTCCTGGAATTGGCGGAAGTTCCTGCAGTTCACCAACGAACTTCGAAAAAGATGTCAAGGACAGTGAATGCGAAAGGTGAGAATCAAAAAGTTTATAGAAACAAAGTGCCTACATCAAATGTGCGATCGTTGATATTTGTGTAGAAACTCATATTGGTCATCAGATGATTTTTTACTGGTCCGTCCGTCTGTGTTTATTTTCAATAAATATATGAAATTTTCAGAAATTCTTTTTTAAAACAAGAAAGGAAGCTAGATTCAGCGAGTTGAAGGTTATATACCTACCCTTGCAGTCATCAATTATATCTAGCAAAATACACAAAAGCTAAACAGCATTGAAGCTATGACGATTTTTCTGTTGATTTTCTATATTTTCGATGATTGCACATATGACAGCTACATATATGAGATATAGTCATCCGATTTTAATAAAATTTAATTCGAGATTCAAGAGTCATTAGAAAACTCTATATTCTAAAAATCATGATTGTCTGATAAAAAACAACGATGTTACAATTTTATTTTCGTTAATTCTATATAGATTTTTTGTTCTTTCCCATGACAGCTATGTGATATACATAGTTTTTCGATTTTTATGATTTTTTTTCCTTGTTTAAAGGGTAGGTAAACAACTTGAAATTCTAAAAATCATGTCAATATGATAGGAAACAACAACGTTATGGCAGTTATATGAAATTATCCGATTATCCGACGTACAGACGTACAAACGTATTTCGATGCAGATCGCGATGCAGATCGCGATGCTGATCAAGAAGATATATACTTTATGGGGTCTGAGGTGTCTCCTTCACTGCGTTGCAAACTTCTGACTGAAATTATAATATCCTCTGCAGGGCTATAAAAAATGACATCATCGTTGTTTTTCACTAGACTGTAAAGGTGCAGTCTGACCGCCATACTCATATTATTTACTCGTTGTCCTAGTTAAGCAACAGATCATCATCATTTAAGAAAATAAATTTTTTCGAAATTTTCATGGACTCCCCCTGTTGGGTCAGTAAGCTTTTTTACTAACCGTTACCTTGTGCCCAAGTAAATAAAAAACGCACAAATTTTAGATTTAAATTGCACTTATTTATTACTGGCACCAAGGCCTTAAATTCACAGAGTTATTGTTTGTTGGTTTGAATTAGGCAGGCAGACCGAATTGTCTGTGCCTTTTTCTCAACGAAAAGGGATTTGTAGCAGGCAGACCGATTTGTCTATGCCTTTAGCGAAAGTATATAGACGCGAGAGATTTTAGCAAGCGATCAGCGTTCGTGCCTTCTTGTAAGCGAGTACAAATCGAATTAGTAAAGATATGTTGGGCAGGCAGACCGATTTGTCTGTGCCTTAAACGTCGCGAAGAGTATACAGCCGAAGAGAATATAGGCAGGCGATCAGCGACCGTGCCTTCTATGAGCGTGTACAAATTCGAACTGGGATGAAGCTTGCCGTGGACTAAGGCCAGGAAGCGATAAGCGAAAGAGTGCAAAAGTAGTTAGAAATGACGATTAGAACAGTGTTGCCGCGCAGGGCAAATAGCAAAGGAGAACATCGAGAATTTCGTTTTACGTTACGATTTGAAATTAGTGGTTTGATTTAGGCTGCGGCATGACCGAACATACCCCCCCTGTTGGAAGACCAGGGCTTTCAACCAGATCCAGCTTCGGCAGCACGCACAGCTTGCGGACAGCCCTTCGAGAGATTCGAGCCACACGAGCAACTCCATCAGATCCAGGCACCAATTCCATGATCCTGGCTAATGGCCATTTAAATGGAGGCAGAGTGAAGACGACCTCGTTGATTTGTAGCACAGGTTTGGGAGTGCGCCACTTTGACCGTTGCTGTAACAGGGTCAAGTACTCTTCACGACACCGTGACCAGAAGATTTGTTGGAAGTAGGAAATTCTCTGCCAGCGGTCCAAACGATTGAAGTTCAGCTTTGTGACGTCAGGCTCAGAGTACAACACCAGTGGAACTGTGCCAAGAAAGTGTGCAGAAGTTAGCGCCTCAAGATCTGCCGGATTCTCTGAAAGAGGGAGTAAAGGCCGTGGATGAGTTTACAATCGCCGCAATGTGGCAAATGAGAGTGCGCAATTCATCGAACGATAATAACGATGGGCCAACAGAACGGTAGAAATGAAATTTGGCCGTTTTTACTGCAGCCTCCCAGAGACCTCCAAAGTGAGGTGAACGAGGGGAAATAAAACGCCACTCAATCGAATCTTCAATCGCTCGAATGTGGGGGCTCGATAAGAACAGATTCTTCAGCTCAGTTAGCTCGTTCTTGGCTCCAACGAAGTTCGTGGCATTATCCGACCACATTCGGACAGGTTTGCCTCTAGTGAGAATAAACCGCTTCAGTGCTCCCAAAAATGCTTGTGTCGAAAGATCCTGGACAAGCTCTAGATGGATCGCTTTCGTCGCGAAACAGATGAAAACGCAGACGTACGTTTTCACAGGCACCTTGCTTCGAACTCCGGTTTTGTAATAAAATGGACCGCAGAAGTCCAGACCAGTAACCATGAACGTAGACGTGGCGTTTACACGATCCTTGGGCAAGTCAGCCATTATGTGTTGAGAAAGCTGTGGTTTGGCACGAAAGCAAATGACGCATTTTGACGTTGCAGCTGACACTGTTTTCCGGCCACCTATCGGCCAAAACTGAAGGCGCATGTGAGCGAGCAGAGCTCGTGGACCAGAATGCAAGTTCCTCCGATGCAAGTCCAGTATAATGGCACGTGTAACTGGATGCTGGCGTGGCAGTATGACAGGATGCTGCGCATTGTAATCCAAGGACGAATTCTGTAGACGGCCACCAACTCGGATCAGACCGAGGCTATCGATGAATGGCAATAGAGAGGACAACGGGCTGGATGATGAAATTTGCTGCTTAGAATGCAGTCTCCAGTAGTCATCAGCCAGGTTGCTCATTTGGATACATCTGATGAGCATCTGAGTGCCCATTTTGACATCTTCGACGGCAAGACCAGGACGTCTTATACGGTGTGCAAATTTGTATACATATCCAAAGGTGTGGGTCATCTTTTGCCAGGAATTCAAAACCTTGCGCCTTTAAGTCAGATCCACTTCGGTAGAGACGCCAATCAAAATGCGCTTTCTGAGCTCGGGCAGAGTCTTCACAGGCAAACAAGATTCAGGCCAATCGTGCTGATTATTGAGAAGAAAAGCTGGGCCTCTGAACCAAAGGGCAGATTCGAGAAGCTCAGTCGGGGAAGCACCTCTTGACAAGATGTCGGCAGGATTACAGTCAGTCGGTACATAGCGCCAATTCATGCCACTGGATAGCTCTTGAATTAAGGAAATTCGATTAGCAATAAATACTTGGAAACGTGAAGGTTCATCGCTTATCCATGATAAAGCTACAGCAGAAACGATGAGCTTCATGTTGCGTACGTCCCGCATCAGTTGCGCTAGTATCAAAGCAGTGCAGAACTCCAATAGCAAAGCCTATAGCATATGCAATGAACCCGCGCACAAACGATTTGTCGCCGCTGCAAAACGTTCAAAGCGGGAACGAAGGCACAAAGCGAAAACGAAAATGCACTTTACGATGCGCGGGGGCGGGCGTGTGCGAGACTCTAGCGAAGTTTATGTTGCGCTTATGTTCTGCTGTTATGTAAATGGTTCGAATTTCTATTGGTGGGTCAGTAAGCTTTTTTACTAACCGTTACCTTGTGCCCAAGTAAATAAAAAACGCACAAATTTTAGATTTAAATTGCACTTATTTATTACTGGCACCAAGGCCTTAAATTCACAGAGTTATTGTTTGTTGGTTTGAATTAGGCAGGCAGACCTAATTGTCTGTGCCTTTTTCTCAGCGAAAAGGTATTGTAGCAGGCAGACCGATTTGTCTATGCCTTTAGCGAAAGTTTATAGACGCGAGAGATTTTAGCAAGCGATCAGCGTTCGTGCCTTCTTGTAAGCGAGTACAAATCGAATTAGTAAAGATATGTTGGGCAGGCAGACCTTAAACGTCGCGAAGAGTATACAGCCGAAGAGAATATAGGCAGGCGATCAGCGACCGTGCCTTCTATGAGCGTGTACAAATTCGAACTGGGATGAAGCTTGCCGTGGACTAAGGCCAGGAAGCGATAAGCGAAAGAGTGCAAAAGTAGTTAGAAATGACAATTAGAACAGTGTTGCCGCGCAGGGCAAATAGCAAAGGAGAACATCGAGAATTTGGTTTTACGTTACGATTTGAAATTAGTGGTTTGATTTAGGCTGCGGCATGACCGAACACCCCCCTTACACTTTTTGCAAAATCGGATTTTCCATTTTTTCGTACCTTTTTTTCGGTAAAACCTGCATAAAATGGCCAAAAACGATTTTATCTTGACGGAGAAGGTGTTTTCTTTCATGTTTCTAGAGCTATAACAAAGTTGCATACCAGCTTTTTAAATTTCAGAAAATAAATTGTTTCGAAATTTTTTAATGGACTCCCCTCCTTACACTTTTTGCAAAATCGGATTTTCTATTTTTCCGCCCCATTCAAAATTTGTGCAAAATGGATTTGCAGAAAAAGTATCAGATCCCAGCACTTTTAGGCGCATAACTTTTCTAATTTTTATTCGATTTACAAGTGGCATATCGCCCTTATGCCCTTATCCTTTCTTGTTAATATAGACGTTTATTATAATTAAGCTTTCTTAATGCCGATTTTCAGAAATCCAGAGTCCCCGCAACCAAAGAGATCAATAGATAGTCAGTATAACTACAGTACTGTGGCTGCAGCTGCAGCTGTGGTCGGAGTGACGGCGGTGGCAGCTGCAACAGTGGGTGTACCTTTTAATTTGCATGGCTCTACCGTCTTGTCACCTTTGCATTCTCTTCGCAACGAGCGGGAGCTATCCATAATGCCAATTTCTAGAAACTTTGTAGTGGACTACATGTGGCAGCAGAAGGATCAACATTACCAAGAACAGTATTCGAAAAAACTCATCAGTGGCGACAACAACGAACAAAGCCAGGATTTTGGCTCTTGCCCACGATCGTGGTCTCGACCCGACGCGAATCTCTCATTGTCGACTGTTAATGCGGTTCGACTCTCCGATGAAAGTCCAATCAATATAAAAAACGAGTCCCGTTCATCGCTATGTGGCGTTATGAAAAGCCGTAAGCTGTCTGGAGTTGCAAACAAGGGGCTAACCCTCGCCGAATACAACATTCCTTCGATAATAAACTGCTCTGCATTTAAGCCAGTCGTCGCTTCAACAGCAATTGTATCCACATCTTTATACACGAGATCTAGTGATTCAAAAAGATGCCATTATATTCACCCTGCACAATCAACAAGAACAACAACGGTTCTTACTCATAATAGTATATCGGGTTCTACTCACCAGATAGTGGGTCATGAGGCTTTTTCGCCACTCCTAGAAACAGTGGAATCTAGTTTTGAAAGTAAGTATAATAATAACTTTACGCTGCTTATAATAAAAAATATCGTTTTCAGAAAAGTCTTTAAGTGTAGTCAGAAGTACAGACGATAACGACGATGACGACGAACTGGTGGACATCGAGACAACGGAAGACGAAGGTAAACTTTTAAATCAACATGTTGATGTTCCCCAAACACTTGGCAACACTGTGTCTGAAAGCGAAAGCAGTATTCTTTCCCAGTCAAGCAGTACAAATATTGATGAAGAAGCAGACATCGATATAGATGTCATTTCCACAGATGCCGAAGATCAACTAGATTTTAATGACAATGAATGCTCAACTAAAAATACGAATTCTGTCTCAATGTTTCAATTTGAAAAAAAGAAAACGTCAGGTGTATCTCCAATAAGCAAGCCGTTATTGTGCGAAAACAAATTAAAAAATCCAGAGGTAAGAGAACTACTGAAGGGCTTAATTAAAATAAGTTTATTCTTTTCTTATTCCGAATAAAGATTGTCTCCTTAAAAAAATTTGACAAAAAATATTTATCAACATTTTTTGTTTCAGGATTCAAAAGGATTTAATCAAAAACTTTTAACTCGTCGGAAAAACGATAACACTCAACTGGAGCGAAACCTTTTAAAAAAAGGTGTTCCGAAATTAATTGGCGAGAAATCAAAGTGCTTAGCTGCAAAAGATGTATCCTCCAGCCTGCAAATACAGCAACGGGTTGCCTTTCCAGTATTCTTGAAGTCTCACTTGCACTCGTTCTGTCCACAACAATCTCGGCAGGCAACCTTTAGTCCCAACTCTTTGACGGAGCCCAGCACATGGAGCTATCCAATCGGCAACATTGGACCACTATGTTGTTACGAAACAGCCACAAGTGAAAATTGTCTAGACCTTAAGTAAATTTTTAAAATATAGAAAATCTGAAATGTATTTTAGTTTAAACGCATTTGAGAATATTTTATTATGTACTTTAAAGCTGTTATAAGTTCCGATTTTTTTATGGGTGCCTAAAAATAATTCTAGAACTTGAAAATAAATTTCTTAACAAAATGTGCAAATACTGATTAACAAAAGGTAAGGCTTCAGGGCTACTGGATGTATAGTCAACTTTGATAACATGAAACTTAATTTTTTTATTTTAAGAAATGACAAAGATTAGGTTTCGGTTTAGCAAAAGGGGTTGAATTTATTGATTTAGGTTTTTGTATTTTACTGCTGTTCTCCGCGTCGAAGTTAATGCTCTCCTCGGAGAAAAGAAACTAGGATTGGTTCCGGTCCTGTCTCGAACTAAATCTCTCTAACGAACGAAGGTTCATTCAGACATTCTTTAGAATTATATCATGCAGTGGGTAACCTCTGTGAGGACAGTTGCCCTCTTGGCAGACAGAAAAGAGAACGCCAACATGGAACGGCTCCGCATCTCCACCGCCGACTCTTCAATAGAGCAGAAATGAGCGAGGAATAAGAAGTAACGAAACAAAATTACGATTTATAAGAGGTTCAATATTCTTTGCTTCAAAACAGGCAATTGAAAATATAAATGCAAACAAGTCAGCTGTTGAAACGATGTGGGAAACGATGAAAAAATGAAACGTTCCGATAACGAAACGATGTCAAAGAAATTGTGAAAAACGGAGCACCTAAAACGAAAACGTACGTTTTCGCCCAAAAACGAAAACGAAAAAAAAACTGAAAACCGGAGCCTGCCTGATAATTTCAAATTTGACTAAAATGTGTTTTTACGGATGGACTGTGTGGGAATAAACTGTTAATGACTATGTTAAACATTTCGTTTATTTTTCAACGTTCCAAAATCAGTGTTAACTCCGTAAAACCTGGTAGCTCGATAAGAACCGATTATTTTCACTGTCAATAAAATCCCGGAAACAATTTCTCTGATTGTCATAAAACATGAAATTAAACGAATATATTAGTAAATGATTTTTGACATACTTTTTGTCAGAACTCAAAAACTATCTGCAGTTATTTAAAAGATAAAATTGTATATTAAAATCTATAGATATACAAATTAAAGTGTTTTTGTGTGTTTGCGTAAGTGGTGCGCAAAACTCTTGTGTTCATCACAAACATACACAAAAATTAATATATCTTTAAAGAAACAAGTTTTTTGATTTGTTTTTCGTTAATTTTGGAGTAAAACCTTAGATTACTGATTACTGATAATATTAAAGAAATTATATTCAGAAATGGATGTAACGAAATCGAAATCAAGGTATGTGTGTGAAACTTTGATGTGTTTTTAATTTTTAAAAACTTATAAATATATCAACCACGTATTTCCGAAGGCATACCTTCTTGTGAAAATTTTTTTAAGGTTTATTAAAACTGGTTTTCTTTGACTTTAAGGTACACAAGAGCAGATCTGTTGGCTCTGCGATATGAAAGTAAAAGTCGACAGCGCCCGCAATGTACAAATCGAACTGAACTTCACACATTGGGCTTTTGGAAAATTAATTTTAACGCAGCTTCGTTAAATGTCGTAAACAACTTTTTAAATCAAAACAAACATCGGCTGTCCCCTGAAGCAGATAACTCGACTCTGAACTGTTCCAACAACGGATCAATAAGCTCTCGTCGCGCCCTGAGAAATCGTGAACGGGCGAATAACTACTACCAACGTTTTATACCTGCGGATTCTCTCCAAGCAGGAGGGGGTGAGGAGAAGGATAAGGATTCACAGGCAGATAGGCAGTCGTTTAAATTACCCGTCATTGATCATCGGAGCATATCATCGTCACACCTGATGCCGGCGTTTGCCAAGAAGCGTTTTGCAGCAGTGACCGGTGGCAATGGCGTGGAGAACAGTGAGGCGACAGTAGACACAAGTGCATCCTACAGAAGGGAAAGCAAGGGGACACCCGTATCTCCTAGTCGAAAAACAATCGAGTTGGATAGTTTTGAAACACGTTTAAATTACACTCCTGATCACGACGTGGGCTCATCATCTTCCCCAACATTCTCGACAACCAGACAGGAAAGGAGGATTGGCAGTGGTCGCCTTTTGCCCAGGAATGACAATTGGGAATATAAAGGTCAAAAGTCAAAGGAAATAACCCTTGATGCTGAAAATGACAGTGCACCCATTGAAAGCGGAGGAGGAAGTGGAGTCAATCAAACTAATCAAAGCCAACACCGCCATCGCACGTTTAGTGGACGATTGGTTGATCGTGTTCCTGAACCTACAGACCGTCGTTTTCAATATGACACCAAAAGGACACTTGATCGACAGGGAGTTAGTGGTCGACGCTTGTCAAATAAGGAGTCCAACAATAATCAAAGTCGTGGGAAGCGCGGTAACTCGTATCAGATCCTCGAAGAACCAGAATGGTTTAGCGGCGGGCCAACATCACAGCTTGAAACCATTGACCTGCACGGCTTTGATGAGCTGGAAAACACTGAAGAATGCTCCGGTGAAAAAGATTACGATCAATTTTCTCACAAAGATAAAAAGTTGAATGTGCAGGCAACCAACGATAAAAGTTCGAGGCGAAGTAGTAATGCCAGTTTGAACGACCCAAGTCCATTGGACGATATGAAACATATTGGTGAAAACAAATTGACATTTACTCAAAATTTATCAGAAGCGACAAATCAGAATAACCATTCGAGTCAGTTGCACTACAACCAAAGTTCTGAAAGTGAATTTAATTTCGACGCCTTTCTCAACATACATCCTTTGGATCATTCCCTTATGGTAAATATGCAAATAATTTATTAATTTGTATGAATTTGCAAAACGGTGGGGTAAGGTTTTAATGGCAAAAAAGGGTTATAGTTGTGTTTTCTTTTTTTGCGGCGATACGAGTAATATATTTGTTTTAAATTTAATGACATAGTCTACAACTTCTGAAGTATAAGTATTATAAAAAATTTTTGATATTTTTTTTTTATTGTAGGTCATTGTGTAGAAAATATTATATAGTTTAACGAGATTTTTTTTTAATTTCATCCACGGAGAAGGCCGGAATCACTGCAGCAGTTAAGAACCTTTTTTTTAGCACCGTTGAAGATCGGCTCTAACTTAAAAAATATTTAATTTTTTTCTTTACAAATTTCACTGTATATTCTTAAAACATGTATAAATATCTTCTGAAAACTTTGAAATAATTGATCAAGAAGTTTTTTTTAATAAAAATTCCCAAAAAGCACCTTTTTTTTTGGCGGCACACTAGTTGTGCCCCTTAATAAATATTTTATATCCGTTGGGACTGTTTTGTGGTTTATTTCTATCTATATCTGCTGGTCTTCTCTATTGCAGTCCTCCGCAGAGGATTAAGCTTGTTATAAATACAATATATATGATTGTACACTTTTTAATGTCTTATTAATGTGTATAGGTAAAAAGAAAATTTACCTCTGCGCATTTAATTATTAAGTCAGTGATTAATTTATTCATTTATCCGCTTTATTTCATGTCTATCACTTATATAGATAAATGATGGAGTTGAAAAGGGCGAAACGAAAGGAACATCCCGTTTTACACGATGGTTTCGAAATAAGGAAGCTGCAAATAATCACGAGCTTTCAGGATTGCGGGAATCACAAGCCCAAGAAAAATTAGGTAAGTGAAGTTCTTTACATATAACAAATTTGATTACCTGGCTGGATTTATTGAGCGAAGAAAAACTTCTGTGCGAAATGAACAACATAAATAAATATCTTCAATTTGTATCTGAAATCTGGGTTGAGAAATGAATCTTATAAAAAGTGATTGCCATATATTTGTTTGATGTGAATACGAGATCTGTCAAAACGCCGTACGAGAATATGAAGCAGAAATCCTAACTGAAACCCGAAATAAATCCAGTCAGCTTGAATTATTTTAATATTTTAGTGTTACGTCTATTCAAATAACTAACATGTACCATTATTTTGAAGGTATTCCAAGTGTCAAAGATTTGGAAGCACAAATGACTAAGGTGGAAATGGCGACAGAAAGTGCGAGTCCAATGGCAGGACCATTCCCTAATATGGTGCACGTTGAAACCCCCATTGCCCGAGATACTGAGGCGTTCAAGAAGTTGCTGCAACAGTTGGGCTCTCAAGCAAGGCAGCCCAATTCTGGCAATGATGTATATCATATGATAAACCATTCAAATGTGGCAAAGCCAGACCAGTTTGAGTCAAGTCAACAAAATAAGCTGAACGACGGCCATCAGCAGGAAACTGGTTTGAATGTCCGCGCGCCAAACATTGCGAACAGTAATCACATCTTTACGCAAAAACAACATCTAATTCAAAGTAAGATATTAAAACAAATTCGGGGTTTTTTATTTTTTTTTAAGTAAATAATTTCCACTTAAAAAATGTTTTTTTATAACTATTAGGCCTTCTTTGCGGAGAAGTTTCTATGGACTTTCTGGAAAAAGAGTTTGGCAATCCTAGCACTCCAGCACCCACAAGGGAGGCTATTGCAGCCGTCCTTCGTGATTATTCTCAAACGAAAAGGAACCCTGTTTCTCCTGCCGATCATCAGATTAGCACACATGCATCGTTTCTTCAAGCTCCACCGGTTCATCAGCATTATTCTGAAGGTTTGTATTTTCAGAAGAGAACAATTTACAATTGACTGTTTTTAAACTAAAACTGGATGCATAGACTTGTAGACTTGTGATTTTTTGAAAATGACTGGAGATACGCATTTAAGCCATATTTTTCTCTTTTCCAAACAAATCTTTTCCGACTTTGAAAAATCATAAAAAATAGAAGAAAAATTATTTTTGAAAAATTGTTTTTGCATTTACTATTATTTTTGTTTGAACAACCTTTTTGCTTCAAAATATTTAAATTTTGAATTATAAAATACTAAATTGTAAACTTCTAAAGACTAAATATGTTTATATTTTCCAATTTTTTTCAGAATTGATTTCGCAAAATTGTGCCAACCAAGCTTTTAATCAGCATATTGGCCACGGTAATTGCCCAACTCCTCTCGCATTTACGCCTACATCAGTTCTTAGGAAAATGACTGCTGATAAAGATACAACTCAAACCCCGAGCACATCTCACAGCCAATATCAAATGCACCTACAGCACACTAAACAACATGGTACGAACTCAAACATGGGGCCTGATACGCAACCGACGGCAGCTATGGCCGCACAGCCCCGAATGATATTAGGCGGAGGCAACTTTACTATAAACCCGAATGCCCAGCAAATGTCTTCTAATCTGCCGCAGTGTCGTAGCCATCCGGTGGTAAAATGGACCTCTGGTAATATGCAAATGCCGCAGGGAAAATCATTTGGTAAGTATATTTGTGGATTTATCAAAAATTTAATTAGAAATACTTATACTCTTACGGCCTTATTTAAAGGCAACCAAATATTTAAAGTGAGAGTTACACAAACAACAAGTGCAAGTGGGTTTCTATTGTGTTTTTTCTTTATATGGAAATTGCATAAAATGATCAAATTCGCGTGAAGTTTCCCGCGACGTGTGATGTTGTTAAAATTTTCAAGGTTATCCTTATCTGGTACGCAGCCTTGCATTTTTAAAAAGTATTTTGTTTTTTATTTGTATAAAAAGTATAGAAAAATCGTCGTACCTTAAATGTTGTTTATCAATGAAAAAGTTGCAAAATGTAAAAAGGTTTTATGAATTGTAAACCAATTTTTTTGCTTTTATTATAGGTCGACCTATTCTAAAAGGAGGACTAAATTCACTGCCTCAACAAAATCCAGCAGCTTCTTTTACGCCCCATAAAATCGAAATGCAGCCAGTGCTGCAACAGATGCCGCAGCAACAACTTCGATTCAAATCCACCCAACCTGCGGAATCAATTTTAAGTACTGAAAATGTGCATCAGGACATTCATTCTCCTGCGGGATGGCATCAACTTTTTTTGCAACAACAGCAGCAACAGGCACGTCAACAACCTAGACACAGGGTTATTTATGGGGAAATGCATCGCCAAGCAAATCTACCAATGTCGTCACCCATACCAGGTAAAAAGACGGACTCTTCATTTCTGACGTAATACATTTTCTTATATAACTTGTAGGTTATTGTGACAGCCCAGAATCTGTAAATGGAATTAAAAGTAATAGCATCGCAGCTTCCGGCTACCACAGAGAGGACCAAGTGCCGTCCCCAACCACTAATCAATTGGCACAGTGGTTTTCTCCGGAACTTCTTGCTAGAGCTTCAGCTGGAAAACTTCCTCTCTTAAATATGAGCCAAGCGCTTAGCTTAGAAGAATTTGAGCGTAGTATTCAGCATTCCTCAGCCGTTGTGCACAATTAATTCTTTAAGAAGTATTTAAGTTTAAAGCAGTGTAATAAGAAATTTAATTAAATCCAATTTTTAAATGTTCAAAATAAATGTTTGGTTTATGCTTAGGAAAGTTCTGGTGTATTGGCCCGATCACTATTTTAAAATGGAGTTTTGAGCAAATTACAATTTAATAAAGTTTTCAATAATATTTATTAACATAGCTCTACCATTTCCAGCAGCTTATTATCCCTCGTAGTTGGAAAAGCACTCACAATTCTCACTAAGGTTTGTGCAAATATTCCATGTTTTACATCAAAACAATTTCTTTATGGAAGGACGATTTCAAATAGGAATTTTAGTTCGTCGCAATTTGCTTGCAGAAAATGTTATTCTTTTTATCAGGGGCGGACGAAAGGAGGTGAGCCAGGATGTCCGGACTCCCCCCAAAATCTCTGACTTCTTCAAAACCTCTTTCAGCCCACGGTCCGTCAACCATGTCTTAATATATATAAATCTCCTGTCACGATGTTTGTCCGCGATGGACTCCTAAACTACTTAACCGATTTTAAATTAAATTGGCACACCATGAGCAGTCGGATCCAACTTGAGAGATAGGACAGCTTAGATCTTTAATTATAGTCGCAATTTTATATTATTGCAAATTATTTGTCTAATTTGTAATTTCACAACCAATTTCACACCAATTGGCCGCAGACATCCAAGCCAGCAACAAGTATATTCAGCACCTTATGACCACAGTTAACGAGCCCAATCACTTTTTGGACGATTAAAAAAAAAAAATGATTTTTGGCCATTTTTCAAAATTTTCTTAAGGGGTAACATCGTCATTTTTTGCGAAAATTGTGCTTACTGACAGAAGCTTTCTGCTACAATTAGGAGACTGCATTTTCAGCCAAAATCAATACCAAAATAATTGCTTACTGACAGAAGCTGTCTGCTACAATTAGGGGGCTGCTTTTTCAGCCAAAATCAATACCAAATAATTGTTTACTGACAGAAGCTGTCTGCTACAATTAGGGGGCTGCATTTTTAGCCAAAATCAATACCAAATAATTGCTTACTGACAGAAGCTGTCTGCCACAATTAGGGGGCTGCCTGGTATTTCATTTTCAGCCAAAATCAATACCAAATAATTGCTTACTGACAGAAGCTTTCTGCTACAATTAGGGGGCTGCCTGGTATTTCATTTTCAGCCAAAATCAATACCAAATAATTGCTTACTGACAGAAGTTTTCTGCTACAATTAGGGGGCTGCATTTTCAGCCAAAATCAATACCAAATAATTGCTTACTGACAGAAGCTGTCTGCTACAATTAGGGGGCTGCATTTTCAGCGAAAATCAATACCAAATAATTGCTTACTGACAGAAGCTGTCTGCTACAATTAGGGGGCTGCATTTTCAGCCAAAATCAATACCAAATAATTGCTTACTGACAGAAGCTTTCTGCTACAATTAGGGGGCTGCATTTTCAGCCAAAATCAATACCAAATAATTGCTTACTGACAGAAGCTTTCTGCTACAATTAGGGGGCTGCCTGGTATTTCATTTTCAGCCAAAATCAATACCAAATAATTGCTTACTAACAGAAGCTTTCGGCTACAATTAGGGGGCTGCCTGGTATTTCATTTTCAGCCAAAATCAATACCAAATAATTGCTTACTGACAGAAGCTTTCTGCTACAATTAGGGGGCTGCCTGGTATTTCATTTTCAGCCAAAATCAATACCAAATAATTGCTTACTAACAGAAGCTTTCGGCTACAATTAGGGGGCTGCCTGGTATTTCAAATTCCCCACCCGCCTACCACATTAAAACAGTCAATAATTTCATTAGTTAGTTTTTATTATATTCAATAATTCAGACATAATATAATAATAGCTAAGTTTCCTACTATAAGTTTATCTTAACTTATAGTATAGTTTTTATTATTATAAGTAAGCTATTTATGCAGGGGCGGATTAAGACAATTTGCCGCCCTAGGCAGTTTTGATTTTGCCGCCCTAGACTGGAGCCTAATTTTCAAAAGTAGTATTTTATGTAGTGTTAACAGTCGAAATTTGCCGCCCCTAAAAATTTGCCGCCCTAGGCAGCTGCCTATGTTGCCTATATGGTAAATCCGCCACTGTATTTATGTGACTATTCCATCTTACTATTATTTTATATTATGATTAAACATTATGCTTTTAGGTTTGTACAATTCAAATAAATTTTCTTATCATAAAACTAATATCTGCTCCTCGCTCTGCTCGTCCAGTAATAATCGTCCGCGAATAAGTTCCGGAAAGAGAGTAGTGGAGAAGTAGAAGCCCTCGCTGACCTGCTCTGCTGTGGATCTGGCCCAAACTTGGTTTTATGTGCCAGGGAGGCAGGGAAGGCGCCCAGGCTCCAGCTGCTCTCGTTGATTCCTGAAAAGAAAAAGCATAGTTTTTATAACTCTTGTTCGGTCGGGGTTTCTTTTGCCGCACAAGTGTGCAACATGTTCAGCAATTACGGAGGAATTTAATTGGACTCCCAGGCCAAACTAAAAAATTGTTCGATCGGATCCCCCCAATTTTTTTTGCATCCGCCCCTGCCTTATACATAAAGGCTGCTGCTGAGCACCCACCTACTAAGCCTTTCTGTTTGCCTGGTGTTTGGGATCTTGAAACCAGCCAATTTCAATATGAAATTCGATTTCTGACACCAGGCCAACATAATCAATAGCAGGTTGCAGCTGGTACAACTGAATTTACTTAAGTAACGGTTCTTTTTTAAGTTAACTGTCCTTGGCACACTTTCCCTCACTGTTTCCACCAATCAGAACGCCGCATCACTCGAAAGAACCGTTATTTCCAATTAAACATCAGATCAGAGATGCGAAACCACGCTGATTCTTTGTGCGTGTCACGAAATAGCACGCCGCGCACAAGTAATTAATTAATTTCCATGTGGTTGTTGTTGGCGTGACAAGAATAATTTGTCACGAGCTCAACACTGAACAAGCCAATTTTAAGCTGATCAGCTGATCGATTTACACCTGCTAAGCGGTTATGTTGGCCTGGTGTTTAAAATTTAGAATTTTAATCTGGTGGGGGGGTTTTCGATTGAAAAAAAATACGATATTTTTACGGCTCTGCGGGGCTTTTTGGTAGGGGTTTGAACCCCTAAAACCACTCCCGTAAATCCGCCACTGGCAAGATAACTTTAAAACTGAGAGACTTGTTTACATAGAAACAGACAGGAGGACATACGGACAGACATGCAGACGTATTTCGATTCAGATCGTGATGCTGATCAAGAATATATACTTTATGGGGTCTGAGGTGTCTCCTTCACTGCGTCGCAAACTTCTAACTGAAATTATAATACCCTTTGCTCTGCAAGGGTATAAAAAGGGAACCAAAGAAAACAACACCCGAATAAAACACAGTAAACGAGGGACTTATTTAATATATACATATAAATATATATATATATAGGGGAATGTTGTCAGGGTTGGGCCATATTTTGACCTATGTCCATAAGTTCTGAACGAATGACAATTTAGATTAAGTTTACACATTTTTGGAAAGGTACAAGCAAGACAAAGTGTTCACCAAAAATAGAAAATAAAAAAACAAAAACAAAAAAAAGTTATAGGCGTTTGAAAAAAAAAAAAAATGTAGTCAGCGTTGGGCCATGTAGTCAGGGTTGGGCCACCTTCAGAAAATCGTTGACAATATCGTAACGTGGTGGAATAAAATTGAATTCAGGTAAATCTGACATTATTTTGTTCATTTATTTAATTATTTGGGATTTTACTGTAAATATCAAATTATTCAGAGTTCTTTTTCGTTGGTAGAGAGGAACACTAAAGAAAAAGATAAAAATGATTCATCTTCATTCAATCCATCAAAATATTTTTTTAAGGAAATCTATTTAATTTATTTTGCATATTTTTGCTACAAAAAACTTAAATATTACAACAAAAATCGAAAATACACGAATAAAATGTAAAAGTTATGATGACCCAAGCCTGACTACAAAAGTGGCCTAACCCTGACGACATGCGGTATTAATCTTTTATGGTATGATATAGCCAAACTATATCTATCAATGAAACTATATCTTAGTATTTTGTTATATAGCAACTATATAACGTATTTTTATGCTCACTTTGCGGATGACGTGTTGTAATCTTGTGTTATTCCACATTTTCGGGCAGGTTAAAAAAACCTTTTCGAGCCTTTTGTTTTTCACAGAACAACGACACGTAGAAAAATTAAATCCCGAAATAAGTAGTCACGTGGAAAGTTTCGAGTGACCGATAGAAGTTTCTAGACACCCACTAACAGATGGTACTAGAACGAATATTCAAAATATTGAGATGGCCCAAGCCTGACAACATTCCCCTATATATATATATATATATTATATATGTTATTTGTTGTATATATACATATGGTTATTCATTTTTATGTTGATAGGTCCATTTATTTTGTCTATAGAAACTGAAAAATAGAAAACCACTATGTACACCTCACGATAACGGGCTTTATACGATAAGCAAAATCCATTTATAAGTCTAAATGTCCTTTAGGTTCGCTTTATTTTACATTTGTTATACACTTTTAAATCGTTGCATATACTTTTAATGTGTGAACCAGAATATCTTTTGAATAAGTCCATATCGAAATCTACATATAGTGTCAATGAACATTCTTTATCCACCAACTTTCATTTTAATTAATTTTATTACAAAAGGTAAAAGTTTGCTGTCTAGGGCAGCTACTTTGCGATTTTAGTTGGCTTCATCGTTAAATAATGAGTTAATGAAAGGATTAAGACTTTTCACGGCAACACCTGTAATTGAGAAATAAAAAAGTAGATTTTAATATGTACAACACAAGAATATGTTTTAGAATTTACCCTTTCCAGCTGATTGATCCTTTGAATCTCGCCACTTACACAGCGATTCCTTTTGTATTACATACGCATCATAAAGCTCGCCAATAAGTTCACTTAGCAATCCTAAAAAAACCAAATATTGTTATATAAGTTACCATAGCCAGATGTTTACAATGCTTACCTCTGGGATGCTCTAAGCCATGCACTAATAGTTGCAGAGCATATAAGCATTCTAGTTGATGATCTTCTTTAGAATCTATATATCGCTGCAAAACTGGTATGCATAACTTTTGAAAGATTTCGGACTCAAGTTTATAACTATGATCCTTGTAGAGAATCGAGAAATTACTCAAGGCTTCGGTCAATCCCCGTATAAACAACTTGTCAACCACCAATATGTTTCCCTAAAAAGCAAAAGTCATATATTATTAACATAATATTATATACGAAAGGGCATAACTTACGTTGCTATAATCAATAATGCAATCTGCTGTCGTTCCTTCCTTCAGCAAGTGCTCAATATGGTCTATCACATTTTTTACGTGCTTTTCTGGAGACTCTCTTCGCTCAATTACTGGCGATTTTGACACGTCTTCAACATACTCCAGTCTCTGTAATTATATCAGTTAAATATAAATTATATAACATAGGTATATATGAAATATTTCATACTTAAAAAATATTCAGTCTGCAATTAAACATATGTAGCTATCAAATTTTTTAAGGATTTGCCTGCTGAAATACTAAATCCTTGAATTTTTAATTAAATTTTAATAGAACAGAATATTCTAAATATCTTTGTTTCAATATATGTACATTTAAAAGTAATTTATGCACAGATCGAAATACTATAATTAGAAAATAATAAACAAGAAAGTGGAAAACTTTTTAAATGGACAGATTAATGTTTTATTCCTACTGCAAGGGTTTCACCGAGTCTTTGTTACTTTCTTGTTTTATTAATATTTTTTAAAGTTTGTCAAAAATAAAAAAAAATGTAAAAAGGAAATATAATTTTTCGAGCCTTTCTCCAATTATGTAAGTTTCAGCTGCAGTATTGCCTTCAATAAATGTTGCATACCTCAATGCGTATATTTTATTTATAATTTTGAGCTTATCTTTGTGCAAACTTGAGACATAAAATAATTTAAAAAAAAAAAAATAGATTTAGAAACTTACATTGTCTTTTATAAAGTCAGCGACTTCATTTTCAGGCATAAAATCAGACCACTTTAAGTTGAACTTGGTCCACATGCTGCGAGTGAAGTTCGGTCCAACTTCCTGTGTGCAATATATCAAGTAGGTTTTAAGGAACTTTTTCGCCATGCGGGATGGGCTGTTGTCTTTTAAGTATTTGTTCCACAAATCCGATACAGTCAAGATTTTCTTCACAATTAATGGCCCTGTAGGTTAGCAATATTTGTATTAAATACATATACGATAAATAGAATGTTATTAGCAGGTCACCAGCAAACGATAATTAATGACTATTCAAAATGACTTTAAACAATTTTTCAATTGAAAGTATACGTTATCATGATTGAATGATTGAATTGTTGATATAGCACTAACACAATGCTGGTGAACACAACTATGACTGTTGGCAATATTACCGGCAAATTGAAGAATATATAGCCAGAGCTCTGGAATATCAACAAATAAATCGTTTGCGTACTCGCTAAATTCGTTGTACGCCAGTCTGAAGTGATCCACAGAGATGTAATTTTGCTGAATAAGTTGGGAAACCGCAATGGCCAAATATCGCCTGTACTGTTTGCCGACATTTGCTAAATGCAAATAATCTGTTAATATGTAATATAAAAAACTACAGCGCAGCTCCTCTGGTACTCGTTTAATGCACAAAACCACGCCGGGCGTTACTGCTTTGGAGGCTGCGGCCAGCTCAATCATTTCTGAGACAACCGATTTAATGGCTTTAAGTTCTGTTTCACTGGCCTGATTTAGCACAGCCAAAGGTGCCACAGATCGAGCACCCTCTGGTGACGTGGAACTAAATGTGGATGAAGACGCAGTTGCCGGTTGTTCACTGCCGCGGTAGAGTACTCCCGCGTTCATGTTCGAATTTCCCAGCGATGACTGTGCCTAGAAGGAAGCGAAGATAATGTATTAATAGGTATATATTGTAGTTCCTACAAGTAAGCTTGGTTTTTGAATGTGTATGAAAAATGATTACGAATTATTACTCACTTTTCCAGTATGTCGTGCTGGCGGTGCCTGTTGTATGTATTTCGAATGACTAGCAGATTTTTGAACTGACGAACTCAATAAAGTGCGGGCTTGGCCGCGGGATGTCGAATTTTCTCGGGACCCCTGTGATGATCCAGTTCTCGAATGTATACCTTTTTTAAAAGATCTCAGTATATTTTTCAAAACAATTTAGTTATAAACAAGTAATTACCTCTATCATAACGATCGCGCTCCATAGATCCTTTGTTATATGAGCCTTTGTTTCTTGGTCCACTGCGATCTCTATCGCGATCCCTCTCAGTGTTGTTTTTATCAATTAACGAGGACAGCACAGCGAAGGGATTGGAAGGGGTTGATGTGGGCGCAGATGATTGTTGTGTGATTTTGTTATTCCAAATAAATTGCGTTAGGCCTCCCATCTTTTTATTTTCTAAGTTTTGGTCAGAAAGTTTCGACTGAAAAATAAAAAATGGTTAGCCAAACTGTTCGTATGTTTTTACAACAAATAACAGAAAAACTAATAAATAATAAAGCATTTAAAAATAGTTTTTTTTTAAGTGTTAAGCAAATATAGGGTAGGATAGGGATGTAAAAATAAATAATTCTTACCAAACCTTCAAGTTTATTACTGTCAACTGCCTGAGAGCGGCTACCTTTGCTGGTCTGAACGTGCCAAGTATTATCATCGTTGTTTCCGTTAGAGTGACCAGCTCCGCCAGAGCCACTGCCTCCGCTGGTGTTGCTCTGCTGTTGGTGTCGCAGATTTCCGTTGTCACCGCGCTGACTGTGACTGCCACCATAACCGCTTCCCGAACGAGATTCGCCGTATCGGGTATTGACACGTTCATCTCTCTTACCAGAGCCGACCTGAGATCCCACGTTTGTCGATCCAGAGAGTGTGCCAAAATACTGCGCAGACAGCTGTTCGGTTTTCGCCTCCTTTTCTATTTGCCCCATCGTCTTGGGTGCCTCGTTGCGCGAAGTTTGCCACTTGTTCTTACGCAAATCAATGACATCTTGAAGCATGAAACGCACTCGAGAGCTCACTTTGGCACCATCCTTGTCGGTTTTCGAGGCGATTGCCTGCATCCTGATAATGGATTTTTCCAATGAATAACAGCGTCCTGGTTCCTTCGAGTTGACTGGGGTCTGCTCAAACTTGGCACCCACAGTGGTGAGCAGCTTGCACAGGCATTCAAGCATGTCCTCAGAATGGGGATTAAGAAGTGTATCAATGCAAGAGTATATTATCTTTCCAGTTAACATTGATATTTTAAATAGTTCGCCGATAAACCGCACTGTGCCCCCAGAGCGGCGACGTATCTTTCGTTCCTCTTCCTCTAAAAATGCCTCAAGTTCTGCCTTTTCGTTGGCATCAGTACATTTCTTTATTTTGTCAACAATTGGCTGTAATTTCTTCTCCTTTGCGGTGCTCTGGGAAACGTTCTGGGTGAATTCCCGTTCGGTTTTATCTAACAAAGCATTCCTGAAGTGCGCCAAATTGGATTTGGTGCCACTTTCCATGCGTTCATCGCGCGCCTTCACTTCGGAAATCAGACGATGGCATAGTCTGGCGTACGACACAGAGAAATTTGGCTCATCAATCGCCTTTTCAAATACCAACACTATTACTTCGTCCATTTTTTCTGGCGTATCAATTTTCAATTTAATGATTTCCTCCACAAGCGTGTCAAACCTTTCGGGTGTTAACTTGTTCAAAATACCCCGAACTCGACGTATTAATTCATCCTTTTCCTGTGTTGCCTTTGTGTCACTGTCAGCATCCGACCTATTTAGGGCTCGTGGACGCCACGCGTTCTCGTTTTCACTTAGTTTCACATCCTGGTTCAGAGATAGGTTTACGTGGATCATGCCCTTCATACTGCTCCTTCCGCCGCCACCCTGCACACCTGACATCGATATCTGCTTGCCAACATAATTTCCTCCTCCGGATTCGCTGTTTCGATTGCCAATCATACCGACCATTGATTGTACGCGCTTATTGTTATTGTTATTCCGGATAAATGATGGCATTAAATTCGGTTGGGGAAGAATAGACAAATTTTTCACCTCTGGCTGCATTCGCGAGGCCTTCACCTCCCGCAATTGCAATAATTGATCTCGATCGTATTGTTTCTTACCGTTTGGGTTGCTCGGAGACCACTGACCTTCGTTATAGTTTATAAAAGAGGAAACTGTCGTTCCTACTCCTTCAAGTTTAGTATTAGCGGACATTCTTTTCTCGTCAACGTTGTCCTCAGGCTTTGGCTCTGGATTTACATCAGCCTGAGGATCTACGTCATCGTTATTCGGTTTGAGAGACTCTGTTGCTTGTTCGCCTGTAGAGTCATTATTTGAAACATCTACATCATTTATATCCGTTGCTTCATTTTGACTATATTCTAAACAAGTATTTTCCTTCATTACCATTGTTGATAAACTAGCCACATTAGGGACATCCCCTGAAGTAAGTTCCGACTGAATATGTTGCTCTTTACTTTGGACATCAAAATCATCTTCTGAAGGCTTATCTAATGTTTCAGTCAACGGGCTGGGTTCAGATTTTTGTATATCTGTGTGCATATTGGGCAAATTTGCGTTCAATTCGAAAGGTGAAGCTTCGTCAATGCAATCACTTTCGGCAACATTCGATAATCGTTGACTGTTCTTGACATCAACAACCGAATAGTCTGTTGAAGGACTTTCAGAGGATACACCAGAATCTAAATCACTGACTTTAGTTCCCTCTGGTGCAATTGGCTTCTCCTTTGTAATCTCAGTGGTTGGTACAGTGGGTTTCTGTTGCGGTGATGCGGAATTGAGTAATTTTTCATCCGACAGATTTGGCAGTAAAGATTCCTTGGTGATTGCGGCAATCGGATTTGACACTGCATCATCAGTTTCATCTGAAAGTATTGAAATAAAATTAATCATTTAAATTGTTAATATCAATAAAATTGTTTGCCAATATAAAAATTAATAAAAATAACAATTTCGGGATGTTATAACTTTAGAAACTACAAAGACCCATCAAAAATATATATTATTAACAATGGTTTCTTTCTATTGTTAGTCCGATCCCTACATCGTCAACAATTAAGTGTATTATTATTTTTTTTTTCCTTTCACCAATATTAAGTATTATGTTAACTATTCCTGTTATTGTTGCAAATGAATGCTTGACAGTATTACAGGTATGTATAAGGATTCTTGTATAATTTATCCGATTGTTCCTACGGAATTGCATTTTAATTCTTTATGCATTATTCTTTAAAAAGCATGCATGTATGCATGTATTATTAAAAACAACTATGTTGTATTTTATACCAATTATTTTATATAGATTTTTGTTTAATTAGTAGAAGATTTCATGTGGATCAGGAAAATATGCGTTGACAACTTTTGAATGAAATTTTAATAGCCGTCACAAGATGAGGAAAAAATTAATATATTTTTTTGTTCATCCAATTAAGTTATTTTTTCGGATAGACTAGTTTGCGTAGAAACAGACAACAGAATAGCCTGAACGTTCCTATATCATCCCGTATATCTACATAAACGGCTCGGCTTGTACTTTTTCGATAAAAAAAAAACGTATTTGGTGAATGATAATAAATTGTGCTTGGTTTTCTAACAAATTTTCTATTGCTCCTACATCAATATGGAAAAATAAAGAGTAATTCTATGTATCATATTGAAGATGGAGAAACCACAATAGTTCTCAGTTTTGTTAGGCCAACAATTAAGTTAATCACTGAATAAATGTTCAAGTACATACATATATTTATATATAACACTTTTTAATCTTGTCCATTTTTTGAGCTGTAAAGCTTTTATTTTTTTTTTATAGATTTTACTATTATATTCTTAGTAATTCACATTCAATGAAATCGTTTGCAATTATTTTATTAAGCACATTTTTTTTTATATATGTAAGACGCACGTTTCTTTTACTTGTATGTATATTTATTTATTAAACATCAACGCAAGATATCTCACCGACCACCTTTCGCGCTGTTGCCTAGTTGCTATAGATAGATTCTGTTGATGTTGAACAACACTAATACAAACACATGATCAAGTTGAGCTACCATATATATTCTACAAGCAACAAAACGAACAGATTTATCCCACCCGTCAACCGAAAGCCACACAAGCAAATAAATTTAAAGAAAACAATAAATAAAGCTATTTCGTTGGCAAGAAAGTAATGTCGTTTTTTTAGTAATCGTTTTTAATCTAATTTATTTACGACTAATCGAGCACCAGGGTCACACTTTTTAGTATCTTTTTAAAGCTTATTGTCTTAGGTACTATCGACGAAAATTTGGTAATTATTCGATAACATTTGTGGAAGCTATAGCAAATTAAACATGGAGGACCAAAGTGAGCATTTTCGGCATATTTTGCTGTTTGACTTCCGAAAAGGAAAAAAAGCGGTCGAAGCTCGCGAAAAACTGTGCGAAGTGTATGGTAAACTAAACTAACTAAGCGTATCAACATCTGCTATTCTCTGCTGCAACGGATTAAAAACGATCCTTTTTTGAAGCGGATCATTACTGGCGACGAAAAGTGGGTTGTTTCAATAATGTCCAACGAAAAAGATCATGGAGCAAGAAAGATGAGCCAGCCTAAGCCACATCAAAGGCCGATATCCATCAGAGGAAAGTTATGCTGTCTGTTTGGTGGAATTGGAAGGGTGTAGTGCACTTTGAGCTGCTGGGACGGAATGAAACCATCAATTCAGATGTGTACTGTCGCCAGCTATTCAATTTGGCGGAAAAAATTAAAGAAAAGGAGCCGGCACTAGCTAATCGCAAGGGTATAGTCTTTCACCATGACAACGCTAGGACCCACACATATTTGGTCACTCGGCAAAAATTAACGGAGCTGAAGTGGGAAGTGCTACCACATCGACCTTATAGTCCGGACTTAGCACCTTCAGATTACCATTTGTTTCGCTCTCTTCAAAACTCTTTGAATGGTAAAAACTTTGATTCAGATGAGGCTGTCGAAAACCACTTGTCTCGATTCTTTGCTGGAAAAGACCAAAAGTTCTTCGAGCGCGGAATTATGCAGCTGCCCGAAAGATGGTCATTAGTGGTCGAACAAAACGGCCAATACATAATTGATTAATTACAGGGTCCGGCACTCGAAGTGTAACCAATAAAAATGGTTCTAAATTAAGTTTGGAAATTTTGTTTTATTTAATTCCCAGCTCAATATGTGTAAAAATAATCCTTAATTTAAGAAAAATTCATTTTTGCTCGATACGACCACCTTTTGCCTTAACTATAGCCTTGAGACGGTCGAAGAAAGAATCGCAACTGGCCGAACGTGACTTGCCGGTATTTTTGCCCACTCGCGGACAATAGCTTTTTTTAACGCCTCTAGACTGGTGTATTTTTAAGTTTAGACCTTGCTCTTCAAAATAGCCCAAAGAGAATAATCCAGCGGATTCGCAGCTGATGAATTCTAGGGCCATTGTGTGGACGTTATGAAGTTCGGAACATTGTTTTCCAGCCATTCTTGGTTCACTCTGGCTTTCTGAAACGGTGCTGAGTCCTGTTGAAATGTCCATGGTCTGCCATCGAAATGTTTGTCTGCCCACGGCTTCAAGGCAACCTGCAGAACACTTTCCTGATAAAATTTTGCATTTACCTTGACGCCAGGCTCGATAAAAACGAGTAGAGAGCGCACATCTGGGGTTACAGCGGCCCAAATCATTACCTGTGGCGGGTGGTGGCTCCTGGTTGCCAATCGATGGCTCAAATTCTCGTACGAACGGTCAGTTAAGTAAACCCTATCGTTTTGGGTGTTTGTCAATTGCTCAATTGTAAAAATTTTCTCATCAGAAAACACAATGTTCGGAAATTGCTCACTTGCGGGTCAGCGAAGCAACGTTCTTCGACCGTTTTAAGGCTATAGTCAAGGCAAAAGGTGGTCATATCGAGCAAAAATGAATTTTTCTTAAATTTAAGATTATTTTTACACATATTGAGCTGGGAAATAAATAAAACTAACTTTCCAAATTTAATTTATAACCTTTTTTATTGGTTACACTTCGAGTGCCGGACCCTGTATAAGTCCTGATGTAAATAAATCATCTTGCCAACCCAATATATATATTTTTCGAACTCTCCTATGCTATATGATAGAGATATAGCTATATGATAGAGTTATCCGATTTTGATCAAATTTAATCCGAAATTCAATAAGAGTTAGAAAACGCCATCTTGAAGAAATCAAGTCGATCTGATCAAAAACAACGGCGTGAGAATTTTTTATTTAATTCTTTCGTATGGGAGCTATCCAATATAGTCGCCCGATCCGGCCGTTCCGACTTACATACTGCGTGCAATCACTATACAACTTTTGGTAAAGTTTCAGCAAGACAGCTTTAACACTGAGAGACTAGTTTGAAAAGAAACGGACAGACGTATTTCGATTAAGATGGTGATGCTGATGAAAACAGATTCTTATATACCATATGGAAGAAGTATTCAGGAAATACATGAAAGGCATGACAGTCAGTGGTGAATGACACCAATTGTTATATTATTTTAAATGCACTTACCAGTGGATGGAGCAGCGGTAGAATCAGATACAACTTTGGGAGACACTATGGGTATTCTGAAACAATCAAAGTAGGTATAAAATTAATATAAGGACTAGATTATAAAAAATAACGTTATCATTTATTTTCTATTAATTATTTTCTTATTGCAGCTATATGATGTAACCACAGTTGTCGTGATAATGTGAGACCAGGACCAGTATGTTCAAAAACAAATATGAAGATAAATTGTGTACTTACTTTTTGCTTCTTCCTCGTGGAGGCGTGGGTAATATTTCAACCGAAGGAGCATCAGACATAGCGGATACAATGGGAGTCTGGCCAACATCTTGACGGCTTGCTGATATTGGTTCTGCAAACAGAACAAAAATGTAGTTGCATGATATTGGGAAATCTAACAAGAAACAGGATATATCGGGAATATTCCTGATATACCCTATGAGGCAGGTAGATAAAATTACTCGTTAATTTATTTAATATGTACCGTCTGTCTTTATTATCAGGTTAGTCGAATCAACCATGTCTGTCTAACAGCCCAGATGAACGTCGAGATCTAGACGCTGCCTAAGCATCGCACGGTTGTTTCATTTTTTTTTGCCACGCCTACCTAAAAGTTTCTGTGGAAACCGCAGTTTTTACAATACTACATTTGAATTGCGGCTTCCACAGTTTTTACAATACTACATTTGAATTGCTAATTTGAAAACCAGTAATAAAGCCCGAGCAAAAGGTGTTTTTAAAAAATGTCCCACGCCCACTTTCAGGCTTCAATGTTTTGAAACTCTTACTGCATTTTTAGCGGAAACTCATTATTAATTGAGCTGGCATCCGAAAACAGTACAGTGAAGAAAACGAACGAAAATGTCTATATTAACTTGGATACTGATGTTGATTAAGAAGTGTATACTTTAAAGAGTCTGAAATTGATCCTTATTTAATTACAAACTATACCCAATGACAAAAATTCCATAAAAATAACAATAAATAAAGATTTTTAAGTACATACCAACAGGGTTGTAAGGCGCATTGTTTCGTGACTCAGATCCTTGTAGTGGTATATTGCTTAAGTTATTTATTTCAACGATGTCCTGCTGTGGAGTACGTATTAGACCTTCTGAGAGTACTGCTCCGGATGTGTTGGTAACCTGCTCTGCGAAGTCGTTATCCGTGTTTGAGTTTGTCTTTAAAAATAGAATATAAAAAAATTAGTCTATTAAAGAGAAAAGGTAGTTTATTTATTTACCTTATCGAAATCGTCTAATATATTCTTCTTAGTTGTCGGATCGATAATCTGCAAACGATGTTGATGTCTACGTCTTCCGGTGGGCGGCACTTGCACAGCCTGCGGTTGTACACCTGCGGACATAACTCCAACCATTGGAGGCACACCCACCTGTCCCATGCCACTGCTAGGACCACCGACCCCCATAACACTGTTGGTTCCTGGCTGCACTGTACTTGTTAACAACTGAAGCTGCGACGAGGTTGTTCCGGGACCAGGCAACGAGCCATTCGGCCCGGACTGCACTGGTTGTAGAGAGTTTCCAACATTCACGTTCGCATTCACCGTGACGGCACTGCGAGTATGTGGCGGCGGCTGCTGCTGGAGAGCTGGCATGTATTGGTACTGGTAGTACGACATTGGGGCGGGTGCATATTGCAAGTGAGAGGATGGAAATGTCTGTTGTCGCGGGTTGTATTGTGTAAATGGTTGTATCACCATGTTCTGGTGAAGGGGCTGTGAATACATGGGTTGTACATGGACATGGCGTGTTGCCCCTCCACTGGCACCACGCGCTGCATTCGCCGTCGGCGGTGGTCCTCGAAATATTCCGCCACTTTGTGGATTAGATCTGGTATTTCCGGTACTGTTGTTTCCCGTTGAAATATACTAGAAACAGGTAAAGGGGAAAATTAGTTGTCAGTGGCAAGGGATCAGTGTTTAATCATTTTTAAAATTAAAGTTTATAAAAAAGAAGTAAACATTAAACATATAAGCCTAAGTCTTATTATTTGCTTAACATCAACAGTTTTAACCACAAAAGGGGGTTACTCATACGAATAAATTTACAAGTTTACATTATTATTTCCAATATACCCTTGTGATCTTTTTGAAAAAATCAATCTCATGAGTAATGTCTTCTATCCCAAAAAATGATCGCTCGACTTTAATAATACATTTTCTTACTCAACAAATGTTTAACTATTTTGAAGTAAAAGAAATAAAAAACTTAATAGATTGTAAATCTGTTCCTAAAATCACAGTATTTCCGATGGTTTACCTCTGCTGTCGACGCTTGAAAGCTATTATTTGATATCAAACTACTGCCTTTGAAATCGTACTTTCTACTAGTATCAACACAATTAACGCTGACGCCAACAATATTGCTGTCATGCATGTAGGGTGTTCCTGCCGTAGTCGTCCCCAGGGCGACTCCTATAGTGTTTCCTATGTGCGATTTGGGCATCGTTATTTGGCTATTGTTACTGCCTCCAGGGCAATTGTTCGTTCCAGTTCCGACTGCGTTATTAGCAATGTTGTTGCCATTCTTCGCAATATCCGTGACACTCAGAAAGCGAACATTTCCATCTAGGCTTCCGGATAGTGCGCGGTGACTGGATATGTTGTAAATTGCGGTCGAATTTAGATCACCAGAATTGAGTTGACAACTGTTCACGGTCATTATGTTGGAGCCGTTGCAAATAACCGTCGACTGCTGGGCCCCAACTGTTCCAGAGCCAGATGATATAGACCTATTTACAACGTTTGCATAGCTCTGTTGATGCTGCTGTGTTTGCTGGAGGTGATGTGATGGCTGTTGTTGTTGCTGATGCGTCAGGTGTTGGGGCTGTTGGGCATTTTGTGCTGTTGTCTTTAGAATGGAGACCACATTGTATGACTTGTTTATCTGAAACTGGGGCTGTGACGTGTGGCTATGCTGCTGTTGCTGCAGAGGCTGAAGGGACTGTGGCTTTGAAGATGGCACCTGTTGAGCATACTTTTTTGTCTTTTTATTAGCTGGCAAAATCTACAACAGATCACAAGAGTGAGGGTAGTTTCGTATTGTAGAATTTATTAGCAATTGTTTTTCAACTTAAAAACTTGGCAATTGGCACAAATCAAAAAACGGTCGAGCCCACAATTCTGTAAGAACCGATTAACCAAAGTAAAAGAAAATTGTTTAAAAACATGCAACGGTGTATAGGGGCTTCAAATATTCTGGGGAACTAGAAACTTTCGGAAATACTTTGCAAATTTCCGGAAATGTATGTAGGCTTTCCTCAGAAGCCACCCGGATGACTACACTTTAAAAAAATTAGAGAAGCAACCAAACTGCTATTTTTATGCTATTTTTCATGTTATAAAAATTAATCAAATCAAATCAAAACAAGCATTCAGATACCTTCATAATGACTGCGATTGTTTTCTAAGAACCTATTCAAACTTGTTTTTTTATGGAATTATTTATCTGCCCTTACACTGATTTATATAGTTCAAATAAATTTATATAAATTCAATATTCCCATTTGTAAAGCCTTGCATTGGCATACAAATTTCAGCAAAATGTTATCCCTGCATTGACGGAGACACCATACAAAAATTATTCTCCATACTCCGAATTTTGAAACTATATCTCTAAAAAGTCTTGTATCCATTTTTGGGTAGTAAACATATTTGTTAAGAAACACATGCATTACCAATGTAGTGGTTCTATGCCAGCAGGAAATTTAGATTCTCATAAGAATGCCCGGTAAAATTTTACCATTACCATAGAGAAGATCAATAAACGTATATAAAATTGAAAAAAATAATAAAGATATAGTATGCCGATCTTTATAAAAACAACTTCAGGAATATTATCTTTCAAAATGAATTTTCTATACATTTTCTGTTTGTATTTCTCCTATTGTTGCTATGGCAGATATATAACTATAACTATATTGATAATAATAGCTCAAGACTCGTTAAAAACTTAACAATCCAAAAATTGTATAAAATGACAAGAGCTCAGAATTCTCAGTTTATTATATCCGGAATATAAATGCGTTATCGTTGCAAGCTTCTAACAGAAATTATAATACCCTCTGATGGTAGTCTGCAAGTTACCATCGGAAAAGTTGTAGTAAATAAAATGAAAAATCGTGAATATTTTTTGTGAATAAAAGCTGATATAGGTAACTTTTTAGATACAAACAAAAAAGGAAGCTAGCCTTGCAATTATCCAATATGTCCAACCTAATGCACAGAGGCTATGTCAATTTTTCTATAAAGTTTCTATATTTTCGAAGATGTTCATATGACAGCTGCATTATATAGTGTTCTGATTTTTATGTAATTTAATTTGAAATTCAAGAGTCATTAGAAAACTCTATATTTCAAAAAATACCCTTTTTAGGTGAAAAACAACGAAGTTATCATTTCTCTTTTTTAGAGAAATAGTTGTCCGATTTTTATGAAATTTTTTCCTCGATTCAAGGGTTATTAAAAAACTCAATGTTCTAAAATTTATGGTTGTTATCAATTTTTTTTTCTATTATTTAGAGAAATTTTTTCTAACTATTGAATTTCGAATTAAATTTTATCAAAATTTGACGACTATATCATTTAGAAAAATCGTCATAGCTTCGAAGATATTGTTTAGCCTTTATGTATGTATTTTGTTCGACATATTTGATGACTGAAAGGGTATATAAGCCTCCGCTTGCCAAAGCTAGGTTCCTTTCTTGTTTTTCAGTTATGTTGTGTTCTATTTTTCTTCAGTCATTGACCTATCCATCTAGAATCGGTGAAAAACATTTTTTAAACAAATAAAACTAGTATTTACTACATATGTACATACTTCAGAAAACATATTTAACAAATAGGATTAGAAAATACGTAAGTATTGCAAAAAAAAAGGATGTGTTAATTTGTTGTTTGGCATCAAGATTGTAAACTTACCATATTTTGAGCTGAATGGGGCTGCATGACTTTGGCTATATCTGACTGTGATAGAGTTGGTATAGCTTGTTGCATTACGTAGGAAATTAATTGTATGGGATCGCCAGAACGGTTGGCCGTTTCATAGACGATTTTAGGGCGATTTTTGACCCACTAAGAAAGGTCGTCACACAACCATTTGATTCTGCAACAGATATTTATTTTATTGTTAAGATCTGCATTACGGTCACTTTTCGGTTGGCTTACCTGTAAATAGATTAATGCATCACTTCCAGAAACTTATTTAAATTGTTAAAAAGACGTTCAAATAAAACAACCACATTATTAATGTAAACTGGCCAAGCATAAAATACAAAATTATCAATTTAATATAAGAATTGCTTTTTTATACTCGTAAAGGATATTATTAAACCTATTATTTTGACTATTATTTTCCTAAATTTGCAGTCTTAAAATCGACGATGGCAGTAGTTACCATTATATATTTGCCGACGTTGCTATTGTGGCGACGTGAAAGCAAAATTATTCCCAAGGTGCAAACAGTAAAAACGTGCCACTGACTTTAACCATCTCCAAAATGATTCTGGCTTTTCAATAACAATCACTTGTTTGTAGTTAAAACAGTATTTAATTTGCAATACGGTTAAGACAGCCAGCACAAAATGTCATCATGTAATATTTGATTTGTTGCCCACTCCTTATTATGTCTCCTCCATTTACCTGAGCAAAAGTGCCTTTGCAAAGAAATTATGTACAAAAAATAACGACTTTAATCGATTCCACTTTAAGTGCAATGTTAAAAGAAACAAATCAAGCTGTAATTCTAGCTTTATATTTTACAATCAAAAAATATTTTTCTTTGCTAATTTCCACATGCAATGTGTTCTGTTCATAGGCAGAGTTGTAGTAACTATTCGATACATCGATACATCGATAGCAATTTACCAATGCAAGACCAAAATCGATTAGAGACGGTCACGGTTTTCTTCACATTTAAAAATATCACAGATATTTTCAGGGTATTTCGAAATTGTTTAATAACTAACAGTTTTTTTAATTGTTAATAACAAAAAAACGGTGCAAAATTTTTATTCTCCGCCAACGGATTTCGAAGTTTTAGAAAAAAACACATCGTTTCCATATTTTATTTATTTTTTTAAGCTGTATTTACCGTGCACCGCACTTGTAAACAATTACCCTTAAGTCTCTTAAATAATAATCTGCAGGTTTTTCTGTTAGCCAATTTTGTTTTAAGCCCTTAGATAAAAAAAATATAAATTCACGAGCGGAAAAATGTTATGTATTGTGACTGACTAATTATAAGGTATTCATACTGTAATTTATATGGTTTTTTGAAACCAATCAAATCACTTAAATCATTTAAAAACAAACAAAGGGATAAGTATGGGTGCAATAAGATATAAATTGTATAGTTTTTATTTTAAGAAATTAAAAGTTTTAGGTCCTGCTTGTTCATTGCTTTGAATTTAACTCATACACAATGAAATGCTGTTTACACTAGGGTTGATTTATCGAATTATCCGCTTAGAGCGTTTCCGCTTTTAGCGACAAACCGCTTAAACGAACGAAATTTTTCAAGAAAATTGAACAATTTAACCGGATATTGCGTCGTGCAGAAAAAAATACATTGCAATAGTGCCAAATTTAAGCATCAAAACACGCTGTTAGAAATTTATGTATTTATTAGAGATCGGCACCTTTGCTTGTGTGCGTGGCAGTGACACGAAGGATCTTACACTGCCACTACTCCCTGTTAGTCTTAGCTGACGCCTTAACAACGTTGCTGCAGAGAGAGAGAGAGAGAGAGAGTCGAAGTGCAATGCCGACGTCACACTGCGTGTGCAGACCTCATAGCCTATTCCATGAGATGTCCCGTTATAATTCTAGTTTTTTCTGCTTTTCTCCGAGTAAAACTAAAAGCGTAAATTCGGCAAATGCAAAATACCGATTTCTAAACATATGAAATTTGTATATTGTAATGATAGTAGTTGCGAGAAGAGACTCTTTTTTAGTTGCGGAAATACATATCGCCAGAAAATATACCCCTAGCTTGCTGTGTAAACATTTTTTGTTGTTCTAAAAGTGCTCAAATTGATTTAATTAATAATTGTCAAGGAATCCAGCTGATTGTTAATTTATCTTCGGACGATCTCCTTAAACTTCGTTCATAATACAAATCATAACATTTTTCCGCAAGCGAACTTGTTTTTCAATCAATATAATCGATTATACTTTGTTCAGAGGACCAAACTATTTTGATAAGAAACCTTTTCAGTTCGAAAATGCTTATGTAGTCTTAAGACGGACACTATTTATATTTGTTGAAAAATATCAAACAGATCCAAGAAAGCACTTACAGTAGAATCCGGTTATAGCGACTTTCAAGGGACCGGCGGTTTTTCGTCGTTATACCCGGAAGACGCACTAAGCAAAAGGAGCAAACAAAAAATTTTTTTTTGATTATTTTATGGTTTTTGTGTTTGTAATAGGTTTTTAAAATAAATCAAATTAATTTTTTAATTAAATCGAAAAATTTAATTAATTAAATTCAAAAACATAGGTTTTTTTTAATACTGAAAACTAAATGAGCTTATTATTATTGGACATTTTGCGTTTGGCGAATTTACGAATTCAGTTTTACTCAGAAAAAAGCAGAAAAAATTATAATTATAACGGGACATCTCATGAAATGAGATAAGCTCATAGGCTATGAGGTCTGCTCACGCAGTGTGACGTCGGCATTGCACTTCGACTCTCTCTCTTTCCCGGCAACGTTGTTTAGGCGACAGCTAAAACTAACAAAGAGTAGTGACAGTGTAAGATCCTTTGTGTCGCTGCTACGCACACAAGCAAGGGTGCCGATCACTAATAAATACATACATTTCTCACAGCGTGTTTTGATGCTTAAATTTGGCACTATTGCAATGTATTTTTTCTGCACGACGTAATATCCGGTTAAAATGTTCAATTTTCTTGAAAAATTTCGTTCTTATAAGCGGTTTGTCGCTTAAAGCGGAAACGCTCTAAGCGGAGGCCATTTCATATAAGTTAGTATGGGGACCAACCAAACCATTGAGTTTTCGTCGCACAACCCGGACGGACACTATAAGCGGAGTCGGTATAACAGGATTCTACTGTACTTGCTATGCATTTATATCATTTGAATAACGATATCGATAGAAATTCACGTTAGTGTGCCTGCATGTAAAACTGGAATAGTAGTAATTCAATCGAAAAGAGAGACACAAAAAGGAGTGAGCAAAAGAGTAATGTCTTAGGCACAATGCTCTCTTGAATAAATCGTTTTACCGTTATCAAACTTTGAAGGAGAGCTCTTAATTTTTTGTTTCTTTTTGTATTCTCTTAGGTATGCTGCTGATGAGGCGCATTTGCTCTTTCGTGAGAGATGGACAGTTAGAAGGATTGTTGTAGAGTGCTGCTGCTATTGTTGTTCTTTTCCTTGGCCACCGCTGCTGGTACTGATTTCCTTGTTGTTGTTGTGCTGCTGCTGCCCCTACAAGAACTGAAATTGCGTTGGCTTATCATGGATATATCAGTCAACATACTGAGAATGCTAAGACAAGACGTACGCGTATCACAAATTAGAACAATTTTCGGTCAAAGTTGTATAATAATTTTCTAGTTTCTATCCAAAGAGGTAAAAGGTAATTTAATTTACTAAATAGCAGTAAAAACGATTCCTTAAATAAGTGATAAAGTACATTTAAAATTCGCAATCTCTTGGGTTTTTGGACTATTCAATGTTGAAAATCTATATTTATAAAAACATTTTCTCTGATATGGAACCGTTTTTAAGAAGACTTAACAATAACGTCGGGCATATATAAATTTATATAAATATGTGTATAAGTGTAATTTTTCTTTTAGGGCTTTCGCTAATACATTGCTTCCACAGCTTCAAAGCAACGCCATCATCATTTTACCATTCTTGTTGGTACTTCTTTAAGCTCTTGAGAGCAAAGCTCCTTCTCTTTCGTTTAACGTGTCCCGTAAGCTTCTGTTAAAAAAGGTCCATTTCGCGCTTTTAGCACAGACACGAACCGAGGGTAAAGGATATAAGTAACAGAATGTTAATATATTTTAAAAATATAAATAGCTGAAACTAAAACCCTTGAGCAGTATAAATGATAGCAACACCGTATAAATTACAGAATGTAATTTAATATTAAAAATATAAATCGCCGAAACTAAGACATTCGAAACTTCTGTCGCTATTAAAAATATAATTAATTTTATATATAGTCAGAAGACGAAATCAATGTTGAAATGTTTGTGATCACCAGGGAGTTAATCTTTTTGATTTGTTAGTCTTTTTTTTAACAACGTTTAATAAATTGAGTTTAATTGAGTTTTCCCAGTACAATATTGAGGAAATTAAATTTAAATTAGTAGCAAACACAAAGGCAAGCGAGAACTAAATGACATAGGTCATGACATAGTGACATGACATAGTGGAAAAATGTGCAAACTTAGTCTCCGCAGACGAAACTGATATTATTAAAAGTTTAAGGTAAAATTTGTTGCCCATAATTAGGTATTAAATGTAATAAAATTATGCAAGGTCAACTTTAATTGATGACAAGTGGTATTTTTCTTCTATATTTTCAGCATAAACTCAAATAAGTTCTTCGATGATGGCATTTTTCTTTGGGGCTTAAGAAAAATTACAAAAAAAAAACATCAAGTGCTTTTGCTAAGATGAATCGAAAAACTACTATAATTGTAGTAGTCGGAATTGTTTTGTCCTGGAGCCGAATGGTCGATTTAAGAAGTCCAAGTAACGCACATTCTCAGGATACTGTATCCGTTTCCCTGCCTGGAGACATAATACTCGGAGGGTTATTTCCCGTTCACGAGAAAGGCGAAGGTTCTCCATGTGGACCAAAGGTATATAATAGAGGAGTTCAACGCCTGGAGGCAATGCTGTACGCCATTGATCGCGTCAACAACGACTCCGATATACTGCCTGGCATAACGATAGGGGTCCATATACTCGACACCTGCTCCAGAGATACATATGCTTTGAATCAGTCGCTGCAGTTCGTTCGAGCATCTCTCAATAACCTCGACACGTCGGTATTCGAGTGCTCGGATTCGTCAAGCCCACAGCTGAGAAAAAACGCTTCGTCGGGCCCCGTTTTCGGAGTTATTGGCGGATCATATAGTTCTGTGTCCTTGCAAGTTGCCAACTTGCTGCGTTTGTTTCACATTCCTCAAATTTCACCAGCTTCAACCGCCAAAACGCTTTCGGATAAATCACGCTTTGATCTGTTCGCCAGAACTGTACCGCCAGACACATTTCAATCCGTAGCCCTTGTAGATATACTCAAAAACTTTAACTGGACATATGTTTCAACGATACATTCCGAGGGATCTTACGGTAAGTTTTGAGAATAAGGTTGGCAAGACTAATGAAAACAAGAAATGAAGCTAGCTTTGGCAAACCAAAGCTTATTTACCCTTGCAGTTATTAAATATGTCTAACAAAATTCATAAAGGCTAAAAAACATCAAAGCTATGACGATTTTTCTATGGTAGCCATATGAAATAGTTGTCCGATTTTGATAAACTTTAATTCGTTATTTGAGAGTCGTTAGAAAACTCTATATTCCAAAAATCATGCTTGCCTGATAAAAAACAACTATATTATAATTTTAATATTGTTATTTCTATATAGATTTTTCGATCTTTCCTATTGCAGCTATATGATAATGTTGTCGGATTTTAATGAAGTTTTTTTTCTCGATTCAAGGGTTGTTAAAAAATCCCATATTTTGAAACTCATGCTCGTGGGATTCAATAATTTTTGAAAAAACACAAAATTCGCGATACTTTTTGAACGCACCTCGCAGTTTGCTCGCTTGGAGGAACCTTGTCCTGTCCATTTCCTTTGCTGGACGGCGGTAATTTTAATTTTTCGAGGTCATCCGTGACCTTCCCAACTAAGGGTTCGGACATTCCAGGTGCATATCCTGAGATAGCATATTCTACATATATCTGTAAAATACATTTTCTACATGTAAATAACTCCAACGATGTAGAGCACCCCGAAATCAACTGAAATATTTATATATATAATATATTAAATAATTACATATATAATTATTTTTATTGCAATTCGGGTTCATACCAGTTCTCTTTCTATGGGTATTCCATTCTCTACATCATTATTATCGTTATTGGATGTTTCAAATTCATTCAAATATATCATCGAGCAGGTTCCTTATTATCTCCACCAAATTCTGACTACAAATTTCTGCAGGTTTATTTTATGGGTGATTCACAGCACGAAGTAGACCAGCGTTGTTCAGAGAACTATTAAGTGCACAGACCAATTGTAAAACATGAGAGCTAATAAAACTGCTGTGGGAGAACGTGCGAGACGTTTTAGTGCACCGACAATTGATGATGAGGCTATCGTAGTCGTTGGTGACAATTTGGATTCTCGTGACAAACAAATTGCAGCATGTGCTCGAAACACATCGATTATATAATGCACTACAATATCCTATTATTTTTTGGCAAAGTGAAGATGGTTATCATTTTGTAATCAACATGATAATCCCTGTTACAGGTATTATTATACATATTTTATATCCACGCTCCGCAATACATATACGTACTATATATTATTTTATAAAAATTAGTAAATTATTTACCTGTCTTAATTAATTTCTAGGTGAATATGGAATTGAAGCTTTTCACAAGGAAGCCACCGAGCGGCATGTCTGCATAGCGGTGGCAGAGAAAGTGCCAAGTGCAGCAGACGAAAAGGTTTTTGACTCAATTATAAGTAAACTTCGAAAGAAGCCCAACGCTCGCGGAGTCGTCCTCTTCACAAGAGCCGAAGACGCGCGCAGTATTCTTCAGGCAGCTAAGCGTGCCAACTTATCACAGCCGTTTCATTGGATAGCAAGTGACGGTTGGGGGAAGCAACAAAAACTGCTGGAGGGACTGGAGGATATTGCCGAGGGCGCCATAACAGTGGAACTGCAGTCGGAGATAATCGAGGACTTTGATCGCTATATGATGCAGCTGACGCCAGGGACAAATCAAAGGAATCCCTGGTTTGCTGAGTACTGGGAAGACACATTTAATTGCATACTCTCACCTGTTTTGAAACAGACTAACGAATCGAGCTCGGTTGATTCTGATGACCTAAGGGTCGGTATTAAAACTAAAACTACATGCGACGATAGTTTTCGGCTGTCAGAAAAAGTTGGGTAAGTTTTCGAATTATAAGCCAATCTGACGAGAATTTCATATTTCGAACATGGTTAATAAAGCTAGGGGAATGCTTGGATTTATTGGTCCAAGGAATTTGAGGATCCTTACGTTACCAAGACTTTATTTATATCATTGGTCCGGCCAATCCTTGAGTATGGGGCACTTGTTTGGAGTCCCCGATACGGAGTACATGCTGATCGCATAGAATCAGTACAAAAAAGCTTTTTAATTTTTGCCCTACGCCGCCTAAACTGGAATGCAAACCTAATGTTTAATTAGAACACCGACACTTTGTGTGGACTTTGCCGGATGATTGCGCCAAAGGATGCACTGAATTTTTCCTTCGACTTTTTCTGGCACTGGCGTAGCAAAAGTTTTCATACTGCCACCCTACACAACATTAGGTTATTGCCCGGAGAAGTTTACGTAAAGTTTGCATAAAGGACCAAGATGCAAATAGAATTAAATATAAATTTCCATTGTTTCGCTTTGCACTCGCTCATTGCGCTCATTAATAACTGACGTGGTTCAAATTGTGGGAGAGCAGTGGCTGTCTTCTCTCTTGCTCTTGCTGTGCTCTCTCGCACTCTCAATGCGATAACTGCATGATCTCTGTTTCCGTTTCCTGCTGTTTAAGTATTAGTGGTACTCAACAGAAATTATTACCACAATTAAAGGGCCTTAAAGTTTTAATACATGCATAGCGTGCTAAGATACTTGCCTTACATAAATGTATTAGGTATTTATAAAGTACTAGAGGTCCTGTGTCCGCTTCGCTGGTCAACACAATTCAACAACATAAAAGTCAATGTTGCAACATTTTTCAAATATTATATATGGAAGTATAGAAAGATGGTTGTGTAGGGTGGCAGTTTGAAAACTTTTGCTACGCCAGTGCCAGAAAAAGTCGAAGGAAAAATTCAGTGCATCCTTTGGCGCAATCATCCGGCAAAGTCTACACAAAGTGAATTCTCTATCACTCGCCTTCTCACTCACTCTTTCACTCTATCCCTATCACTTTCCGGCTTTCCATTCGTGGGTGTGAGCCGCTTGTGTTTATATATTTACAGATACGAGCAAGAGTCAAAGACTCAATTTGTTGTGGATGCTGTATACGCATTTGCCTACGCACTGCATAACTTGCATAACGATCGCTGTAATATACCAAGCGATCAAACGATGGAACAACGAAAGCATCACCATAGTGAGTCTGTGTGGTATCGAAAACCTTTGACTGATAGCAAGTCGCAAGCTTGTCCCGATATGGCTAACTACGACGGAAAGGATTTCTACAACAATTACCTTCTGAACGTCTCATTCATAGGTTGAGTACACTTATTCAATACGTTCGATATCTTATTTATTCCACATTGGATTTTATCTGAAAGATCTGGCGGGCAGTGAAGTCAAATTTGATCGTCAAGGGGATGGATTGGCTAGATATGACATTTTAAACTATCAACGTCTTGAGAATTCTTCAGGATACCAGTACAAGGTACGGCACTAATGTATATTTATCCTTTTGAAATTTTTAAAAACCGTCTACATTGTAACCACTACCACCCTAAAAATGTTCCCATTTTTATAACCTTGCAGAGCAAAGGGTATTATAATTTAGGCACAGGACAGGAGGACAGACGGACAAACGGACAAACGGACAAACGGACAGACGTACAGACGTACAGACGTATTTTGATTCAGAAGGTGATGCTGATCAAGAATATATATACTTTATGGGGCCTGAGGTGTCTCCTTCACTGCGTTGCAAACTTCTGACTGAAATTATAATACCCTTTGCTCTGCAAGGGTATAAATATACAATAAGTAGATAAGAATTTAGTACGAAGCAAGCATACCCACGCAGTCCGTGTAAAACTTTTCAGCTAATTGGCAAATGGTTTAATGGATTGCAACTAAATTCCGAAACAGTTGTGTGGAACAAGGAAACCGAACAACCGACATCGGCTTGCTCACTGCCCTGTGAGGTGGGAATGATTAAGAAGCAACAGGTATGAAGCATTTCATCTGCATGGTGGCTATGTTTTGCAGCTCAAACCTTGTTCTTATAGGGGGACACTTGTTGCTGGATATGCGACAGCTGCGAGTCCTTTGAATACGTTTATGATGAGTTCACCTGCAAGGACTGTGGACCAGGGTTTTGGCCTTATGCCGACAAGCTTTCCTGTTATGCTCTGGATATTCAGTATATGCGACTAAACTCGTTATTTGCACTTATTCCGATGGCCATAGCAATATTTGGTATTATCGTGACAATTATTGTTATTGTTTTGTTTGCGAAAAACCATGATACTCCACTGGTGAGAGCTTCCGGTCGAGAGTTGAGCTATACGCTTCTCTTTGGCATCCTGGTGTGTTACTGCAACACTTTTGCGCTGATCGCTAAGCCAACAATTGCTTCCTGTGTGCTGCAGAGATTTGGCATTGGGGTTGGCTTTTCCATTATCTACAGTGCTCTACTAACAAAAACAAATCGAATTTCACGAATTTTTCACTCTGCGTCCAAGTCAGCCCAGCGCCTTAAATATATTAGTCCACAATCACAGGTGGTTATTACAGCATCCTTGATCGGTAAGAACTATTTACCTCAACACGTTTTCATAAAAACAATGATCTTATGACTCTCTAGCAATACAGGTACTAATCACAATGATTTGGATGGTAGTGGAACCACCTGGAACGCGATTCTACTACCCAGACAGAAAGGAGGTGATACTTAAGTGCAAAATTCAGGACATGTCCTTTCTCTTTTCTCAGCTGTATAATATGATTCTTATCACGATCTGCACTGTTTATGCAATAAAAACCAGGAAAATACCAGAAAACTTTAATGAATCAAAGTTTATTGGATTCACAATGTACACCACGTGTATTATCTGGCTAGCCTTTGTGCCAATATACTTTGGGACCGGAAATTCCTATGAGGTATGTACATATACATTATTTTGCGAACCACTATTTGTAGATTAAAAACTTGATTTCTATCACTCATCTTATCGTTTTGATACCCTTGTAGAGGGTATTATATTGTAATTACTTTCAACAATAACTCGTTCAAAAAGACTCCATAAATAATTTTGGTATTTATATTGATCACCCCCATCTGAATCGCTTTGGGCACTTGTCCGATCTATCCGTTGGTCACTTTCTCTGAAAGTCCCTCAGTTCAAAACCTATCTGCCTGAAAAGTTATTGCAGATAGTACACGGAAACTGATCGAATTGAGTATTCTCTGCTAACTCCTGAATTACCAGTTTTATTTTTTGAAAATCGGTGACTATATGATATAGAAGTCGATTCTGGTATAGGATGATGACCTAACTTGCAGAGAAGATTGGGAATAGGGCAGGGATTATAACGTGTTCTTATTGATATTGGACAACACATGAAACACTAACTGATATGCTCATGATCCTGATATATAAGCATATAACAAAATAGCAATGCGTAGGGGGTGGAGGGGCTTCAAATTTTTCTCTGCCGCAGTGAAATTGCTAAGGCACTTGCAAGGAACTTGACTATTGCATTTACTTTTCTTCAGCCTTAAGTTATGATTATATTTTTTTCAAAAACAACTAATGCAAAACAATTTGTTTCAGGTCCAAACTACTACATTGTGCATTTCCATAAGTTTAAGTGCTTCCGTTGCCCTTGTGTGCCTATATTCACCCAAGGTATACATACTCGTCTTTCATCCGGATAAAAATGTTCGAAAGCTGACCATGAACAGCACCGTCTATAGGAGATCGGCAGCAGGTGGAGCCGCGCCAACTAGCTCCGGAATTAGTCGAACGCAGGCAGGAGGTGCCACCGTGCCGACAAAAGAAGCTGCAGTTGCTACGGCGACTTCAAGTGTTCCTCCAATACAAAACAGTCCAAACCTTGAAGGCCAAAAACCGGTCATCCACAAAAGTAATGAATATATTAACGGAGAATTCGTGCCCGAAGAATGTGAATATGTTGAGTCAGTTTGTAATCAAACAAAGAATTAGGTCTCCACCAATATATATATCATACTTCAATGTTAACTAAGAACCGACGCTTTTGGAAAGACTAGTTATCTTATGGAAATTTACATTTTAATTTAAAGGTTAAAGGTCTACGAAATGTAATTTTCTTATCTTTGGATATATATAGTTCGGAGAACCTATTTGATGCATCTAAAACCGATGTATCTTCGATACAAGGTTTTTATACCTTTGCAGAGGGCATTATAATTTCAATTAGAAGTTTACGCCTTGAAGGAGACACATCGGTCCCCGTAAAGCATATAAATTCTTAATCAGCATTGCCACCAGAGTTGATTGACGTTTACGTCTTTCTAATTTTATGTAAGTTTTGAAGTCGCTGCAGGTAGTCGGTAGGTGGTTAAATGGAACGTCCCGGATCGAACGACTATATCATATAGTTTCCATAGAAAATTTAAAAAAAAAATCGAAGGCCAATTATTTTTATCGTATAAGCATGCTTTTCATTAGATCATGTTTTCCAAAGACTCTTGAATTACGAGAAAAATTTTATAGAAACCGACTCGATTATTTAGCTGCCACAGAAAATATTGAAAAACTCTATACAAAATTAATAAAAAATTCTAACCTGGTTTTTTTTTCTATCTCAGAAGATCCTAGACGTAACAATCCTATAGCTATAGCAACCATAGGAAATATAGATAAATATAAAATAAATAGAAATAAAAATCACCGGTGTTTTTATAATGAAAGCATGATTTTTGGAACATACAGTTTTCTAACAGCTCTTATCTTACGAATTTAATTTTATAGAAACAATCGGAGAAGTTGTAGGAAATTAGTAGAAAAGTCTTTTTAGCTTTGATGTTGTTAAGCATTCGTGCATTTAGCTCGAATTGTAGCAATTCGATACGGTAATAGATATGAAACAATTTTATCTATAAAACTCGGACTAATATATCATAAAGCTATAAAGAGGACTTTATCGCTGACGTAATAAGGATCGAACTAACAATAGAAAAAAATCTTGCCACCGTAGATTTTTGATTTAGGTTCGGTTGTGAAAGTTTCAGTTCGCCGAAGCTAGCTTCCTTTGTGGTTTTTAAATTTGGAAAGTAATTTGGGTTTTATTGGTTAACCCATGCGTATCTAATACGTATCTAATCATATCTGACAGTATATAAGTGAAACCGCTTTGTTGCAGTAACCTGTAAATCCAAAAACATCGATGTTTGTGTTGTTTAGATTTTAATAAGAAATTGTCACTAATATATAATAGGTATAATAATTTTACAACTTTTAGCTTTAACCATTTCGTTGCACCAGAAATATTATATATAAAAGCCTTCTGATCGGTTTGTAATCAAATTATATAATACATACAATAAAGACAAATAAATTAAAAATCAATCAAACCAAAATATTATCTGTTGTATAGTTACTATCTAATTTAAGGATGGCTTAGTTATCCTGATTGTACAAACATTACCTTACTTCACGTTTTTAAGAGATATGCTATACTATGTAAAAGTAATTTAATTAGATGTTATACATATAAAATTAAGTAAGTAGTGTATTTCAGTTTCAGTATTTAGTTTTTAACTTTTTTTAAATGAATAAAAAACTAGGGAAATCCGACAAGAAATGGAAAAAATCAATCTTGTACGAACTTATTTATTAAGACAGCGATTTGATTTCAAAATATCCGTTGCTATCATCAAGGAGGTTCAAGGTTCAAGGAGGTGATAAATAAATATGTACTTTAATAAGTAAATTTAATAAGTAAGATTAAGTACAAATAAGTTGTTCTATTAGCAGTATTGGAAGCAAACTTATATATTTTACACAGGCTTAATTTAAACTAAAAGTTATAATTACAAAAACAAAAAGAAAAAAAATTAATAAATGAAAATTAATAATAAAAGAAACGAAGCTAGCTTCATTCAGTAGTAGCTTTTGTAACAGCAATATACAATAGCCGATAACAGATTTTAATTTGAAAAAAATCTTAATTCAGGGGTCGTTTAAAAAATGTTATTATAGGTATCAGAAACTTTTTTATTTTTTTCATTATTTTATTTTCATTTTTTTTCCCAAAATGTTGCTTGTGAGAGTAGAACAACGACTTTATACTTTGTGTTTAACCAATTGTATATAGTTTTTCGATCTTTTCTGTGTCAGCTACATGATATAGTAGTCAAATTTTTAAAAAAAATTCTTATCTAAAAAGTTGCTATAAAACAATATATAAAATAATATAAAAACAATAGTCTAATATTTGTTTTCCTGGTAGGGCTATACAATTTTAGTGACAATGTGATAAATTAAACTTTTCCAACAGTTTTCTGCATTACAGACGAATAGCTTAGAAGTGGCCAACGCAATGAAGGAGACGATCTCAGAACCTCGGAAAAAAAAAATTTTAAATCATGCATGTTTGATAAAACAGCGAAGTTTTCATTAAGATTGCCAAATAATTTTGGCAGCGCACAGTGGTCGTGATGGTGGCCAAAAATACTTCTATTGGGTTGGCAAGAAAGTCACGTCGTTTTTTTTCAATATTTTCAAAGATGATTTATTTATATCAGGACTTATAATTAATCAATTATGTATTGGCCGTTTTGTTCGACCATTAATAACCATCTTTCGGGCAGCTGCATAATTCCGCGCTCGAAGAACTTTTGGTCTTTTCCAGCAAAGAATCGAGACTAGTGGTTTTCGACAGCCTCATCTGAATCAAAGTTTTTACCATTCAAAGAGTTTTGAAGAGAGCGAAAAAAATGGTAATCTGAAGGTGCTAAGTCCGGACTAAAAGGTGGATGTGGTAGCACTTCCCAATTCAGCTCCGTTAATTTTTGCCGAGTGACCAAAGATGTGTGGGGCCTAGCGTTGTCATGGTGAAAGACTATACCCTTGCGATTAGCTAGTGCCGGCTCCTTTTCTTTATTTTTTTTCCGCCAAATTGAATAGCTGGCGACAGTACACATCTGAATTGATGGTTTCATTCCGTCCCAGCAGCTTAAAGTGCACTACACCCTTCCAATTCCACCAAACAGACAGCATAACTTTCCTCTGATGGATATTGGCCTTTGGGCTGGCTCCTTGCTCCATGATCTTTTTCGTTGGACATTATTGTAAACAACCCACTTTTCGTCGCCAGTAATGATCCGCTTCAAAAAAAGGATCGTTTTTAATCCGTTGCAGCAGAGAATAGCAGATGTTGATACGCTTAGTTAGATGAATTTCCTTTAAGTTATGCGGAACCCAAACATCGAGCTTGCCTACGTAGCCAAGTTTCTTCAAATGGTTTTCAACCGTTGTATGCGACACACTGAGCTTCTCTGACATCTCCCCTGTTAAATAACGCCGGTTTTCATCCAGCAAAGCCTGAATTTGTCCGTCAAAAAGGGCCGATGGTCGACCAGAACGTGGGGCGTCTTTAACTCCAAAATCTCCAAGCCTGAATTTGGCAAACCAGCGCTGACATTGGCGATCACTCATGGCATCTTTACCATACACTTCGCACAAAGCAAAAAGCAATATATGCCGAAAATGCTCACTTTGGTCCTCCATGTTTAATTTGCTTTAGTTTTCACAAATTTTATCGAATAATTACCAAATTTTCGTCGATAGTACCTAAGATAGTAAGCTTTAAAAAGATACTAAAAAGTGTGACCCTGGTGCTCGATTAGTCGTAAATAAATTAGATTAAAAACGATTACTAAAAAAAACGACATTACTTTCTTGCCAACCCAATATAAAATAAGTATTTTTTTAGTTTTTAAATAAGTGCTTTAAGTTGGTAGTCCCACATAGCACAAACTAGCGTAATGATTGGGATCTTTAATAAATGTGAAGCTCTAACTTCCACAAGGCATCAACCTCAACTCAATACATCTCACATAAACGGTTTTCATACTGCCAACAGCAGATTATGTATATTTTCTTTTCTATAAAACTGCATCGGCGCTTTATCATTTTTTTTTTAACGAACTGCTAACAAACTTATTAAAAAAAATACATACAGGAGTGTTTTGAGGAATACCAATTATGCAGTGCAATTTGAACATATTCGTGTGTAGAACATTTGCGTCTGTTTCGACTACTTTTCACGTGATGTTCTTGAGTCATTTTTTAATTTCATACCAATTTGATACCCAATAAAAGCTTTCCAAATATTGTAAAAATGGTAATTAAAATGCTGACGGGTAAGAAAAAATTGAGCCCTTTGCAATAAATAGGAAAACTTTCAAATTTTTTGAGCAGAGTTCCAGCTGTTTTCTGTAATGTGGTTTCAATGTGTTTCAATGGAGTTGGTATATTGTCTTTCACATCTGTACTAAGTGGAATTCACCACGTGAATTCACCACTCCGTGAGTGTTATCTTCTCTGCGTTTTGCGCATGTCCCGTTATTTTCGTTGAATTGAAATTATACAATACTAAATAATCTTTTTCAGTTACTGTGTACTAAGTCTAAGAGAAGTTAAAAGTTATTTACTCAATTGATAGCAATCTTAACAAAGAAAAAAATGTGAATATTTAATGGGGAAAACATTACTATGCTTAAGGAAACCTTTAAGATTTCAAACTTAAGTCTTATGAGGTGAAAACAATTAGACTCATTTTCTGATACATCGGTACAATTCAGGGATATGCTATTGAAACCCAATTTTTACATATGCATAATTGCATTCTTATAAATAATCTTGTATGCGTAAACTATGATTACATTTACTGGCTTTAAACTATTAAATTTATTCCATTTTTTTTAGTTCTACAAAAAGCAAATGCATTCGAATCTACACCTTACTGCTTTGTATTTACATAGTATATAAACGTAAAATTGAAAACATCGGGCTATTTAACAAAATGCTGGCTTTTAAAATTGGTGCATATATGCATTTATTTACATTAACATAAGTGCGAAAGTTTGATGTGTATAAATAAATTATATCAGAATATATAAATTATATCAGAAAAAGCATAACTTTTAGTTGTTCCATGTGTAGGAATTTTATCGCTTAGCGCTTAAGCATTTATGTTATGTTATTTGGGCCTAAACCAGTTTTATTGGAAAAAGTTTATTAAAGTTTGTTTACGCAATACCGCAGTTTACAATAATTTTTTACAAGGCATATATAAATTTCAGGTGTTTTGGATGGAATCCGGTGTCTGGCAAAAGCTACCATGTCACAAGATTACTTTATGAGTATTAAACAAGATCGAACAAAACGAATAAATTCCAGATAACAGTCGAGCCAAAAACATTTAAAAAAATATGACGGCAAGTATTTATGTTTGTATTATTAGTATAAAGTTAATAAATCTGTCGTCTCTTTTAGCACTACGCAAGGCATGATTATTTTCATAATACACAAAACGGTGCCTTATCCTCTGACACCGGTCGGTCAACCTACACCCATATTCCTTATGGATCACAGAATAGCACCACAGAGTATTTTAGCGGATCACATGATTTTTCGAATCCAGGACCAGATGAGTACCACCACCTCACCAGTGATACAGTACTTACAAACGTAGATAAAATTAACAATAGTTATGGGTACGACCACTTAGAATGTTATGAAATTCAAGAGCAGCGCGATTTTGAAATGAAATCCGTTGACAATTGGAATGAGAATAGTACGGGTGTCACATCTGAAGAAGGATTTGATTATGGAAATCAAAAATATGGCTCGTCAAAAATATTGCCTAGGCTGCCAATTATTAAAAGCGGAAGCGGAATGGATCCAAAGTTTGGCGCAGAAGGTATGTGCGTAGAACGAGACCAACAATACCATGGAATCTGCATGGCCGAAGCACACGAAGATGACAGTCAGCATTCGCTTGTTAATTACCAGCATATCCGTGCCAATAGTTTTAAGGGATATGCCGGTTTTGCCGGCTCATCGACATTAACAAGCAATGCCACCAACATTCCATCGCGTGCTTTGCCGCAAACAGATCGAGCCAGCATTTATTTTAGTCAAGATTTATTTGGATTAAATGCAGACGCCGCTCACAGGGAAGATCTATCACAAAATCTCTATCTGAACAAAAACTTTACGATGGACCCTGCTGCATCCAGTACATATGATGTTGTGGAACAAATGTCTAGACCATACACTTCCATGTTGCCCATAGATTACTACAGCGACTACCAAGGATGTAATTACAATGCGGACAATCTTTCAACGTATAGCGACACACCACCCTCGAATAATGCGCAACTAAAGCTGCAAAATCAGAGAAAAATCTCGTTGATGATGGCGATGACAACTGCTTCTGTGATAGCATCTGGTGAGACTAGAGTGCCGGTAGTACACTCAAAGCATTTTAAGAAATCAACTGATCCCATCCAAACAGACTCGACAACATCAGGAAACAGCATCATCAATACCAACACTGTTATTAAAAGTTCAGATAATTCCCTTAAGCCAGATTACTGTGGAGGAATTGTCATTTCTTCAAGTGATGCTGGCACCCAAGCTACTACTACAACGTTTTCAAAAACTAGAAAATTGCCAAAAGTTCTCCCAACGCCACAATACAAACCAGTGCATACCTTAAGTAATACAGGCTCCGATACATTAAGCTCGCCATTATACAATTCAGATTCGATAGCAGAGAAAAGTCATCGAGGCAAGCAGCTCCCAAAGTTGCCAATATCATCTCAAACCAAACCATATTCAACGCCCAATCCAAATTCGGTGTCATACTCCGCCCCCGTAACATTATCATCAAATTCTTTGGATGAAAAATCGGCAAAAACAGCTGCAACAACATCATCAACATCGTTTATAACAACATCTAGTGTAGACAGTCATACAACATTTGTTTATCCCAGCGATAGTAACAAACCAGTTGAAGTATTTTCACCGAAATCCATCATCGCTGATATTTCGTCGCCATGGACATCCTCCTCACCTCCTATAGCATCGCAAAAAAATCTCAAGTCTGTGGAGCTTCCATACGATACTATTCAACCGTATTTTTTTAACTCTTTCTTGTCTGAAGAAAACCCCAAGTCAGACATTAAGGCAGACCCACATGAAGCTTTAATCGAACCGATTTCAGAAAGTGAAGAGCCACCCCAGCCATCAAGCAAGCAGGAATCAGCCTTATTTAACATATCTGATTATATGAAGCCTTATACATTAAACCTAAACGATGATAAAGAAAATCATATCACCAATGCTGCCAGTACATCAACTACAAAACATTTCAACTACGGCAACGGGGAGCCCACTAGTGAATTAAGTAATTTACAATCGCTTGTGTCATCAGGTGGTGACGGACAGTTTCCTTGTATTACCACGTGTTCATCCAGTTTTGTCGATAATGAACCCAGCACAAATTCGATTCAAACCATGCTAAAACAATCACCAAAGAGTACTTATTCTCCTCCTTTAGTAAACACTTCTAATTCCACTTCCGATAACTATAAGGAAGCGATCTTATTTTCAATGAAAGGTTCTCTTCCCGACACAAGCACAACGCCTTTAAACGACGCGTTCACAACAACTGTTTCCGTAAATGTTCTAGAAGAACTGCCGGTTACTACCGCAAGTCAGGACGATACACCGTCGCCGTCATCTGAAGCGTTAAGATCTCCGTTGTCAATAACTCCACTACCATCGTACACAGATTACATGAAGCAATTTGTCCTACCCGACTTGCCACAGCCAATTATGGACCTATCAGAAAACTATCCTGTTACTGATCATTTTTCTGATGTTCAAACCGATCCACTTTGCAATGACTTCATAGTTGAAAGCAAATGTAGTGATCCAATAATAACTTCTTACTTAACAGAACCTATTGATTCATACAACGTGTCTGCTTTTCTATTTGGGAATCAACAATTTCCCAGCCAAGAGAAAATAGAAACGTCATCGGAAATTGTCACTTTATCGCCAGAACCAATTACCACCATAGTATGTTCAGTAGATTCTCCGAATCGCTATAAATGTACGCCAAATGAAGAGGCCATAGAGAGCAATGCTGTATCGTTTGATGACACTTTTTACGATAGTTTTAATGTTGACATACAACAGCTCACGGCAACTGTTGCACCGGTTAGCGAACCACCAACCGTATTAAGCAATGTTCCAATTTCAAGTGGAGATGAGTGTATGAGCATCAATATGAAGTCCTCTAACGAATTAAGTATTGAAAAGCCCGTAGACACAAAAGATATGAATCAAAATTTAAGTTCTGGATCAGGTGGTTATTACAAGCCGTCTCAAACACAGCAAAAGTCAAATGTGGTTGCATCTGCCGCAACAAGTGTTTTGGGCGGCCTTTCGAAAGGCTTAAAAGGAGGACTAGATGGCGTTTTTAGTGGTGTTAGTTCAACAACTGAAGTCAGTGAAGCAAATAACACGACAAAAAAAGGTTTTGGTTTTAATTTGGCATCTAAGCTTGTGCCAAATGTTGGTGGATTGCTTACCAGTTCAAGTTCGATCTCTAGCAAACCAACAGCACCAACGACAAAAACAGACACGGCTTCTACTTTAATAACGTCGTCAGCTGAAAATGTTTTAAGTGATACTAAAACGACATCTTCATCCAGTCTTTTCAAGAATACGGAGAACAATTTGTATATGGAAACAGTTCCAGACATTTCCGAGTGTTCAGATTTTTATAATAAGGCAATGGCAATGGAAAACAGTTCGCCAATGGTAAGAAATATATGTAACATTTACGACGAAAGCTATGATGAAATGATTTTAAACGAACAAATTATGAATGAATCGGAATCTGACTATGGCTTGCAAGAAAACCATTATTCGTATCACGAATCGAATGATAGACAAGGCGGGACTATAAGCCCAATCAAAATATCGCTAACGGATAATTTAAATGAATCAAGCTTTGTTGATGAGGTACAAGAAAAAATACAAATTGAGTCGGCGAAAAATTTGCCTAAATCTACAACCAAAAAAGGGAATACAACTTCTGGTGGTATGTTTGGTTCCATTCTAGGAAAAGCAGCTGCTGCTGTTCAATCAGCAACACAAGCTGTCAATCAAGGTGCATCCTCTGTGGCATCTGTTGTTGCGCCATTATCCACCACAATGTCTGGATCATCTTCGGAAAAACCATCGAATCGTAATGTTGATGCAGATCCACTTCGTTTCGATGAAATGAATGTCGATTACGGTTATCAACTAACCAATGATGAGTCTGAGTCAGGCCGTTTTGCAAATATTGGCGATGATTATCAAAACAGCAATATCAAAATGAATGAATATAATACATGCTTTAATAACACAACATTCCCTGATTACCACTCAAATGGTAATCAGAGCAGGCTTAAAGATGACACAATAATTTCCTTGCAATCTCATGTAATTGGAAATGGCACAAAAATACTACCGACGGTGCCGCCGGCAGGATCCACCGGCAAAAAACTGCCCACCGTCAATGGTAAATCGGGATTGTTGATAAAACAAATGCCAACGGAAATCTATGACGATGAATCAGAGTTAGATGACTTTGATATCAGTCCGTCAATCGGAAAAGAACCGAATTATCATATTGATAGTGAGCAGGATGATTACTACATGGATCTTCAGCAGACGACACCGTCGAATCATCGGACGAACGGTTATTATGAACACGACAGAAATTGTTATGATTATCGAGAAGACTACTTTAACGAGGAGGATGAATACAAGTACTTGGAGCAGCAGAGGGAACAAGAGCAAAATCAGCCGAACAACAAGAAATATCCAAAGCAAACAAAGGATATGTCATCCTCCCATCAACCTCAAGCCTCACTAGACTTCATTGACGAGGGCCTGGACGATGACTCTGTTTACGAGAACTATCACAGCGAAGAGGACAGTTGCAATTTTATAGATGAGAGCTCTAGTGGTAGCGTGGGTCCCATCGTAGGGCAGAAAGTTGATGGAACGTGTTTAAGGCTAAGCAAAGACTTAATTGGGGAGGTACCATTGGCCTCTATCAACAATCAGCTGAAAGGGGAATCCCTTACTGCAAAAAAGATGTCCCCTGAAAAGCATGATAGTGCTGTTGGTGAATCGACGACTATAATTGAAGATTATAACGAAGAAGAAATATATTTAGCGAAGGAAAGAGATGAGGACATCAATGATCAACTATCGGAGCTCACTGAGGCAAATAAACTGACGAAAAAAAAGAAACAGCTCTTGAGAGGCGAAACCGAAGAGGTTGTGGGTGGTCACATGCAGATGATAAGGCAGCCGGAAATCACAGCCAGGCACCGATGGCACTGGGCGTACAATAAAATTATAATGCAGCTAAATGTGAGTATAGAACATCAAATCTTATAACGTTAACAATCAAAGCTCTATTAATTTACAATCTATTTTAAATATTAAGATAAACGTATATCCTATCTTAGAGTTATACATTTTACAATACATTTTCAGGGTTTTGAGATACTAATAATTTTACGTATTTTTATAAAACGTTATTTGAATAATGATAAGCTGTTGGACAGGCAATCCACTTCTTTAAGAGATGAAGTACATCCCCCCACTATTATATCGAAACTGTTTTCTTGCTGAACCTGGTGGCCTTTTGAGTGTAACCTATTTATATTTATTAAAACCCCATAAAGTACACACATTTTTGGTCAGGATCTTTAGACGGGTCGATCTAGCTAATTATATTTGTCCGTCTGGCAAATGGCGTTTTTAAGACGCATTTAAGCGGGGCTGTTTGTAGGAACATTGGATTTTCAGTATTCAAGTTGGAGATAACTATAGTGATAACTAGCTGTGCATGCGAATTCATCCGCGTGGATTAGCGATTTTCTTTTTTGCCGCAGCTAGCTTCATTTCTTGTTTTTTTTTTGAAAGCTATCCGATACAGTCGTCCGATTCGGTCGACTCAGACACCATATACCATACAATTGAATTAGTTGGTAATGTTGATCATGAATATATACACTAAATGGGGTTTAACTGACTTTATAATGCCCTCTGTCAGGGTATATAGACGTCAAACCGAGTAGGCGAACAGTTGTTTTCATAATAACCCTCTTAAAAGCTATTTTAACCGGGGTTATCACTTTGTCAGCTCATTTACATGCGGGCAATCCAACACTTGAATATCAGAGTGAGCTCTTGTACATGCAAATTTGCAAATTTTCATTGCGCATTACAAACAACATAAGGTATCTTGCTTACCCTATACGGTAGGACTAATGCTAATGAATCGAACTAATGCTAATAACTAGAAGGAAATATTTTCAAACCTTATTAAATATAAATATATTTTGTTATTTAGGAATAAAATTGAAATCGGTAGTTGAGATTCTCGCTTCAGTAAAGTTGCTTACAGACTTTGAGGGTAGAATACTTGTAACTGAACTTGATATATTTTTATGTTTATTAACCAATTCACCTTCAGGTCAGGTAATTGTACCTTATCTATTCACTTCCGTACAGGTACACCTATTTCCCCTTTAATGGATTTCAATTTAAATTTCAAACTTGGGTAACTTATCGTCTAGAGAACTAATTCGGCTAATCTATTTTTCATACAACAGCCTGGTATCGAGGCTCTCAACTGCCGCAACCAGTTGTGCTGTTCATTTATACCAGTTATATAAACCGACACGGTTTAAGTACATTCTATTTCGCCTTAGCTGTATTTCTGGTTAACAACAATTCAATGAACTTTTTATATGATAGACTACACGAAAGAGCGGGTTCAATCATTAATGGTTTATGGAATAAAGATGGTTCGATATTTAATAAACCATATAAAGCGGAAAATGTACGATCTATGGCAGAACTAACTCGGAAGCTAAGCATTCTTCTAAAATATAATACGGAAATTGCACATGTAAGATGCCGCTGCAAAAAATCTAATAATAAAACGAAATTTAGACTTAAAAAATACGCCTTTATGTGCCGAAAGTACGCCACTTGTATCTCAGTTTTAAAGTTATCTCACTGAATCTTTCCCAAAAGTTGTGTTCATCATTCAGCATACATTTTAAAATAAATTAGTTTTTCTACAATAAAAAAATTAAATTAAATTCAAAGAATTGCTTAGCTTTAATAGGAGCAATCGAAAAAATATTACAAAATTAGTAATACAAAAAACAAGAAGGAATTAAATACAAAGCCTGAAAACTTTTTAATTCAACTTCTGGTTTTTGCTAACCACTAATATCTGCATAATCAATCCAAAATATTGAACAATAATCATTATACAATGATTATTATAAACAAAGTCGCATACGAAGATCATAAATACAATTTTTTCCTGACTAGACCTTATCACCACAAAAAAAATTGAAGTGTATACAAGGGGATGCCCAGAGCTTGGTTTTCACTTTAACAGTGAAATGCTCTCTTAAAGATGACTTTTTGTATAGTTAAGCTTTCCAAATGCGAGCAGCTCTCTGTGGGAACATAAGTATTAGGGCATGCGCAGTAGGAGAACCCAAAATAATATTTCGTACTGAGACTCAAGATTTTTTTCTGTATACATGAGCTTTTTCCAAGGGGGGCGGCGTACTAAAAACTAAAGTTTCCATCTGCACAAATGCTTTTTTGCTGTAGCTTCATATAATCGAAGCTAGGCGCAACAAAGAACAATTTACTAAGTAGTAGTTTCATTTCGACGTGAAGTCATATCATTGCACAAAAAATTGTGCGTTGGAATTTTATACAGTTTTTATTAAAAAAAAGATTAGAGAATTTTTTAGACTGCTTGTACATAAATTCATTTAAAAAAAAAACACTCTAATAGTATAGAGTCTTTTGAGGAGTTGTATTTAAAAGTATATACATTTTTGCACATCTGCAACCACTTTGTAATTTCCGTTAATGCTATGATTAATATAATTAATGGTGTGAATAAAAGTAAATTAACTTTGAAAAGTAGTGCTTCTCAATATAATTTAAACATGTCTGTTGAAGTATCTTTTTAAGAAATCCTTAATACGTCCCAACACAAAAAAAGCTCAGACTAAATAATTTATTGAAAAATGTTTGAAAATTAAAAAAGATCTGTTGGATACATATTATGTGCAAGCACGTTTAAAGAGTTAGAATTTTATAGATTCCCACTAATATTAAAACATTATTTTAGGTGCATTTGTATATAAGTATTCAGTGTTTTCGCATTGGCAATTGGATTAAACGTATGTATTTTCGTAAAAAGCAACAACAGCTTATTTAAAGATACAAATATTTAGGTACAATACCGTTCGTGCGTTAAATAAATCAGCGTCATTTCATTTCGAGAGCGGGTTTAAAACAAATCAAGGATGATCACATCTCAGTCGCCAACGCCGGGGGTTCCAGAAAAAAATAGGCAGCAGTTTGCAAACCAATACGCTAGGAACTCTGAGGAAAATATTGACCTGAAGAGCCAAATCCAGATAAAGGAACAATTGCGGCACCAGCAACAATCAAAAATGTATGCCACCTCACAATCGAACTGTTCAAATGCAGGAGGATCTGTTCGACCTGCGGAAAAACTGGACTATTCGCTGAAATCAAATTCCGTTCAACGCCAATTAAATTTGACCCTTGCTCAGCCAAAACAATCTGAAATGCAACCACCGAATAACAAGTCATCCATGAGCTTGGATAAACCTTACTCCAACTATCCCAATATAAATGGCAGTATGGTCTCCATTAAAAGTGAGCAGCAGTTGTGTCAGATATATAATTCACAGCAACACTCCGATTACATCATTTCCGATTATATGGATAAAATTGCGACGCGGATAAGTTTGCTCGAGACGGAACTCAAATTTGCTTGGCGTGCACTGGACTTGCTTTCAACGGAGTACGGAAAAATTTGGACTCGCTTGGAAAAGCTTGAAAACATATCAATAGAACAGCAGTCTGTGGTTAATAATCTAATGGACCTTATAGGAGCAGCGAACCAAGAACGGCAGCAAGGAAATAGCGAAGAATTGCCATTTGATTTATTTCCGAATCAAGATCAGTTGCTACCTTTAGTAATGCAAAATACTCTGGATATGGACGTTATCCTAGGAGCCGAACCAACTGATCCAGATCCATTTGATAAAGAACTAAGGTTTCGAGATCCCGATGACTCGGTGGGAAAAGAGCTAAGACTCGCTGGCGGCACTCCTTATCTTAATTTTGAAAATGTAACTATGAACAACCAGAGCTTTGATAAAAGTAACGAGCACAATTTAACCAGCTTTCAATCCGACAATGAAGCTGCCCATAATGATTTTCGACTACAACTTTTCTCAGATTCTGATCTTATGTTGTACGAGCAGCAGAAATTTCTCGCAAATAATGCACGTGTGGAGCTCATGAAGGAGTTTATAAACGGACGCCGAGTTCTGGATGAGATTTCGGCATCTACAGGTGTATCATCATCATCAAATAGTTCCAAGAAACCAACAAATATTTCTAGGTCAAATGAGGAAACTAAAAATAGTCAATCCTATGTTGAATTAGATGAATTAGGGGATCGCATGGAACAAACATGCAATACTTGCAATGAACTAGATAACGGTATCGAAAATGTACAGTTTTTTCGCAATGAACTAGATAACGGTATCGAAAATGTACAGTTTTTTCGCTTAGCAGCCTCTAAAACCGGCGAAGGCGGAAACCAAGTACTACCCATTGAAGACACAGGAGGAACAAAGACCCCATCCAATGTCACTGAAATGAACGAATCCTTTTACAAGCAACTCAATGAGGCATGCCGCGACAATGATTTGAGTGCTGAGATATTTAAGGTTGATGCAATATTGCATCAGACTGAGTTTGCCCACGGAAAAGATTCAGCAGCAGTGTTGGCAAATCAGAAGGAGAAGCCACCGACCTTTGATACTGGTACTACAAATACTGTTCAGTCGAGAAAGCATCGAAAAAAGAAGCATCATACTAGCGAAATGGATATGATTAATAAGTTAAAGTGTATACTTGCACAAGCACAATCATCGGGAATTGTTAATAGCAATGTTGAAGTTCAGGGCACTGAATCGTTGGATCTGAATGCGGGTTATAATCGTATTGAAATTGAAGCCGGAAAATCACACAAAGGTTTAGAAAATCGACGTTCAACGACTTTTTACAGCTATTTGAGTGATGACATCCGAATCATTTTGGAAAACATAATAGAAACTTTAATAAAAGAAATAAATAAAATTCCTGGTCTGCAGTCTTTAAGTGCTTCACAAATCAGTCAGTTAAGCAACACAGTATGGTTAGAGGAGAAGTTTTTTCATAAGCTCAGTCAGGTGGATAAGAAATTGACTTTGCTCTTGCTCAACCCCATAACAATAAGCGAAGAACTGCAAAGACTTTGCATTGCAAACACCAATGAAAAATTTGTTTTGGTAATGAAAAAGTTTATCAAGAATATTGACACACTAAAAAAATTGGTGGCCAACTCACTAGACGATTTTAAAAAAGACGCAAAGTCGCAAACAAATTCGCTCAATCCAAGTCCGTCTCTCATATCAAAAACTAACATTTGCAGTTTTAGTGCTAATTTGTTGAGAAATAATTCTGATCTGGACGAACAACTTAAAATTCTCGAGACACAAGAGATTGAAATAAACAGGAAAAAGAAAATAGGGAAAATAAAAAATGACCTTGCTGGAGAAGTGGACAAGTCACCTACTAATTTAGACACGCAATTTAAAAATAATTACACTTATGCCGCCAACACAAAGTATGATTTTGTAAATTCGGCAAAAAACATTTACAATGAGGATGAATACATACAGTCTTTGAAAAAGAGCCTGGAACGCCACAACAGCATGATATTTTTGCTCCATTTGCAAAATCCTGAGAAGCACAAAGTATCTGATGAAATCAATGAGGCACTAATGGATTCAAATCAAGCAAGTCACAGTCCCCCACCTCCTGCTCCCAACGATATTCTTCAATTTACTGAAAATGTAAATCAATTCAGTGAAACGAACCCGAAATCTGATTCAGGAGTATCGTCAATGAGCGCTTGGTCAATCAATTCCTCTTTATCTGTCGGACTTAAAACCCGCAGTTTTTTGGCCGCAAGTTCCAACTTAAATAGCTTACCTGCTTTTAAACAAAGTGATTATGTTATATCGGAAGAAAACCTTAACTATATTCACGAGCTTTCTAAAAATCTACCGATTTGCTCTGCGTATGAGAATAAGTCTATTTTTAATATTAACTCCGTGTCAAATAACGAAAGGCATTTTTCAACTGTTGACGAAATGCTAGAATGGGATCAGCTTAACCAAAATATTTCAAGGGAACCGCTGAACAGCAGCGGTATGCCAGACCTTTTGACTGCTCAAATAGAAAAAGGTCAAAAGGTCAAAAGCGACGAAAAAGCACAAGGCGAAACCATATCAAGGCGTTCTATGGATAATGAAAAAACGCTCAACCAATCCATCAGACCACCTTATCTGACAGATAGACTTGTATTCTATCCGTCTTCCAACTTTATAACCGATTACAAAAGCAACGATGATTTCGATTGCTTGGGCCAACAGAACCAAATTCGATTAATCGAAAACAAATCGGAGAATATGTCTGTTCTTCCAGCTCCTTTAGTTCAATTCGATTACACTGGTAAGAATTATTCTCAAGCTCAAGCTCAGGCGAAAATTCTTGCTGGACCTACAAGTGTAAGTAAATCAATGGAGGGTTTTGAAACTGTACCTGCTGATGTTTCCATCAATATTAGGGGTCACCATCATCTTGTTTCAGGACTCACGCCTTCAAAGCCACCTCAAGTATGGAATAGACTCAATAGTCTCCTAACAGATAATTTAAAGCTGAAGCGAATATCCAAGTTTAATCGATCCCAGTCATTACCCGGTGACGTGCAAAGTCAAGGCAATCAGAGACAGTCGCGTGGCCAGGGGGCTCGTGCCCGTTTATTTCCCATAAGCGGGCTAGTGGTAACGGAGCCCAGGTTCACTTATCGAAAAAAATTCAAAAGCTACCAATGCGGCTTTTGCGAAGAGCGACAGAAACCCATTTTGTGCGACGAAGTTCACCAGATGAACCCAACGAATCTTCATTAGTAAGTGACACAAATGTAAAAAAGAAATCTCTTTCATCGAAGATGAACAACTTAATGCAAAAGGCAAAAACATACAAACGGCACAGCTTTGCCCTGCGCCGCGGCTGTAATATGTCAGATACTGAATTAAATATGCCGGACTTTACTTCATCGGATAAAGGTAAAACCTCTGTACTGGAAAGTGAAGTTGTTAATCGATACGAGGATAGTGCAAGTGATGATTTGAATGACGAAAATTCATGTGCCTATCAGAACGAACAGGAACTAGAAGGCTCAATGGAGGAGGAGGACTGTTTACCAAATAACATTTTTGCTCTAGTTGGAGACCTTAAAAAGTCTCAAAAACCCATACCACTGGCCGTCTCAACTGCACATAACAATGAAATTTGCCATGACAAGAATGTAGTAATCAAAATACCAGAGATGCCCTTGGAAACATCGCCCCAAGCATGCCACATTGACGATGTCGGAGGAGATGAGAACATACTGGGAATGCCGTCGGTTAATACTGATATCATCCCCCGTCTTAGTATACCCAATACTTTTGAAGAAGAAGTTGGGGGGGACACAAAATTAAATTCAGTTCTGGAAACAGCAACAGAAGCTCGTAGTGGTTCTAGCAGTGGCGCTTTATGGGTCGCACAGCAGTGCCTAGACCTTCCAAGCAATTCGGGCTACGGATCGCGGGAAGATGACGATAATCGAAGTCAGCACTCTGCTCGCACGCTCTCATCTTCTCGTCGACAAAGCACTGAGGACAGCATAGACACAGACGATGAATATTTTTATTATGAACTTCGGCAGCTAGAGAAACAGGAACAGCAAAGCGCAGAGCTCACAGGAATTGTGTCTGGTGAACAACGTGCTGATAATGAAATATTGTTTTCACAGATAGGACAACTTTTAGAAAACGATATTACCATAGGAGACCGTTTTTCCCACTCTGATATCCGTAAAGATGAAACAGAGACCATAAGTTACTCTCCCAATGAAAGTGTAAAATTACGGATGTCTGAAGTATTTGGAGAACTAAAACGAGTCGTCAATTTACAGACAAGTGCTGACAATGATGTCTATACAGCTTCTACCGAAGCTGTTGGAGAGTTTCCTCATGTAAAGCAAACCGGCAATGGATTCGCTGCAGTATATGACTTGCATAGCGCTTGGCAAGATGTAAACGGTGATTATCAGAATACAGCATTAGAAATGGAGTCCAATGACGGAGCACAGAATGTGAGAAATGACGGCGAAACACTGCTGTATTTCAATAACAAGCAACGCAAATTGCGTCGATTGAAAAAGAAGCCCCGAGGTAAGAATGCAAATGTATCTCGCAAGGCAGCCAGCTCAAGCTCATCTTCCCATTCGGAAAATGAAAGCGAGCGGGAGCAACATAACCAATTCCTTGACCAATGTACCCCACAATCGGAGACCGAAAAAGGAAAAATTGGTGCATCAATCAATTCATTGGCATCTAGCGAGACATCAGGACCTGATACGCCTGCAGATGTGAGCGATGTTAATTTAAGTGAAAATGAAAACAGCACAATTGTGGATAGCACTACACTAGACAATGTTGATTCGCACGGCACAATCAATCCCGAGATTTTTTCGAAAGCCAATGAAAAGACATTATTAAAATTAGAAGAAGATCGGAAAATGGAAAATCTGCTTTTGGAAACGCCTCAGAGTAATGTCTTGGAATTGAACCCAAGCGAAAAAAGTGTACCTCAGTGTCAAGAATCCCAGGTCGAAGAATCTCAGGTGGTTGAAAATGGAGGCGCAACTGGTCTTGGTAGCAGCAAGTGGAAACTTTTAAAAACATTAAAAGAACGAAAAATTGAAGACAAAAATAATCAGGAAAAAATCAAAGAGGATGAACTGAGCAAGGATAGAGAAAAGGTAAATAAAGCCAACAATTACAGATGGGCGAACCACAAAAATTAGTTTTTCACGGGCCCAAATATTTTTCGGAAATTTTTAAACATTTATAAGCCTATAGTTTTTTTACAGAACAACAAAAAAACAGCATTACAAACAAGAAAAGAAGCTAACTTCGGCCAGCCGAAGCTTATAATTATGTATATTTAATAAGGATAACGAATGCCTTATAACTACAAAATGTATTTATGATTTTGGTAAAAATGATGTGGTTTTTCCTTCAATGTCAAAATTTAACTAATCTAGAAAAAAAGAGCTAAGGGCGGGAAGTGTGCAATTAACATACATTGTTTTAATATTAGGGTTCACAAGAATCAAAATCTTTTAGGAAAATTCATGCTTTTTCCTACGAATGAAAACTGGCTTAAAATTTTTATATAGCAATTGATATAGAGTGAAGAGTGAACACATTACGATATAATTTTATAAGTCTTTCAACGGTGATCGCCCTGGTCGTTTATTTTGTAAGCCTTCTGGAAAATACAATAATTGCTTTTAGACCTCCTCTTTTGCGGCATCAAATTATTATTAAGGATGCTTATAACATATGCCCACATTTTAAGATCAAGTTTATCGTATTGCAATTTTTCCCAGCTGAATTTATTTTTATTGGTAAGAGTGATGCAGAATCCAGATTTAAGTTGTAACAACTACAACAATGAAATCTCGCTAACTCGATCTGTTGTGATTTCAGAATGGCGGCGGCAATGGAGAAGTTGGATTGCGGACCAATGGACATCCTGGCGACAATCCCTTTTATAGCAATATTGACAGTATGCCGGATATACGACCTCGTCGAAAATCTATTCCCCTTGTGTCTGAGTTGGTAAGCTTTTTAACAATTTGTCAACCTGTTTTACCTCTTAAGCAAGGATTGAAATTAAGGACACACATTAAAATAGTCAAAACATTATAATGTATATTTCTGATAATAACTGGATCGGTTATTATACAAAAATAGTACTTATTACAGCTGTTATCTAACGACCCTTTGCTTACTTTTACCATTACTCTTATTAAAATTACTTTCGTCGATGATTTGATGGATTACAGGTTCTCAAGGTATTGACTATAGAATTCAAACATTTTATTATAACATTTTAACTAGCCGTTTTGTAATTAAAAAAGTAATTTCTATATACTTTTTAAACTAACCGATACATGCCAACTGCAAAAGTTGTTGCTGTTTTTTTTATAATTTAATTATAATTCTGCACTGTAGACTTCATAAAACACTAAAATCTAGTCTAGTATAAAATTTAAAACAAACAAAAATTGTTCTTTTTTTTTTTTTTTGTCAAAATAAAATTAAACTAATATAATAATAATTAATTAAAATATAGTTAAATTTATATAGCAAAATTATTATTATACCCAAAGGTATCGGCTTTTGTTAATTAATAAAAAACGGATCTTACTAAATTAATATCGTATGCTATTAATTTTTTTTAAATTTACCAACTTTACACATAGAGTTCATAATGGAGTTCAAAATATATTTTGTAGAATTAATGTTTTTATCATATTTTTTAAAGGTAAAACAAAATAAATATAAATTCGATTTTCATTGTTCTAAAAAAGAAAATTATTGACTTCATTATTTTGTTTGGCTTAAATAACTGATATCACAACTTGAATTGAACAGGAAATACATTTGTTTTTATTACAATATATATTAGTATACTAATATGAAAAATTGTTGCTTTCTAAATGATCTTTTCATTGTGCTGGTATCTTCGCTTACTTATCACATTAAGGGTATTACAGACAGGACCTTTACCACTTAACATATTCTATATATACCTTGCAAGTCCATTCAGACTGCATTCTGACGATGAATCAGCGCTTAGTACCCTTTACAATTACAATTATTCATTAACAAGAGCATTCCTGAGATGGTCGCAATGAACACTTCATAAATATTTTTAATAAATAATCATCGGTGGATCTATTACCATTTTTCATTTTCAGAAGGAATTTTGATTGCTTTAAAATTGTACTATTTTATTTTTTTACCCTCTTTTACCATTTAAGCTGGCACAGTACATTTGTCCCCAGCATAAGCATCTTAATAATAAGTAAAAAGAAACAAACAAACCAATTATTGACCCGTTTTCATCCAGGATTAAGGTTAATGGGGTCTTTTCATAGGAACATTTTTTTCTGACCAACCTTTTATCAAAAGGAAACCATTATAAAACAATAATTTATACGCGCGCTAAAAAAAAAAAAAAAAAAAAAATTAAACAGTGTGCCCAACGCATACAAATTGCTTATCTATTTTGTACATAACTAAACAATTTGTTGAAAAGTTTACTTAGTTTCAATATTTATTTTTTAAAGCACATGTCAGTTGATAGTTATTAACATTATTTTAAATTGAACACCTTTGCTTTCTTAATTGTTTATAGATAACCACATCAAAATGCCAATGAATTAAAATTATAAAAAAAATTATTCATAAAAAAACGTTCAAGTTGTCGAAAAATATATCATTCAATAAGTAAATAAGCCTGAAAAGCATTTCAATAGTTATATATTTAAGCCGTGAGTAATGGAACATTTTTGGTTCTTTGGTCAATGGCTATTAGCCACAGCTACAGCAGGCGCCCTCAAAGAAGGATCACTGTAATCTGTTAAGTTTGACTGAAAGTGAATGGATCACGGTTGGTAGATATCGAACGTTAACGCTTTTAACGCATATATAATATATAGAAAGCATAGAAAGTCGCCAAACGGAAAACCGAAAAACTAATATTCGCATTAAAGAGATTTCTCAAATATAAAAATAGTTTCTAATATTCAAAAAGAAACACATTGTACTCGAACATAAAGATCAGTGCACTTTTGTGTTATTCTTGAATTGTCCTTATTTGAAACGATTTTAAATTGTGTTTGCATTGTGCCTGTTTTGCTTCTAGTCATTTCTACAGCTTAAAACGTATTACATTTTACCTGTATGTTAGATTTGGGATAAAGTAGCTTTGTTTGCAGAATTAAAGAACATACATTTAAAGCATGTGTAGTAATTTTCAGAAAGACTAACTATCTTACTTCTCTTCAGACAATGGCGGCTACAAAACGCAATGCTGGACTTACATCGGCTGTTCCACGTGCAACGCTCAATGACGAAGAACTGGTAATGCCCCCTCCCGCCCCTTTTTTGATTTTTTCAATTTCAACATTTTTTTCGCAAAATAAATTTGTTTTTAAATAAAGTTGAAAATTTCAGCTTTTTATCTTTAACCTTTTTCTCAAAAAAATGTTTTTGCCATTTTTCGGCCCTAAAAGGTGAGGAGAACCTGCCTTAAAATTAAATGGAAAAATCGTTTATTAAAACGAATCGTATTCAATATAAAAGCTGCAAAGGCAATGAGAAATTTTTCATATTTTTTTTTTTTAACAATCGCTCCTATGACTATCGCTATCCGAAGATGTCGTCCGATCCGGCCCGTCCCTACTAAACTATTTGTAAAGTTTCATCGAGATAACTTACACGCTTAGATCGATTCAGATGGTGAAGCTAATCATGACTATACATATCAACTTTATGGAGTCTGAGGAGTCTGAATACCCAGCAAGATTATATCATAGTTATTTTACATCAACAAACATGATTTTTAAACAAGAAAGGAAGCTAGCTTCGACTTCGGCTTAATACCTTTGCAGTCATGAAATATTTCTAACAAAATGAAGCCCTTAACAACATCGAATTTTCAATTATGTTTCTATATTTTCGGCGATTGTTCATAGGACAGCTATACTGTGTAGGCGTCCAGTTTTAAAAAAAACTTAATTCAAAGTTCGAAAGTCATTAAAATAGGACTACTATGTGATCTAGATGCAACATAACTTTTGATTTTCACACAAGGAATGTCATGCAGTGGTGACAGAGGCGATGACATAACTTTTGATTTTCACACAAGGAATTTCATGAGTGTCAGAGGCGAAAGGTTTATTTGTTGTTTAGTTTTTTTTTCTTATGTTTAATGTTTAAATGTTTGCTTTAAACTATTTATTTGATATGCATAAAAATGATATACTTTTAAAATTCTGTGTGTTGTCCTCAGAAAATGCACGTATACAAAAAAGCTCTACAAGCTTTGATCTACCCCATATCATCGACAACACCACACAACTTTCTATTATGGACGGCGACATCACCAACTTACTGCTACGAGTGCGAGGGTCTACTGTGGGGAATAGCACGGCAAGGAGTACGTTGTACGGAGTGCGGCGTAAAGTGCCATGAGAAGTGTAAGGACCTGTTGAATGCTGATTGCCTTCAGCGTAAGTATTTTCAACACTTAAAGCGTAAAGTTCTTTTAAAAAATGTTTCCTTCTGTGTCGTAATTATAGGTGCCGCCGAAAAGAGCTCTAAGCACGGTGCGGAAGATAAGGCAAATTCCATTATTACAGCCATGAAAGAACGAATGAAGCAACGCGAGCGAGAGAAGCCAGAAATTTTCGAGTTGATTAGGTAATATTCATTTAAAACCATTGACTTGACTAGTGCGGAAAATCGGCGGGATAAAGCTTGTACGTTTTCTGTTTTATAACCAATAATGGGCTTATTTACTTAGTGGGCTTTAAAATAAAATAATTTGCAGTCTCAAAATTGTAGATCAAGTTAAAATAAGTTTGTTAGTATTTATTATGGTCAGAACCATTGAAAACGAAGTATAGTAAACCTTGAATGGCATTCATCCACTAGAGCCGTATTCAGCGTTGAGGAGAAGAGCCACAACGGCCATATGAAAGCTGTTAAACAGAGCGTCCTGGATGGCACGAGCAAATGGTCGGCCAAAATAGCAATCACAGGTTTGAAATACTGCAAAACTAACTTCTAATTGTCGTATTTTCTGTTGTCAACTATTTAAATTGGATGTATGTGAATGTATTTGCAATTCGCATTTGAATGACACGCTGTGTTTATTATTATTATATTGGTCTAATAGAAATACTTATATTTTTTACATAAATGAATGTGCGATTATGTGTAATTTATTTTCATTTGGTATTCAGAAATTGTGATATGCACGTACGAATTACATACATGTAAATTGTGAAATCCGCATATAAAAATAAATGAAATATTTACTCATGTGGTAAAGTAAACCAAACCGAAATTTGGTACTGCATGATACCAGCATCAAGTGATTCTTCTCGTTATATGTGGATTTCATTTCAAATTGTCAAATACGAAACATTTTCAACTTTCACAAATGCAACATATTAGGTAAACAGCAAAGCTGGTTGTTCCAGAAATGTGCCTACTGTTATTAAAACAAGACAAAAGGATTTTAGTAATGTCTTAAGGTCAATTTTTTGAATAAGCATCAAATGGGGATAAAAGAATGCACCCGCCTAGCCAATTCAATAACATATTTTTAGTGTTTTGATATTTCAGAGGCAATAAGGAAATATCTAAAGTAATCCCGAATCATAAATAAACTTAATCGATTTAATTTAAGGATGACTTTCAATGTGGATCCCGATACTCACATAGATTCATTAGAACAGGCTGAGCACGCCACTGTTGAGGGAACATCTAAGTGGTCATGCAAGCTAACAATTACAGGTACACAAACAAAGCCAGTTGGCACTCAATGAATTTCTTTTTCTTTAAGTTAAATATTTTTTTTTGGTTTGCCACTTTCTATTTTAGTTTCACGATACTATAAAAAAGTTCACTTAATACCATAAAGCCTATTTTGATATGGCATTGTTTTTTTGCCAGTTTTCGTTAAATTCTGTGGAAAGTTTGCAACCATGAAGTATGTATATATATTCTTGATCAGCATCATCAGTTTTTAACCTATCTTACTGAAACTTTAACAAAAATCAAGTAGCTAATTTAGGAAGTAAAAAGTTATAGCAGCATAATTTTTCTACAATAGCCAAAACAAAATATATATGTTCATTCATAAACGTTTCAACACGATTAATAGTCGCCTGATAGTCGATAGTTATCAAAAAATATTTTTGAAATAAAATTCGTAAAATAAAAATTTACAAAAAGTCTTATAGTATAAAATTGTATGTACATATACAGCTATATTATAAGCATCGGATATCTTAGGCTAGATTCTATTATTGCTAGATATTGTTAGATATGTTGAAAAAGGTTAATAATAAGATCTTAAAAAATCTTTTACTATATATTTGTGATGACTGCAAGGGTATACTAACTAGTACAAAATTCAGCTTCCTGAAGCTAAATCCTTCAATTTTTTTTATGCTGATCTAGAATATATATACTCTTTGAGCTAAATATAGTGTTCGTATAGATTGAATCGGAGTTTAAAAAATATTCGGTAAACATTTTTTAAACTGTAAATTAAACAGAGTGGCACAGAATTATATCAAACATGGCTTTTTTTAATTTAAATTGTTCTATAAGTTTATTTTTTTTTTAAACAAATGTTTTCTTTGATAAATTTTGTTCAAATTTACAAACAAGGTTATCTTGTGGGCTGTGAAAAATAATTTCCCCAGTAACGTGTGGCTTTTCTTTAAAAAAGCAAACACCGTCACACACACTTTTAAAATATGATTACAATGCAAGTTAACTTTACCTGGTATATCCTCTTTAGATGTGTAGTTTATGAAGGTATATTTAAGAAAACCTTGTTCTAATTAAGTGACCTATTATATTGCTTTCATCTTTTCCGCTCTTAACATTGATAATGTGATTTGTTTCAAAAGTTGTACTATAAAACTAAATGTTTTCTGTATACTATTAACACTTTTACCTTTGTCACTTGCATCTTTCTGACTAGAAATCATATGTGCATAAATGTATTTACTTATATTAACTAACTGATTGTATGTACATACATATATGTATATGTGAAAAAGCGGTCAAGTCAGCAGCACTGCACTGTTTCTGCTGAATTGATATCAAAGATCATTATTAAAAACACTCCGTTTTTTCTCTTCTTCTTTCTTCCTTGAAAATCAATTCCTAACACTGAAAAAAATCATGAAAAACAACTAAAAATAATTCAAATAACTATTTAAATGCACATCATTTAAATACCACAATTATTTAATTCGTTTCAAACACCGAAAATTGGATTTTAAATTTCAAATATAACTTTATAATATTCAAAAAAAAAAAAAAAAATTACTACAATGATCACAAAACCGTAATACAAAATTATAAACAATAAAATAAAATTACATACCCGGTCACCTGGAATATTGTTATAATCGGCTCGGAATATCGGATTACCACATACAAATTTTGTGATTTTTGGACTATTTTGTTGGAAACGAATAAATTGATGAACCCCCTTATAATAATTGACCTGATTTGATGCAGTGATTTGTGCTCAAGGCCTGATAGCGAAGGATAAAAGCGGTACCAGTGATCCATATGTGACGGTGCAGGTTAGCAAGGTGAAAAAAAGAACGCGAACAATGCCGCAGGAACTAAACCCTGTGTGGAACGAGAAGTTTCACTTGTGAGTACTTGTTCCCTAAATTCAATCCTATAAGTCTCCTCCACACAAAAAAAATGAGCTGTAAATGATAACACGCAACAATTACACGTAAAAAAAATGGATTTTTTCATATCAAATGCGGTGCTATATGCCTTTAATGTTGATATTTATGCATATCAAACTGATTGTTTCCAAAATGTTAATTTCATATTTTATATCACTTTCATTTATTTTGATTAATATGTTTTCGAATTATCATAATATGGTATTATGTTATGCCTGTAAACCGTAATTTGTTTATACAGTCGAGTCCCGATAATTCGAAATGGCAAGGGGATCATTTTTTTTTACGAATTAGACGGGAATTCGATTTATCGAGATTTTTTTCAAGGAAACAGAATTTTTTACGAATTATCGCGATTTTCGATTTATCGGGGTACGAATTATCGGGATTCGACTGTACCTTTAAGCGGCTCAAACGCTTTCAGACTTATTCCGTTCTCTTCGAGGCAAGATTTGAATTAAGGCCACTTTTTCTATGTCAAGAACTTAAGATAGAGACTTTTAATAAACAGAACATATTGCCAGCAGCTTACTATATACATACATACGTAGTTCTAAACGCGATTTTGCCATCCCATATAAAAATACGCGATTGGAAAATTTCAAGTCACATTTGATATGAAAATATACCATTGTTTTATGTATTATTTCAAAATGATTAGTGTTAAAACACCATTTCCGTATAGTGAGTTAATAACAAAAAACGTATGTATATGTAAGATATTAGGAATATTATGAATATAACTTTTTTATATTGTTTTTACTGTGCACTTGCGTTTATTCAATAATTTTTCGGCCAATGTTCTTAACCGAGATACACAACCTTCTATACCGAAGCCCCTTATAGTGCTTCCCCTAATAAACCACAATTCTGTTTCTCGGCTACATCCTGGCCTCAGATCATTTGGTGTTATGTCTTTAAAGACAATTTATCTTTAAAGACATTTATGTCATCAAAGACAAAATGACAGCCGATAAAGATTTTCTGTTGGAATAAGCTTTTTAATACCAAGTGCACTGTCGATTTTTGGGATGCTAAAATTAATTAGAACAGAAAACTGTGGTTTTCTGGTAAGTTTATTTGTATCCCTTGTTCATACAACTATTTGTAGCCTAATCTTACATACATTACCTTTCCGCCTCAAAATCGGTTTCAATTGGTTGTCCGACAGAAAACATTTAAAAACCTTTATACTATACTCTTGCAGAGGGTGTTATAACTTCAGTAGAAGCTTGCAAAGCTGTAAAGAGACTCCTCAGACCCCATAAAGTATATATAATATATCCTATTAGTGTCCCTTTCTATGTAAACTAGTCCCTCAGTTTACCTGCCCTTAGGATCGGACGACGATATTGTATTGGTCCCATGGTAGGGATTAAAAAAAATATCCTGAATTTCGAATTTTCATGAAACTTAATTTAAAAATCAATAGGTGTTAGAAAATTCTGTATTCCCAAAAACCATGCTAGTATAATAAATAACAACAATGAATTTTAAATTGGAACTCGAGGTAAACCATTGCTATTAATTCGGCAAAGTCTCAGCACTCTGCACTCTATTATCGTTTAACAGGCTCAATACCGGCAGGAATTTCGTGCAGCACACTGCTTCTGCAAATTATTTTGGGTTCATCTAGACATCTGCAATAAGTTGTAGTGTTTACCATAGTTATGACGTATTTGGTTATATTTTTTTGTTGGCTGGACAAAGGTTTTACAGCACGGAATACAGGCACATAAAATGCCAATTTTTGGGGTTGTAGGACAAAAACTTATTTATGGCGTCGAAGTATTGCGCAGTTATCACGCAGAATTCGCCAACATACACAATCTTGTGTCGTCATCGATATGAGGTAGTATGTACTATTAATGTAGTAATAGTATTATTTATAATAAATAACAGAACATCAAATTTTTGTGCCAAAGAGCATATGCACAACTTTTACTTTAAATTATGCAAAGATAAATTCCAAAGAGATATTTCTTATTACGCAAATTACCAAACTCTTGTTTCTGGTGGATGTAGCGAGTGTCACAACTCTTCAGATCGTATAAAAGTTCGAGTTTGGGATGAAGATAACGATCTTAAGTCGAAGCTTCGTCAAAAATTAACTCGCGAATCTGACGACTTTTTGGGCCAAACAATTATTGAGGTTCGTACGCTTTCCGGTGAAATGGATGTATGGTATAACTTAGAAAAGCGCACAGATAAATCTGCCGTATCCGGCGCGATACGGCTGCACATATCTGTTGAAATAAAAGGAGAGGAGAAGGTAGCTCCCTACCACGTTCAGTATACCTGCTTACACGAAAATCTGTTCCATTACCTTTGTGAGGAAAATAGCGGAATGGTAAGCATTGTGGATTTTAATGTTTAAGAATTTCTTTTCTGTCTTATAACAACTATTCTATCACTATTATAAAAACGTTAAAGGTTAAGTTGCCAACCCAGAAAGGTGATGACGCTTGGAAATTGTATTTTGATGAAATTCCCGAGGAGATTGTCGATGAGTTCTCTATGCGGTACGGAATTGAGAACATATATCAAGCTATGACTCACTTCCACTGCCTCTCTGCAAAATACCTTTGCCCTGGAGTGCCGGCTGTAATGAGCACTTTGTTGGCGAATATAAATGCATATTATGCTCACACGACTGCGTCTTCAGCTGTGTCTGCCAGCGATCGCTTTTCTGCCAGCAATTTTGGGGTACTTAATTTATCTGATATCATCTATGCTAAGTAAAAAGCTATACAAGTTTTAAAAACAAAAATTTTCTTGCACTTTAGAAAGAAAAATTTGTAAAGTTACTGGACCAATTGCACAATTCACTGCGAATCGACTTGTCAATGTATCGAAACAACTTTCCTGCATCAAGTCCAGAAAAGTTGATGGATCTAAAGTCGACGGTTGACTTACTGACCAGCATAACATTTTTCCGTATGAAGGTTTGTAACTTACATACCAAGCTTAAACAATTGCATTAAACTTTATATTTCTGCAGGTACAAGAGCTATCTAGTCCACCGAGGGCGAGTACAGTGGTCAAGGATTGCGTTAAGGCATGCCTGAGATCCACTTATCAGTTCTTGTTTGAGAACTGCTATGAACTCTACAACAGAGAATTTCAGGTAAAATTACCCATAATACATATTTTTTTATATATATAATATCAAACGCAGTAGACTGAACTTAAATGAAAAGGTTAAACTTACGACCTAGGATGTTTTAAAACAAAAAGTGTTTGCACCATTCCTTTTTATTTCTGATACAAAAGCTATTGTTTATAAAAACTGGAACCTTTAGAAGAATTCAGGTTCTAATCCCTAGCAGAGGTTACTTAAATTTTAGACAGACGTTGGCGAGGCAATGAACAAAACACCTCCCACATCATTAAGTACATACTTTTTAGTATACTGTTCTATTCAGCATCACCACCTGAATCGTCGTTCGTCTGTCTGTTCCCTGCACGACGACGACGCACCGATGACAGGGGAAGCAGCCACTGGTGGCGCTCCGATGAGAATTCATATAGTCATTTGTATGGGATCGCCGGTTTTCGTATGCATGAAGCTCTGGATGACAATTTTTTCCGTTTCATCGAATGAGTCATGGGTGGCTTATACGAATTTTGTATGGAGAAAGAGAGGGAAACTTAGGAACATCCCTTTTCCTTTCCTACACACACGATTGCTTAAATGACACGAGTCACCAGGTGACAGCCAGAACTGCAGAGTTCTCATGAATTCGCAAAATATTTGGATCAAACGTTAAGATTCTAGTGACGAATACACGGCCAGAGAAGTTTTAATGTAAATGTCATGCCCACTGTCACAGCCAGAGGAGTTTTAATATAAATGTCATGCCCACTTATACCCCCACAAAAGGCGAAACTCTCTGACGCCCACAGTTTTTATGTTACGGCACTTTAGCTTAGTTGTTTGGGTTCTGGTAATGAAAACGCAGTGAACGGCGTTCTTCAGAATTAAATTCAGAAACAAGCAAAATAACAACTCTAACATAAAATAACATTTTAATTTTTTTTGGCTTTTTAAATCACGTATAGGTTGACCCAAACGAAGCAAAACGTGCACCGGATGACCATGAACCAAAGTTGGATAGCGTTGACTTCTGGCATAAGTTAATAGCACTTATTGTATCAGTTATAGATGAAGACAAGAACAGCTACGGCACCGTTTTGAACCAGTTTCCCCAAGAACTAAATATTGGCCAGGTAAGCTTGCCTATTTTTCCAGCTTGGACTTGAAAATAATATATTTGTTGTATATATCAGCTATCAGCATCTTCAATGTGGCATCTTTTCGCTGTGGACATGAAGTATGCATTGGAAGAGCACGAGCAGCATCGCCTTTGCAAGTCGTCGGCTTATATGAATCTTCACTTTCGCGTTAAATGGCTCTATAGTAACTATGTCAAAGAGGTGCCTCCTTACAAAGGAGCAGTCCCCGATTATCCGGCTTGGTTTGAGCCTTTCGTAATGCAGTGGTTGAACGAGAACGACGATGTATCATTAGAATATCTTCACGGCGCATTTAAACGAGACAAAAAGGACGGGGTAAGCAATATTTTATCCATATTAAGACTTCTGCTAGAATTGTTCCCTATTGTTAGTATGGGAAGGAAGCAATTCCGACTCCAGAAAGCATGTACATATATTTATAAATATATTTCTATAATTACAAAAAAAAATTATCCCATTACAGTTTCAAAAGAGCAGTGAACACGCGCTCTTTTCAAATTCGGTTGTCGACGTTTTTACACAATTGACGCAATGTTTCGATGTTGTTAGCAAACTCGAGTGTCCTGATCCAGAAATTTGGAAACGTTACATGAGGCGTTTTGCTAAAACAATCGTAAAAGTTTTAATAGCTTATGCGGATATTGTGAAAATGGAGTTTCCTGAACATATGAAGGATGAAAGAATTGTGAGTAAAAAAAGGGGGCGAACAATGTAGATAAATGATAACACACCTGCATTATTTTGTGCTAATATGTTATTAGGCTTGTATTCTTATGAATAACATTCAACAACTAAGAGTGCAGTTGGAGAAAATGTTTGAATCTATGGGAGGGGATAAGCTGGAAGAGGACGCAGCCAACATTTTAAAAGAACTTCAGCAGAATTTAAACTCAGCGTTGGATGATTTGGCTTCACAATTTGCCATCAGGTAAACGTTTTTCGATCACGATTAATTATCGATTTAAATTAATTACTTTTAGCTTGGAGCCACGAATAACTCAGTCAGTACGGGAACTGGGAGACATGCTTCTTTCTATAAAGGGAGGCAGTGGAACTCTAACGGCTGGCACCCTAACAGCTCAAAGGAATGCTGTTGCCGTTGAGGCAGATGAAGTTTTAAGGCCTCTCATGGATTTACTCGATGGATCCTTAACTCTTTATGCCCAATCATGTGAAAAAACTGTACTCAAGAGATTGCTTAAGGAGCTATGGAAAATCGTAATGCGAATATTAGAAAAAACAATTGTTCTTCCGCCAATGACTGATAAAACCGTTCGTATTCTGCCTTTGTTTAAAACGAATTTTATGAAATTTATTTATACTTCTTTAATAGATGATGTTTAAGCACCTTACTGACAATGCAAAAAATCTAGCATCTAATGCAAAAATTGAAGATATGGGTCGATTATTTAAGTCCCATATGGCTGGAAAGCAGGATGTTAAAAGTGCGCTTAGCGGTGTAATGGACATATCAAAGGAAGTGGAAAAGAATTTGTCACCCAAACAGTGTGCCGTGCTTGACGTTGCCTTAGATACAATAAAACAATATTTCCACGCCGGTGGTAATGGACTGAAAAAAACGTTTCTTGAAAAATCTTCCGAACTGCAAAGTCTACGTTACGCACTCAGTTTATATACGCAAATGACTGATACACTGATCAAAACCTTTATATCCAGTCAAGTTCACGAGGGTAAGCTTCATTTAATAACATACAACACTTTTTACTTTATAGTACACAGCTTTAACAATATATTATAAATGAGATGAAGATGAAGAGCACAGGGAATCCCTTTTTTGTCTGGTATTGATTCTCAGTTTAAATCAGTTTTTGAGGAAAACCCGTTTAAAGGTTTGAGCGTTGATTCGAACTAACCTGAATCGCGCACCTTCTTTTGTCCCAAACTTTAAAAATATTGCTCGGATAACCTTAAAATTTAAGAACAATATACCAGTCTTGTAAAATTTCATAAGACAAAAAAAAACCTATTTTTTAAACCAGTGAAACCCATGTAACCCCTTTAAAAAATCTTTTCTATTAATTTTATTTTGATATAATCTCCACACAGTTGATCCTGAGAACGCAGAGGAGAGTGTTGGCGAAATTTCCGTACAAATTGATTTGTTCTCTCATCCTGGCACCGGTGAACATAAAGTAAACGTTAAAGGTAAAACAGGACTAATGTTAGTAAAATATACATAAATAAAAACAATGCTCTCCCTCAGTTGTTGCTGCTAATGATCTTAAATGGCAAATACCTTCGGGTATGTTTCGACCATTTGTTGACATCAATTTAATCGGACCTCATCTGCAAGAAAAGAAAAGAAAGTTTGCTACAAAGTCGAAATCAAACAATTGGTCGCCAAAATACAACGAATCATTCAGTTTGTAAGTACTTGTAAAGTATAGAGACTTAAGGTGTTTAACAATTATTTAATAATGTTGTTTAGCACCATTGGAAATGAGGAGCAGCTAGACTTTTTCGAATTGCACATTTGCGTTAAGGACTATTGTTTTGCCCGTGACGATAGACTTGTAGGCGTTGCTGTTATTCCACTGAAAGATATATCGGAAAAGGTATGGACCCTGAAATCTATTTTAAAGTTATATAATAATTAACTTGTAACAGGGATCCGTCGCATGCTGGTTGCCCTTAATGAGACGTATTGAAATGGACGAAACGGGTTGGACCATTCTAAGAATATTGTCACAGCGTAACAATGACGAGGTGGCAAAGGAATTTGTAAAACTAAAATCGGAAATTAGGCAGGAGCCGACAATGGGCACCTAAGCTTACCTGCCTGTACTCCCAACATGAAAAAACGTCGCCCACATGGATATAATTATATTACTTTTAACATATAAAGACATGTTTTTAGTTTTCCAATCTTTTGTTATTACTGTTCTTAGGTAACCTTTTATAAAAAAGTCATCATAAAAGTACATGCTATCAATATATATCTTAACAACATTCTCCAATATAATGAATCTATAACGTTTACTGAAATGACCACATCAAACCTCCAAGTAAATATTGTCTTATACACATTAAAATGCACACTCAGACAACTACAAAAACAATAGAACAATTTATAACTTTTGGCAAACACGTATAAGTTCATAAATCTGATCCATCCACATACATGCGTACATTTGTACATAATGCAGATAGAACTATTATATATTAATTATATTTATTTTATAAATGCATTTTCATATGTACATTTAAAAATCACTAAACGCACATTCCTATTTATGTAAATAAGTACCTGTATAAATAATAATTGGTAATTTTGAAAACGATTTGTTAAGGATACTTCACATTCACAATAAGTCCATGTGAAGCCTTGTTTTTTTCTATTGCAATAAAAAATATATAGTATTAAAAAATCTTTCTTAATATGGTAAAACTGAGAATAAAAGAATGCAGATTTCGAGGGATTAGTTAGATCTACATTGATTTAAAATTAGGGGCATGTAAGTTCTGTTAATCTGCTGGGAACAGAAAAGTTTAGCCTACTAACTAAGTCGGGGTTATCAATACCACCACAAATTAGGTCATGCATAGAAACTGCTCCAAGCATCGTTCTACGGTAAGAAGGGTAAGTTAATTAGAAGACACCGCTCTGCCGCCCTCTCCTGGATTTACATTCAAGTAGTGTTAAAACTGACCTACTCTAATAAAGTCATCTATTTTCAAGTGCATCATCTATTTTTTATTTTTGCGACGCGTAAGTCAATTTTTCGTTTCGAGTGCTTTCCCAGAAAGAAGTCCACCCCCCTACACAAACATTTGGTCCTTCGAGCCGGCTAACGATCGCGTTTTATTTGCAGACGGAACCGATAACTTTGTTTTGTCTCCTGGCATGGGACACGTGGAATGGAACGTAATGCCCGAAGGAGGAAAAACTTCAACACGGTTAAATTAATCCGATCAGAGAAATTGATAAGGCAAAAAATAAAGCCTTGAAACGCGTGGAATGGAACGTCTTAAAATTATTTGGAGATGTTCTGAATTTATTTAAAAAAATTTAATATATTAGAGAGCACTAGTGGAATGGAAAAGTCGATTTTTTTGAGAAATAATTGTTACGGGTTTTTTTTTGTTTTTTTATATAAAGATTTTAAAAAATATATGTACCAGCCAAAAAAAATATTTGTTGCCGCCTTTGGATGGTTGGAAAAAGAAATAATTAATTATTTAATTATTTTTATTTATAAATTAATTTATTTATTTTATTAATTAATTAGTTTTATTTATTAACTGGTAGTTCGTATGTATGTATTTTGTATTACTATTTGCGTTTCGTATGTATGTGTTTTGTTTTTGTTATTTGTGTCTCGTGTTTTCCTTTAATTAATTTACGCCTTTAAAAAATATTAAAAACGAAAAAAAAATAAACATATAATATATATAAATAAAATGGATATTAATATCAGCTGGAAATATTATAAGAGCATGCATGGATTTGTGATGCGGAATTTTAATCGTGATGTAAGTGGAAATATAGTGTAACTAGTATGTTGGGCTTTTTGTTGTGATCTTGACATTAATTATTAATAAATTAATATTTATTAATAAATTTAAATTTTTGCAGTATTATTTTTATTGGATTTTAATTTCTTTGTAAATGTTTTATTAATGTTTTTGGTGTTCTTGGAGATGTGGACTGTATTTAGGAATCGAATTAGGAAAAATTTGCTATTGGAAATTATAGAAAGTCGCAAATTGGCGATCTTATGTATATATGTATATATGTATGAAATGATGTATGCACCGGAGTGTGCATACATATGTAAGTAACATATATAATTGGAAATTAAACGAAGCCGCTATACGGCGATCGTTTATATATATGTGTTTTTTGAATTAAGTATGCACTGGAGTGTGCATACGCATGTACTTATATATATAATGAACTCGAAAATTATGCGAAGCCAATATGGCGATCGCATATATATGTATATATGAAAATTCGTACTTACATACTTTGAGAAAATATCCACCGGTGAACGCTGGTAGTTGCTTCTACTGGAATAATCCGGTCTATGGATCAAATGTCTTTCTTGAAAAGTACTCGAAACGAAAAATTGACTTGCGCGTCGCGGAAATAAAAAAAAAAACTTTGTTGCACTTGAAAATTGAGGACTTTATTAGAGTAGGTCACTTTTTACACTGCTTGAATGTAACTCCAGGAGAGGGCGGCAGAGCGGTGTGGAGCAATGTTGTCATTTTTTTCTGATCAAAAAAAGCTGGATCAACGAAAAAAAAAGCAAAAAAAAGCGGAAATGACACCGCTGGTGTGGAGACAACTAGCAGACCGAGGCCATTATAAATTATTTTCTGCAATAATTGCACAAGATGATAAAAAATCGGAAATACTATGGATTACTGTTGTTGCTCTCGAGCACTGTTTATCTTCAATAAACTTTTTATGCAATATAAAACAATAAATTTAACATTGTTGTCAGTTGACGTTGACAGTGAGAACTAACATATAATTTTTTCCGTCCTTTCTTAGCTTCACAAAAATCACTGCAATGTGAAAAGGCTATAACATTAGGTTATCGTAGATTTTGGTAAGAGCGGGCACACTTATTTTGATTGTGTTATATTAATATCTCTGTGGTACGTGTAAGTAAAACATATTCGGAACGAAAAAGATTTTGTTGTATATTAATATCAACTAAATAAAATATGGTTTCAACTAATTTAACCAAACAAAATTGTTTTCCTCATGACTGCACGTTACTGTAATATATATGCTCATAAGAACACGAAGCGTATCAGTGCTTGAAAAAAAACCACGACATACATATCTAGAGTATTATGCGTATATGTATGTACAACTTTTATGTTTGCCCTGTTGTGTCCATTGTAGGTAGTTCGTAAACTAACTGATGATTTTTTTTTTATCGAGGCGTAATACCATACGCTGTTCATAATTTATATGCTTTTCCAGGACAATATTGATATGATCTTGAAAATAAGTCTGTACGTGATCCGTCATTTTTTTTTACATTTTTTAGGTTAGGTACCTTGCCTTCTTTTTTTATATCTTAAATTTGTCTTTCTATTTGGTAATAATTGTTACACTTTGCTTTAATGGACAAGCTTATGTTTTTGTGCACCCATAAACTGATCCGCTAAATGCTTACACTAGTCGTGAAATCTTTTTTAATTTGGCCAACATGTTCAATAATTAAATAATAAAAATAAAATAAAAAAATAAGCAATCAGTTTTTAGAAAACCCGTATCCAGTAATTTAATTAGGAATATAAATTTGTAACTAGGCAATACTTAATCAAATAACAGCAATTTCTATTTTTCTTCAGAATTAGCGAAAGCCAATATTAAACAAAAGGCTACTTAAAATGACAGATTCGATGAAGTTTGGTCCGGAATGGTTGCGCAATATGTCAGCTGAGCCCTCAGGCTCTCCCAGCAGCTTTACCGTTGGTTCGGGAGGACCCAACAGCTCTCTTGCAGGCCAAAACATAGGCAGCAACACAACAACAGCATCAACTTCGCGTAATCTCTTTCCGGAGTACCGTTACGGACGCGAAGAAATGCTCTCCCTGTTCGATCGGAACTGTTTGTTGCCGCAGATTTTGCCTTCTTTTAAAAAGCTTTTTGTGGAGAAGGTGCAATACCCCCTGGCCCTAACACCAAGCTCCGAGGAGGACAGCAACGTACCTCCCCTTGGGAGTAGCGTAAGTCTACTTAATGGTGGTTATTTTCTGCAATTGATATTCATTTCCTTTTCCAACAGAGTCGTCCTGCCTGGTTGCAGCGTTCTTCGGGTGGATTTAGCACTGGATCCAGGGGTACTGGACGTGGTGGGACGGTTGAACGCGGTCGAATGCGCGGTAAATCTGTGTATCATCCTATATATCAACGTCCAGGTGGACTTTACGATGACGGCCTATCGGTAATACCTATCAAGGTAATCGGAAAGACTTGAGAATGTTTCGATATTTTTTTAAACTCATATTTACTGTCCTCCTCCAGGCCGAACGATCATGGAGTGACCGAAATGGGACTGGAGACTCTGCCATAACTAGCACTTGTACTAGTAGCCCAGCGGCCCAAGATTGGAACGGAACTCCTAGCTCAAGTCCTCGAAAGGACTTCTCCAGTCATTATCGCAATATGGAGAACTGGCGACGATCTCGCAACGAAGACGGATCAGGAGATGGTCCACTTGCTGCTGGTTCAATGGGCGGTGCCGATATTGGTTGGCGAAGTGGTGGAGGAAATTCCAATAATAGTTTTGGTTCCAACAGCAATCGCTGGGGTCAGTTGTTAAATTTAATCTATTTTCAAATTTTTGTTACATTCGAATGCATTAGAAGAAAGTTCTCAGTACTAGTTTGGATTTTAGTTAGAAATATTTCAATCCTGAGGATAGAAGTTAACGATAATGATCAGCAATGGAGTAAGAGGTTTAAGTTTAGAAGTATTTATTTTTAATTTATATTTAATTGTGTTGTGGATAAAGTCTTTTGACTGTCAGTAAATTCTGTAATGTGTCCATGGGGAAATCAATCTGTTCATGACTTTACACTCATACTTTTGTTTCAGGCTTTTCTTTTACCTACAAGGCACTACTTTTAATACCATTGCAGAGGGTATTATAATTTCAGACAGAAATGCAGTGAAGCAAACTCCCTAGACCCCTTAAAGTATATATAAATTCCCGATCAGCATCACCGTTTAAAGCGACCTAGACTTCGTTGTCTTGTTACTATAGATTTGTGATATAGTTATCCGATTTGTATAAAATTGAATTCGAAATTCGATATATGCTGCGTTCAATAACTACTTTTTGCAAAGCTTTAGCAAAATAGCTTTAAAACTGAGAGACTAGCTTACATAGAAACAGACATACGGACAGACGGACATACGTACAGACGTATTTCGATTCAGATCATGATGCTGATCAAGAATATACACTATGGGGTCTGAGGTGTCTCCTTCACTGCCTTGCAAACTTCTGACTAAAAATTTTATACCCTAATAAAATTAACAAATGCCAAACAAAAAATAATAACTTTTTTTTTTTTTTCTAGGAAGATCTACAAGTTGGCGTGATGAAGACGCTAGTGTCGACAGCCCAACTGGCTTGCAACGTTCAATTTCAACAGTTGGGACCGTTGGCACGGATCGGGAGCGCATTGGAAATAGTAAAGGATCTGGAATGGCGTCTGGTGATGGCGGAGGGGGAGTATACCAATTACTTCTGTACGTTTGTCAAGCTCAAAAACCTCACAATTATGGACGCTGAATAACAATGCAGTTGGTGCTGACACCGATGACAATCTGCCCGAATGGGCTATGGAAAATCCATCTGAATTGGGTGGCAGCTTTGATGCTAGTGGGGCCTTTCATGGTGATGCCGATCTGCAAAATAACAAAAGATCGCCAAATACTTTAAAGGAAAAAAGCCTAAACTCTGGCCACGATGTTACAAAATCGACAAGTGAAAAGATCTCAGATGAAGAAAGTGTTAGCGATAAAACCTTTGAGGTCCCATCATTGAAAGATCCGAGCCTTGGGGCAGCACAGGAAGTCAATGAGAGCTGTTTATCTCCAATTAACTCGATACAAATGGAAGTGATCCACGGCGATATTTCAGATAGAATCAAAGAAGTCACCGATGAAGTGGAAAAACTAATAATGGAAGATGATAATCAAAACACTAAAAATCAGAGCCACCTTGAAAATGATTGCGCTCGGTGTACCACCGGTACGCTGCCAACTCTATCAGATATTGAGTTGGGCGTGAAAGCAAATTCATTGAGTGGAACTGTAGTGCGTCCGCACACCATGCCTGTTATTGAAACGGCTCATTTACCCCATCAGCATTCAGCTATACCCTTTTCAGACCATATGGTCATGCAGCACCATAATATGAATCGCCATTTCTCAATGATTCCAGCGCCACATATTATCAGTCCAAATCTGAATGAATTATGGTTCTACCGGGATCCCCAGGCAAATGTGCAGGGACCATTTAGTGCCATCGAGATGACCGAATGGTATCGCGCTGGGTATTTTAACGAGAACCTCTTTGTCCGTCGGTTCTCCGATACAAGGTTTAGACCGCTGGGCGAGCTTATTGAATTTTGCCATGGAAACATGCCATTCACGCACAGTCATCTACTTCCTTCCTCAATGGACCTAGAAAATCTTCCTGTTGGACAGATCCCAGCCCCTCTACCAGCGGCTATTCCAATCGCGACACGCAAGCCTTCTCCAATTGCCCTTTCTCTGTCTGTGGTTGAACAGCAGTTGCAGCAACAGCGAGATGAGCAACTCAAAGAAAGTGTGACAGCAGCTGCGGAATCTCTTTGCGCCGCAATAAAAGGAAATCTGAATGGAAATAGCATGGGCACCACCTCGCATATGCTGACAATGCGATTTCAGATGCTGCAGGATCAGTACTTACAGCACCAGGAGTACCAAATACTGGCGGAGCTCAGTAAGAATGATTGCTTTAAAAGACTTTCGGCCTCTGAACGGGAGGCGGTTGTTCGTCGAAAAGTTCAATCGCTTGTTCTTCCTGAGTACTTGAGCAACTTGAACGGATTGAGCAACTCGCTGGCCGCCTTGAACCCCTTGGCCGGCAACCAGTTGTATAGTGCAGTGGCCGAACAGGCCAAAAAGGATCAGCACCATATGTTCGCGAACAGTAACGAACAGCAACGGTCGGTGGGTAATCTTCTGGATGCAAATAACTTCATATTGAATGCTCAAATTATGCATCAGCAAGAGCATCCAGTAGTAGGAGCCCCTTTGACAACATCCGATGATTGTGGTATAAAACGTGGATCTACAGCTGACATTAACAAACTGGATGAACTGCCCAGAAATGATATGAACTTGTTAAATGAATACAACTTAAGGATGCTTTTGCGTGGCCAACCGACCAACCAAACATCAATGCCAAATCCTGCTACCGAAAATCTTTCTGGGGGTGATTTTGTAACCGAAACACAAATTCTAGCTGGACAAAACATGATGATTCCAATGTGGTTGCCCACCAACAAGCAATCACAGCCAGAGTGGCCGGGAATAGCAAAACCAACATTGTGGGAAGTAGGAAATTTGAGTAAAGAGCAAAATGAAGATAAGTCGCTGCAAATGCAAAAGACTCCGCAAACCAGTTTTATCGATCCAGTACATACTGTACAATTGCCAGCAATAGCCCAAGCTCAATCGGAAGATAATTTTAAACTTTGTTCTCCTGAAGAATTACACGAGCGCCAGACTGCTGACAATGTAAAGGACTCTCATAATCAAAAATTAGCAAATCACTTGGTTTCCGATATTGAACAGTATCAAATCAATGAAGACCTTCAAACAAAGCAGACTAACAAACAGCATTTGAATGTAAAGCAGAATTTGCCGCAGTCGGTTGCAGTCAATAAAATATACGAAGACGATCGAAAACGAGAACAGACAGAAGAAAAGAGGCGCTTCAAGGAAGAGCGCAAGCGTCAGCATTTGGAAGAAGAAAAACGACGAGCTATTCTGGAATCCGAAGAGAAGGCCCGTCAAATGCAGGAGGAAAAAGAAAGACAACAGCAAATTCAAGCGCAGCGTCGAAAGGCATTACTAGCCAATGCTCAATCCTCAGTTCATAGTGGCATTACAGGTAAGGACTCCTAATAATCTTCGCGTGTAAAATGTGTAATTATCCAGTTTTAAAATCTCTCGCCTTACTAAAGAATTCTTGATATTGCAAGTAGCATTTAAAAAAATAAAAATAATGTTGGGAAACATATTATAAAACAAAATTAACAATTGGAAACACTAAAAAAATGTATTAGAGAAGTCGGCATTAGATCTTTATTGATCTTTATTGCAAAACCTTTTTATTTGGAGAGGCTATTATAATTTCAGTCAAAAGTTTGCAACGCAGTGAACTAGAGTAGTATGAAGTATTCTTGATCGGCATCACGATCTCAATTGAATATAGTCTTATTCCCATAGAAAACATATGGGGGATCATGGTCCGCAACATTTACAACAAGGGTATCAACATTAAAGGCAAAACAAGATTAGGATTCATTGGACGATTCTTTGTATCAAAATTACAATCCAAATTCTTGTTTCTATGACCCAATTGTGCATGCTCGTTAAACTTAATGGTCAATCTATAAAATAAATAAAAAACAAAAAATTAAAAAAAATGAAACAGATTGAACGCAAGAAAAAAGTTTTTAAATATTTTTTTAGTAGAAACTTTCATCAGCTACCCTGTAAATGACATACAAAATTTGGTTATGCTTATTATAATAGTACAACTATGTAGGGTATATAATAGTCGAGGCATTCAACTATACCAATTTTCTTGTTTTAAATATAGTATTAAAATACAACCGTTACTCTATTTTAAGGAAGTCACAATTCTGCTCACGGTAAAAATGACTCTATCAAGTCGGACGAACCGCAACCTTCCTCGCGTTTGCCCACAGCATCCGTGGCACCGTGGTCTCTTCAGTCACCCAACCCTAATAACACCGCGCCTGGACTGGCAGAGATACAAAAGGCAGAGCGTCGGGAGCGCCGCGCGGATCAGCAGCGACACCAGGAGCAACTGGAAAAGCAATTGCGTGCCAATGCTGCGGCTGCAGCTGAAGCCAGCGATGCTCTGCTCAAATGGCAGGCAGCACCTGCGTCTGCTCCCGTAATGGGGCTTGCGGAAATTCAGGCGGAGGAGGCCAAGAGGTTGTCCAATGACCTGCTCGACCAGCAGCGTAGACGCGAACTGGAGCAACAACAGAACGCGGCTTTGCCACCTTCAATGGTTGGAACTGGTGGATCTGTTAACATCTGGGGCAATGCCAATAAGGCATGGAGCGGTTTGAGCGCCACTCCTGTACTTCATTTAAAATCAAGCGCTGGCACTGGTCTCTGGGATGAACAGAGTTCTACAAGCTTGAATCAGAATCTGCATGGATCTGGAACGTGTAGTAGCAGTCCTGCTAACGCTGCAGCAGTTTTGGCAGGAGGATTGAACTTGGCCAATAAAACAAATCTGCAAACGCAGAGTAAGACATCGACTTCATTTGCTTCGCCTCGAAATTTACGCAAAAGTCAAACCTTGCCTGCCATTCACAACACAGGAAAAACCACAACTAAAATGACGCCAGGTCAACCGCAGCAAGAGAAACCCAAGTCGAGTCAGATTCGTGCAGGTTCAAAGGTCACAACTACCTTAGTTGAGGAAAAAGATAAGGAGAAGAAGTCGAACTCAAAGAGCCAGGTTCAGGCAACCAGCACAGACCAAGCTATTCGTAAGGTCAACGAGTACGAAAACGAGTTCACCAGCTGGTGTATTAAAAGTCTAGATAATATGTCTGCGAAAGTCGATGGTAAATATTTTGAATCTTACTTTTTCTTATATTATATTATATTATATTTTCTTTTAGTTCCGACGTTTGTAGCATTTCTGCAGGACTTGGAAGCGCCTTATGAGGTGAAGGACTACGTGCGTATATACCTGGGTATGTAGTTTTTGTAAGTTGTGGACAAAATTTTAAGAAAATCTAAGCATTGGAACCAAGTTTATGGAATAGAAGAAATATGTTACTAAAAGTAAAAGAGGTTCCATTAATATCGGCTAACTTTTGGTTCATATAACCCTACATCCATCATTATTTCGATCCTTACATCGACAACGATAACGTGTACTATACAGTATTTCTCGAGTTTTGTCGAACTGCCTTTTTGCCACTTTCCTCTTTGCATTGTTAAGACCCCTTTGAGTAAATCTGGGTCGTCGTTGACGGAATTCAACAGTTCTTCAGCGAGTCGCCTTGCTTTTTGAACACGTCTCGTATGATTTACCTCTTCAAGGATTTACCAAGATAAAAACTTTTCAATTAAAATTGAAAGAATTCGAAACTAATAAAGACAGAATCCAATTCTATGGCTGTCACAATCCTTTGAAATCCTATAGGTTAACGGTAAATATCTTTCAGGTGATGGAAAAGAGTCCTTGGACTTTGCCAAGCACTTTTTGGAAAGACGCAGCAAATACAAGAACTTGCAGCGTGCCCAGAATGCACATAACGATGATATGTGTAAGCCAGCTCCCGCAATAACACCGTCTGCGAACGACTATACCGACAGCAAGGTGGGTCTTGTACGTTAAATTAGATTATTGTGTTAATTTTTATTTTCAAGAACAAGCAGAAGAGAGTGAAGAAGAACAAGATGACAAAGATGGACGCTCGGATTCTTGGGTTTTCGGTGACGGCCGCCGAGGGTCGCATTAATGTTGGCGTTCGTGACTATGTTGAAGGACCATAACCACTCCGGAAGGCCAAAAAAGACCTCAGATTTTATATAAAATTACAAAGCTAATAAAGTTCAGATTTGAATTATATGCGTTAGGTCACAAATGGATGTGCGCTAACCCCTGATACACATAAATAAATAAATAAATATATAACTACATATATAAACTAACTTGTTGTTGTTAGATTATTTTTGAAAAATAAATATTCGTGCGTAAAGTCAAAGCCATAGGTTTTTTGGTTTTATTACTAGGGTTGTAAAACCAGCCGCTGGAAAATACAATATATGTATATTTATAAGGGGTGAGAAGCTAAAGAATGAAGTCTTTCAACAGCTGGTTGTGTTTCCTGCATCTAATGGTTTTGTCCTTGCGTTTGTTATTCGATCATTGTTGTAAAAATGTGCATTCAAAAATGTATACATTGCGCAATCAAACAAATTAACGCCTTTTGTTCTTTTCCACTTCAGTGCAAAATAATAAATAACAGCAGCAAGCACCTTATTTGTTACTGTGGCGTGTACATACTAATTGTGCTTGAAACTTTTAACCTTACTTGCGTTTTCCATTCGAAATTGTGAGCGGTAAATTTCGGATAAAAAGTAAAAAATAATCTAAAACAGGAAAAAGATAGCTTTGGCAAGCCAAAGCTATTATTGGTTCGATCCTTACAACGTCAGAAATAAAGCAAACTTTTCTAGTTTTGTCGAATTTTTTATTTATTTTCTAATTTATAGGTATTTTTATACCCTTGCAGAGGGTATTATTATTTAAGTCAGAAAATGAAAAAAACTTAATAAAAATCGGACAACTATATCATATCGAAAAATATATATCAAATTAATGGAAATAAATTGATGATAAAAAACGTCATTGATTTTTATCACACGACCATGATTTTTTGAGTATCAAGTTTTTAAGCTAGCCTTGAATTAAGAAAAAAATATCATAAAATTCGGACTACTATTGGGTTGGCAAGAAAGTCATGTCGTTTGTAATCTAATTTATTTACGACTAATCGAGCACCAGGGTCACACTTTTTAGTATCGTTTTAAAGCTTATTGTCTTAGGTACTATCGACGAAAATTTGGTAATTATTCGATAACATTTGTGGAAGCTATAGCAAATTAAACATGGAGGACCAAAGTGAGCATTTTCGGCATATTTTGCTTTTTTACTTCCGAAAAGGAAAAAAGCGGTCGAAGCTCGCGAAAAATTGTGCGAAGTGTATGGTAAAGATGCCATGAGTGGTCGCCAATGTCAGCGCTGGTTTGCCAAATTCAGGCTTGGAGATTTTGGAGTTAAAGACGCCCTACGTTCTGGTCGACCATCGGCCGTTTTTGACGAACAAATTCAGGCTTTGCTGGATAAAAACCGGCGTTATTCAACGCGGGAGATGTCAGAGAAGCTCAGTGTGTCGCATACAACGGTTGAAAACCATTTGAAGAAACTTTGCTACGTAGGCAAGCTCGATGTTTGGGTTCCGCATAACTTAAAGGAAATTCACCTAACTAAGCGTATCAACATCTGCTATTCTCTGCTGCAACGGATTAAAAACTATCCTTTTTTGAAGCGGATCATTACTGGCGACGAAAAGTGGGTTGTTTCAATAATGTCCAACGAAAAAGATCATGGAGCAAGAAAGATGAGCCAGCCCAAGCCACATAAAAGGCCGATATCCATCAGAGGAAGTTATGCTGTCTGTTTGGTGGAATTGGAAGGGTGTAGTGCACTTTGAGCTGCTGGGACGGAATGAAACCAGCTGAATTGGGAAGTGCTACCACATCCACCTTATAGTCCGGACTTAGCACCTTCAGATTACCATTTGTTTCGCTCTCTTCAAAACTCTTTGAATGGTAAAAACTTTGATTCAGATGAGGCTGTCGAAAACCACTTGTCTCGATTCTTTGCTGGAAAAGACCAAAAGTTCTTCGAGCGCGGAATTGTGCAGCTGCCCGAGAGATGGTCATTAGTGGTCGAACAAAACGGCCAATACATAATTGATTAATTATAAGTCCTGATATAAATAAATCATCTTTGAAAATATTGAAAAAACGACATGACTTTTTGCCAACCCAATACATATATAGCTGGCATAGGAAAGATCGAAAAATCTTAATACAAATAATGGAAATAAATTGATACTGTCATTGTTTTTATCACACGACTATGATTTTTTGAGTAGTTTTTTTTTAGCTAGTTTTGAATTATTACCTGTACAAATAATAATATTTAACATAGCGCTATCAAATTTACAACTTAAGTTGTTGGAGGACGGTATTATCGATCACAGTAATTATTTTTTTACTACCCACAGTTATCAGGTCAGGTCGAGAACTTTTGGGACCACCCTCGTACATAAAGGCTAAACAACATCGAATCTATTACTATTTTTCTACTAATTTTCCATATTTTCTACTATTGTTCATATGACAGCTGTATTATATAGTTATCCGATTTTTTTGAAATTTTTTTTTGCAATTCAAGGGTTGTTAAAAAACTCGCTGATCATAAAATCATGCTCGTGGGCTTAAAAACAAAGACGTTATCAATTTATTTCCATTAATTCTACGTTTTTTTTATACCCTTGCTGAGCAAAAGGGTATCACAAGGAGACACCTCAGAGCCCATAAAGTATATAGATTCTTGATCAGCATCACGGTCAGAATCGAAATACGTCTGAACGTCTGTCCGTCTGTTTGTTTCTTTGTAAACTAGTCTCTCACACACTCTTATTCTGTTATTAATAACATATCTTATATCTTTAGGAAAAAAAATGAATTTAAATGCTTTTAAAAAGATCCTCCTTCGGAGGAGGTCAAAATTGACGGGAAAGCAGTTGGTTAATCCAATTTTGTAGGAAATGCCTTTGCAAACAACAAATCGAAGTAAGTTAGGTTCCTCCTGAAGGCTGACAAAGTGTATTATATGTATATAAGTTATTTTCCATGGGTTTTTCGTTGGTTACTAAATGAATCAATTTGTTTATAGTTATTTTTTTTTATATTTATTTTACGTTCTATTTTTAGGCAACGGGCTATTTCTGCCAAGGTGCTATGGATTCTCTCTACTTGACCGTTTGAGGTTATATGGAAAGTTGGTTAAAGATATTTAATAGAATTGATTTTATTGTCTCTGAATTTAATTGTCTTCATGTTAAGAACAAAATTTACTATGTGTAATATGGGGGGCCTACGACGATAGCCCTTGATGCGATGGCCTGGCTTTGTGTACGCATGTAAGGGTTCCGTTGAAAGATATCAATGTAGAGGTTTTCCCCAAATAACCTGGTATTGGTGCTTGTGCTTTTGTCTGTAATGTCCTCAACGAGGTCTTTCGTATGTTTAAATTGTTCCTCGGAACAACATAACAACATATTTAGCAAATTGTCACGGTCGGAAGTGTTTATTATATGTCGCACCCCGCTTGCCCCGTGGTCTTCATTAATCCCTTCCAGCGCTTTAATTTCGCATTAGGGTTTTTATCCGAGTCCTATGCTATAAATCCCAAATGTTGAAGAACTTTGTTTTTTCCTGGGATTTTTACTTAAAAAGGTTTTTTTTGTAAACATGGTCCTCTTCGGTTTTGGAGAATACCAAAACATCATCGATATACACAAAACATATCTTTGGAATTCCTTCTCTCAAGACATCATCGATGGCTCTTTGAAAAATGATAGGAGCATAATTGAGTCCAAATGGCAATCTACAAAATTCGTATGTGTCGTTGTTTATTGAGAAAGGCGAATTTTCTCGGTCTTTCTCTGCCAGTTCTAACTGGTTAAAACCTGACTTGAGGTCAAGAGTTCTAAAAAAGTAGACTCGCCCATATTTGTGATGCTGATCAAAAATATATATACTTTATGGGGACTAAGGTGTCTCCTTTACTGGGTTGCTGCTGGTATAACAATAGCAAGAGTCATCTGTATCTAGATCATACTTTATTTCTGTGGCGCACGCCTGAGCATCGGACTCATAATCTTCTTCACCGGATTTTTCTTCTGGTATGAAAATGATTATTTGATGTCATGTTGTGGATTGCCTAAATCCAACCTAAATCAACCTTCATCGGTTCTGGATTTGTTTGCCCGTGGTTGTTCCCCACGTTAGAACCAGTTTGATTATTGCCTCCTCTTTGAAGTCTGTTGAAATGAAGGTTATTTTGATCGCCGCCAAATTTGGGTTTTTCCATTTTTCAAAAACTTAAATTTTAAAATATTTTTTGTCATACAACCCGGTAAATTGGCATTTTTCGTGCCTCTATTCTATGCGGTACATCGCTGTTTTCAGCTGTTTACCGAACCCGTGCGTAATCCGCTGTTTTGCACTCAAAATGCCAAATTTAACGGGTTTAGGACAAAAGCACCGTGTGTATCTCGTACGGTAAATACGAGATCACACTCGTGTATAGCTGCCCTCGCTGCGCTCGGGCGCTAACTTCACGAGTGTAATCTCGTTCTTACCGCACTAGATACACAAGGTACTATTATATTACGTAAACTTATTTTTGAATAAAATTCTCCGGCTGTATTTTTTGAAATACAAAATGAGGCGGTAAATGTTGAGGCAGGGTTGACGTAGGATTTCCCTACAGCTCCCTTTTATTCCATTTTTCCGTCGGAGGGACAAGAGGGGTATCCCTACAGCTCCCTTTTATACCTCTATTGGTTATTTTTTATTAATTTGCGAGATCCTTTGTTTTCTTGCTTTAATTTGTTGGACGTTTTTTTTTATTTTGTTTTAACTCGAACTTGCACTTTCCGTCGGACCTGGCCTGCAATTTGATAAATTCTGTTTGCTCGTGATAAACTATATGTATTATTTGACACCGCTGACATCCTTCGGAAAACGAGTGCCTAGATCCTGAAAATTGGCTGTGAGCAGTTTGGGCAGCCTCTGTGAATTTCAAGCTTTGGCCTCTATGTTGTCCACAAACATCGAGTATCTGTGGTTCCCACAACTTTGTGGGCGTGTTCATCATTCTGTTTGAACGGCGATGCTTTAAAAAATATTAAAGCTAGAATCAGTGGCGTAACTATACCATCTGGGGCCCGTGGCAAATTTTTTTGATGGGACCCTGTCATTATACCCTTGCAGAGCAAAAGGGTATTATAATTTCAGTCAGAAGTTTGCAACGCAGTGAAGGAGACACCTCAGACCCCATAAAGTATATATATTCTTGATCAGCATCACGATCTGAATCGAAATCCGTCTGTATGTCTGTCCGTCTGTCCGTCGGTCCGTCTGTCCGTCTGTCTGTTTCTATGTAAACTAGTCTCTCAGTTTTTGATATGTGCTGAAACTTTCCGAAAAGTTGTGTAGTTATTGCACGCAGTATATAAGTCGGAACGAGCCGGATCGGCCGACTATATCGGATAGCTCCCATACAAGAGGTCAACAAAATAAAGGAAAAAAAATTATTAGGCCGTTGTTTTTCATCGAATCGACTTGATTTCTTCCAGATGGCGTTTTCTAATTACTATTGAATTTTGGATTGAATTTTATCAAAATCGGATGACTCTATCATATAGCTGCCATAGGAAAGATCAAAAAAATTTATATAGATATAATGGCAAAATAATCATAACGTTGTTGTTTTTTATTCCACGAGCATGATTTTTACAACATCGACTTTATGAACTACCGTTGAACCGAGAAAAAAATTTCATAAAAATCGGACAACTATATCATATAGCTGTCATATGAACAATAGTCGAAAATATGGAAAATTAGTAGAAAAGTCGTCATAGCTTCGATGTTGTTAGCCTTTAATATAATATTTTGTTCGACATGTTTGATGACTGCAAGGGTATATAAGCTTCGGTTTGCCGAAGCAAGCTTCCTTTCTTGTTTTAATAAACCCTTTAAGTAGTTATCGGACACTGTATACATTTATATAGATACAGAACTTAAAATATTGATATTTATATTATCAACTCAAATAAAATACACAGGTTCTTACAACACATAGAACAAAAAAAAAACTGAGCTAGCAGCCTCTTGAGCCGGGGCCCTCTTGGGACGGGGGCCCGTGGCATTTGGCCACCTCTGCCACCCTATAGTTACGCCACTGGCTAGAATATCAAAATAAACAAGAAAGGAAGCTAACTTCGGCAAACCGAAGCTTATATACCCTTGCAGTCATCAAATATGTCGAACAAAATGCATAAAGGCTAAGCAACATCGCAGCTTAGACGATTTTTCTATTCATTTTCCATATTTTCGACAATAGATCATATGGGAGCTACATATATGATATAGTTGTTCGATTTTGATCAAATTTAATTATAGATGATAGAGTTGTCCGATTTTAATAAAATTTAAACCGAAATTCAATAGTAGTTAGAAAATGCCATATGGAAGAAATCAAGTCGATCTGATAAAAAACAACGGCGTGAGATTTTTTTATTTCATTCTCTTGTATTGGAGCTATCCGATATAGTCGGCCGATCCGGCCCGATCCGACTTATATACTGCGTGCAATAGCTACACAACTTTTGGGAAAGTTTTAGCAAGATAGCTTTAAAACTGAGAGAATAGTTTACATAGAAACAGACAGACGGACCGACGGACAGACGTACATACATATTTCGATTCAGATGGTGATGCTGATCAAGAATATATATACTTTATGGGGTCTAAGGTGTCTCCTTTACTGCGTTGCAAACTTCTGACTGAAATTATAATACCCTTTTGCTCTGCAAGGGTATAAAAATGCAGATTCAATTGGTGAATTCGCAGCAAAAAATAACTTTTAAGAAAAGTGAAAAGCCCACTTCTACGCCCACAAGCCGCGAAACTCTGTGGTACCTAAAATTTGTTTCAATGATTTGGGTTTTGGTAATAACGCTGCGACACCTCCGCAATGAAGGAGTAAGGTGCCGGATATCTGATGTCCGAAAAATGTATTCTATTTTGAACAAGAAAGGAAGCTAGTTGCGGAAAGCCCAAGCTTATATTCCCTTGCAGTCATCAATATGTCCAAGTAGCAGAAAAAAGAGAGTGGTGATCGTAGGGATAAGTCGTCGGGAACGGTCGCCATTATTTTCATTGATCATCGCTAATGCAAATTGTTATTATTTAAATTATTATTTAGTAAGGAGTAAGAAAAGCAAGAAGAGTTCTTTTACTGCAATGCCAATGAAGATATGTCCCTGCATATACCACATAGGGAGAACTTGGAGCCGACTATTCTTAGGTATTGAAGGAAAGAAAAGCTACAGGAAATGACGAGTTTAAAAAGAGATTGCAGTAGCTTAACTATCAGAATAGCCTGCGGAAAGGGCCTGGTCTAGCTAATTAACTGACTTTTACTGTCATCGCCAAAATTTCTGCAGAAGAACCAAGCTGGAGTTTTAACTATGAACTTCAGGTACAAAAGGCAAAATTAAACAAGTGAACAGCTTAACAAAGCTTTCAACTTTTCTGATTTTTCTCGGCACAAGAGTGGTATAGCAAGGAGGAAGATTTTAAAGTTTTTCTGTTCAACATTTTGCGAAACTAAATGTGAGATAAAGCCATTGAGGCAGCCCATATCTACGAATTGGGTGATTGCGATCAAGACGACTTAAGCAAGATGGAAAGTTGGTTAAGAACGAGTTCGGCTAAGTTAAACGAAACAGAGCAGACCTAGAGGAAAGACCTAGGCTACAGGCACAGCCTAGTGCAAGGTGGAAGGGCAGAGCCAGGAGAAAAACTCATTTACCACATTGTGAATGACATTTACCGATCGAGAGAGAAGCGAGACTCGCTGGATCAGGAAAGTGGCCTCGCAAATGTTATCATGGGTCTTATCTCAATTGCCAAACTTGGTAATTAAAATCGTTTGACGTTGCACTCAGCTGTATTAGTTTTTATAACCTTGCAGAGCAAAGGGTATTATAATAATATTATAATATATATGTATATATATTTTATATTACAATTCTTTCAAAAAGTGATTGTTATGTACAGGGACCTATCTGTTTCACGGCAGAGCCTTTGTAACATTTTGTGAACTTGTTTTCCCATCTTAAAAGACATCTCTGTACCGCGTTTATTATTTAAAATCAGAGTTCATACCAAGCTTCAGTGACATAAATGAATTTTTTAGACAAATTTGGAATTCCAGAGGTCAATGGGTAAATTGATAGCACCCACATGAAGTTCTTAAACTGAAAAGAGTTTTTTAACATTAATTGCACAGTATAACTATAAACGATAAAGTTTTTCTTAAACGTTGGCGTTTAAAATTATGTCAAAAAGCTTTTGGCGAAAAATTACCTGTATCAATTATTTATTAATATGAAATTATTTTCAAATAAGTAGTTGAAAAGATAAGTTAATTGTTTTCTGTGACGCGCTACAAAATTTGGGCGGTAAACAGAGCTGTGAAAAAACACCACCAAAAATTAAATGTTTCGCACCCCCAGTTTTAAAATAACCATTCTATCAGATAATATACAGGTATCTGGTTTCACTTGAGTCGTTCAAACATCTGTCGCAACCGGCCAATTACATCTCAATGTGGAAGCCCATATAACTCAATTAGAGCAGTCTTTTAACCGACAATAAGAACGTTTCATCCACTTTTAGTCTGATTTTGATATCCTTATTTAGGTTCTACATTGTTGATAATATATTTACAATATCAGTCTGATATTGTTCCACTGCTGGCAACGCAGTGGAAACGACACCTCAGACTCCACAAATAATATATATTCTTGATCAGCATCACGATCTGAATCGAAAAACGTCTGTACGTCTGTCCGTTTGTCCGTCTATCCATCTGTCCGTCTGTCCATCTGTCCGTCTGTCCGTCTGTCCTCCTGTCCATCTGTCCGTATGTCCGTTTCCGCGCAAACTAGTCTCACAGTTTTAAAGCTATCTTGCTGAAACTTTCCCAAAAGGTGTGTAGTTATTGCACGCAGTACATAAGTCGGAACGGGCCGGATCGGCCGACTATATCGGATAGCTCCAATACGAGAGAATGAAATAAAAAATTCTCACGCCGTTGTTTTTGATCAGATCGACTTGATTTCTTCCAGATGGCGTTTTCTAACTACTGCTGAATTTCGGATTAAATATTATCAAAATCGGATAACTCTATCCTACAGCTGCCACAAGAAAGAAAAAAAATATGTATATATATAAATAATGGAAAAAAATTATAACGTCGTTGGTTTTAATCCTATGAGCATGATTTTTGGAATATCGAGTTTTTTAAATACCCTTGAATCGAGAAAAAAAAAATCATAAAAATCTGACTACTATATCATATAGCTGCCATAGGAAAGATCGAAATATCTATAAAGAAATAACGGAAATAAAATAATAACATCGTTGTCTTTCATTAGACAATCATGATTTTTGGAAAATAGAGTTTTCTAATGACTCTTGAGTTTCAAATTAAATTTCATCAAAATCGGACGACTATATCATTTAGCTGTCATATGAACAATAGTCGAAAATATGGAAAATTAATAGAAAATCGTCATAGCTTCAATGTTGTTTATCCTTTATCCTAGAATTGGGTTAAAATGTCTTTAATTATTTTTTGAGGCATACCTCTTAGGAAATCATTTTTTATATATTTTTCCCCCAAGGATTGGACCTAAGCTCCCGTGTATCCATAGTGTAAATATAAGTGGGTGGTCCCATGTAGGCTAGAAAGTTTCAATGGCTTCTATTCCCCAATGGGATTTATAGGTTGTAAACGGATTATACGCTTAGTGTGCTTCAACAACGGCTTCCGAACTTTCCGCAGCGCCAATGGCAGTCGAACATACCCTAGATGAGAATAATTGCTCTGGTAGTCACCGGCTACGAGCGCTTAGTCACCAGCTACCGCTCACTTCACTTGTCCGCATTTAAAGTCACCCTGGGCCATCCCCAAGTTGCTTCCAGCAGCGCTGTTCCATTTATTTCATTAGCGTCCTGGCCCCCTTCTTACGTCGCGCTGATCTGCCTTATTGTTGGTGTTATCCTTGCATGACTGATGTCGCTGTTGCCCCGTTACTGTTAAAATTACACATTTTTGTGGTTGCTTCCTGGTGTGCGTGCGTCTTGGGATTAGCCGGCCTTTGTCGTTTTCCCTGACCGGGTTCGAGTCCCTGTTTAAATACCGTTTAACAATTTCCCGTCGGCGAGCAGTGGCAATCTTGTTTGTGCCTTTCAGCTAATATCAAATGAGCAAGAAGGTGTACACTCGCAAAAAATGTTTTTATTATTTAAGAAATTCGGAAATTTTGTCTGATAAAAATGTGGCAATCCTGTTTGTGCCTTTCAGCTAACATCAAATGAGCAAGAAGGTGTACACTCACAGAAAATGTTTTTATTATTTAAGAAATTCGGAAATTTTGTCTGATAAAAATGTGCACCCTTTCATTTTCTTCAAGCTTTCACAAGTATAAAAGAATGTTCCCAAAATTGTATGTTGCGCTGCTCTGGGAAACAATAACAAGGTTTAGATTTTTAACAGTGTAGCCCAACCACCCTCGTATCTGATTTCGTTGGTTATTCTAGATGTACTCTATGTATGTGTAGCCCTATTATCAGTTAAGACCTCATGAAATACATTTAATCCTTTGGGACTGTTGATTATCAAACAATTTGCACGCATTATGGTTTAATGTTTGACTGGTATTATTCAAATTATCAATCAATAATGTCAGTGCTCAGTGAATTCGTATAAGCAAAATAATTTTCCAAGTTAAAGATTTATGGGGTTTCGTTTATCAAAGGATTCTTTTGTTAAAAGCGTCATAGACATCTACAACAAACAGATTAAAGCTTTTTATATATACATGTACATATTTCTAAAATAATATATAGGTAGTATAAAAAGTATGAAGTCAAGCTTTTTTTACACTAAAGCCTGAAATAAACCCTTCTCTGGTTAAGTGTATTAACGCGGATAAAACCAAATCTTCAAGAGGAGAAAATTACTTGCATTATATGACAGCTTTAATATAATAAATAGTAGTCCAAGATAAAATATTACATAGATCAATATATAAAACAAGGCATAAAAACGGGAAGACTCTTCTAGAGAAACAACGGTTTGACGTTATCTAAAAAAAACGAATTTCAGTTCATATGAAAGCCCGAGATGATATAGTCGTCCGATTTATAAAATTTTAATTCGAAACTAAAGAGTCATCAGAAAACTCAATATTTCAAAAATTATGCTTTTCGGATGAAATACAACGGTTTTATAATTTTTTTCCGTTTAGTTCCTTAAATTCTATATAGATTTTTCAATCGTTCCTATGGTAGCTATATGATATAGTGGTCCGATTTTTATGAAAATCGAAATTTAATAGTAGGTAGTTAAAAAACACTATCTGGAAGAAGTCAAGTTGATATGCTCAAAACCAACGAAGTGTTTTTTTTACAATCTCTCGTATGGGAGCTATCCGATATAGTTGTTCGATCCGGCCCATTCCGACTTATACACTGCGTGCAATAACTCAACAACTTTTGGGAAAGTTTCAGCCATATAGGGACAAACGGACAGACGGACAGACAACAGTTCGTTTTATGTGGGTAGGACACATAGCAAATTTTATCCAAGACAATAACTATTGAAAGCCTAATTTCTTTAAGTTATAAGCTCTGCTCTATTGTGATTCTAAAACTCAGTTATTGTTTCCCCCACTTTTTCGTTTGATTTTTGCACTGCTGCCTGGTTATATGCCTGCCGAAAATCGTTTTATTTGGATAGGACACTTCATAAATTTTCAAGAAATGTGTATTTTAATCAAAAATTTTAAACTAATTAACAGGCATTGCCGTGACACTTGAATAATGCTATTTTTCATTGAATCAGCTAACTTTTTTAATAAATTGGCGTCCCAAGAATCCCATTCTTTTTTTTTTTGGCGTGTTTTCGCTGCATTGGGCAGTCAAATTGCCTTTTATTTTTGTAGATATTGTGGACCATGACTCCATATGTTTTCTTTGGGATTAAGATCAGGGGAGCATGGTGGCCACTTCAGTTCCTCGACGGAGCGCGCCTCCAAGAAGTTTCTGGTCAAGCGACTCACGTGTATTGGAGCATTATCTCGTTGAAATATGAGCTGCTCTTCCCTATTTTACCCCGAATAGGGGAGTAAACCCCGCTCCAACACTTCGTTGTACTGTCTATTCGACAAGTTACACAATGAAAATCAACAGTGATTGAACCCCACACCATATCTGACCCTCCACTGAAATTGCGCGTTGAACCCATCAGGCCATCCAAATTCAATTTTTTTTTATAGGAAAATATAATCTAAACATAATGAGCCAAACCGGCGCAGGACATGGTGGAATTGAAGACCTTTTTACTAGATGCTGCTTATCTGGAACGTTTAGTTTTATTTTTTGAGCCCTTTATAATTTTTTTTATATAATACATATATGAAAAAGTTTTTCCTTTAACGATTGCATTATTTATTGTTGAGCAGTTGCATTATTGTGATGAAAAAGTGATGAATTGTATTTCCACAAACGGTGCGGTATAATTTTCAGATAATACGGTTCGACTATATGGTAAGAACTCCTGATACACCACGCCATGGTAATCGAAGAAAACACTAGGCAAAACTAGCTGCTAGAGGCACAATCGGAGCAAGTATAGACAGTTCCTAGCATATTATATATATTATTATATATAATTAGCTGCCATAAAAAATATGTAATATATTTAAAACTCGAGATTGCTAGAGAAGTACACCATTCTTCTTGACGTTGTACGGATAGACTCAATAAAAAGAAATTAGCTGTTTAGAGTCTAGCGGTTACCCAAATACATTTTTAAGTGGTATTTATTGGTCTTGGCTTTCCAGGAAGACCCATTTAGCTTCATGATAAAAATCCATTGTAACACCATCCGATTTTCTAAAGAAAGTGTGGAAAGAAAACCACAATAATGATTTTAACAAATTGTTTACATAGAGTCCTTCAGTTTAAGAAAGATGATATGGTAGTATTGAGTGACAAAGGAGGATTATTTTGCAAATCCTAATCTTTTAAAGAAGTCTTGTGACCGTCAATGCCAATAAAAGTACCATGTTTTACTAGAAGTCGACAAGATAAAGATTTAGGGTAGATTAAGAATGATAAACCTGTTCAGAACACAAAACCAGTCAACACCTACTCTAATCGCTTTTGAAGTTTAATTTGAAGTGTTTTTAGGATAGATTAAAAGAAAAATTCGGGATCGGGATAGACGGGAACTTCATTTTTAGGGGATGAAAACTTAAAATGCTCTTCATTTGTTTTGCCGCGAAGGGTACACCTCACACCCTATACACCATTATTATTTCTATACCCTTGCAGAGGGTATTATAGTTACAGTCAGGAGTTTGCAACGCGGTAAAGAAAAAATCTTGGACCACATACTAGAACAGACCATTATATTATAATATATAAATTCTTGTTCAGTAACACCACCTGAATCGACCGTCGTCTCATCTGTATGCTTCCATATAAACTAGTCTTAGTTTCAAATCTATCTCACTAAAACGGATCGACTATATTGGATAGCTAGATAGAAAAACTCGGAAACAAAATTCATATGTTTTTGGGTTGTGTAACGATTGTAAATAAATTATACATTTTTGTGCATCTGAAAGTTAGCAACAGGAATATGGATTCACTTGATTCCTAGTAAGTACAAACCAAAATGAGCGTCCGAAGGTTTATGAGATAGTTACCTCACAATGGCAATGACATTTTGTTAAAACAGTTTGTTAAAACAGTTTCATTAAAACGAAAGACCTTAAATAGTCAGGCTAATCTCGCTTTTATTGATTACTTGTTATAGAAGTTCAATATACTTTAAGCCCATACATTGGAAAACAATTTATATAAACCTGTACGTATGTAAGTCGTGTTCGTCAGTATTTACCGCACTGTCTACAATAAGATTTAAAACTTACTGCAAGAAGTTCATAATTTACTTCCCTGATCGGAAGTGCGAATGCTAGAACAAGATAGGCGTAGGTGGAGTGGCTTTGATCGAATTCATTCACACTCACAATGGGCCTGACAGAGACAGCGCTTGCACCATGGATGAATTGAAGAGGACAGAACAAGTACACTTAAGGGCCACCTTCTAAGACCCGGATTTTGTCGGACCAATGGGAAGCGATGGTTCAAAGAGGGGCGTGGCTTGCGAGAACCGTTGGTACCGCTTGCACCCTTATGCCATCAGCACTCAGCCATTTTGACCCGTCTCAGACATAGTTTAAACACCGCGTCGACCGCATGTATTTGTTTTCCGTCAATTTTTCGCAATGACATGCGAACAAAATATTCACGGTACATATTTTGCAAAATACCGTTTGTTACCGACTTAAAAAAATCAGTGCTTAAATGGATACAATAAAATGGTGCTATTATGGTGTTCTTACACTACAAGTACAATTACAAATTGTTACTTTCAGAGTGATTTAGTATTAATTAACAACTATCACCGTGGCAATGAAAATATCTATAAACAATTCATTAGCATGTTTGATAATGATAAATCGTTGGTTTGAGTAATGCTATTTAAAGTGGCAATTATTAATGTTAAAACAAAAACGAAAGCTATATACCCGTGCAGTCTTGACACATATAATGAGAAATGCAGACTGATTGTTCCAATGACAACTATATAACATAATCTTCAGATTTAATTCGAAAATTCAGTTAGGGGTCACCTAACAGACTCCATTTTAAAAAAATTATGCTTGTATGATTCAGAATATGTAATGTATGATACCCTTACAAAGCAGAGGGTACTGTCATTTCAGTCAGAAGTTTACAACGCAGTGAAGGTGTCTCCTTCCTTGAATTAAATTTTTTAAAAATCGGATAACTATATCATATAGCTGCCATAGGAAAGATCGAAAAATATATCTATAAATAGTAGCAAAAATAGAAGTACGTCGTTGTTTTCAATCTCAAAAACATGATTTTTAAAACCTGTTGTTTTTTAATAAGTTTGAATTGAATACCAAATTTCATAGATCTATACAACTATATTATAAAGCTGTCATAGAAAAGATGGAAAAATCTATATAGAATTAACAGATATAACATTTTAACGTTGTTGTTTTTCATTAGGCAAGCATGATTTTTGGAATAAAGATTTTTCTAACAGCTCTCTTGAATTTTAAATAAAACTTAATAGAAATCGGACGACTATAGCATAAAACTGGCATATGAATAATTGTCGAAAATATAAAAAATTAATATAAAAATCGTCATAACTTCGATATCGATAGGGTATATAGGCTTCGGCTTGCCGAAGATAGCTTCCTTTCTTGTTTTAAATATGTTTTTCGATCTTTCCCTAGGTGTCCTTATAGTATAAGATTCCGAATTTTATGAATTTTTTTTATGTTTTATTCAATAGTAGGCAGAAAACTTGATAGTCCAAAAATCATGCTTGTGTGATAAAAAAAAAACGAGGTTGTAATGTCTGATTTCTTAGTTTTATAAGCATTTTCTTTTTTAATTTTTCTGTGGCAGCTACATGATAACGTCATCCGATTTTTATAAAATTTAATTTGAAAAAGTTCTTAAAAATCACCATCTGGAATCGCGTCGATATGACAAAATACAACGAAGTATTAATTTGTTTCCGTTTTTCTTTTTCTTTCTCTTATTGGAGCTATCCGATCTATTTGTTTGATCCGGACCGTTTAGACTTCTATATACATATATGTACGTAGAAAACAAACAGACTGACAGACGAACCGACGGACCAACACCATTATCCCCTGTAACTTCTGCAAAAGTCTTGTAGCTATTGCTTGATATTGCAGATCATGTCCCTTAAAAAGGATTTTAAGCACGAAAGGAAGCTAGCTTCAGTAGGCCGAAGCTTATATGCAAGGATATATAGTCATCAAATATGTCGAACAAAATACATAAGGGATTAACAAAATTGAAGCGATGACGATTTTGCTATTAATTTTCCATATTTTCGATATTTTCGATTTCGATACACGAAATATCAAAGGTGCTTTAATATACCCTTGCAGAGCGTAGAATTATTTTAGTCAGAAGTTCGCTACGCAGTGAAGGCTACATCTCAGACCCCATAGGGTATATATATTCTTGATCAACATCACGATTGGAATTTCGTATTAAATTTTATCAAAATCAGATAACTCATATATCTGCTATCATATAGCTGCCATGGGAAAGTCCAATATATATATATATATATATAAATAATGGAAACAAATAACAATGTCGTTGTTTTTAATCCCACAAGTATGAGTTTTAAAACATTGAGTGTTTTGATAACAAATCAGACAACTATATCATATAGCTGCCATAGAAAGGGTCGAAAATCTATATAGAATTAACGAAAATAAAATGAAAACATGGTTGTATTTCATCAGACATGATTTATCATGATCATGATTTTTGCAGATAAAAGTTTCTTAACGACTCTTGGATTTCGAATTGAATTTCATAATAATTGAATGACTATATTATATAGCTTTTATATTACCTAATAAAACAATCGACTTGGCTTCGATGTTGTTTAGCCTTTATGTACTTTGTTCGACAGATTTGTAAGTATGGAAAAATTAATAGATAAATCGTCATTACTTTACAGTGTTTTTTTTGGAGGTACAGTCACAAGATCTTGGTGGCCAATTGACAGGCTCAAAATGGCTTTTAATAACTCGATTGTGGCTCGAGCTGTGTGGAAATGATGGTTGTTCAATTCAGGAATGAAAAAGATAGTCATCATGGCTCTATACCGATCACCATTGACCGTAACGCTCTGGCCATCGATGATGGATTTTTAAAGAAGTACGAACCAATGATTCCACCAGCCCATTAAGCGTACCAAACAGCCAGTTTTTCTGGATGTAGCAGTGTTTCGTGATACCCCTCTCAAAAATCCTTCGTCCTTATTTGCTAAACTGAGCCATCTATTCTTCAAATAATGGATTACTTTTTACTTGACCTATAATATTATATAATTATGTTGGACAGACAGCTTTAAAATGAGAAACCAGTTTGCGTACAAACAGACAGACAAACTTGTCTAGATAGGTCCAGATGGTGATGCTGATCAAGAATATATATATACTTTATGAGGTTTGAGGCGTCTCCTTCACTGCGTTGCAAACTTCTGGCAGAAACTATAATACCCTCTGCAGGGAAATAAAAATAGAGTGTAGCGATCATGATTGGTCAGCATCAAAAAGCATAAATGGAATTGAAAAGGTCAAAAATGTGCAACGGAATGAAGGGTTTTATGTTCTTGATCAGTATCCCTTAGCGAGAATAATACGTCGATATCAGTTAAAAGGATTCATTTTTCAATAATCGTAAATTTAGTTACGAGGGCCGTTTGACTTTTAAATTCCCCCGCAGTTACTCCAAATGCAACATTGCCTATTAGTGGGCAACTATCAAGTTTTGTCACGACAACCTGACATAGTCACTATGCCCCAGCATATTATTCAGATTTGTTCAAAATAAATTTTCTTTCGCTTCGTATTCACCATTAAAATCTGCATGTTTAATTTAAAAGGTTTTAGTTAAATTTTTAGCTGATGGGCATAAAAATAAGCGTGCCAAATTTTAAAACTATGTTCGCTGACAATTTGTTGCTAGAACTCGAGCCATCAGAACTCTGGGCTCACTGAGTTGAACGGCTTTTGGTCGTTAAAGTGGGCAAGGCACTTTCTTTTGAAATTCCTGCGCTGCGTATTTACTTCTATGATCTGTGTGTATAACCCGAATACCATAGTCCAGTAAAAGTCAAAAGGGCATTCAAACAGAAAGGCGGACAGGTTTCAAAGGCTGGTGGGGGGAAAGGAAAGTGGGCGGGCAGATTTTATGCCTGTGATGCGTATCACGAGTAGAATCAAAATTATTCTAACATAAAAACTGCAGTCGCCACAGATTTTCGAGTAAGCGTAATTTAACAAACTTGCGCTGCTTACAAATACCAAGTATCTACATTTTAATATTCTTGCTCGGAAACTATAAGAGCTAAAGCATCAAGATTAAAAATTAAAGTTTAAATTATTTTTAAATTTGCCACGCAGAGTGTTAACTCCTGTGTACATTTAGAGTATTGGGTTAAATTAAATAATTAAAATGTAGGAGTAAAAACAACCACTTTTGTTCCCACAAACAGCTAAATAACGTGTATTGTAGTAGTAAGTCCTAAGCAACACTGTGCAATATTAGATTTAAGTATTATACAACACTATGCTCACTCTCATAGTTACATTTACCGCTAAAATTGAATTACCACTACCATATATATGTTTAAAATAATATTCTTTATTAAATCTTTTACAGGTTCAAATTGATTGTACTTGAAGATTGAAAATAAGAACGTCGTGGCTTGGATGTCATTAAAAAATGGCTCAATCGGACTTAACTGCTTCGCAGGCGATCACAGCCGACCAGGATCATGGAAACTCATCAGACAATAGCCACTTGCCAAAGCAAACGTTGCCTCACATTTTCTCACTGGAAGCAACAAGAAATCCACAGGCTCAGTCCACAACAGTGGCTCTCGAACAATACCGACTGCAGCTGTATAACTATGCCTTGAATATTGAACGATTTCGATGCCCCCCATACGGCACAGCGAGTGCCCCATGGCTGAACTTGGGGTCGTACGGCCCCCAAGGCTCTGGTAATATGCCAGCAGTCAACCGAATGGCCGCACTCTCAACCATATCCCTGTTCCCCCAAACGCAACGCATTTTTCAACCCGAAGAGCCCAAGCCGCAACACAGCTACATAGGCCTCATAGCCATGGCCATTTTGAGCTCAACCGAACTGAAGTTGGTCCTCTCAGACATTTATCAGTACATTTTGGATAACTATCCGTATTTTAGAAGCCGCGGCCCGGGCTGGAGGAACTCCATTAGACACAATCTCTCACTTAATGATTGTTTTATCAAATCGGGCCGCAGTGCCAATGGCAAGGGGCATTATTGGGCAATACATCCGGCCAATATGGATGATTTTCGCAAAGGAGATTTCAGACGTCGCAAGGCTCAGCGAAAAGTACGAAAGCATATGGGACTGTCAGTGGATGATGCCAGCACTGACTCGCCCAGTCCGCCTCCCTTGGATCTCACAACCCCTCCGCCACCCATCTCGCAGCCTTCAATGCAACTATCCACTTTGGGATATCCCTATCACCATCAGTATCTGGGGCAGTTCTTCAACAGAGCCCACGCGACCGGGCTGCCACAGTGTTCCTCTAACCAAGATCCAACTCGAGTAATGCAGCTTGATCCATCTCAAATCCAGCAGCCACACCCCCCGCATCAGCATATTGCATATATCAACTCTACCACGACAACGACCATTGCCAACATGTTTTCGCAGACACGAAAACGGCAGTTCGATGTGGCCTCTCTACTGGCACCTGATGTCCAGATGGTCGATATTGTTCCTGAGGATCAGGAGTCCTCGGTTAGGCCAGCGACAACGGCCAGGACAACAACTCAAACTCACCACACAGTCATCACAAAACAAACTATACACCGAGAAGTGGTTTTGGGGTTAGAACAAGCAGTGACCGATGCTGAAATCGATACGGATATTGATGTAGAAGTCGATGTCGGGGACGAGAGCATTAATCCTGACCCCTATATAGAGGCAGATGAGCAGGAGAAGAATTCAAAGAAGATGAAACAAATATTCTCCGTGGAGGACAATAACTCGTACCTATGCGAGGGAAGGCTCTCCTCCTTTGATGACCCCGAAGAGCACAACTTTTCGATGTCCAGTTCGGCAGCTAGATCCTTGGGTAGCAGTAGTAGCCAGCACGAGGAGTCAAGCTCCTTGGAGGAATGTCCCATTTCCGAAACCTCCATTTCTGCGACCTCATCATCGCTCATTTTGCCCGTACCTGCTGCTGCGAGACCAACAACTTTGGCAGTAACCGCTCCGAATGCATATATCGAACTTAACCACGTTGATCCACACATGATAAGCAGGTACTATGGGACTTATATGGCCGCAGCAGCTCGACGAGCCAGTATAGAGATGTCAAAAACTGCAAAGACGCCAATTGTAACCCCACCTTCAAAGCCAGAAATAGTCTTTCAAAAGTAATCAGCTCTATATATATAATAAAAATTGAAGACCCACCCTGCAATACAAGTAAATACCTAAATCTATATTAAATCTATATAGGGTCCGATTAATGTAGTTTTATATATATATAAATAAACATAAATAAATGTTAAACTATTGTTAAACTGCGTAGAATTCAAAATAAACTCTGTGAACTAATTCAAATTCAATTTTGTATCATGGTCTTTAATTTATTTCTTTTTTAATAGCCCACGGAACTCTACTAAGGCCAAAAAAAGGTGTGAAAAAATGGAAAATCCGATTTTTCAAAAATTGTAAGGGGGGAGCCCATAAAAATTTCGAAAAAATTTAAAAAAGCTGGTATGAAACTTTGTTATAGCTCTAGAAACATGAAAGAAAACACCTCCCCCGTCAAGATAAAATAGTTTTTGGCCATTTTATGCAGGTTTTACCGAAAAAAAGGTGCGAAAAAATGGAAAATCCGATTTTGCAAAAAGTGTAAGGGGGGAGTCCATGAAAATTTCGAAAAAATTTATTTTCTGAAATTTAACAAGAAAGGAAGCTAGCTTCGGCAAGCCGAAGCTTATGTACCCTTGCAGTCATTAAATATGTCAAACAAAATACATAAAGGCTAACAACATCGAAGCTATGACGATTTTTCTATTATTTACCATATTGTTCATATGACAGCTATATGATATAGTCGTCCGATTTTGATAAAATTTAATATGTAACTCAAGACTCATTAGAAAACTCTATATTCCAAAAATCATGATTGTCTGATGAAAAACAACGAGGTTATAATTTTATTTCCGTTATTTCTATATAGATTTTTCGATCTTTCCTATGGCAGCTATATGATATAATACTCCGATTTTTATGAAATTTTTTTCTCGATTTAAGAGTATTTCAAAAACTTGATGTTCCAAAAATCATGCTCGTGGCATTAAAAACAACGACATTACAATTTTTTTCCATTATTTATATATATATTTTTTGATCTCTCCTATGGCAGCTATATGATAGAGTTATCCGATTTTGATAAAATTTAATCCGAAATTCAATAGCAGTTAGAAAACGCCATCTAGAAGGAATCAAGTCGATCTGATCAAAAACAACGGAGTAAGAATTTTTTATTTCATTCTCTTGTATGGGAGCTATCCGATATAGTCGGCCGATCCGGCTCGTTCCGACCTATATACTGCGTGCAACAACTACACAACTTTTGGGAAAGTTTCAGCGAGATAGCTTTACAACTGAGAGACTAGTTTACATAGAAACCGACAGGAGGACAGACGGACAGACAGACAGACAGATAGACGGACAAACGGACAGACGGACAGACGTACAGACGGATTTGGATTCTGATCGTGATGCTGATCAAGAATATATATACTTTATGGGGTCTGAGGTGTTTCCTTCACTGCGTTGCAAACTTCTGACTGAAATTATAATACCCTTTTGCTCTGCAAGGGTATAAAAAAGCTGGTATGCAACTTTGTTATAGCTCTAGAAACATGAAAGAAAACACCTTCCCCGTCAAGATAAAATCGTTTTTGGCCATTTTATGCAGGTTTTACCGAAAAAAAGGTGCGAAAAAATGGAAAATCCGATTTTGCAAAAAGTGTAAGGGGTCCATGAAAATTTCGAAAAAATTTATTTTCTGAAATTTAAAAAAGCTGGTATGCAACGACATAGCTACGCCACCTGGGAGGCAGATGGTGTGCGAACCTGCTTTTTTCTATGTAAGGTTTAAAGCAAAACTAAAAGGTTGTAGGTCTTTAGTTCTCCTAATAACATCAAATAATAAGGTTCCTGCCATGAATGAATGTAACGTATTTTTACGTACACTGTTATATTACATTTGTACTTTTTTAAAACCTTAATTTTAGTCCGTGCCGTTATTAAAGTCCGGACACAAACCCTCGCTGAGATTGTTTGGTTACGCGATGGGTAAGAAGGAGGAAGCTATTGCGCGGGAGCCTTATTTTGATCCCAACTGCTGGATAACACCTTCTTATGGCAGTCATATGATATAGTCGTTTTTACGAAATTTTATTTAAATTTAAGAGACCTTAAAAAACATTATTGGAATCAAATAAAAACTCGCTTACCCAAAATCGGAGTCGTGAAGTTGCATTGTGTAAGTAACACTACATTTTTTTAGAACCTTAAAAGATATCTCCCAACGACATAGCTACGCCACCTGGGATGTGAGGTTTAAAGAAAAAAAAAAATATAATTTAAATTTATATGACCTCCCCCAAGGGGAGCTACCCGATAAAATCATCGAATCCGGCCAGTTCCGACTTAAATACTGCGTGTAATAACCACTTAAGTTGTGGAAAAGCTTCATCGAGAAAGCTTTAAAGCTGAAAGACAAGCTTACAAAGAAACAGACAGACGGACAGTTGGCGATGCTGACCAAGAATATATATATTGTATGAAGTCTGTGGTGTGTCCTTAACTTCTGATTTAAAATTTTAAAGTTTTTGTTCGAGTTTTCTTTTCGAAGTGGTCCCTAAACAAAACCTATGTTTTCTCCGGAGCGGAAAAAGGAGAAGTCTTGATGCCAAACAATTATTACAGTCGAATCCCGATAAGTCGTACCCCGCTAAATCGAAAATCGCGATAATTCGTAAAAAATTCTGTTCCCTTGAAAAAAATCTTGATTAATCGAATTCCCGTCTAATTCGTAAAAAAAGTGATCCCTTTGCCATTTAGAATTATCGGGACTCGACTGTATTTACCTAACTCGGTCTAATTGGCTTCAAGATAGTAAGGATTTGTTTTCCCTACTTTCTGAACCTACAATACTTCAATATTAATTAATATTAATATTAACTTAAAGGCAACGTTGCGAAATATAAAAATTGACCGAGTTACACTGGTTCAAGCTACATTTACGAGTGATTTTTTCTGCGTATGCGCACTTTTCTTTTTTTTTTTGTAGGTAAAAGCGCAAATTTACAAATCTTTATTTGTGGTATTTTTAGTTATTTATTTATTAATTAAAATTATTTTGTTTTTTTACATAAATAAAAAAATGGCATAAGCTTTGATTATTTTTATTTTATCTTTCGGCGATGATTAGGACTGTTATAGGGGACAGCAATATAAAATGAATTGAAAAAATTAAACGTCGTTGTTTTTTATGACGAGTATGATTTTTGAAATTAATTTTAAATTAAATATCATTAAAATCAGACGAATGTAACGTATAGCTCTCATAGGCACAAACGGAGAAATCATACAGAATGAATAGGAAAATCTACAAAGCTTTGACGTTGTTAAACTGTAATATATTTTCCCCGATTTTTTAAAGTAAAATTTAAGGTAAAATCTACTTACTATTATATTCCATCAGCTGCTCTAAAACTGGATGTGCGCGGGAATGTCAAACTTTGTATCACGCTTAGGCGGCCCAAAAACTGTCCAGCGATTGGATAGCTCGGCACCAAATCATTGGCCGCCCTTTCTATTTGTGTTCTCTGGCCTTAAGAGCAAAGAGAAAAATCAAGAGAACCAAATACTTGAGAGCAATTCGACTATGATTTTTATATTTTTAAAAGGCAGGCATGGTAAAATAAGTATAAGGTGTCTCGTCGGCTGACCAATCGTTCGTGTTGAGTTCCTTAACCTTCGTGTGGCTCTCTTAGTTTGCTTGGGTTCTCTGAGAGAGTTCCCCACCGGTTTTTACGGATTTAGAAAACGTTTTCCCTGTTAAGTCTGAAATCACATCAAACTTAAAAACAGAAGTTTCACTATGGTTGGGGAAGTTGTAGGGGGCGCAGTCTTCAGTTTACTTGTCTTCAATTTAAGCCCATTTTGATACCGTAAATGTGTTACAACCTTAAGAAAGGTCTTAACCCTACGGATCTGTGTTTTTCGAACTGAAACACACAATTTTTTAACGTTAACCCTTGTGCGCAAAGGAAAAATTGTATAATTGCAGCAAAATGTTAAGCAAGGCGAACAATATGGGAGCGAATTCAAGCCCGTGCGCCGCAATGGGGTTAGACAACAACCGATATTGCTGTTTCATTCGCTCTCATCTGAAAACACCCTTTTGCTCACTCTCACTGCACGCATTGTTAAAGGACTGTCGGACCGACGAGACCACTTTATACTCTGCCAAGAAGGTCTATCTTATTTATTTTATAACACAAGCAGCTTCAGTGGAAGTGGACTTGGAAAGTGGAATTGGAATCAGTGACAATTTGAACATCACTACGCAGTGGTGGTGTGGGTCGCAGTCCACGTGCGCGTGCTGAACTTAAAGTGCCCTATGTCAACATTATGCTGCATAACTTCGCAAGGCTTTGAGCCAGAATGATTTCGATCATATGCCGGCCATATTTCGTTGCAAAGACTTATTGCAAACGAAAAATTAATATTTTTGCGCCCGGGTGGTCGGGGATCTCAGGGCTGTGCTGTATTTAATTTCGCACACACTTGCCGAGTAAAAATGTTAATGTCAGTTTGGTGCCTACTGTAAATAAAGTGCCTGTGACTAAGCTACGCTAACACCGAAACACAAAAATGTCATAATTTAAGTTTTATACAAAAGAAAAAAATGTCAGTGTGTCGTGAACCAGAGGAACGGGAAATCCGTAAACCCAATTAATGTGACGCAGTAAAATTTGTAAATTTTCGGAAGTGCCATAAGATAGTATATTAAGATTTATTCTTTAAATAGCTAACATTAAAAGGGCTTTTAAAAGCAGTGTTCGTTGCAAAAAGCCCAAGAAGAACAACTTAGAAATATATGATTTAACCGGGTTCTATAAGACAAAGTGAGTATACTGCCTACACCGAGCAACTTAACGACAGCAATTCGAATTTCGAACTCCCCGCATAATAGTCATAAACTGTTTCCTTTTGCCACGTCGTTTGGCATTGTTTCTTCCAAAGCAGTGAGACTCTCAAGCCTGCCTCCTGATTCATCGTGGTCTGTGTTGCTGGTTGCTGGACTGGTGGTGCATACAAGCATTGGTTGCGACAGGTGCACTTGCCACGCGAGAATATTTCTGGTGCCCAGGCAGAAATCGGAACTGGAATCGAAATTCGCGCGGCGCGGTAGTGGAGACTGGGCATCCCCCCCGTGCCCAGTCTCCACTACAAGGGGGATGTGGTATGGGGGATGGGGGATAGTGGAAATATCTCATCAGTGGCTGGCCAAAAGGAGTTGGAGATCGTGTATGAGATGGCTTGCACTGGACTGGTTTTCCATACGCATGTGCTTGTATATCCGATGCGTGTGTGTGGACACAAATGCAATAGCAACAATAATGCACTGCCAGGCGAAGTATCTCAGTACGAACTCCTAAATCTTCGCAGGCTGCGATCCACAAAATCGTGTATTCACATTTCTCTTTTCTCAAATATTGAGCAATATCGTTATCGGGTATTACCTTACGCTTTCTAGTATTCCCTTGGGTCAAATGATAGTGGTACACACATATATACAAGACACATACATACATATACAATTCAAGTATTTGCTTTCGGTGCATATTTCCCATTGTCTTTTGGTTTTGTTTTCGCGTCGTTTAGTGGTGTCACTTTGGAACGCCATAAATTCTTGCCGCTGAACAGACAGGAAAGGAATAGTTGCATCCACAGCCTTTATAATAGGGTTCACGGTTACATCAAAGAAACAATCAAAGGCAACAACAATGATACACACCCCGCCCCATCGCCTTTGTAGACTTTTTCTCAAAGGCTGGTGGTGCAAACGCAAAGTCAACAGCCTCATATCCAACAATGCTCCAAAAATAAAAAGATAAATAGATAATAGAGAAGCGTAAACATAAAATAAACCAGGACTTAATGAGAGACTAAAGTCTGGAGGGTATTTACTTTATGCTAGTATTTGTGCTTCTTAAAATAAATTTAAAATGGTTAATATGATTTTATACAAGGAGTTTTAAATAATTCTAAGCATTTCAATGGAACAGATGGGATAAAACAGCTATGTTCTAATGTCTAGTTCAGTAAAGAAATGTCCTTGTTCACTGTGCGACTTACAGTCTTGCAGTTAATAGAACTACGTATGCAAGTGTACATTATCAACAGCGCCAGTATCTGCAATAGTCATTTATTGGCAGAAATACAGTATGCACTTAAAAAAGATTCACAGCGCTTACCCATTTGCACGCACGATCATTAAGTTCAACTTGAGGAGTACGTACGGGGAACATGACAGGTTGTTTATCCAGTTCTGTCTGAGAGATCTGGCAAAACTGGCCCACAGACAAAATTAGCAGCAGCGAACTAAACAAGAAAGAAACTCTGCTTTTGGGGCCGAAGCTTTAAATACTCTTCCTCCCAAAAGTCCATATAATAATCGTAAGCTTACTTACTTAATTAGAAAAAATAGATTTCTCACAATGTTATAGCATATACAAATTACACAGTTATAACTGTATAACTGTTATAACTGTATAACTCTATAACTGTAATTTTTGTACATGTAAGGTTCTTCTTGTTCTGGAAGAGCACTACATTTAACACTAATAGAAAAATATTTACAAAGTTATTTAGTTAAATTCCAAAGCATCCTTACGCAAGAGTACAGATCTTGCAGGTATATATATCTAATAACAAACTGCAGCGAAAAACATGTTTTGGGTTATATGGAAAACGTCCAAGTCCACACAGCCATGTTGCAAATTGCGTCGATACGCCGGGACTACAGTCGACGGGAGAGAAGCTCGGAAAACTAGTTGTATTGTCGACGCTAATGCTGTTGCTTTTTTTAAGTCGCTGCAACGAAAAGCAACAACAACACACTCGAAATAACAACAGGTGAATGCGAATATGAGTTATCCAACAAGAGTAAAACTAAAACGTGTGCTATGTGGTTACATACAGCAGAAAAGGCCGAAATTAAAACTAACAAATACTAAACTTACCAAATAATGAAATCATTTTTTACCCCAAAAAGTATGTATATTCCTGATCTCCATCATCATCACCTTCACGGTCTACCACAAAAACTAGTCTTCCACTTTTAAAGCTATTGTGCTAAAATGTTGCTTAAAATCTTGCAGTTATTGCAGATAGTACCTATATAGATATGACGGAACGAACCAGGTCGGTCGACTGTAGCTCTTATAGAAAAACATGATTTTTGGAAGAAGGATTACCGAGTATTAAATTCAAATTTTAAGTATAAATAAATAATTAACTTTATCATATATCAGTTAACATTTTTGTTCTATTAATTCTACATGATATCTTGAAACTTAATTTGTAGTTTAACTTCGATCTTTCCCAGGAGACCTACAAACCTTTTCGTTAAAGTTAAATATAATATGATAGACAAGTTAAACAAGAATATAAGCTAGCTTCCGCGAACCGAAGCTTATATACCCTTGCAGTCATCAAATATGTCTGATGAAAAACAACGATGCTATAATTTTATTTCCGATATTTCTATATAGATTTTTCTATCTTTCCTATGACAGCTATATGATGAAGTTATCTGATTTTGATCAAATTTAATCCATAGTAGTTAGAAAACACCGTCTAGAAGAAATCAGTCAATATGATCAAAAACAACGGAATGATAATTTTTTTTTCAATCTTCCCTATGGGAGCTCGCCCGATCCGGCCCGTTCCGACTTATATACTATTCATATATTATATACTTCATATATACTATTCAGATCGTAATGCTGATCAAGAATATATATACTTTATGCGGTCTGAGGTGTCTCCTTTACTACCCTTTTGCTCTGCAAGGGAATACAAAAAATAAAGAAGTGATATTAAGTACACTTTTTCGCTGACTGCTGATTAAATAAACAAATTACTATAGGTTTTTAATGACTGCAGGATATACAAATAAGTTAGCTTAATTCAATCTCAATATGATATTGACGTCAAAATGTCAAAGAGAAGTCGTGAAAAATTAAAAAGAACGCCATGCGCTGCGTTATCGTAAGTAAAACCCACTATATAGTAAATTAGTTTATGTGAAATAAAAACTGTTTTCGCTTTCTATGGACGTAATATTGGAGAATCTTAATTTTTAATCGCAATATGGAAAAGAAATTTGTGATTAGTCTAGCCTTTTAAAAGACTTCAGTTCTCACTTCAAGGGCAATAAGCTTTTGCCTGACAAATCAAGCTTCCTTACTTCTGCACTCAACAAAGTATTCGAAGCCATATTCCATTCTTTGTATAGAATAATTCTTTTGCAGCCGAAGTGTTATGTCATTGCACTTAAGAGTGTGGAAACAAACGCATCGTCTGTTGGTTAAAAGCAGAATGAACGGAGGAGTTGATTCAAATAGTCTGGCAAACAACACAGCTTTTGTATTCGATCTTAAATTGGTCGGACCCTTGCCACTGACTCCAACATTTCACGGTTGACATCATCAAGAACAAATGATATTACAATTCCGATTTTTAGTTAGATAACATACTTATTACAAAATGCCTGTTGAACATCCTTCGTTTTCATAAGTTACAACCAAAGATTAATAAGTAAAAAATAAAATGTGGGTCAATGAATGGTCCAGGGTGTCCGGACCCTAATGCACTTGAAAGAAAATTACTAAAAACTTAAATAGTTTCTAACCATTTAAATGTTTGACTAATTTTTATTTTTAATAGGGAATTTTGCCTAGCTCCTTCGAATCCGAAAAACGTTCTACATAAGCTTATAATTTTTTTCGCAAATTTGTTATGTACTGATTAAAAAGCCAGCAGTTTTTTGCAGTGCATTGAAATGTATCAACTGCAGGAGCGAACGCCACTCGCCACTGAAAATACCGTTTTTTTAAATCAGATTTGAATGATCATGTATGTATCATGTATGTATGTATGTATGTATACATATTTGGAAACTACTCGTATACAAAGCGAATACCATTTTTTTAAATTTTAACCCATTATACTTCCAATTTTTTCTATGAGAACTTCGTATATAGTTTACATATGTCGTTCGATCCAGCTTACATTCCATCCGCAGTAGCAACAAGACTTTTGGCAAAGAGGGATAACTGTAAAACTGGGGTAAAAACAGACACATGGACAGATGTATGTATGTATGTGTGCACATGCTTAGATCGATTCAGATGGAGCCGCTGGTGCAATAATATACAGTCGAGTCCCGGTAATTCGAAATGGCAATTATCGCGATTTTCGATTTAGCGGGGTACGAATTATCGGGATTCGACTGTAGTAACTTTTTGGGTTCGAAGGTCCTTCTCTGCGCTGCGAACTTTTGACTTGAACTACAATAGCCGCTACGAGGGAAGAGAAATATACCCATATTCGAGAGTTTATGCATATGCAGAGCAGATGTGCTTCAGATGGTATTTATAAGCAGTCTTACCTCATTGTCAATCGTTTTAAGTCTTTTGACTTTGGGACAGAGTGCAGAAAACTCTTATGTTTACGTATACCCTTATTAAGGAAGGATAACAAGAAACGAAACTAGCTTCTGTGGGCCGAATACATCGAGTAAATCACATCACAAATATGTATGTATATAGTAACAAGATTTGTATTCCCTTGCAGATGGTATTATAATTTCAGTCTGAAGTGTGCAAAGCAGTGAAGGAGACATCTCAGACCACATTAAGTGTATACATATATTCTGGATCAGCATAGCCACTTGATCCGATCTAGACATATACATATATAGATATTCGATTACCAAATTCCAAGTGAATGGCATTTTTTGGTTGGTTGTCAAAGGAGTGAAGGAATTAAGTGCTTTGCTGCTCGGTGATTTAATCTAAACCTCTTTTGTCGTTGCAAATTTCCGTCCTTTCATAGATGTCTATAGTTCTGGGGACAAAAGCAAGTCACATGGGGTCAAATCCGGTAAATATGGTGACTGAGGCATGATTATGTTGTTGTTTTTTGCCAAAACCTTTTACAAACCAAAGCTCTGTGAGTAGTGGCATTATTGTGATGCATAACTTCCAGATAAAAACTCCTGGTGCCCCACGCCATAGCAAAACTTTGACATTTTATAAAACTTGGCGTGCTTTTTTCGTTGTTAGGTCTTCTGGCCACTTCCATTCGAAAGATTTACCCATTTACCCATGATTCGTCACCAGTGACCAGTGACCAGTGACCCTTTTAAGTAAATCTCTGTCGTCGTCGAGGTCAACAGCACTTGAACGATGCTCATGCGATGGTTCCTGTGCTATGTAGTTATTGCATGCAGTATAAAATTTCGGACTGGATCGGACGACAGTATCGGATAGCTCCCATAGGAGAGATCAAGGGTATACAAGTGTCGGTTCGCCGAAGCTGGCTTCGTTTCGTGTTTATCATAAACATGACATAGGAAATATAGAGGTTTTTGACCATTTTTAATTTACAAATTAAATTTTATAAAGGTGTTGTTAAAATAACTGCTCGAATGGCATTTTCTTATAGAAGAAATATAAGCAATTTAATTGCATCCGTTGAAGAACCAGACTATGAATAAAAAATTCCGTACAATAGACTTGTGATGAGTTTCTTTTTATCAACCCAAGATTTAACTGAAATGCTAGCTTTCCTTGTTATTTTTCTTACTTGGTCCATCCATATGGTGGGCCCGAATAGCATCTGTTGATTTTATTGCTATTGGATTACAAAAAATGTGTCCACTCGGTCAGCCAAGAAATATAAAATGTATGATTTTTTGTCCAGTCTTGATATCGACAGCAGCGACCAAAGAACTGAAGTTTAATGGTCCCATTGCGGAATCGTTTTGAGTAATTTTGTAAAAAAGGGGGAATCGCTTACTCAGTATCTGTTTTAGTTTTATACCACTTAGTTACATACATATTATTATTTATATTTTGTTTGTTTGAAGGCAAACCTTCTTTTGTTACTATTATTTTTTTTCCTATAACAGCTGTATTTTCTAATAGTTCGATTTTTATAAAAATATTTTCTTGATTTATAGAAGGTAATGAAACTTGAAACTTAAACCGAAAGTCAAGATTCCTATAAAAACGTCAACTGGAAAAAATCAATTATAAGAAACTAAATATACCATATTTTCCGTTTTTCGATAAGAACTTTTTAACACTTTTTCTTATATCATTTTTATACCCTTGCAGAGCAAAGGGTATTATAATTTTGGCCAGAAGTTTGCAACGCAGTGAAGGAGACACCTCAGACCCCATAAAGTATATATATTCTTGATCAGCATCACGATCTGAGTCGAAATACGTCTGTACGTCTGTCCGTCTGTCCGTCTGTCCGTCTGTCTGTCTGTCCGTCTGTCCGTCTGTCCTCCTGTCCGTTTCTGCCTAAACTAGTCTCTCAGTTTTAAAGCTATATTGCTGAAACTTTCCCAAAAGATGTGTAGTTATTGCACGCAGTATATAAGTCGGAACGAGCCGGGTCGGCCGACTATATCGGATAGCTCCCATACAAGAGGTCAAAAAAATAAAGGATAAAAAATTATTACGCCGTTGTTTTTGATCAGATCGACTTGAATTCTTCAAGATGGCGTTTTCTAACGGTTATTAAATTTCGGATTAAATTTTATCAAAATCGGATAACCCTATCATATAGCTGCCATAGGAAAGATCTAAAAATATATATAGAAATAATGGCAAAATAATCATAACGTTGTTGTTTTTTATTCCACGAGCATGATTTTTACAACATCGACTTTATGAACTACCCTTGAACCGAGAAAAAAATTTCATCAAAATCGGACGACTATATCATATAGCTGCCATATGAACAATAGTCGAAAATATGGAAAATTAATAGAAAAGTCGTCATAGCTTCGAGGTTGTTAGCCTTTATGTATTTTGTTCGATTTGTTTGATGACTGCAAGGGTATATAAGCTTCGGCTTGCCGAAGCTAGCTTCCTTTCTTGTTTGTCCTTCTGTTAGGGAATATTCTAGCTTAATTTTATTTCATTATATTCTAATTTATTTAGTTCAAGTGTTGCTTATTTCAAAATGGCCTATACATTCGATTTGGCTGGGGCTTGGGCTGCGATTTATCGGCTTCTGCATTTTCCTCACCAATAAATAAAGTTGAAGGAACTGAGTTGGATTTTTAGAGAATTGGAAAATAATAAACTCCGACCCCTGCCAAAATAAATTCATCTGAAAGCAATTATAGTATTTTTCAGAAAGTGAAAAGAAAAACATTGGCCAGCTCGATCTGTTTAAATCCGTGTAGGAGGATATGGTAGAGTATATAAGTTGACTTTTTCCCTCTTGGCAGTGTTTCCTACATTTAAGGGCATCACAAAATTGTCGTATTTAAATTTATCAGAATTGTAAGCCAATTTTGAAACTTAGGAATAAGGTTTTGATTTTGGAGAACTTCTAAACGAAACAAAGTAAAATCAGCAACTAAGTCAAATGCGAGACGCCGAATCATAAGGATTGGAATAATGATTTTCATTAGAATAAGAAGTAAATATATCGGCCACTATCATACTAACACCTTACTTAGGAATCTGCTATACATTTTGGAAATAATATTTTTTAATTCGTTCAATTGCAGGGATGGCTTTGACAAATATACAAGAAAGGCGCCAACACCCGTTTTCATATTGAACGTGATTAGACATCATAAAAAGTGGGTAAGTAAAATGAATCAATAAAAAATCGGCCTTCGAAAAAACCACCACTACCATCGGATGGTTGAGAATCTTGGATGATGAACAATTTAAAAAGGACTTACTGTGTTTGAATCTAGAAATCCATATAGACAGCATGCAAAAGTAGGCAAGCCGAAGCTTATATACATATAGTCATTGAATATGTCGAACTGAAAGGGAATTAAAAAGAATATTTAAATTTATTTGCAAGTTCTTCATTTCTGTCTTTTAGTTCGTCGGTGTACGCAATAAAATTAGGATATTTTTAGTAGGTACTATATGTAAAAATGTCTCCTTTACAGAATGAATTTTATTGATATAAAAACACAACATTTATTTACGGTCAAGTGGCTTAAAGTAATAAAAATCCGAGCGCATAGTCACGTACTATTATTTCAGCGGTCTTCTAGATATTTAACAAGTTCGGTATGCAACTGCTACATGGATTATATTTCAAGAAAGCTTATAGGGTCAAACTTTGACATGACCATTAAGTTCCTTGGCGATTATTACACTTGTCGCACCCCATATGGCTAAGTACAGTGCTACTCCCCTTGTAGATTACTTTGTCTTCAGAAACCCCCAATGTCTGGCTTAACCTCATTGGAGATGTACTTATTTTGTCAACTTTTCCTTCACGTAGATGCAATGAAATTTTGTGGCTTATTGTTCTGGCTGGTTGTCTACCATATTTTCACATAAATAAGAAGAGCTTCTAAAAGGGGATAAAGTTTTCTTAACACCATACTTGTTTTAGGATGTAAGGATTACAAGTGTTTATACCCTTGTTCGTCTAACCGCCTTTCGGTTTCTATGAAAACAAGTCTGCCAGGAAAGATCAGAAAATCTTTTTGAAATAAGTGAAACAATAATTATTACTTTGTTGTTATCAAAAAATTCATGTTATCGAAATTGTTATCGAAAGCATCAATTTTTCTGTCTTCTAACAACTTACAAATTTCACATTAAATTTTATGAAAATCGGATGATTTGTCAAACCAAATACATAGAGGCTAAACAACATCTATATGATATAGTACTATATGATATATTACTTATATGATATAGTACTTATAGAGCTGTATAATATAGTCCGATTTAAATATAATTTAATTCGTAATTCAAGGGTCGTTAGAAAACTTTATATTCCAAAAATCATGATAGCTGACTGAAATTGTAAAACCCATTGCTCTGCAAGGCTATTGAAAGAGTACCTTAAGATCTGTTATATAGAGTTTCAAATTCCCATTTAAGCTTTTTCTGAAATACACGACTTTTGTAAAGTATCTATAGTATCAAACAGAAAGACGGACAAATGACATATCTGGATCTAGACAGATGGCGATGCTGATCTAAAATGTGTGCGAGATATTCGTATACTGCATGGAGATGGAAGTTTTCCTCAATGCCATTTGCTGACTGAAAATTTAATAACCACTGCGCGGGTATAATAAACAGACACCTGGATAACCCTTAAGTTATGTGAAAGGATGTTTACGAGTCTTCTATGGGAATGCACGGTGATAGATAGAAATTCACAGACATAAGCAGGCATACATAATACATAAGCCTGTCGGCGCGGTGGGTGGAAGTCCGGGAAGTCTGGACTGGCGGATAAACGGAGCAGAAAATGTATTCCTTTGTAAGCTAGGCGCGGTCCAGTCGGCCTTTTGTTTGCGGCTTTTTGACCAAACAAGTGCACCATCAACAAACGAACAATATACACACAAAGCGCATTCAGTAACAAAACATTCATAAACACAAAGGTACAACTCTCTTTGAACTGGGATTTGAAAGACTCCGTGGATACGTTCACAGGCCCAAGTGGACAAAAAGGATCTGACAATTCTTCCTGACTTTATGTCAGCTCTGAACCATATATGTTAATTTTAGATTAAAGCAGGTCTTTTACTACACTTATACTGGTCAAAATACACCCGAAACACCCATTTGGCTGGCTTCCTTTCTTGTTGGATATGAAGTTTTCTAACGACCCTTTAATTTCGGAATAAGTTTCATAAAAATCAGACAAGTGTATCATATAGATGTCATAGAAACAATTGATAAAAATATATAATAGTAATAGAATAGTCATAGCTTTGATATTCACATCATTTATATTTTAACCTATCTTTAACCTTTGCTCACTAAGCTAGCTTCCTTTCGCGTTTTGATCCGATTTGTTTCTTTTCGATAAAATCTTATCGAAGTTATCGACGTTATAAATCGATGTTTGTCAAAAAACAGTTCCTCCATGATAAAAGACAATCTCCTTTACCATCCCGTTGTTTCCTATGGGAGATATAGTCGTCCGATATGTACTACCTGCCATAAATACACACTTTTTGGTATAATATCAGTAAAATTGGAGAGAGAGAGAGAGACAGACGTCAGATGGTGATGCTGATCCAGAATATATATTATATATTTCATGGGTATTTTGTTTTGCAAAATATTATTATCCTCTGTAAGGGAATAAAAAGAGATCGCAACTTTTAACTCGTATCAGTTCAATTTGCAAAGTGCCAGGCGGTTTAAAACGTCTGCAGGATTTCGTAGAGGCCATTTGGTCCCTTTGGTCCTTTCGAACCGTATTCGTATTCATTTTTAATGCCAGCACGTGTTTGAGCAGCCGCATTAGACCTACTACATCTACTCGTAAACAATGCTGGCCGCAATCAATAAACCGGCCACATGTCATGAGAAGGTTAGAACCTCAATTGAAAATTCATTATTGCACTTGGGGGTTTTTCGAGTGTTTTGTGCTTCTTTGCGACGCGGGGGAAATAATATTTATTGCTTGCACCTTGATACACCCACCAATCAACCAGGTGGATACACGCCTGTATAGGGGCCACAGTTGCCCCGGAAGGATGTTCAACAGGAAAAGGAACCAGAAGTAAAGCTACACATCTATATGTAGTTTAACACAAAAAGGAACAAGAACTAAAACTATATAGATGTGATGATCTACTTCTTGTTCCTTTTCCATTGGTTAAGAGTACTAATATGAAATGTATAACCTTGTATTTTACACTCAAGCTTAATATATTTCCTATGTTATACAAATACATAATTTAATTTTATATAATCTATTTTGTTTAAATTATACGGCTTAGTACAACTATCCCATTGCTTTTACCTTTGCAGAGAGTTTTATGATTTCAGTCATAGTTTGCAGTATATAACTCTGAAAGGTCTGGATCGGACGACCATATCGGATAGCTTCTATAGGGGAGTTCGAAACAAAACAAGAAAGGAAACTAACCTCGTCGATGTTATAATATTTCCCATTAAATATACCCCTATATTATAATTTCAGTCAAGTTTGCAACGCGGTAAAGTAGACATATCTGATCTCCTGAAGTATATATGTTCTGTATAAACCATCTAACCGATCTATTCATATACAGATAAATAGCACAAATCAGACAAAGAGAAGTAATATCGTATATGTTAACGAAACCCAAAGACTTCCGAATAAATGATAGAGTGATTTTATAATGTATTAAGTAGAGTATATATTACAGAAATACTAGGCAGTTATTAAGCGGTTGAACTATGTTTAAATCTATACATAAATAGTTCAACATTTTTAAAAACGATCTTTTTTTTAGAAACTGGAGATCTTTTTCGTTTGTACTTGCTGCTAAATCCTTTTTTAAGTTCTATCGCTTCAGACCATTGGCTTATTTTTCAAGAATCCTTGGAGGTAGAGTTCAAACTTCTGGATTCCTGATCACAAAACATTAGAAATTTTCAAGTTTCCCATTAGGTTTTTTCATCAAGTTCTACTCTATTTATTTAAGTTTCGTCCCAAGTACGTGTTTTCAAAATGTAATCTATTATTTGAAGAATAAATGGCTCAGTTTTTTTGCAACTAAGGATGAGGGATTTTATGAGAGGGATTTCATAAAAATATCATCATAAATTAGTTGAAATAAATCGGTTAATTCTAACCATAAAACAAGAAAGGAAGCTAGCTTTGGCAAGCCGAAGCTTATATACCCTTGCAGTCATCAAATATTTCGAACAGAATACACAAAGGCTAAACAACATCGAAGCAACGACAACTTTTCTATTAACTTTCCATATTTTTGACTATTGTTCATATGGCAGCTATATGATATAGTCCTCCGATTTTGATGAAATTTTATTTGTTATTCAAGAGTCGTTAGAAAACTCTATATTCCAAAAATCATGATTTTCTGATGAGAAATAACGATGTTATCATTTTATTTCCGTTAATTCTATATCGATTTTTCGATCTCTCCTATGGCAGCTATATGATATAGTTGTCCGATTTTTATGAAATTTTTTTTATAAATCAAGGCTAGTTAAAAAACTTGACACTTAATAAATGATAGTCGTGTGATGAAAAACAATGACGTTATCAATTAATTTCCATTAATTCTATATATATTTTTCGATCCCTCCTATGGCAGCTATATGATAGAGTTATCCGATGTTGATAAAATTTAACTCGAAATTCGACAGTAGTTTATAAACACCATCTGGAAGAAATCAAGCCGATCCGATCAAAAACAACGGAGTGAGAATTTTTTTTTCAATCTCTCGTATGGGAGCTATCCGATATAGTCGCCCGATCCGGCCCGTTCCGACTTATATACTGCGTGCAATAAGTACACAACTTTTGGGAAAGTTTCAGCAAGATAGCTTCAAAACTGAGAGACTAGTTTACATAGAAACAGACAGACGGACCGACGGACAGACGTACAGACGGATTTCGATTCAGATCGTGATGCTGATCAAGAATATATATACTTTATAGGGTCTAAGGTGCCTCCTTCACTCCGTTGCAAACTTTTGACTGAAATTATAATACCATTTTGCTCTGCAAGGGTATAAAAAGGCTTTAAATTTCATGTTCAATTAACGGATTACTTTTTACTTGACCTATTATATAAATAATTAAACAAAATTATAACGTTGTTGTTTTTTATCCCACGACCAGATTATTAGAACATCGGGCAACTATATCATATAGCTACCATGAATATTAGAACATCGGGAGAAAAGTTTCATAAAAATCGGACAACTATGTCATTTAGCTACCATAGGAAAGATCGAAAAATCCGTGTAGGATTAACGGAATTAACGAAAAAACAAGAAAGGAAGCTAGCTTCGGTAACCCGAAGCTTATATACCCTTGCAGTCATCAATTATTTCCCGTATTTTTATACCCTTGCAGAGCAAAGGGTATTATAATTTCAGTCAGAAGTTTGCAACGCAGTGAAGGAGACACCTCAGACCCCATAAAGTATATATATTCTTGATCAGCATCACCATCTGAATCGAAATATGTATGTACGTCTGTCCGTCTCTCCGTCTGTCCGTCTGTCCGTCTGTCCGTCTGTCCTCCTGTCGGTTTCTATGTAAACTAGTCTCTCAGTTTTAAAGCTATCTCGCTGAAACTTTCCCAAAAGTTGTGTAGTTGTTGCACGCAGTATATAGGTCGGAACGAGCCGGATCGGCCGACTATATCGGATAGCTCCCATACAAGAGAATGAAATTAAAAATTCTTACTCCGTTGTTTTTGATCAGATCGACTTGATTTCTTCCAGATGGCGTTTTCTAACTGCGATTGAATTTCGTATTAAATTTTATCAAAATCGGATAACTCTATCATATCGCTGCCATAGGAGAGATCAAAAAATATATATATAAATAATGGAAAAAAAAATTATAATGTCGTTGTTTTTAATGCCACGAGCATGATTTTTGGAACATCAAGTTTTTTAAATACTCTTAAATCGAGAAAAAAATTTCATAAAAATCGGAGTACTATATCATAGAGCTGCCATAGGAAAGATCGAAAAATCTATATAGAAATAACGGAAATATAATTATAACCTCGTTGTTTTTCATCAGACAATAATGATTTTTGGAATATAGAGTTTTCTAATGAGTCTTGAGTTACAAATTAAATTTCATTAAAATCGGACGACTATATTATATAGCTGTCATATGAACAATATGGAAAATTAATAGAAAAATCCTCATAGCTTCGATGCTCTTTAGCTTTTATGTATTTTGTTCGACATATTTAGTAACGGCAAGCCGAAGCTAGCTTCCTTTCTTGTTTTTATATAGATTTCTCGATCTTTTATATGGCCGCTATATGACAACGTGGTCGGATTTCAATGCAATTTTTTTCTCGAATAAAGGGTTATTAAATAACTCCATTTTTAGAAAATCATGATCGTGGGATTAAAAATAACGACGTTATAATTTTTTTTTCATTATTTATATATATATTTTTTTATCTTTTGTATGGCAGCTATATGGTGGAGTTATCCGATTTTGATAAAATTGTATCCGAAATTCAATAGTGGTCAGAAAACGCCATCTAGAAGAAATCAAGTCGATCTGATCAAAAACAACGGCGTTAGAATTTTTTATTTCAATCTTTTGTATGGGAGCTATCCGATATAGTCGCCCGATCCGGCCCGTTCCGACCTATATACTGCGTGCAATAACTACACACCTTTTGGGAAAGTTTCAGCAAGATAGCTTTAAAACTGAGAGACTAGTTTGGGCAGAAACGGACAGGAGGACAGACGGACATATGGACATACGGACAGACGGACAGACGTACAGACGTATTTCGATTCAGATGGTGATGCTGATCAAGAATATATATACTTTATGGGGTCTGAGGTGTCTCCTTTACTGCGTTGCAAACTTCTGGCCAAAATTATAATACTCTTTTGCTCTGCAAGGGTATAAAAAGGATCAAAGCGTTGTTTTTCGGCAGAAAATCAGAATTTTTCAAATATAGAGATTTTTAATGACTCTTGAACTTCGAATTAAATTTCATAAAAATCGGACGACTATAAAAAACAAAAAAACAAATATTAATTATAAATTTAAGTAACTTCTGCAAGTGAATAAAATGCCAAGGTTCCGTGAACAAAAAGCTTATCATGCTCAAGTTCCTATAATGTATTAATAATTTATGTTCAGAAAATGCGCTCAAAAGATACACATGTCCCATGTGCAATATTCAGCATTGTGGTGCCCTTCAGAAATAAATGATTGTTTTTCCGATACGCTTTGAACTGAACATTTTATTTATAATAATGACTTCCGCTCACTGCGACGGCATCCACACAAGGCCTAGTGTTTGTACTCCGTATCCCTTGTAATAGGCACATACAGATTTGCACATAACGGTTTATATGTGTGTGTGTTGCAGTACAGTTTGAGGCACAAATATTGACTTGAGAACTGTCAAATAGCTTCCGCAAATGTACTTCACCAAACTTCTCTGCGCTTAGAGCGCCTTTCGCCTCGTTCTTGCTCTTATATTTAAATACCAATATTTATAGACCACCTATACGTATGTATGAAAATGGGAAACATAAAAAAATACATCCTGTACAGTCACGGGACTCTACAGTCGTGGCAGAATCCGAAAAAGGGAAACAACAATAAACAAATAAATTAGTTACGGTAAGTGCGGAAGTAAAGCAAGAGGAAACGGTAAAGTCGTCCGACTCGCCCATCAGATACCCATTGCTCAGGTTAACGGTTTTAAAGTCACTGCGTTGCAAACTTCCGACTGAACCTATAAAACCCTCTGCAAGGGTAAAGAAAATAGAATAGAGATAGAAAACTTTATGGGGGGGGGTAAGGTTATAAAAAATTTTTTTTTACATTTTTTTTATTTTTTTTCTGAGTGACCAATATGTCGAGAACATTGTGTACAAATTTTGAGTCAATTAAAGTCAAACTAACGGAGTTACAGCGTTTTAAACAACCGTATTTGGACGTATTTTCACGTAAAAAAATACTTTGAATCGATTTTGCCGAAGACGCTATTTTGAAAGTCGGTGAACATCAGACTTCAAAATCTACTGAACCGATCCTTTTCCAATTTTTAACACAAATTCTCAACATAAATACGCAGGTAATCAGGAATAGTTTTTTTTATTTTTTAATTTTTTTCTATTTTTAAAAAATAAATTAACAGCGATCTTTTAAGCTAAAATTGCACTTTTCACTTTCAAGTGCTCCCAAAAATAGACAAAAAATAAATTAAAAAAAAACTCTTCCTGATTACCTCGGGAAATTCATTATCTTTACAACGCATATCACATTTTATTTTTAAGATGATCCGTTAACGCCCTATGATGTTCACCGCAAAACAACTTTTTTTTTAGGCGCTTCGGAAGATTAACCTCCACAGGCTTATTTCTTAATATTTTTAAATAATTTTTTTTTCTAATACTCTTCAAAAGTTAAACAATAACATGTAATTAAGCTCAATAAAATAAACTTACTCATTTCGCCGCAAAAAAAATCAAACATGGCCCTTTTTTTGGCTTTCCCCTACCTTTCCATTTAACAAATATTTTATATTTTGTTATATATACTATGTTAGTTCTTTAAAAGCAAAGGTTTTGCATTTTTAAGTTATATTGTATTTCAAAGATAACATAATCTTCGTTTTCTTCTTGGTGAAACTAGCTCCTTAGGCGAATAACCTCACTAAATTTTGTTAACAATAATTACAGAGACCGCCGATATGCCGACATGCCGCCCCCTGGAGAAGACCAGTCGAATGAGAAGTATTACTCCGATTTAGAGATGATCAAGCAACTTCAGATTATAAAAAGTCAATTATTCAGTCAAGTAAGTTTTTTGTTATATATTTTTTGAACAAAGTTGAAGAGTTACTTCAAGTTACTTTTTTTGTTGGAAGGTATATTACCCCTTTACTAGATTAATATATAAAAATTATATAAAACAAGAATTATGCTAGAATTTTAATTGGCCTGAAAGGTATTGGACCTACTAGAAGATGAAAAAACAATTTTGGGACTTAAATACTCGTACTATACTTAAAATTCTGAATGTTAATTTTGAGAGAGGTTTCGGATATGGATAGATCAACTTTTTAAATTATAATTATACATTTGCTTATCAAGAATACATATGATTTATGTTGTTCACTTTACATAAATATCACTCACAATATATTATTATGATGTAGCGTTAACTGAATTGCATTGTGATTGTCGAATATCGTGTCTTTAAAGATTTTAATTGTTTTTAAAAAACAAGAAAAACACGATGTTATAATTTTATTTAAAACTGAGAGACGATTTTAAAGTGAAACGGACAGACGAACACGCGTATTTCGATTCAGATGGTGATGCTGATCAAGAATTTATTATATATACCTACTTTATGGGGTCTGAGGTCTCCCCTTTTGCAGAAGTTTTGTAAACTTCTCAGTGAAATTATAATGCCCTCTGCATGGGTATAAAAGCTTCATAGCTTCAAAGTGACATAGCTTCGATGTTGTCATCGATGACTTTTAGATTTGAAACTAGCTTAACAGTTGTAATGCCTGCAAGGGTATATCAGCTTCGGCTCGCCAAGCCGGCTTCCTTTTCTGTTTGAACATGACTTTAGGTGTGGCCTGGGCAGGGGCTGTGTTAACAGCTTGAAGGAAAGACCATGTAGGAGGAGGTCTGGGAGAAAGTACAAGCTATTGAAAGAAAGCTTATTGTTAGAGTCCTGAATGAACTGAACAACACAAAGGCTATTCAAAGCTGCTCAGCTGATGAAAGGAATGGGGGGCCTCAAATAAGAAATAACGCTATAGTGGCATACGTACAAAGGAATAGGACCAAATTAAAAATGTAAAGTAGTGTTAAATAATAACATATATATATTATATTTGGATAAAATGGTAACAAAAGTTCAATTTATTTTAACGAAAATAACAAACAAATAAACAGAGTTTTTACAACTTTAAATTAAGTGATTACGTGACTACTTAGTTTATTTTGAACGTGGGTTTTTTCATAAAATTATACTTCACAAATAATACGTGACGCTCGGTACAAAAAAAATACTTCAGCTTGGAAATAAATTTACACGCAAAACTGGCAGAACATTTTAAATTGTTATTTGCGTTTAAGGGGAAACAACAAACAAAAAATAATTTTGCAAAATTATAACATCGTTATATTTATTTTGGAATATAAAGTTTTCTAACTACTTTTAAATTTTGAATTAAATTTCATGATTAATAGAAAAATTGTAGAAGCTTCGATTTTGTTGGTAATTCATGCATTTTCTCGACATTCAAAAATTTGTATTATAATGACCGGGTTACTATTTCATTTATAATAGTATGGTATATATACATAATTCTATACCGAACCAGAGATATCATAAAAAAAACTAGGAGAATACTATATAACTTAATTATATAATAAAGTGCACTTTACCGTACAATTATATATATTCCTGGTCAGAATCATCATAGGACAAGTTTGTATAGAAACAAATTGTCGGAGATCGACTTAGATGAAGATGCTGATGAAGAACCTCCCTGATTCTCTCCCTGAAATTATAATGCAGTCCTTATATGGAGATACACTCCAAGCAAGGCAACTTTTTAGGAGCTCCTAAAATCTATACTCATCCACTATTGAAAAAGAACATTTTCTAAGATCACACCGGAAATACGTTGCAAACTTTCTTGAGAGCATTAATCAAGTGTGTTAACCTTGCAAAGCCACTGCAATATCATGGCATGACAATCTCATACGAAATGGAAAGGAAAAGTACATATCTATATCTTTGCGTGCAAGTATGCAGGCAGAGAACTATGAAGTGATGATATAGGGGAATGGAAATAGGATGGAAAAATTCTATTTTTAAAGGGGAAATTTATGAATGAAAACATGAACACTTCTGAGTCTATAGCATCAGATTTAACACATCTCTTGGTATATATACAAATATGCTGCTGTATATGACATGTATTCTTTTAGGCATCTTTTTAACCATTACAACTGATACCAGGATGTAATTTTAAGGCGTTTTACTGCAAAGAATATCAAGAAAGGAAGCTCATATACAGCAGTAATTAAAAATCTATAATAACGAGAAATCACCTTCCAATAATTTAATATAAAAGTAATGGTAAACAAAAAAGGAGTCATCAAATATGTCGGACAATATGCATAAAGGCTAAACAACCTCGAAGCTATGTCGATTTTTTTTATAAATCAATATGAAAGCTATATGATATAGTCGTTTGATTTTTATAAAAAACTCAATTAGAAATTCAATAGTCATTGGAAAACACTATATTCCAAAAATTATGCTTGTCTGATAATTGCAAATACATTTCTCGATCTTTCCTATGGCAGCTATATGATATAGTTGTCCGATTTTATGGAAATTTTTTACTTGATTTAAGGGTGATTAAAAATATCGATGTTCAAAAAAGCATACTCCTGGAATAAAAAACAACGACGTTATCAATTTTTTGTTATTATATTATTATGTATTTTTCGATCTTTCCCCTTATGCGATTTTGATAAAATATAATCCATAGGAGAGATCAAAAAATATATATTTAAATAATGGAAAAAAATTATAATGTTGTTTTTAATGCCACGAGCATGACTTTTGGAACATCAAGTTTTTTTAATACTCTTAAATTGAGAAAAAAATTTCATAAACATCGGAGTACTATATCATATAGCTGTCATAGGAAAGATCGAAAAATCTATATAGAAATATCGGTAATAAAATTATAATGTATTTAATTTATTTTATGTATTTTGTTCGACATTTTTAGTGACTGCAAGGGTAGCTTCCTTTCTTGTTTTTTTATTACCTTTTTTTACAGTCTCTTGAATTTCGCATAAAATTTTATCATTCGACCGCATTTAGGAAATTCGACTTTATCGCATTTACTACCTGTAACAAACTACAGGACTCGTAGAGCTCCTACGATATAGCATTAGCTTTAAGTGGGAGAAACTGATACAATAAATAATAATTAGATAGTGATACTGCTCAAGAATATATATAGTTTTGCTCACATAAAAATCGATCAGCCAGTTCTGATTGTATAAACCTGACGGGGCCCAAATGCTGAACTCATCTATTATTGTCATAAAATTCATAAATATCGTTGTAAAATGTTTATTGTCTTCGTTCAAGTGATTTAGGTCAGCCCAATATTTTCCGGCGCTTGTGTGGGCTTTTCTTATTTTATCGACGGCCTACGCACTGCCATGCCAAAAAGGGAAATGTATCTATATTATATGGCGACAGAAATGTGTATTATTATTTATGTTCTAATAGTAATTAAAAATTTTAATAACCTAAAAAAAAAAAAATTTTTTTTTTATTCTTAAAATTATCCTTTTTGACACCAAAAATATGTTTATTATTTTTTGCTTTGTTCAAATAGTATGTTTAAAAAATAAGTAGTTGCTTTCGAGTTTGACTCCCACGAAAAATATAAATAAAACTATAAGAAAAGCTTTTTCTTTTACAACATAGTTAGATTGCTTCGGATAGTGATGTTCATCAGGAATGTATATAACTTATAGAGTCTGAGGCGTCTTCTTCTATTTGAAGACTATAAATAATAAATTAATAAACATTAAATTACATAAATCTAATTAGACTAAATCTCTTACTTAAATGGTTTTTCTTTCTAGCTGCCTTCAAATATTTTTCATTCTAAAAATGTCCGGTTAATGCTTTTATTATCTAGTTTTAATGAATTTGAGTGATTCAGTGTAGTTAATTTACATAAAAGGTACTCAAAATTTCCAGGGACTAAGCTTATGTGTGAAAATATGCTTTTAATACGAACCTTTTGAACTTTGATGCTGAAAGATAGTATCTTTTGTTGGGAATCTACCTTGCGGCGGCGGATTTTTTTAAGTATTCAGATATTAGAAGAACCACCCCAGCACCCCAGAGTAGCGAACCCAAACCGGAAAGTTCAGATTCAGATTTCAGTAGATCTATTGCGCAATGACAATATTATTCAGCCCATCATCATCGTCAATCATCCCCTGCTTTTCAGCGAAGTATTGGTAAGATAAACATCACATTAGCGTGATTCCAAGCCGATTAGCTTAGTTAAGCCCAGTCCGAACCTGAACTCCGCAGAAGTTGCCTACTCATTGACAGCTACGGCTGTAAATCTGCTACTCACTGCTACACAATGCCTAAAATATTTCCCCAGTGAGTAATAAGTGCACTTCGACTGGGTGGTCGAGATAAAGAAGCACCATAACCAGTTCATATTTGGTAGTCAAAATACTTTACCATGTACTCAAAGAAAAACAAGTTTAAAAACCAAGTAGAACAAACAAATGTAGACAATTTTATGCTTTGAACTATCTATAAATATCATTGCGATACTTCACGGTATTATGTTATTTAGTCAAAATTTTAAAGTCTGTCCGACTGCCTGATTCATTCTCAACTATTCTCTTAGTTTTTAAGCTATCTCGATACAACTTTTCCAAAATTCGGACGCCTACCCTTGCAGTCATACCAAATGTCCAGCAGAATATATGAATGCGATTCAAAATTGAAACTATATCCATATTTCTATTCATTTTCTGTACTTTCAAAGATTGTTCCTGTGACAGCTATATGGTATAGTCAAAATCGAATAAAAGTATATATAATATTATATATAAATAATGGCATGCTTATGTACTCTTTCAGTCAGTGGCGAATTTAGAAGTTCAATCGGGGGGTTTTCGATTGAAAAAAATTGTTCAGTGTAAATCTAGTTTGTGGAACTTATATGTTAATCTCGGGAATTATCTTTATATCAGTTCATATATATTTCTAATTATTCGAAAATTATAAACGAATAGTTTCAATTCAATTTTACCGCTCTGCAAGTGCAGACCTGCAGGGGTTTGAACCCCAACGTCGTTGTTTTTTATCCCACGACCATAATTTTAAGAACATCGTGTTTTTTAAATACCCTTGAATCGAGAAAAAGTTTCATAAAAATCTTACAACTATATCATAACCCTGGCATAGGAAAGATCGAAGGAATAAATTCTAATGACTCTGAATTTTGGATTAAATTTCATAAAAATCGGATGACCATACCATAAAGCTGTCATATGGACAATCGTTGAAAATATAAAAACTTCGTAGAAAAATCGGCATTGATTCGATGTTGTAGAGCCTTTATATATTTGGTTCGATATATTTGATGACTATAAGGATATATAAGCCTCGGCTCGCCGAAACTAGCTTTTTTTTCTTATTTTAATTATGTAATAGTTTTTAATATTAAATACAAAATATATTTTATTGTGCCACTATTTAGGAAAAGAGCTGGGCTGTACCGAGCATAAGATAAGATTTCTTTTGGAATCGTATTGATGTTGCGGTTGCTATTAAAATTCATTGGCACGCTCCCTTTGTGTCTGGCAACAAGGCTTAATCTGATAAAAATTGAAGGAACCGCAATACCGCAACCACCAGCTGAGACATTCAATGTCGAATTCGAATTCCCAAGCGGCTTTTCCTGTCGCCGAAAGCTGTAACAAAACCGTTAATATTCCAATAACACAAGGTACACTAAAAGTAAGCAGTGACAGTGGGAGGACGCCGGTGGCATGAACGTAGCAAATTACACAGATGACACGCTTTGTCATCGCTTCATTGACTGACTGCTTGGTCCTGGAAGATGACTCTTAGGAAAGTTTTCTTCGCCTTAAACAATTTTGCATTGTCGTAAATTCTAACAAATGCTTCGGGAAAGGGATTTTCCTAACAATGTTTGTTTCAAGTGGCACTAACAGGAAATCGATACCCGGTTTCTTTTTCAAAATGAGTTACGGATACAAAAACAAAAATTTCAAATTAAACCTCTCGGGAAAACAAATTATTCCCGGCGAGAAGCTGGCTTTTAAAGATTTAAATGCTGTACAGATTCATTTATATTTTATTGATGCTTCTCAATTCACAAACAGGCAAGAAATGTATTTAATTTTAATGCAAATAAGATTATTGCCATTTCAATTTTTCCTTCATGACCAAAAAGCCGTGAAATTCAAATGAAATTAAACTCAATTATAACAATGAACTGTTCCGTACTTGTTGCTGTCAATACTTTAAATATACTTTATGTTGGTGGTGTTGGTACAGCATGTATCAATTTTATATACGTAACAAAAAAAAAAAAAATACATACCAGATGCTCCCTATTGGAAAATATTTTTGCAGGAATTTTTCGTTCATTGTTCTTAATTTTATCCCTATCTTTTCAGTGAGATCGAAATCTTTCTATTAGATTTTGAACTATGTGTATATGTTATATCTCCAAATGATACCAATTCTGTTGTGGCAGTGAGTGTATATCCCCCTTTGATTCGATTGAAACGGGGGAAGCGAATTCTATAGGAAACACACCTGTGCTTTTTATTGTTATTCCGTCAGTGGACCTCACAACAAAAAAGGCAAGCGAATAAAGCTCGAACTTGGCTTGATGGCCCTTGTACCACGACATGGAAAAAGGTGCTGCATCTGCACGTGCAGATCATTGAATGGTTTGGGATTACAAATAAATGATTGTGTTTTTCTGGGGAGGAAAGTCGGTGGAAGCCGCAGCGGCTGCTGAAAAGACCGCCACTCAACTTCTGGCTTTATTCTAATTACGAATACAAGCCGCTTCAGAAACAACCCTCGGCCCGCCCACCCGCGCGGCTAATGTCAAGTGCAAATGTCTTGGTCAAAAGCAAAGGTCGCGACGAGATTGCGGGTCGTCAAGATAGAAACGGCATTCGTTTCTTCAATGGCAATGTATTTCATCTTGGACCGCCCATCGTTTGCTGGGTAATTGTTTTTTCTTTCTTTGCACGACAATTTGTAACTTTGTTCCTCCACCTCGACGTCTCTTCCCTTTGACAATTCCACATACTGAGTCCTGCATCCTGAGTCGGCGTCAATTCAATTACGGATTATTTAACGTTCGCACTGCAAACGCACGAAGCTTTCTCATGTAACTTTCTGGCAGGAAATTCAAAAATAGATTGGGGAAATTGAAATATGAATGCAAAACATGACGTGTAGAAATTATTACAGTCGCATATTCAGTATACCTCTAACCTACCTCGGTTAGAAAGCTTTTCAACATACAATGGCATCAATAATTCCTAACTTTTTAAAGACAATTTATTGTTGTTTCAATATTTTTGCCCGCCCATCTCACCCACCATGAGCATAAAGACCTCATTTTAGGCCGAAAACAATGGCGGCTCTAATGATGGGAAAATGCCTGCTAGGGAGCTGCAGTCCTGCTTAGAAGGAGATGATTAAATCTCTGGCAACAAAAGACAAAATAGAATTCAAATTAGAAGCTCATTGTCGATGTTTTGTTGCCAAAGTAGCGCCACATTCAATGTGTTGGGACATCCAAAGCCTATTGTTCCTCTCAGACAATGGGGTCACAAATGAAGAGATGGGATGTACACACATTAGCTGTGACCCACGAAAATGACGTAGATCCAAAGCCTCGACAGTTAAGGCCAAGAATATATGGCAATGAAGCACTGAAGCGATGCACGTTCAATAGCAACCCCTCCAATAATACGTATAGAAATGATCATCAATCGAGGTAATCAATCTTCATCCATTACCAACGCACCCGACAATATACGTCAAACAGGTCAAAAATTGGATATGGTCAGAATTTAAACTCGGGCGACAAGAATCATCAGCGCCACCCCAACTCTACTCACTCTTGCTTCCAATCTTATGTTTTTATACCCTTGCCCTAATACCCTCTTATGATTTCAGTCAAAAGTTTGTATAGTATATATATTCTTGATCAGCATCACCATCTGAATCGAAGTATTTCCTTTGTAATACCCTTTGCTGTCCAAGGGTATTAAAGTAAGTTGAGGGCTTGAGTTGGTCTTGGTTTATAAAGCCTCCCCTTTATAGACACGGTCGCATTTACGCCTTTAAATAAATTTTACGAACCTAGTGCACCCTTGCTACATATAAACTGTGTCTCTCTTTTGAGGCTCATAAATGTTTGTGTATATATGCATTGTTATTTTCATATCATTCAGAATAATCGGTCTGTTCAGTGGCGATGCCTGTTTCCTTTACTTTCGTTATTTATTTATTATTTGGGGCCAAGGCATCCTAAATAATAAAAGCACAAAGGAATGCCCAGACTCAACTGGGGCCTTAAAAACGCCAGTTCTTTTGATAAAGTGACATACGCTAGCTTTTTTGTTGGCAAGTGCAATTACACTATCCCTGCCTTGAAATATATGTAGACTAGAACCTAAACTTTGTTTTTTTTATTGTAAGTTAACATCATTGAATTTTTGTTGACGTTAAGAAATTATTTCTCCATTACAGAAAATCGATCAAGTTTGTAAAGTCTTGTAAAATGCAGCAATAAATAAAAATCTATATATTTTTAACTTTCCTTAAATATTAATTGTTTATTTTTTCATATAGATTGTCCTTTAGTTGCCAACAACAGTATGATAATAACAAGCAAATTGCTAGAAATTTTTTAAGTGTTATTCTTAAGCATACCTTTTTATTATTTAAGCTTAAATATTTTATTTTTAGTTATTACGTTAAAAATGTAGACATTTATATATGAGTCGGAAGGGATCGAGCGAGCTTATTACTGTTGATTTTATTATACGATGGTGTGTTCTAACGACTTCTTGAATTTAAAACTGAGAGACTAGTTTACATGAAAACAACTGTACTGAAATTATAATCCCCTCTGCAAGAGTCAGGGGCGGACCCAGGGGGTGGTCCTGGGGGTCCGAGCCCCCCCCAAAATCTCAGAATTTTTCAAATTCCCTTACAGCACTCGGTCTTTGAACCATATAAACTAAAAAAATTTTTGATCGGACCCCCCCAAACTAAAAAATTTTCGTTCGGACCCCCCCAAAATTATGTTCTGCGTCCGCCCCTGGCAAGAGTATGACAGAGAGAAAGCTATCGGGTGCCCGGCTATCAGATCCCGTTACTCAAGTACGGAGCCAGATGTAAGGTGACTGAATTGCCTAAGGTTTGTGCATTGACTAAGGTGCCTGCATTGGCTTAAGTGGGTGCACTGACTTTGTTTCCTGCATCCGAGTTTTTAATAAAACATAATAACTAATAATAGTGATAAAATACAAAAAATTTACGAATTTATTTGTCGGACAATGTCCATTGAATAAAGTAGAAGTCAATTAAGCAGAGTTCGTAAAACTGTTAATGTATTTCAAACCTTAAAAAATGCTCATTAGCTATTTTTAAACAGTTAAGCTTAAACAATTTGCGACACAAAAGTTTAAAAAATATGAATAAGGAACGCTGTACTTCAGGGGTGGGCCCGTTTAACGGAGCCAGAGCAAACAAAACATTTTGACGACAAAACCCATCTTCACCTCCCACACAGAACCTTCCGATGAACTGGGCTGTAAGAGTCTACTTGAAAACTCGACATTGTGTCGAGATCGTTTCGTGGCGTTAATGAGGTGCTGGTGTCCGGGTCTGTTTCTCCTATGATGGGAGCTAGAGGGGTCGGGTCACATTGTTGGTATAAGATAAGAGGCTTGTGCTACGCGTATAATGGAAGCCCATAGCACTGGCTCTTTTAATTAAAGCTGAAGCATTATCTTAATTTGGTGTATGTAGTTCTATGGAATTCGCTTGGTTGCCAGCACTCTGCAGAAACACACCACCATATAGGTATACACGTGTTCCAAGCCTAAAACCATCAATTGAACAAGTCAGGAAGCATATATCCCCTTGCAGTCATCAAATATGTCGAACAACATCAAAGTTATGACGATTTTTCTATTACTTTCTATATTTTCGACGATTGTTCACGTGAAAGCTATATAATATAGTCGTTCGGTTCTTATTTATTATTATGATTTTTACTCCGCTGAATTTACTCGACTTGAATTCAAATTTTCTTTGAATTTCGAAGTAAATTTGATGAAAATTTGATAATTCTGTCAAATAGCTGCCATAGGAAAGATCGAAATATATTTTTTAATGACTCTTGAATTTCGAATTTAATTTTACAAAAATCGGACGACTATATCATATAGCCACGAGTATGATTTTTAAAATATGGAGTTTTTTAATAACCCTTGACTGAGTTTATATAGAAACAGACGGACGGACAGACGTACAGTCGCATTGATACTGATCGTGATGCTGATCAAGAATATATATGAGTGTCCCCATTACTGTGTTGCAAACGTCTGACTGAAATTATAATACCCTTTTCCTCTGCAAGGGTATAAGTATTACGACGTTGTTTTGGCATATCGACTTGGTTTCTTCCAGATGGTGTTTTTTAACTACTATCGAATATTAAATCAAGTTTCATTAAAATCAGATGACTATATCATATAGCTGGCATGAATTATAATACCCTCTGCAAGGGAATAGAAAGTGGTTTGTGTTCATTATCTTCCCGAACAACCAATTACATAAATAGTAATTCGGTTTTAAATCCTTAGAAAGCATAGGGACTGCTAAATTGTTGGGTGTACATAAAAGTTGTTTATTATACAAACGATAATTGAGATGAAACAAAAGGGAATATACAAATGAAGTACAATTTAATAATGAAAATAAACAAATAAATAGCTAAGTCTGACCATGACGGGTGGTTGACAACCAGCGAAACGTATTCGACGGGCCGAGGGTTTTTTGAAACAGAATGACGGTGACTGTCAAAGTAAACGAATTGAATAAATAAGCAAAGACAACATACGCCCAAAATCAACAATAAAACTGTACCAACATATATACGATGCGAAACGGAGCGCAAACAAAATAAAATAACGGAATAAAACAATCAGGAAATTGTCCTTTGATCTTTTTCCAACCTCCTCCACGCTCAACCCATGCCCAAGAAAGCGTAATTTCTGACTGGTTTACAGATGGTTTTAGGGCCATGACCGAATTACAAGATACAAGATACAGGAACAGTGTTCGCAAATTATAAGCAAATTAACTTAAAAATTTGATGTTGTCTTAAACTTAAACAATGAGTTTAAAAATTGTAGAGTTCGAGAATATAATTAAAAAAATTTCTTGAAAAATATAGAAACAAGAAAGGAAGCTTATAGAGTCTATCCAGTGTTGGGCATTAATCAATTAACTTGTCAATTTTCTTGTTAATTGACTAAAAAAGTAATTGCAATTAAATTAATTACAATTAAATTAATCGTCATTATAAGCAAATTAACTTACAAATCTGATGTTGTCTTAAACTTAATGTTCTAGAATATAATTAAAAATTTATATTTTCGACTATTGTTTATATGGTGGCTATATGATGTAGTCGTCCGATTTTGATAAAATTCTATTCGTTATTCAACACTTTAAAGATTATGATTGTCTGATGAAAAACAACGGTATTATCATTTTATTTCCGTTAATTCTATACGGATTTTTCGATCTTTCCTATGGCAGCTATATGATATAGTTGTCCGATTTTAATAAAATTTAATCCGAAATACAATAGCTGTTAGAAAACGCCTTCTGGAAGAAACCAAGTCGATCTGATCAAAAACAACGGAGTTACAATTTTGTATTTCAATCTCTTGTATGGGAGCTATCCTATATAGTCGTCCGATCCGGCCCGTTCTGACTTATATACTGCGTGCAAAAACTACACAACTTTTGGGAAGGTTTCAGCAAGATAGCTTTAAAACTGAGAGACTAATTTACATTGAAACGGACATACGGACAAATGGACAGACGGACAGACGAATTTGGATTCAGATCGTAATACTGATCAAGAAAATATATATGTACTTTATGGGGTCTGAGGTGTCTCCTTCAGTGCGTTGCACACATTTGACTGAAATTATAATACCCTTAGCTATAGTAATAGCTTTAAAACTGAAGGATTAGTTTACATAGAAACGGACAGACGGACAGGTGTACAGACGTACTTCGACTCTGATTGTGATGCTGATCAAGAATACATATATATACACTTTATGGGGTCTGAGGTGTCTGCGTTGCTCTGCAGGGATATAAAAAGTTGGGCAAAAGGATTTTCAGAACATATTTCTGAACTTGTTGACAATTACATATGGGGTGTTGCGTGTTGCATGTTGTTTGGACATCTATATCATATTGCTACCATAGTTATATAGAACACTTTATTGTGACTTTGTAAGGACCAAACTAGCAATGGAAAACAACAGATAAAAACTGTGGTTCTATATATTTTTGGAGATTCTAGTTGTTTTCTCGCCGAAGCTGGCTTCCTTGCTAGTTTGTAAATGGTTTCTGGGACAAATCAAATATTTTCTTGTGTTATTACACATGCATATTTAAAAAGGAGATATTTCTAAATTTGTGCTCTATGCGTTTTAAAGAGTAAAATCGAAATCTATGTTGACCAACCAATAGGTAGGTGGATTTTAGGGTACGCCCTTGCCTCCTACATATTCAAAATAGTGGAAACAGATGGAGAAGCCAAGTGTGGGTACATTTTCAAAAATAAGACATGTTCACATAGACGTGTGCTTCTTTTTAGTATACTCTTGTTACCGCTTTTCCGCAATCCGTCCGCCAACCGAGTCGCAATGTGGCGATACAATAGGAAATAATTGGCGAGACAATTGGCCAAGACAAGCGGAGCAGTAACCACCACTACCACTTGGTACGTCGCTGCACAAAAAGGGGCGGAGCCTCGACAGTACAGTACATGTGCACGTTGGTCTTTAACAATGCCCTTTCCCTGGCTTTCTTCTATTGATTTTGGAGTCGAAGAGAAACAAAAAGGTTTTTGTTTCTCGGCATTCATGTATATTCACTCGAAATCGACACTCGTAAGGCGGGACAGAGACAGAGATATACCGAGATGATTGAGTGAGAGAATGATAGAAAAACATTGGTCCAAAGTACAAGGAGCGAGAGAGACAATTCTCGTAATTCGTGCAACAATATGTATGTGCAAAACAATTGAATCCACGCCCACATACAATCCCCAACCAACCGCTTGGCGAGCTTGTTCCGTGACCTGAGAGGATGGGAGTGCTAAAGGAAAGAGCTACCTCACCGTTTGGAGAGCCAGCAGCCGTATCTACAGAAAGAGATGCGAAGAGCGCAAAGAGATTAAAAGGTGGCGCACAGTGGGCGATAATCTACATGCCTAGAATGAAGCCTATTTATAAAATAATTTGGGTCGACTCTGTCGGTCACTCACTTCAAATATCGCTATAAGTGTTATAACAATAATAATAATTAAACTTTATTATAGCACATAGCCTTCCGATATCAGAATAAAAAAATTAACAGATCAAAGCCAATGCGATGTACAAAGTGGTTGAGATGGAACGAATATCGTTGAGTTGATGAGCTATGCCGCCCACTGTGCGCTGCTGCTGCGCCCTGAGCGTCTAGAGCAGTTCATTGTTCCGTTGTGCGCGCCCCAGCTTCAGTAGTCGTCGACGTCGACTACTCCAGCATCGTCAGTTTCCCGCGATGGCTCCACCGAAGTAGATCCAAGTCGGCGGTGACGACGACCGTAAGTGCACAGGGTGCAGCAAGTGAAATCGAAGTCCCATAGAGGGTCGTTTGGTCGTTTGGAGACCCTGGCCGAATGAACAACCAATTTTTACCGAGTGCTCTGAGAGCAGCGATGGGACTCTGAGCACTGAGCACTGAGCAAACTAGCAAACTGGTTGGCGTCGGTGGAGGAACACAGTGTCGCTTGGCAGTGACGTTTATGGGTACTGATACTGATACGGATACGCGTCACGCTGCGATTTGCCATTGTGTCGCATCGCTCTGGCCAATCAGGCGCAGACCTTTCGGGCCAACCTCCCTGTTTAAACATTTTTACGGCTCGACAGGATTGACTGGCTGTTATGGCAGAACTGTTGACGATGCGCGAGGTGAGCCACCTGCTATATTTACCAAGATATCTATAGCTAGTGTGGGTGTGTACGACAATAAGTGACTTATATTCAATATAATAAGTGAGTGAACAAAAAGTGAGTTAAGCAGATACCCCAAAAACTAATCATGGTGAAGTGATTAAGAAAATATTACGGGTACAAAAAGTGAAAACTTATAACAACTAGAAAAAGATTTTTTTATGTATTCGATTTTTTGAGAAGGCCATATCTTCTTTAAAGGGAGCTTACCTAAATTAAAAAAAAAAAACGGCTTGCCAAACGAAAGGTAATTACAGTTTGCCAACTGTGACTTTTTAAAAAAATTTAATATATTTTCGGCATCTACGTTAGGAGCAAAATTATAAAAGATTCGACCGAACATGAAAATAGAGTGAGGAAAGACAATAAGCTGCTGATTTCGAAAATATAAATGAAATTTGTCATATGTTTTGAGCCAATGCAATTGAACCCATATGTGTGGCTAACATCTCGGTATTATTATTATGAAAATCACACCCATCATCCGACATCCAATATCAGCAATACGGCAAAAAATTACCCATACAAGTCGTCTTTATCTTGTTAATCCTAAAAACAATAAAACTAATATTTCCTTTTGATTTTAGAAATATTTTTGTTGCTTACCTAAAATAGTTAATAATATTTGATTGAACAAAAGCAACAAATATATTGATTTTTTAGGCAAACAATTGATTCTTCTGGAATTTTAATTAAAATTCAAGAGTCATTAGAAAACTATATATTTAAAAAATTTAACTTTTCTGATGAAAAACAACGATGTTATCATTTTTTCCGTTAATTTCCGATACTGTTATATAGATTTTTCGATCTTTCCTATGACAGCTACGGCGGGCCAAAGCTTATTATATCCTTGTATGTATTTTTAACATAGTTATAACATATAGTTATAATTATATTAATTATAATTATAGTTGTTATTACTACAGGTTATGTGAGCTTTCTTTCTTCTTTAGTCAATTTTCGTAGACGAATATATTTTCTGGTTATGTATTCTTAATCAGCGTCACAATACAAATCGGTATACATCGACATACAGGAGGGAAAAATGTTTCATCTTTGATTCGTTCGTCCCATTATTTCTTGTTCAATATTAGAGTAACAACCTGAAGCCGGATAGTTTTGTAACTTTGTTGTCTTTTTTATTAATAATAATATATTATCATAATCAGACCCATTTAATTAAAACAGTTTCTAAGGAACGGAACAAAATCCTCGAAGAATAAGTCATTTGTTTAGTGAATTAGGTCAATGCCGAAGTTGATTGCACTCGAAATAAAAGGTCGAGTAAAAAGTAATCCATTATTTGTACATGAAATTCAAAAAAAAATTTGATGGTTAGAATTATCCGCTTTATTTCAAATAAGCATAACTTTTCGTACAATCGATTGCCATTTTGATGGCAATTTCATGATACGCCTCTCATAAAATTATTCGTCCTTATTTGCAAAAAGCTGAGCCATCTATTCTTAAAATAATGGGTTACTTCTTACTTGCCCTTTTATTAGTAATTTGTTATGAAAACCCTTCCAGAGCAAAGGGTATTATAATTTTGGCCAGAAGTTTGCAACGCAGTGAAGGAGACACCTCAGACCCCATAAAGTATATATATTCTTGATCAGGATTAAAGCTATTGAGCTGAAACCTTCCCAAAAGTTGTGTAGTTATCGCACACAGTATATAACGGAACGAGCCGGATCGGCCGACTATATCGGATTGCTCCCGTACGAGAGAACGAAATAAAAAATTCTAACTCCATTGTTTTTCATCAGATCGATCATATCAGACCAGATCATATCGATTGATATCTTCCAGATGGCGTTTTCTAACCACTATTGAATTTCGCATAAAATTTTATCAAAATCGGCTAACTCCATCATATAGCTGCCATACAAAAGATCAAAAAATATATATATAAACAATTCAAAAAAAATATAACGTCGTTGTTTTTAATCCCAGGAGCATGATTTTCAAAACATGGAGTTTTGTAATAACACTTGAATCAAGAAAAAAATTTATTAAAATCCGACAACTATATCATATATCATATAACTATATCCGAATAATGGTCGAAAATATGGAAAATTAAAAGAAAAATCGTCATAGTTTCAATGCTGATTAGCCCTTATGCATTTTGATCGACATATTTGATGACTGCAAGGGTATATAAGCTTCGGGTTGCTGAAGCTAGCTTCCTTTCTTTCGGACAACTATATCATATAGCTGCCATAGGAAAGATCGAACAAGAAAGGAAGCTAGCTTCGGCAAGCCGAAGCTTATATACCCTTGCAGTCATCAAATATTTCGAACAGAATACACAAAGTAAAAAACATCGAAGCTACGACGACTTTTCTATTAGTTTTCCATATTTTTGACTATTGTTCATATCGCCGCTATATGATATAGTTGTCCGATTTTGATGAAATTTTATTTGTTATTCAAGAGTCGTTAGAAAACTTTATATTCCAAAAATCTTGATTTTCTGATGAGAAATAACGATGTTATCATTTTATTTCCGTTAATTCTAAATAGATTTTTCGATCTTTCCTATGGCAGCTATATGATATAGTTGTCCGATTTTTATGAAATTTTTTTTTATAAATCAAGGCTAGTTAAAAAACTTGATACTCAAAAAATCATGCTCGTGGGATAAAAAACAACTATGCTATCAATTTATTTCCATTAATCCTATATATATTTTTCGATCTCTCCTATGACAGCTATATGATGGAGTTATCCGATTTTGTTCAAATTTAATCCGAAATTCAATAACAGTTAGAAAACGCCATCTTGAAGAATTCAAGTCTATCTGATCAAAAACAACGGCGTGAGAATTTTTTATTTCATTCTCTCGTATAGGAGCTATCCGATATAGTCGGCCGATCCGGCCCGTTCCGACTTATATACTGCGTGCAATAACTACACACCTTTTGGGAAAGTTTCAGCAAGATAGCTTTAAAACTGAGAGACTAGTTTGCGCGGAAACGGACAGACGGACAGACGTACATACATATTTCGATTCAGATGGTGATGCTGATCAAGAATATATATACTTTATGGGGTCTGTGGTGTCTCCTTCACTGCGTTGCAAACTTCTGACTGAAATTATATACCCTTTTGCTCTGCAAGGGTATAAAAATCTATATAGAATCAACGGAAATAAAATGATAACATCGTTATTTCTCATCAGAAAATCATGATTTTTGGAATATAGAGTTTTCTAACGACTCTTGAATAACAAATAAAATTTCATCGAAATCGGACGACTAATCATATAGCTCCCATATGATCTATAGTCGGAAATATGGAAAATGAATAGAAAAATCGTTATAGCTTCGATGTTGTTTAGCCTTTATGCATTTTGTTCGACATATTTGACGACTAAGCAATTCGTTTTGACAATAGATATTAAATGTTCATTTTTAGAAAGTACGAACTACTACTACAGTAGAATCCTGTTATAACGACTCCGCTTATAGTGTCCGTCCGGGTTGTGCGTCGAAAACTCGATGGTTTGGTTGGTCCCCATACAAAGTTATATGAAAGGGCCTCCGCTTAAAGCGTTTCCGCTTTTAGCGACAAACCGCTTATAAGAATGAAATTTTTCAGGAAAATTGGAAAATTTAACCGGATATTGCGTCGTGCCGGAAAAAATACAGTGCCATAGTTCAAAAATTTAAGCATCAAAACACGCTGTTAGAAATGTATGTATTTGTCAGTGATCGGCACCCTTGCTTGTGTGCGTAGCAGCGACACGAAGGATCTTGCACTGGCACAACTCTGTTAGTTTTAGCTGTCGCCTTAACAACGCTGCTGCGAGAGAGAGAGAGAGAGAGTCGAAGTGCAATTCCGACGTCACACTGTGTGTGCAGACCTCATAGTCAATTCCATGAGATGTCCCGTTATATTTCTAGTTTTTTCTGCTTTTTTCCGAGTAAAACTGAATGTTTTAATTTGCCAAATGCAATATGTGCAATAACACTGTGCGACAAAAAAATGTTTGAGTTGATTTTTTCTTATTTTTCACTTCTACTAGTCAAAATAAGAATACAAGTTTTTGGATTTGTTAATATCAATAGCCAATCAGCTTCTACGCACACTCAAAGGTCCCAAAAACGCATGTTTTTGCATATTTCACAGCCTTATAATACCATATTGGGAAAATATTTTTTCACCGTTATAAGCGTTTTATGCAAGTTTAATATCTATTAATTAAAATATATTAAGCAAATATACCATTAGGCTTTTATAACAATGCTTTAAAATTTTTTTCTCCCAGCTCTATACTCTGGGCGAGTACGTATGGAACTTGTTACGCGAGGATACCTCTAAAAAATCCAAAAAAATCAGAAAAAAATTTCACTTTTAAAAAAAATAATAGTTTATTGGAAGTAAAAAAAAAAATAATATTTTGTGTTAAATATTTTCATAATAATAATTTCATAAAATTTATCATAAAAAAAGAAATCCTATCACTTAGAAGGTGGCATAAATATTTTTGTGCATAACTTATGCCCCTTAACCGAAAACAATCAAAAAAGTAACTAAAACAAACATTTCGTTAAATTTTGTCGCACAGTGTAATAAGCTCATTCAGTTTTCAGTATTTAGAAAAACCTATGTTTTTGAATTTAATTTATTAAATTTTTCCTTTTAATTAAAAAATTAATTTGATTTATTTTAAAAACCTATAACAAACTCAGCAACCATAAAATAAAAAAAAAAAATTTTTTCCTCATTTTGCTTCGTGCGTCTTCCGGTTATAACGACGAAAAATGGTCGGTCCCTTGGAAGTCGTTATAACCGGATTCTACTGTATATAGTATATATATATAGTATACAATATTGTAGAGCTTCCATAGAAGTGGGAAGTTTTATGAAAAAGCTAGTTTCCTTTCTTGTTTTTGGGAATTTAAAAAACATCGAATTTGTGAGTATTCTTAGTTATCATGTCTTCGCTTAAGCTAGGGTTAGTTATAAAAACTTTTAGTACATTTTGTTTCAGCCTTATAAACTGTATATTATCTTGATCAGCAAAGTAGTCTCTCAGTTTTTTAGTGTCTTGCTGAATATGATTCCAACTATATATATCATGTAGTTGACGTGCAAAATATAAATCTGTTGGTAAAGGTTTAGCGAGATTTCTTTGTTTCTTTTTGTTATGTGCGCGGCCAAACGAAGAAATTGAACACCAAATAAAATGCAAACAATATATGTTTATCAACGGCCGCCGATAACAAGTTATCGATTCTGGCAGGAATGCGACTATTTTAAGCCTCTGGAACTGGTTCCCCAGGAATAACTGACTCCCAAGTGAACCAAAAAGGTGAATTTTAAAAAACTTTGAGTATTTTTTTTTGGCGAAGAGAGGATAGAAAAGAAAATGTGCATTTTGTTGAAGAGGTTAAATCAAGGTGATCAAGAAGGCATCAAATTGTCAAAAATAGATAAGATTTTTCATGAAGAGTGAGTTAAAGCCCTTGAATGATAATATCGTTGTTTTTCGTCATATAAGCATACTTCTTAGAATATATAGTTTTCTAATGACTCTCGAGTTTCGAATTAAATTGCATTAAAATCGGAATACTAAAAAAAAAAAAAAAAAAAATATATCATATAGCTGTCATATGAACAATTGTCGGAAATATGGAAACTTAATAAGAAAATCGAATTAGCTTCGATATTGTTTAGCCTTTATGTATTTTGTTCGATATATTCGATGACTGGCGTGAGTACTATGGGTAGTACTACCCTCTTGAAAATTCGGAAGGTGGGTACCCACCTGAAAAACAGAGATGAAAACCTTGAAGTAAGCTCAAAAACTCACGGAACATGTGAAAAATATAAAATGAATGTTTGGGGTTATTAGAAAATTATAATAAGTAACTACCCACGCTCATCGCCTTTCCGGAAAATGAGCCACCTGAAATCGAGACTTTTCACCGGCCCGACTGCAAGGGTATATTATATAAACTTCGGCTCGCCGAGGCTACCTTCCTTTCTTGTTCCTTTTAAAACAAACAATTTTCTTTGGCTTCTGCATTACATTTTTAAATATTGTTCCTTTCAGGGCCACTACGTTAGCATGACCGACATTGATTCAAGCTCTCAACAGCAACAACACCTTCAGAACGATCGAAGGCTGCAGGCCGGAGACTGCGTTCGAGAATTGCACAATCAACTGAGCAGCCAGTTTGGAGCACGATTCGCAGCACCAAGCTCCCATCACCAGCAGCAGCAAGAAGTTTCCGTAACATCCGGAGGCTTGATACCATTCCTTCCGGCCTTCCTACAACCCCCAATGCCAGCACAACAGCTTCTACATCTCATTCCTGGCCAAGTGAGTTCCCAAACTGCCGGCCACCTAAGTCAAAGTCAAGTAACTATGCAAAATGAGCCCTCCAGCGCACAAAAAATGGCGTTAGCCCCCATGTGGTCCACTGCAGCGGTGGCGGCTGCGCATATTCAGGCCGCTCTGGCAGCTGCTGCTGTAGCAGCTGTAAATAATAGTAAATCGAACAACAATTGTTCAAATAACAACAATATACTCGCTACACCGACCAGTTTTAATAAACCATCGAGCGCAGATTCCTCGGCTTATCTCCCGTTCATGGAGATTGGAGAATTCAGAAGAGCCGGAAATGGGGGAGCTTGCTTATCAAGGCCAGAGAGTCCAGCATACGAGAACACACCTTACGAAATCCTTTCCTATAGCCATAATACACCCCCGGAGTCCCCACATGGTCGGCAATGCGAAAACTCGAAAAACTTTTCACCACCGCCGGTCGATAACCATAGTATGGCAAGCTTATCTGAGGCCCAAGAGTCTGAAATGGATGCTCCTCTGAATCTCACCAAGCCAAAGAGATCCCCCAGCTCTTCGCCCAACAGCTCCAATCAAAAGGATCAAAGTGAAAGCCTTACTCCTGTCGTATCCAGTCCACCTCTGAGCTGGCACCATGGGCAACATCAATATGGTGATATAGAGTCGCCTCTTATAAAGAGTCATGTGAGTATATATTTTTTTTAACAAATAAACGCAGGTAATTCCACGGCTCATGCAGGTTTTAGATATAAAATGTTTAAAACTAAAGGAACACAATGTTTAGTTAATCTGCTTTCCACCGAGATTTTAGGCAACCTAACAAGTAAGGAAGTAAATCTCACGAGGTATTAGGTTAAAAATTAACACAGTACCATGCATCGTTCTGTGGTTTGGAAGAAATTATAAATTATAGATTTATAGATTGTAAATGGATTTATTACATCGACTCGCACTCTCTCTCTAGTCTCTTAATTTAAAGCAATATCGCTCAAATTCTACCAAAACCTTGTAGCTATTACAAGAAGTAATACAGATAGGACTGTTATATAATATCGTTACCATAAATGAAAATGGAAGGTTGTGACTAACAATATGAACAATTTTTGTTACCAATGATTTTATAATAGGTCTAGTCGCTTCTCAGATTTATGTTCTAACTGCGAGCTACCTTCTTATTTCTAATAATTTTTTCTTTTTATCTCTTTTAGGGCAGAATATGGAGCACAACCGCTGCTGATTCTGTTGGATCGAGAACAACTCGAATGAGCCGAGACTCGGTTAATAGTTGTGGTACAAACTCAGAAAGATCGGCGGCACTGGACCCAGACATTATCAACACAGGAGGAGGACCACTTGGCCCATCGTCCCACGGATTGAGGCAGGGAAACGGCCATGTTCATGGGAACGCTCATGGCCATAGCCATGGGCACGGGCACAGCAAGCCGCACATCAAGAGGCCCATGAATGCGTTTATGGTGTGGGCGAAAGACGAGCGAAGAAAGATATTGAAGGCCTGCCCGGACATGCACAACTCGAATATATCTAAAATTCTGGGCGCTCGCTGGAAAGCAATGTCGAATACCGACAAGCAGCCCTACTATGAGGAACAGTCTCGGCTATCAAAACTTCACATGGAACAGCATCCAGATTACCGGTATCGACCACGACCCAAGCGGACCTGCATCGTGGATGGTAAAAAGATGCGTATTTCTGAATACAAAGTTCTGATGCGTAATCGGCGGGCCGAAATGAGACAATTGTGGTGCCGTACAGGAGGGGTCAGTGGTGGTTTGGCAAATAGGTGCACTGACACCTGTCCGAAGGGACAGGACGGAGGACCGAATGCTCAGCCAGTCTCAGCCGCTGCAGCTGCTTTCCATTTGCAAGATATGTCAGGAGGTAAAGCAGCATCTACGGTTCATGGAAGTGACTGTGGGCACACAACTTCACATCAGTTCTTTTATCCTCCGGAAAGCTTATCCCCCTCTGGCTTTTCTTCCGATGATGTCGAGTTTGCATCCCAACGCGAGATGGATGATTAGAAACCACAATCGCAATAGTAACGCTGGCAAGACTTGTCTTTCCAGATAACATTTAAGAAATAATACCAATATATACAGCTTTGTAAATACAAGACAGCTAGATTAGTTACGTTTGATTAGCCATTTAAGTTTCAGTTCAAGTGCCATTATAAATATATATATAATTAATTTGTGAAAATATAGTTCTCGAGGCACTCGGTCTTGGGAACATTGCAATTTTTGTGCCATTTATGCACCAATGCTGTAGCCAGAAAAATAAGGCATAAACAAATAGTGGTAGTTAGTATCGTTTAATATTGTAAAATATATACTATATGCCTAATTAGGTTCATGTGTAAATGTCAAATTTGTATGCGTCCAAATACTCAAACGTAGTTGAATAGAAAAAATAGGTACATACCTACATAAATATATCCACAGCTGTAGATTTTCATGATTTCAAATTAAATAAAACGCCGAGTAGGCGTACTTGGTGAACACATTACTATGTTGTTATAGAAACTTCATAATAGTATTCCTATTTCGGTCACGAGCCGTCTTGCCGTGCTTCTTCATAAAGCAGTTGTGTCAATTACGCTGGAAATAGTATAAAAAATACATATTCAAACAAAACTTCAAAACATTTTGTACACGAAAATATGACAAAATCAACAATCAATCTGAATATCATTTCCCGCTAACCCAATTAATTTTTACATTTAAGAATGCAATAAAATCAAAATGCGAATAATCTGAAAAATAAATGTAATAATAATTTAAAACTAATGGTATTTTCAACCGGTAATGGACAGAGTATGCAAAAAACTGTACTAAACTGGTGTTGAACTGTTATGTTTTTGCACATAAACTGTTTTTAAATATTTGAAGTGGATATTATAGAAAAGGAGGATTTTTTGCCTTTAAATATGGGGTCAGCATCACTATCTGATGGGTATTACTTCGCGAGGGGGGAGATGGCCTGAAAAGCAGCAACTAGTAATTAAACTAGGTTAGAAGACGGTTGCGCTTGCGCTTGCGTTTCATGACAAAGACTGTCATTTTGCTTACGGCATCCCAATTGTTTTGTGAGCCCAGTGGCGTATCCATCAGGTCAGAGACCGTGAACGGCTTCCCAATTGCTAAGCTGAGCTCATGCCTTATAGCTTCAAATCTCGGACAGACAACGAAAACATGTTCTGCGTCTTCGATTGCCCCAGTACACTGTGTGCAGAACGGGTCTGTCTCGTGCCCAACCCTATGAAGATAGTTTTTGAAGCACCCATGTCCTGTCAATAGTTGCGTCATGTAGAAGTCAACCTGTCCGTGCTTTCTTTCTGCCCAACGCTCCACATCGCGCAGCAGCTTGTACGTCCACCTACCTTTCGAGTTGCCCGTCACTTCTATATGGAATTTGTACGTAAGCCGGTGATCCAGCACTACGCCAAGGTACCTAATGAAGGGCTTGGACCGTATAGTAGTCCTACCCACAATTATTTGATCGGTTTCTACCGCCTTTCTGCTACTAATCAAGACGGATTCCGTCTTGTGCTCGGCGAGCTTCAAGCCATTAGCACATAACCAGTGGGAAGCCTGTTCGATAGACGCATTTGTCACTGCTTCGGCTTCATTTACATGCTTTGCTACTGTGACGACGACAATATGGTCTGCGAAGCCAATGATCGTAGCTCCTTCAGGGAGCTGTAGGTTGAGTATTCCGTCGTACATGCAGTTCCAGAGGGTAGGGCCCAGGACCGAGCTCTGAGGAACCCCTGCTGAAACTTTATATTATAGCTTCGACGGCCCTCCTCAGTGTCGTATAGAAGCTGCCTGTTGCTAGGATACTCTGAGACTATGTCCACCAGGTAGCTGTGGACCCGTAAACGTCTCAGGGCCAAAAGCATCCGCACCCAGTTTGCTGTTTTAAATGCGTTCTTTACGTCCAGAGTAGTCACAAGGCAGTATTTTTTGCTATCAGCTCGCCAACATGCTCCCTGGATCCCCCGATCGCGTCTATTGTGGAGCGCTTCTTTCTAAATCCAAATTGATTATGGGATAAGCCCGGACCCTCAGAAAGAGCAACTTCGATAAGGTTGCAGATGAGCCTCTCATATACCTTTGCTACTGTATCAAGCATGCAGAGTGGTCTATCGGCCGCAAGGTTATCATTTTGATTGCCCTTGGGTAACAGTACCAATCTCTGCATTTTCCAATCATCAGGGAACATTCTCTGAGCGAAACAGGCATAGAAGAGCCTGACGAAGATCTCTAATCTCTCCGTCATTAAGATGTTTAATGCCTTGTTAGGAATCATATCTGGGCCAGGGGCCTTTCGCCTTTGATTCTCCTAACTTCAGCCAAGACTTCCGCAGCATTTGTGAACATGGAAGTATTATCACTTTGAAGCGGGAAGGGCTCTTTCTGTGGCTGCAGTGCTTCACATGGCGGGAAGAGGTGCGCCACTATGCTGCTAAGCTGCTCAGGACATGTTGGGGTGGGCTGGCTGAAGGCTGCCAATTTCCCCATTACCAGCTTGTACGCTGTATCCCTGGGACGTGCATCTGCGTAATCGCATAGTTTTGCGAAGCAGCGTTTTTTACTCGCGGAAATCTCATTTTTAAGAAACGACCGCAAGGATTTGTAGAGGCGTTGGAGTTAGGCGAAGTTCGGCCTACCTCGAGACACTTCCTGCGCGCCTCAGCAATGTCATTCGGATCTGAGTGACCGTATTGGCAATAATCCGCCACCAGACGACTGCAATAATCGGCACATCACATGCAAATACGGTCACTCAGATCCTAATTTGTACTATAAATCGCATCTTTAATTGTTAATAACAAAAAAACGGTGCAACATTTTCACTCTCCGCCAACGAATTTCGAAGTTTTAGAAAAAAAACACATCGTTTTCATATTTTACTTTATTTTTTTAAGCTGTATTTACCGTGCACCGCACTTGTAAACAATTACCGAGAACCTGCCTCAAGTGTTTGTAGTAACAAATTTTGAAAAAAAAAAAAAACTCATTAGTGTAAATAGTATATTTCATACGGACAGTACAATAAAAAAATACGATACTTATATTGACTAGCGGAATATCGATTTTCCTGGTTATCGGTTTGCTCTCACCCTTAATTGTCAATGGTGAAAAAAGCGAATTGTGATAAAATCGGGGAATTGAACATAAATTATTAATTAACTACTTTTCTGGGAATATATACATTCTCAAATTAAATACAGTTTGTGGACAAAATAGAAATCTGTAAATTTAAAGCGGGCATTTAAGTTGTAAGCGTAATGTTGAATCTTGTTACATTGTGTGCTTGTGTGTGTGTGTTTTACAGATATTTATTGCATATGATATTCTGTATTTATAATATACATATTGTTTTAAATAATTAAAAATATATCTAACTCCAGAGTAAATAAGTACATCTAAACAGCAAATGACTTATATTTTTTATATAGAAAATTGAGCCAGAATCTGGATCAGAAGCTTGTCATTTCGGAATATATAAATGAACCAAAACCAAATCCAGCAACTTACTACTCACCTATCACAGGCTCTTGATCAAAACTACGATGTAAGAAGCAGTATATTGTTTGTTCATAATGTTATAATTGTTATAATAATGAAAATGTTTTCCCAGGTTGTTAATATGGAAGCAGTGCTTTCTGTTATTTGCGCACTGGAAGGCACAACAATCACCAAGGAGCAACTGGAGGCCACCAGACTGGCCAAATACATAAATCAACTCAGACGAAGGACCAAGAATGAAACCCTTGCTCGCAGAGCAAAGTCCTTGCTAAAAAAGTGGCGAGAAATGGTGGGAATTCAGCAAACGGCTACGGAAGTAGTGCCTACCCTTCCCCCCAAACCTTTAGCAGATCTATCAAAATCCACCATGATAGCACCACCAGAGCACTTGGGCGAATCAGTTAACCATTTGTCATTCTCCCAATCATTGGCCGATCAGCAAATTATATCAAACGTACAGTCAAATATTGAGGCTTCCGAGCTGGCACCATTGGGTCTGAACACCCAGCTAAACACGAACTTCTCAAACCATGTTTATAATATGCCAGACGAAAGCAACTCTATAACAACAGCAGTGCTCAATTGCAGAGACCAATGCCTACCTACTGGCTCTCCTCAGCCAGGAGTCATTATTGAACAGCCTTTAAATTCAGTTTTAAACTTAACTGGCAACAGCACCGCCGAAAAGTTGACCGACGTCGCCTCAGTTGTTATTGACATCGTCTCTGATTCTGATGAGAATGACAACAACTGTGGCTCAAAGCCAGAAATATACAATTCAATTGTCTCTGATCCCATTGCAATCCCCTCAACTCCGAGCTCACGACAGAAAAAACAAAAAAAAGAAAAAAGAATTAAACAAAAAGAAGGGCAGGCGGCACAAAACATAAAACTACTGCAGTCAGCACTTGCCACAGATTCAGGTAAAAATAAATACTTGTAACTTATTTGGCAAAAAATTACTTTGTTTAGTCTACACCTAACTAAATTTCATTTAAAAATAAATTTATTACAAAGAGTCATATTAAATTGTAAACAGTCTATACGAAAGGCGAGATCCGAAAAGCAGTAAAATTGAATATCAATGGTGCTTAAATGCTTAATGCTTGATTTTTCTTGATATACAGTCGAATCCCGATAATTCCCGATAAATCGAAAATCGCGATAATTCGTAAAAAATTCTGTTCCCTTGAAAAAAATCTCGATAAATCGAATTCCCGTCTAATTCGTAAAAAAAAGTGATCCCCTTGCCATTTCGAATTATCGGGACTCGACTGTAAGGGTAAAAATTCGATGTTCTAAAAATAATGCTCGTGGGATAAAAAAAAAAAAAAAACAAGAAAGTCAAGTCACGTGGTACATAAATATTGCGATTAATTAATTAATTTTATTTTATTTTCAGAAATTTTTTCCTTATCCAACAGCTCGATGAGCTCAATTTTATCTGGGGAAGCTGCTACGTTGGGCAATTCAAAGAAAACTCGGCTGAGCTCAAGCGAGTTAACATTTACGGGCAGATTTAAGTCATTAAATCAAAATGACTTAACAACGCAGAGTAACTCTAGCTTTTTGGCCGAACAAAATGGTGTATTGGCTCGTAGCAATTTGCTAGAGTCAGGAAAACCAAAATTGGATGAATATAACGCTTATGATTCAAGTGCATCCTGTAGCCGTCTATCTCCTTCAACTGTCGAGGACATAAAAAAAATGGATAATGTAATTGATTTAAAGCTACACAGTGCATCCATGCCTGATCCCGGAACGGGTTGTGATCCAAATAGTAGGCATAGATATTTAGAAAACGCCTCTCAGTCTCAAATTCCAAAAAGGCGTGGCAGGAAAAAAGGATCAAAAGGCGTGGACGCAGTTATTGCCAAGGAGTCCTCTAGCCTGTCTCAGCAGATTTTCTTTGGCGGTTCAACTGTTAAAAAGGTGAAGACCACCAAGGAGCTCTTCAATGAAATTCAGAGCAGAAAATTCAGCGTTTCTATGCAATCGTCTGCAAGCAATTGTTCAAATTCGTCTATAAAGCGAGAGCAGGCTGGCCGTGCTATTTTCCCAAGACCAACGTCATCTTGTTCAGGTTCGATTAATTAAATAATGATTTAAAATTTTTTATTTATCTGTTCTTTATTTATTTATCCCAGATACATCCATGCATTCGCCGCAAATTTTGGAAACGTTTACTAACCAAACACAAGGTAAGAATGTCCGAAAAAATTCAAATTGAAAAAGAGGTTTTGATATGCTCTGAAAATATTTTTATAGCAGATATTTTAAATCTTTAAAAATTGGTTAATTATCATAGATTAAAACTCTCGTTAAAACCAAAACATGGAAATGATTGCGGCAAAGAAATAATTCTTAACCTATTTACCTCTTTGAAGTCGAAAAGCTAAACTGCTAGAAATTATATAGTTTTTTAACGACTGTTGAATTACGCTTTACATTTCATAAGAATCGGGCTATTCTAGCATATAGCAGCTGCCTTAGGAAAAATCGAAAGACCACATATAAAATAAAATGAATTTTATATTAGCCTTCAACGAAAAACGAAACGCCTTGAAAATATAATACTTAATAATTTATAATTATTTATAATACTTTATAATTTAATAATTAATTTAATAACTAATTTAATAATTATTCTCCCAAGAAGGCTTGGCATTCCTTTTATAATTAAAACTATCATATATTACATTTGTAATCCCAGAAGTAACATAAATTTAGGGTAAAACATTTTTAAAATAATAATAAAGATTTTTAAAAAATTTTGAAAAATAAAATCTTGTTATATATAAACTAAATGTATCAAATAACATTTTCGTTACAGATCCTACAAACACGGATAGCGACACAGTGACTTCAGAACCATCTCGCGATAGTAACAAATCAGAAGAAATCAAAGAATGTAGTTCTTTGGATAGCAACAGCAATTCTAATAACAATTTACATTTAGCAAATAATTTGGACAACTTGATGCCGACAAATTTCCATGATATTACCACTCAACTAGTGCACCTGATTCACAGCCTAAACAGCCCACTAACTGCAGTTGAAATTGAGAAGATATACCAGACTCAATTAGTACCGTGTACTTGCGTTGTCATTGAAGAAGTTCCAAGAACATTGGGAGCGTCCAATCCTTTAAATTCCGATGCTGAGACGAACAATCAGAACGTAAATTTAAGTTATCAGGAAAACCTTTTTTCCCACAATACTGAAGAAAATTTGACTGCGTTGGAACGTAATGGTGTTGATGAGGAAGGTGAAAGTCAGGCAAAACCAGTCAAGTCCATATTCGATCTAGATTTTGATGACAACGACGACCCTTTGCATTCGATACTGGATGACACTCGAAAGACAATGGATAAGGTTGATCACTTAAAAAGTTTTCAGGCTACCAAAAATGAAGTAGTTAATGTTGCGCTTCATTTAGTAAATAGTAGTGCCGAAACTAAACTAAACAATCAACAACAATCTCAAGAAAGAGATAACAATGAAACAAACAGCGCTGTCCTCCCAGTTTTCAACGTTCTTGAAGATCCAAACTGTGTGGCGAAGCAACAGTTTTATGTTCAAACAAACCAAATCACCAATTTCCACATCAATGCGTTGCATAATTTTTATATACCAAACATAAATGGTAACTGGGATATTGCTGATTCAAATCCTAATTTTCAATCTCAAAGCCATTTTCTTCACACTTTGGATTCGTATTCAGTGACTGATGGAGCTGATGTAGTTCCCAAATATGGACATCATACAATAGATCGCATAAGAAAAGATCTGACTTCCTTAAAATTTATAAAACCTTTTAAGGCGAAACCCTTCAAGTTTATTATGTCACCGTTTCTTGGCGTTGCAAAGTGTTTGCCAACTTGTCGACGGGCTAAGCGAATGTATAGACAATGTTTTGGGTCAAAAATGATTTCTGATAAGTTTCCTAAAAAACGAAAACCTAAAGTAAATATTCCAAGCCCCTTAAATGTTAATATTGATGTTCCAATTTCTGGTATTAACAGCCATCACCACGTGCCAACAACACAAGTCAATTCCGTTTTAAAAAAAACAACGTTATCAACACCAGTACTGGATTCGTGTTCGTCAGTTAATGGTTTCAGTAATAATTTGTTAAAATTGGCCGATAATGAAATCCAATTTGGAGAAGCTGAAATCAACGATAAAAGTTCTGGTCACGAATATCAGGATACTAGTTCCAGCAGTTGCAGTTATGCTAGTTTAAATGAAACTCAAGACTCCAACAACAAGAAAAATGTTAGAAATAGGTCAATCAGTAGAAAGTCTGAGGCCTCTAAAAGAAATAAAGGAATACATGGTGGGGATGTTACGAAAAAGAAAAAATATGAAAACTATGAACTCGATGCTCCACTGAAGCGAATTAAAAAGGCTTTTAATAGTACTAGTAATAGTGATAATGATAGTGACAACGGAGCAGAGAACGATAACAATAAGGAAGAATATGCCATTGTTCAACGGCCTATAGTTGACGGTGTGGCTTTCAACAATCATATTGTCTTGACAATAAAAAAAACTCCAAGTAAAATAAATTCGCCAGCTAACTCGATGCCGATGGCAGTTTCGCCAAATAACACATTAGCTGCGGAAAAAGTCAATAAGATCATTTCCATTTCTCATCTGCAAGATTCACCTACATCGCAAAACAAAAGTAATGTTGCACTGAAAAACAATTTAATAACGAAAAAGATTAGGATAACTCCGCGACCATTGCAAAATTGTTATCGCCGTACATCCAGAAAACCTGTCAAAGGTCAACGCAAGACTATTGACCTGGAATTAAAGCATTTGTTCCGTTTAAGCCCAGAGGCAGCACCTGCCTCCTCCTCAAAAGTAAAGATTCACAATAAACTTTTCTTTCACCACGAACTATGCAGAGAGAACCCCGAAGGTATGGAAGAAAGAATCATTAACTATAGTAGTAGCAGCAGCTCCTCGAGCTATGACGATGATAGCGAAGCGGATAATTCTCCATCGGAGGAGGAAATGAAACCCACAAAGCTTTCCGCATTTGATGTATATCAAATGGATATTGAGACTGAATCAAGCGACTCAACAGAGATTTCCGAGGTACAAGTTGAAAGCGAGGAGGATTCGTTTTTAAATTCATTATATGACAAAGAAGCTCGTCCAGAAAAATATGAGAGTGTCGACGACGATGAGCTCAACGATTTTCAAAACAACAGGATGCTGCAATCCTTTAATTCAATATTTGCCACAAATCAAGAATCATCCCCGCCCAGAGCATCGCTTACAGAACGCGAAAATGAAAATTCTGATGCTAATAATATATATTTTAACAATAATAACATAAATGTCAGTAATATCCATCGGAAATCTATGGAGCCTTCACAAGAAGAGTATCGTACTGGGGTTAGATCAGTTTTAGATAGTCCTCCCCCCACCAGTGTAGCCGATATGGACTTGACAAGGATTCAACAATTTAAAGAGTGGCATCAAGTTCTCCAATTAAAGTCCTACAACAACGAACCCCTAATTGTTCTGCCTTACGTTTTGCTTGAATAAATTCAAATTCAACGTTCTACTCACGCTGTGTGATAGCATTTCCAAACCAAAAATATGAAAATGTAAAAGCGTGTGGCGAAATAAACTATATTTGATAAATATACAATTTATTTGAATATTGTCTTGTGTGTGCTATGTCAGTTTTGATCCGATCACAACTCTTTTGTATGTTGAGTTTTTGCCGGGATCAAAGAAATATTATGATACTATAGGAAATATTTCTTTTTGCAATCAAAAACTTTGTTACATTGTTGGAAGAATTTTATATTTTTAAAAAATAAGAAGCATACCTACATATGTATAATTCATGTAAATAAACTAAATATTCATTAAAAGAGTTACAATATGAATGTTTTGCGTCAGTTTAAACTTCCTAAACTAACATTTTTTAGATCTACTTTAACCTTAAATTGGTTGGCTTCACCATTTCTGATTACAAGAAAAATAAAGGTAAAATAAGCGTTTATTAATGCGAAAAAAGTGCCTTTTTATAGCCTTGCAGAGGGAATTATAATTTCAATCAAAAGTTTGCAATGTAGTGAAGGACACATTTCAGACCCCATAAAGTATATATACTCATGATTAGCATCACCGTCTGAACCGATCTAGACATGTATAGACATGTCCGTCTGTCAGTTTCTATCAGTCTCAGATTGGATTTTCGGAATATCGATTTTTTAAGTTCGGTCAAATCAATAAAAGTCGGTCTATTAGCTGACATAGGAAAGTTCCAAAAATCGATATAATAGTGAAAATTTAATAATAATTATAATATCCTTGTTTTTTATAATGCAAGCATAATTTTTCAGATATGAGTTTTCTAACGACTCGATATTAAAATCGAACTAAATTTTATGAAAATCGGACGACTTACAGAAACAATCAACTAGACATCTGGCATTAAATAATGCCATAATAAACAAAATAATTATTTAGAGTACTCCAGCTTCGGTGTTTTGTTTGCAGTGGTAAAACTTTTGTGGCAGAAGGATATTGATTTTGTAAACTAAACCGTCGACGCAAGAGCAGTCGAACGTTTGGGATACATCCAGAAGGATTAATTTCGAATTAAATTTGATCAAAATCGGATAACTCTATCATATACATAGCTTCCATAGGAGAGTTCGAAAAATATATATAGAATTAATGGAAATAAATTGATAACATCGTTGTTTTTTATCCCACGAGCATGATTTTTTGAATATCAAGTCTTATACTGAGAAAAAAGTTTCATAAAAATCGGACATCTATATCTTATAGCTGCCATAGGAAAGATCAAAAAAACTATACAGAAATAACGGAAATAAAATTATAACATCGTTGTTTTTCATCAGACAAGCATGATTATTGAATTACACATATGATAATAGTTCTTGTTTATTGTTCACTTACCACTTGTTTCCCTTGGTTTTATAGATTTAAAGTTTTTAAATGCATCTTTTAATGGAATATATTTTATAAACACTTTCCCTGCAAGCCTTTTCTATCGCGGAAGAGACTTCTGAGTGACTTCTGGAAGATAAAACTATCTTCCGCGACTATCGCTTTCGGATCGCGGAAGTGACGTCCGTCGGGAAGAACTGTGACACTTCTGCGTCACCCCCCAGAAGAGACTTCTGCGTCACCCCCCAGAAGAGACTTCCGCGACACTTCCAGAAGTGACTTCTGCGTCACCCCCCAGAAGGGACTTCTGCGACACTTCCAGAAGTGTCTTCCGCGACACTTCTAGAAGTGACTTCCGCGACACTTCCAGAAGTTACCCAGAAGAATATTCCCAATTGGAAAAAAATAATAGAAAATATTTTTACTATATTTATTAAAAATTTAATTTTTTTTAAATATAATAATTTATATGTTAATATAATTTTTTTTAATATAATTTTGTATATTTTCGACGCTTGTACACCCGATGAACTGTTGATGGAAGATTTTTAGATTTTTCAGCTCTGAATCATCCAGAAATTTAACAAATGTAAACTCTAAAAGAAAACAAACAAATAATATTATTAAAATGAAAAGCATATTTAGAAACTGAGGTGCATTACCTTTATATAAAAAATAGTTGATCTTAACATGAGCTGCATTTTTTCCGGCATTGTACGCGTTGTTAGACGCAATAATATCTTTAAACACTTAACAATTTTCAGACTTGAACTGGCAAGTCAGCAATCTAGAAACTGAATGACGCTTTGCAGCAAAATCAGTACGCGGGTTAAAGGAAAATACAAAAAAATGTTCAGTAAAACCAGAATATCGGTAAATTTTTGGGACCTTTGCTTTACTATCTTCCTATCAACTTCCAGAAGTGAATTGGGAGATAGTTTTTTTTGTATATTTGTTGTTGTAAAATGTGTGCTATCGTCTTTCTATCTTCCAGAAGTGACTCAGAAGTGTCTTCTTCGGGATAGATGTGTATCTTCCAGAAGTGACTTATAAGTGACTTCTAGGCGATAAAAAACTCTTCTTTTTTTTTCCAAAAATTTCTATCGTCTTTCTATCTTCCAGAAGTGTCTAAGAAGTGACTTCTAGGCGATAGATGTGTATTTTGTTTTTGTAAAATGTGTTCTATCGTCTTTCTATCTTCCAGAAGTGACTAAGAAGTGTCTTCTAGACGATAGGGGATAAATTTATCTTCCAAAGGCTTGCAGGGAATCAACAAGTGCACACATATGCACCTATGTACATACATACATACACTTGTCCCGAGGAGCACCTTTGCATCGAAACACCGAAAATGTTGGTTTAAACGCGAAACATTGACCGAAATGTATTTAACTCCCGAGTTTTACTTGAAATTACAATCTTTATTGCCTTTTTTGCATTTGCAGAGATCGATTTAAATAAATTAAAAGACTTAATTCCGTGGGGGCGCGTCACAAAATGGCGGATGCTTTGCAATAAGAAGAAGAAGAACAGATATTGGCCTGAATTGCCGAAAAACACTTATTTTCACGTTTAAAACGATTGGAATTTAATAAAAGTTATTACCCAAACCGAGTATAAGTTTCACTTGCACTGAATATTCTTTTTTTTTATAACTTTTTTACACAAAAATGAGCGGAAATTGAATTAACGGAGGCTAAGTGATGCTCCTTGCAAGGGATGAAAACTGACTGACAAAAAGAGAGAGAGAGAGGCAAATCCTACGAGAGAGCTTTGATCAAGGAAACAGTTAAAGCTGCTGCGCATATTTGCCATTCCTTTTGTCCATCCTTCGTAAGAGAATAAAAATTGTAGGTGTAATGAAAAGAAGGAAAAACCAGCAGTTTCAATTTTATGATAAGCTTGCTTAAAAATAATTAAACAATCAAATTAATTACAACCAGAAAATTGATTTGAACTTACCTAGCATTTTAATTCAAACTTTTTCAGAAAAACAACGTTTTTTTTTTAAATATTGTATTTATTTTGAAACCAATTACTGCCCGCAAACTATACATTTGTCTTTATTATTTGTAAGTTAAACAAAATACAATCGAAAAGAAGGAATTTTCAACTACTTGATTGGCTAATGAGTTTAAGATGTTTTTGTTGAGGATGCCAGCAGTCAACCAAGCAGCGGAGGTCTCCTAAATTTCGATTGGTATCTTGAGTTCGTTGCCATTCATATAAACGTTTTGCAGCCAATTAAATTACATTTTTCTTAGAAATTATTTGTTCGATTAAAAGTATTTCTACATATAAAGCGTAAGTTATGTATGTGCACGTGAAAATCTGATATTGCAGAATTATGAATACATGATATGGTTGAAATGCATAAACTTTATATATTTTTATATACATAAACGCTTATGTACATATACCGCATTAAAACTTTAATGACAATTACAACTTTTAATGAGCAGTCTAATTTTGGCACGCTTTTAATACATTGTATTGTATTGTATTTGTAATATATATTTTTATGCTTTTTATAGTTTGTCCAATAAAGTAGAATAGTCGAAATTGGCTTAGCATTCGGCGTTGATAACATTCATTGAAAATGCGCATATACTTTCGCCTTTTCTGGTCACTGCCTTAGCCTGGTATTGGCCAACATCGTCCATGTTACATTTGGCAACTGAGAAAGCGTATCGGTTCGCCTCCTTGGTGAATGAGTATCGCGAAAGGGTCTCGTCAATGGGCTTTCCATCCTTCACCCACACCAAATTGAGCAGTTCAGAGTCCAATTCACATTCAAATGTGGCACTCTCGCCTTCCAGTATCGATGCTGATAGGGGGAATTTCACAAAGACTGGGTGCTTAGGCTCGTCCCCGGGCACTATTACGTTTATGGTGCAGGTACTGAACGATTCGCCAACATCATTAAATGCCTCGCACGTGTAGGTGCCGCCGTCTTCGGGGAAGATCTCGGCGATTTGCAAACGATATATATTAGCCTCGCTGGTATATTGGAAGTCCTTGCTTGGCTTTATCTCCTTGTTGTTGTGCAACCACACCACATCGAAGTGTTCCGCTCCTATTATGCGGCAAGCCAGAGTAACAGCATCGCCATCTTTAACGGATCTCGACTCCAAATGACTAACTATTTTAGGTGCTTTGTCGCCGGCAACCATTTGTCGTTTGGTAGAGCTTTTATCAAGTGCTAAAATAAAAAAAAGATTTATTTTTAGTTTTTAAGTAAGAGCAGGTAACAGAGCATAACTTTAGGTAACTGTATCAATGCCCTTTCTGTTGTTTGGGTTTTTATAGTCATAAGTTGAAGTGTTTGTACTTTTTTTTATCATTAATCTAAAAAGTTACCAAACCAAAATTTAAACAGAGATCATCACTGTTTAAATAGATATCAGCTGTTTCTGAAATCCTTGACAAATAGATGTTTTCCTATTGTTGGTGCGCTTTTAAAAATGCCAACAAGTATCTACACGTTATATATAGGATTTTCCAGATTAGATATAAGATAAATATAAGATCAATTTTTACAAATCTAAAATATCATGAAAATAATATATTTTGTTAAAAAAAAAAAAAACAAGAAAAAAAGCTATAGTCCCGAAAATCCGATGCCATAAATTGAAGCAATCAGATAGATTAACCGATCACGGTGTCACATAAAACCTAATATAAACTAAGGTGAGTCAGGCAACACCTGATATTGAATTGAGTTAATAAATTTTTTCTTCTCCAAGCACTGAGGAAAAATGTTATGTTACTACTTACGCTTAATTGTTAGCCTGCATTTAGTTTCCACAGCTCGTATGGAATTTGTGGCCGTGCAAGTGAACACTCCCTCGTCTTCTGGGAAAACTTCGTTGATGGTTAAAGTTGCGATTCCGTTTTTATACTTCAAGTCCATAATATCAGAAGACGATATAGACTTTCCATTCTTCGACCAAGTGATTTGAGGCTCTGGATCGCCCTTAACATGGCAGGTAAGTATCAACTGCTCGCCATCGCGGACAGTAAGATCGTGAAGAGGCTTGGTGAACTCGGGCTTGCACATTAACGAATCATCGGGGGGAACTATGTTTGTAAAGGGAAATGGCCAATGTTATATAAAAATACAAATATGTATATTGATATACAAAATAAAATTAATAATGCCAATACTTACGTATAAGTTCTTTGGTCGCACTTCTTGATCGAGATGGGCTACCAGGAGCTTGTAAACTGTTGGACGCATATTTCTTTTTGCTTGAATTGCTACTTTGCGGGGTTGAAGTTATTTTGTTGGCCTAAAGTTTATAAATAAGTATGGAATAAGGACACATTATTTTCAATACTTGCCGTAGATTCAGGTGTTGAAGTAGAAGTTATTTGGCGGGCTGTTACTATTGGGGGCGGGGCCGGCTTGATTGGTTGCTCTATATATTTCCTGTCTGTTTTTGGAAAATAAAAATAATTAATATTACGTTTACAATGTGCTTAAAATTAATTTTGTATGGTCTAATAATGGGTCACATTAATTTATTATTTTGGGAAAATTGTGCATTAGTATTTATATATCAAGCTGTATTTGGTTTATCTAAGAAAAAAATTTAAACCTATTCGTGCGCTAACTTATTTACCAAGGGTGGCATTTTGGTTGACTTTCCTATATGCACTTTAATTAATAAAATTATTTTAAAAAAGCCTATACTGTGTACATATATTATATTTAGATTTTCTTGCACAACAGGTCCAGAATTTAGGTATTATATTACGTATAATCGATTCAAATTTATTGACTTTAAAAGCGTGAACATAACTAAAAATGTATTCATATTTTAACCGATTTAAAAAAGATCTTCTATCTTAAAACAATCGGATAAGCCCTAAGACAAAAAAACCAAATTTTTCTAAATATAGTATTACTCTAAAATCACATTAACTCGATTTTTAGTACTCAGATTCGTTTGCCATTATTATTTATAAAACGTAAATATGTATAAGTCATCTAGTTTACTATAAAATACTACACGTAAACAACAATTTGGTGATACTAAAACTAAGCTATAACATTTTTAATAATTATTTGTTTTAAGAACAATAAAGTTGAATTAAAGTTTTAACGTCATGCTAAAGGTAATGTGTGTTTATATTTGTTTCATTTCATTGTTATCAAAATTACCTCCTGAGTAAAGGAAATTGTGGGCAAGGCGAGCCTGCTCAGGCGTAACCCATTCTCCTGGGAAAAGTTAAATTATAAAATATAGTATAGCAAAATGTAAGCAGGTATAAAAAATAAAGACGCATTATACTAGAATTAAAGATAACTAACATAAATAACTGAAAAAATGATAAGTCGTTTTAACGCCTGTTTTGATTACCCTTGAATAGAGAAAAAATTTTTAAAAATCGGACAAATCGATATCGAAAAAATCGATATAAAATTAACAGTTATTGACGGGAATAAATGATAACAGCTCGAATTTTGAATTCAATTTCATTAAAATCGGACGACAACAGCTGTCATTTTATGACTGCAAGAGTATGCAATAAACATTACTAGGCATAAAACAAATTAATTTAAAAAAATTCCAACCTTTCGCATGAAAAATATACCTAAATAAACAGTGAATTTTCTATAACTAACTAACTTATAACCGAAACATTTTTTTTAACTTACCTTCAACAATAACGACACACTCGGTTTCGTCTGTTCCGTGACAATTTGTTGCCTTACAGCTGTATTTTCCTGAGTCGGATGGCTTGCAGTCAATTATTTCCATGGTAACAACTCCATCAGAGTGGGTCATCGCATACTCGTATTTGCTAAGCTCTCGACCGTCTTTGTACCACTTGACAGTTGGCACTGGTTTTCCGCTTAAGCAACAAAGAAGTTTGCATGTGTCGCGGGCCTGCATAACGCGTGGCCGCAAAAGGAATGTAAAACTGGGTGCCGTCTCTGACTCTTCTTGCCAGAAGGTGTATGGCAAGGGCTCACGTCTGCGAACCGGAGTTGATTCCGTTCGATACCTTGGCTGTTCCTTCGGCAACGGCTGAACATTCAGGAAAACGACTTCTTCTCTGGAACCATAATGATTCTCTGCACGAATAATATACTCTCCTCGGTCGTCCAACTTCACTCGGTTGATTATAAAGTAATAGTCATCTCCAGTGTATCGTTTCATAAACTTGACACTCTGCCGTAACTCAATATTGTTATGTGACCAGGTAAGAGTAGGTGTAGCAATCGCAATGCATCGTGTGTAGAACTTGACGCTTTGGCCCTCATAGCAGAACTGAGACGATGGTCGAATCACAAAGCGTGGAGCCGCCTGACGTCTATCAAAAACAGCATCGTGTATCTTATATTTCTCTATCAGCAATTTTCTAAGAGATGAGTATTCTGACAGCCGTCCTATTGGTAGCAGATACCTTTCAAAGTCTTCGTATTTCTTTCTTAATTGTTGACGGTAGGCTAGGTAACGATCGCGGTTAATTGCCTGTGTAATACCACTGTGATCTCCAGTAAGCCAAGGATGTATAAGGCATTCATGTGCGGTCATACGCTTTTCTTTGTTGGCAATAAGCAACTTCCTTATGAAATCCTTCGCCTCTTCAGATATGTACTTAAATGATTCTGCATCGAAATCCCAATCGCATGCTTTTACGTTCTTTAATGTTTGGACATCATTGTCGCCAGCGAATGGTGATAATCCGCTTAGCCTAAAGTAAAATAAGATTTGTGTGAATATTTTTTTTAGTGTTTAAAATAAAGTTGGCAACGATCTAGAAGACAAACTTACAAAACATAAGCCAATACTCCAGTAGCCCACATATCAGTATAGAAGCCCACAGGCTCCCTGTTGACGATTTCCGGAGCAGCGAACTCCGCTGTACCTGTTGTAATTTTGACAACTTCATTCGGATCTAGTCTTGTCGCTAATCCAAAATCTATGAGCTTAACATTTGTGCTTAAGCGAGTTTGACACATAATATTCTCTGGCTTTATATCCAAGTGAATAATATTCTTCTCGTGCATATGTCTGATTCCCTCGCAAATTTGCCTCATATAGTTTATAACTTCAGCTTCAGTCATTACGTATCCTTCGGCAGTGATGCGTTCAAATAATTCACCACCAGATAAGCTACGACAAAAATAAATTAAAATTTTATAATTAAGAGGAATTTTAGTAATTCTAATTTCTAAATTCGCTTACAATTCCAAGATTAAAACCATTTCATCATCATCTTCAAAAGCGTCGTGCAGATTAATAAGCTTTTGATGGTGCAGTTGATTCATTATATCTATTTCTCGACGAATCAAATCCTTTTCGACTGAATGAGATACTGGAATGAACTTGGCAGCAAAAATATTTCCAGTGCTTCTTTCACGACAGCGGTGCACCACCCCAAAAGCGCCTGTACCGATTTCTTCAAGGATATCATATTTGTCGTAGACACTTTGCTGAGATATTTCAACTGGTTGCGGCACAAATTTGGAGTAAATGTCAAACACATACGAATCGTAGTCTTTAATTGGGCCGTCTGCTTTGCCGCGTACTTTTTTGCCATTTGCATCTAGCTCCCATTTACGTTCTTCCTGTTTCTTTTTAATAATAGACTTAGTTTTGATCAGAGTACTAGGTTCAGAAGGTTCTGAGCGTCCATAGACATTATCAGCAAATATGCGGAAATCATACTCTTTTCCTGGAGTTAATCCGCTAACAGCCATGGATGTAAATCGAGTATTTCCCACACGTATCCATGAAGATAGCGGATGTTCACGACGCTCAACGTAATAATTTGTTATGTCGCTGCCACCGTCCCAGACAGGTGCTTTCCAGCTGAGAGACAATGAATCAGCACCAATACTTTCAATTGTGGGGAATCGCGGCGGATCTGGACGATCACTTATTTGCACTTGTATTATTGCTGCATCCGAACCCAGCTCATTTTCTGCTGTTATCCTATATGGTCCCGAGTCCAAACGTGATCCGTCACGAATTACGAGAACAGCATGTCTCTCCTTGATTTCCACATTGTAATGACCACCGGACTCGATGTTTTCACCTTCCCTAACCCAATGTATGCGTGGCTTTGGGAAGCCAGTGAAGGGTATTTTGATTACAACATTTTCGCCCTTATCGAAGTAAGCCGTATCTCTGAATCGCGGTGGAACATTTAATTTAGGGGCAGCTAAAAAATTAAAAAAATAATATTATAGATAAAAAAAATGTTTTTAATATACTTACTCATAATGGCCAAAGCCGCTCGTGTTGATTTCGCTCCAGCCTTGTTCACTGCGCGGCAAACATATTCGTCAGCATCTTCGCCAAATATATCATTGATATTTAAGAAGTGATTGTCACCTTCTGAGTACATGTGATATCGTGCTCCATTACTGATTTCGCGAGCACCCTTATACCATGTTATAGTTGGCCTAGGAACACCACTTATCGTACATGTGAACTGTGCGTTGTGATTTTGAATGCAATTGGCGTCGCGTAGCGGTTTCACAATCAATGGAGGCGAAGCCGCTTTTGGATCAATTATTTTGACCGCTTGGGAAGCGGAAGATTCTTTTGAAAGACCTGCGACATTCTGAGCAAAGACTCGGAACTCGTATTGCCGGCCTTCGATTAGATTGATACAGTTTGCTTGATTGGCTGCACAAATAGTAGCGTTAACACGCTGCCACGTATCCATACCAACTTCCCGTTTGTCGATCCAGTAGCCTTGAATGTGAGCACCGCCATCCGATTCCGGCTTACTCCACTCCAAATGCACAAAGTCTCCTCCAATCTCAGTAATTTGAGGAATGCCTGGTGGTGAGGGTGGATCAATTGGTGCCTTGGCTCGGATAGGATTTAAGCCCTCAAGGGGTGGACCCATTCCGTTCTCATTAACAGCCATTACACGGAAGATATATTCTTGGTTCTCGATAAGACCTTGGACATTGAAGGCGGTATCTTTGCAGGTGCTTGAAACTGTAATCCAATGTGGTGACGCCACATCCTTCCGCTCGACTACGTAGTGAGTCACTTTAAGACCACCATCGTAGGAAGGTGGACGCCAAGCCAACGAACAGGAGTTTTTGGTAATGTAAGATATTCCCATAGGCCCTGTGGGCGCTGAGGGTAAGCCAGTTATGTGTACATCAAATTGAGCGGTCGCGTTACCAGAGTCATTTGAAATTTCAATTTGATATTGGCCGGCATCACTTTTAACAATATCACGAATACAAATCGCTATATAATCGTCAAATAAGTTTACCTTTATATGCGTTTCATCGTTGCTATCAGATATGACTTCATTGTTTCTTTTTAATATCACAGTAATTGGCTGGTCGCCAGAATAGTAGACTTTTATCTTTGTATTGTCTCCTTCAGGTAAGTAGAGTTCGTTGGGACATCTGTTAATAATTGGTGGTGATCCAATTTTCAGATAACCTGAGGTGTGCACAAAACCCAGAGAATTCATTGCCTCACATGTGTAGTCACCATCGTCTCCAGCTTGCACATTAGATATGTGCAGTCGGAAAACACCTTCCTTACTATCGCAAGTAATACGGTCACCACCCATTTGAATTTCCTTTCCATTGCGAAGCCACCTAGCGGTTGGACTGGGTTTACCTGAGGCGGCACATTGCAATGTATAATCCTTTCCATAGGGTGCGACTCTGTCTTGAAGTCGTGAAACCCATTCTGGTTTTTCACCACCAAGAACCTCGCAAACCTTGATCGGCATCGTACCCAAACTTGCTTCCGAGCGCCCAGCGGCATTGACAGCAAATATACGGAACTCATAGTCTCCCATCTCGATCAGGTTTATAACGGTGTATTCAGTATCCAAAACATTGTAATCATTACATTTCACCCATACGGCTCCACCTATGTCCCTTCGTTCAATAATGTAGCCCGTAATCCGAGAGCCTCCATCACGTATAGGTTTTTCCCATTTCAAATCCACATAATTTTTACCGACTCTTGTCACTTGCGGGGTACCAGGTGGCGAGGGTACACTGAATTTTCCCTTTAGCTTAAATCTCAACGATGGGGGTGAAGGCTTGCTTAAGCCGGCAACGTTCTTCGCCCTTATACGGAACTCGTATTCGCTACCGTTGACTAAATTATAGAGCTGGTATTTAGTGTCTTTTATCAGATAGTCATAAGTATTCCAAGAAGAGTCGTTTACAATGTCTCGATATTCAATTTGGTAACCTTGAATGCGAGACCCGCCATCACTGGCTGGTCGAGTCCAGATTAGTGTAACGTTTCCAGAGTCCCAGTCGATAACCTTTGGTTGACCAGGCTCATCTGGGACTGTGAATTGATGCTTGGCAACGATGGGCTCGTCAATGTCCACAGGATCGGACAAGCCATATTGATTTTCTGCTCTCACGCGGAAGTGATACTTGTGTTGAGGTTCCAAGCCCATAACATCGTAGTGAGTATTACGAACAAAACTGCTTACCTTAACCCAAGTGCCACTATTGTCCAGTTTTTCAACGACATAGTTTGTGATCGGTGAACCACCATCATCGAGTGGCGTTTTCCAACATAGGGTGCAAGAATCTGGGGTAATGTCGTAGGCATTTAAAGGACCCTGAGGAGGTCCTGGCCTGTCCACCACAGTAACATGACATGAGGCAGTATCTGATCCCTTATTGTTCGTAAGTGTAATAGTGTACGAGCCAGACTCACTTCGTTTTGCTGATTTGTTGTAATAAACCGAACTATAATCGTCAGTGTCAAACCTAATCCGCTCGTCGGGAACAACATCAATACCATTTACACTCCATGATGGCGTAGGTCGCGGATTTGCATGATAAGGTACTGTTATGTGGAACTCATCTCCTGCAATTACCGTCATATCACGAATTGATAAATCGGAAGTAATCTTGGGAGCATGAGGTGGCCTGCGACAATAAATAAGGTCGCTAGAGCCACTATAAGCCGATTGTCCGGCTGCATTAACTGCAGCTACCCTGAACTCGTATTCAGCATTTTCAATAAGGCCTGGTATTTTACAAGTTAGATCTGGGCAAAGAGCATGAACTGCTTTGGTCCATTTGTCATCGCTTAGCAAGCGCTTCTCTATAACGTAGCCGGTTATAGGAGAACCACCATCATGCTTTGGTTTTGCCCATGCTATTGTTATACTATCCTCTGTTGAATCAATGCCATGAGGTATACCGGGAGCATTAGGAACATCAAACGGATGTCTCGCTCTTATGGGCTCCGATGTATTAGCCGGATCTGATTGCCCATATTTATTCTCAGCTATTACGCGGAATTCATAGTCTTTACCGATTGTAAGATTTCGAACTCTAACAAATGGAACTGTGCAGAAGCTGCTTACCTTGCTCCAAGAGGGCGAGCGAGATTCTTTCTTTTCAATAATGTAGTTTTGAATAGGGGAGCCGCCGTCATCCTTTGGTGGATTCCAATACAATGTAAGAGAATCTCCAGCAAACTCATCAGCACGTAAGTGCATTGGCGGGGATGGTTTATCCAATACCTTAACATTAATGGTGGCTGTATCAAACCCGGATGGATTTTTTAACTGTAGTCGATATTGGCCTGAGTCTGAACGTTTTGAGTTCTTTACCACAAACGATGCTGCTTCATCAGTCAAATGTTGATAAACCCGATTGTCGTTATCTAGCACAGTATCGTTGGAATACCAAGTGGCGCTAGGCTTGGGGAAAGCTATGTAGGGAACATGAATGCTGAAATCGTCTCCAGCTCTGCACACTATATCTCGAACACCGCCTAATTCCATGCAAGGTTTGTTTGGCTGTTCCTCAATCGTGATGGGTTGCGAGGGCTTGGATGGATCAGATCGGCCAACTTCGTTTTCAGCGATAACACGGAATGAATACTCCTCTTTTTCCTTTAGATTTGGTACAGTGTACACGGTTGAATTAATAGGTAAATCGTTAACTGTTTTCCAATCTTTACTGTTTTTGGGTCGCATTTCGATATAATATCCTTTAATTCTAGATTTTCCATCGTTGCGAGGTGGTCGCCAAGACAATGTTACACTATCCCTAAAGATACGATCTGGTTTTGGTGGCTCAGGTGGATCTGGACGATAGCGCTGAAGTTCAGCAGTCATTGGCTCTGATGGTTTTGATGGTTGGCCAGGTCCAGCCTCATTTAATGCGATTATGCGGAACTCGTAACGAGCTCCTTCTCGAAGATCTGGCACGGTATATGTTGTGTTGGGTGTGGGATAATTGTTACACTTAATCCATTCACCGCCGCGCTCTCGTCGCTCGACAATGTAGCCAGATATAGGCTTACCACCACAGTATTCTGGTGGATGCCACTCCAAGGTGGCCGAGTTCGGCGAATATGCTGCAATGGTTGGCTGAGATGGGGCACCTGGAGGATCGAAAGGAGACTTGGCTAATACCGGCTTGCCTTCAAGAGGTTCGGATGCACCATAAATGTTTTCAGCCCTTACACGGAAAACATATTTTTTTCCTTCTGTAAGACCTTTCACAGTGTAGTTTGTCTTGGGACAAAAGCCTGGCACTGGCTTCCAACCATCTACGCCAAACTCGGTGAATTCAACAATGTATCCCGTTATATCGCTGCCACCGTCGTCTTTGGGCGGGTTCCATTGCAAGGATATGTGATCTGGGGCTGTCTCCGTGTAGCTCAACGGTCCTTCAGGTGGAGATGGTTTGTCTACGACAATTACCTCAATATCAGCTGTGTCTTTACCAAACTCATTGGAGGCGGTCACAGTGTATTTTCCAGTATCTCGCCTGTTTGAGTCGTCAATGCGGAATGTAGTTCTCTCCGAGTTAGTCTCATAGGATACACGTTTTCCTTCCTCTAGCTTCAAATCTTTGTGTTTCCATTCAATTGTAGGTGTAGGAGCACCGGATATTGGAAGCGATATATTAATAGGCTCACCTGCACGAACTTTAACACGCCTTCCTAGCAGACCATCCAAATAAATTCTTGGCTTTTCGCGCAGTGGACGAGCATCGAGTATTGCCGATGGCTCAGAAGCCTTTCCGTTACCGGCAGCATTAACGGCCGATATTCTATATTGATATTGATGATTTGCAGTTACCCTGTCGTCTAGGTATTCTGTATTGGGTACTGGCTGTCCATTTATTTTTATCCATCGTCCTGTGTTAATGTCGCGGCGTTCAATATCATAACCAATTATAGGCGATCCACCAGTACTTATTGGTTCTTTCCATTTGATTGATATATGATCTTTGTCGCTATCTTTAAGTTCTGGTTTGCCAGGTGCCCCCGGAACAGTGTATTGGTTTTTGGCAACCACAGGGTGGTCGGATGTAAGTGGATCGGAGCGACCTTGTAGGTTTTCTGCCATCACTCTAAATTCATACTTTGTTCCTTCCAGTAGTCTGGGAACCACGGCATGGTTGTACTTAGCATTAACATAATTTACTGCCGGTACCCATCCACCGCCATGCGTAAGATCGCGCTTTTCTATAATATAGGATGAAATTTCAGACCCTCCGTTGTCCTTAGGGGGTTTCCATGATATGGTCACAGAGTTTGCTGTTATTTCTTCATACTCCATCGGACCATCTGGGGGCCCAGGACGGTCAAGCACAATAAGTTCGAAACTGCCTTCATCTACTCCTGAACTATTTCGAAGAAGTAAGTGGTAGATTCCGGAGTCTGACCGTTGGCAGTTAACAGTGTGTACTACGGTGTGGTGTCCTATCGAAGTTATGGTTGACCTGTCGTCGGATTTTAATGCATTGCCATTAACAGTCCATATTGCTTCTGGTGCTGGCTCACCGATAAAATCAATATCTGTATGGAATATAAGCCCACATTTTATACGAATTTCATTAAGAGGAGAAATTATTTTTGGTGGCAGGAACCGTGGTTTTGCCATTATCATATCGGACGGCTCTGAAGGCTCCGACTGTCCTGCTTGATTAACTGCAATTACTCTAAATTCATACTCCTGACCCTCGGTGAGCTCTGGAACTGTAGCCGTGTTCTTATTTGAAGGAACATGCAATACATTAGTCCAGTAAGGGCTGCCCTTTTCCTTTTTCTGAATTATGTATTCCGTAATGGGAGCTCCGCCATCGTACTTTGGCACAGGCCATTGTAAGTCAACATGATCACGATCCCAATCAGTAATATTTGGTTTTCCAGGTGCATCAGGCTCATCAAACTCGTTTTTAGCAATTATACTCTTTGCCGCTTCTAGGGGATCAGATTCTCCGATTGCATTGACAGCTTTGACGCGGAACAAGTATTCTTTGCGGTGAACAAGTCGAGTTACGTCATGAACTGTATGTGTACTCATGCCAGCATCAGACCATGTGCCCCGAGACAAGTCCATTTTTTCGATAATATAATGCAAAATAGGTGAACCACCGTCATCTTCTGGAACATTCCAAGAAAGGTGGCATCCATCTCTGGTAATCTTTGTTATATCCAGAGGGCCCTTAGGAGGCGATGGTCGATCCAAAACAGTGGCGTGAGCAGAGGCATCGAAAGATCCGTGCTCATTCTTTAGAATTAACGTGTACCGTCCTTCGTCACTTCTAAGTGATGATGGAATTTCAAATGAAAGTTCATTTTGGAAAAGATTTGACTCTCCACGCGAGTTTGTGCCGATTTCTTTTCCATTGAACAGCCATTTTATAGATGGTTTTGGAGATGCCTCGATTGGCAAAGTCCATCCCAAAGGCTTTCCGGCATGAACTGTTATGTCATTGAAAAGTGACATATCAAAGAATGGAGCAAGGAATCGGGGCTTGCAAATAATAGTGCTTGATGGATCAGATGGATCACTAGGCCCACCTCGGTTCACGGCAATTACCCGGAATTCGTATTCTCCACCGTCTGTAAGATCCGGTATGTGAGCCTTACAGTCATCTCCTGGAACAACGGCAGCGCGTTCCCACTGACCAAACTTTGGTCTTTTTTCAATGATATATGAAGAAACGGGGGCACCGCCATCTCTCTTGGGGGCAGCCCATTCCAAGTCCACGAAATCTTTACCCCAGTCGACAGCTTGAGGTTGCCCAGGCTTGTCGGGATGAGAGAAGGGATCCTTGGCAGTAATGGGCTGAGAAGTTGTTAGTGGTTGGGATTGTCCCTGTTTGTTGACAGCTCTCACCCTAAAACTGTAGTCATGATTTTCGATTAGATTATCAGCCCGGATCTCGGTATCAGCGCATTCACCAACAGGCACCCAGCGCATGGCCTCATTATCCATTTTTTCCACAACATAATGCGTTATCTCTGACCCACCATCATCCTTGGGTGGCCGCCATCGCAGAACCATAGAGTTTTTGGTTACATCACCATTGCGCAACGGGCCTTCAGGCACGCTTGGTACATCCAGGACAGTAACCTTGACTGTATGTCTATCTGTCCCGTTTATGTTACGAGCAATTAATGAATAATCCCCTGTATCTGACCGTTTAGCATCAAGTATTCGTAACTTGGTGCGGTCATCGGAATTCGAAACTTTCACTCGGTCTGTATTGATTACCATATTGCCTTCGTGTGTCCATTCCTTACTTGGCAAAGGCTCCCCAGTAACTGGGACATCAAATTCCAATACGTGACCTGCTTTGATTTTGATATCTGACATAAAATTACGATCAATCTTGGGTGGTAAATTTTTGGGGCGAGCAATGTGTGGTTCAGTTGGATCACTGGGAGTTCCAGGTCCGGCCTTATTCACTGCTCTGACACGGAACTCATATTTAACGCCTTCAATTAGATCTGGAACGTGACCATTGGGGACATCATCAAAAATCTCTGCGCATTTCTCCCAATCGGGGGAATACTTGTCGCGTTTCTCAATTATGTATCCGGTGATAGGAGATCCACCATCACTCTGTGGTCTGCTCCATTCTAAGTCTACGAAGTCTTTGTCAAAGTCTTTTATTGTTGGTGTGCCAGGTTTTTCCGGTTCATCATATGGATTTTTGGCCTCAATCGCGTGTGGTGCTGTTAGAGGATCGGATGTTCCTTGCCGATTTTTGGCGCGCACTCTAAACTTGTATTTATGACCTGGGGTAAGACCCTTAACTTTAAGACTCGGGGTTGGTCCGTCGGTTTCCCCAGCTGGTACCCAACGACCATTTACTTCATCTAATTTTTCAACAACGTAATTATCTATTGGTTGTCCTCCGTCATCATCTGGTGGGCTCCAGCTCAGAACACAAGACTCTGCATTTATGTCATCAATCTTGAGAGGACCATTCGGCGGTGAAGGCTTGTCTATAACAGTTACACTAACTTCGGCACTGTCTTCTCCATTGGCATTTTCTGCATGCACTGTGTATACACCTGAATTTGATCGGGTTGCTGCAGTAACCTTTAATTTTGTGTTGTAGTCAACATGGGTAACTTTAATGTTGTCTTTTGTATACACTTCTTTTTTCTTTAAAATCCATTTTGTTTTAGGAGCTGGCTCCCCAGACACCTTGCAATCGAATGCGAATGCTTGTCCAGCTTTAATGCGTACTTCGATAAGGTTAGTCCTATCTATAAGAGGAGGCTTGTTTCGAGCCTTTGCAATTATCGGTGGTGTGGCGTCAGATGGCTCTCCAAGTCCAGCAGCGTTGACAGCAGAAACTCGGAACTCATAAGCTTGACCCTCGACAAGATCCGGAACAGTTGCTTTACATTGATCAGCTGGAACCTCAATTGTTTTCTCCCACTTACCATACTTATCTTTCTTTTCAACAACATAGCCAGTAATGGGAGATCCACCGTCAGTAATAGGTGGAGACCACGACAAATCAATGTGGTCCTTATCCCAATCGATTGCCCTAAGATTTTCTGGTTTGCCAGGTTCATCGAAAGGATTTTTGGCTATTATAGCTTCCTCACCAACCAAAGGCTGTGATACACCTTCAGCATTTACAGCTGATACACGAAACTTGTATTCGTTTCCAGGAGTAAGACCAGTAACATTTACTTGTGGTTCGGTTGAGCGACAGGAAGGAATCCAGCATCCAGTTTCGGGATCTAATTTGTCGATTTGGAAATACTCAATTGGAGTACCTCCATCGTCACTGGGACGCTTCCATTTAAGGTGGCAACCCTCTTTGTGTATATCGGATATTTGTAGGGGTCCATTGGGAGGGGTAGGTTTGTCTGTAATAACCACATTTATAAGCACACTGTCCTTTCCGGAACTGTTTGTTGCTGTGACCAAATATTCTCCTGAGTCACTACGCTGCGTTGGTCGAATAACTAATTTCGTGTAGTAGTCAGGAGTCTCGATTGTAACATTTTTGCCTGATTGCAAATGATAATTGGAAAATTTCCACTCAACTTTTGGAGCTGGCTCTCCTGTTATGGTTGCATCTAGTTTAAGAGCGGTTCCCGACGATAGAGTAATATCACGGAGATTTCTACGGTCTATTTTGGGAGCCAAGTAGCGCGGCTTGGCTATAAAGACTTTGCTTGGATCTGAGGGCTCTGATTGACCACCTTTATTTAAAGCAACAACCCGAAACTGGTATTCATTTCCTTCAATCAGACCTTGAACAGTTGCTATGGGTGTTGGAGAATCTGTTTCTAACGCCTTTTCCCAAAGAGGGCTGTACTTGTCTTTTACCTCAATTATATAGCCTGTAATTGGCGATCCTCCATCACTGGCAGGTTCTGGCCACGCGAGGTCTACTTTATTTGCAGTCCAATCAGTAGGTTCTGGAATACCAGGCTTCGATGGAACAGCTATAAGTAAGTTTCAATGTTACATGTTAAATAAGGATTTAAGACGTTGATAATTTTAATACTTACTAAAGGGATCTTTAGCAATAATTGAACTCAAAGTTTCTAATGGTTCTGATTCACCCTCCTTGTTAATAGCCTTTACTCGGAATTTGTACTCGTGTCCTGGGACTAGGCCGTCAACGTTGAAATCTGGTACATCGGATTTGCCAATTTGCAACCAAATACCCGTATCTGGGTCGAATTTTTCTACTAGGTAACCCTCTATTGGTTCACCTCCATCGTCCTTTGGTTTTTTCCACTTTAGCTTACAACCATCCTTGTGTACATCTGAAACTTCTAAAGGACCTTCAGGCTGGCCAGGTTTAGCTAGTCGTAAAAATTCAAATTAGTTACAACAACGTGTTTTATAATATAAACAAGGAATTTAAGAACTTACTAATAATATTTATTTGGAATTCTACTTGGTCCTGACCATAAAGGTTGTGTGCAGAGATTTTGTAGAGTCCTGTATCTTTCCTTTCTGGTTTGTTATTTACGTATTTGGTGTTATAGGGAATATTCTGCACATAACTAGTGTTATGAATAGATTTGTTGTTTTGATTCCAAGTAACATCCGGGGCGGGTTCGCCACTGACATTAATATCCAAGAATATTGGTTCTCCAGCCTTCATGTTATATGTTCGAATATTTTTCCGGTCAATTTTCGGAGCCACTATTAAATAAGATAAGCATACATTAAAAATACAACTTTAGTTTTAGCTAGTTACTTATACAATTCTAGGATCTTTAAGGATAAGGATCATGGTAGGTTTTTGGATCATACGGAAACCGGATCGTTTTAAAATCATTATAATATTTATAGTATTAATACCATATTTTAAAAATAGAATACAAATGAAAAATTATTAGTTTTTCTATTCCAGTCGTGTCTCAAAATCATGTCTTTATTCTTTTTACAATGAGGGGAAGCAGATTCAAGAATAATCTGAACTTTGAAAACTGTCTTTTAAATTTATAAAGAAATAATTTAATATTTAAGAATAATTTAGCAAAAACAAATAATAAAAAAAGCAAATAAATAATAACAATCAAACAAAGAAAACAACAAAAAGTTTATTATTCGCTTACATTTTCTTGGCTTGGTAATAACAGGTTTGCTTGCGTCAGATGGTTTGCCGGGCCCTGCTGCATTAACTGCTTTAATTCGAAATTCATATTCACAGTTTTCGTTTAGATTTGGCACAGTCGCTTTGCACTCATCGCCAAGGCCAGGAGCTTTAACTTCTGCTCCTTTTATCCATTTGTCAGTACCCTTTTCGCGTTTTTCAACTACGTAGTCAGTGATAGGGGATCCACCATCGTTAATTGGTGGCTTCCACACCAAGTCCACATGATCTTTATCCCAGTCTACAGCTTCTGGAGTTCCTGGCTTTCCAGGCTCGTCGAAAGGATTTTTAGCTATAATGGAATGATCTCCATTCAAAGGTTCCGATTCACCTTCAGTGTTAACTGCGAGTACCCGGAACTTGTATTCATGACCAGGCTCTAAATTGTTTAACTCAGCGAAGGGTTCCTTAAAGCGACCAGATGGCAGCCATCGCCCATTCTCGACGTCCATTTTTTCAACAATATAGTGTTCTATCGGCAACCCTCCATCGTCTAGGGGAGGGTTCCATTTTAGCTTGCATCCTTCACTGTGTACATCTGAAACTCTCAGAGGTCCATCTGGTGGCGCTGGCTTGTCCAACACAATGATTTCAAATGAAGCCTCGTCGCGTCCAGAATCATTTTCGGCTTTAAGAGTGTATTTTCCAGAATGGAATCGCTTTGAAAATGGCACTGCTAGTTTAGTTCGATAGGACTCCATATCAATATTGTAGTCATCATCGTCATTTTCAAGTCGAACTTTGTTATGCAACCAAACTTTTGTAGCAGGAGGTTCTCCGGACACTTTAATGTCGTACCGAATGTGTTGTCCAGCCTTAATCGTAATATCCTTGATGTTGGTTCTATCAATTTTGGGTGGGGCAAATCTATCCTTTGCTGTCATCTGGTCTGAAGGTTCGGAGGGCTTGCTTTTCCCTGCCTTGTTAACTGCTTGAACTCTAAACTGGTACTTGTTGCCTGAGATTAGGTCGTTAACACGGGCTTTACATTCAGGCGTATTAGTTTCAAGAGCTTTTTGCCACTTTCCTGTATTGGGGTCTTTTCTTTCGACGATATAGCCGGTGATCGGAGCTCCGCCATCGTCTTCTGGAGCCCTCCACTTAATATCACAGTGGTTAGCTGACCAATCAATGATTTGCGGCTTACCAGGGGTGTCGGCAGCATCGAACGGATTCTTGGCTTTCGTCGGAGTTTCAGTTACTAAAGGTTCTGATTCGCCCTCAGAATTAATAGCTTTTACTCTAAACAGATATTCCTTGCCTTCCGTTAGACCTGTCACATCGGCTTCAGGGGACTTAGTTGTAAGAACAGGAACCCAACGACCAGTTTCCGTATCCATGCGTTCGACGACATACTGCTCTATGGGCTCTCCGCCATCATCTTCAGGCTTCTCCCATTTAAGGTGCACACTATCGGCCGTTACATCAGATACAGCTAGCGGGCCCTTGGGCTTACTTGGCTTGCATAGCACCTCCAGCTCCACTTCTACCGTGTCGGTACCAGAATCATTTTTAGCAGTGACGATATAAATGCCTCGATCAACTCTTTTCACTTTTGGCATAATGAATGTAGTTTTATAGTCTTCGTTTTCTATTTTTATGTGTTCAGAAGATTTTATTTCAGTTCCATTATAAGTCCATGTTATTTTAGCCGGAGGCTCTGCTTTCACTGCGGCCTCCATATGCAGCATTTGCCCGCTGCGCATAATTTTTTTACTGAGATTCTTTCGATCAATATGTGGTTTCAGGAATCGAGGTTTGGCTACAACTGTTTTTGAAACATCGCTAGGGTCACTTGGTCCTGCCTTGTTAACGGCCACAATTCGAAACTCGTATTCATGTCCTTCTTCTACACCGGTAACAGTACCATTATTTTTATCTCCAGGAACTGTAGCAGCGTCCACCCAAGCACGGCCAGACTTATCTCTCATCTGTATAATATATTTTTGGATTGGTGCCCCACCATCGTTCTTCGGCGGATCCCACGACAAGTCGACGAAATCTTTATCCCAATTAGTGGGTTCGGGTCTGCCAGGCTTGTCTGGTTCATCAAAGGGATTTTTCGCAATAATTGGTTTTTCTGTTTCCAAGTCTTCAGATTCCCCTTCTTTGTTAACGGCTCTTACACGGAACTTATATGGCTTTCCTTCCTGAAGGCCAATCACCTTCGCCTCAGGTTCAGTACTTTTTCCACATGGTAACCACTGACCAGTGTGGGGATCAAGTTTTTCTATTTCGTAGTAGTCAATAGGCGTACCGCCATCATCATCTGGTTTTTCCCACTTAAGCTTGCAGCTGTGTTTGGTTATATCATTGGTTTGCAGAGGACCTTTTGGTTTCCCTGGCTTGCCCAGGACTGTAACATTCAGTTCAGCTTCGTCTTCACCAACTTCGTTTGTAGCTTTTATGGTATACTTCCCGCTTTGAGATCTCTGAGCGCGCATAACAAAGAATTTTGTATTGTAATCAACGTTATCGATTTTTAGACTTCCCTCGATGCTTTCTAAGGGCAAACCATTGAAGAACCATTCCACTTTCGGAGCTGGCTCCCCCTTTATGTTAATATCCAAGCTAATTGATAAACCAGTTTTAACGACCAGGGGTTTTAAATTTGTTCGGTCAATATATGGTTTCACTAAATGATAATGATATAATAAATATTAAAATATGTATGGCAATGATAGTATAAATAACTTACAGAATCGAGGCTTTGCTATGTGCCAATTAGTTTGCTCCGATGGGTCAGATAGACCCGCCTTGTTGACCGCACGAACTCTGAATTTGTACTGCTGTCCTTCTTCAAGCTTTTTGACTACGCCCTTACAAACTGGACTATCTGTTTCGATAGCTTTTACAAATTCTCCCGAATCTTTATCCATTATTTCAATCACATAACTGGTAATAGGAGAGCCACCATCTCGAATGGGGGGCTCCCATTTCAGTTTAACATGGTGCTCATCCCAGTCCTCAAGCTCCGGTAGCCCAGGGGGAGCAGACACATCGAATGGATTTTTGGCAGTAATAGCTGACTCAGTTTCCAGGGGTTCTGAGTCACCCTCCTCGTTAACAGCCTTAACTCTGAACTGATAGCGATGATTTGGTTCCAAACCCTTTATTTCAATATCAGTCTTTTCTGGATCAACCGAACCGGCTGGAACCCATTTACCAGTGGCTGTATCCATTTTTTCTACTACATAGCCTGTGATGGGTAAGCCTCCATCATCCTTTGGCTTTTTCCATTTAAGCTTGCAGCCTTCCTTGTGAATATCAGAAACCTCCAACGGACCTTCCGGCTTTAAGGGCTTATCTAATATAATGACTTCGACCACAGCTTCGTCTATGCCATTTATATTTTCAGCACGTAGCTTATACTCTCCACTTTGCTTGCGAGTTGGATCTAGTAATGTAAGTTTGGTATTGTAGTCTTCATTTTCTAACCGTACTTGCCCCGTGGGCGATAGTTCGGTCTCTTTAAAGAACCAAGTCAAGGTAGGCGCCGGCTCTCCCTTAACGTCTACATCAAATTTAACCGTTTGACCAGCACGAACTTTGATGGGCTTCATTTTTTCTCTGTTTATACATGGCTTAACTAAAAAAAGAAAGTTCAAATTTTATTTTTAATGTCATAACAAAAGGCTGTAAAATGAAATGGACTAAGCCGGTCGATGAAATTGTAGAAGATATGCTTTTGGCTTAACTTTTAAATGAAAGCAGTCGAGATATATATAAAAATAAAAACAATATATATTTATATATATATAGCATCAATTTGGTTGTAGACAAATTAAAGTAAACAGTCTTACGATTTTTCGGCTTAGCCAAATGAGGTTCGGTTGCATCGCTGGGTTCGCTGGGGCCGGCTTTATTTACTGCCCTTACTCGAAATTGGTATACATTGCCTTCAATAAGACCTTCAACAGTTGCTTCAGGGGCGGAAGTCTAAGTATACAATTTTTTTAAAATAAATTTGCTAGGATTCAATTTGCATTCGCAGGGCTTGTGAAGCGGAAATAAAATTACTTACATTGGTGACAAGCACTTCATCCCAAATGGGTGAGAATTTATCTTTCTTTTCAATTATGTAATTAATGATTGGAGCACCTCCATCAGACTTGGGTGGTTCCCAGCTCAACTTTACCATATGCTCGTTGTAATCCTCAATTTTGGGTGTACCTGGCTTAGTGGCAGCATCATAGGGATTTTTCGCTATAATACTGCCATCTGTTTCCAGAGGTTCAGATTCTCCCTCCTCATTTATTGCCTTGACCCGAAACTGATATTCGTGCCCTTCTTGAAGACCACGTACATCAAATTCGGTATCATTGCCTGAGGTGCGTCCGACCGGTACCCATCGACCTTGTTTTTTATCAAACTTTTCAACCTGATATGCTGAAATTGGTTTCCCACCATCGTCATCAGGTTTTTTCCATTTTAGTTTACAGCTGTCTTTTGTTACATCCTTAACATCCAAAGGTCCCTTGGGTTTTCCTGGTGGTGCTAGAATGTTGACCTCAACAGTAGCTTCATCCTGGCCGTGTTCATTTACAGCAACTATTTTATAAATGCCCGTATGTTTACGAACAGTATCAATTATAGAAATCTTTGTATTGTATGGGATGTTCTTAATTTCACTGCTGCTTGGTAATTCCTCCGGCTTAAGCTCTGTATCATTTTGATACCATGTTATTGTAGGTGCGGGCTCACCACGAACATTAACATCGTATTTGATAGGTTTTCCGGCGCGAATCAACAAGGGTTTTAAGTTTGTTCGGTCGATGCGAGGTTTTACTGTAAATAAAATAAAAATATATTAGATTTTTTTGGTCAATGAACTATTACTTGCGCAACATCGATATAACAAAGTCTAAACTCACATTTTTTATATTTCACAATCTGAGGGACACTAGCATCTGATGGAGGTGATAGTCCGGCTTTGTTTACTGCTATTACACGGAACTGATATTCACCATATTCCTGAAGACCCGCGACTGTGGCTTCCAGTTGGTCTCCCGGTATTTCTAAAGCCTTTTCCCAATCAGGCTTATTTTTATCTTTCTTTTCGATTATGTATTTCTGAATCGGGGCTCCTCCGTCATTACTAGGTGCTGACCATTTCAAACTCACACTTTGATTATCATAATCAGTAACCTCAGGAGTTCCTGGTTTGTTGGGCTCATCAAACGGATCCTTTGCTACGACGCCTACCAACGTGGTAAGTGGTTCCGACTCCCCTTCCTCATTTACGGCAGAGACGCGGAACATATACTCTGATCCAGGATTCAAGCCGGTCACCGCAAAGCTCGGTGGCTCCTTATCGCCAGCAGATCTTCCAACTCGAACCCATTTTCCCGTTGCTGTGTCCATTTTCTCTACTACATATTCCTTAATCGGTACTCCACCATCATCTTCAGGTTTCTTCCATTGCAGCTGGCACCCATTTGCAGTGACGTCGCTTACTGCAAGAGGACCCTTTGGTGCACTAGGTTTTCCCAGCACAACTAGTTCCACGGTCTCTTTGTCAACGCCATTACGGTTTTCTGCCTTTAAAGTATAGAACCCGCTGTCCTTACGCAAAGCATTTGTTATGCTGAAGTCAGTGTGATAGTCTACGTTTACTATCTTTATTCGGTCTCCGTTGGTTAATGGGACATCATCCCTCCAACTCCAGTGAAGTTCTGGTATTGGTTCCCCGATGACATCAACTGACCATTTATGTGTACGTCCACTTTTAATTGTTACTCGTTTAAAGGTAGATCGATCGATTTGCGGTTTAACTATATGTTTTATGAATACACAAAATTTGTTTCATTTATATTAACTTTGGTGCCAATCCAAATATTTGTTTTCCAATATTAGATACTTAGTAAAAGCGTTGCAAGTAAAGCTGATGCAAGTTTTTGCGACGTGGTTTCCTATTGGCAGCATTGATAAGAATTTAAATTGCACATGCATAAATGTGATTATATATGGAGAAAGAAGAAAACTTTGGTAAGCCGATGCTAATATACGCTTACAATTAAAAGTCTACTTTTTGTTATAATATACTTGAGAAAAGGTGTAATTTTATGTTTTATACCTAATTTTTTAAAGCGTACATAGGGACAGAAAAAGTGACTCTGTAGCGATGATAATGAAATGATCGGTACGATCTTAAACTATTTTAATTAAAAAAAGAACACTGCAATTTACAAACAATACTTTAACAATTCTAATAAAAATATGTCTGACAACAATAATACTTAATAGTTTATGAAATGCTATGCGACTTGTGTATAAATGTTAAGCCAAAGCAAGTATACAAATAAAATAAAATGATTTTTTGCGGACTTACGATTTTTGTGCTTGCAAAGGTGATTGTCGGTGGGCTGGGAAGGCTCCGATGGACCTGCCTTGTTTACTGCCCTCACTCGGAACTGATAGACCATTTTTTCTTTTAGGCCATCCACCGTACACTCTGGGGTGGGGTCCTCAGTTTTCGCCACTTCACTCCAAGTGGGTGAAAATTTATCTTTAATTTCAACAACGTAGTGGGTTATTGGACGGCCGCCATCTGAAGGAGGTCGCTTCCATTTTAAAAGAACACTCTTGTTATCGTAATCATCAATAACTGGTTGGCTGGGTGGACTTGGAGGGTCATAGGGGTTCTTTGCCAAGATGGAATCCGATGTCTCTAGTGGCTCTGATTCGCCTTCTTTGTTAATAGCTTTGACGCGGAACTTGTATTTCTTGTTAGGCGTCAGTCCCTTAAAGTCGAAAGAGGTTTCGTTTGGACCCACTTCACCGGCAGGAATCCAGCGGCCCGTCTCTTCGTCCATGCGTTCTAAAGCATATCCAGTTATTTCACAACCACCGTCATCCTCTGGACGCTTCCATTTCATTTTAATATGGCTGGCTCGAACCTCTTCAGGTTCAAATGGTCCCCCCAGGTGCAAGAGGTCGATCGAGGACCACAACATTGGCTTCTGACTCAATTGTGCCTGAACTGTTCGACAGTACTAATTTGTATTTGCCTGTATCCTTTCGGACGGATTTTTTAATAGTTATTGATGAATTTCTTTCCAATTGATCTAAGCAAATTCGCTGGTTGTCGAACTTTAGGTTATCAGTTCCCTTTAGCCAAGTTGCGGTAGGTTCCGGCTCACCGTCATATTTGACATCGAATCGAATAGTTTGTCCCTTCTTTACTGTTATGTTTTTGAGGCCATCCCCGACAAGGAAGGGCTTTACGAAACGACATTTTGCAATAATGGATTTAGTTTTGTCGCTAGGTTCACCTGGGCCTGCCTTATTTACAGCACGGACTCGGAATTCGTACTGTTGGCCCTCTTTCAGTCCATCAACGGTAGCAGCTCTTGCATCGCCGTCCACTTCCTTTCCCTTTACCCAATCGTTGGAGAACTTTTCTTTGTATTCTACAATATAAGCAGTTATGGGATCTCCGCCGTCACTCTCGGGGGCTTCCCACTTCAGATCCGCATGGTCTTTATCCCAATCAGTAAGGTCAACTTCCCTGGGCTTTCCAGGCTCATCCCATGGATCTTTCGCTAATATTGTATTTTTGAATGTTGCTGGATCAGAGGGGCCAATTTTGTTAACAGCACGAATTCGGAATCTGTACTGTTTTTTTGGGACCAAATCGTCGATTTTCTTTTTACACGGTTCAGAAGGCAGAACGTCAACGACAGGCTCCCAGCCTTGTTTTTTACTTAAATCCTGTCGTTCGATCACATATTTGGAAATTGGACTGCCTCCATCGTCAGTGGGCGGCTTAAAGTTAACTACACACGATGTTTGATAAACGTCTGTAATATCAATATCCTGCGGTGGCTGTGGAACATCTTGGCAAATAATCTGTACGTCTTTAGTATCTTCACCCTGGCCATTGGAAATTTTAATTTGATAAGGACCGGATAAATCTCTAGACGGCTTCTTTATTTTGAATGTGACTTTGTCATCAGTTACTGCAACTTCTACGTCTTTAATAGGCAATGGCTTGCCGTCCTTCAATAATTTTGCCTCTACCGGTGTTTGCTTTGTACCAGAAACTAAATAATGAAAATAAATTATTTACTTTTGTATCAAAAAGGATTGAAAGTGTTTGTGAAAAATATAACTATAATATAAAAGTTTTCCTTCATTTAAGAACTTAGCTCTGATTGACAACAATTTATACCTATTTCAGGACACGAATAATAGAAAGACTCATATGTAAGTAACATTATAGTAAATAATATAGTTTGACTGTTATGTTTAAATTCTAACTAACATTAGAAAATTAATGATTTGTTTTAAATTAAAATTTTAGAGAAAATAGCGCGATCAGTGATTTAACTTATAATTCTGTTGGTCCCAAAAAAAGTGCTTCAGCATAGAAACAGGAAAGTTTTTTTTGCAGTGTACCTCGTAACGTTTTTCAAGTGTTTAAGTGTTCTTACCTTTGAATGGTACTTCTACAACCACAGGTGCACTGATAGGTCCGGCAAATTCATCAGGACAATCAATGTTCGGTCTACTTTCCCCTTTCCGAATAGAAAGCTTGCACTTTGAGCTAAGCTGGCCAGACTCGCAAGTTATTTCGCCTTCATTAGACATTTCTAGGCTGTTGAAGATTAACTGATGCTTGCCGCCACCCAAGTTTTTGATCTCAACACTTTCACTCGGTACGATGGGTTCCCCGTTGAATTTCCAATCGCAAGGCGCCGTCTGATCCTGAAGCTCGACCTCGAGAACCAACTTTTCCCTTTCAACTGCATCGGTGTCCTTGAGTTTTTTGTTGAAACGGTTTTGATCTTTAAAATTGTTAATGAAAAAACGTGAAAATGAATTACAATAAATTATTATAGGCGACGCTTAAATCATATTTGTTAAGAAACTGGCAACCCGTAATAAAGTTAATTCTGGCCCACAAGTTGAAATAAATTCCATTTTTATACCCTTGCATAGCAAAAGGTTATTATAATTTCAGATAGATAGAGTGTTAATAAATTATAACTGCGATAAGTAAAGACTTACAGTTAATAATTATTTCTGCCTCTGTGGAGTCGGCATTTGTCGTACACTTAAATTGTCCAGCATCAGTTACCTTACAGTCCTTAATGACTAACTTTCGCTTTCGACCGTCCTTTACAATTTGAATTCTCTTATCGGGTTTTATTTCTTCGCCGTTGCGGAACCACTGCACTTCACCCATTGCATCATCTATTTCACAGGCGAGTGTCACGGTATCCTTTTCTATGCACTGCTGGGATTTTAAGACCTTAACAAACTTGTATGGGTACTCCGTAACCTTTAGGTTGCATTCAGTCTTATCAGGTTGCTTATCCAACTGGCATCTGTAAAGGCCGGCATCCTCGAGAACTGAATCTTTGATAATAAGCTTAAGGTTGCCATTTATGTCCTTGGAGATAAGGTAGCGAGGGTCGTCGGACTCAATTTTCGTGTTATCCTTAAACCAATGCACATTGGCCATACTGCTGCTTACAGAACACTCCAGAGTGGTCTCGTGCTGTGTAAAGCCGTCCAGTTTCTTTTTAAGAGGTTTGGTAAAGGTGTAGGTGGGATCAGCTTCCTCGACATTCAAAAATGCCGTACTTGAAACACCACCGATCTCAATAGTATACTTTCCGGTGTCCTCGACTTTCGGGGTCGTTATAATTAATTGATAAGTATCATTTTCTTGTTTGAACTTAAATTTACTGCCCGTAAACACCTCCTATAATTATTGAATTGTTATAAATTGGAAAATATATTTTGCGAAAAGTGTCAGTGATGTTCATCTCAAATGGGCCTATACTTACGTCTTTTCGGAAAAGCCACTTGGGCTTGCAATTGGGCTTGCTGAATCGGGCTTCGAACACAACCTTTTTGTCCTTTCCCTCTTTTGCAAACTGGTCGATAAGTGGGCTGAGAAATGACTCAACCTTCTGTGCTCACCGATTGTAAGTAGTTACGTTGTCAAAAATGGGAAAAGTTATATAAATTTGATATACGATTACTAAACGGTCTTCGGTATTTTCCATTATACATTTGAATAATCAAGATACTCCGGGTATATACAGGTTTGTGATTTAATTACAGAACCATATATATAAACGAAATACATTGATAAAATGTGTTACTTTTTTGTTAAACCTTTTTGTTTTCCAAAAAACAAAATATGTATTTTAAATACATAAATATAAATATTCAAAACAGCAAAGCATTGGAGTTACAATTAAATGCTTTTAGAAATCAGACTTTATAGAAAGCACACGTATTGCTTAATAAAACTATATTTCAGAATACCACGCTATTTAATTTTTATCTATTCACTTGGTAAATTGATTGTATCTGAGTTTATTTGAAAGTATAGGGGAAATTAAATAAAAGCATATATCCACCAAGTAAAAGGTTGATAAACTAAAATATATAACGAAAGTAACTTTATAGGATAGTAAACGCAAGTTTAAATTTAAATTAAAAATTTTTTTCTTGTATATCTCTGTTCCTTTTTAGTTTTATAATCAACAAATGATGGTATCATCGGCTTGGCAAATATTTTTGAATAGTAAATAACAATTTTGGAACGTAGATCTGTGGTTCGTATTTTATATTTTTTTTTAATCGGCAAAACAAAAATCATTAAAAAAAAATACACGTTAAATTTATATTTCCAGTTGATTGTTGTAGATGATTTTGACAAAAATTCTTTCCATCACCAACCACAAAACTTAAACCAATTTAAAATCTCGAATTTCGAGGTGTTAGGTACAATGTTTTGTATTTAAAAAAAAAAAAAAAATTGCATTCGATTTGAAACCATTTTCAGCACATTGTGTAAATAAAATACTAAGCAATAAAGATGAAATGTTGTCGTGGAAAACTCTTCATGGTATGACACGTAGTTCGAGAAACCAAAATTCAAATTTAATCTATACAAAGAAATCGCTTCTTTTTTTCTGAGCATTTTGTAGGACAACTTGTTGTGGTTAACATCGAAATCAAGACCAAAAATACGAAATAAAAACTGTTTTATTTCTTAAAAAAAAAAACAACAAAATTCAATAATTGACTTGGTCACTGAAAATGTATAAAAGTATTATTTTGAAATAAAAAGTAATTAGAAAAAGAGAACGAAGCGCACCTCTTCTCGCCGAAAAGGATGTAATATCGGCCAATCGGGAATCAGTTCAGCTAAAGATGGTCTACGCGATCCTGGACCCTACATATTGATTTGAAAATTCGTGTAATACATTTTTCAGTTTAAAAGACCTTATTCATAATGTTGCTTCTACTAAAATAAATAAAGGAAATATAACTGACTTACTCGTAAGATCGCTATCCGAATTCAAATAATTTTTTTGTATATAATTTTGTTCATTATTGAAAAGACAGAATGAACCTTAGGTTGCTGGCAAAGTTCGTTTGCAATTTGTATAGATTCAGTGTATAAGCTTTAGCAAATGAGAAGTGTTTAAAAAAGAGGAGCATACTAAGGAATAAGGAATCAACGCTATTCTAACCATAATTGAAGTGCCAATAAATGATAGAGATTTCCACACCGTTCGAGTCGTATAAAACCATATAATCTGTGTCTTACCCTTTCGACTTTTTTAAGGGCCGGCAACGGTTTTTCCGTTTCTTTTAGGTCACCCCAATTGGGGTCCTGTTCGTCTTTGTCCCATTTTTGATAACGTCGTTTTTTGAGCATGGCACGGAAGTCCATGCCGCTAGAATCTGATACATAAAGCTGCATCTCGGCTGAATCCTCCCCGTGTATGTTTGACACAACAATCTTGTACTTGCTCTCATCGTTGGGCTTGCACTTACGCATACACAAGGTAATTGTGTTTGTCTGCCCATCCGTGAGGAACTTAAACCGACCGCCCTCGAGAATCTCACTAACTCCCTTGTAGAACTTGAATGTGGGTGCTGGACTGCCTTCGACCCCAACCGTGAGGTAGGCAGTTGAGTCTAAAAAACAAATACAAAGCATGCACACGTTAACAAATACAAAATGGTTAGTCACTTATCACAGAATGTGTAGATTTCAGTATTAGTATAGTAATATTAGAAAATTTCTATATATTGGGAAAGGCAAAGGTAATAAAAAATCAACAGTTTTCATTTTTAGAATAAAAGTTGTGACTTAAATTTTAGTCACAATTTAATTTGAAAAAAAAACGACATTATAATTTCGTCTTCACCTTTTTTTTTTATAAATGTTTCTCAAATTATTAGTCGTTACAAAACTTGATAATCTGAGAATCTTAGTTATGTGATAACAAAATTATAATTTCTTATTACCCTTGCAGAGAATATTATAATCTTAGACAGATGTTTGCAACGCGGTAAAGACGACATTTTAGACCCCATAAAGTATATTTATTCTTGATCTGCATCACCGCCTGAACCTATCTAGATCTAGATCAAAAATATTCTATATATCAAGCACAAAAAATAACGAATTTTATTGATAAAGTCATAGGAAATTATAATACCGCTAGTTATTTATCTAGTATGATGATCAGTTTAGAGTTAATATTAACTTTTTCGAGGTCAGAGGTGTCTCCTTCATATGAATTTAAAATCACAAAAATCAAAGGTTTATATCCGAAGAAGGACCGCAAAAAATATAACAAATGATTAAGATCACGAAATTATAACGTCGTTTCCTTGTAGCGAAGGAGTACATAACAGTAGACCTTATTGTCGACTCTGTAAGGATCGGACTAACATTAGGAAAACACTTGGATACTACAGATTTGTTGTACGTCTAGTTTTATAGTCTTAAGATCTAACTGTAGGGGTATATATGTAAGCTTCGGCTCGCCGAATCTGGGTGAAATTATTAAACTAACTTTATTTATCAAATAAAGATTCGTCAATCTGCTCAGTAAAAATTAAAATAATTTTGCTCACAAGCCCTTGTGTTTGTTAACACCAACAAAGTGATTTTTTTTAACTTATGTATGCATACCTTCCACGACAGAGTACGACTCTTGGACATCGACAATTGAGGGAGGACCGCCATCACCGACATCGCGCAATGGGGTAGAAGGCTTGTTTATAAGATCTTCTAGATCTTGCACGCTGGGACGGCGCACATCGATCGACGGTCTTCTCCGCTGTTGGGCGAACACATTTACATTGACACAGACGGTGATAGATGCACAAAAAATATAAACAGGAAAACAATTGTAAGTGTTAATGGTGGGAGGAGGTTGTGATTTTAAAATGTCTGGATAACATTCAATATGTGTAACTTTGAATTGAATGAGGCTGAAAAATAGTCAGGCATGTTCCGATTTATTCTTAAAAAATCATTTTTGAATTTGTAGGAATCGGAAAAGGCTTGAATAAGACTTTTATATTATTTGTTACATAAAAGATAAGAATATAATAGGCATTCCGCTCACAGTGTCCGAACAATTAACCATACTGTAGAGCAACTCTCAAGGCAACGTTAAATCTACGAACTTATACTACTTTTTGTAGAAGGTTAGACAAAGGAATGAGCATTGTTAATACAAATAAATATAAAATCACGTCCTAGAAAAACTGTGTAGTACATTAATGAAGACCAGGCAAGAATATATATATATATATCTACATAAACCCAGTGCATTATTTATTTATAATTACAAAAAAAAAATAAGAAACAGCACTGTCGATTACGCATGCAATGCAGTATAGGTGAAAAGTCTGGATTGGTATGTAGCTGTTCCACTTTGGAAGCAGTTTTTACTTGTTTGAAATTAACACTAACTGATATATAATATAATATATAGTTGACAGAGCAAATGAGTTATTTATTTAAATGATTGAAATTAAGGTCCCGATTGAGGATATGGGAAAATAATGGATAATTGATTTTTTTCGAGTTGTTTTATGAAATTTTTTATACTTCAGACTTTTAAACAAGTTACTATTTGTCATGTGGACTTCAGTACTCCATTAAAGAATGGATAGTTAAGCACATATTAAATATGCTTAGGATTGGAGTCTGTTCAATCAAAAAACGTAAAGGCATAAATTCCTTTTCAATGCACACATAAAAATAATAAATATTGTACCTAAATAATTCGCACTTCATCAGAAAATGGTAAATGTCGAATTTTAAAAATTATTATTTGCTCTTATAACGTAGAAACCAGCAAATATAATTTTGGATTGAACTTATATTTTTTTTATTAAAATAGAAATATTGTATTCATATAAATTCATCATGGTTAAGGTCCACGATATTAATTGAAATAATTTTAAACTATCAAAAATTGTTGAAAATCCTTCGGTACACGGACTTGGAGAATATGGCATACGATCTGGCATACGATTTAAGAAAAACATGAGTATTTACACCGGATGTTACACATATATAATATTTAACTCCTACTTATCAAATAAATATAAATTCCATTCAGCTCCATAATCATTAAAATGCAAGCGAACACATAGTAAAAAGATAATGATCAGTAAACTGGACCATTGTTTCGAGACCTGTTTCGTGTCACCCATATCTCCGGGTCGTTGTTGCTTGTGCTAACGTATTCGAGAAAAATAAAAGTGGGAAATATGTGAGTACGCCATTGAACTTCACGTTGGTTTCATTTGATTTATGCAAATTTATATATTTTTAAAATGATATTTATATTTTTGAAATGACCTGAATCTTTGAGAGAGGATTATTTTAATCGTTTGTTTCAAATTGCATTGTCATTAATATAGTGTGGCTATGCAAACTGACACGGAAATGTAAAACAGTAACATACACTGCGAAAAAATAAGAGATACCATTCTGATACCATTCTAAATGTGTACATGCTGGAGCAATAACTAAATGAAAAATGAATTTATTGTTAGGATATAAAAAATAACAAATCAATGATCTCTACTACAATTTTAATCGGCTACAATTAAAAATAATGGATGCAATAGGGATTAGATTTATGAAGAATTTTCAATACAATCTTTACCAGGTCAATCTTGAAGTAAAGGTATTTAAAATTATTTAAAACACTACAAATTCGATTTACTTCTACGGGTGCGTGGATGAGGGAGCGGTATAACATGATTAGTGTAACTTTAATCGAGTTGTAAGTCAAAGGATCGGTTTTCGACATGTCTTCTAAGATTCTCTTTAACAATGTGTTTGTGTTGTTTGGAGATGGAATGCAAGTCACCAATTTGTAACAATAATTTGTACTAGTAAAACTATTTGTGCAACAACTACGTGTAACTAACTCTCACCTGTCCTTCACCGACCTCGCCTGGCCTTAACAACTGTAATATTATTAAATAGTATTATAATGCTGGACATGGAATTATTCACTCTAGCATACAACATTGAATGAATACGACTTGTAGGTAGGTAATTCATTTACCAACGTGATTTTGTATTGTGTTTAATGTCAAACTTTTGCGAGTGTATAAAAAACGAATGCCTTTATTTATCCGAATTCTGAATGTATCAGAATTGAACTAGATGTTGTCTGCCCACTGGCAATAAATTAATAAAAGAATATAGTAGACCTAAGCAGCAGAAATGGCCGATATGAAACCAAAATATATATTCTATAAGCTGAACATTCAATAGAATCACCTTGCATGAAGAGTACAAACATATTTAGTATATATGTGTACAAGCATTACAACATTTTTTAGTTATAAAAAAAACATTTACTATAAGACATCGAGTACTTCTAGAAAATAAAGAATTATTTATTTTCCATAAACATTTATTATTCCTTGCGGTTTGTCAACATTTCACTGTAGCACAAAAATAAATAGAAGCTGGGTATATCTGGGCTCATGTGACCTATTTTCGACACTTGTGCGATTTATTTTTGTATTTTTTATGTATTTTCGAGATCGAGGGCAAATGAGAGTGCCCAAAATAAAATAATGGCACATGAGGTAATCGGTAATCGGGTCTCCCCTTGGACCTGACCAAAAAACGGATTATAAAAATATTGTTGAAGCCCCTTAAAGCGCTTTTAGCATGTAAATTATAGAATTATAGAATTTAATAGCCTGCGAAGCCACTTTTTAATCGGCGGTGTATATAGAGATTTCTTACCCGCGTGTCCATTACTTCGCCAGGACGGAGTTTCTTCTGTTTTGGGTTGTTGATTGATGGAGGATTTGCGTAGTGGGTGTACGAATGTTGTTGTTTAATGTGTAGGGTTGGATAATTTAATGTTTTTGTTGTTTGTTCGGGTTGATTGTTGTTTAGTTTGAAGGACATATGGCAATATGGTAGATACATAAAAGGGAACACAGTAAATACAGAAATAATTAGCTACGTCGGAGTAATTTACACTTTTAAATGTATGCATACACATCAACCTGAGATTATTTAGTTAATGGACAAAGCAAATAAAGAGTTTTTACTACTTCAAAAAAATATATGTAGGGGAATGTCGTCAAGGTTGGACAGTTGTCAGGGTCGGACACTTGCAATTTTTCTAATAAACCAACTATCGCCATCTGTGTGCGAATGTGGTATTAATGGTTATCACTGTGGGAAACTTTTCATCCCTAGCCGCATCCCATAACTGTTAATTTTCCTGTTTTGTTGACATAGTGTCGTGATAGTGAAGAAAAAAGTATTCGAGAACGCGCTAAAAAAGTGGCATAATTCAGCGGAAAATATGCCATCCGCAGGGTAAGTTTAAAAATACGTTAAGTGGTTCCCCCTTAACAAAATCCTAAAAAAAAATTTGTTCTAAATAAAGCGATTTGGTAGTTATGTTGTGCGGTAGAGTTATGACTCATGTTGTCAGGGTTGGACACTTTTTGTTGTCAAGGTTGGACACCCTTCGTTTTTCCCCTTTTGTCAGGATATTTTAATTTTTCCAATGTTTTTTACAGTTATTCACTACAAAACATGTAAATACAAACAATGAAATAATTTGTTTTCTATATTGTGAACAAATATACCTACATATTAATTAAAGAAATATATTAAAGTTCTAAAAATAAAGTATGAGTTGGATGAATAAATAAATTTGGTAATTAATTACTTGATTCAAAAAAAAAGTGAATTAATTAGTAAGTAAGTAAAAAAAATAAATCCTTTGAGTAATAATTTATTTTCTCCCTTTGAAGAGGTTCACGCTACAAGCGAACGACGGAAAGAGGTAAAGTCGACTTGCATAATGCTGTCCTGTTTGTCCTAATTGCGAATCTGATTAATTTTTTTTTCATACTTGGTTGTAAAATTTGTTGTTCATAATGAAAAAGAGTCGAAAGACATAAAATACACCTGATCCATGGATAATGTCCTCTTTTATTGCTACTTTTCTGAAGTAGCAATTCAAGTGTCCAACCATGACTACAGTGTCCAAGCCTGACTACATTTTTTTTTTTTTTTAAATACTCGCCATTTCTATGTTTTTCATTTCACAACATAATGTTCATTGTCAGACATACCTATTGCCTTTACCTTTCAAACTATTTACGCAAATGATCTTAATTCTTATTAAAACGATAATTATGGGCAAGGGTCGAAAATGTGTCCAACCCTGACGACATTCCCCTATATATATGTAATTAAGGGTACCCAAAAAGCTTGAAAGTGGACACTAAACATACCAACTAATTTAAAACTCTAGTTTCGAGGGTTTTTAAGCACGAAAACAATTTTTTAATCCTAATTGCATGTGAAAAGATATGGGCACTTGTTCATGAGCAATATGAAAATAAAGAGAAAGATTTGAAACCGAACTGATATTTAACGTTAATTCATGCATCCACAAATTAAAGAATATATCTGTATATAAAAACATCCCACCCCTGGGTAACTTTCCTTGTTTCTAATCCGACTTAAAAAAAAATTAATTTTTTTCTAATGGGTTTTTTGAACTTTGGGCAAAAAAAAATATGATCAATATGATTTATTTTAATTTTTTAAAACTACCCAGCCACTCAATAATTAGATCTCCAAAATTAAAAAGCCCATACATGAAGATTAAAAGTTTGCATATAGAAAAGACTTATAGTATTATAGTATTTAAATGAAAATATGAATATTTTAAAGATATTTTTATTGATAAAAAGGAAAGATCAATAAATATAACTTGTAAGTTATATTTTTAACATTATGTGTTTTACATATATGCAAGAACCGTCCCACACATGATACATTCAAACAATATAACCTTTTGTTCAATTTTTCCTTATGACCAATATTAAGGAATTTTTATATTTACTATATTTATTTATATTTTTTATATTTTCATATTTACTATATGCCTACGGTTGGGATCAACATAACCATGACTAACATCACTTAATTCATTTGAAGTTGTTAATGCCGACAGCATATTTACTAAGGTGGCAACTAAATAGTATTATTTAATTTTTAAAACCCAACGGCTTCTGCTTGCATATATGTAAAACCACCTCTCTCCACCCTTTAGAAGTCAACCCTTTTACCTCATTTTCACCGCTTACCTCGTCGTTGATGATCAGAGATGGTCTGCGACCTGTATCGGCTGGTGGTATCAGAGATCCCCGGCGACTTGGCGGCTCCGGAGCAAGGGATGGCCGCTTTTCCCGGATAACTTCGATCTTGGGTGGTTCACCTGGAGCAGGCGGTTGCATCCTGGGAACCTTTTTCTCCTCCTGTTGAAAATAATAATTGAAAAAATATAAATAATTTTTAGGAGACGAAAAATGATTATCTATCTACTTTCTGTCTACCTTATATCGCTGTCATATATTGTCTTGAAAATGTATTGGGTAACATACTTTGATTAAAAATTTCGTTGGGGTATAAGATTATATTTGAAAAGATTTCAACTATCCATTATAAAATGTACCTACCGTAATTGTAAAATTAAATGCTGACATTTTATGGCATAACTTAAAGACTTCTTTAGAGTATATGTATCATTATCCGAATGCTAAAAAGGACATAGCATTTCCTTCAGATAACAATATAGTGCAATACAAAATTCTTATTCAAATTGAAATTAAATGGAAACGTTAGGACAGACAGAACGACAAGAAGAGACAAACATCAAGAAGGTTATGAGAAACCGTAGCATATTTCAGACAAAATTTATTTCAACACATTAAATATAAAGGTATATTTATAAACACACACTTATACACCATATATATTTATATAAATAAACTATATATTCATATATGTACACAATGTGTTTATATAAATATAAAACAAAAATTTTAATACCTCTAAAATATGGGGGAAACATACACATTCTAATTAAAAGGGGTTTTCATTACTACACTTTTGATTTTTAAGGAATTTTTAGAAATTAATATGTGAACATATTAATAATTTTGTGTTTATACATGGAATTTTTAGGTACATACGAAGTACTTCAACTTACGGGGTATTTCTTCTTTATTTCAGAATATTTACACAATTTGATTTTAGTGTTAATTGCTTACCTTAGGTTCTTCTAGAGACGGCTTTTGTTCGGCGGGTTTAGTGTCCGGTGTGACAATGGCTGGTGTGTGTTTCTCTGGTTTTGCTTTATCAATACTAACAGGTTCATATTTCTCTAATACAGCCGGCTTATAGTCATCTTCAAGAGACAGAACTTCAGGCTTTTTCAAGTCAGACACTTGAGCCTTAGTTGCCTTTGTAGGAGAGAATTGTTCCACTGCATTTGCCTTTGATTGGATTGAATTTTAGAGTGTTTAGAAAATTGTTTTCACGCGTTGTATAAAATAAAAAAGAGATAGAGCAAAAGAAGTAGGGAAAGAAAGAATGGCATTGAGAATGGAGACAAATATAAATTGAGCCAGCCAGCGAAATGCACTCATCAGGTTGAATGATCACCCGAGTTTTAAAAGTGCAAAAGATATTGAAAACTTGAAATTGTTTAGTCAGTAAAGTAAAGACGCTTTTAGAAGAGAGTCGCTTGGCACGAAAGTTCTCAAACCTGTTACCTTCGTTAACTGTATGGCTTGCTGAGGCGCAACCTGCTCTTTAGCATCCTTTATCACGGGCTTTAAAACTACCCCTAGGAATGATTCATTACGAATTGGTTCCTTAGTCATCAGATTTCTGATTGAGGATCGACGTCGCTGCTTTATAATATCTAGTACAGATGGTTTATCGGCCTGCTAAGTGCATTTTTACAAGGGATTTTTACAATTAGTATTATTAAGGGTACTTTTCAATGTAGAGCATTCGTATTCATTTTATCTTGTTAGTTCAAGCTTCTTAGTTTTTCTTATTTTTTTAAATGAACTTACCTCGGAATTCTTTTTGTTTTTGCTCTCCGAGGTGTTCTCCTGAAAAACGTCGTAAAAAAGGATTGCAATCAAAAGGACAAATTTACGAAAAAGGAGTTAAGCATTTGGCATACAAAATATTATCCTATGCACATCAAAAGTTTCAAATTTACCTTGTAACACTGTTTCGAAAATGGTACAAACATATTTTAATTACCTCAGGTTCAATTATGACTGGTTTGAGCACAGCGCCATCTCGACTATCATCTTCACTGGGTAGTTTACCTTTGCCCAATTTTAGGCCCTTTGGTTCCTCCGCAGTTTTTTCAACAATTTCCGCCTTCTGTGTTCATACACAGTGATTAAACAAAATGTGATGAAACACTAAACAATTCAATGGACAAAACACATCTGTACATACCTTGGGAAGTCCATTCTTCTGGGCAGGTGCCTCAGACTCCTTCTTTCCGCTGTCTAGCAAGGGCTTTTCCATTTTGTTTGGTATGTCGAGTTCACGAGCAAAGTCAGATGGCGTGAAATCAGATTTCTCATACTTTTCAAGTTGCGGACGCTCGTAGTCTGGAATTTCTGGAAGCTCTTCGTACTTGGGCTTCGATTTGGCTTTTGGTTTTGCCTTTGGTTTCGCCACCTCTGGCTTCGGCTCTTCTTTTGCTTGTGCAATTGATGTCTTACGCAGCTTTGGGAGTTCTTCAGCTGGTTTTGCCTCTTCAATAGCCTGCTCCACACATTTCATGGATAAACACAATATTAAAAAAAAATGGACACACAAACATTATAACAAAAAATTTAAACATAGGTACACAACAAAAAATAATAGGCAGAAAAAGAAATTCATTTGATTTATAGGCTGTTTGCAGACTTTGAAAGTCTGTTTAACAAAAATAACTAATTTTTATTGCAAGCTGTAGAAAGATATTTTAACTGCGTTAATAGAAAAACAAAAATGATTTTATGATAAACATTAATAATATTTTTTCCTTGACCCTATAAAGATTCTATATTCTTGATCGGAAAGAGCTGAGATCCGGCATTATAAATTTGTTATAATCGGAATCACTAGTAAGTCAATGAGGGTATACCCTTGTCCCTCTGATTTTATTTCCGTTTCCTAAATAAAAAACTATTCATCTGGAACTTTTTTATACAATTTTTTTAAACACCTGAGTTTAACCTATCTATCTCTCTATCCATGAGAACGATCGGAGAAAAATCCTTAAGTACTTAAACATTTTAACCATATAAACGTATGGCTATATAAGTTTTAGATCCGGGGCATTTATTTTCTTTTCTTGATTGTAACTATTGGTCCTCCAATCTTTCTTGACATTTGTTTGGACTTGTTAAAACTTTCAATTCAATTATGTAAGGCCCTGTCTACCCATTATTATACTAATAGAAAAATATTTTATATATATTTTAAGAGAAATAAAACAGTCTGGCTAAAATTATACAACAATTAGGACAATTAATGTTTATAAAATATATTATAGACAGCGAAAAGAAAAGGAACAAAATTAAACAAAAAAGAAAGTTAGCCCGGGCAGCCGAATTTGGATTCTATTAATTCTATATTGACTTTCGTATCTTTCTAGATCGCCTGAGGTAGTGTTCCTGATTAAGAATATATAAACTTTATAGAGCCTGGAATCTGTTGCTGAACGGAAGTAGAGTAAAAATGCTTTAATTAATTTATAAATAATGAATTACAAATTGTGTTAACAAGGAAAACAGAGATGATTAATAGAGATGTTGAATTACAAACAGTAATATCAAGGAAAACAGAGATGATTAATAGTTATAGAGCATTCGATGGTTTTTTTAAGCGCTCACCTTTGAAGGTCGTCGTTTTTCAGCAGGTTTTAGCTTGGGGATCTCTTCTTTTAGGGCTTGTGGATTTTTATTAGCGTCAATTTGTTTACTATCAACCTGCTACGGTGGAAATTTGTTTTCTTATAGGTGTATTTTTTGGGATTAAAGCAATTAAGTCTAGCCTTACGTAAATGACATTTTAAGATGTTTTTAGTTAAACAGTTTATAGCTTACGTCAACTTCGTTAATCTTTTCAGTAATTCCATTACGTGTTCTTGAATACTTACCTCCATTGGGGTTTTATCAATCACGGAAGACCTTAGCCGTTCTTTACTAGATTCTTCAACCTTTTAATTGGACCATAAAATACACATAATACATAAATTTTACGTTCAAAAGTAAAAGAAAAAAACAAAAGAGAACGCTATAGTCGAATGCCCGACTATAACATATCCGTTTCTCAGATTAGGAATTTTAATTTCATCACTAGAATAATTTAATAATTATAAATAAAAATTAATAATATAGACAACATGGCTGAAGCCCCGAAGATGCTGGTAATGGCGTAAAATCAGGAATGAAAAATATTGAAAAAATTTTATTTTTAAAACTCATTAATTATTTCTTAAAGTTCCCGATATATTTGTGCGGACAAAAAGACATGGCTAACTTGACTCGTTTGTTGATATACCTTATACCATACACCTTATGGATTCGCATAGGCATTTAATTTTTAAAATTATAGATTAATAATCTACGAGTAACGGGTAATTTAAAATTCTAACTTACCGCTAGGGATGACTTTCTTGACAATACCTTCGTATTATCGACTGTGATTTCCTCACGAGCCTCGATGATTGATTGACGGCGTGTCTCTGAGACTTCTTCTTTAACAGACACAATACTTGCCTAAGTAACAACAAAACATGTAATATTAACTAATATACTATATATATATATCTAAACAGACGTATAAACAGGTAACTAATTCCCAAGTAAAATCGTAATAGTTACTTTAAAACAAATAACTTTACACATTTTTTACAGCATTTCTAATTGAAGTATTTAAATTCTACATTTGTTCTACATTTCTGTTTTGTACGTGTAAGGGAGTAACGTAAAATTTCGATTTGGATAGATACTATTTTGTCATTAATTTTAGTAATAATTATACATATGTATTTATATTATATTAAGATTAAAATGTAATATTTTTGTACTTGTTTTTTTTTCATACCTTTCTTTCCACTTTTTTTAGTCCTATCTGCTCAGTTGTTTGTTTCTGTTGATAAAAATTTAAATTAATATTAGAAACGTGTTTTTAATTCTTAGAAACGATAAAAATAGTAACTGAGTAAAAACATGCTTAGGTGTACTAGGTGTTGTATTTCTGTTTTAAAGTGTTAATGCTGTCAGCGTAAATTCGAAGCAGGAAGTTGCCCGGCATAGAGGATGTTTTAATTTTACCTCTTCCTTTTTCTCTTCAGTAGGAGTTGAATCTGAAACTGATTCCTCTTTTTTCGCCTTAGGTTCTTGTGGAGATGACTTATCCTTTTTGTCAATGGACTTCGTTTTTGGTTGCTCACTTTTCGGTTCAGATTTACTTTTCTTCGGCTCTTTAGTTTCTTCAACTTTCTTCGGCTCTTTAGTTTCTTCAACTTTCTTCGGCTCTTTAGTTTCTTCAACTTTCTTCGGCTCTTTAGTTTCTTCAATTTTCTTTGGCTCTTTAGTTTCTTCAATTTTCTTCGGCTCTTTAGTTTCTTCAGTTTTCTTCGGCTCTTTAGTTTCTTCCTTTTTCTTCGGCTCTTTAGTTTCTTCAATTTTCTTCGGCTCTTTAGTTTCTTCCTTTTTCATCGGCTCTTTAGTTTCTTCTTTTTTCTTCGGCTCTTTAGTTTCTTCAGTTTTCTTCGGCTCTTCTTCTACACCGTTCTTTTCTTGTTCTTCTTCATTTTGCTTATCAGTTTTAGTGGGTTGATCTGAAGGAATTTCCGCTTCCTCAGAGTCCTTTTGTGTTTTGTGTTTTGAGTTTTTGTAGTGTTGTGTATTGTTATTTACCAAAACGAGAATTCGTGAAAATATTAGAAATATATTAGTAAGAAAGTATATTAAAAATATTTGAAATAAATAATAAAAATGTGTTCGACCTTGATTAAGAGATGTGTACCACAAAAAAGATAGAAATTAGAAAAGTTTCCGTAAAGATATATAGATAGGCTGCAGGATTTCGTTAAACCAAGTGAAGAATAATTAAATAAAGGAGTCCATATCATAGTGAAGTATTTGAATATCAGAGAATATACTGCAAACCTCTATGGTATCAAAGTTGCCAACAGGCTTTAAAGTGACACCAAAAATGTCTTTAGATGCATTTGACTGAGCTATATCCAGAGATATGTTCTGTGTGCTTCTCCTTTTCAGTTTTGGTATTTGAAATAAAGTCACGTCAGACTGCACGGTAAAAAAGAGCTACGTTAATAAATTTGTTGATTTACTTAAAATAATTGTTGTGCTTAAATTGTATTAATCAAAGTTTATGTACAATGTACATATATATATATATATAGGTACATTTTTTTATACAGTTTGTATAATTTTCTAACAACTCCTGAATGTTGTATTAAATTTATAAATAAAAAAGTGCTCAAAACTTCGAAGTTTTTACATAATACGAATTGCTAAGAGTCGAGCAAAGTACATAATTAAACCATTATGTAATGTATTTAAACAATTAAGTACTTTGCTCGTAATAGGTTTAAAAATAAAATAAAAATTCTTCTGTAAGGATTGGACTACTACATCGTACAGCTGTCGTACATTCTACATATTACATTCTACATATTACACTATATTACAAAAACCATCATGGGTCTGAGGTGTCTCCTTCACTGCGTTGCAAACTGCTATAAAAAACCCAATCTTTAGCTGCCAGTGTACATTTTAAATTAAAAATTAAATTAAATTAATGTTAATGTTTAGTACTACGTAAAAATGTATATATTATATGTGGGCTCAGACTTGTCTTATTACCTTTTGTTCCTTTTCTTTTTCTTCCTTTAATTTGTCCTTTTCTTTTGGCTGCTCAACTGGCTTCTTGGTACCTTTTTCCACAGTAATCTTACAAGATGACTCGTCCTTGCCGACCTCGTTAGATACAACAACTTTATAGTTGGAAGTGTGTTCCGTTTTGGCAGAGCTAAATGTAAGTCTTGCTGTTGTTCCATCAAACGTGGTGGTGACGTCCTTTGTTTCGCGCAACAAAGTGCTGCCCCTGTACCACTCGATTTTGCACTTGCGATCTGACTGCGCGAGGCTGATCAGAAGTTCAAACGTCTTTGATTCGGTGACCTTTTGATCAACGAGCTTTCTGGAGATTTCCGGTTTACTGGGTTTGCGTTCTTCCTCGGGAATGTCAACGAGGTTAACCACTTGAGACACCGCCTCTCCTTTTTCGTTGCTGGCCACCAGCTTGTAAGCTCCCTTGTCGCTCTCCTCAACCTCGTTGATCTCCAGTTTAACAGCAAACTCCCCGTCCTTTGTCTGTTCCACAAGGTAAACGTGTCTTTTGCTCTCCTTCACTGTGTTCGATTCCTTGTACCAGGTACATTTGGGCTCGAACTTCGATGCCACAGTACACTCGATCACTACAGTTCGCTTCTTTATGATTTTGATAATTTTTGGTTTGTCTTTGATAACAGGAACAACTGCAAAAAAAAGAAAAATATTTATGATTGAAGAGATTATTTGCATTTTTAAATAGTTTGTTCCTGTAGTACCAATACTCACTTTCTATATTAAGTGTAAGATTAGCATTCAGTTCTCCCAGCGTGTTCTTTATGTTGCACTTGTAGAGGCCTGAGTCTTCCAACTGCGGATCTAATAACTCCAACTTGATATAGTACTGATCACCCCGCTGCTCAATAAAGGTCTTAATTTTATTGCTTTCTTTGATAACTTCTCCGTTGCGGAACCAAACGACGTCGGGTTTCGGGTCTGCCTTGACCTTGCACTCCATTATCACCAGTTTGCCATTGTTTTCCGATACGATTCGTGGCTTTTCCACAAAGGTCGGCCCCTCGCCCTCGGGCTCTGGTTCTGCCTCAATGTTAAGATTCAGATTGGCGTTCGATTCGCCGTATTCGTTTTTGACATTGCATCTGTAGGTACCACCATCGTTTGCTCCCGGATCCTAAAGAAAGGGAATACATTTGTTAGCCAGCGATTAGGCTTACAGCCAACAAAAGAACATCACCTTTATTTCCAACGTCAGCTCATACGTGTCCTCTGCTATCACTACAGTGTTTATTTTTATCTTTTTACTTTTTTCAACAGCATCTTGGCCCCTGTACCAAGTGACTGTCGGCTCTGGCTTGGCCTTGCACTTGCACTTCATTGTGATCAGTGTGCCAGACTCATTCGGTATAATCCTCGGCTTTTCAATGAAAGATGGTGCAAACCCGTTCGCGTCGCTCGCACCTATATTTGAAAAAGAATTTAGGTTGAATTAGTTTTCCCTGTTGAGTTAGTTAAACGCTGAAGCAAAACTATAATTTAAGAAAGTTCTATAGCACATCAAAGTCATTCAAAAAGTGTAATTAAAAAGTTGACGGTTTGTTACTGGCCAAAAACAGGTAACAACAAACCAAATTTTGATATTTACAATATTTGATATTTATATATCAGAAATAGGTTTCACACGTATTTGAATCTAGTATTTTTTCCGAAATGATTCATTTATGATTAAAGTACCTATTATTAAAATCGAGCATTAAAAAAACCAACCCTACTTTGCATACATATTAGGGAGTTATAATTTCAGTCATAAGTTTTCTATATAATATATATTCTTTGACCATTTGAATCGATCTAGACATTTACTCCTGTCTGTCGGTCCGTCTGTCTGTTTCTACATATGTAAACTAGTCTCCTTAGCCTTTATGCATTTTTCTCGACATTTGTGGTGACTGCAAGCGTATGTATGTAAGTTTTGTTATGTAAAAACAACGACGTTACATTTTTTGCTACATTAATTTTACATCTGAAACCACCAAAAGTTGTGTAGTTATATCATGCAGGGTATAAATCGGAACGGATCGGGCGACTACATCGGATAGGTCCCATAGAAGAGATCGAAAAAATAACGGAAAAGAAACTATCACGCCGTTTTTTTTTATCATATCGGATTTTTTCGATAACTACTACTTCGATAACTAACTACTACTTTTGATTTTCGAGTTAAATATTATTGAATTCGTATGACTACCTTCTGTCAAAAAAGTACCGGGACTGGATTAATTAAAACGCCTGTGCTAAACCGATTTCGGAAATTTTTTTTTTGTTATGTTGGTAACACTGTTCTGCATTACTAAGTAAAGTTTGATCGCGATCTGTGAAGTAGTTTGTTTACAGTCGCTGGTTACGTCAGTCTATGTTCTGATTGCTTGCCGAATTTTATAATGAACAACTATATTGAACAAAGAATTTGTCTTAAATTTTGTGTTGCGAACAAAATTTCTTGTACTGACGCGTTAAAAATGTTGCAGAAGGCTTATGGTGATGCAGTTTTATCGAGAACACGTGCTTTTGAGTGGTACAAAGCATTCCAAGAGGGTCGTGAGATTGTCGAAGACATGCCTCGTTCGGGACGACCATCCACCTCTCTCACCGACACTAACATCGAGGCAGTGAAGGAATTTATTTTTGAAAATCATCATGTCAGCTTACGAGAGATAGCACAAGTCCTGAACATCTCTCACGAGTCAATTCGTACCATTTTGACTGACCGTTTGGGTATGAAACGAGTCGCTGCACGGCTTGTTCCAAAAGAGCTGAATTTCCTGCCGCATCGAGCTACCATTGTCAACGAATACAAGGTCAAAAACTCGATAAATACCATCGAACAAGCTCCGTATTCGCCAGATTTAGCTCCGTCCGACTTCTTTTTGTTTCCTCGACTCAAGTTGCCGCTTCGTGGAACCCGTTTTAGCACCATTGAAGACATTAAACAAAATTCGGCACGGGAGTTGAAGGCTATCCCGGAAAACGCTTATAAAAAATGTTTCGAAGACTGGAAGAATCGCTGGCATATGTGTATTGCCTCTAATGGGGACTACTTTGAAGGCGACAAAATAAATTTGGATGAATAAATAGAAAATGTGAGTGTTATTAACCCAGTCCCGGTACTTTTTTGACAGAAGGTATATTATATAGCCATAGGAAGAATCGAAAATTTCATATAGAGTTAATTGAAATAAAACAAGAAACGAAGCTAGCTTCGGCGAGCCGAAGAACAACGACACTTTAACTTTGTTTCACTGATTTTATATAAATTTTACGATTTAGATGCCAATATTTTCAAAGCGTCGGATTTAGAAATGGTTTAAAATTGCCATAATACTCTTATTTTTACAAAGAAGTAATTTTCGGGTTAAAAGTGTATAAATTTAAGTGAATCCCTAACTTTTCTTTTTCTAAAAAGTAAAATCAAAAAGGGCACTTTACGAAATGCATTTCCATCATTTTTTGTGTCAAGTGTCATTTGAAAAACCTATATTTTTTAAGTGGAAAAAAATTCTATGCTGAATGCAATCCTACCATCATGCTTATATATATTATAGATTACGAGTATAACAAATAGATCACGATATAAGGAGGAAAGGAAGAATACCTTGAAAGTTAAGCGCAATATTTGCATTACTTTCGCCATACATATTAATTGCGTTACAGCGATAGTTGCCGCCATCCTCTTTCGTGGGATTTTGAATTTCCAAAGTGAGAATGTAGCTGTCTTTAGTTATGGCCTTGCGGGTCATTTTTGTTCTTTGATTATCAGAGATCTGCGCATCTGAGCAATACCAGACAATGTCCGGGACCGGATGCGCTTCCAACACGCATTCCATGATGAGCAAGTCCTCCTCTTGGCGGATCGTTGGTTTTTTTGGAAAGCGCGGCGATTTTCCATCCGGAATTCTGTATTGAGTTGGAAGGAGTATAACTTTCGGTAATTTTATATTGCTTGGTTGGTTGTCTTACTTTTTCGAGCCGCTTTCGAAATTAAGATTAATGGTTGCGACGCCGGAACCATGCTTATTTTTCGCTTGCGCGCGATATTCGCCCTGGTCAGAGGAGACCACGCTGCTTATCTCGAGACACGCCATGTGATATAGTTTCTGATCCATTGACAGTGACATTTTGTAGCGTTTGGACTCGCTAAGTATAGTCTCACCATGTGACCTTTTTGCACATGAAAAAAGGAATTTTATTGAAGCTTATACAGTGAATCGAATCCGGTAACCCGGTGGAAGTGGGATTTATTTATATTTTTTTTTATAAATATAACTGATGTAGGCTCAAATGCTAGCCGTTCGATTGCTTTTCGATCTCCTTGGTTAATCAGGTATATTATATTATATGAATACATGTGTTGATTATATAAATTTCGTACCATGTGACCGTTGGCGTTGGATCTCCGACGCATCTACACTCGAAAGTTACATTTCCGCCATCTTCGCTCTGACGAATCACTGGTCGTTCGGTAAAAGTTGGCTTAATGCCTTCTGAACTTTCCGGCACGGGAGCTTCATCGCCTATAGAGTTTAAATATCGATGTAGCACAATGTTCAAATACAAAACAACCTTCATATTCAATCAAAATAAAAAGGGTTCAAAATTGGTCCAATGTGCACGATTTCTTAACATTTTAAAAAACCGCATTTCATACATTAAAATAGAAGTACTTGTGTGTTGTTATTGTTTGTCTTGATAATTTTATAGTATAGTTCACCATAATTATTATGGCTATTACGTGATCTCTGTGAGTTGTTGCTGAATCTTGAAACAATTTGAAATAAACAACATTGTTCATATTCCAACATTCTACATTTTAACTTCGAGGCTTACTTTTATAAAAAATATAACCGTTAGTAAAACTTTAAAAAAGTATTTGTTTGCTTGAGTTGCACTAGTATTTTTGCAATTTTATTAACATTTCAAAAAAAAAAAAAGCATTTTTCTACAGTATAAATGCATGTTACCGCATTTCCTAAGAATAAATACGTTTCGTAAATGAATATTTCTATGGATCGGAATCGAAACTGTCTGTTTTTAAAATCATTATATTTTTTGTGTGTATAATCAAGATTAAAAATAAATAAAAAATAAATAAAAAAGAAATAACAAAGTCATCAATGTTTGCATAAATATTGCTAAGTAAGGTAACGAACAAAAGTTTTATTCGAACACAAATACGAAATTAGAGAAAAATTAAATTAAATTATTACTTACTGTCGAAATTTAGGCTTATTGTTGCGTTGCTTTCGCCCAATTCGTTCTTTGCATTCACTTTGTATTTGCCAGCATCCTCAACTGTAACATTTTGAATCTCCAGTGTTGCAAAGTATGAGTGGACTTCTTTGTCAACAGTAAGCTGAAAATCATCAAAATATTATTAAAATATTATTTACTCCTTAAATCGTTTTAGCAAGCCAAAGAAAATTAAATCTCATTGGAGAATTTTCCCACTTTTAAATTTAATGGATTTGGTTAAAAACAGAACATTTTTTTTCAAGCCATATAAAAACAATCATGGAATCCCATGACACCAGTGTTGTGTTAGAAAGTTTTATACCTTGTGTCGGGCCGATTCTTTAACAGCAACTCCATTGTGGAACCAAATAATGTTTGGCATCGGATCAGCGTTAACGCGGCACTCAAATAATAATCGTTTTCCATCTTCTTCCTGTCGTATAGCGGGTTTTTTCGCGAATGTCGGCGCGAAACCGTCGATTTGTCTGCAACGTCGAATGTATATATAAAGTTATTTGTGCATTATTTCAAAAATAACAAAATGAAACATAACATAAACACAGACGGTGAATCAAACACTAAATATAAATGTAGCGGCATAAGCATTAAAATACAGTGGAAAAGCTATAATTAAAAAAGTTTGTTACAATATTAAAAAAAAAAACATGGCTAACAACCAAGTCAAGTGTGCCATCTTGACATTTTTTCTTTGACTTGCAATACTAAGTTATAAGCTTTGGTAAGCTAATACTTACCTTCAGATATGGTGACCATTTATAGGTATAAAAAAAAATAAAATATAGTTATGCCGATTACCCTGGTCCTGTCTGTCGAAATTAACGTCGAGAACTGAGAATCTACATAATGGTTTCAGAATATGAGACTAAAAAGGATTATTTTGCTTATTTTGCAAAATGTCCTGCTCACTGCACCCACAATTACAATTATACCTATTTTGTATTCACTAAATATTTAGGTTTTCTGTTTATAACTGTATTTTAATGTACACATTAGACGTTTGTATTACGTTAAACTTTTTTTTAGGGCACACACTGTTTCTTAACGTTAAAGAATAATTTGATTTTCATTGATATTGTGTGCTATTTAGCCGAACACATAAAACAGCAGGACATGTGTTAAGCTTTACTTACCCTTCGCTTTCCAGAGGTACAAACTTTCCCTCTGTTTTAAATTTAAAACCCCATAAGAAAATATAGAAAGAAAAATTGAAGCGGTTGAAAAATTTTAAGCATTGAACATGCATTTTTTCTTAAATAGTTAAAAAAAAATGTTTAATTCTAATGGTGTTAATCTTAGGCGCTTTTTTCTTTAGCAAGATCAAATGCAGATAAATAAATATTTATTAATTTGGGCTCGTATATTTGTTTAATAAAAGCAAAGAACCATAAACATCAAAAGTGGCTTACTTTTCTTTTGGTTCGTCAGCAGCTAAAAAATGTATCCAACGATACAGTGATGAAAAAGGGAATTATTAAGAGATTTTACTCATTAGAGGACAATTTTCTGGGAGTTAAATATACATATTAAATCTTATTTATTTTCAAGTTTAGCCTTTATATTTTCATATCTAACAACTATTTGGAGGTTATATCATAAATAAGAACAGTAATGTACATACATTTGAATCAATCTTTCGGCACTATGCCGTTAGAACATCTTTCGGCACTATGCCGTTAGAATATCTTTCGGCACTACGCCGTTAGAATTTCTTTCGGCACTATGCCGTTAGAATATCTTGAGCTAGTCTTCATTATAAAAGGTGGCTTATTATGTATTTAACACCCAAATAAGGCTATTTTGGAATCTTATTTGTTCAAAAACTAGTACAGCTATTTCAATATTTTCTACTTACGCGTGAAATTTAAATTAATAGACGCAGAGACTTCGCCTGACTTGTTCTTGGCTTTCACTTTGTAAAGTCCGGCATCCGTTTCAACAACATCGTCAAGCTCTAATATTACCGTGTATTTATTATCTTCAACGGGTTGTATTTTGAATTTCGTTCGCTCATCCTCTGCAAGTTTACTGTCACTGCGAAACCATTCAATGTCCGGTTTCGGGGATGACAATAACTGGCACTCAAATATTAACCGATTGCCATCATCCTCCTGATGCAGTTGTGGCTTTTTAACAAAGCTGGGAGCGAAATCTTCAGCCACCCCCATGCTGAGGGTTTACCTTAAGGTTCGTCTTCAACGGCTATCGCTCTATGGCTCTAAAATATAAAAATTTGTGTTGAAAATGCAGATTTATTTAGAAATTTAGCTTTGCCAAGCCGAAGTTCGTGTTTAAGTTTAAAATAATTCTTCTTCTAGCTAAAACAGTGTTGCCAAGTCGTTAGCGCGTCTTCCCCCCAATGGTTCAGCATTTCCCCCTGGACTCAAACCTTTTTCCCTAAATAAAAAAAAAGCACTAATATGGTACGAAAATTATTTTGCAATATTTTTATTCGCGACACTATTTAAATCTCTAATCACACAACAAGATAAACAATCACAATATGAATATTCTTGTGGGGTTCTCGTACAGAAGAATATTTATGTTACATACACGACATGAAATATACTTATATCTCTAGCAAAGAGCATACATATATTATCATGATTTTCTGTTGTAAAATGTTGTCAAGAAATGCTAAATTCAAAATTAAGCAGATTGATGTCCCATTCCCCTATATTTCCCTCAAAATTTTTTTTTCCCCTAAAGTCCTCCTAAAAAATAAAAAGAACTCTACATTTACGGGGAAATCCCCTTATAATAATATATTCTACATATGTATGTGTATGTATGTATGTTCGGGGTGTGCTCAAAAAGTAGGCAACACTTGGACACTTATGTATGTAACTCTGACTCTCTGAAACTCTTTTCTGTATCTGCATCTGTACCAAATTCAAGTGAATGTCAATTTTTGTTTGGGTGTCAAAGTTTTGTGCACTGTTTTCTTCGATTAACATCTTTTACCAGAAGTTCTTACAATGTGATCGTACGACCAAAAACAGTGCTTTCTGGAAGCTATGACGTCCAGAATTTTGACATTTGACATTTGACATTTCATGGCTTTTGCATTTCAATATTTTCCCTGCTCAATCATCTTTGGTTGTGAAAGATTTTTTGGCTAAATTTTGTGAACTTGTGAATTTTTTTGTTACCAAAACTAAACAGACCTCCATACATACTCTAATCGACATAACATCGAACAAATATTAAAAAATATATATTTATTTGGACTCAAACTAAAACTTTACTGTATCGAATAGCAGTGACACGAAAATATACATATTTACGTATGTACATACATACACACGCATAGTTTTAAGTATTTTGAGTTGCACACGTCCCAACACGTTTTGGAAATTGGAAATTCGATCGCCTTTCTCTCATTCAGCATAAATGTTGTTGATGGAAAACATTTTACTGTATAACCGAAAATTCATGTATTGAGAGTTTATTTTTAGTCGTTTGCAGTCACCGGCTGCAAAAAAAAAAACCTGTACATACAAATAGAGAACACACACAAACAAACCTATCTTTACTTAATTATGCATAGATACATTTCTATATATAAATATGTACTTATCTGCATACGTATTGAGTACATATGTATGTACATTTAAGAGGATTTGCACAAATCAAATGGGTAAAATTGAAAAAAAGGTCAAAAGGAAGTAGTCCATTAAAAGTTTTTTTAAGTTAATTATTTGCACATATGTAGTAACCCAACATTGTTTTGAAATTCGGAAATAAAATTGATTTTAGAAAAAGAGTATGTATGTATATATATATAGTATATATACCGTTTCTTATTTTATCATCACAGTTTTTATGGGTTTTTCATAATCTATTTTTATAAACAACAACGTGTTACACAATGCCATGAATAGATTCAACATTTTTGTACATATGTATTTATAATATAACAATTATTTACTTGTGTTACGTACATACGTGTAAATAAACCTTCATTCAAATTAAATCATAATAACATTTAGTCCTTTTTTGGTTTAGTTGTAAGTTAGCAGAGATTTATACAAAATCTGATTGTTTTAATTTCACTTCACTTTAAAAATAACTATTAAATGGTTGCACAGTTTTTGACCTTATACACAAAATGTAGAATTTATTTTTTGAATCCATATCCTTTCGTGGTTCAAGTACATATGTATATAATTATGTACGTGTGTATTTACATAAACGCATATACTTTATATATGTATGAAATTATTAGGTATCCCGATGCGCCGCATGTATGAGTGTGTGTATGAACTTTAAGGCAAATGTAGATCCTTTGTCAAAATGTAGAATATTAATTATGTAAATATCCATATTTACATTACTTTGTCTTTATTTAACTTATGTATGTACGTATGTATCAAAAACACTGTTGCTACGTACAACAAGGCTACAGGTAACAACGAACGAGCGCTCCACGAAATTGAACCTTCTACGAAAACGAAGCGAGTCCCACGAGCTTTTGTCTATTACTGGCCGGTCTGCAGATATTGTGCTCTTGAGATCATAAATACATACGACTGCGCTGCTACAAAACAGCAGCTGGCTGCTTACAACTGCGCAGACGCGAGTTGTTATTCACAACAACAAATAATATTAATAAGTCCATACACATGCCTTCCGAAATAAATACCCATTGAAAGTGTGATCGTGAGGTAATCACAGTTTTATGAATATTATGCACTAAACTAAATGATTTAATGGGATTTAATTTCATAAAAATAGGAAAGATAAAAAAACTATACAGAAATAACGAAAACAAAATTATAACATCGTTGTTTTTCATCAGACAAGCATGATTATTGAATTACACATATGATAATAGTTCTTGTTTATTGTTCACTTACCACTTGTTTCCTTTGGTTTTATAGATTTAAAGTTTTTAAATGCATCTTTTAATGGATTTTATATTATAAACACTTTGGCCTTTTTGGCGCTTTTTGCCCTGTAAAGAACATTTTGTAAATATGTACATATGTATGTCGATATGTGCGTAGAAATCACCAAGTGCACACACATGCACCTATGTACATACATACGTACTTGTCCCGAGGAGCACCTTTGCATCGAAACACCGAAAATGTTGGTTTAAACGCGAAACATTGACCGAAATGTATTTAACTCCCGAGTTTTACTTGAAATTACAATCTTTATTGCCTTTTTAGCATTTGCAGAGATCGATTTAAATAAATTAAAAGACTTAATTCCGTGGGGGCGCGTCACAAAATGGCGGATGCTTTGCAGTAAGAAGAAGAAAAACGGATCTTGGTCTGAATTGCCGAAAAACACTTATTTTCACTTTTAAAACGATTGGAATTTGATAAAACTTATTACCCAAACCGAGTATAAGTTTCACTTGCACTGAATATTGTTTTTTTTTTATAACTTATTGACACAACAATTACCGGAAATTGAATTAAAATACATTTTAACGGAGGCTAAGTGATGCTCCTTGCAAGGGATGAAAACTGACTGACAAAAAGAGAGAGGCAAATCCTACGAGAGAGCTTTGATCAAGGAAACAGTTAAAGCTGCTGCGCATATTTGCGTTCCTTTTGTCAATCCTTCATAAGAGAATAAAAATTGTAGGTGTAATGAAAAGAAGGAGAAACCAGCAGTTGCAATTTTATGATAAGCTTGCTTAAATTGGTTTGCGAAGTCAAGGGAACTTTTTTTCATTTCGGATAACTCTATCATATAGCTTTCTCTATTCTAGGGAATGTTACAATTCCTTAAAGTGAAGTAAAAATGATTGTCCAAAATATACTCACCTGATTTTGTGTAATTCAAACTTTTAAACTTTTTCCCATTCTACTTGGCTTGACGGCAATAATTGAAAATAATAATACCATCATTTTTCTCATTAACCTTTCCCACATCTAAAAAATAAATAATAAATGAAGTGCAAAGCGGGGGCAGTCCTAGTCACCGCTGCAGCATATCATCGATGACTCATTAGGGAAAAGGAAGAAAGAAACGGCAGCCTTCCCTTCAAAGCTTATCTAATATAAATTATAGTAAATTTTAAGAAGAAGCTGAAAGCCTTTTTAGTTCGGAATAAATTTTTACAATTCCCATCCATCCTTTTTAACTAAAAATCATATTGTTCTTGAAATCGTTGCCATGACTTATCAATAAAGCAGTGAGTGATGCCGATGAGACACTAAGCTGAGTTTATCAATAAGAATGATGATTTTCTTTATTATCCTCTACATTTAAGATCACGAAAACGTTTAAAAAGCGAAAAATAAACATAAAAATATAATAATACCTAATAATTTGTATGAAAATTGTACCTCAAATTTTATTGGTGAGCTTGTCTTGAAGACAATAATTTCTTAATACCTTGTTTTTGGTGTTCATTTTATTATAAGGGTGGGAACAATAATAAAACGTGGTACAATTTTAAATTTAAATCATTTAATTTACACCAATTATTCTAAACTATAGATTGGTTTTAATGGGCGGAAATATAAAATTTATACATACATATGCATTTTCTACAACCTCTATTGTTTGTAAAGAGATATGTAAATTCGATTTATTGTGTCCTCCTTATAGATAGAGGGCTTCTTACAAATACGTAAATAGTCCGTTATCGTTATGAAGTGACCCTGGATTGTTGTGATCTTCCTACACCCAAGGAGAATAGAAACACGATGCGAAGAACTGTTGCTTTCCCGGAGCCACGTGCGCAGTGGTTCCGCTGATGGAGGACTGTGTTACATTGTTGGCAGCTGTCGCATAATTGTAGCTCATATGTGCGTACGAATTCACCGACGATGAAATGGGTTCGGTCGCAAACACTGAACTGTGACTGTGACCTACTCCCATGTGATTCGAGCTGGAGCTGCACGGCGAGGGACATTGTTCCTGCGGAATGGGGTGGTGAGAGCTTGCACCGATGGAGCTGGAGGGAGTTGAGAAGCTGGAGGCCGGTGTACTGCCCGACGGCAACGGGGGGCGCCGGCAACCCGTAGGCGGAGAGCACCTCGTATCCCGATCCACTGCAGTTTGTTCCCAGACTGGCCGGCTGCACGTTGCCACTTCCGGCAGGACCGGCCCCATCGCCAGGCACGATGTGATGGTGTGGCGGTGGGATAGGCGGTGGTCTCAACGTCATGTGACACGGGTACAGGGAGGGCGGAGTAAGGTCGCCCTGCTGCGATATCGGCGATGGTGGGGCCAACGAACCGACAGATGAGTGGTTGAAGTTTGGAATCGACGAAACAGTTCTGGAAAAGAAACATCTTTAGAGCATTGGTTTTACCGCAGAAGTATATTATCAGATTTGTCTGTAAATGAAACACTAACTAGTGTCGAGTTTTATATTCCTTTCTATTTTTTCACGGGAATTATACGATATTGTATAATAGTTCGCGGAGCAATAGTAGTTGAAGATCGTATCAGTATTATTAATATAAGCTTGAACTTCTTGAAGCTAGCTTTATTTCTTGTTTGACTAGTCATGAATGCGTTGGAAATCCTACACTATTTTCTTATTTCATGTTCATTTAAATTTGTCTTCAGTGGAAGCTTACCCATACGTGTCGCTCATCGATAAAGCCGTGTGGTGCATGTTGGAGTACATCGCGCCGAAGCCACTGCTGTTGAAGTTGACTCGCGGAGAAATGGCAGGAACAAGCGCATGTGCGTGGACATGGTTATGACCATTGCTCTGAAGTGTATTCTGCTGGCCAGCAATGCCGAGCGGGCATGGGGAGCAGGAATTTCTGCTTTCTTCACTGTGACGTCCAGCAATCGCATCAGAAGTGCAGCCGGATCGAATGGGGAGAGTTGGTGTTGAGCTGCCAGTGTTCTCAATTGCCGGGGTACTTATTCTGGCGGACAATGTATTTGGCGATGATAAACCATTGACAGTATCTAAATGGGAAACAAAGAGTTGTTAAAGTTATTGAAAACGGTAAGCAAGAAATTCGCGCTAAAAGAATTCAGGGGGGGGTTAAGTGAAAAGTGCGATTTAAGCTTAAAAAATCGCTGTTAATTTATTTTTTAAAAATAGAAAAAAATTAAAAATTAAAAAAAACTCTTCCTGATTACCAGCGTATTTATGTTGAGAATTTGTGTTAAAAATTTGAAAGGGATCGGTTCAGTATATTTTGAGTTCTGATTTTCACCGACTTTCAAAATAACGTCTTCGACAAAATTCATTCAAAGTATTTTTATACTTGAAAATACGTCCAAATACGGTTGTTTAAAACGCTGTAACTCCGTTAGTTTGACTTTAATTGACTGAAATTTTTACACAATGTTCTCGACATATTGGTCATTCAGAAAAAAAATATAAAAAAATGTAAAAAAAAAATTTTAAAACCTTACCCCCCCTTAAGGATAACTAAAATTGCCTGCTCGTCTACCCGTATCTATGCAGTCAAGTCTCTCAGATTATAGATATTTAGAAATAGATAGTTTTGTTGGTAGCGTGAAAAGTTGTACAAACACCAACTATATGTTGATCATTTATCAATCAAGTAATATGAATATTGATTGAACAAAAAGAAAATTTGTATAGCCTTGCAAATGGGTATTATAACTATAGTCAGACCCCCGTAAAGTATAAATATTATTGATCAACCGACTGACAGATTCTGTGTAAACTGGTCTCAGCTTTAAGCTATCTCTATCTCTATCAAACTTTAACAAAAATGGTGTCGTTATTGCACGCAGTATAGTTATTAGAAGATGTTTCCATAAAGATCGCATTACTATATCATATAACATTCATAGAAAAAAAGAAACAAAACCAAATAATCAAAGAAGTACTGCACAATACACCTTGTTGCTGACGTGGTATGAGTAGATAAAACAGCGCAAAAAAACTTAATAGACTGAAATCATAACTAACTATAACTAAATCATAACAAAATCTAGCTTCCCTTCTTTTTCATGGTATATTGTTGTCATAAAAACATAAGCTCCATATTCCTCTAGAATAAGCTACAATTAAGCGGTGTTTCTTAGATAAAGACAATGTAGATAAAGTAGACGTTTCTTAGATTTTATTTTAATGACTTTGATTTTCAGTTTGTAGAAGCTTTTTCTTTAATGTATGCAACGCCCAAACAATACAGTTTGGATGAGTCAGCATTTCGCATTGGGATCCTGATCCTTGTGATAAATTTTATATACTTTTACAATTTACAATTTTTCAAACTGGTCGTCTAAGAAACGGGTATGCGGTAGTACAGGGCTAATGAGGATATCATCTCCCCTTGCAATAATCTCTTAGGTAATTTTCACTATTTGTTTAATGAAAACTATATATTTTATTTATTTTAATTCGCAGTTGTGTAATCTCAACAATGTTCAGTTCAGTAAATATACCTGTTATTCGTAGAGCATAAAGTACTATACTTGTAACAGGTGAAAGGAATATATTCTTGATAAAGATCATCAATTGAGTTGATTTATGTCTGTGTGACCCACCGTATGAGCGTCAAGATCTCTTGACCTATAAGACTCTTGTTATTAGTATGAAAGTTTGATATATTGTCAAACTTCACCCACAAACCGCAAAGTTCTGTGGGGCAGCAATGACGGTGTTTAAGAACTCCCACTCCACTCTACACTACTTATTGTATTTTCCACATTTTATGGTGTACTTACTGACTGAAGGACCAGCCGTCGATCCGGGCAGCAGAGAGGAACAAACATTCAGGCTGTTGGGACTATCTGTTAGGGAAGCAGTTACTGAAGCTGATGACGAGGCTCCATTAGCTGCCGCAGAATTAGGTGTTCTTCGCTGGTTTCGAAGTTTTTCCTCCCGGCGCCATTTCGCACGGCGATTTGAAAACCAAACTTGAATTCTTGCCTCCGGTAAACCAATCTTTCCAGCCAATCGTTCGCGGGCAAAAACATCTGGGTAATGTGTTCGTTCAAACTCTAAAAGCAATGTTTCAAGGTTAATATCAATCACAACAAAAAAAACAGCGTCGGCCACCCGAAGCTTATCTACAGCCATCACAAAAACTGCGAGCAATAACTATGTTTGGTCATGCCGCAGCCTAAATCCAATGATTATATTCAAATCGTAACGTAAAAGTAAATTCTCGAAGTTTGCTTTATTTTGCTATTTGCCCTGCGCGGCAACACTGTTCTAATTGTCATTTCTAACTACTTTTGCACTCTTTCGCTTATCGCTTCCTGGCCTTAGTCCACGGCAAGCTTCATTCCAGTTCGATTTTGATACTCGCTTCCACCAGGCACGATCGCTGATCGCCTGCCAACTCTCGGCTTATATACTTTCGTCTAAAGCACAGACAAATCGGTCTGCCTGCTAAAATACCTTTTCGCGACTAAAACGGCACAGACAAATCGGTCTGCCTGCCTAATTCCTAATTCAAACCTACATAAACAATAACTCTGTAAATTTAAGGCCTTGGTGCCAGTTAATAAATAAGTGCATTATTTAAGTGAAATTTGTACGGTTTATTTACTTGGGCACCACCAAAGGTAATGGTTAGTAAAAAAGCTTACTGACCCAACAAACTATGTATACAACTTTTGAGTAAATAATACAAATTAAGTTTTTATTGTCCAATAAATATATTAATATATATTAATATTAAATATTAAATAGCCATTTAAGTATGCGGACTGGCAACTCCAATAAGAGAAAATATGTAACAACAACGAGAAACCAGTCCAAATGCTTGTAAAGAACACTTAAGGGAGGTTTTTGATTTTCTCATTCGATAAATAATATCTAAGCCAGAATATGCCCTTAAAATTTAAAGCCGAATGTCCGTAGGTCTGTTTCCACGCAAACTAGTCTCTCAGTTTGAAAGCTATCTTGTTGAAACTCTTGAATATTAAATACAATTTCATTAATATCAGATGACTATACTAAATAGAGGCCATAGAAAATATCGAAGTGAGAGATATATGTATGTATAATTATTGGAAACAAGAATGAAGGTTCGCTTCAGCGAGCCGACGTTTATTTACCCTTTTAGTCATCACCAATGCCTAGCAAGACATTAGAATAAACAACATCGAAGAAATGACAATTTTTATACCCTTATTAGAATTTCTGAAGTTTACAACGCAGTGAAGGAGACACCTGATGTATATATATTGTTGATCTTTTTGATCATATCATTAACATTACAATCGCAGCCTGCGATAGAAAAGATCGAATAAATGATATAGAATTAACAGAAATAAAATTATAAGACCGTTGTCTTTCATCAAAAAAAGCACGAGTTTTAGAATACAGAGTTTTCTAACGATTCTTGAATTTTAAATTAACTTTTATAAAAATTTGGACGACTATATCTTCAAGCTATCACAAGAACATTCCTCGAAAATATAGAAAACAAAAAGGAAGCTAGCTTCGGAAAATCTATATAGAAATACGGGAAATAAAAATATAACATCGTTGTTTTTCATCAGACAATCATGATTTTTGGAATATAGAGTTTTCTAATGTTTCATTATATGGACTCCAAAGGCTTAAATTGCTTATCTCCTAGATCAGAAAAGTTGAAATTGTCGCAGGCTTTATAAAACTTAGTCCGTCCTTACCTTTTTCTAGGCTATCTATTTGGTCGTTTGTGAATGATGTCCGATTGCGCTGCAGCTTTCTTTTGAGTATAAGACGAGCCTGGTCATCCTCATTGTTTCCCAAATTCGAGGCGCCACCGTTGGAGTTTTCACCCTCGGCTGAGCCCGTTTCATCGGACTGATGCCCATCGATTTCTAGCAATAAGAAAATTTTAATTTTTAAAAAGTTATCTGGTTTGTCGGTTGGTTTAATCAATTGTAAGAGCAAGCATGAGGATGGTAATAAATATAAAAAACGTATTACAACTCTCCGGGTTATGATTGGTAGACTTGGGCTATGAGTGAGTTTATACCCGTTAATCGTAGAGTTATAGAGAGGTTAGCTGAATTTGTCAAAAAGTATGTAACACATTCTTGATCAGGATCAACAATCGAAGCAATAGATGCTTTACCAAAACCTGGCTAGCTATTGCTCGCAGTATACTATATGGTATATCGGGTGGCCCCCGTAGGGGAGATCGAACTTTTAACCTTCAAATTAAATTTCATGAACATCGGATGACTACATCATGTAGCTGTCATAGGAAAAATCGGTGAAAATATAGAAAATTAATACAAAAATCGTCTCGATATTGTTTGGCCTTAAGCTTTGGGTCAATGAGGCTAGCTTCCTTTTCTGTTTTTTTAATTTTTTAAATCCGGAACCCTACCCGGGTCCTTAGGCACTATCTAGAAGGGGTAAGGTGCAGAATAGGGTTCGGACGAGGTGCCGGATTTTAAATAGCGGACAGTGAATCACCTTTTATCTAACTTATCTGATTGTCGGGTCACTTCGCCAAAGCGTTCTCTCTGGCTTTAAAACATTTTCCCAAATACTTTAAGGCTGGGAAACGGAGTAGTTGTTGTGGTTTCCTTCGATGCCATTGCAAATCGCGCGTCAGTAGTGTATGAACATATGAAAACATCATTCAAACCAGCAAAGTTGTAATAAAACAAATGCTGTTGGGGGTTCTTCTCAAATGATTTTTATTCTATTGGAAACTAAGTAGTCATTTAAATAAAAAATGAAGCTTGCTTCGAGGCAATATAAAAGCTTTCCTCGAACAGTTGGAATTGAAGTCTTAAAAATGATATTCCAGAATGCAATAAGTACACGACCTTTAGAAAAGTTTCATCGAGAGCAACAGAGAAACAGACGGACGTTCATGTTTAGAGGTACTCAAAAGGATATCCTGATTAAGAATATATAAACTCCAAACCCTCTAAAATAAAGCGATATACAACCGTATGGATATAATACAACCGTTTTATTTGGATCACAAGCCGCAGCAAGGAATAATTAGTTGTGTGTCAGCTCGGGTCAGGTAGGGCCAAACAATTCCACAGTGCCGTGTAATTGACGTTGAATGTTACTGAATTTGACAAAGCAAATAGATGCTGATAGCCCAGAGATGTGCCGCGGGATAGACCCTGTCTGTATCTGTATCTCTCCGGAGTACATGTCACAAGCCCGCAAATTGCAATGTTCTGACAGCGGCAACAGCGTCCGAATGACAGACGGCGTCAGATGTGAGGCAGCAAAAACAGGAGAACATGAGCTCAGCAAACTAACTCTGCGACGGTATCTGGAAACTGGAAATGGGTGTGCTAGGCGAATGAGGTCCAAACTGAGTTCAAGACCGGTGGTGTGACACTCTTGCATTTAATGCGTTCAAGACAATACTTGGTTAGGCCACAGCTCTAGAGCGGGGACTTAAATCACAATTTTATAAATATGTATTTTCTGTAATCTATTTATACACCCCCTCATCTTCGCCAACATCCAACTCCCAACCCCCAACCCCGTCCAACCCAAATCACGACCATGAATCCATCTCTAACCACAACCACCCCCTCGGTTTGTCGTTTAATGAAGTGTCATCGCCTGTAAAACGAGTCTGTAAATCGCATTATAGCAAACTACACGGTTAAGGGTAAACCTGTCAGGCGCGGCAGTGGTTTTGGTGGTGCTCAGGAGGAAGGAGCATCAAAGGGGCGGCATTGCCATAGCACTGACACACATGTTCTTGGCCAGACGGTTTGCCCTGATATCGAGTTTTTTAGAATAATATTTAGGCAACTTTTTAAACAGAACATTGCTGACCCGAGTCTACCATCCATATATATATAGAAATCAACTTTCGTTGTTATGCTATAACATAACAACGCTTTCACCGATTTGACTAATTTTGGTCTTGAATTTATACGTAGAAAAAAAAAACCTGAAAAAGTATAAAATCAACATCATTCTATACTCCCATATACAAACAATTTCTTCTAACAATCAAAGACAAATAATTTGTGAAACAATTACAATATCATGTCATTTCATTTTGGCAGCGGTAATTATTGCTTTGTTTTCAAAATATTTTTGGGTGTATTCAAACACTGTGAGACTTGAATAAGCAGAATACAATTAAATTAATTATTTGATAATATTTTTATAAAATGTACCTTCTTCACTCTACCCGGGAGCAAAGGGTCCTTAACAACTTGTAGAGGATTCATTGATCCTTGGTGTTTTCGATCGTACTGGCGATTAGCCAGAAGCGATCCTAGTCGTGGGGTTTCCACCTGGCGCCATCTAGGAGAGGCGAAAGTTGATCCTTGGTGTTTTCGATCGTACTGGTGATTAGCCAGAAGCGACTTATCCACCTGGCGCCATCTAGGAGTGAATCATAAAGTCTTAAAAATTCTAATCCAACTTCTACCTAAAATCGAAGCTTATATACCCTTGCAGTCATAAAATATGTCGACCAATATATTATACTATAGCTATAGGCTACGACGACTTTTCAATTAATTTTCCATTTCATTTCTTTCCGTTATTTCTATATATATTTTTAGATCTCTACTATGGCAGCTATATGATAACGTTGTCGGAATTTTAATGAAATTTTTTCTTGATTTAAGGGTTATTATAAAACTGAATATTTTGAAAATGATGCTCGTGGGATTAAAAACAACGACGTTATAATTTTTTTTCCATTATTATATTATTTATATTATTGAAGGGTAGTAAAAAATCGATCTTCTAAAAATTATGCTCATGGGGTAGAAAACAACAACGTTATAATTTTCTTTATATACAGTTCGTTTCATTTGGATAGGACACCTAGCAACTTTTATGGTTAATCGCTCGTAGCGATGACAAAAATCGTTGAAAGCTAAATTTTTTTTAAAGTTATAATCTCTGTTCTATTGTAATTCTAAAATGCAGTTACATTTTTTCATTATTGCTTTCCCCACTTTTTTATTTAAGCGTTTGCACTGCTGCATGGTTTTTTGCATGCTGAAAATCGTTTCATTTGGATAGGACACTTGTCAGAAATCACTTGTGTACAGTGCGCAGTTTGTTTAAAACGTTTTTTTTTCCAATCTTATGCTATTATTGATCAAATGAAACTAAAATAGGCCTTGGATCGCCACTCCAGGATAAAGATGGGAAAATTATGGGGGAAAATTGATGCATATTTGGACTCAGGCCTTAATGTGAGCCAAATCGCCACGAAAATAAAAAAAAATCGCGAAATGTTGTACACAATTTATTAACAGATAATGAAAACTATAAAAAAAATTATAAAGGGCTCCAAAAAACAAAGTTAAACGTTCGAGATAAGCGGCTTCTAGTGAAAAGGGCCTCCAATTTCCCCATGTCCTGCCCCGGTTTGGCTCATTATGAGGCCAACAAGGTGTCTAAAACCCCATTTTGCGGACTTTTCACACTTGCTAACACTTGGGGCCATCAAAAATTTAATGTTTGGATTATATTTGGATGGCCCGGATGGGCTCAAATTAAGTTTTTTTCATCGAAAAATATAATCCAAACATTAAAAAATATTAAAATAAAATAAATGAAAAAATGTAACTGCATTTTAGAATCGCAATATAACAGAGATTATAACTTAAAAAAAAATTTAGCTTTCAACGATTTTGTCATCGCTACGACCGATTAACCATAAAAGTTGCTAGGTGTCCTATCCAAATGAAACGAACTGTATTATATATATAATATATATATATCGATCTTTCCTATAGTATCTATATGATATAGTTATCCGATTTTATAAAATTTAATTCGAAATTCGATAGTACTTAAAAAACACCAACTGGAAGAAATCAATATATAATTATATACTGCGTGCAATATAATAATAATATATTATTATTATTATTATTATTATATTATTATTATTATTATTGTTATTATATTATTATTATTATTATAATAATATTTATTTATAGGCCTTCCAAAGCTAGCTTCTTTTCTTGTTTGATTATCATACTAAAATTACGTTTATAACATCGTTTTTGAATGTATTTCAAAAACGATTGAAAACAGATGCTTAAGAATCTGATAACTTTATCATATTGCTGATTATATAATTAATGAAACAAAAAACATTGTAGTTTCGCATCAGAAAAGGCTCTATAGATTTTTGATAAGTGTAGTTGTTTTCTACATTTATGTTCTAACTGCATCCTTTCTTGTTTTACCAGAGTATAGTAGTTCTGAATTAATTTACATATGGTGAATCTCTATATAATTAAATCGCCATAGAAAACTATCAGAGTAATAAAAGAGAGACTATTATTAATTTATATGTAACCAGGATGCAGGTCTTCAAACAAAGTTTCTGTGCCATCAAAACTGTGGGTGCTACAAAGTTTCGCGGTTTGTGGGCGTACTAGGCGTGGCACTTTTCTGAAATTTGTTTTCTGTATATTCACTACGCAAATCTATAATCCAAATAATCTAGCACTAATAGTTTTTAAGATATCTACGCCTAGGCAGAAAGGCGAACGCTTGTTCCCAAGAGTAATAGATAATTCGCTTCGTATTCACGAGTAGAATCTAAATATGCCCTTCAGATTTTTATTCGTTTGCAGAGTGAGTTATACTTTCAGTAACCATGATATACTTTAATATTGGCATGATTTGTACCAGATGGATTTCAATTAGTTCGGATCAATTAGTTTCCAAACGGCCAAGTTGTAGCCCTGCTCGTGGATGATTGTGAACTCGGCCTCTCGGGACTCCTGCACATTGTATTTACACATCATTTACATAAAAAAAGCAACAAATTTTTGCAGTATCGAAACGCAGAGCGAAAGGAACTCTTGAATTTCAAATTAAATGTTATGGAAATCAAATGACTATGATGCCATAGGAAAGATCGGAAAGTAGTATTTTTATACGTGAAAATATGTACAAATACGGTTGTTTAAAACGCTGTATCTCTGTTAGTTTGACTTTAATTGACTCAAAATTTTTACACAATGTTCTCGACACATTGGTCATTCAGAAAAAAAAACAAAAAACAAAAATTTTTAAACCTTACCCCCCCTTAAAACGAAATTTCGCGGTTTGTGGGTGTTTGTGTTGCGATGCGTACAAACGGCAAGGATATCCCTAGATACTCCAGTCATAGGTATTCTTTAAGGCCGCAAGTCCTTTTTATGACCTGTTACATACTCACTTGCTTAAGAATACAGTGTATCCAAGTATTGTCAGTTTCAGTGGTACAACAGTAGAGATTCTTTTATAAATATGCAGCGAATGGGGCTATCAAAAATTATTCACTTGCCTTGACAACTATTAACCTCGATATCTAGAAAGCTATTCATTTCGAAATACAATTGAGCGTGCAGAATTTAATAATAAATACGCAGCCAAACCTTTTTAGAAAGTTTCTTTAAAAACCCTAATTTTATGGTGATCAAAACTCGTATAGTATGACAACAACTTGTGTAATAAATGATTATTTTTTCAAAATTGCTAACAGTTTTTTAAAACCATTTTATAAATGCGCAGGCTTACGAAATGCATGTTTGTTGTTTGCATTAAGAGTTAGTTATCGTTACTTGAAGGAAAGAACTAAACTTTAGGTATTAAAGGCACTCGGAAACAAGTTTAGAGCAGGTTGGTCACGTGCTTGTCGCTTTTACGCACGAAGCATCAACCTTTGGGTAGATGTAGACTTTTCTAACTGATAAATAAAAAAATTTGCAAATGCCAAGAAGTTCGCTCGTGCGTATTGGGAATACAATAAAATATTTGAACCGTATTCTGATTGAAGGTGATACGTTTTTATACCCTGAAGAGGCTTTATAATTTCACTCAGAAATTTGCAACGCAGAGAAGAAGACACCTTGACCCCAAAAAGTATCACCGTTTCAACCGATCCAGACATGAACGTCAGTCCGTCGGTGCCTCTGTCGCCTGTTTCTATGAACAGATAAGATAAGATCGACCGGATCGAACGACTATATAAAAAAGCTTTAATAAAAAAGCCTTGACATGACTTGCAGTTTTTAGGACTCTTGAATTTCAAATTTCAGGAAAGATACAAATCTTTATAAAACAAGAAAAGAAGCCAGCTGCGGCTTAGAAATTCAGGGGATATTTGAAAACCTTATATTTAAAAATAATGTTTTCTGATGAAAAACAAAGATTTTATAATTTTTGTCCGTTAATTTCCGCCAATTCCTTTTAGATTTTTCGATCTTTCCCGATACTGTAAGCTACTCAATGTTTCATGAAGAACCAATTCACGTTTTTACCACTACCATTTGATGCCGAAATGTTTACTACCCGCCACAGCAACAAGATTTTGGCAAAGGTTCAGCAAAACTGTTTTAGGAATACTTAACAAGAATACAATATATATATAATATAATATAATATAATATAATATAATATATATATATATAATATATATATATATAATATATGTATATCCCTTTGAAAGAGTACGAAAAGTCTTCGTATAAGAAATATTCATCAGTGACAATATTCATCAGTGACAAACATAAACATACAATCTTGTCTTGAATGATTTTGGGTATTTTTCAAAACATTTTCGAAAAACGTTTTAAGCGTTTTAAGTTTTGGGAAAAAAGGGCAGGAAAAGTGCGCCGGGCTTACCCTTTTTCAAGTGTATGTCCTCCGGCGGACAGCTGCCCAGGTGGTTGCCGCTGCCCAGGCTGGCGGCGTCATTGGGCGGACTCAAGGGCTGGCTGAGTGGAGGAGGCCCGGCATAGGTTGCCGCCGACGAAAGGGGGACTTCACTGGCCCCCAGCGAGGGAGGGTACCAGGAGCCGGGTGAGTAGTGACGCGGTGGCCAGCTCGGTTGCTGCTGCTGAAGGACCTGCTGGCTGCCGTGCACCAACTGGTTGAGTGAGCTGCTGGAGTTGGCCCCAAACGGACTGTTTGGGTGGGATTGACCCACAAGTGGGGAGGCTATGCCCGTGTCCAGGGCTCCTGCTGCGTGCTGGGTGTTCAGGAGGCGGAGCTTCTCGTAGATGGACTCCTGTTCGCTTCCCTCGCCGGAGTTGCTGGCTCCACCGCTCTCCGAGGAGTTCAGTGGCGTGGCCGTTTGCATCAGATCGCCGGAGGTGGTCAGGGAGGTTCTCAATCCGCCGGAGCCGTTGGATCCGTTGCTGATGTTGCCGCATCCATTGGTGGTCCCCGCTTTGGCGCTGTTCAAGTTGCCGGAAGAGGTGTTGGCGCCATTGGTTCCCGTGCTCTGCTGCTCCTTTTGGGCCGCCAAGTTCCTCAGCACGCGGTTTATTGATGATACCTGAAGTTAGAGGTTTGAGTTTGTATTTGATTAGCGTTTCCGTACAATAGATGCTAGTATAACAAAATCGAAACGAAAACTATGAGCTGCTCAAAGTTTCATTTAGAAACAATGCACGTTTTTTGCTTTGCTTTGGATTGCAATTTATTCAGTTTTTTAATGTACAAATGCTGTGCCTGCTTTTGACAACGCTTTTCAAGCAAATTCAAAAGGAAGGCAGAAGAAAAAGAATAATCGGGCAAACACATAAATGAGCGAGTGAGCAGGGAAGAACGGCCAGGAAGGAAAAGTGCAGTTGAGTGGAAAAATTAGGCAGAATGTCCTTTGCCAGGGGGTATGCGAACAACATTCAAACTCATTTTTTTTTTTGAAAAGGGCTCCGCCTCAGCCTGGGACTGCTGACTGTACCGAACCACAAATAAGTTTCTTTTAAATCATACTAACTCTATTTTCCCGAGAAACTAATCTTAGTTCTCACTTATTAAAAGTATCATTTAAGGCAAACAATAACCAGAGTCGCTACTAAAATATTTGTCGTATTATCCCTTTGCGTGGATTCGTGCTCAAAATGGTCGATTCCCACCCCAAAAATCGAGAAGGACCCGAATCCAATTCCAGATGTAAACGTGATTCAGCAGTTCCCCCTTGCACTGGCGCGTGAATTTCAACGCTTAACGGTTTGTGGTGGCGGCGGGCCGTATTTATTTAATATTGTATTTTTTCATACATTTTTCTAGCACTGATTTCCCTTTTAGTCGCTTAATGTGCATAAAAGATTTTCCCTTCCATTCGAACGAGCACATTTTCCACACAACTGTCAATGGTAAAAGTCCAAGGCAGCCGAGCCAACGACATCGGCCACGGAGGCGGCATGAGCATCGCTGTCACAATTCATTTGGCTTTCTTTCTTCGACTACTTAATAAATAATATAGCAAAAAACTTAGAGAGGAATAGAGAGAAATGTGAATGGTGACCCAAAACGAATCGAATCAAAGGAACGGAGTTGCTACAAATTGCAGACGATAATCAGATAAGGAAATATATAAATATGTATACACATTATAAAATAATATTTTTTCTTAATAATTATACAAAACAGGAATATTGTATTGTTTGTTTCATACTAAATAAAAATAACACTTACACTTGGAATGTTGTCATTGGTGCAAACGTTCTCCTGAAGAAGTCTATCCCGGATTTCCCAAGCAAATATGCTGGGACACTCTCGTTTATATTGCGAAATTTTGCTTACAACCTCGGCCGTAGCCACACGCGGCTTGGATCCACCGATAGCACGTGGTCTGATGCTTCCAGTTTCATAGTACCTGAAGTGAGGTTTTTGTTTTCGTTAAAATACCTTCATATATATTTAATACATTGTACACAATCAATATAGGAAGAAGAAGTATAAGAAGTATGAATAAGAAGTTATATAAGAAGTATCCTCCTATGTTCCAATATGATACATTAAAAGCTAGTAACAAAATTGTAAACATTTAACCACCTACTCCTGGAGATGAACAAAATTTGTTTTTGCTTATTTGAGTTAGCTCGGAAAGGCTCGTTATAAACCTCAAGGTTCGAAACCCCTTGGAAACCCCTTCTAGGCAAGTTGAGTTTCCGGTATAGGTAGAAATAACTTGAATATCTAAAAATCGTAATGGTAAATGGTAAAGGCGAACTCCATGAGTGCTTAACAACAGCGAAGTTAAGACAGCTATAGGAATAAGCCTTCCTATTTAGATAACAAACGAACAAAGATAACAAATTTGTTATTCAAAAGTACTTCAAAAACTTCTAAAAATGATGCTGGTATGATAAAAAATAACGACTAAAATATTGTTTCCATTAATATGTTAGGTTCGTCCGGTCTTAAAAAAATATGGAGTAGACAACGGGAAATCCTTTTTAACGCTCTTGTATTGCGAATTTAATTTCATGAAAATTGAACGACTATATTGTATAGCTGCCATAGGAAAGATCGAAAAATTAGGTAGTTGTTTTTATACCTCTGCAGAGGGTGTTATATTTTCAGTCAGAACTTTGCAATGCAGTGAATCTCCTACTTTAAATTTATTAGGAGAAATTTCTTTATAAAATAGAATTGTTTCTTGATCTTGAGTTTCAATAATTATACTATCTTTATTATCATTTTTTAAGGCTGCTTATACTTTATATTTATATTCTTTTAGTCAACATGGAAAATTATTTTCAGGAGTTTATTCTTTTAGAAGAGGTAAAATTCGAGAATATGTATTAATATTATTACATTGATTACCTTTAAATTTATTAATTTTAAAAAGAGAATCATGTATCAACAGGGTGATAATTTTGTTTCAATCTTTTGTAAGGAAGCCGCCCGATATAGTCGCCCGATGGATCAGAAAAGTAAATCTGGTTACCATAAATTTATAAATATATTACTGCAAGGGTAGTTCAGCTTCTGCTTACCGAAGCTTGCTTCCCTTCTTGTTTACTATTTATTTTACTATTTTAGCTTTATAATAAATAACCGATTTCAAACTATATAAGCTAGTATGTCTATTTAAGGCAATAACTAATTAAGGCAATGGCTGGCAATGTAGAAGGATAATTCTTATTAACTCGACGGATGATAGTTCCCAAAAGGCAATACAGACGTTATATGGCACAATCTGTTCTGCTAATGTTTAAGCCCCAGGATGAAATGGATCATCCATAGATCCAAGGATGTTTGAACTTACCTGCCGAGAATTTTGCTCACACATCCATTGGAGACTTGCAGTATACGGGAAATATCACATGGCCGTGCTCCAGAATGGGCTAGTTCTACTATTTTTTGTCTTGTTGAGTCTGGCAATGGTCTTCCGCCCACGAAAACGCCGCCCAGCTGATTTACTCCACTGTGACCTGTGAAAAATAAGGGAAATAGAACGAAGGGTAGGCTTTTTCACTATGCGAGTATGAGTATGAGGTCGTCTAATTTTAATAGTATCCAAGCTATATTTTTATCGCTTCAATTAAATCGGCAACGCCAATGTTCGGATGTGACTGCCTGCCGATGTGCACATATAAGCTTGTGGCAATGAGGCGGATAATACGGTTTGTCACGCTTCTAAAGACGTCACAATACATTCGTCGACCCAAATTCGAGATGAATATGTGGAAGGGCTCCCTTCCACTTTGACAACAATTTCTGTGCGTTTAAGTCAGGACTTGGCATCTCGTTTTTTGTTTGATGACCAGATTGGGTCTTGCTTAGCCTGAAAAACTTTGTGTTAATAAGCCGATCCCTTACATAACTGTCCATGATGCACTACAAAAAACTAGAATTCCCTCCTTTAACTAACAACTTTTTGTTAGATAACAAAACTAAAATTCTTTTAAAAAAACATGAAATAAATGGATAACTGATTGCATGATTTTCTTCAGAACAAGTGTCGCATTTTTTATGAACATATTTCTATATTCGGTTTTTTTTTATGTGTATTTTCCCTGAGTACGAATCAGGGCCAAAAGAAAAAGACAAAATCAAACGGGGAAAAAGGGGAAAAAGGGGCACTCGGAGTTTAGGTCAAGCATGAGAACGAAAGGATTTTATACAGATTTCCGAGTATTGGGTCTTGTTGAAACAAAATCCCCAAATCTACGTATTAATTTACTGTTTTATTGGTAAGGAAATCAGCGAAGCAGCAGCAATACCTAGATACATGCATCAGAGAGTCACTTTTGACAAAGGGCTAATCCGGCTGACTTCTTTGCTTTTCGGAATCGGAATCGGATAAGAATGCGTCTAATGATAGATTTTCAACGATGAGCATCGATGGGCCATCGCCAACCGGTATTGTTTGAACTCTCAATAAAATTGAGTGGTCACTAGAAAGAGTTTGTTTGAGAGCTGAAACCTATATGCCCTTGCAGTCATCACAAGACAAGATATTTTCTTATAGTTCTTATACTCAGTTCGATCGAATTTAACTTGAAAATCTAAAGTGTGCAGAGAACTCTATATTCCAACAGTTATGCTTGCATCACAAAAACAACAATGTAATCATTTTGATCCATTAACTTTATTGGGCCGTCCATACACCTCGGACGCTCCTAGGGGGGAGGGACGGCCCCTATACAGATTTTTCAATCTCTCCGATTCTAACCCTATTCCTATTTCAATCGTCGTTAAAAACTGGATGCTCCAAAAATTATGTTTGTATGATAAAAAAAAACCACAATGTTATCATAATTGTCCAATATTTTTATATAGGTTTGTTCATATTTTTCACGACAAGGACAGACGGACAGACTTGCATACATGTTCATACCCATTCAGATGTTAATGCTGATCTAGAATATATACCTTATGGGGTCTGAGGTGCCTCCTTCTAACCGAAGTTATAGTACCCTCTGGAAGGGTATAAGGATTGGTGGTCCTTTGCAGTTTAAGCACAGGGACTGGGATGGATGCACTAGCACTACAATACTCGTGGATCGATGTAGTATAACTATAGTGACTGGTCAAAAGAATCGCATAATCGGGAAAGCAAGATATCTAAATTACGATGAACACGGGTAAAAATATTTGACATGCATTTGCCCAGATCCCCTGCGAAATTGGATTGCATGCCGAAAATGTAATTTGCCAATGTGACGAGGCGCACAGTTTCCCAAAACATCTTGCCATTGCTTGGGATTAATAATGTAATTGCAGCACAAATCTGTCGGCGAGAAAAACAATGGGTCCGTCCCTTTGGACGGCCGGACCGTCTAGGGGACTTCATTCAGGGGCAGAGTACATGGAATACATGGAATACATGGGGTGTGCTAACAAAGACTGAGTACCGGGTGTCGCGTTCAATGCCCGTTCAATGCATTCTAGTCCCTGCAGCCGCTAAAGAGGCTCATTTTGGCATTTTAGAGTGCATTGTGTGTGTTTGTGTTAACTCGACTTCGGCTTTCAGTGCCATTAATTGTTTCCATTTGTAACGACATGACACGAAACAGTCGCCGACAACGAAAACACACTTCATGATCATTAAAGGTGGAAAATGATTGTATTGATTCTTTAGCAAAATAATGGACAGCCTGGCGGAGAGTGCTTAGCAGCTCGACGGCCTGGGACTGGGGATGAGTTTGTCTTTGGCAATGGGATTTGAGGGATGCCTATAAGCTACTTTAAAAATATTGTTCGCTCGATGACCGTCTCGAAAGTCGGCCGATCCCAGTTGTCACCGATGATCGGTTCCCTCCATTGTGCCACAATAATTGGCAGCATGTGCGCGATTTGGAGTCAGGACCAAACAATGCCCTGCCGATGGCATTGAGTTGTATACTTTTTATTTACCCTGTCACCGAGTCGCTTTTGCACCAACCATGAAATTTTGAGTCATCTATGTTTCCCTACAAAAATGTCTCTATTTCTTGGGTTTGCAGCAATCAAAGAGGTTGAACCTTCGGAGTTGTTAAAAAGTTTCTTACAGTTGCAGATGGACAAAAGAGTTATCTTTAGATCGGACTACAATTTACTGGCAAGTGTGTGGTTTTCCGGCATTCAAGGGCTGGGAATTTACCGGAAAAATTATCAAAATAAGGATTACAAAAGATGTATAAATGAGTTAGTAGTTCTTTAGAGAAACGTTCGAATTGTAACTTCAGTGGTACATATTGTAACGAAACTTAGTTGCCCTGTCGAGGTTTCCAAGTTCGCCACTGTCAGCCGAGCGGATACTGTTTAATAGGTGGGGGGTCAGCCCTCGTTATGCCAACGCCGTTCAAACAACCAAGCAAGAGTTCTTAAGATTTATATTAGGTTTTTATTACCCGCTTAATTACACAGGCATGCAGCCTGGCAGACAACCGGAAGGAGAGAGAGAAGATCGATCAGTGTGATCGCAACTTTCCTAAACTTTTTCACAGGCTTTTTACAGGTCCTAGAGTGACCGATCGTTGGCCTGTCCAAGGGTTGCCAGACGTCCGCTTTGGTACTGGTCACCTGGTCAAGTCATTTGAAACCAACTTTCGTTACAATATGTTTATACACCTACTAACAAAGCTAATACGACAGGGCTTGGGATTTTAATCAAAAATTTTAGGGAACAAAAAACACAATGCATAAACAACAATTTACATATAGTTTATAGTTTTGACAGCCTTTAGCTTTTCAGTTTGAAGGGTATTTTAAGTGATCTATTTTGTTTGTAACTTAGTAACTAAATACCCAAGCAGACTGTGAAGCGGACGGAAATGGATTTGCGATAGATATAAAACGTACATTCGTCATCGGTTAAATGGTAGTAAGTTGTGGCGAAGTACGACGATGTCGAATGGGGCTGGGATGCTGTGCTGGCCTCCACGACCTCCATTGTGGGGGAAGGCTTTCCGGCTATACTGCCCAGTCCGTTAGCACCAGCCGCACCCAAACAGGGCAAATTTCTCATTGCAATCACATTGTCTAAAAAAAAGAACAGAGCACATTTAGAATTCGAATTCATATATTATGTTGGAGGATTGGATGTTTCTAAAGAGTTAAATTCAATATGTAGGTCCTTGTTACTCATCCTAACACCAAAAGATCTAAAAACCGATAAAACATTTAATAAACAAACATCGGTATTTTTTAAAAATTAAAAAAAAAAAAAACAATAAAAATCTAAATAATGACTTATCACAAATTTAGTGCGATAAAGTGAAAGACATAGCACTAATCGAGTTTTGTCGAAGTTTATTTTCATTTTATTATTGCAGATATATGATATAGTAGTCCGATCTTAATAGAAATAATGTTTTAATAAATAATATTGTAACGAATTTTTAAATGTCGAGGCTTAAAACATCCAAAGATAATACCGAAAAATCAACAAAAATTTGTAATGAATTTAGCATAATTGTTTTGTATTATATAAGCACGATCGAACTTCTATATAGTATCGTATTCGGCAAGCCGAAACTTATATACCCTTGCAGTCATAAAATATGTCAACAAAATACATAAAGGCTTAACAACATCGAATTTATGGCAAGGTTTTTATGAAGTTTCTATATTTTCAACGATGGTTCACATGACAGCTATATGATATAGTCGTCGGATTTTCATGAAATTTAATTCCAATTTCGAGAGTCATTGGAAAACTCTATATTCCAATAATTGTGCTTGTTTGATGAAAAACCACAATGTTATCATTTTTATACCCTTGGATCGGGCGACTATATAGTCGATCTTTCCTATGGCAGCTTTATGATATAGTTTTCCGATTGTTATGAAATTTTTTTTTTCAATTCAAGGGTTGTTAAAAACCTTGATATTCCAAATATTATGTTCGTGGGATAAAACGATTTATTTCCATTAATTCTATATAATTTTTCGATCTTTTCTATGGCTGCCATATGAAAAAGTTATCCGATTTTGACAAAATACGAAACACGAAAGAAATTAAGTCGATACGATCAAACACATCGGCGTAATAAATTTTTTATCTCTCGTATGGGAGCTATCCTATATAGTCTCTCGATTCGGCTCGTTCCGACTTATATAGAGCGCGCAATGACTACAAAACTTTTGGTAAAGCTTCAGTCAGATAGGTTCAAAACTTAGAGACTAGTTTGCTTAGAAACGGACAGACGGACAGACGTTTTTCGATTCAGATCGTGATGCTGATCAAGAATGTATATACTTTCACTGCGTTGCAAACTCCTGACTGAAATTATAAAGCCCTTTTGCTGTGCAAGGGTATACAAACTCAAAATCCAATAGAAAATGCGACATATCTTGATATTATTGCTGACGTTGTAGGGATCAGGTTAACAATCGGAAAAATCTCGTTAACATATTATTGTAATAAGTCTTGTCGATTTCCAACTGCAAGGCTATAATAGCTGTCTAGATACCGATTTCTGGTCTGGACGTTCCGACCATATAATACAAGAAATTTATTCAATAACTTTTTAACAAGTAGCTTCAAAACTGAGAGACTAGTTTGCATAGAATCAGACAGGAGGACAGGACTTGGAAGTCCAGATCAACATATGTATATAGTGTTAATGATCAAGGGGACTGAGCCGAGGTGAAGATCTTCAACATGAGACATCTGCATTAAACCTTATGTAGGCGGTATCTTCCTCGTACAAAAGCAAATATTTTCTGACGCTACTTCTAAAGACACCAAGTGAGTTTCAAGATCGAATATCTATGATAAAGCAGTTATAGAATGCTTCTGAGTTTGTAGATGGAAAGCGATTCCCTAATACATTTTTTTAACAATTACTTCAGTACTAAAGTCTTATAGTTGCAGATTTGCCGCACCAAGCGAGTCAGTAATCAATTTTACATTACCGAAAAAAGAGTCCTGTAATTGGTAAGTCTGAAAATATCAATTAAGTAGTTTTAGACGGGGTTTACACGGCCAAAAACTCTTTAGGAACTGATAAGTAACCAAGAATTATATGTTGAAAGTGTAGAGCTTTAAATCATTAAATAATATTAAGTTCGATCAGGGTATTAATGTGGCAAATTTGAAATAGATTAAGAAAAATTGCGCAGCTAGTTCGGTTTTTTCCCAATCATTTTGTTGAGGTTGCTATATATGGTCACCGGTGAACTGGTCACCACCATTTGTATGTAGTTATTAAAGGTTGTTAAAGGTTACCAATAAAAAGCTGTTTCGTTCTTAAAGGAATAAAAAGCCGTGTGACTTCGGGGCCTTACCCTTGTGGCCCATGTCCTCCAAGGAAGGGAGACGCTCTATCAATGTGCCCGCCGTCCAGGGCGGCACTACGGTGCCTATTGCCGTTGGGTTTGGTTGTAGAGTAAACATTACTTGGTCTGTGCGTTTTGGCGGAGTTCCGATAACCAGATCTGCTTATCACGACCGATTTTTCTTTATTTATACAAGTTTTATCCAAAAGACTCTCCGTTCTCCGGCGAATACACGCTGCGCGAACTCTTGCAGGTCGAAGCAAGCTCAGAGCGAAAATGTGCAGATGTCGACGGTGCAAGCCGCGTCCTGTGGCGATCAGAAATCTATTGTTTTCAGCGGGATCTATTGATTCAGGGGGACAACAGAGTCACGAATTCACAGAGTACACAACTAATCTGAGCAGCCGCCTTTGTTTCAGTTCACTTGCTCATTTTCGGTAAGCACTTTTGATTGCACATATTTGTATTATGATATCAACTATATTTTATTCACGAAATATAAAAATATGTGCCGATATATGGACTCTTCTGTAGAGGTGGTTTTACGATATAGATTTACACTCAAACAAGGATTTACACACGCGGCGAAACTGCATATGCCTTTGGAGCGCAAAACGCACTAATAATGTGACGACCAGCCTGCCCGAATCCGTTCTAGAAACCCAAACCGACAACCTCGCAGTGCCAGGCAGGCGTCGCCTGTTTACAAAGCCGTGATTGCTTCGAGGGAGCCGACTGTGATTGGCGAAGGGCAGTGTGGCCGGCTGACACACCACCATTTGCCACGGGGAACCGCTGTGGTTGGCTGATGCCCGACACACACCGGTTGTCGCACTCTCACTCACGCTCTTTCAATTGTAAAGAGAGGGACAGGACTGCTCTTTCGGCAGACTGCAATTTTACAACTGCGTTTGCATATGACAAATATATCGTTGCAACGGAATCTTTAATTTAGCGCGAAGCTGGACTGCATGGACTCTTGTATCACTTTCATATATTATTTTAAAGTTATGAACTGATAAGCCCGTGGAACAGATTTAGAAGTACGACTCCAAATTTCTTTTGCTACGTCTTACTCTGTAAAAAGGACCTCAGGTTTTACACTCACAGTGTCTACTTACATGCTGCATTTAACTTGAACTCGCATTTTCCGAATTGGATAATAAGTAGCTAGGCACCACAGCCACAGCCGCCCAATAGAAATGTTTCATTCCGATACAAAAAGCGTTTTACATTTCCGTTAACTACCCGCACGTTTCCGCTTTATAAGCAAACGCGAACACACACACGCACAAATCGGGAGTGGGCGTGAGTGTGGGCGTTTGATTGTTTAGCAAAATGTCGACAAGCTTAAACACGGTAACTCCCACCGGCTCACATGTGGCAGCTGGAGGCTGAAGTAAAAGAAAGGTAGGTTCTGACTTTGCGCCAGCGAAAGCCTATCAGTTTTCACTTGCCCGAAAAGGACAACAAGAGTGCTGACTGCCGACTGAGTGGCGGAAGTTAGCTTGTTTCAAAATGCTAAGGGGGAATGTTACAGAAAACAAAAAACCAACACATCAGCACACATAACTGCAGTGGACGATTAATATGTATTGACCAAAATTCAAGAACAATCCTCTGGTCAATATTTTTATTATGACAGCCTATTGGGTTATTTCTAGTCTACTTTCAGCCATTAGTTCACTTTTCAAATCATTTTTTCTAGGAATTATTTGTGTTAATGATTTTTTGACTAAAATGTTGTTAGTCATTTTTGCAATACGATTTAAAATTGAACAGGACGTCTTTTTCATATTACTGTCATGTCAAATATAAAAATATATAAATATAAAACTAACACAAGCACCGTTGTTTCTAGTCATAAAAGCGTAATTTTTAAAACAACACAAGAAATTTTTAAAATTTATAGATAAAGATGCTGATGCTGAATAAGAAATGTTTGTTAAAGTTTAAAGTTCTATGTTCATATTGTATTATATAACTTTCGTTTTTTACTTTGTGTAATTGCTTACCCCACGGATAGGTATCATATACTAGGGCATATAGGTATCGTATACTTTTGCAATTTTAAGTTTCATTTTCGCAGGTAAGACTTACTCAATTTGATACTATCTAATTGTCAGATACTTTTGTTATATTTAAGATTCAATATGCACAGATTACATCATGGAACGCCTGAAGGTTGAGGAAGCAAATGTTTTATTAGGCTACATGGCAGCACATGAAAGCAAATCCCCCGCAGGAAACTGAATCAGCCTGCAATCATCATATTATCTCCGCACTGGAACGCAGCTCGAGCAATCGCCACGTGGCACGTGCCAGCGACACGGCACATGCTCGTGAAGTGAAAAGTTTTTCCGCTTCAGCTTAGTCTGCTTCAGCTGCAATCACAGACCTCCTCCCAGCGCCCAGACACATATTAATAAAGGCAGAATATCGCAGAGTTATTCATTCTGGGACGGCTTATAACCATTTATTAGTTTTAAAAAAATGCAAGCTTCCTAACTTTATTTATTTTAAATGTGTTTTCATGTGCTAAATAATTAATAACTAGGGATAAAAACCCCTTGCAGAGGGCATTATAATTTCAGTCAGAAGTGAAAGAGAAATCTCATACCCCACAAAGTATATATAATATATTCTTGAGCAGCACCACGGTCTGAATCGAAATATTTATTTATATTAAACTAGTACAAAATTATAACGCTCTTGTTTTTTATCCCACATGCATGATTTTTGAAACATCGAGTTTTTTTATTTATATAGAATTATCGGAAAAAGAAATGATAACATCCTTGTTCCTAGATTTCTTTCTTGTTAATAATTTATTTAACATAAATGTAACCAATACATTTCTTTAACTGTTTCCATTTTTGCTTTCATATTTATTATCTATTGTAGTAAGAAATAATTGAAAAAAGCATGAATACCAAACAAATGTTTTATTATTTTACCGAAAGATCTAAAAATCTGTAAAGAAATTATAACTTGATTATTACGAAGATGATAATTAGAATATCAAGATTTTGTACGACGATTAAAAGAAAAAAAATCAGCTGCCGTAGAGAATCGTTTACATAATATTAATAGGTCCCCAAATTCAAAATGTTTCAACAATCGTTCATATTATAGATAAGTAATAGAAAACTCGCAAAACTCGTAAGCAGTTCTTACCGACAATAGGTATTAACAAGAAAGGAAGCTAGCTTCGGCAAGCCGAAGCTTATATACCCTTGCAGTCGTCAAATATGTCGAAAAAAATACATAAAGGCTAAACAACATCGAAGGTAAGACGATTTTTCTATTCATTTTCCATATTTTCGACTATAGATCATATGGGAGCTATATGATATAGTTGTCCGATTTTCATCAAATTTAATTCGTAATTCAAGAGTCGTTAGAAAACTTTAAATTTCAAAAATCATGCTTATCAAATAAAAACCAACGATGTTATAATTTTATTTCCGTTATTTCTATATAGATTTTTCGATCTTTCCTATGGCAGCTATAAGATATAGTTGTCCGATTTTTATGAAACTTTTTTCTCAATATAAGGATTGTTAAAAAACTTGAAGTTCAAAAAATCATGCTCGTGGGATAGAAAACAACGATGGTATCAATTTATTTCTATTAATTCTATATATATTTTTCGATCTCTCCTATGGCAGCTATATGATAGAGTTATCCGATTTGGTTCAAATTTAATCCGAAATTCAATAACAGTTAAAAAACGCCATCTTGAAGAATTCAAGTCGATCTGATCAAAAACAACAGAGTGAGAATTTTTTATTTCATTCTCTTGTATTGGAGCTATCCGATATAGTCGGCCGATCTGGCTCGTTCCGACTTATATACTGCGTGCAATAGCTACACAACTTTTGGGAAAGTTTCAGCACGAAAGCTTTAAAACTGAGAGACTAGTTTGCGCGGAAACGGACAGACGGACAGACGGACAGATGGACAGACGGACAGACGGACAGACGGACAGACGTACAGACGGATTTCGATTCTGCTCGTGATGCTGATCAAGAATATATATACTTTATGGGGTCTGAGGTGTCTCCTTCACTGCGTTGCAAACTTCTGACTGAAATTATAATACCCTTTTGCTCTGCAAGGGTATAACAAGTTATTTTATAAAGATTGAACTACTATATCATATAGATGGCATAGAAATGAGAAAATTAATGGAAAAATTGAAAATCTCGAATAAGTAGACTTCATCGCTGCTTTTATTAGGATCAAACCAACAATAGTAAAAAATAGGAAAAAATCTTTTTACTATAGATTTGTAATAACTGAAAGGGTAAAACACCAGAGCTAGCTCTTTTCCTTAATTTTGACCGTTTGTTAATAATATTTGGGGGGACGGTGGCCCAGCAAGTAGCTGGCTCCCCGAGAAAAAGAAACGGTCTCTTTTTCCAAATCTCCACCGCTTCTATGCTCTATCGCTCACTTAACATTAGTAACAAATTTCGGCTCCCCGGACCCGCACACCCCCTCGTCCACGTGACTATGGACCCAACAATAGAACCTATTGTCACTCATAGATGGCGCCAGGTGGCAACCCCACCACTAGGATAAGTCGCTACTGGTTTATCACCACTACGATCGAAAACCAAAGATAAATGAATCCTCTTCAAAACTGTAGAGGCTCTATGCTCCCGGGTGGAGTCAAAGAATGTAATTTTTTTTTTTAATAATATTTGAAAATGTTGGCCATTATTTACAGAAAAATCGTTAACAAGTTAAGAACTCATATTTTTACATTTACTTTTCCAACAATTACAGCTCAAGATGTCGATAGGCTCCCCACACAAACGACTTGGCACCACTCCACCACCCAAAAGGATCTGAGATGAAGAAAACTCTCAAATTCAGATAGGTTTTCCTTGCAGGCAGCGTGTGTGCGGCAACAGTTGCTTTTGTGCTGACATAAAAAAGCGTCGTTCTCCTTATCGCCTGTCCGCAAGACTTCACACGGTCACGCAGTTGTGTTAATGGGTGGAAGGGGGGAAGGGGGGAGGGGGAAGCAAGAAAGGGGGCGCCCAGCCTTTATATTGTCAAGGCACTGGGTGGCTTAAGAAATGAGTTCAGCAACAACGAAATATGATTCACACAAAAACTTGTGTTGATAACCGATTTTTGACGGTCTTTAAACAGAGTTAAAAAAATTACTGCAGTACTCCCTTCTTTAAAATCATAATAAAATATAAAACAAAACCAAAAAATTACTGCAGTACTTCCTTCTTTAAAATTATAATAAAATATAAACAAGCATCTTTTCCTATTGTTTACGATTCTTAGTTCGATCCTAACAACGTCAGCGATAAAATACTATACTATAAAGTTTATCTTTGGGCTTGCGAATTTCCCATTAACTTTCTAGTTCGATCTTTGCAGAAGTAACTTGTAAATATCTTTTGTCGAAACTAATTTCTTAATTTCGAGCAAAATGCATCAATGTCTTACAACTTCGAAGCTATACAAATATTTGTTATTAATTTTCTTTGATTTCAACGATTGTAAATGTGACAGCTATATGCTATGGTCGTCCGGTTTTCGTGAATTTAAATATTTTGCCCCTTAAATTTATATAGATTTTTCCATCCTTCCCATGGCAACTATAAGGTAGAATCGCAAGATTTTTAAGCCAATTTTCTAGAATTAACTTGCAGATAAAAAACACAATCTTCCAAAAATAATATTTGTATATTTCCTAACGACATGAATATATTTTAGGAAAATCGGACGACCATATCACATAGCTGCCACAGGAACAATCGGTGAATATAAAGAAAATTAATAGAAAAATCGTAAATCGCACTCGCAATTTGATGTTTTTATACCCTAGTAGAGCAAAGGATATTATAATTTCAGTCAGACGTTTGCAACGCAGTGAAGGAGACACCTCAGACTCCACAATGTATATATATTCTTGATCGTTTTTTTAAATACCCTTGAATCGAGAAAAATCGGACAACTAAGGTATGCGGAATGAAATACGAACAAAATTGAACATGTTCGCAAAAATGTATTAGAACTGATAGAGATAAACCAAACACACAATAACTAACGGTACTATTCCAGCTTTCATTACAATAAATTGTAGCTTTCTTGAGTGTGACTAGCCGCGGTAATGTCTCAGAGCACAGCAGAGCGTCGAAATTTGATTTGCACATATTAGGCAAATAACCCATCTCAGCCAAAAAATGCAATTTTTCATTACTTTTCGGCTATGGGGTTCAAGAAAACTTTTATTTATAAAGTTATTTCGGATATACAGAGTGGAAAAAAAATGGAAAGAGCCCCTGGTTCCGGGAAAAAATGTGCACTACAGAAGTCTCAAGTTAGAGCCAAATTAAAGGCTGAAATTGTGGGTCGCACAGCTAAATCGTATCTTGCGCTGGCAAAAAAATACAATGTGAGCGACAAAACTGTAAAAAAATATATAAAAGAAATGGGAGTGATAAAATATTAAAAAAAAACTTTTCCTTAAATCTCAGATGCCCAGAGAGAGACTATTAAACAGAGGCTGCGTGCGCTTACTAGAAATTTGTTTTCTGCAAGCAGTTCTAAAGTTTGCATAATGGACGATGAGACGTATTTTACAATGGAGGGTCATGAATGGACTCCAAAATATTACTTTAAGCTTCCTAATACTCAACCACCAGAAAATATTACTCAAATAACAAAAACAAAGTTTCCTGAAAAGGATTTTATTGTGGCTGGCCATTAGAGAGAATTCAGGAGGCTATGCGCAAAATACCCGAAAATCTAAGGAAAGCTGCTCGCTATGGTCATGAATATTTTTTATAAAATAGCTTAAGGTCTAATAAAAAAAAATATAAAAAATTGAAGTTTGTCGGACATAGAATAAATTTGTTATTTGTATTGCACAATTTGTTCGTATTTCATTCCGCATACCTTATATCATATAGCTCCCACAGGAAAAATCTATATAGAATTAACGGAAATAAACGGAAAAAAATGATAAAATCGTTGTCTTTCATCATACAAGTATAATTTTTGGAATATAGAGTTTTCTAATGACTCTCGAATTTCGAATTAAATTTCATAAAAATCGGACGACTATGTCATATAGCTTTCATATGAACAACCGTGGAAAATACAGAAACTTCATAGGAATCGATTTGTTTCGACATATTTGATTACTGCAAGGGTATATATTTACTTCTAATAATTTCTAATAAAATTTCATAAAAATCGGACGACTATATCATTTAGCTCTCATATGAACAATCTTCGAAAATTTAAAAACTTCATATTGTAGTATTATATATTTTTATACCCTTGCTGAGTAAGAATGTATATACTTTATGGGGTCTGAGGTGTAGTAATAGTACCTTCAGCAAGGGTATAAAGACCCAATAGGTCTTTTTACACTCAAAAGCCTTCATAAGTGTGGATCTAAGCTTTTAAACTATACACTTAACCATTCGAACTGGCATAACAGACGCCACAGTCCCTAAGATATAATTTACAGAAAATTTGGCTTATCTGTAATAAAACGCTACAATTATCGCACTTAAAATACCAGTTAACACAGTCGCACCACGGGTCCCCCCGCTGGGAATTCATGTAACGAGCCATTAAACAATTAAAGTAGCGCAGCAGACTCAACTCACCGAAACCAATAACTGAAAACCCGTGCCCGGACCGGACCGGTGATGACCAGCGAAGCATTTGGATGGCCAACCAAATATAAACAATGAGAGCCTTTGGGAAAGGGCTAATGGGGGATCTCTAGGAAGCCAGTGGGTGGGAGTGGGTGCTGTGTGCCCACGGGGGTTCACATACGCCCCTTTCGGACGAGGCAACCACTGTGAATATGCTTCAATTATTATGAGCACACCAAAGCCGCGCCACGACCACCGTCCTCCGTCCTCCATGACCACCTACATCGCCTTCCCTGCTGTCAGACGACTATCACTTAAAAGGAAACCAAAGCACTCCCTGCGACAAACCCAAAATACTCAATAAGAGTGTAAAACTCGTACGTTATGAGAGGAAACCACACTGGGCTGCGAGGACTGGTCGCTTTTTTCCTTTCGAATAATATCTTACATTTCTCATTTAAGTAATTAATACTTATGTTTATACTGACTGCTTAGGGAAACAAACAAGAAAGGTATCTAACTTCGCCGAGCGGAAGCTATTATAGCCTTGCAGTCATTCAATAGGTCAAACAAAATACATAGGTCATAGGTCAAAAATAAAATGACAGCTATAAGATAAAAAACAAATATTAAACAAATAATCGATTTCATTTCTTCCAACTGGTATTTTTTGTATGACTTTATCATATAGCTTCAATAGGAAAGATCGAAAAATTTATATATAAATAATAATATTTATCACTACCCTTGGAAACATGAAAAGAATTTCATAAAAAGTTCAATTTCAACTATATCTTTTAGCTGCCATTTATACAAAATCAGTAAAACAACATTTTAGCGTATTTCTTTTTCAAGTTAAACAATAATTTTTTCGTTTTCTAACGACTCTGGAATTTTGGATTCAATTTCATGAAAATGGTACGACTATATCATATAGCTGTCATATGAACAATCGTCAAAAATATAGGAAATGAATAGAAAATTCGTTAGCTTCGGTAGTCTTTATTTATTTATTTATTTGTTAGACTCTCTTGATGACTGCAAGTGTATATAAGCTTCGGTTAGCTATTTTCCTTTTTTGTTAAGCTTAGAAACTGGAATACTTTGAAACAGATTGACTCAAATTGTCTATTCAGATTTAGAATATATATATCTGAGAGTGTCCTTGAGCCTTCTTTTACTACCAATGTTTTTAGAGTTATCTAAGTATTTACAAGCAATTTTGCATTAATGGAAAACATAATTCCTCTTCATAATATATTGCACAATGGTAACATATACTCGTAAACATATTTATCTAAATATGGCTTGTGTGTAGACGTTCAGTTTGTGCCAGTAAAAACTCGCTTTAAAAAAGAAAGCTGTACATCAAATATATCAAATAAATAATAAAATTCTTTTGCTCTTTGCTTATTTAAGTCTTGTATTTTTTTTTGCACAACTATAAAATAAAATAATATAATTTTGTGAGGGAGAAAGAATTTTAAAGCTATAAGAGCTAGATATTGGGACTGATAAAACAGATTCCGTTGCACCCTTAGTGTTTGTCTTTTAGTATTTAGGTATTACAACCATTCAAACATATAATACTTTTGTTAAATGGGAAGAAATCTGCAATTTAAGACGTTTAAGATTAAAACTCAACAAACACACTAACAAAATTTTACAAGAAATAAAGATACCTTAGGCGAGTCGATGCTATATAGCTCTGCTATTATCACAAATCAATATTGACATTTCCGACATAGCTTCGCTGTTGTTTAGCCTTTATGTATTTTGTTCGACATATTTGATAAATATCGCTGGCAAGGGTATAATTAATAGCAAAATCGGTATATCAAAGGTATATCTTCACTGTAAAAACTAAGCCCACTCTCTTGCCACTGTAACAAAGAAGCACTTTGCAGGGTTGAGCGAGGGCACAGGGCACTAACAATCACAATCACTTGCCACCACTTTCATTTCGAACATTTGATTTTAATCCGCTGATAATATTTTAAGACTTTCTTATTCGCTAGGTTGAGTTTAATGCGATTTAATCATGCCTTACATAAGGGGTGCATGTGAATTTGCCTGCCAGAAAAAATGACGATGGGGGTAAAGAAATAATTTAGAGAATGCCAACGATACTTGTATAGGTTCGAGAAATTCCCCCCCTTGCAGAAGACTTAATAATTGTAGTCAGAAGCAATAACTTCAAATTGAATTTTATAAAAATCAGATAGCTATATTATATAGCTTCCATAGGAAAGATTGAAAAATAAATAAATAGATGGCAATAAAGTTATAACAGATCGACTTGATTTCTTCCATATTTCTAACTACTATTGCCTTTCGGATTAAATTTTATCAAAATCGGACGACGAGATTATATAGCTAGCTTTCTATCTTGATTCAACCTTTCGTATGGGAGCAAACCTTTCGTTGCAAACTTCTGACTAAAAATTATAGAATCCTCTGCTGGAGTTTTCAAAAAAATGCTGTGATGATTTGATTTTATGCGCATCCTTCTCCGTACCCGGCACCTTAACCTTAGCCAATGCAGGCACCTATGCCATTACCGACACCTTAGTCACCGTATCCGACGGCTGCGTCTTTTATTAATGCCGCCAGAGAGTCTAATGTCCGGATGAGATCGGATAGGAGGTACATCTCCATATCTGAATAACGGGTATAAGATATGGTCTGTTATACTATTATGCAGTTCTGTTATACAGTACGGTACAGTTCAGTATTACACTGTTATATTGTACTCCTAAAAACAAGAAAGGAAACTACCTTTGGCGAGCCCTAGCTTATGTACTCTTGCAGTCGTCATAATTTTATAGAATTAAGATGTTTTCCTATTGTTTCTTATTACTATGATTGTTTCTATGACAACAATGTGCAACTATTTAAATCAAAATTAAAGAGTCGTAATAAACCTTTTCAACGGGGATGGTCGTTTTGCTGTAATCGGCTCAGCAGCCAGAGCCGGTTGAGATGTCTGTCTAGTTGGTATTATACATTGACTGTCTTGTTCCCTTGTTAAATATCCAGATATCTGGATATTTATAAGGTTCAGATTGGCTTTGAACCAGAGTTGTAGAGTAATAAAGTGGAAGGTGTGAGGGTTAGTGGAGGGAGTTAATAAGCCAGTAGAAACTCTAAGACGTCATTTTTAGGCAGATCTTCTTTGCTGTTTGTTTTTTTTTATGGTAAATCACCTGTCTTAGTGGATGACAAGGTTTCTTTTTGGTTGCTTTTTCATCATGCATTGAGGAGTCTGTTTGAAAGATACGACTCAATAAAATTATGAGTTTTGTGACAAAAGGATCTTGATTTTGTAAAGCCGTCGATCCAAACGCGATCGAGCGTTTGGAATACATCAAGAAATAAAAAAAAATGACATTCTTTAACTCCACCCGGGAGCATAGAGCCTCTACAGTTTTGAAGAGGATTCATTTATCTTTGGTTTTCGATCGTACTGGTGATAAACCAGTAGCGACTTATCCTAGTGGTGGGGTTGCCACCTGGCGCCATCTAGGAGTGACAATAGGTTCTATTGTTGGGTCCATAGTCACGTGGACGAGGGGGTGTGCGGGTCCGGGGAGCCGAAATTTGTTACTAATGTTAAGTGAGCGATAGAGCATAGAAGCGGTGGAGATTTGGAAAAAGAGACCGTTTCTTTTTCTCGGTGAGCCTGGGATTCGATCCCGGGCATTCCGGACCGGAGACCAGTGCTCTACCTGCTGGGCCACCGTCCCCCATGAATTAATAGACCACTCCAAAATAAGAAATACTTAATCGAAATAAACAAGTTGTTGTTAGAAAAAGTAAGTCACAGAAAAAAAATGAAATTAGCTATTCAGCCATATCGGCTCAAAACTTAGAGACTAGTTAACGTAAATCACTAGATCTCTTAAAATGGTGACGCTGATCAAAAATAAGCACACTTTATGGGGTCTGACTTATGGGGTCTTTTGTCCATTTGCAAAGGGGTGCAATTAAGAAACACATGTGTAGGTCTTAAAAATTAGAGTATAACTTATTGTTGAGATGGCTGGCTTTTGTAAAACTACACTACTCACATACACCATCAATACATGACCGAGGCAACGGCCTTGTTCCTACAACTAAGGAAACAAGACTGCTATGAATACTTACAAAGAAAAACAATAAACTTGTAAATGCAAACTCTAAATAATACAAATAAAACCATAATTGCATGTTTTCACACGAGAATCGATAGCAAGACCCACCCCACTTGCCTTCACGGCCTCTAAGGGGGTTGCATTGCTAAGATCGCGATCGAGTAGTTGTTAAGTTTCCCTAAGACTATGATCGCATACTGTGAGGAACAGCCAGAAAGATCAAAGTGTTCAATCTGCCCACGGGGAATAACAAAAAACAGAAGTTGCCAGCTTCTTATGGTTCTGCCCAAAGTAATGAACTTCTGGATGTCGCTGGAGTGGGTTTTTTGTTATTATAAGTCCGCACACCGGGGATCTTCGGCCCTATTCTTCAATAAACCGGAACAGAACCCCGTACTTTTAATTATTATTGGCCAAACAGTAGTACTTAAATGTGCTTAAATTGTTCGTTATTGTAAAACATAAAGTAATATTTATGCTGCTATAATGTTATAAGGTTTTGTCTGATAATTTTCTTAATTTAATCCCAAATTCAAGAGTCATTAGAAGTCTTTATATCCAACAAATCCTGCTTATATGGTGAAAAACATCGATGTAATCATTTTGTTCAATTAATTTTATATAGATTTTTTAAGCATTCCTATGGCAGCTATAACAAGAAATGAAGCTAGCTTCGGCAAGCCGAAGCTTATATACCCTTCCAGTCGATCAAAATGCATAAGGGCGATTTGCCACTTGTAAATCGAATAAATATTAGAACAATAATGAGCCAAAAAGTGCTGGGATCTGATCATTTTTCTGCAAATCCATTTTGTGCAAATTTTGAAAGGGCGAAAAAATAGAAAATCCGATTTTGCAAAAAATGTAAGGGGGGAGCCCATAAAAATTTCGAAAAAATTTATTTTCTGAAATTTAAAAAAGCTGGTATGCAACTTTGTTATAGCTCTAGAAACATGAAAGAAAACACCTTCCCCGTCAAGATAAAATCGTTTTTGGCCATTTTAGGCACAACTGGGCTCACAAAACAATTGGGCTGCCGTAAGCAAAATGACAGTCTTTGTCATGAAATCCATGCGTCGCGCTGAACGTCAGCGCAATCGACTTCAAACCTAGTTTAATTACTAGTTGCGGCTTTTCAGGCCATCTCCCCCCTCGCGAAGTTATACCCAAGGTTAGCCCCTGCGGTTGTGCCGTGAGAGGAAAACGGAGAGTAGGTTCAGGGTGTTAGTGGGTGAAAGACCCACACTTCGGCTCTCAAAGCTTTACCACTTAAAACAAAACAACCACTTAAAACTTCTTATAAAATGAAATTATGAAATGTCAGACATATTAAAAACACATGTGTTGCATCTAAGATGTGTTGATTTTCTTAAATCAATCAATTTCTGCTTTCTTTTGGCTTCCAAACAGGCAATTGAAAATATAAATGCAAACAAGTCAGCTGTTTTAACAGTGAGAAACGATGAAAAAATGAAACGTTCCGATAACGAAACGATGACAAAAAAATTGTGAAAACCGGAGCACCTAAAACGAAAACGTACGTTTTCGCCCAAAAACGAAAACGAAAAAATAAGTGAAAACCGGAGCCTACACTACATAGACATACATATACATACATATACATACCGCCGTGTGGGTAGCGGCCTTAGAATACTCCCACAGCCCGTCCCTGCTTGTCGTAAGAGGCGACTAAAGGCGACAAGGGGATGTTTCTGCCCGGAGAGGGCCCCTATGGTGGCACGATTCTGACCTCCACTAAGTTGGTTACGATCGGATCAACTCCTCTCTGCTGCAGTTGAAGCAGCTCGAAACCTCCAACAAGGCGTCAGGTATCCCCGGACAGACCATCCACTCTGTGATGCGTCTAGGAAATACGAGAAGGCGACTAAGGCCGAGACGAGTAAGGCCATAGGACTGAAAACTGGACCCCGATGTGGAACGACGACCCATGGGCTGACGATAGCTTGAAATCTTGCTGAAATGGCTGCTTGGCTAATGCTGCTACCGCCCCCGTTCCGTTTAAAAGTGGCAAGTCTCCTAGAACGCTCTCTAATTTGGCACCATTCATTTGGCGGCGCAGGCTCAGATGTAACATTCCTGATCTACGCGGATTCGGCTCTGTACATCTAACCCCATAAGGGCAGATGTCAACCCTAGCATGGCCTCCCTGCTTTGCATAGATAACCATGGAATCACTTAACGCGACTGGGCAAAGATTAGAGACAAAGACTAGGAGTTGGGACCCAACAGAATGAGCGATAATTACGCAACACCCAACGAGAAAGAGGAAGAGTTTGCATTCCAAAGAAAAAGCAAAATCCTTAGATCGCCAGTGGGCGAGCAGGCCCCCCCCGGCAGGGATAAGGACGCGCGCGCCGGGTACTAAGCCTACCCAGACCACGTGCCCGGCACCGGTCAAAGCGGCCGCCGTGGCAAAGATGCCCGAAGTTGCTAATAAGCAAAGAGAGAGGCTTACCGAGGGCGGGTATAGCTCCGAGCCTACCACTAACTCCCTGCAAGCGAGCAGGAAGGTGCACAGGGCTCCGAGACGAGCATTGGTGGAAGCCAATCTGAACGCACAGCGTCAGAGGACTCCTCCAAGCAAGAACGCCCAAACATCGACCAAGAGTTTCGAGGTTCTGGGCGATAAGATCAGGGCCCTCAGAAAAATGCTGGAAGGACGGCGCTCGATCCACCAGCCAATGAGGGACCTGATCGATAGCATCATGGCCCTCTACACGGCGGCAGATGAAGAAAGGGCAGATGGAGAGTCGCCTGCGAGACCCAAGCCATCCGAGGGCAAAAGACCAAGAAGCGACAGAAGTGAAGCAACGTCACAGCCACCGGGTCCCAAGAAGCACAGGGGCCACATAGAGCCCAAGACTAAACCGGAGACCACGGCAACCTCCCAGAATTTGCCTCCCAAGCCACTCCCGGCTGAAAAGCCCACGGGAGGGGATAACTGGAAGAAGGTGGAAAGACGGAAGGCCAAGCCCAAAGCCGCCAGGACCAACACCGCCAAGCGGGATGCGATAGTGGTGAAGGGGACCGAAAACTCCTCCTACGCGGATATCCTGCGCTCGGTGAAGAGCGAACCGTCAATAAAAGACCTCGCGCAGCACGTGAGGGGAATTCGGAAGACAGCAAAAGGGAATCTGCTCTTTGAGCTATCAAGGCTGTCAGATCCGAATACAAGGGCACTGCAAGAAGCCGTAAAAGGCTTCCTTAGCCCGAAAGCTGAGGTCAGAACGCTGACAGAAACGGGTCGAGGTCAGGGACATCGATGAGGTCACCACGGAGGAGGAACTATTGGGGGCATTGTTAACCCAGTTTGGCGAAATTCAAGCCACCAGGTCCAGCATAGTGTCTTACCGGAAAGCTTACGGCGGCACCCAGACCGCGTCCCTAAAGCTTCCAGCAGGCCAAGAAAGGTGAAAAGGCAACGGACCACAAGGCTTACAGTAGTAGGTGCCCATACCTTGAAAAGGCGCTGATGATCTAATAGATGATCTGTATCAACCAACTCAACTTGAACCACTGCGAAGCAGCGCAAGACCTGCTATCACAGAGTGATACCTGAGCGAACCCTACCGTATAAGACCCACCAATACGTGGGCTGGGGACAAACTGCGAAAGGCAGCAACGTGGAGCTGCGGACAACACGCTTCCCCTCTTACAGACATTATGTCTGAAAAGGGATTCATACGAGCTAAAGTAGATTGGCTATATATATATAGTTGCTACTTAGCTCCATCGCTTAGCCTGGAGGAGTTCACAGGCATACTCGACCTACTGGTGACCGACGCGAGAGACAAGCCATGCCTAATCCCCGGCGATTTCAACGCATAAGCGACCGAATGGGGTAGCGTCAGCACTAACCCGAAAGGGAGAGCAGTCCTTGACGCGTTTGCGGCACTGGGGGTAACCCTTCTGAACAGCGGGAGCGAAAACACGTACATTAGAGGTAATGCAGGCTCTGCCATAGACCTGACAGTCGTAAGCAGCACACTTGTACCCAGGACGTCCAGGAATATAAGTAATTGCTACACCCACAGCGATCACCAAGCCGTAATAACCATGATCCACCGTCGAGAGCTCGACTACCCACCAGAGTCACCAGATACAAATCGGAAACCCTCGATAAGGAGGTCTTCGAATACATGCTCCAAGGGCTGCACCCTCGACTCACCGTGCTTCGACCAGGATCTTTTACGCTTTATGTTGTCATATGTGATCCATTTTTGATCAACAGTGACTAACCGATCCAGAAATGAGTCGAGTTTATTACGGTGCAACAGAGATTCGCAGATTGATACACGGTCGAAAAGGTTTTTTTGGGATAACTCATGAGGCACCCATACATCGAGCTTTTTTGTTACATTTTTCGACTTTAAATGCCTATGTAAATTCCGACAACTCCATTGGCTTCTGGGAAGACAATCAAACCTAAACGTATCCAACAAGCTACTAATCTATAAAACAATAATAAGACCAATCTGGACATATGGTATAGAAATATGGGAAACAGCCAGCAAATCCAACCTCAACTTAATACAAAGAGCCCAGTCGAAAATATTAAGAATATTAACTAACTCAGACAGATACACAACAAATGACCACATCCACAGAGAGCTAAGAATACAGACGATCTCAGAGATAATTAAGCAGAATTGCATTATCCACATCCAAAAATTACTTGCGTACCAAAATCATAGCCTAAGAGACCTTCCGAGAAGAGAAGCACAACCACGAAGACTAAAAGGGAGAACTCCCACAGCATTAGCGCATTGGTGCGCAGAATAAAGATAAGTAAATAAAAATAAGCAAAATTAAAAAAGTTATACCAACACAATGGTGTTGGTAATAAGTTAAGCCCACATGTTGTCTTCCAAAACAATTACTTAATATTCTATTGAATAGATGTAATAAATAAAGGGGTTAGAAAAAAAAAAAAAAAAATGCCTATGGACGGTTTCCGTGCTTAGTTGCAGCTCCTCTGAGATGGTTCTAATAGTCACATGACGATCTCGATCCACTATTTCCATGATTTTATCCGTATCAATGGTCACTGGTCGTCCGGAAGGCTTGCCACTTCGGAATCGCCTAAACCACTGTTCGGCGGTTTGAATCGAAAGTTTTGTTATCTCCTAAGACAGCAATAATCTGTCTGCGAGATTCCGCAGCAGTTTTTCTCTGAGCGAAATAAAATTTCAAAATTGCCCGAATCTCTGCGTTTGTGAACTCCATTTCAATCGATTATAATTTTTTAACGTGGAAACTCATGTAAACAAACTATATGTCATTTTAAAGGTGATGATCACAAGCGAAGCGCGAAATTTGAATGTAAAATCCGGTATGTCATTACCAAACAACCTAATATAAACATTATTTTTTTGTAAAATTCCTTATATATTCAAGGTATTCTGTTTTGTTTTTTTTTTTTTAATGAAATCCTGAGGCGACCTTTTCGCCCAATTCTCAAGTCCGTCAGCATATACATACATATGTACTCTGACTTTGGCTCTTCCGCAGCAAATTAAATTGTTTATTAAACAAATATTATTTGTCAACAAACCCAGCTGATTGACAATATGAGTACGGTAGGTGGATTCTGAAGAACCTGGTCACTCTATAAATAATTCTTTTATTTTCTTGCGGACGTATTTTTTAATCTAAGTACTAAACGGTTTAGTGCCCACACCTTATTTTGCATTTATTTTGGACTGTGTGAACACTCTGCATCAATTTTTTCGATTTTCTTTTTGATGAAGTAATGATAATACCTACATATGTTATATTAAAACTTGTTATTTTTTAATTAGTTAAACAATTTAAAAAAAAATAGAAGAAATGTTTTCACTTAAGGTTCTGCCCCAAAACACATTTAAAAATGCCACTGTCATGCGAAGCGTCTGAATAATTTGTATGTGTTGATCGGTTCCGATCAGCTGCTCAGTTCCACCTCGTCATCGGACCGCATAGCATAGCTAACAGAACAAAATCTTCGGCTTATGTTTTGTTGTGCTGGAAAAAACACTAAATTAGTTTTTTGTTAAATTTTTTCGCATATAATTAATTACTTTTGCGTTACTTGGCAATGATTACTCGAATTAATGAAAATGTAAGCAAGTGAAATATGTGTTTAGTTTAATTTAAAACGTCTAAAGAGTACATGTAAATATATGTACATATACAATTGCTTGTGGTTCCAAGTAGAATTAAAGTGCATATGTGTACAAATACAAAAAGAAATATCAATTTATTATTTTATATAGATTTGTTCTTATGTTGAATTGGTACGTGTTCCATTTGATGTTTGCTATCGGTATAATATAGTTGTGCATTTATTACACATTTTTATACAAACGCTACTATACAGTGTACGTATACATACACGTAACACATATGCATATTTATGTAGGTAAATGATATTCGCTTGCGCTGTTCTGTCTGTAAGGGGGAATACTGCACTTTTGACGATGAACTGAAGTTCAAGAGCACAACAATTTATTATGTTAATAAATGATTTTAATTGAATACAATAGAGTGGTCATCAAGTCGGCGCTCTTGTGAAACTCTTACAAACGGTCCTTGCATACACACACACATACACGATCATACATTCATGGCTGTGTGCACATTAGGGTGATCGTTTCTCATTGACGTACATATTTTACTCCCAAGACCAAGACGTTCCCAAAGAATGCAAAATAATCTGGGTTTCAGCTTCGGTTTTTAGAATTCCGTTGCTGCCGCCAGGTCTTCAGAGATCTGTAAGTAGTTTCTGAGTAAGTTAAGCTTTTATGATATTGTAAAAATTTAGCTTAATAAAGCTATCAGAAAGGTACAACCTTTTTGTTAATTGAGAGTACTAACAGTGGTCCATGTCTCGTCTAGAGTTCACATGTATATATGTACATACATATGTACATCAGAAAATCTACCGGCATTAGCAAACAAACAAAGATGTGGATTTTTGTTAGAACAGGTTAGCAGATAAGGATTCTCTTTCTCTTTCTCGCACTAAATGTGCTATTAAGTTCTTCTTTTTAGGGGGGAGTAAACATTACTTTTTCACATAAATCAACAGGTAACCAGGAAGAGCTTTTTTTCTTATTGTGCTATTTTTTAATAGCAATTTATTAATTAAAAAACTCTTCCTGATGATCTTGTGAAATACATAACATTTAAAACGCATATAAATTTTTTTTTGTTTCGAATGACCACCGCCAAACCAATTTTTTTCAAGGCGCTTCAAGAGAAATTAATTGAGAAATAATCATAGTTTAGATATTTTGATGCATTCATAAATTTTGCTCGACATTTACCAATTCGTTACGATTATACATAGCTATTTCCTTTTCTCTCCCTTTTTTTTTTGACTTTGAGGAAAAATTTAATTGCTTGGCAAAATTATATTGCTTTTCAAAAACATGTCAGAAGAATTCTGGTTTGAAATTAAAAAAAAAAAACCCTTTTTTAACTAAGTCAGCTACAGCTGACACTTGCGCTTAATTTATTTAACGATATATTTATAAAAACTAGACCATTTCAGCATTAAACCACGGTTTGATCAAAAATGCTGCCCAATGGGTGCTACGGTTGGAAAGAATACAATAGTCACGAACAATGTCATAACTCCTCAGCTAATGATATTAAGAATTTAAATGAAAAAACTAAACAAAACCAACCGATCCCAGTTATACACTTAAAAGATGAACATAATGACATCGATTTTCCAGTGTTGTTCAGAGTTTTCTGTGACTGCAAAACGAAAACAAAAAGAAACATACGAATGATCAAATTTGGACGTTCAAGATGCCATTTTCTAGTGAGCCGTTGCTTCGCAGTCGCCGCTCTTTTTATTATAGCGGCCACAAACGGCGTTTATGCCCAGACAGAAGGAAAAGGCTTCAGCAACTCTTCCAATGCAGTGTTGAGTAACGAAACAAACATCAGTACAAACATCGTTTCCGTGAGCAAAGAAAGTACCAACGTTTCCGAATCTCCTTCGATCTCCGTGGTGGACCAAATTAATGAAAATACGGCATTATTCCAAATAAAAGTACAAAACAAGCCGCCTGGAATAAAAAGTTCCTCTTTACCAAAGGTATCAGTTTCAGAAGATTTTACGACCGTATCCTTATACCGCAATACTTTACTTAACATAGAAAGTATGCTACAACGTCAGTTACATGAGAAAGCCAAAGTGGATAGTTTGGAGTCAATTAAAATGCACATACTTATGCGATTAAATTTAAAAAAACTTCCCAATATAACAAAACCTATATCAGTTCCACAGACCATACTAGATAACTTTTATAAAGACTATAAAACATCCTTCAAAAACACAGTCAAAAACAATATGGCGAGTACAGTCGAATCTCGCTTATTTCAAAAGTCAACAATTCCGGGAAACTCAAACCAAAATTACACTTATGGCAACGATACCCTGTACGAACCATTTGACGAAAGTTCGTCGTCTCAAATGCAAGGAGATGATGCCAACACTGTTAATGAGTTTAATTTAAAGCGTGGAATGGATTTTAACGAAAATAAAGATGAGAAACCGAACAGCCCGGTTAATAACGACGGGGAGGAATACGAAAGTATTCTTTCACACATTAGCAGTATATACATTTTTCCTGAACGTAAGTACAAAGTTTAACTACTATAATCATCATTCCTATGCCTGATTCACGTATTATAAAATTATTAGGCAACACTGATTTATCGATCGATTTATCGATCGACCGATTCAAATCATGCCTGTGCGATAAAGCAAATTTCCTTTTTCATTATTTTTCCGATCTTTCTTATGGGAGGCTGTATAATAAAGTGGTTTAACATGTATATTTTTTTAAGCCAATTTCTTTACGCAGGCTATTCCTTTTGTTTTAAATCTATCTCGTTGACACTTAATAATTTTGGAACTAGTAAAGACAATTAGACATCCCATAATATATAACCCTAAACATAATCCTTGAAAATAAGTGTATAAAGTAACAGTATTTTTCAAGAATTGATTTTTTAAGTTAATTTGGTTTAATTTTGTCATTTAGAATTTCAACCACATGTACGACACAATCGGAAAACAGATGTTCTTCGGTTTAAAATTGACAGTAGCTACTCGGAAATATCATATGCTACCCTTCATTTATACTTGCGTGGCTGGGACTGGATAAACACCAATCAGCCTGAACTTTTAGAAGAGATAAACGCTCAGCAGAGTAAAGATATTGTTGTGACTATTCACCGTGCTGCAAAACGTACAAATATTACAAGCTTTACTCACACAGTCAAAATGTTCGAATTTCGTCATAAAATTCCCTCTGGACTTGGCCAATGGGTTAACGTTGATTTAAAAACGCTTTTCGATGATATCGGGTCGAAAAGTATCCAAGATATTTTAATAAAAGGAGGAGAATCCTGGATGAAGCCATTGGTGGTGACGACTGATAACACACCAAAGAATCCATTGGTATGAAAGCTCTGAAAATAAAAACAAGTAAAAAAAATAATTTTAAGCCCAACGTTAATTTGAATATTACTTTTCTTTCAAAATTTAAACTAAAAAAAATATAAAGTTGAATTGAATATAAGTTTATGCACCATTTATTACAGTCGAATCCCGATAATTCGTACCCCGATAAATCGAAAATCGCGATAATTCGTAAAAAATTCTGTTCCCTTGAAAAAAATCTCGATAAATCGAATTCCCGTCTAATTCGTAAAAAAAAAGTGATCCCCTTGCCATTTCGAATTGTCGGGACTCGACTGTATTTATATTTAATTAGGGTAAATAATTTGAAAAGTTGAATAACCGTCTTTATTTTTCAGACAGTTCACATAGAAATTGGGTCGAAACAAAAACACCGGAGAAGGCGCAACGTATACATGGATTGCACAGAAAATGATCATGACATGAGATGCTGTCGTTATCCACTAAAAGTCAACTTTACAAGCTTTGGTTGGCATTTTGTAGTAGCGCCAACGTCATTCGATGCGTATTTCTGCAGTGGAGATTGCAAAGTTGGGTACCTAGAGCAATACCCCCACACTCATTTAGCAGCTCTGACGACATCGGCCACCCCGTGTTGCTCGCCGACAAAAATGAGTTCTTTAAGTTTGTTATATTTTGACGACAATCATAATCTGGTTCTAAGTGTTATTCCAAACATGTCTGTCGAGGGCTGCAGCTGTTCCTAGCAAACCATAAAACAACTAAGTGTTTCTATTTAAAACAAGAAATAAATAAATAAATGTATATAAATTAATTAAATGATGAATGCTACCTACTTTTTTCCGAGTAAAACTAAAAGCGTAAATTCGGCAAATGCAAAATATGCAATAATGGCTCACTCAGTTTTTAGTATTATGAGAAACCCATGCTTTTGAATCAAATTTATTAAATTTTTCGTTTTAATTAAAAAACTAATTTGATTTATTTTAAAAACCTATTACGAAGACGGCAACCTTTTGTTCCTTTTGCTTAATGCGTCTTCCGGGTATAACGACGAAAAACCGTCGGTCCCTTGAAAGTCGCTATAACCGGATTCTACTGTATTGTCATGAAGATTTGAGAAAGATGCCAGATGGTTATGTTCCGAGTGAATTGGAGTACCTGCCTGAGACTTGTTGGAATTGTTATAATATATCCGTGTGAGAGGATATGTTATGTGAAGATGAAAGGTCAATATATAGTATGGAATGGTTGTGATGGAGTTGAAATAGGTGGAGTTGAAATAGTTGTTGTTATGCGGTTGTTGTATGACAATATTTAATTGTAATGTTTGAAGATATGATTTTGAGATTGGAGATAACTGCGTTATTGGGCAAGCACAAGTGAAAAACGAAAGGACTATGCTCTTAATCAAAAGGAAATCATAGTGGGAATAACTAGAGTCGAATTTTGAATTGCTGAGATGCAAATGAATAAATTATTAAAATTAATCTGATTATGCAATGATAGTAAAAATTGAAAATAATTTGAATCGTTGAGATCGATGTAAAATAAAGAAAGACTTTAAAATAAAAGGAAAATTTTATGCTTAAGATTATATGTCGAATAAATAAATGGTATTCGGAATTGATGAGCAAAATTAAATAGAAGATATCCTTACTGGTTCATAAAAGTGGAATCTTCGGTTTTACCTCTACGGAGTAAAGGACTTACAAATTTTTACCGACCCCCAGTCACTCACTTTCGCTGTTTTGAATAAAAGCCCAGACATAAGAGATAAAAAGGAAATAAAAAGCCATTTTAAGAGAGTACTACTACAAAAAACAATACCAGAGTATGTGGGGGAAATACTCAACATTGGCTTCTTTTCCATAGACGGAACACTCTTTCTAACATGCGTCTATAAATTTTCAAAATTCCCGCCACCGCATTGTCGACGTTAAGCCCCCATATTATTCATAGAACATTTTTTTCCTTACATAAGACAATTTATTGTGACAACGAAATATCTTAAAATTTGGAAACTATAAAATCAATTCTATTTAATTACTTCAGTATTACTATTTCAAACGTTCCACCTCTCCATGTTACCTCAAACGGTGGTCCACAAGAACAATCTTTAATAACAATCAACGCTAAGGGTTTAACCATTTTTTATTATCTTTTTTTCTTTCCATCTTACTTAGGACAATATTGATCATCTTTGCATTAACGGACAAAATTGGGAACAAAAAAAAATTGAATCAACAGCTAGTAAAAACAGATGAGGAAAAATGGAATAAAATAAATGAACTCGAAACAGATAAAGGGACACACATTTTGGAAATTAATTTAAAAAAATAAAATTGTTATTACAGATTTAAAATTATTCTCAAGGGGTTAACCAAGGCAAAATAAATATTGTTCCAAAATTCTGAAAAACCTAATTTCCTTATTAAGTTCCCAAATCCTTAACTCGCCTTGTAGCTATTGCAGATAATATATACGATGGAACCCTCCGGATCGGATCAAATTAAAATTAATGAAATCCATAATAACGTAAAACCTTAGGCAAGGGCACACAAAGTCACAATATGGATAGATGTTATTTGTTACTAATAAACAATTACACAATTTTATTATTGAAAAATTTTTTATTTAACCGTTTTGTGATACATATTATATATATATATATATATACTATATTTATTTTCATATATTTTTTTTCTTTATTTTCATATATATTTCTCATATAAATTTAAAGGCCTTGGCCTTTAGGTCGGTTTTTTATGTGAGTACTTATCAGTAAAAAGAGTACGCCTATTAAAGTTTGTATATGAAATGTACTTTTAAGATATTATATTTTCTTACGAACACAATACGGAAATTCTCTATTTAAATACTATTAATGGTACCGCATATCTATTTTTTTCTTTGTAGTAAATTAGATATAAATATTTTTATATAGACAAACATTTATTTAAATGTTCATCGTTTTTTTACATTTCTTTTTTTGCATATTTTAGTTTAGTTTTATAATAAAATTACTGTTTTGTTTGCTTTTCTAAATGTTCGTTGTAAATACAATATTTTTTAATCATAAGTCAAATGTAAAAACCTTACAAATTGTATACAAAAATATTTTTTTCCCGATTTTTACGTACGTTTGTATATAATTATAACAAACAATTTTTAACGAAGTTAAATAAAAATATTTTTTACGTATAACAAAAACTAATTAGGCTTAAATTAGAACTACGAAAACATCTTACTGAAGAATTATAATCAATTAGCTATGGCAAAATTTTAAGTGCATCTCTTAATTAATAACCCTTTCGATATTATGTCAACCTTTCGCTAAAACCATTTTGTGGAGTTAAGAAATATCTAAAGAATATTAGCTTTTTCTTTTAAAAACTTTCTCTCACTAAAAGAAAAACTTCAGTAAATTTTTTAACTGTAACCAAACCTTAATAAATGTATAGCACTAAAATTTATTCTCCTGAATTCATTCAGATCGGTTAATATATTTATTAAACTGTTTTTTTTTAGTCTGAAATTTGAAAAATTTATATTTTCAACCAAAAAAAAAACAACTGCGTCTTATTCATCAGAAAAAAGCTTTTTAGGGTTCCAGATTAAGCGTTTAAAAAGCAGCCTAGATTTGTTTAAAAATATCTTGAACGAAAACGATGTAGTTTTAGCAGCTATTTTTATGTTTAAATACTGATTCTATATTTATATGAGAACGCATTGAATTTCTTACAATATTATTCCGTCTTTCAGAGTAATATTTATGGTTGAATAATAATATGTCTTACCATGTAAATGCCAATATTTATGTATAGATATATATGAATATAATAAAAAAAATATATATATATATATTTTTTTAATATATATACACATTTCTTTTCTCATAATCATATTATTTTATAAGTGTATAGAATATATATAAAAGTTATATCTTGCATTTAATTTAATTTTCAAGTAATAAGTATTAAAATAATGTAATCGTTCGTTTTGCGCGATCAATGCTTTATTTACTCTCACTCGTTTGCATTTTGACTGCAGATTTAAATATTAAATTATATACATTTAAAAATATATAAGCGAGCCTCTATTACAATTATTCTGACTAGATTGATCATTTTGAGTCACAATTGAAAATTTGAATAACACAATTCTTAAAAATGTTTAAAATAATCATTGAATTTCATACGTACTACAATATATTGGCTTTTCTAAACGTTTACTCAATTTACATTGTCTTTTAAATATTTAATATGATTGACTATAAATGTATAAGTCTTTTTATTCACATTATTCGTAAGCTTTGTTAAGGTAGTTGTCACATGTGGATAATATATTGTATTTTTAAGTATATAACTAGTTGTATTTGATTTTTCTATTGATATATTTATGTGCCGATCTTAATATTAATGCTATTATATCAGTCAAATTTTATTTTTTCGAGAATTGGTATCATAACATTTACTTTACAGACTCAAACTTTTTTAAAATTACGATTGTTGTAAATGTTTTTTACTTAACGGCATAATGACATACGATTGAGTTTCGACTTTGTTACCAAATTTTGATGAAGAATTGTGTTGTCAATATGTATTAATTTACAGGTTATAAACTAATCACAAAACTAAATAAAACAAATTATTTGAAAATTAAGATATGCAAAATTGTTTAAGTGTTTTTGAAATAACGGGTGATTTTGTTAAAGGTACAGAACTTTAAGTTGCAATAAAACAACCATGGACTATTCGATTGAAATGCATTCCGAAAGATAATCTTTTGGCAATACATTTTGAATATGCATTCTGTCATTTGACCCCCAAGTCTCGCTCGGACGAAGTCTAATCTAGACACAATAATTAATGCTGTTAAATCGGTCGCCGTCTCGAACAGTAGGCCAACTTTAAAATCTATACCTCGAAAATAAATAACCAATAAACAAAAAGAAATGTAAAATGACATATATTTATTATTAAAACTGTCGATAGAATTAATGTGTAAATCTGGTTATTTATCTCGATGTCGGACTTCGCTAGATCGGCTGGCCTAATCATCTCAATAAGAATATATTTTTATACACATTTATAATATATATTTATATTTCTTTTCATTATTTTAATGAACAATTCTTCAAGAAACAGGTTTAGGCAACCATCTTTAAAAAAAAGAAAACAAATTTAGCAGGGTTTTGTATTTATTAAAATATTGATTTAGGGTAAAATGGTTTGTAAGTTGTATTTTTATTTAAACAATTATATCATAAAAAATAGTTTCTTTTTCGTTTTTGTTTTGTAAATGGTAATTTTCGTAAAGGTTTTTCAGTAAAAATCACGGTTATTAAAAACATAAATATTGTTTGTTGTTATACTGTTTCCGTGGTCAAAGCAGTTCAATAAAAACGTTCTATAATCATTTTTTATTATTGGTTCTAACTGTTTGAATAGCCATCAATTAATTTTTTCTCTTAGGTTAGATCATTTCTATGGATTGAAGAATGACAATGTTTTTAAATAATAAAAAATAAAAACTCAATCAAATGGTACTAATTTTTTAATTTTGTTAATATCATATATAGTATACAAGGTATAAAATTAATTTTTTTAATACTGTGTTGCATTGCTCAGAAAATGTGGATTAGCGTAAAACTGTCTTCCCTTACAAGTAAGAGTCGAGTGCCAGGTAAACTTCTCAGATGAATAATTGCATTAAATTTTCGAAAATTAACAACTTAAAATGCTGTACCATTCAAATTATGAAATTATATACCCTTGCTGCCATCGAATATGTCGAACAAAATACATCAAGTCTAAACGACATCGAATCTACTTCGATTTTTTATTCATTTACTATATATTCGACGATTGTTCATATGACAGCTATATTAAAATTTAAGAGTCATTAGAATATAAAAAAAATTATGTTTGTCTGAAGAAAAACAAACGTTAGTTCTTTATAGATTTTTCGATCTTTGCTATGGATAAGGATAAACAACAACTATGCCCGTTTTCAATTTATTTCCATTAGTTCTATATATATTTTTATACCCTTGCAGAGCAAAAGAATTTCAGTTTCAGTCAGAAGTTTGCAATGCAGTGAAGGAGAAACCTCAGACCCCATAAAGTATATAAATTCTTGATCAGCATCACGATCTGAATCCGCGCAAACTAGTCTCTCAGTTTTAAAGCTATCTAGCTGAAACTTTCCCAAAAGTTGTGTAGTTATTGCACGCAGTATATTAGTCGGAACGGGCAGGATCGGCCGACTATAGCCTGATTTTTGGAATATAGAGTTTTCTAATGACTCTTGAATTAAATTTCATCAAAATCGGACGACTATATCATATAGCTGCCACATGAACAATAGTCAAAAATATGGAAAAGTAATAGAAAAAGTCATAGCTGCGATGTTGTTTGGTCTCTATGTATTTTGTTCGACATATTTGATGACTGCAAGGGTATAGCTTCCTTTCTTGTTCGATCTCTCCTAAGGCAGCTAAAATAGTTATCAGATTTTGATACAACCTAATTCGAAATTCGACAGTAGTTGAAAAACAGCATCTGGAAGAAATCAAGTCGATATGATAAAAAACAACGGCATGCGATTTCTTTTTCAATCTCTCGTATGGGAGCTACCCGATATAGTCGGCCGATCCGGCCTGTTCCGACTTATATATTATACTACGTGCAATAACAACACAACTTTTGGTAAAGTTCAGCAAGATAGCTATAAAACGGAAAGACTAGTTTACATAGAAATAGACAGACGGACAGACGTACAGACGGATTTCGATTCAGATCGTGATGCTGAACAAGAATATATAGACGTTGTGGGGTCTGAGGTGTCTCCTTCACTGCACTGCAAACTTCTGACTGAAATTACAATAACCTCTGCAAGGGTATAAAAAGGACTACATTGGCCAACAAGTTCAAATATAGATGTTTAAAATTAGGGATTTCTAATTTAAGAAGGTGAGAACCTGCCATCTTAAATTATAATAAATAAATAATATAACAAATTTAAATATGAAATAAATACATTTTCAATAATTCACTTTGGTTTGGCAACGCGACCGATTTGGTTTCCAATGGCAGTTAAAAAGAAAAGAATATAGCTTCCGCAGTTTAGTTTAGTACTCTTAACCCTTTCGGGACTACTGGGATTCTAAATCCCACCAAAAAAAACGGATTGGAATTATATGTCCCAGGATAAAAGGACGAATTCAGGATTTCCAAGTATGCAGTACATAATTATTTTTAGTCATCTTTCAGAATCTGAAAAAGGATTTTCTCTAACTATCTTGGTTTTCGAAATAAAACCCCGTCCCGAAAGGGTTAAATAATGCGAGGTGCATAAGGGAGCAAGAATATACCCAACCATCTTGGGGATATGAAATTAAATTATAATAAATAAATAATATAACAAATTTAAATATTAATTAGGTACATTTTCAGTATTTTGGTTCGATGAGCGGGATCAATTTGGTTTCCTATGGCAGTTAAAAAAAAGAATATGCACTTAGAACTTGTATGGAGAAAACGACTAGGCTCATCACAAATGTATAAAAACAAAAATTTTTCAAATGCCAGTTCGATAAGCAATAAAGTGTAAAGTAATTCTCTAGTTCAGTCGAAGTTTTCATTAATTTCCCCGATCTCTTAAATGGTAGCTATATGATATAGTCTCATCCGATTTTTATCTTATCGTAAGGAAGAAGAAATAGAAGAAGAATACAATTTTTTAGGGTATCTGTTCAATCTCTCGTATGGGAGCTAGCCGATATTGTTGTCCAATCCGGCGCGTAGGCTCAATAACTGAGACACTAGTTTACATAAAAACAGACAGACGGACAAATGGTGATGCTAATTAGGATATATGTATATATATATTTATAAGTCTCCTTCATTGAAATTAGAATACCCTCTGCTTACAAAAACGCTGAAGAGCAAATCTTAAAAATAAGAAAAGATCTAAACAAAAATGTTTACAAAAAAGCTGTTTACCTAATCTTAATCATTTTAATTTTAAAATATTTAACAACCCTTTTTTTAAAATATATTTTGATTTCGGCGTGTAAGCATGAAACAACGAAAGCTCCAATTCTAAATTCAAACTAAAAAAAAAATAATCTTATTTTAATGCACTTTACGGAAGACACAAAATAAAATTTACCTGTCATTATGTATTCAACGCATTTCAAATCTTTAGATTAATCCTTTAAAATTATCCTAAAATGCGCATGGCATGGTAAACAATAGAATTACAAACTGGGCAAACCGATTCCATGGAAATGCAGATTTGATTGGCGCACTCCATGCAAAACATATTGTGACCGCAGGGAACTAAAGCAGTGGTTACATCATTTTCATTGCAAACAAAACACTCACGATGGATCAAACATTTCTCTGGGTTGGATTGCAGTTGAATTGATTTTGCCTTTTGTGGATTATTGCAAATAGTCGGCTCTTTAGTGTGGTGAAGATTTTGTTTAATTGAAGAGTGTTCGCCCAGACCTAACAGAGAGTCCGTTGGACTGATAGAGATTGTGGGTGAGCAGTGAGCTGTGGGCACAAGATTTGTTGGTTGATTCCAAATGCTTGGCGAGTCGCCTATACCCTCATCGACGTCAATTGAATCACTTATATTTTTCCATATATTTAATATTTCTGGAGGAGTATTGGCGCTGTTGTTTGTACTCTTTGTTGATGTTGTTGAAGAAGCCGATGAACAAGATCTTGTTAAAATATTTGCGTTGGAGTTGGAGTGAATTGATGATGATGTCGATGTGGGAGGACAAAAGGGCAGACTTTTAATGTTTGCATTTCGAAGTACCACATTAGCTTTAGCCAAGGGCATGGACACATCCCTTCCCGTAATCTGTTTATCAGATTCTCCTGTCACCGGTAAAGTGGCCGACACTTCCATGTCAAGAAACTCGGATTTTTGAAAGCAGTTGCTGGAATGATGGCCGTGCAGGGGTTTCAATAAATTGCTCCCGTTTGAAACAATCTTTATTGAATTATTCGTATACTCCTGTGCAGTTGAAATCTCATGTTTGTATATCGACGATAAAATATCTGAATTCAAGTCATCATTGAGTATTTGAGTTAATGAATTTATTGTCGGCAAGGCTGTGAAATCATTTGAATCAACCGATTCACTGCCTTGCAATATAGCATCGCCATTTCCAGATCCAGAGCCAGTTCGTAGAGCAATGTGTGCTTCTATTTGCTTTCGTGCAGTATCTACATTATCTGGCAATCCGGTCACTTCAAAAATTGGTTCTTTTTCGCGAGACGGTGTCACAATGTAGGTTTGAGTTTCTTGTTGAATATGCTTAATAGTTGCACCTTTGGGCCCAACAACAAGGCCAACTACCCGATAAGGTACACGTACCTGTATAGTCACCTGTCCCGGCATACATGGGGGACCAGACTGCATGCGGGAGACCGCACCACCTCCGGAGCCACTTGAACCTCCTACTATACCATTGCTAGGTCCGTCACTCATCGGCTTACGCGATGCGCGAATCAAGCTAAAGTGATCCGCAGCGGAGAGTATTTCCCGCTTTGCCTTGCTGACATCTTCCTTTCGACCAGTCACTACGAATACTGGCTCCTCGCCTCGAACTGGTGTCTTAATATAGGTGTTGGTTTTAGCCCTTAAAGCCTTAATTTTGCAACCTGAAAACGAACAAGAATATTTTATAAAAGTATTTTTTTTTTTTTGCTTTGTTTTGTAGTTAACATAATGAAATTCAATAAGAAAGAAATCTAGCATCGTTGAGTAGGAGCTTATAAGTAGTCTTGAAGTTACCAGAAAAAAAAAAAAAAAAAAAAAAAAATAGTAACAATATGTTGTTAGTTCTATCCTTAAAATTTCTCTATAACTATTATTAATGTACTATTTTGTACTATTGTAGTGCAATCTTTATAAAAATAATATTAAAATATCTATAAATGTATCAAATTACGATTTTTCTATTTATTTTCTAGAATCGGCCAAAATTGTTTCCATGACAGCTTCATGTATATGGTCGACTGATTTTCATGAAATTAAATTTGAAATTCAAGAGTCATTAGAAAACTTCAGTTTCTAAAATAATTTTGTTTCTATGATAACAAGAAAAGAAGCTAGCTTCGGCAATAATAATTCTTTTTTTTTTTTACTTCGAACAATAGAAAATGTTTTACAATTAATCCGTGTTATATCTAGGATCCATAACAAAACTAAACTATTTTTCAAAGTTCTCCAATATCAAAATCTTATTGCCATTACGAAGAAACTATTACTATTATTTCATTAATGTTATCATTTATTCTAGGATCAAGGGCAGATGAAATAAATCCTGTGAAAGATCATCCTCATCATCAAGGCTAAATGGCCTTCTATTACACTGTGCGACAAAATTTGACAAAATCTTTGTTTAAGTTACTTTTTTGATTGTTTTCGGTTAAGGTGCATAAGTTATGCACAAAAATATTTATGCCACCTTCTAAGTGATAGGATTTCTTTTTTTATGATAAATTTTATGAAATTATTATTATGAAAATATTTAACACAAAATATTATTTTTTTTTTTACTTCCAATAAACTATTATTTTTTTTAAAAGTGAAATTTTTTTCTGATTTTTTTTGGATTTTTCAGAGGTATTCTCGCGTAACAAGTTCCATACGTAGTCGCCCAGAGTAAAGAGCTGGGAGAAAAAAATTTTAAAGCATTGTTATAAAAGCCTAACGGTATATTTGCTTAATACATTTTAATTAATAGATATTGAACTTGCATTAACGCTTATAACGGTAAAAAAATATTTTCCCAATATGTGATTATAAGGCTGTGAAATATGCAAAAACACGCGTTTTGGGACATTTGAGTGTGCGTAGAAGCTGATTGGCTATTGATATTAACAAATCCACAAACTTGTATTCTTATTTTGATAAGTATAAGTGAAAAATAAGAAAAAATCAACTTAAACATTTTTTTGTCGCACAGTGTTATTAATAAATATACATTTTTTCGCAAACCTTACTGGGAATCGCATACGATGTGGTTTCAGTTGCCAAAGAAAAAACATAGTTTAGTTAACTTCAGTCGAGAAGCTAACATGAAAAATATTTTTGAAAATTTCTAAGTTTTCGGAGAGAGCAATATTAACTAATAGAAATGGCAGAGCTGTGTTAATGAAAATGATCATCATCATGGGGAGGAAGTTTTACATAAGTCATTCTGATGCAGACCCTTGCTTTTTTTTTTAGAAGTAGTAGCATAGTAGTGAAAAGTGAAAATTTTGAAATTGATTAAATTGTATTTCAAATTCGACAGTAGTTACAAACACCATCAAGAGGAAATCAAGTCGATATGATCAAAACCAACAGAGTAATAATTACTCGCCAGATCTCAATCCGATGGACTACAGTGTGTGGTCAATTTTGGAGTCCAGGGCATGTACTAAACGTACTAAATGTACTAAAAGTCACATAAGAAGAAGAAGACCTGCTAAATTTCCAGAACAGTTAAGGGCTCTGCATCGCAACCTGATGAATATGAGTTAACATAGTAGCTATTTAATAGTTGTGTATTTGCATTTTTCTCAAATATAGTTGAAGACGGTTGCCGATGAGCAACCGAAATATATTGGTCAAAAAACATAAATTGTGTTTTAAATATCACCCAGACTTTGAGCCGGCAAAACACCAAATATTCAATTGGAAAGGTCACTAACACCCACAAAATATAGTTCCTAAAAAATATATGATCAACAATGTAAGTCCGGGTTTACCATGGTGACAACCCTGTATTTTTGTAAAATTCTAGGGAAGTTGAAGGCAACTCTGGAAATTAATGGCATAGTAATAACTGTTATATCAAGGTAGGTTTAATAAAAATTGTGCAGCACTGTTGTGTAATGCAAATTTCAACATTACTTACCCTGTCTACCGACGATTTCGGCGACATGCTCTGAACTGGGGACTGGAACACACTCAGTCATGTTTTGGGACTTCTTTGATCGATCCTCTAAGCTGACAATGCCGGCAGTGGGTAATAGAAGGCAACTCTGTGCCGATGATAACTGTAAGGTGCTTTCTGTTTTAGGGAACTCTGTCACGCAATTGATGGCGCCTGTATCGAAATCATTTTGAGCAGTCGGCGGTTGAGCAGGTTGCGTATAACAGTTTTGACTGTCATTAAATCCGACCAGGGACAGTTCCAGCGCCAATTGTAATGCCCGAGGATCCTCGGACAGTTGAAGAGATGACGTATTGACTTTGTGTTGTTCAGCCATTTCGTGATGCTGTACGGCGTTCGCTTTGTAAATTGACTCCTTCAAGTGCACACGGTTTAAGCTCTTTGGTGAGATTTTAGTCGACATCACAATAGAAGAACCTTTGTGCTTTTTCTTAAGCGAATTGAAATTGGCGGACAGCGAGTAGCTACTGGCACTTGCCTCCTGTGCAATACCACTTTCCGATGGGAAATTCAAGGATGGGATGCAACTAGATGCAGGACCTGAACTCACTTTGTTAAATCCAGTAAATTCCGTGCTTATGTGTGCTGCAGACATATCAGTTGATTATTTAACTTTTAACCGCAAGACGTCCTCATTTGGCCATATTTTTTGCGCAAACACATATTTAATTTTGAATAAAATATTCCTTTATGTGTTGGTACCAACAAAAATGGTAGGTCCTCTTCGTAAAGGAATTTCTGCAAAATATAAAAAACCGAAACTGCACTTGGTATACATACGCATATTTATGGTGGGGAAGCTTTATATATGTGGGATAGTATGGTTATTCAGTATACTCCAGAACATTTATGCACTTTTTTTATTGCTATCCTCTCTAAGGCGTTTACTTACGTTCCAAAAAACTATTTAACAGTTTTCAATGGGTAGAATTAATGTTCTTCCTTTCTATTAAGCCCTTACAATCCAGCGGTTCCACAAAACATACCGAATACCGCGCTCATAACCAACCCCTAACTTACAACTTTTGTGTCACTCACCCCTTGTAACTTCTATTTTGCTCTACCCCTTGGTGAGGCAAAAAAACAATATATATTGTGTACATGCAGCAATTTTGCGCCGATCTTGAAAAATTATGCGATTTCGTTCAATATACCTAATAATCAAGTTATATTTTTTATTGTACTATTTTATATATTTTTTTGTCCGAGGTGAAATGCTAACACCCAAATGAAGTGGCCCAAAATTTACGTGTGTACACTAAAAAACTTGAGTGGTCAGGTATACATTCCGGTATTATTCCGCCACGCCTTTTTTTATAAAAACGCCAAGAAACAAAAAAAAAGCTTTAAACAATCGTTAAGAACAAGATCCTATTGACTTTTTTATTTAACAATAAATTTCAAAAGAATTAATGTTTTTGTTGATAATGCGCACCAGGATCCAATCTAATTTACATTGCCGGCTATCAGAACCAGAAGCGGTTCACAACAAGAAACTACAAATATCGATAACATTTAGTTTAAGGAACCTCTAATGTGTGCCTTCCAAATATTATGTTTACACTAAATCACTTTTAGATCTAAATATCATCACTCCACTGAAACACCCATAAGGAACATAAGTACATTAATAAAGAAATAAAATTAGCACAATTGATCAAATTATGGTCCATTTAGATTTATTTTTGCAAGAGTTTCCATAAAGAAAATTATGTTACTATGTCGGGTCATCCAGCCGCAGCAGATAATTAGTTTCTCTTAATGCGAGCTCTTATCTTCTCGGCATAGCTACCATCGGTCTCTCTCTACCTTTTTCTATCGCTCTCTCGTTGCTTGTTATCTTCGGTAATTGTTTAAAAGTGCGGTTAAAAAAATAAAGTAAAATATGGAAACGGTGTTTTTTTCTAAAACTTCGAAATCCGTTGGCGGAGAGTGAAATTTTTGCACCGTTTTTTTGTTATTAACAATTAAAGATGCGATTTGTAGTACAAATTCGGATCTGAGTGACCGTATTTGCATGTGATGTGCCGATTATTGCAGTCGTCTGGGAGCGGTTTATTGCAAAAGGTTCTCAGCGAGAAACTGGCTTTTTTTTCTTGATTTTCCCTATTTTTCCGTTTTTTTTTTTTTTTGCCATTTTAAACTTGCCTGATCCGTGTCCTTTCGACTTATATACTACCTGCAAAAGCTACCAAACTATAAAGTAAGATTAAAAGGGAAGTTAACTTAGAATAAGAAAGACTGCCCGACTGCATATCTTGACCGACTTTGACTTTTTATACTACTAAAAAGAATTTAGCTGTGTTTATAGATTTAACACCCAGAAAAACAATGACTCAATACTTAAAGCCAAAATTAACTTGATTGATATTTTTATTGTGAATTTTTAATGTATAACCGAATTTTGTTCGGTGGGAATGCTTTGATGAAAGCAAAACCGTAATAAGATTATAACTTCCTATAATGAATATAACACAGGTTTTTTCCATACTGGAAACACAAAAACACTCATAAATAGTAGGCATTTGATCGATATGCACAAGCAGCAAAATAGGACATAACCCTAACATATATGTACACAAAAGATATACATATATATGTACCTGGTATATGTTGCCTTCATGTCAAACTTGGACATGATAAGTGGCTTCAAACGAGATTATTACACAAGTCATTGTCCCTTAGTGCTACCGACACTCGATTTCATTCGTTACTGAAAATTTTAATTTTGTTTAACATACACATTAATTTATGTATAGAATTTGATACATTTGAATTATTAATGTATATTTTACCTTATACGAGTTTGCATGCACACGTCGTGTTACTGTTGAGAATTTTTTCCCTTTCCCAAAGGTAAGCTGCTATTGGCGCCAGAGACAAAACACTTTTTCTTAAATAGGAAGGTAAGCATTTTTGTTATAGCAAACCATCAAGTATATCTTTTTTTGCTTGACATCATATTTATGTATATCTATATGTCGGATGTTGTTTTTTTCATATTGATTAATTTTAAACTTACAAGTTACAAGTTAAGGTCTATGAACGATGAAGAAAAATAAATCTACGGGCATACAAAATTCTAAGTCCATTCGTCTATCAGTCGTTCCACTTTTATATTCTTCACAACATGGTCTTGCTTTCCATACATACTTAGTATCAAATCATTTGAAGCTTTTGGGTGTGTGTGTGTCTTGAGTCACAGAATGCGATAGTCGATGGTCAACGACCAATCATAGATCTTTTAATCATCAACAATGGAATAAACGAGAGATATATAGTCAAAGTCAGCTTCTCTGCCCGATGTCCTGCTTTGACCTTGAAGAGTTTGGTTTTGGCCTGTTTGACGCCATGTTGAGTTGGTGCTATTAGATAGGTTAGAAGCGCTAGACTGACTACCACCAGGTATGGTTACGTTGCTTGCAGTACTCTTTGAGCCAACACTGTTCGTAGATCCTGGTCCACCGTTAGAAGAATTGCTACTCGCCGCAGTACCACTTCCCACAGAGCCCGTACCAGAGCCACCACCGCTAGAAGCATTTGAGACTGACCCTCCTCCGCTAGAACCGAGTAGATTCGAAGTGGTCACACTGGTGGTTGGATTACTGACTCCACCACTGGTCTTGGCGCTGCTATTTCCATTGTTGCCACCACCACTGACACCACTACCGCCGGTGTTTCCATTACCATTACTGTTGTTGCCGTTGCTGCTGTTTCCGGATAGACTAGGCCCCGAGCTGCTGCCACCACTGTTGGATGGGGTGACAGCTCCTCCGCCGGTTCCAGTACTGCTTCCACTGGAACTTGCAGAGGATGCCGTTTGTGGCAAGTGCTGCATTATGTTTTGCACCTCATTCTCGCTCGGAGATTCTGCATATATGGTGGTGTTAGCAAGAACACAGTTGTTTAACGCCATTTGCGCCTTGTTTGCCTCTTCTCGGGTTGCATATTTACATAAGGCAATTCCTTGGTTCAAATATAGGTGAAAGCTTACAAGGGGGCCATGTTGCATACACAGTGTACGTAAAGTAGGTCCATCAATCTAAAATAAAAAAAAAAGCACATTTAAATTAATTATCTACAAAGTGTAACTTTTAAAGAAGATATGCCTTTAAAGCCTAAAGCTTAACCTTTAAAGCTTATCCTTCCTCGAAGTATGTTATTAATACTTATAATAATAAAAAACTAAAAGCAATTACTAATTGAGGAGCAGGATGAATTAATCGTTACTCTTGTTTTAAAACCATCAGGGGCGGATTAAGACAATTTGCCGCCCTAGGCAGTTTTGATTTTGCCGCCCTAGACTGCAGCCTAATTTTCACCTTTATATCATTGTTTTATTGACCTTGTGTTACACGGTTGCATGAATTTCCACATTGAAATTTGGCTTTTTTCAGCAAAGGAACTACTCGAACTACTCGATGGCTGCCGCGAACGCGCGGGAAATTCAAACGCACGGTAATTTTCGGTTATAATGATTGTGCGTTTGAATTTCCGCGTGTTCGCGGCAGCGAAAAGAAGTATATTGAACAATATGTTAAAGTTGAAGACCTTAGAGTAAAAATTTTTTGTGTCTATTAAAAAGTAGTATTTTATGTAGTGTTAACAGTCGAAATTTGCCGCCCCTAAAAATTTGCCGCCCTAGGCAGCTGCCTATGTTGCCTATATGGTAAATCCGCCACTGAAAACCATACCTGTAACAGGCTGGGTATTAATTATGTATACTTACTTATATTATTGATATCATTATTTTACAGTCGAATCCCGATAATTCGTACCCCGCTAAATCGAAAATCGCGATAATTCGTAAAAAATTCTGTTCCCTTGAAAAAAAATCCCTTGAAAAAATTCTCGATAAATCGAATTCCCGTCTAAATCGTAAAAGAAGTGATCCCCTTGCCATTTCGAATTATCGGGACTCGACTGTATATTATTCGATTATATTGTAAGCGTTGGTCACACTTCTGATCTCTCGAGAGAGGATGTGCTCTCTCGAGAGAGTAAGAAGCTAAGCATAAACGGGGGTTGAAAGCTAGCTGCCTGCGAGCAGCGAGTTCAGTTCGTAGGGAGAATCATAAGAGAACACAATAAAGAAGATCCTGATACATACCTGAGCTGTTAGATTTTTGAGAAGCAACCAACTGGAGCCCCAAGATGTATTTCCACTCGTCCACGTTGTATTTGTTGTTTGAACACCACCACTTCGAGCCTGTAGCCAACCATTAGAAGCGCCTGTGACAGCAGATGGGGTTGACGTAGTACAATTTCCTCCATTTCCTCCTGTTTTGTTTGAATTGGGAGTCAATCCTGGTGGCGGACCTCGTTGCGATGATTTGTTTAGGGGGCTTGTCCAAAGCTCAGAAGTGGCTGCACATTGCTGACTATTGTCAGACCAACTGAACGAAACAACATTATTTTGCTTAATCATTTTTATTTTGGTAATTACCTTGGGAAATTTTGGTTAGGATTAAAACTCCAAGTGGACGACGATAAACTTAGCGGCGGCAAATCAGTCGGTGAATTCTTGCCGGTATTGGCAAATATGTCAGCATCTTTTGGCGTCGAATTAATTGATAGTGGAGATCGAGCAACGCTTCCAGGAGTAATGCTGGGATCATCTTCTATGCTTTTGATCTGAGAACCCTTAAAAGCAAAGTTCTGCTTGGATGTGTTTTGGCTTTATCGTATTGAACAGTTTTACCTTCCATGGTTTCCCTGGCTCAAACTCTTGGACCAGGTCGGTGTAGGCAGTTGCAGCTGAAGTTGGCTGTGCAACTGACCAGTCTTTATTCTCGTTATCGGATGAGGGGTCTGGCCATCCGTCCCCAATATTGCGACCAGTTGACCAAGTACTAGGCGACCCGATAATATATATAATATAATTAATTTAATGTATAAAGAAAGCTACATTAGGGGTTCGATGTAGACAAAAAAAATAATCCAAACTTATTCTATGGAACTAACTCAACTATAGTAAATTAATTTGTATCGTTTTTTCTCCAAATTTTACGTTTTAATTAGTGTGCGTTTTAAATACGGAAAATTGTTAATCCAATATTAACAGGAAAAAAACTTTTTTGGCCTAAGAAGCAATGCTAGATACATATGTTTACACATACAGGCAGGCTCCGGTTTTCACTTTTTTTTCTCGTTTTCGTTTTTGGGCGAAAACGTACGTTTTCGTTTTAGGTGCTCCGGTTTTCACAAACTTTTTGTCATCGTTTCGTTATCGGAATGGTTCAAACAGCTGACTTTTTTTGGTCAAAAGTAAACAAAGCGAAAAAATGACTTTTATATTTTCAATTGCCTGTTTTGAAGCCAAAAGAAGGCAGAAATTGATTGATTTAAGAAAATCGAGACATCTTAGATGCAACACATGTGTTTTTAATATGTCTGACGATCGGTAAATTAAGTTGTCTTACTTACATTTTTAAAAGTTCAAATAAGCCTCCATCAGAAATCAGCTGTTTCCCACAATAAGGGGCTGCCACCTTTTTTGCAGCTTTCATTCCACTATTCTCAACCACTTTTTTACTGCACTTTTGCCATTTAAGAAACTAAATTAATCATATTTATTTATAAAAAGCTGATTTAACTATTCTTTACAAGTATTTTTTTCTTCGTTTTCAATTTATAAGTATTTTTAAGTGGTTGTTTCGTTCCACTACAAGTACGGCAGCATTAACGATAACTTTGGCAATAGATTTATCGAGCCTTTAGCAAAACGAAATTTGTTGTTGCCGACGGCAAATATTTTATGTATGAAATCAAGGTGGGGTCAGAAAATAATTATTTAAAAAATAAATACGAATTAGATTGGCCTACTGATGATGTGAAATGAACATCAATAGACCAAGGAGTCAACTATTTTTTTACTTTTGCAATTAAGAACCGTTTTGATGTAGAAAAAGGCATTTACTTTTCATTTCGACAAAAAAAACTTGCCCGTTTTTGAAAACGAAAAAATCTTGTGAAAGTGAAAACGGGAGCACCAATTTTCGTTTTTGAAAACGAAAACGAGAGAATCTTGTGAAAGTGAAAACCGGAGCCTGCCTGTATATACCTGTTATACCTAAAAGACATTTGAGAATAAATCACTTGACAGTTGTTGTCACCATCTTGAACAGTTATGCCAACTTAAAGTTCTATACCTCGAAAAAAAAACACCCATTGTATGCAAAGCCTTCTGCACTATACTTAACGAATGTCTTAACGCCAGTAACAGGTCACTGGGCTTATACGAATCTACCCAAACGGATTGGCAGCACAGTTTAACGAAGAAACCGTTCATTATAGCTATGCATAAGTACTTACCCATCGTTTTGAAGACCTAAAGAACTAATGTTGCTCGAATTGTTCGTTAAGTTTTGTTTAGTTGCACCTGGAGCACGGGAAAATTCCGTACTATCGGAGTTTATATCCTTGTCTAATACTGGAAGCTTCCACTGGTTTAATCGGGACTGTTGATTGGACCCTCCTTGATATCCACTTGGCTGGAAATGAAGTTATTTCATTTTAAGTTATAGGTGTGTAAAAAGTAAATCAAAAATCAATGCTTATCTATGTGATGTTAATTTAACAATTATTTACTTATGTGGTAGATTTGTGTGTATTCATGTACAAAAATTTATCATTAAAGTTTAATATTGAAAACGACTAGATTTATCACAAGCCCCTCTCTTCTGTAGAATTTTTATTCAAAATTATATGATAATAATAACCCGATCTTTGTATAAATAACTTTATTTCAAGCAAAATCCATTTCTTGTTAACAATATCGAAGATAGAACAATTTGTCTTCCTATTCCCTATTATTTATCCTACTGATATACCCTTGTAGAAATTAAATATCTAATTTTTTATATTTTCGACTATTGTTCATATGACAGCTGTATCATTTAGTCGTCCGATTTTGATGAAATTTAAATCGAAAGTCATGAGTACTTTTTTAGGACCGTGAAAGATCGTGAGAAACTTAAAAAATATAATCCTGATAAAAATGTATGTTAATCATGGTTTTTACACCTTTCACATGGTATCAATAGGATATAGACGTTCGAACCCTGCCGTAGTATCTTCCTTCCTAACAAAAGTTTGTATAGAAGCAGACAGACAAGAAAATCATATACAAGTCTTTAGTTTGACCCTATAGATGTGTGGTTTCAGTAAAAACTCTTCTGTTTTTCTTCTAATTTTTCTTACAATTTAAAACGAAATTTTTACGTACCTTATTGATGTTAAGCTCGGAAAAATTGCTTGGCAAGTTATTAATTGCATCGTGGCTTCTTAAATATTCATTGCCTGAGTTGTTTAAGTGTACTGAGGGATGTTGCTGCGGCTGTTGTGGCTGCTGTTGCTGCGAAGTTGGTTGCATATTCTGCTGTTTTACGTAGACAGCCTGTTGTGCATTTATTTGGTTTTGTAAATTCTGAATTTGCTGCTTGTACTTGGATATCGCCACATTCACTGCCATTGGATTCGCATTTCCCCCACGAGCAAGGGATTGCTGTGCTGCTTGGAGATGCTAAAATTGAGCGACATCCGATTAATGATTAAATGATGACGATTTTTCGAAAGATAGATAAAAGTACCTTTATATTGCTAAGAAGTTGATTCAACAGATTAAGAGTTGTCTGTGTTAGCGGTTGAGTCAATATCTGACTAGATATGAAACCACTATGTATGGCCAGCTGAATCTGCTGGCCCAGCATGCGAATTTGTTGTCCCGACGGTTGATTGTTGGTGTTTCCTGCTATATTTACAGAGGCTGCGGCTGCCACTGCTACGTTAGGTGTGTTTTGAGCAAACCCGGCGGACACGCCGGATGAGTTTCCAACCGACTGAGGTCCAACAGCAACGCCGTGTTGGCCTTGATTCAAATACTTTTGCACTTGCAAAGCCGACATGTTTGTATTATTGTTGCCAGCTCCAGTAACAGCAGTACAACCCATGTTACTCATAGGGTTCTGCGAAAAGAAAATGGTTAAGGATAAACCAGATATAATCGACTGTGATTTCTTTTTACTATCTAGGAACGCATTGCTACTATGCCAAAAATAAACGCTTAGAAATTAAAAAAAAAATAAAAACAAAAAAAAAAAAAAATTTCCCAAAAAAAAAAAATTCCCCAAAAAAAATTTTTTCAAAAAAAAAAATAAAAATTTCCCAAAAAAAAAAAAAATTTTTTACAAAAATTTTACAAAAAGAAAAAATTTCCCAAAAAAAAAATTCCCCAAAAAAAAAATAAAAATTTCCCAAAAAAAAAAAATTTTTACAAAAATTTCCCAAAAAAAAAAATCACAAAAATTTCAAAAAAAAAAAAAAAAAAAATTCTGTATAGATTTTTCGATCTTTCCTATGGCAGCTATATGATATAGTTATCCGATTTTGATCAAATTTAATTCGAAGTTTTATAGTAGTTAAAAAAAACACCATCTAGAAGAAATCAAGTCGATATTATCAAAAACTACTATGGGAGCTATCATAAATAAACATCGGGATCGATTCTAATGGTGCTGCTGATCAAGAATATATATATTTTTATGTGGTCCTATTAAAATTATAAGCCCTCTGCAAGGGTATAATGGACGAGAGCAGTTATTTTACATAGTGCACTTACATGAGAATAAGTCATCTGTCCACTGCCGACTGGGTAACGACCGGCAAATCCACCGCTGCTCGTTGAACTTGTGTGGTCGGAATAAGACCCAAGAGACTCCTCATGTCGACGCCAGCCATCAATTGCCAAAGATGAATTGGCGCGAAGCATATCGGCAGCTTCTTCGATGTTCATATTGGCAGTCACTAAGGCCCGTTCCACGTCTTCCTTCTTGAATCCGTTGTCAACAAGAATGCGGTATTGCTTGCTCTGCTTAATCATCTCCGAATTGATAACGTTTACCATTCCCACATTAAGGGCCGATAGCTTTTGCTGCTGTTGAGATTTTCCAATAATCCCACCGTGTGCGCTCCATTCGGATCCCAAGTCAACGCCTTCCACCACACCTACCCCGGCCGTACTGCTCCATCCCGATGAGACACTAGAGGCTGGCAGTTTACTTTGCTTATTTCCCCAACTTACTCCAACAGAGTTTGCTTCGCTCCAAGAGTTTTGTGCCAGTGTCGTGTTGGGTTTTTCATCCACCCAGTTACTACTAGATACACCACTTCCACCTCCACTGGAGGCAGCCACATTGACGTTGTGACTGTCATCGCCCCACGTGGTGACGGCAGCAACAGTATTCCTTCCACTAACATTGTTCGAATGCACCCACATGGCCCCTCCATCGGGCTTGTGTTGCACGCTGCCCACGGTTGCTAAGCGAGCCTGAGGCCCGACAACACTGTTCATAGGATTATTGGGATTGGCACCCACTGGAACACTACTATTGCCAACGCTTGTGCTACCGATTCCGGTACCACCCGACTGAATTTGACCACGCATCAAATGGCCACCACGACCAATTGAATCAGTCATATCCTTCCAGTGACCGCTCGAACCAGGAACACGAGTTTGCTGACCCCACAACGAGGTGCCATCGTCGTAATTGGGAATACTGCGACGCTGAGGCGGTGGCGAAGGCTCTTCCCAACCACTGATCTGCTTTGAAACTTCTTTGGGGCCACTAACGTTGACGCCAACGGCTTGAGCCGGCCCCCACTGTGTTGGTATATTGGCCGAGACAGGAACTGGGCCAGCACCTCCGGGACCGATGCCTGGACCTGATGTTCCTCCAACATTCGTGCTCGCAGTTGCCACATTTTGGCCAACCATTTTGTTAATATTTTGTATCTGATTATGGGACATTTGCGGATGATGGCCCCACATTTCGGATGTGCCATTTAGACGACCGGATATTCCACGGGGATCTCCTCGTATAGGATCACGTGGATCAATCATACGAATATCTCGGGGATCGCTGGTAGCCCCGCCAGAACCATTTCCACCACCACGATGATCAACATTCCGAATATCCATAGAGCCACCCCCAGGCAAAGGACGAATTTCTCGAGGGTCTCCCCATCCGTTTCCAGTGCTGTTGGAGTTTCCGCTACCACCGGCGACGACACCCGTGGCTCCAGTTAAATTGTTTGATCCACTACCTCCTGGAAAAAATTATACACTTACTAATTATGCATTAAACACTAAGTTAAAGTGACTTAGCTTGACTGATAAATGTAAAAAAAAAAAAAAAAACGTTGATGGACAGAAGCTACTTCATAAATTCAGAACAAGATGATAAATATTATTATAACATCCTAATCATTAATTTTTGTGTGCATGATTCGGATTGAAACAATTTAGGTCTATGTTATTACCAGTTGATCCGAGTCCAACGCCTACTACACCTTGACCCCATTGAGGTCCGCCAGAAGAGACTACACCTCCTTGGCCAACATTGACTCCACCTTGGATTACTCCCACTGTAGCTCCAGATGCTGCGTTGCTACCCGATCCTCCTGTCCACACACTGCTACTGTCGGCTCCATCATCATCCTCTCCCCAAGTTCCGCCTAGGTTAGAAGAAGGTGTATGACCCCAAGACGGCTTTGGAACTTGTTGAGTAGTTGGCTGACCGCCGTTTCTTAAATTGGACTCCCAAAGATCTGTGCCGTTGTTAATACTTGGCTTCCACATGGGCGGTCCTGCACCATCTTTGTTAGTTGGTTCTGGAGAGCTGGGAACTTCCCAATTGGTATCTTGGTTGACATGCTGACAACCCCAGCCATCCTGGGAAAATAGCGCTTCGCGCATAGTGCTCAAGTGCTCTAACTGATCGTAAGGTTCTAAAGTTGCATTACCAACTAATCCAGCATCGATGTAACTTTCAGCGTCATTATCGTAAGCACTTATCGCAATTTTTCTGGACTCGAGGTTGGTTAGAAATGGAATGACTTAACAGTTACCTTTGTGCTCGGCAAACCAAAAATGTAATAACCTTGCAGTTAAATCTGAAAATTCATAAAAAGACGATTTATTTACATTACATTATTTTATCAGTTATTGGGCTTCCTTAAATCCCCTCTATATAATATAATTTCTTAGAATTTTTTCAGAATTAATATAAACTAAGTGAAGACTACAAATAAGAGAATATAATATTCATATTAGTAACTATTGCAATATTTTTGTTTAAGTGATTATGTTAACATGATTCTTTGCGGACGATGTTCTCTTAGAAGTCTTGACATTGAATTAAATTTTATGAAAATCGAAGGACTAAATCATACAGCTGTCATTGGAAAAATCGAAAAATCCATATAAAATTTTTGAAAAAAATCTAACGTCTTTAATATAACTCGAGCATGATTTTTTGAATATTGAGTTTTTGACGACAATTAAAAAAAAGATTAAGATTTTTTAAATACATAAAGGCTAAATAATATCGAAGCTATGTCGATTTTTCTATTAAGTTTCTATATTTCCGATGGTAGTCATTAGGAAACTCTATATTCCAAAAATTATGCCTGTCTGATGAAAAACAACGACTCTATTATTTAATTTCCGTTAATTTTGTATAGATTTATCGATCTTTCCTATGGCAGCTATACGAAATAGTTATCTGATTGTGATAAAATTTTATTCGAAATTCGATAGTGGTTAAAAAACACCATCTGGAAGAAATCAAGTCGATATGAATTAAAAATATGAATTTTTGAGATACACATTCACGGACCATTATGTTATAATAATCATATTTTAAGGTCTTTTTCTTAGACCACATTTAAAATACAAAAAAAAAAAAAATTTTTTTTTATTTCAGAGAGGTCTATGTCGATTTGGTTATTAATTTCATTTTTATGTAAAAAATGAAAAAAATTATTGGAAAAATAGGCAAAAATAGAGAAGTACTATTCAGTAGAGCTCATTGATAAACGTAATGATCGAACTAATTTAAGGAAAATACTGTAACGATACATTTTGTAATGAGTCTATTCCTTTTATAGACGTATATTTTAAATGCAAGAGTGTAAAGGTGTATCTGCATCAGCTCAACGCAATTATTATATTTTTTATAATTTATAAATTGGTGGTTAATCAAAGACAATTTAACACTATTTATGTATGTATGTATATTGAAAAGTTACATTCAAAACTGTATGAACGTCATTATGTCGCTGCACTACCAGGGTTGCTGCACAACAGGCAGATTTTCCCTTTTGTAAACATACATTTATACTTTTTTATTAAATAAAAAATTGTACACATTTATTTATATGGAAAACAAATGGGCCACATTCCAATATTATTTTAGCACATATAAGCCATTTCAGACATACATACACGTATACTTCACGCATGTATACACCATTGTTTAGGTTAAAAAAAAAAATACGTAGAATTTGTTTGACAACTCTGGTAGGCAGCCATTATTGACGCAATCACCCAATTTTAAGTCTACTTTAACTAACTTTGCACTCGCCAGTGAGCAACGTAAAGTTTTATTTTGATGCTTATTCTAATGTTACGAATACCTGCTATATATTTATAATTTATAAAAATGTCTTTAGATAATTTATTAGTATCAAACACATGTATATACATTGTATGCACATTATTTTCTGTACACTATGTGCCGAAGGCACTTTTATTAATTAGTATTTTCGTGTCTCTGAATGTAAAATTACAAATGAAGATCGAATAAAAACCCACCAAAGGCTATCCTTTATTTGGCACTGTTTTAAAATGTTTTGCACTTCAACATTTTTTTATGCAAATATACCGGAGGAGATTAATAGAAAATTTCGCATATACCAAATGAGAAGTTGATTTTCTCTATATAAGTATATACGTATGTATGATTGTGTATGTATGCTTGCCAAGCCACTCTAACGATTTCACAAAGTGTGTATGTGTAGAAAAACACACACTCGTTTGACAATTAAGTACAATGTTTCACATTTCACTAAACTTGTATCCTTTTTTTGTTTTTAGAAAAGTAAAAACTAATTTAAATTAAAAGTATTCGTCTTTTTTTTTGGCAATAAAATATTTTTTCTGAGCACGTTAAACGACGAGGACGGTAAAACTGTATTGTGTATTAAATGAACCCATACAGCTATAATAATGCCCGGTCAATATTGCCACCTAGTCGAAATCAGAGCGTTGGATTTCAACTTAGTGCTAGGTGAACAACCAATTTATATTAGCAATGCAAGCCATTTAATATATTATAAGTACAATATTGTTATGAAGGTTGGTTTTAATAACGGCAACATTATGGGGGAAAATTTAAAAATTTAACAGATGCTTATACGTTATATAAAATATTTATAGCGTGGCAACTCTTAATATTTTACAAATTAACATGTGAATAATCATAACTTTTAATGCATGTATACACAACGAATGTATTTCACACTTATCCACAAACACGTATGCGAATAATTTCGCTTAGATTTTAAAGACATATAGGTTATGCTTATCTAGGTTATGTACGCAAGTTTCTATACCGTTCATTCTTGTAGCATACATGCCTTTCTTTTACTTTTTTATTTCGGTCTGCAAGAGAGCGCTAACACAATGAGAGTTATATTCTTGCGGTACTAAAGGTTTTCAATGCTTCTTGTTTGAATGACAAAGCGATTGTTTTTTTACACGCACACAAAAACATCCAGAATAGTGCTAATTCATTTTAACTCACGATCTTGAGTTAGTAAGTACCTATAGGACGCTCTCGCTCTCTCTTTTCATCTAAAACGCCAAGCAATTTAATGTATTGGTATATCGATACTTTCGAAAAGGAATCGATTTTAATTCATGTGTTGTTCACCAGAATTATAACGTTTTCACACAGACACAAGAAAATTAGTGCGAAAAGGCAAAAAAACTTAATAAATTATTTAATTAAAATAATATCATAATTAAAACAATCATATTTTGGTCAATCAATTCCGCAAGATGCCAAGGGGATCACCTGTTTTACGAATTAGACGGGAATTCGATTTATGGAGATTTCTATTTAACGGGGCTCAATAATGAAAGAGTCGAATAAACGGGGTTTTTACATTTCACATCATTTTTACATACATACGTATTTAACTTTATTAAAATTAAACAAACATTATAAGTATGTACATTCATTTGAACGTTTTTTTAAATTAAAGGAAAATTAAACAAAAACATAAAATTATAACAGCGAGAGAAACACCAAATTCATAATGCATAGCGTCAAAAAGGCGGCATATCTGTCTGCAAAATCTAACGGTGCTTTAACTACAAAAAATAATTTATTATAAATTGTATTTTTCTTTTACTCTTTTATTTACGGCACATAAGGACTCTCATAGATACAGTAAATGTTCACCATAGGCACGCTAGAAGCATCAACTTATTTGGCTCCGCATTAAAAATCGTAGCCGGTACTCCAGATTTCGATAACTTCGAGAAAAATAAATTCCCGCAGAAATAAAGAACATAGAATCAGAAAATAGGCAGATAAATATTAGCACAAAGACCCAAGAAGAGATAGATAGATTTTTCGCAGTTTATTAGGGCAGCTATATGGTAAAGTAATCTTTAACCTATGTTCTATTTATTTTGACAGACTACCATTAGGGTATTTTGATAAAACGATTTCAGAAACTATATTGAATCTTTGTGTTTTTTTTAATAGATTTGTTTACAGACTACGGTGAAATGAAAAGAATTAAGACTGAACTAGAATGTTAAAAAAAGTAGGATTAAACGATTTTGCTTAAAATATATTCGCTCCCTATTTGCTATTTTTTGTATATTATATTGTATATTCATTAAGCAAATTTTACCAATTACTAAGAAAGTCAAATCCCTTAGGGACTTGCAAATCGGGCGTTAAAAGTTTAGCATTCTCTTCTTGACATACGTCTTTATATTCTATTTCATTATCAGACAAATCGGTTGAAATACTGCTTTTTGATCCAAATGTTAAAAGTAATTGCAACTGTTCAGTTGAATTAAAATAGTCATCATTATTATAAATTGATATACTTTTTTTTGCCTTTATCACTTATGTTACATTTATTTCCACTTTGGTTCACGTCGTCATTAACTTGGCTTTGGAGGCAGCCAATTTGTTGTTTTTTCGGACTATTCGTCGTTAATTTTAAATGAGCGGATTTTGTTACATCAATAGGAACTTTGAAAAGAGAAATATTAGCTACTTCTTTTGATGGTAAGTTTATTTGCGATTTTGATCGGAAACTGAAGGGAAATGAATGTTCATCACGACAATCTCTGATATTTTCGTCATGCAATATTTTTAATCCAACATTTTGGTAAATATATGTGTGCAAATCCTGACCATTAAATGAATATATAAAGTCACTATAAAAAGATCTCTGTTCTCCGTTTTTTGAAGTTTCTTTTCCTAATTGTGGTTTTCCTGATATACCGTCTCTTTTATATATATTGTAGTACTTAGTAGATATATCAGGATGTATTAATTGGCTGTTTAGTATTTGTTCTTGTTCATTAAGAGTAAGTGTAAGCCATGCATCTCGACTGAATGCAGATTTAACTCGATTTACATCCTGCGTTATTTTTACAGAAATGGAATTCAGCTGTGAGAAGTAAGTCTGGAATCTTTCATGGGCTGACATCTTTAACCTGTAAGTAAACTAATTTAAAGTTAGTACATAAATAAAACAGAAAAAATTTGTTATAGGGTATAGTTATACCCTCCAATGGATATTGGCGGGCATGGTCTCCACACATACATACATACATACAATATAATGTACATACATATGTACATAGATTGAAATGTTTATGCTTATCAGGATTTTAAGTACTTTATTGAATTGTAAGCAATTATTCCAAGCTGTTTTTTACAGTGTTAGAACTCTGAACAGATGTATACATATATTTTTTTTAACTGTACTGTAATCACTTTAATAAATCGTAAATTATCTATCTTTATTTCCTTGCAAATTTAAATGAATACAACCTTAACATTTCGGAACAAAACGAGATATCTGGTTATTGTCGTAGTATCAAGTGTGCAATGAAAACCGAATTAAACTACATGTATTTACGTTTAACACCCAAGTGCATTTCTGAGTCTTTATAAATTTTCTTACCCCCAATTTAAAAGATATGCGTAATAATCGCATACAAAATTTTAAGCTTGGCTTGAGCTTGCTTCCGACTAATAGTTGCCATAAAAATACTTGTGTTATTTATGTGATTAATGTTTTCGTATTGTATTGTCTGCAGATTTGCAAAGTTGTTTATAACTAAGGATGGAACGCAACCATCAATAAGCACTAAACAATAGAGCTGGGAAAAAATCGATGTCAACATCGATTACATCGATTCTTTTTTTAAGCCGATGCATCGATTTGGTTTTCAGGGAATCGATGTATAGAAGGCCTAAAAAAAAACCAAAAAACAGTTGATAAGCTAATTTTTGCAAGCAAAAACCAATGGCTAACAGAAATTTAAATGCTTTGCTTATTTTGAAAACCATTATTTTTATTCATTTTCCTTCTTGTTCTTATTTTTGTTTTTTAACTTTTTTAAGTTCATAGTTAAGTTTACTTTTCATAATTTTTAAGATTTGATCTCACTGATATAAAAATAAATTTTTTTTTTTGGTTTAATCGATTTAAATCGATGTTTTTTTCTAAAAAATCGAAAAGAATCGATGCACTGAGAATCGATTTTTCCCCAGCTCTACTACAAAGAGCAGCAGCAGAGTGGCGACAGAATTTTTTTCATATTCGTTTTTCGAACTTCGTTTGACAATGCCAATCGGAGTAATTTTAGAACTGAAGCGTAGTGAGCCTTAGCCATCGTAGGGACACCAATCTTTGAAGAAATGCCCAAGTGTCTTATCCAAATTCATGTCAAAGCTCTATGAGATCACTATCACTATGACATTTTATTTAAAATAAATAGCTTCCACAAAATATTTTTTTAAATTATTTAAAATTTATTTATATGCTGCTCATATTAATACATCAATGAAAACTGTTTTCAGGAATGGGATTACGCTAACAAATAACTAGTATAGGAACAATTATTAACGAAATTTCTAAGCAGAAAGATGACAATATTTCATGTCGGTTCATAAATTGTCAAAACTTAGACCATTGTCTAGTCCAAATAAAAAAAAACAATAAAAAATAAGACATTTTTACAATATTATGAATTATAAATGTTGGTTATGCACTAATAAGAATGTACCCTAAAATTGTAGTCTCTAAGTTTCCTTAGTCATGACAACCAAACAAGTTTTAAAATTGTTGCGACTAAACGTATTTAAAAATATTAGTTTTATACTATACTTAAACAAAATAGGAGAAAAATGTAACTGTAGCTATTGTTGATGCTGATTTGTCTGATGATTCCGTTTCTCACGAGCCCGTTCAATGTGTCGCTTTCGTTCTTCTTTTGTCCAATAACGACCAATTTTAACTTCAGACACTGTATCCTCCTCCGTTGTGGCTATTTCGTTACAGCGCACGTTCTTCCGAATAGTAACTTGAGGGCGATTACGAACTGGCCGCTTTACAATGTATCGAGTTCCATCTGGGCGTCTTTTGACCTTCCATACCATTGGAATTTCGTCACTATTTTCGCAGTTAAGCAGTGTAGCATTTTGTTTTGAACTGGTGGAGCTATGGAATTGATTTTTAACCTATTTTTATAAAATTAATTTTATTAAAACACATATCAAATCATATAAATCATTAATTCGAGATTCGAGAGTCATTAAAAAACTTAATATTCAAAAAATTATGCTTATCTGACGAAAAACATCGATGTTATTTTTTTTTTTCTCTTGATTTCCGTTAAGTCTATATAGATCTTTCGATATTTTCTATGAGATTTATATGATTTTTTTTTTTTGGGTTCAAGTATATTTAAAAAACTCGGAATTGATTTTTAACCTATTTTTATAAATTTAATTTAAAAAAATATATAAAATCATAAATATCATAAATTCGAAATTCCAGTCATAAGAAAACTCTATATTCCAAAAATGATGCTTGTCTGATAAAAAAACATTTTTTCCCGTTTATATTCTATATAGATTTTCGATCTCTCCTATACGAAATAGCTATCCGATCAAGGAGGGGCAGCTCTTACCTCTTGGCTACTTACAAAGTGGTAGCTACTCAAATTTGGTGCGTTAAACTGTGGGCAAGGACTAAACGATTCCTCAGGATGTTTAACTCTCAATAATTTGAGGTCGCCGTTAAGTTGAATGTTCTCGTATTTTGCCTTACTTTGACTTTCTGAAATATTGATCATTAGTAAAATTTTTCAACTAAATAACACTAATTTAAACCGAATTAATGAACTTAAGTTAAGTAAATTACATTTGCATACCGGTCACATATGCTGTTTCCAAATTGGACGAACAGAGGCCGATGCGACCAGATTTTCCAAAAGGTAACAGTAACATACTGCTTACAGCAGTTGTATCAAAAGCTTCTCTGGGTCCATCGATCAACGTGCTCTCTAGCTTGTGCATGGCAGAGATGTCGTCATTTACGTTTCCAGTATTTTGATGGGGCGATGCGCTGTTATTTGAGTCACCGGTATTGTAGGCACTTGATGAGTTATCAACTTCTTCTCCAAGAGCCACATTTCTGGTAGCAATATTATTTGGTCCATAACCGCTATATGGAACACCGCTACTGCTCGAATGGCTAGTGTTGGTTAACGTGCTGCGCAAAGTAAAAACGCGACTGCAAGTTGGTTGCTGGGCAAATTTAAGTGGAGGGGGGCGACCAATAAGCGTGTGTAAAGTTCTAGGATACTGTGGTTTTAAGCCCAACCACTGAGCAACTCGCTGAGTTTGTTGCTGCATAGTCGTTTCTAAAGCTTGGGCTGGTGTCGTCACTTTTGAGGATGCACCTGATTCTATAGAATTCTTTCCGCTTGAGCTTTGGTACGGCGAACAGTAGAGTGGTTCAGATTCAGAATCCTCGGGAATGGTTTCATAGATGTGCTCGTTTTCGTCATACTGATATTGACGATGAATATGGTTTTGGTTTAAAGATTGATTTAGAGTTTTTCGCTGATCCAAACTTGCCTCTGGGCAAAGCTTTATTTTGCTAGTTGAGTTTTTACATTCTTCAAACTTTTTTTTTGGCAACGACGATGTATTAACATTAAAATCTGATAAATTCTGTTCACTTGTTGAGTGACTACTTTTGGATGAATGTACTCCGGTTTCATTAGATATTTCTTCTAAGGACTGCACGTGACTTAATAATACCTTATCCAATTTATCCACAACATTCGTGTAATCATCTGGTAAAAATGTATTGTCGTACTCAAAATTAATGTCCTCTTCGTCGTCATCTTCCTGTTTAAATCAGTTAAAAAGAAGATAAAATATATATTTCAACCTAAGCTTTTCTAGTTCTTTTCCAGTGCTTAATTAATATTCGTTGATATTGTTACAGGTATATTAAAAAAATAATACAATTAGAGACATGGTGCTATTCTTACTGCACCAAAAAGAAAAACTGGTTTAAAACATTTAAATCAATGAAATATTTTAATTAAGTACTGTTTGATGAAAAACCAAGCTTACAGGGTACACTATTCGACTAACTAGAAGCGTAACTGCGCTGTTACTTTCCGCTATCTGAGTTTCTACCTCCTCCTGGTCTTTAACGTCCATCCCGTTAATGCGAAGGATCTGGTCACCCTGTCGCAGACGCCCATCTCGATGAGCTACACTTTCCGGTTGTATGTGACTAATAAATACGTCTTCGCATTGATCTAAGTCGTTGTACAGAATATGATCTTTATTCGTACCAATGCTTGACGACTGAAATCCAGAGGAGCAAACAACTAAACCAATTTGATCGCTGGTTGCGTTATTAGCAGCTTTTATAAGCGTTACTTCCTGTTATATAAGAATACAAAGATAATTAGTTTTGAGGATATATCGCCCAATCAACTTAATACATGAGTTAGAAGTATTTGCATAGTTATACTTATTATTATTATACTTAATTATAATTTAAGGCATAATGAGACCCCCTACAAGCCCATTCCGAATATGTATGTATTTTCTTGATCACATTATGATATTATCTCCTGCAAAACGGTTTGACATAAAAACCTAATAAAATAACCACAACTTCGGAAAAAAATGCAAATGCGTACTAAGATCGAATTAGGACCCCAAAATGGATCTAAAATGATGACGTCATAGCCCCGAATCAAAAAATAAGACAGATCGAAAAAATATATAGAAATGTTATAACATATTTGCTTTTTATCCCACGAACATGAGTTTTAGAAAAACGAGTTTTCTTTAACTACCCATGAAAGGTCGAAAAATAATTAAATCACGCTTTCCGACACTTTTTTATTATTAATGTTTAGGTCCCGAGGTAGCTCCTTAAAATAAAAAAAACTTTTTAGCCCATTTTTAGGAAAAGCCCCTAAAGCACAATTTTACAGATTTCACAAAGGAAATTTTCGCAAAAGGCCCTCGATGAAACCATCGTCACACTCCACATTCCATCTGACACACACGCATAAAAAGCGTATAAGCCATCGATGAATCAATAATGACGATGAATTTTTTTTACAAACAAATCGATTGGTTAATAAAATCTGCTATATACCTCAATGTCGATTTCCGGTTCCAAACACTGCTCAAACAAGTGGTGTTCTCGCTCAATGAAGTGATCGGTTAGCGTCTGAACTAAGTCGTGGTCCTTTAAGACGTCGTCCTGGTCGACTGAGGCTTGGGTTTGTGTTTCCTTCGATGCGGCATAAACCGTGGAGCATCCTGAACTTTCTTCATGGTTAAGAGTCCGTAGAGTCAAAATAACTGGATTTTTAGTTGTAATTTCACCCGAAGCAGCTAGAGTCGTTGACGGGCTGGTGTTCACTTGTTGAGAGGCACTGTTAGTTGTTGTCGACGCAGAAATGATTGCGTCTTTTGGCTTTTCAGTTAAATTAGAAATCTGTTTTTTGCATTTATTTGAATGCAAAACGTTTGAACTGGCTTTGTCCACATCTGGCAGTTTGGTATTGGCATCTTGTTTACATTCTAAATTAAAAGCACTATGCTTTTGTCTGCATAACTCAACTACCAGGGTTTCTTTAGCTTGCAGGAACTTTTGAACCGCTTCATACCATGTCAAATTACTTATATCGTAACCATTAATCTAAAAAAAAGAGAATGAGATACAAGGCAAGACAGGAAATATGATTCATGGGTCAGATAATATATTATAGTAAACTTACTTTCAACACGACATATTCGTACTCAACTTCGACAACGCAACTATTCATATTGCTGTCTTATTTCTAAAAACTCATTGTATGTTTTCATTTAATTGTGTACATATTTTTTCGGATGCTAAATGTGTGGCCAGACTGAAGTAGCAGTGAGACCGCAAATTTATCGATAATCTGGTTTTCAGATTTGAAAATATACCTTTTACACTTTGATATTATTTTATTTATATAACAATAGAAGCCAGTGATGCAAATTTGGGACACTTACAAGTCAAGGGAAACCCCCTAAAAAAAGAATGCCCAGAGAATAAAATTTAGGGGAACCCCAGCATAGTGACTGCACAATTTCCTGACTGTACATAAAATGTACTTTTGACGCTGGATAAGCCGCTGCTGTAATTGTTGTAGAATAATAACCCAAAATATTTGTTAAAGTTTTATATTTTCACTGGTTGTGCTGGTGTATTATAATGTTAATGTATTTAATTTTGTATTAATGTATTTCTGTTTTTCATTCAGTTTCTTTATGTGTAACTTGACCGAAATTACAAAAAAAAAACTCGATAATCCAAATAAATACCAAAAAAGTTATATATTTGGTGCAACAGATCGATCAAGGTTTATATTTTTGAGGACAACTTCAAATCAATTGGTTTTTCACGCAGTTGTTTTTGATCAGATTGTCTTGATTTCTTCCAGATGGTGCTTTCTACCTACTTAAATTTCGAATTAAATTTGATCAAAATCGGAAAGCTCTATCATATAGCTGCCATAGGAAATACCCTTGAGTCGCTAAAAAATTTCATAAATATCGGACAACTATATATCATACAGATGCTCTAGAAAGATCAAAAAATCTATATAGAATTGACGGAATAAAATAACATAATTGTTTTTGGAAATAAGACTTAACGACTCTTGAATTTCGAATTAAATTTGATAAAAATCGGACGACTATATCATATGGTATAGCTGTGATATGAACAATCGGCGAAAATATGGAAATTAATAGAAAAATAGTAAAAGGTTCGATGTTGTTCTGCCTTTATGTATTTTGTTCGACATTTTTAATGACTGCAGGGGTATATACAATTTGACCAACCAAGGCTAAACGGGCCTAGATGTTCTGTATCCATAAATAATTTAAAATTTTTGAATTTTTTTTTTTGAAAACTTTTTTGTTACTATAAGTAAATAGAAAACTCTCCAGCAGAAGGTAAAAGGCTTAAAGTTGAATGTCAGGGTTGTAACGATGTTTTGGCTATGCCAGAAGCTGAGGATCGAGGGATCCTGTTCACCCCCGCCGTCGTCGCCAGTGCCCTTCCCCTTCTGGTGCCATGCGTCGCCCACCGCCCACGAACCTCCAGTGTCCCTGGATCTCTCAGCTCCGTCGTCTACCGCCCAGTGTGCCTGGAATTTTTAGCATGCACTGGGACGGCTGCGGCGGGAGCCAGTCGTCGCCAGTGCCCTAAGCTTTCAAGTTTTATTTTACTCAGCGAAGCTTACTATTTCAGTGTGTATTGGGTATCCCACAGTCAAGTAAAGCAATGACAACTAACATTTTTTTCCTTGTATTCTATAAACATTTGTCCGGCTTCGGCAGTAGGAAAAAAACGAAAACAGAAAGACATTTTACCCAGTCGTGTTCTTAATGCTCTGTAGGAGTGCTCGTAATGTATCCTATAAAAAGCGTTTTCGTTTTACTTGAGTTGATTTCGTACACTATTGGAGTTCCTCCCTTAGTAAGAGTTGGTGAGACGCTGTAGTCGTTTTGTTAAAAATATTTTAATACATTTTTTTGAAGGCGCAATATTTTCAAACCAGCCCGGGAAATATAACTCGGAATTGGCGTTTAGATTCGCGGTGCATAGATTAAATCTGGATAAAAGTCTCTTACCAGAGACTACCGTAGATTACTACATTGAATACGTTAACAGATTTGACTCATTTGAAACCGTTCAAAAAGGTAATCTAATTTAAAAAAAATAAAAAAATTTTGTTTTTTAATTTAAAAAAAAATTAACCCACCGTTCTTTTATACTAGTGTGCAAACTTGTACGTGATGGTGTTCAGGCTGTTTTTAGCCCAACTGACTCGGTTTTGGCGACTCATATAAATTCAATTTGTGATGCCCTAGACATTCCAAACATAGGCCGGTCCGCTCATAACTTTTCTATCAACCTGTACCCATCACAGCAATACGTAAATCAGGCTTTTATTGATGTTATACACTTTTTAAATTGGACCCGCTTCGGAATTTTGCATGAACGAGAATATGGTAAGTCATTATTCAGGTAGTCATTATTTTAATATTCAAGATTGCATTTTCGACCTTATAAAGTACAAGCGGCTCACACCCACGAATGGAAAGCCGAAAAGTGATAGGGATAGAGTGAAAGAGTGAGTGAGAAGGCGAGTGATAGAGAATTCACTTTGTGTAGACTTTGCCGGATGATTGCGCCAAAGGATGCACTGAATTTTTCCTTCGACTTTTTCTGGCACTGGTGTAGCAAAAGTTTTCATACTGCCACCCTACACAACATTAGGTTATTGCCTGGAGAAGTTTACCTAAAGTTTGCATAAAGGACCAAGATGCAAATAGAATTAATTATAAATTTCCATTGTTTCGCTTTGCATCCAATACACTTTTAGCACTTTGGGTCACTCAAAGGCTCGAGTTTGCCGTAATTACCGAGTTTACTATTGTATTGGGCTTTAGTCAAGCCCTTCTAATTTGTCTCTTAACCTAAGGAAACTTCTTATATTCTACAATATTTCTTTTACTCATTAAGTAGGATTGAGTTATTATATATCGTTTTCACTTACCCCGCATATCCTGAACATAATTTCCTGTATTTACCCTGTAATCCAAGCGGCGTACTTCCTTCAGATTATTTGGGATTTAAAAAGTTGGCCTTCCACCTTGTTCAACATTGTTATACAGCCTTATAATCACATATTGGGAAAATATTTTTTCATCGTTATAAGCGTTCATGCAAGTTCAATATCTATTAACTAAAATGTATCAAGTAAATATACTGTTAGGCTTTTATCACAATGCTTTAAAATTTTTTTCTCCCAGGCTGGGGCGGATTAAGACAATTAGCCGCCCTAGGCAGTTTTGATTTTGCCGCCCTATACTGCAGCCTAATTTTCACCTTTAACAGTCATAGTAGTGTTAACAGTCGAAATTTGCCCCCCCTAAAAATTTGCCGCCCTAGGCAGCTGCCTATGTTGGCTACACGGTAAATCCGCCACTGCTCCCAGCTCTATAGTCTGGGCGACTACGTATGGAACTTGTTACGCGAGGATACCTCTGGAAAAACCAAAAAAATCAGGAAAAAAATTCACTTTTAAAAAAATAATAGTTTATTAAAAGTAAAAAAAAAAAACACCGATAGCACTCCGGGAGTGCCGGCAGAAGTGAAAACTTCAATATTAACATTGTGTTTAATTATAAATATAAAAGTACTATCATTTATGAGAGAAGTAGAATACAATGTTTATTTATTGCGCTATCGTACACAAACATGGCAATTTTTATGTTGTTATTTATAATATGTATTACTAGCAAACCCCGGCAAACGTTGTTTTGCCACCATATGACTTTATAATTTCTGTGCAAAATTTACTCAGTTCTAGACTTATGTAGAAAGCATGAATTGAATGTAAGAATTGACTTCAGAAACACGTTAGAATCTGGATCCGTGCCGATAAGTAAGCCGTTCAATGGTTCAGGTGGTGTTTCAATTTCTGGTAGTTGCACTTTTCCTGACGCGCACCACATCCCAGCTGGCTCATTTTTAAATTTCAGAGCATGACAATGCGCACATTCCTTGTCCATAGCTCCAATTACCACTTTTGAGTGAGCATATTACTCAATATCGGGCTCATACTGGAATGCTAGACGCAGTAATGAATTATATATATGTAAATGCTCGATGTACCTGTTGTCGTTGATGGTCATTTGTTCTGCCTCTATTGACTGTGACACGGCGTGGATGTCGTTGTTCTAACCTTCTGACTTCATTGCGTTCAGCTCGTGTATCTTCTGGCTCTTCTTGATGCAATTGCTCTATTCTTTCGGATCTTCTATTTCGCATGTATCGAGATCTACTTGTATCACGGCTCAAAGTACCCGCTTTGCGTTTTCTTGGCATAGCTCACTGGACAAAACACTCATAAATAGAATTAATGATTTTACTTAATGATGAAGGATTTTTGCCCCAGTTTTAATTGATTTAAAATGCTATGGTAGCGTGTTTTTGTCAGTGTGATGAGGTAAAAACTCACTTTATATGCGATTTTTGGTATGTCGAACACGATTTAAGAGGATGAAAAATAGACGTTGGGAAATTGTCAGACTTACTCAATACGCTCACAAAATTTTATGACAATCGGTATAGCCGTTTCGGAGGAGTAAGGTCACAAAAACTGTGACACGAGAATTTTATATATTAGATTTCGTTATTTATATATTACATTAAATTTTATCTCTCAGAAAAATCAACCTCCATCCATAATTTCGACGACTTTTACACCATCGTAATTATCAGAATCATCATCGCAAATTTTTACAACTGATACAATTGGTTTATGATAACTGAAGTAAGAAACAAACAGTTTTGATTCGAACCTATTTAAGTATAAGTACAAGGTAGTCTCGTCGGCTTTTTTTTTCCCCCTATTGGGCACTACAATGAGTGCGAGTGAGAGGGTGTTTTCCCGTAAGTGCGAAAGAAACAGAAGAAGATGATGTCGTTTTACCCTTATGCTGTGCACGGGGCTTAAAAAGGACTGTTATATGACCATAAGTATTCATTTTTCCGAAATTTTTGGTTTTTACACAAAGCTGCCCTTCATATGCTGTATAATTGTACCATGACTCAGGCCATGGTATAATAACTACAAGTTAGTCTCGACGCCGGCAGATGAGTTCGGGTTTAGTCCCCTATCGCCTCAGTACGCTCGGGTTTTCGTAGAGAGAGGTTGTACGCGGACGATTTTTTCTCAAAACGTTAACCCTTGTGTGCTTATGAAAAATACTTTTTGCAATAATTGCAACAAGCAGATACAAGGCGTAACATAGATTATTGTACAAAAATGTATAAAAGGGCGGACAATATGGGAGCGAGTCCTAAAGGGCAGCTTTGATTGAAAACCAAAAATTACGAAACAATTAATTCTTATTGTCATATAAAAGTCCTCCTTAAACCCCATACACAGCATAAGGGTGGCAATTTGCCCCGGGCCCGGGCTTATGGGTGCCCCGCGCGATATGATATATGATATATATGATGATATGTAAGGATTGACAATCTCCCAAAATTGAATTTTTAGCCCGGGCCCCAGACTACCTCTGTGCGCCCCTGCAAGGTAGTCTCGACCATGGTAGAATTATACAATGTGACGCCCCAATTTGGGCCCCACAATTTTTACATGGATATATTTCTTATTTTTCCTTCTTAGAGTTAAGACCGTGGAATTAGTATTAAGTTCATTAAGTTTTCCAGTATTTTAGTCTAAGCTAAGTACAAATCAAACGAGCATCACTGGCAGCAAGAGCGGGGAGAGTACGACGGCGTGGAGAACCGAGCAGAGGCCAGCGCAAGCATCGATCCCCGAGCAGAGGCGTACAGCCTCTGCTCCCGCTTGCGTGCCACGCCCCTTTCCCTGCCCACGTGGAAACCCGGTGATCGCAGCCAGGCGCACAGACTCTGCTCCCGCTTGCGTGCCACGCCCCTTTCCCTGCCCACGTGGAAACCCGGTGATCGCAGCCAGGCGCACAGCCTCTGCTCCCGCTTGTGTGCCACGCCCCCTTTTCCTGCCCCACGTGGAACCCGGTGATCGCAGCCAGGCGCCCGGCCTCTGCTCCCGCTGGCGTGCCACGCCCTTCCCCTGCCCACGTGGAACCCGGTGATCGCAGCCAGGCGCACAGCCTCTGCTCCCGCTTGCGTGCCACGCCCCTTTCCCTGCCCACGTGGAAACCCGGTGATCGCAGCCAGGCGCACAGCCTCTGCTCCCGCTTGTGTGCCACGCCCCCTTTTCCTGCCCCACGTGGAACCCGGTGATCGCAGCCAGGCGCCCAGCCTCTGCTCCCGCTTGCATGCCACGCCCTTCCCCTGCCCACGTGGAACCCGGTGACCGCAGCCAGGCGTCCAGCCTCTGCTCCCGCTTGCGTGCCACGCCCCGTCCCCACGTGGAACCCGGTGATCGCAGCCAGGCGCACAACCTCTGCTCCCGCTTGCGTGCCACGCCCCGTCCCTGCGTGTACCCCGGCGACCGCAGCCCGGCGTCCTGCCGCTGCTCCCGCGTGTGTGCCGCTTCCGGCGACCACAGCCAGGCGCCCAGCCTCTGTGCCCGAGAGTGAACCGCTACCAATTACCCTGGCAACTGCTACCGGCGACCAGCCTCAGTTGTTTTCCATATTTTCCCGCCTTTGCCATCCACACTACCGTGAGTCCGACTCCTCCATCTCCGTCGGCTCACCCTCTATCAAAATTTCCGATAGTCCCGCAGATATAAATTTTCTGTAAGCGATCCTGGACAGACTGAGTCATATCCCAGCCAGGAAACTACTTTACAACAAGGTAGTCTCGTCGGCTGCAAAATCGTTCGGGTTTTTTCCCCCTATCGACCCGAACGCTCGGGTTTTCGTAGGAAAACACTCTTTCTCTCGCTCTAATTGTAGTGTCGATAGGGGACTGACGAGCCGTCGAGACTACCTTGTATAATTGTACCATGACTCAGGCGCGGTAGAAAGAGTGGGAGATACTAGTTCCTCTCCCTTTCCCACGATCTTACGCATAACGGGACTCTGACGCGAGTTTGAAAGTTTTTACCTATACAAAAAAGTGCTCAGCGCCGCTAAAGAAGTTTTCACTTCAAAAAAAAATAATATTTTGTGTTAATTATTTTCATAATAATAATTTCATAAAATTTACCATGAGAAAAGAAATCGTATCACTTTAAAGGTGGCGTAGATATTTTTCTGCATAATTTATGCACCTTAACCGAAAACAATCAAAAAAGTAACTTAAACAAAGATTTTGTTAATTTTTGTCGCACAGTGTTATATAGGAATACATGAATAATTTAAGAAATTTATTTATACGCCGACAAGGTCCGCCTATAATGCTAAATAAAAATAGTGGGAGGAACCAGAACTAAAGGGGCACTCAAAATGTTTTTAAATTTCTAGTTTCTCTAATATTACTTTTATGTCGATAATCAGTATATTTTAAGGATGCAAGTTTTATAGGTAAATAAATTTAGATTTTTAACATTTTTATAGGAATTATAAACTTACATCAGCTTTCCCGGTCTGTTCGAAGTGAAATACACATGCGACAAGTTTCTCGAGAGTCTTACCTGTCAGCATTAAACGAATTTAAAAACAAGGAAATTCACAATATTATTATTGATACTAACTCGGACGATATAACAGTTATGTTAAAAAATGTAAGTGAATATTATATGTTTAAATTATGTTATAAAACAAGAGAACCGTACCGAGGTCTACCTGCAGATTATGCATCGCTATTCAGGATCGAACTTAGAGTTTGTTTTAAGCTTTTTATGTTAATATTCGCTTTTTTTGAACGTTATTTATAGATATTACAGCAGCAAATGAATGAATACAAATACCATTACTTGTTTACTACCTTTGACTTGGAGACTTATGACCTGGAAGACTTTAAATATAACTTTGTGAACATAACGTCGTTTAGATTGGTCGACATAGGAGATGTCGGTGTAAAACAAATTTTGAAGGATATAGGATCCTATAGTCACCATGTCTTTCAAAAACCATATGTAAATCAGCATCTTAAAAACATAGATTTTCTTGAGGTGAGTTAAATTGAAGATGTGGATAATATATGAACGATATTTATAAGAAAAAATTGTAGTCAGAACCAGCTTTAATGTTCGATTCAGTGTACGTGTTCGCCATTGGATTGCAGACATTGGAGCAATCACACACCTTGAACCTAACGAACTTAAACTGTGAAGAGGAAAATCCATGGAACGGTGGCCTCAGCCTAATCAATTACTTGAATGCGGTAGGTTTTGGACGTATTTTACGTATTCTTGTTATCTAATCTAATTATGTTATATCATAATGTAGTATATGTAGTACTAACTAACTATTTTTTTTTACGTATTTTCCTTTAGGTTGAATGGAGAGGTCTTACAGGTCCTATTCAATTTAAGGAAGGACAGCGAGTCCAGTTTAAGTTGGATCTTATAAAGTTAAAACAACATTCTGTTGTAAAAGTTGGGGAGTGGACTCCACATGGGCATCTAAACATTACCGAACCATCAATGTTTTTTGATTCTGGGTCCATGAATGTGACACTCGTAGTCATAACAATACTGGTCTGTAAATAGAACTATAAAAAATATGTTTTTAAATTGTTGTAGAATTATTCTTCAGGAAACTCCCTATGTAATGATGCATTATGGGAAAAATTTTACGGGCAACGAGCGATTTTATGGATTTTGTGTTGATATATTGGAAACCATTTCTCACGAGGTTGGTTTTGACTACATATTGGACTTGGTACCTGATAGAAAGTATGGTGCCAAAGACCCAGAATCTGGTGAATGGAATGGAATGGTCGCTCAACTGATGAAATATGTTCGTAAAGTAATTTGTGTTTGTCGACTAACCTTTAACCTTTTATAAATATTTAGAAAGCAGACTTGGCCGTTGGCTCTATGACTATTACATATGCAAGAGAAAGTGTTATTGATTTTACCAAACCATTTATGAATTTGGGAATAAGTATTTTATTTAAGGTTCAAAATGTCATATATTTGTTGGATATAAATAAATTTAGATTTCTTTTAAGGTCCCGACCCCGGAGCCAACAAGACTGTTCTCCTTTATGAATCCATTGGCAATAGAAATCTGGATATATGTGCTGATTGCGTATTTTCTCGTATCCATATGTATATATATTGTGGGAAAACTTTCGCCTATCGAGTGGAAATATATTTACCCCTGCGACCTAGATAATATTTCAATTGGCAACCAGTTTTCTCTCACTGACAGCTTTTGGTTTACCATTGAAACACTTATGCAGCAGTCAACCGATATTTATCCAAGAGCTCTATCAACAAGAATAATAAGCAGTGTCTGGGGTTTTTTTTCGCTGATTATAGTAGCATCTTACACGGCTAATTTGGCTGCCTTTTTGACCACTGAGCGTATGATTAACCCCATCGAAAACGCAGAAGATTTGGCTTCTCAAACGGAGATATCTTACGGCACTTTAGATAGCGGATCTACGATGACATTTTTTCGGGTAAGTAATAGAAACTTTGGTAACATTTCTTACTGAATTCACTTGCCAGGACTCAATGATAGAAACATACAAAAAAATGTGGAGGAGCATGGACAATAAGAATCCCTCAGCATTCACCTCTACATATGAGGACGGTATAAAACGAGTGAACCAGGGCAATTATGCGTACTTGATGGAGTCTACGATGCTTGATTATATAGTGCAGAGAGACTGCAATTTGACACAAATCGGAGGATTGTTGGATACAAAAGGTAAGCAATTTTTAATAAGCCAAATTTCCATTTATAGCATTTTTTTTTGGTAATTTTTCGATCTTATACAAAATTGTTTTTATTGGTATATTATTAGCAGTACTACAGAGGTTTTCCTTAAAAAAGTCACAGTTTTTTTAATTTATAAATAATTCTCTTCAACATTAATAGTATTGGATCTTTAAAAAAAAATATTTTGGTAATAGATAAGAGCCACTTCTTATTACTTATCTGTTTGATTTGTTCCTTATTAATTCTTTTAAACTTACCATAACAAAATACTTGTTCATAAATACTTCCAATTTTTTAAGGGTATGGTATCGCAACACCAAAAGGCTCACCTTGGCGCGATAAAATTTCGTTGGCTATACTTGAGCTTCAGGAAAAGGGCGATATTCAAATGCTGTATGACAAGTGGTGGAAAAATACTGATGAAACATGCACCCGCAGAAGCTTTAGCAAACAATCTAAAGCAAATGCCCTTGGACTAGAAAGTATTGGTAGGTATTATCATTTACTAAACAACACAAAATCAATGTCCGAGGGTCCTTGGTTTATGGCATATTCAGAGAATGGCGATGAGGATTAGGATGAATGATATTGCCAAATATCCTAGCTTCCTTTTTTGTTTTTTAAATACTTCTTAGTTGTTTTTCAAGCAAGTCTAAAAAGTCTTTTTCAAGAACCTTTGGTACGTCTTCGGACTTCGAAGTAATTTTATAGTCAATGTTACTTTAATGTTAAACATTTTTTGATTCCACAGGTGGTGTGTTTGTGGTTTTAATATCTGGCATTTTGGTGGCTGCGGTTGTGGCGTTTTTTGAATTCTGGTATAATTTTCGATACCAACAGAAATCTAGACCGAATCAACAGAGCGTCAACCATTGTTCCGCACTGGAAAAAGAATGGACTTACACCCCACCAAAGCGTTGCTTCTGGATCGAATTTCTTGAAGAACTACGATATGCCTCTTGGTGTATGAACAAGCAAAAAAGACCTGAACTGAATCGAGTTTGTAGTGAGTGTAAGATTCCGTGAAACTATTTTGGCGATTTCAACTTAGTTTTAAAATTTTGTAAGTTTTAAAGTTTTTAAACTTCAGTTTCTTTAACAATTGAATGTTACTAAATATGATCAAATGTTTCTTATAACAAAACGAGAACTTGTTGCATTACGTGTTAAAATAAATGATTGCATAAAATATTTTTAACCAACATTTTTTTTGGCTTTTTAATTTTTAAAATTAATTTTTAACCCGAGGGGAAAAAAATCTTCTAAATGCATAGCTAGATTCAGTGGATATCCGCTTTATTTGACACATATAGCAAGGCTTAGATATTTTATCAATGAAATACAGAAATATTCTTAAAGCACTATTAGGACATATGATATAAATAAATATTCAAGCAAATATATTTTTATATACATTTATGTATATCTTTAAACTTAAATAAAACGAATTTAATTTCATTGTAGGAATTGCGATTCTTATTTCTAAACACTTATAAAGTTTAAAATGCCTTCTTATCTTCAGATAATAATGAAAATATATCAGTTTATGAAAATCTTTATGAGTCTGCCTTATATGTGCTTTTTACATTTTCAAAATTAAATATAAGTTCTGTTGCTTTTATTATGTATGTATCAAGTAACCTACACTAATGGATGACAGCTGGCACAGGCTAGCCAAGAATTTATTAATTTTTTAATTTATTTTTAAATCCTGCATTATGGTCATGTAGATTTACTTCACTTCTGAGTAAGTACCACATAAAATACTCTAATAATCATTAAAAACATAGAATCTTGTGTTGCTTGCTTAGACTAGATTTTAGGTTATAAGAAAAAAATTATAATATTTATGAAATTAGCAAAACTTTTCATTCCAAAAATTAAGGTTTAAATTGATAATTCTTAGGAGCTAGTAAAAGTTGTCTTAGTTTAAATTATTGAAAAAGATTAACAGATTAATTGGTATCAAATGCAGCTGTATAAATTGGTCAACAAGAAGGGTCTTAAAACTTTATGAGATAAATTTAAAAGTCTATAGAGAATTGAATTCAATCTCCTTAGCGTACGCCTCTCTCTGCATTTTCTCACGTAACCTGGATACATCCTCGTCTATTCGAACTATAGCACGAATTTTCTTAAAAAGATTTAAAAATTGAATTATATGTATGTAAGTTTTAAGGGATCAAGTTAGGTTACCTCACTCAGGTCCCCAGAAGTTCGCCTCCATAGCCAGACCATATATAATGGAATATAAAGCATGGATGACAATGCCGTAAACCAGCCAAAAGCGTGCGCCCACCAAGGATAGCTGTAGTCCAAGTATTTAATTGGAGTCCACTGCACTATATTAAAGAAAAAGACGCCCTACAAACAGACAATATGATTGAAGGACGTTTCTGGGGATTTTAGTAAGATATTTACCAAGCATATAGCAGGAGTGGTGACGCACCAACAGAACTTCCACCATACTGTGGGATAGTATCCGATCATATCCTTAATACCATCATAAAATCTATCGACTCCATAGCACCAGGATATTGAGACGCACTCGAAGAATATTAGCCATAGCAAGCAAAAGCCGCTCACTGCGTACGAATCCAGTATTTGGAATATATACATCCCGCCCTAAAAATCATCACACACTTTTTAAATCACTGTAAGAACATATAAGACCACTCATCTTACTTGGGTAATACAGGTTAGGCCCACTAAATAGCTAAGTGCGCAGACAATGGCAATGAAGATTTCTTTGCGTTTGCGAAGCAGTTGCGGCCATTCGTCAATAATTGCAGTGATAAAACCCTCCATTGTACAAAATTGCGAGTCCAATCCAATAAGCAGGAGCATGAAAAAAAAGAGGCACGACCACATGGGTGAGCCAGGCAACTGCAGTACTGCCGATGGATAAACAAGGAATGCTAGGCCAGGTCCTGAGGCAGCCACCTCGGCGACAGGGCGCTGCTGTTCGTGAGCCATAAATCCGATTACAGAAAAAATTACAAATCCAGCAAACATACTGGTGCTGGAATTCACTGTGCAGACAATCAGTGCATCCCTAGAAGTTATTGAATTATAAACATATATTAGCAAAGAATCTGTTAATGCGTAAAGAAACGTACTTATACACATTGTTGGTAAACTTGTTGTAACTGCCTAATGCTACCAAAGTACCCAGTCCAAGCCCATATGAGAAAAATATCTGCGTGACTGCATCAATCCAGACCTGAAAGACACAAAAATATGTTTGACTTCACTCTAAAACAAACTAGCATGTGAGCTACTTATACTAAAATGTTTAAAACAAAATTGTTTATTGTAGTATAATAGTCTAAATTAATTTTTTTTTCCATTTTTACACAAACGACCAAGAGAGTTTTTGAGATGTTAGATGCAATGTGAGAATAAAAACAAAAAATATGAAAAATATTTGGACCTAATTATAAGCTGAGAATTTTATTATTTATTGCTTTAGCTACTGCAGAATAGAAAATAAAAAAAAAAAATCTATTTTTCTGAAGAGCCTCGTTGCGTACTATGTCTTACTATCTCCACTTTGGGTAATATTACAAATCATCTTTAAAACTAAGAAATTAGGAAACTTAAGTTGATGACATATTGTTTTTAATGACCATATAGTTTATAAAGAGATCTTTTTAGGCTGCAATTTTTTTTAAATTATACAATGCTCTTCTGGTCTGTCATGGTTTTCTAGTAAGTTATTTATAAAATACTTTAACTGTTTTAATATGTATGTTAATTATTATGCACAAACCTCCGAATTAGACAACTTTGAAAAGTTGGGAATTATATAAAATTTAATGCCTTCCAAAGCTCCTGGTAAAGTAATTCCACGAATTAGAAGAACAGTCAGAAGAACGTAGGGAAAAAGAGCAGTAAAATATACTACTTTCCCAGTCCATTTTACTCCTTTCCAGATGCAAAAGTAGCAGAGGATCCATACGAGCAATAATGTTCCGGCCAATTCCCAGCGAATATTTCCAATCTCTTCAATGCCATGTGAAATTTGAAGTGCACGACGCCTTTAACCACGAGGTTTAAAGATTAATAAAAAAGAAAGTGAAGTTTAAAATGATTACACATGTATTTAAATTTACATACTCCCAAAATTCCTTAACTGGATCTGTGAGTTCTGAAGATGTGATGTTTACAGCAGACACGGAGCAAACCCTTTTCGCCGCTCCATCAATTATCTTATCCCAGCAATTTAAATTTTTCCTTTCATACTGACTAACACAACTGATTGTGTTCCACCAATTGTTACATGTCCTCCAAGGTACATCTGAAAAATTGTTTTTACTTTTTCAGTTAAATAATGTTGTTATTTACTTAATCAGAGTTTACAGACCTGCTCTCATCGACATAAAGAAGTAAAATACCGCCCAAGCCAGAATAACAATATAGTAGACATTCATCCAACAGGACATTACGGCAGCCGCGTATCCAATGCCTTGAAAAAAACACAATATTTAAAAGAAAAAGTTAGTTGTAATTAAAGAGTAATCTTATATATTCTGCACAAACTGACTCAATAATATAAATTCTGGTATTGTGGTTTTCGAAGCTCAAATTGTTCCTTTTGTTTCCTATTGTCTTATATAGTCAATCTCTCTGGGAATTTTTTATTAATTTATTTATTTAGAAATAACTATAGTCAGAACGAATTATTTTCTTATTTTAATTAAAGTATAAAAAGTCGATACTGCAAACATTATATTGGCAAAACAAAAGGCAGATTAAAATTTTAAATCTTACCTTTGAATATGGGGGCAATTTTAAATACGCCAAGTCCACCAATGGTCAGCATTTGACCAAGAGCTAGTTCCATAAAAAACATCGGAATTCCAGCTAAAAACAACGTTATTATATATGGTAATATAAATGCTCCGCCTCCATTTTTATAGCACAAATAGGGAAATCGCCAAACGTTTCCAAGCCCAATTGCTAATCCTACTACTGACAGTATAAAATCCATTTTGGAGGACCACGATCCACGTTCGGGCAGTTGTTCCATTTTAACCAACTGAAACCAAAATAAAAATTGTTGATAATAGCGTCATTCTTTTTAAAATTAATTCTAATTAAATCTATATTAAAATTGAACAAGGGAGGGCTTGGGTGTTTCGGTATCAAAATTGCCACTTCGGAATCGCCTAAACCACTGTTCGGCGGTTTGAATAGAAAGTTTGTTATCTCCTAAGACAGCAATAATCTAATATATTAAATATATTTTTCGACTTTTCCTATGCCAGCTATATGATAGAGTTATCCGATTTTGATCAAATTTAATCCGAAATTCAATAGTAGCCAGAACACGCCATCTGACAGAAATCAAGTCGATATTATCAAAAACAACGACCTGATAATTTTTTATTTCATTCTCTCTCGTATGGGAGCTATCCTATTATATAGGGTTTTTTTTATCAAAACTCCTTTCTGCACTAACCTGCTGTTTATTAAATGTTTCCTTGGCTGTTGGTGGGTTGCACTGTAAACTGGATGAGTGCCCCAGTTCTATGTTCATTTCACAAGATTCAGGCTTGCGACTTTCTTCTCCCCCGTCACCATCGTTTGCGCTGTACATTCTTTTATCGTTGTCTTTTCAATAAAATATTTACAAAATATTAAGGACCACAGATGGATAAGCTAGGATAATTGAACACGGCAGCTGCAAGCAGACTTTTCTATTCGGGTTCCAACTCGTCGTCGACAGAATGACGCGTTATCACACGAAAAGCACCCTCACAGGTCACTTGCTTTTATTAAACTGAGTATAAAGAGCACCTAAAATGTTGATCTGCTTTTCAAACCAATGAGGTACCATAATAACACAAGTGCAGTTTAAATAAAAGGGGGCTAGTCGGTTGACGTTTCACATACAATTTAATTTAATAATGATTTAGATGAGGGTTCTGCCCGAGGCCCCTTAAATTATGGATATACGGGGACAGTGGTAACTCAATATTAAAGCACACTAAAGCGGTGTCCGACGAACAGGATTGCACGATTTGAGATCTACTGTCATGAATGTAGGTGTCCCCCACAAAACAATTCTTAGCAATTTACTGACCCATTTTATATATTTCTTAATTATTGGTGTTGTGTACATGTGCAAAATATTTGTATGCTGTATATGAGATTTAAGAGATGAAAACGCTGAATATCGCACTGCGAAAATTCTAAAATTTTCAAAATTATACCTAAGATTATAAAAAATGTTCAAAGTAATTTTTAGATTTTTTACGTTTTGGGCAAAAAAGTGTATTTTACTCATTCACACGGAACAAATTATATAAAATATTTTTGTGTAGCCCGTTTGTAAAACCCTTATTATTCGTTATGCAGACTAATCTAATATTTTAACAAATTTTTTCTATCGTAAAAAATGTGCATACTTATAGGTTATTGCATTTCTATTGGGTTTTTGACTTAAGCATTATCTTTCGTTTATTTTTGATACTTTTTATTTGATTTTATTTTATTAAATCAAAAAGAAATTCTTTATCTCAGTTCTCTAGTGTATTTCGCAGATACAACTTAAGTCGACTCAAATCTTTAGTTTAAAATCTTTTCCTATTGCTAATCCGATTATTATAAATATACTGTCAGCAAATAAATATTTTTTTTATTACTTTTACTCGCAGCACCCCATTAAGAATATATATTCTTGATAATAATCATCAGACGATATCTTAAAAACAATTTAAGCTAGAATATTGAAATTGAAAATTCTGATTCTAGCAGTGAATATCTGAGTAAAAGTATCTGATAGTAAGGACACCCGAAAAAAGTGTTCTCTCTTAATGTAAATAAATTGATCGATCTTTCCTAAGTCACTTTATAATCGAAAAAATATAATATAAATATATAACTTTACAAACAAATTTTGTTACATTAAAATATTGCGATTTTTTAATATTTGTATATAGATTTGCGATCTGTTCAATAACTACACAATTTGTGGAACAATTTCATCGAGATGGCTTTAAAATTGGTGGACTTCTTTACATAGAAACAAAAACAAAAGATCGATTCAGATTGGAATGCTATATATACATAGTTTATGGGATCTCAGGTGTCACCTTCAATGCGTTTAAATTAATTAATTTAAATTATAATACCCTCGCAAGGGTATACAAATATGCATAACTAAATATATATAAAATAAAAGCATGTGGAAGATTTGGACAGAATATATGTATATCAACTTTGAATCTTCTATCTTTCTAGCGATCTTCCCTTCTTGCTTTTTATTATAAAAAATAAAACTCGATTGAATAGCTGACCCTTACATATTTTTTAAATATTAATATTTAAGTTATTTGTCATTTTCTAAATTGATAAATTATTTTCAAGATGAGTCTGTCTGTACTTACCTGCTGTTTATTTAAAGTACCCTTGGTTAGTGGAGGGTTGCACTGTAAACTTGACGAGGTCCCCAGTTCTGTGTCCATTTCTATAGATTCAGGCTTGCGACTTTCTTCTCCCCCGTCACCGTCGTTTGCGCTGTACATTCTCTTATCGTTATCGTTTCAATTAAAAATTTATTTATTATCAATTATTTATAAATATATTTGAAATATAAAGGACCACAGATGGATATTCTAGGACAACCAAACACGGCAGGTGCAGGCTGACTTTTCTTTGCAGGTTCAAACTCGTCGTCGACAGAATGGCGCGTAATCACAAAAAATACGCCTTTGCAGGTCCCTTGCTTTTATTAAACTGAGTATAAAAACCATCTAAAATTTTGATCTGCTTTTCAAACCAATATGGTACATTGCCGCTTAAATATTAGGGGTCTAGTTGGTTGACACTCTCCACAGAATTTAATTTAATAATGATTTAGGATGAGGGTTCTGTCCGAGCTTCATAAAAGTATGGATATACGGGCACGGTGGTAACTCAACATTAGTGCACACTACAGCGGTGTTCAAAGAATAAGTGTGCATAATTTGGGATATACTGTAATGAATGTACATAGGTGCCCCTCACAAAACAACGCTTATCAATTTAGTGACCCATTTTAAATATTTGTTATTTATCAGTGTTGTGTGCATGTATGTGTTTGCATAGCCAACGAGAGTTCCGAACTGCAACTAAAACATTTATACAACTTTATAAATTAAAGGACAGTAAATGAATTGTAAACTGATTTTTAAAATTGTGGAGCGGTATACTATTCCCAGCCACGAAGGCCCATGTATTTATTATTATTAGTTAAGCTGCCAAGAAGATCGAAGTGTTGTTGAGCGCTTAGGGCCTACCTGATCATTTAAACATTAATAATAATAATTGGCCATCACAACCCTTGACGGGTCACAGCCTGTTGCACGATTCGCCTCCACGCATCCCTGTCCTGGGGCGCCTTCGCCGGTTGGCAGCACCGGATGTAGAGAGGGCTCATTTAAATATTACTGCCCAAAAATAGCGTCGGTTGGCAGCACCGGATGTAGACAGGGCTCATTTAAATATTACTGCCCTTAAAAAGCGTCGTTCAAATGCGATCCTGATTTAAGCTAACTAAAAAAGGAACAAAATAGCATAGCATAGCACATAGCCTGATCATTTAAATATTAATAATAATAATTGGCCATCACAACCCCTGACGGGTCACAGCGTTTTGCACGATTCGCCTCCACGCATCCCTGTCCTTTGGCGGTTGGCAGCACCGGATGTAGACAGGGCACATTTAAATATTACTGCCCTTAAATAGCGTCGGTCAAAATCGATCCTGATTTAAGCTAACTAAAAAAGTAACAAAAAAAATATTATAAATTTTCCTTAAAGGGGAACCTGGAAAGACTATGCTTACCTTAGACAGAAAAGTTCCCTAAAAAACAAATTTCATGGTCTGGCCTCCAAACTAAAGACACTTTCACGGTAGAGTTTTTGTATGAAACTGATTTTATTGTGTCTGGTGTTCGATTTATATAGGAAAACATTTGTATGATTCTATGGGCTGCGTTTGCTATCAAAGAGTTATCTTTGACCTCCACACAGTAATCTTTTGGTGAAACCTAAATTTTTAGACTCAACTGGAAGTTAATTAATACCATTGGACTCCAAGCCACTTTAGGAATTTATTTTATCTCACTTATATGTGATACCGATATTGTCCCTTGATCTTCAAGCTGAATACTGTGATGATCAATATCGTTATTTGTTCGTTAAGGTTTTGAATGGATGAAGCTTTTTCTTTATTGTATAAACTTCTTTATAACGTGTGTGTGAGCAACTAAAGTCCCTTTCCAGGTGTAAATACAAAAAATATAATACTATTTCGAATAAAAGCCAACATAATTTTAAAGTAGCTTGAAAAACATTGTTAACATTTTGTTGTCACAAACGAGAGCATGTAATTTCAATTTCCTTTCTTTCTTAGGAATTGTAAATAAAGCTTTACAAAATACGCAAACGTAAATATTTGCCCAGAGGAATAAATGATACCAAAGTTGAATGAACGGAAAACGCTTCATGTCCTTTTGAAGTTCCTGTGGGGTTTAATGACGTCGTGAATTAAGAGGGCTGTTCAAAATGTTGTTGATTATCTGTTTTTTAACTCTGGAAATACATATATACATATGTATGTATGGAAGTATACCTTTTGGTGTCGGAGTTGTCCTCTTCACTGACTAAAATAAAAACACCATCTGCATGGGTATAAAAAATAGATACATATTAGTGTTCGAGTATACCTATGCCCACAGCCATAGCCATATTCAGGAGGGCCAGAAGAATTTGGCATATGTAGTTTCACACCAAAATATGTACATATGTATGTACATAAGTTCCCGTTCGATCCATCCCGAAAGAAAAAACGCACGTATTCGGAATGCATGCTGAGCGGAAGTTTAATCGTGAAAATGTAATGTAAAAATGTATGTACATTTTGGAAGCAGCCACCCAGCGGGAAAAAGATGTGGAAGATATGCTATTTTCCAGAGGTTTCTTCATACAAGCGGAGGGGCAAAAACCCCCTTCACCCCTTACATTTTTGCCGTCTTGTATACACTGCTTTTTGTCCTGAATATGATATATCCCCTACCCTACGCCTGCTAAAAGAAGTTGGTTGTCACAAATCCCAATCCCTGAGCCTGCTAAAAGAAGAAGAATTTCCAGTACTCTCGAAACCTAAAACCTACTTCCAAAAACCTACTTCTCACTTTCCCGCTGGGAAAGTACAACGTGCTGGCTTGTTTGTGTTTGTGTTTATGAAAGCAAATGTCCAGAGGGTTTGCATGAGTGTGTGTGTATATCGGACTGTTTTCATTGCTGCTGTTAAGTAAGCATTTGCTGCTGAGAAGTATTTTAGTTGAATTTGAAGCAACGCCCGAACAGGTTTAGCGCGAATGTGTTTAGGAATGTTAATAATAGTGTAAACGAGACGGAAATATGCAAACCTTTTTGAGAAACAGTGATCATTTATTTACTTTTACCAAAAGTAGTTTGTATAGTTGTATTAAATTATTAATAAAAAGAATTCCTGGATTGAAAGAGAGGAAATGATAAAATAGATCGCTCTAAACAAAACAATGTGGATGTAAACATTTTTTTATAGATAATATGTACATATACGTTTATGGACGTATGTATACATATGTACATGCATATATGTATTCCTATAGTAGAAGAAAAGGCCAACAATATTGGGGAGCGAAACGACCTTACTAATAATAATTTCTCAAAAAGTTTGTTGGTCATGTGGAGAAAACATGATAATATACATTGAACCAAACTTTACGCCGCAAAGCAAACCAGCAACAGAATTTTGTGGCCTATTTACTTGTATATGCAAGGCGAGAAACTCGAAAGTAAAAAAATTTGGAACTTTCAGAGAGGAAACCACATTGTTTTTTAGTATTATTTTGCAAATATACTTCTACCACTCCCAAACTTTAAAACATACGGTATGTTTTAAAAATATCAAACCAAAACTTGACGTAGTCTACACAAAGTCTCAAAAGTACTCAAGAATATGGTTTATTTTGATTTTATTGCTGCCAACTTTGCATGAAATCAATGGTCATGAAATGTCCGGCCAAACGTCAAATTTAAATGGAATATTTTCATCCCGTAAGCAATATGATAATAGCCAATTATCCTCATCGCCGCCGAAAAATCTCACCATTAAAGCTGAGAGCGTCAGAACCTACCAACTACAACTAAGAATCCAAACCAAAATATCACGTACGGAAAAGAATCTCAACAATTTATTCAAAAGGATAAGACTGCAACGAAGAGGCTCAGTTCATAATGCCAGTTTAAAAAACACATCTTACTTAAATAATCAGGAAACAGCTGTTGAACCGAGAAATACGTTAACAATTAACGGAAGAAAGACCAGAGAAATCGGAGACATTCTGTTGGGAGAAAGAACCGTTAATAAGCAGCCGCACAAAAAGCCAAATTCAAAGCAAATAGATGCAGAAAAGCTAAAGCGCCTTATTTTAAAAGGCCTTGGTATGAAAAAAATTCCAGATATGAGAAAGGTAATAATAAATAATAAAGTAAATAATAAACAAGCTAGACCGGTAATGTCGCATCTTTTATTTATTTACAGGTTAATATAAGCCAAGTTGAGTATTCCAACAAATATATAGAATACCTGAACCGTCTAAAAAGTGGCCACGAAAAGAGTGATAGCTATTTTAATAACTACTTAGGACCTTCTTCCGTAAGAGACCTACATTTGTTGAGTATTGTTTCAAACAAATTTAACGACATAAGCAACAAACGATGGCGTCATAAAAGATCACTTAAAACCAAAAAAAGAAAAAATAAAGCTGTCGAAATTGGGCAACAGGACAAAACGAACATACTTTTACACTTCCCATTGACAAATTTAAAAAATGAAAATTTCCATTATGACAAAATTGACGAAGCCAATGTTAGGCTTATGCTTCTTTATAGCTCATCCCTGGCAACGAACTCTAGAAACTCTAGAAATCGAAAATTCAGTCACATTTATAGAAATAACAGTTCAAAGGATAATATAAGAAACTGTAATTTTGGTTTTGTTAACGCTAATCAATCCAAAAAGGCCAAAAGTCGGCATTTAGTTCTTAAAGTCTATCAACGTCTTTCAGCGAACAGACGAGCTTTACTAACGTCCCGAAAAATCGAATTCGAAAATATTGGCTACGAAGAAACTCGGACTCAGTGGATAGAGTTCGACGTAACGAAAGCTGTTCGTTGTTGGTTGAACAATAGCCACGAAAATTTGGGTATAGAAATTCAATGTGATAAGTGCAAAAGCGTAGGTGCTCGAATACTTAGTGACTCTAGCCCGAAGTCATCGCAGTCGTCATCAGCGAAATCTTCAGCCTCAAACGATGAACACTTTAACCTTATGCCAGTTCTAAATATAATTGTACACGGTGCCTTAAGAACCGAACGGGAAGGTGACTCGGACGTCCATCACATCCTGTTGTCCAATAATAGAAGCGGTGAATATGTTCATCACCAATCGATCCACGATGCCTCTTGGGCAAAAGACTCGTGGAACAACAATTGTTACAAATTACACCAACGGTGCTGTAGAAATCAGTTAAATGTAGCCTTTAGAGACATTAAGGGTTTTGAGTTTATATTGCAGCCCAAGGTATTTGATGCAGGCTATTGCCAAGGACGATGCCCACCACGTCATAATCCGGCCCATCATCACGCCCTGCTGCAAAGTCTTATATGGCAAAAGGACCACACGCTAGCACCCCGTCCGTGTTGTACACCCTCAAAGCTTGAAGTGCTCGAAATTTTGCACGTTGACGAAAATAACAGCAATAAGCTAAAGATTTCCACCTGGAGTGATATGCAAGTTCTAGAATGTGCCTGCTCTTAAACAAAATGAAATAATATTATTATACATACAACTTTTACCTAAATGTCTTTTTATTCATACAAATTATTTTAAGGTATTCATTTTTGTACCACTTTTAACGAATATTTAAATAAATATTAGTATTTTGTTCAAAAATACGAAAGCAAGATTTTTATTGGCATAGATCGAGAAAGTCTTCAAATAGGAATTTGTAAGTGCAAAAAGATCAAGTCTACAGAGTGTTGAAGATGACTTCAACAGACTGTCCAAGTGCAATATCAGCGGAAGGTAAATGTCTAGGAAAATACCAATTTAAGATGGGAAGCAAAGAAGTGACAATCGCTTTAGGAATGTCATGGAAGCCGCAAATGGATATATTTTGCTTCCGTTTTGATCTACCAAAATCCGAAGCTACCACCCAGAGTTAAATCATTTCCATTACACTGTGCGACAAAATTTAACAAAATCTTTGTTTAAGTTACTTTTTTGATTGTTTTCGGTTAAGGTGCATAAATTATGCACAAAAATATTTATACCACCTTTTAAGTGATACGATTTCTATTTTCACGGTAAATTTTATGAAATTATTATTATGAAAATAATTAACACAAAATATTTTTTTTTTTTACTTTCAATAAACTATTATTTTTTTTAAAAGTGAATTTTTTTCCTGATTTTTTTTGGCTTTTTCAGAGGTATCCTCGCGTAACAAGTTCCATACGTAGTCGCCCAGAGTATAGAGCTGGGAGAAAAAAGCGTTCATTATAACGGTGAAAAAATATTTTCCCAATATGTGATTATAAGGCTGTGAAATATGCAAAAACGCGCGTTTTTGAGACATTTGAGTGTGCGTAAAAGCTGATTGGCTATTGATATTAACAAATCCACAAACTTATATTCTTATTTTGATTAGTAGAAGTGAAAAATAATAAAAAATCAACCTTAACATTTTTTTGTCGCACAGTGTTATTGCAAGTTTTCACGATCTACTTAGACTTTTAACTCCAATCATTATAAGATACAAAATGTTCGTACAAGTACTTTGGATTGAGCCTGATTTACTCATATTTAATCAGTGAGATCATATTGCTCGGTCCGCGATGAGGGAGGCTTACCCAGATCCTACGACCCGACCGGTGAGCTTTTGGTAGCAAAGGTGTACAAAAGGCCCAAGTGCCTTTTATGTTCCATGAATCTGACCAAAACTATAGTACCCTCCACAAGGATATAATAACCGTCTGCACGCCAGATATGTCTGCACGAGTGTACCTTTATTAATTTGTTTTTAAATATTATACGCAAAATAAGCCATGGATTAAAGTCTGAAAATATAATAATGTTGTTTATGTCACTTTTATCACAACAAAAATTTGAAAAAAATTGCAATTAAAGCGACTCTATGCTTTTACAATTAGATTACAAAATTGTGTGATAAATAATTAGAAACAAAAGTAACTAATGGTATAAGCAAAATAAAAGTTTTTTCTATTATAAATATTCTAAAGTTCTGGTTTACAGAACCTATAAAATCCTTAAACTATGTAATGTGTTCCTGTGTTTTTGTATCTCACATGTGTCATTTATGTATTTATAAATATATTATGTATATGTACATCTTACATAACTAATATGAAATAGATCGGTTAGATTATGGTGTCCAGCTGCCGGGCTTGATGCAATATCTTTTTCTGATGACCCACCAAGGTAATCCCCATATCTGACAGCTGTTGAGCTGTTAACCTTGAAATCTGAAAGGGCAAGTTCTGGTAATTACCTTGTACAATAAACCTTGGACTTCATTTTACCAACCTGTTGAGCATTAACTAAATTAGCCTCTTTAAAATGCTGACAGTATCTTGACATTTTAATGGTTTCCAACCAAAGATCAGTGCTTATAAATATATTTTGACCACGCTGTGTATCCAAAATATGGGTACCGTCTGATTCGGGTGAGCTTCGAGTTGTCAGTAATGACTGCGGTTGTCTAGCCAAGTTGTCAAGGGTAGAAACGATGCTTGCAAATGTCGGGCGATGAGTTCGTTGCTTTTGCCAGCAATCCAACATAAGCTGATATAGGGCCTCTGGACAGTCCATCGGAGCCGGTAAGCGATAGCCTTTCTCAATACTCTTTATTACGTCCTTAAACCGAACAGTAGTTTAAAGTATAACCATGTAATAAATCATTTTAAGTTAGTTCTTACCTGATTTGACCAGTTCCAATATGGACGTTCTCCGTAGGACATAACCTCCCACAAGACCACTCCATAGGACCAAACATCCGAGGCCGAAGTGAACTTTCTAAAAGCAATTGCTTCGGGCGCAGTCCAGCGAACAGGAATTTTGCCACCCTGTAAATATAATAAGAGTTTATGGAAAAAATACTTTAAATACACATTTTTCCCTTTTAGGAATATGTAGTTTAAATATGTTGAACAAAAAGTTGTGTAACTAGAGGTCCTGTGTCCGCTTCGCTGGTCAACGCAGTTTAACAACATTTTTCAAATATATGGAAGTATAGAAAGGTGGTGATTTAACATTTTTCCAGTTTGACTTTTCCACTTGCGCAGGACAATCCAGCCGTTTCTCTTTTAAACTTTAACGCACTGCAATATCGGTATAATGTCACCATTGGTCCAATATCTAAATTTTCATTATCACTGTAGAGATCTCCAATGATCTCCATGTGCTCATTTGTCTTTCTTCGCTTAAGTTTTGTGAATATACTTGTTGCTGGCTTGGATGTCTGCGTCCTCTAAGCATTTTGGGCTATGGACAGAGTGGTGAATTTATCCTCAAATGCACGATCCACATAATTTTCACAGTTCAACTTAAATTCAATAAAAATTCTTTTTTTTTCACAATTTCACAGTGAACACAATACCCGTTTGTCCATGAAATTAACTGAGCAGAGAACACTAAGGTTTGCATAATATGTGAAAAAAAAACTTAATTCACTTAAAAATTATAAATGAAAACCACAAAAATTGAGTTAAAATTCTATGGTAGCGTATTTGTCACAAATTATAGCCTATTTTACTCCACGATAATGAAGCTTTCTATCGGTGAACTAATTTTTTAAATCCGATTAGTAGTTCCGGAGCCTATTTGTTGCAAACAAACAAATTTTACCTCTTTATAATATTAGTATAGATAGTAATATAATTAGTAATAAAGGGTCAGTAAACTAAGCAATGTACTTGACTTTCGAGAATAAGAAACATGAAGACATCATCTGTATAATGAAATGGAATACATACCCGTGTTGTATATGCATCGCTTGCATTTTCAATTTCTCGTGATAGCCCAAAATCTGCTATTTTGCAAATTAATTGGGCATTGACAAGAACGTTACGAGCCGCCAAGTCTCTGTGTACATAATTCATATCACTTAAATAAGCCATTCCGCTGGAAATGCCACGCAGCATTACTATTAGCTGTAAGGTTTGGAATTTCCCATCATTCACACGAAGAAAGGTGTCCAAGCTGCCGTTTTCCATATACTCAGTAATAATCATAACTGGGTTTGAACGTGTTACTACTCCCTGTAGATAAATAACATTTGGATGATCAAACTGTCCCATGATGGAAGCCTCTGTCAAGAAGTCACATCGCGCTTTTTCCGAAGACCCTGGTAAGATTTAAGAGAGGTTTAGTTTATATTTCTTTTCCGCTTTTATTTCAGCTAAAATGCCTACCTGGTTTTAATGTTTTTATTGCCACGTCAATGTCCTGTACGAAATTAGGAGGTATCTTCAAACGACCACGGCAAACATCGCCAAACTCTCCTCCGCCTAAGTAATATTTCGTTTATTTTTATTGGTAAACAACTACGAATATATTTCGAATTCTTACCGATAATAGCTTCAATTGTTATGTAGTTTGCATCTATTTCCCGAGCGAATTCCCTTATCGCCTGGTTCGGATCTTCGTACGTATGCGGATCTACGTAGCTTCTGCTGTTACCAAACAAAGGCGTCGTCACTAAAAACACAATAATAAATAAAAGGCTTGATTAAACTACTAGTAATCGTGATTCATGTTAAAATTGAAAAATTGTTATTTTTTTGTTTAGTTTCTGTATTTATTCAGTAACTATGGCGTTAATGATGGGGTAAATAAAACCCCATTTGATAATGTAATGGTGTGAGTACCGATGCAGCACCTAATGGTTGATATTTGTATCTTAGTATGTCAGAGATTGTAAATCTTTTCAATTAAAATTTTAGTAGTAGTTAAAGATGTGGTAACGAATAAGATAAGGCTTTTGCATAAGTTCCATTGCCTACCCTTAACTAAAATAATAATACTTATTTAAAGTATTTAAGTAATTTTTCAAATCTTTCAATGACATTTTAAACAATGGTTTAACCACAAAGACTAATATATATTTATAAATAATCTTGAAAAGCATGCAACTCAGCCAATAACCACTTAAACAGACTTAGAAATAGCGCAAACATATAAATTTACAAAAAGATATACCGTTTAAGCGAAGGGTTTTGACAATTGGAGTTGTATCCATAGAATTAACTAAAAATAAAAATAAGAATGTTTTATTGAAAATGTGATAAATATAGATTAGCAATTCATTAAGTCGGCGTCCGACTAGATTATTTTTTCGATAGTTAGTTGAGGTAGTTAGTTTTTCAAAAGAAAGTTATTTATATAAAAAAAAAGTATTCATAAGTGAATTGTGTCCATTTTAAGCGTTTCCCTATGTCTCCAATGGAAATTTTCTACATCGTTTTCAAGTGGAAAATATTTTTTTTTAGCTAAAATATTTTTTTTTAATATCACAATAAAGAGAGCATTTGCTTGGAAGTAATCTGTAATCGGTTTTTGGGCATGCAATACAAGTTGGTTTTTTTTTTTTTTGCGGCGACATGAGTCTTATAATTTTATTATTTCAATTATGAGCACATCCTTAATGGGTAAAGTCGGCTAAACTGTCCTAAGTACGGAGAAGAACTATCAGTAAAGCACCTACTAGATACATCAGAACAAACCTATACGGTCTACCAACTCCAAACTATTATTATCTTTCAAAAGGATATGTAAAATTATAGATCAAATGTAAACACCCCTATCTTATATATAAAAATGAATCGCAAAATGTGTTGGTAAGCGCATCACATGAAAACGGCTTGACCGATTTGGCTGAAAATTGGTAGGGAGATAGCTTAGAACAAGAAGAAGGTTGTAGCATAAGAAAATTATGGGAAAACCTTCTGGAAAAGTCGCTAGCGGCTTAACAGATGTACACAATGTTGTATGTAATTACGCAATCGTTCTTATGGGGTAGGCAGTAGGCATTTGGTTTTAAGTAAAAAGGTTTGCTTTATCAAAGTTTTTATAAAAAAAAGTGTTTTGTTTGTGAGTAGTGAAAAAATAATGCCTGCTATAAGACGAAGCAATTTAGGTAGAAGAACCAGAAATGCTACAAACCAGTCTAATTACCGATCTAATCGTACTGCACAAGAACGTGAATATGTAAATGAACGTGAAAGAATTCGGATATCACAAACGCGTGAAGCGCGAGCGCGACATTCAACTAATAATCGCGCAAGTTTGAATCGAGCTGCTTTCAGTTACGATGTGTCAATTGACTACAGTAACTACCAATGTGTTGTTATTGGTTTTATGAACTACGTTTGCTCAAACTGTAAGGCATTAAAATACAAAAACGAAGCCAAAGGATTGTGTTGCGCAAATGGTAAAGTGAAATTGATACCATTGGATCCACCACCAGAACCATTGTACTCATTGGTTTCAGGAATAGGAACAGAATCTATACACTTTTTGACACATATCCAACAATATAACAATTGTTTTCAAATGTCTTCATTTGGGGCAACAAATGTAGTTCGGGAAAATTTTATGCCAACTTTCAACATTCATCAGGTTGAATCAAACCAAACTTCGATCTGAAGAGTATATTCACCTTCGAGATGCGATTAATACTGATGGAAATGCACAGAATGTCGGTCGGATGACTATTCTTCCATCAACATACATCGGAAGCCCACGGCATATGCACGAATATGCTCAAGATGCCATGTCGTATGTTCGTCATTATGGTACAGCAGATTTGTTCATCACATTTACATGCAATCCGCAATGGATAGAAATCAAGCAGGAGTTATTCTCTGGGCAATCACCCATTGATCGTCATGATATTACAGCCAGAGTCTTTAGACAAAAGTTAAAATCTTTAATGGATTTCATCGTAAAACATAATGTGTTTGGTGAGACACGCTGCTGGATGTATTCTGTGGAGTGGCAGAAACGAGGATTGCCACATGCACACATTTTGATTTGGTTGGTTGAAAAGATAAGGCCAAATGAAGTTGATGCAGTGATATCAGCTGAAATCCCTAATGTACAAGTAGATCCTGGATTGCATGAGGTAGTTATCAAAAACATGATACATCTAGAGAACCCATGTTTCTCACATGGTCAATTGTATGTTGCCTGTTCCCGTGTTGGAAAACCATCAGATTTGTTTATCTATGCGCCAGGTAATCAAACAAAAAACATCGTATACCACAAAGCACTACAATGATAATAATAAAAATTATGATTCACATGATTAACAATAAAGCGATTACATACTTTTAAATCCTTATATATGTTTTATTAAATTATTTTTTATTCACAACGCCCTATTATAGGGTGACGGTTCTGTTTAGGAGATTTTTTTTAAATACGTAGGCACAAAAACTGCCACATTACAAATCTTTTTGACAGGACGAAGTCTGTCGGGTCAACTAGTTAATTATGAAAATCTTCTCATCAAATGTCAAATTACAGATATAAATGTAACAAAATTGTTATCAATTGTCGAGTCTATGGCCACAGTACCTAGTTACTCCTTTCCCTAAATTAGTTATTCAGGCAGGCTCCGGTTTTCACTTTTTTTTTCTCGTTTTCGTTTTGGGCGAAAACGTACGTTTTCGTTTTTGGTGCTCCGGTTTTCACAAACTTTTTGTCATCGTTTCGTTATCGGAATGGTTCAAACAGCTGACTTTTTTGGTCAAAAGTAAACAAAGCGAAAAAATGACTTTTATATTTTCAATTGCCTGTTTTGAAGCCAAAAGAAGGCAGAAATTGATTGATTTAAGAAAATCGAGACATTTTAGATGCAGCACATGTGTTTTTAGTATGTCTGATGATCGGTAAATTAAGTTGTCTTACTTACATTTTTAAAAGTTCAAAAAAGCCTCCATCAGAAATCAGCTGTTTCCCACAATAAGGGGCTGCCACCTGTTTTGCAGCTTTCATTCCACTATTCTCAACCACATTTTTTTACTGCACTTTTGCCATTTAAGAAACTAAATTAATCATATTTATTTATAAAAAGCTTATTTAACTTTTCTTTACAAATATTTTTTTCTTCGTTTTCATTTTATAAGTATTTTTAAGTGGTTTTTTTGTTCCACAACAAGTACGGCAGCATTGACGATAACTTTTGGCAATAGATTTATCGGCCCCTTAGCAAAACGAAATTTGTTGTTGCCGACGGCAAATATTTTATGTATGAAATCAAGGTGGGGTCAGAAAATAATTATTTAAAAAATAAATACGAATTAGATTGACCTACTGATGATGTGAAATGAACATCAATAGACCAAGAAGTCAACTATTTTTTTCCTTTTGCAATTAAGAACCGATTTAATGTAGAAAAAGGCATTTACTTTTCATTTCGACAAAAAAAACTTGCCCGTTTTTGAAAACGAAAAAGTCTTGTGAAAGTGAAAACGGGAGCACCAATTTTCGTTTTTGAAAACGAAAACGAGAGAATCTTGTGAAAGTGAAATCCGGAGCCTGCCTGTATATATTGTAAATGCGATTTATGGATAATGGCTAATAACGAAATAAAATAAATAATTTTACAAATTTAATGACACATTCTTGAACTACTTTTGAATTATATTGGAAGAAATTTTTACTGAAAAATATTAATAAATAAGCTTGTGACGGTGAATCTCCAGAAACGCCTTGAAAATACTATAAGTGGTTTAGCGGTGAACATTATAACTCGATTCGCCTGAGACGCGTTCGGGTGGTGTTGGAAGTTAAAGACTGGGCATGGGTCTGTAGCTTGGCCTGATATTTATATTTCCTGAATTTATAGCTAAACAATTTCATCGCGTTTAGGTCGAGTTTAGTTATTAATGGTTAAAACCTTCTTGAAGTGACGCATCAACTATGGTTTGTCGATTTTAAAATGTACGTCAAAACTATTGAGAGTTTTCATGGGTCAGAGGTCAATGATGTCATAATTTTGTTTTATTAATATTTTGTATAGATCTTTCGAGCTTCCCTACAATAGGATAATTTAATTTTATATCGATTTCTTAATCTTTCCTATGGCGGCTATATAATATAGTCATCAGATTTTCATAAAATTAAATTAATTTGAAAACTAGAAAGGTAGCTAGCTTCGGCGAGCCGCAGCTTATATACCCTTGCAGCCATCAAACATATGTCCAACAAAATAGAAGAAGACGATGACGATTTTTCTATATTTTCTATAAATTTAAAAATTATTCACTATCACTATCTAGCACTATCTAATTTCGAATTAAATTTTATCAAAATCGGATAACTATTTCGTATAGCTGCAATATGAGAGATTGAAAAAAATATATATAGAAATTAATGGAAATAAATATATAACGTTGTTGGTTTTTCAAGTTTTTTATAACCCTTGAATTGAAAAAAACTTTCATAAAAATCGGACAACTATATCATAAAGCTGCCATACGAACAATAGTTCAACATATGTACAATTTATGGGAAAATCGTCATAGCTTCGATGTTGTCTATCGGTATAATCGATTTGGGGTAATCGACTTGAATTGTAGTTAAACAGTTAGAAAAATAACTTACCCTCATTGCTAGCGTAATCCATCGGTAAGGGCAAATGAGTCGTCGACTTTTTATCTAGTTCGTCCTGATGTTTTGATCTCATAAAATAGACTGTGCCTATTATAAATAATACTAGGAACAGGACGCCCGTCACAATGGCACCAGCAATAAATCGTATTTGCACCGAATCATCGTAAGCTGTTATTTAAGACATTATTAACATTAGTATTGACACTTAAAATCAACGTATAGAATAGTTCAATTTACCTGTGCCTTCGGATTGAAGAGTTTGGGCATAAATCATATTACTGTAAGAACCAAACCCATTTATGGTTTTGCAGCGGACTTGGAATCCATACTCTGTGTTTTCCAACAGGCCATCTATATGTGCTTTGGTTTCTTTTGTATTTAAAGCTGTCTTGTTTATGGCATCTAATTCCACCTTGGGAAACCAACGCACTTCATAAAACTCAAGTGGAGAATCACTTTGGACAGGCTTGTCCCATTCTAGATCGGCATCCCTGCTAGTTATGGCCAATATACGTAAGTTAAAAACTGCCGAGAACAAAACTGACTCAGTTGTAAAAACTATGTCGGCGTGGCTAGTCTTTATTTCATTCAAATCCAATGGAGTGTTTGAAAGCGACGTATTAGGATAGGTAATATCATCAAATGCCATTAAAGACGATTCGTTGGAGTGCCGTTTTGAATCCACAAGATACGTGACGCTATTGGTTGCGTGTATCTGCACAGTGTACGTGGTGACTGGTTCAAGGTTTGTTAAAGTTATTTTGGTTTCGTTGAATGTGTCAGTCGAGGGATTGTACATTACATTTGAACTGCACATATTGCATCGGATCTTATATACAACATCTCTATGATACTTTGGATGTGTTTCATTCTTCGTTGGGGCACTCCAAGATATTATGGCACTTGTTTGGTCAACAAACAACAACGTAACATTTATAGGTGCTCCTGGCGGACTATAGCATGGCATATGTCGGCCATCATTTGGATGTCTGTAGTATCCTGGCGTACACTTGCAAAATGGTGATCCTGTTTTCGTAGAATTTGAATTGGGCGGACAAGGCGTACATTTTGATACTTCTTGAGACTTGAATGTTCCAAGAGGACATTCTGAAAAAAAAAAAAGAAAAACAATGATGAACAACTGGTCAAGACGGTCTGTAACATTGAATTACATTAGAATCCGCTTATAGCGTCTTTCAAGGGACCGACGAGTTTTCGTCGTTATACCCCGAAGACGCACTAAGCAAAAGGATATAAGTGTATAAGTCTGTCTGGGGACCAATCAAGCCATCGAGTTTTCGTCGCAATACCCAGACGGACACTATAAGCGGAGTCGTTAAAACAGGATTCTACTGTATTTGGAAAATTTATATTTGGAAAAGTTAATAGTAGTTGTTTGAGTTTTTACCCTTCAAGAAAAAGCAAATTAACAATATACAGACCTAACAATATGCAGGTCGTTTAAAACTACTGTTAAGCCAACCTAAGTGAATAGCATCACCAACCAACAGGTCACTGTTAACAGTGACAACTCATACTACCCTGCAGGTCTGGCTGTCATTTGGTGACTCGCGGCATTTAAGCAATCGTGTGTGTAGGAAAGAAAAAGGGATATTCCTAAGTTTTCCTCTCTTTCTCACTCTTATAATACAATCGTTGCTTGATGCTAAAGTTCTTCATATATTGGATATAATATATATATAAACTTATATATATAATACATTTAATATATACAATATTATTTAAATTATTGAACCAAGGTAACCATGACATAACATTGATTACAAATATTGATAGAATATAACTCGCGTGTAATTAAAAAAGTCATATATAATATGTAATAATAAAAAATATTTTTTATACCATTTCAAGGAAGTCGGACACAAAACAGACGCTGCCCTACGAATATTCGTCAGAAGCCATTTTAAGTTGTAACCACATATAAAGGGTTAACAAATACTTTCGAATTTCATATTATTTATCAACTTATCTTTTATGTTATAAAATAAGATATTTTAATAAAATTAAACAAGAAATAAATATATACATATTTAAAAAGTTTACGAGTTGGCTATAAATTTAAATTTGGACTAACGTCTAGATTAATACTGACCTGTGCAAGTTTTATTTAAATCATTTGGTTCATAGCCGGCCTTGCAACGACAGCCACCGGTAAGAATGGTCCACTTCCCGTCACCTTTGCATAAGTAGGTTGGGGTCTCATAGGGTTCAGCGTTTTCAACGCAAGTTCCATTCTGTTTCTCGATAATAGTAATTTCTCTTCCAGTTGGCGTTTCATTAAAATGAGCGAAATTCTCAGTAACCGCTGGACAAGTGATATAATAGACTTTTACGGCCAGAACACTGATACAAGCGCCTTGATCTCTAAAGGCAAAGTAAACGCCTTTTTGTTAACGGCTATGCTTTTGACCTCGGTATTTATATCCACATCGGAGTTCTGATTAAAGCGGCCCTCTCCAGCAGCGATGCGAGCAATGAGTCTGTAACTTTCTGTTTGCCACGGAGGGGGCTCTCGGGTGGCAGCGTCGAACTCGTAAAAGAGTAAACTGAAAGTTTCCTTGCAGGACAGCGCATTTCCTGAAAATTGAAAAAGAAATAGTATTAGAATTAAAAAAACTCTTCCTGATTACCTGCGCATTTATGTGGAGAATTTGTGTTAAAAATTTTAAAAGGATCGGTTCAGAAGATTTGGAGTTCTGATGTTCACCGACTTTCAAAATAACGTTTTCGGGAAAATCGATTTAAATTATTTTTATACGTCAAAATACGACCAAATTCGATGGTTTAAAACGTTGTAACTACGTTAGTTTGACTCTTAAATGACTCAAAATTTTTACACAATATTCTCGACATATTGATTTTTTAGAAAAAAAAAAAAAAAATAAATAAATAAAAAATGTTTAAAACCGCATTAGCGCACTGAAACAGGAGCAATAAGTACCTGTCCCACCAAGGGACTGGAAGTTCTCATTTAATTATTTCTTCGTGTTTATTTTTCAAAATATTTTTGAATGTATTCAAACAATCGGTAAGTCTGGAATTGGTAGACTAAAATTAAACTTTGTAATAGTGAATTATTTAATGATCAAACACCAAACACGAGCTCAGACTGAAATGCTATAGTATGTACAGTACACATTGGAATGATTACGCAATATTTTCAGAACTATTGTGTAGCGCATCGTACAGAAGGTTTTACCGAAAAAAAAGGAAAAATAAAAATAATAAGATTTACGACCTACAGTTCTGATACAACAATTGAAATAGGAATCTGTATATAAGAAAATGAAATTCTTATCGGGATGATTGGCTAATTTTTTTTTATTTTGTTCGTGATAGTCTGCAGGAAGGGAATTGGAAGGGATATAATAAGTTAGTTGTTTTTATTATACACTGAAACTTATTTACATTTACATTTTACATTTACACAACTTTTAATGAAGTTTTCAACGAGAGTTGCAGTTAGTGACTAGTTTACAGAGAAACAGACGAAATAGATTTAGATGGTGATGCTGATCTAGAACATGTATTTCTTATAGAATCTGACTGTAATTATAGTACTTTCTGCAAAGGTTTAAAGATTATTGAGTATAGTTACCTGGGAATAAAGAACAGTCGCGTATTGTGAACTGAATTTCAATGTAAAGTCGGTTTGCTGGCCCACGATCGATAAATGGTGACCACAGCCAGTTATTAACGTTGTTATAAGCAACATCGCAAACTACATAGCTTCTCCAATTAATACCTTTCACAAAATCTGTAAATGACTCTTCAACCCACTGAAAGTAGTTGAAAATAATTGAAAATATTAGTAACTTTGTTTTTATTTGTAAGAAACAAGAGTTACTAAAGGTCATCCATCGCTTATATTGTAGGGTTTCATTATACTTGCAGTTAAAAATATATAGTTCAGGATTTCTTAAATCTAAAGCTTGTTGAGAACAAGGTCTGTTATATTTTATCTGGAGATTTTTCTATTCATTTTCCATATTTTCGACTTTTGTTCGTATGGCAGCTATCTCCGATTTTGGTGAATGTTTTTGAGCATTTGTCTGATGTTTTTGATCAGACAAGCATGATTTTTAGAATATAGTTTTCTAATAACACTCGAATTTCGAATTAAATTTCATAAAAATTGGACGACTATATCATGTAGCTTGTTCAGGCCTCTCCCGCTCTCCCTCTCCCGGAGCTTCTCCCCACACCGCATTCTCCCTCTCCCGAAACTTCGAGAGCGGGAGAGGCCTGAACATGGCTGTTATATTAACAATCGTCAAAAATATAAAAAAAAATCGACATAGCTTCGATGTTGTTTAGCCCTTATTTTTTTTGATCGACATATTTGATGACTGCAAGGGTATATAAGCTAAAATCTCCCCGTCTAACGATCTTAATGTTTTGCAAATAACTTAGGAACTTGTTACGTACCCCAGGCGTCTGGGCTTGAGGACCATATGGATACCTGGTCCACTCCAAAGTAGCTTCTCTGGTTGTATCCAACAAAACAACTGCAGAACGTTAACAACTTTTAAGTGATGTGGTTCTCTGGTTAGAAATAAAATTTATGAGAATAACGTACCTTGATCTGCATGCGTCAATTTTAGGTAGATCATTAATACAAGCAATATTATGCCTTTTAATGGCATTTTGGAAACAATTCGATATCTACATTTCGTTTTTATTGGTGCTTGAAGTACGTTTATCCCATATTGAAGTGTGCTTATGATTAGATTTTGTATGGAAGTCAGATTTGTATCCAAGGGTTTTCGTTTTATTAAATGGTTTGCTACACCTCTGTCAACAAAATTGCATTTGGATGCCATTTTCGTTTTTCAGTACTTTTCAGAGGACTTTTATTTAGATTTTACTACTCCAGTTCGAATGGTCGCAAATGTATGCGAAATGTATAATTTTGGTAACATTATACGTTATTGGTGTTTCTGGCGCAGGCTTGAAAGTAGAAAAAATATATTATTTCTCGGTTAAAAACAAATTAAATATTTTAAATTTTAAATTCAAATAGTTTTAAATGCAAGCTTATATGTACATATGTATGTGTCTTCGTTGGTACCGATATACCTGCATTTTCTTCAGCAACACACAAATGTATGTACACTTACGTTATCATATGGATACAAATTGATGGCTTGTAGGATGCTATTCAGCTCAAGGGACGCTTACTTTGATTTAGCTTTAACACTATTGTCATTATAGATTTAGAAGCTAACTAAAGATTAGATTTTAATTATTCAAGAAGTCAAAGTAATTTGAGTTTATAACTTTATTTCAACCCTAATTTACAGAATACATGCTCGGCAGTATACTGTGAGCTCTACGCGAGTTTCCAAATGTATGTGCTAAGTATGGATTTTTATTTGTTAAAAATAACTTTAACGTTTGTTATTAATGTTAACATACAAAGAATGTGTAGTGCACTTCCAAAATATCCCTTTTATCAAGTATTATTAATAAATACTCCACTATTTAGATGCTATCCAGGTGAATATTTTATGTTAGGATACCTACTATCGATATCAAATAATATCGAACCTACGGTCACACTGAAATTAAACGTATATTTATTAGCGTAAAACTTGGAACGCTGCATAAGGGCCATTGTTTCTAGAGCTATAACAAAGTTGCATACCAGCTTTTTTAAATTTCAGAAAATAATTTTTGTTCGAAATTTTTATGGGCTCCCCCCTTACAGTTTTTGCAAAATCGGATCGTCCATTTTTTCGTACCTTTTTTTCGGTAAAACCTGCATAAAATGGCCAAAAACGATTTTATCTTGACGAGGAAGGTGTTTTCTTTCATGTTTCTAGAGATATAACAAAGTTGCATACCAGTTTTTTTAAATTTCAGAAAATAAATTTTCTGATTCTGATTCCGATTCCGATTTTTTCTAAAAAATCGAAATTTTTCCCCCTTACAATTTTTGCAAAATCGGATTTTCCATTTTTTTGCCCCTTTCAAAATTTGCACAAAATGCATCCCAGCACATTCAGCTTCCTTTCTTGTTTTGAAATTTTTTTCTGGACTGAAGGGTATTTAAAAAACTAGAAGTTCTAAAAATCATGGTCGTGGGATACAAAAAAAAAACACGTTATAATCTTTTTTATTACAGTAGAATCCTGTTATAACGACTCCGCTTATAGTGTCCGTCCGGGTATTGCTACGAAAACCCCGACTTATACACTTAAATCCTTCTGCTTAGAGCGTCTTCCGGGTATAACGACGAAAAATCGTCGGTCCCTTGAAAGTCGCTATAAGCGGATTCTACTGTATTTATAAATATATTTTTCGATCTTTCCTATGGCAGCTATATGATAGAGTTATTCCGATTCTGATCATGATGCTGATCAAGATTATATACTTTATGAGGTGTCTCCTTTACTGAGTTTCAAACTTCTGACTGAAATTATAATCCCCTTTGCAAGGGTATAAAAATCATGCCTCTATGATAAAAACAACGGCGTTATAATTTATTTCCTGTTATTTTTATACCCTTGCATAGGGTATTATACTTTCAATCAGAACTTTGCGACGCAGTAAAGGAGACACCGGAGACCCCATATATTTATTTTTCGAATTTTTGATATAAATTTTTTAATCTTTCTCATGGCAGCTACATCATACAGTTTTTGATGAAAAGTAATTCGAAAGTGGTTTAAAAACCCCATTTGGAAGATGTTTGATATGTTGGACTGAAGGGGTTATATACCTTTTTGAGCGAAAAAAATGAGGGAACTTTGGATTTTTTTTCAGGTGTGTAGCAATTATTTTATGATACTGATGTTATTATTTATTGATAGTACATGTTTTTATAGACACAACAAACGTTTGTTCTTAAAATAGTACCTTGTGTATCTAGTGCGGTAAGAACGAGATTACACTCGTGTGAAGTTAGCTATACACGAGTTATACACGAGTGTGGTCTCGTATTTACCGCACGTGGTACACACGGTGCTTTATGTCCGTAAACCCCTAAAAATTTGGCATTTTGAGTGCCTGTAGAGCACTATTTAACAATAAATTTTTTTCCGAGTGAAACGTGGAGTGCGAGGGTAAGGGGGTTTGGAAGGGGGGGGGGTATTTTAACAAAAACCTCTTTCAACTTGTTATTATATATTTTCTTTATTATTCTTTACTAGTTTTAAATGCTATTTTGATGTTATGTTATGTTAAATCTGCGGTTATACACATTGAAACTGGAAAATTTTAGCTTATTCTAGTTTATTTTATTAAAAATCTAGCTTATAAACAAGCTAAATTGGCAACCGTGTAAGGCAGTGCGTTTACTAACACTCCCACAAGAAAACGTGTACATATGTAGCGGCGCGTTTGTGTTGGTGCGCAGCTGTGCACTGAGAGAAAAAAAAGTTTTAAATATTTATTTTTGGTTTTTTTTTATTTATTACGCATTGTACTTCGCATTTAAAGTTTATGCTAAAAAAAACTGCTCTCTAATTCATCACTCATTTTGATCCGCCAAAAAATTGAACATAACACTTACGATGGTCCACCACGAAATAAATCAAAAGCCAACGCAGACAGAAAAATATGTTTCAGTGCATGTGCTCGAGGAAAAAACAAAAACAAAATACATTGCGTTCAGCGAAAAGTGACGACGGATAGAGATGTAATGAAGAAACAAGCAAAATTGTTTTTGTTTCGCATGCAAATCGAAGCCCATATGCACGGTTCTTATTCGCGAACTACCCATAAGCACAGAGCATCTACAAAAAGCACCGCTGCTTTACTCTCTAGCTTTTTTTGTTGCCTTTTCATTCGGGAAGTACCGTATCTGTCAAAAATCTCGCGCAAAACTGCCTGTTAAACCGATTACGCACGGGTTATGCTTTGGTAAAGTTTCTTACGCATGTATCCCTGAAAGACAGCTGAAAACAGCGATCTACCGCACGGAATAGAGGCACGAAAAATGCCAATTTTAGGGGTTGTAGGACATAAAAATATAAATAACTTCCGAAGTTATGGCAATTCTCTCATAACCCTTTTTTTTATATAGCGGCTTGCGGTGACCACGATGGAAGTCCAGCGGGTCAACTGAGATCAATAAACCAAAAATTTTTTATTAGTTTAGTATTATTTCTAGTTCGTCATTGAATTACTTCAAGAATATTTGGTTTTTTTTGCATACAGTAACAATTTTTCCAAAAAGTTGATTTTTCGAGATCTAAAAATTTTATTAAAAAATTCTTATCTGCAAAATCGAAATTGGCGCATAAAAACTGATTCAATGACGAACTCGGCACAATCATTACGAATATTTAAAAAAAAAAATGAAGAAGATCGATCAAATAGTTCTTGTGCAATCGCGGTCACAGCAAAGGCACTTTTGGAAAAAAACGACTTTGAGATAATCGCATTCAAAGTTTTACGTTGCGTTACAAAAAGTGACGAACCGCGCTTCAAAACGCTGTTTTCCTATCGAACTATTATTCGGATCTCTTCAAAAATTTGGGAAAATGTTCTCTAGGGGATATACTTTAGGATTCAGCAAAAAAAATTTTCTTTTTTTTTAAAAAAAAGGTATATAACCCCTTAAGGGGTTATATCCAGTTGCAATTTTGAAAAAATCGAAAATTTTTTTGCCTATTTTGAATGTATATATATTTAAGAATATTGTCTGCAAATTTCAAAGTATTCCCTTAAATAGTTTTCGAGTAATGAGTGTATTTTTAAAGAAGTCTCACACGTAGTTCAACTAGTAGCCAAAACTTTAATGCGTTTTTCTCGAAACTATGTTTTCAAAGTCGGTGAGTAAAATTTCTCCGAGACGGCTTGACCGATTGACTTAAAACTTTCACAGGCTCTTCTTAGATATTTTTTTCAGGTAATGACGCGGGGAATTTTGAAATCAAAATTTTTTAAAATTCAGTATTTGTATATGCTTTACGTAATCCTTTTGGTTTTTTGTATTTCTTATAATTTAGATCAGAGATATCTTCCTCACCGCAAAACACCTTTTTTAAGTGGACCCTCAAGAGATCCTCTACAGGATCGACGGAAACCAATATTTTTTTTTTTTTGAAAATGTTTTCTGAAACTACAAAAAAGTATCTAACTTTTCATATACAACACGTATATATACAATAAAAGGCCTCTCCAGAAATAATTTACAAAAACGCTCATTTTTTCGGCCTCGCAAGTGGATATAACCCCTTAAGTGATAAAAATACACAGTAGATGGCGCTTTTCCTAAGTTTCCCTGCCTACTTTTACACGAACTGCCTTCTCGGGCAGCTTAGCAATGCTGCCTGTTTTTAACTTGCAGGTGATTATAAGGCTGAACATTCCTTCTTGTTTTCTTCGTAGATTTTCAGACAATATGCCGAAGTTAGTTTAAGCTGTGATTTTAATTTGCATCTACCCTAAACTAAATATTAACTACATCAAGCTTTCAAAGCAGGCTGAGCTAGGTAAAGTGAACAACTTTAAACTTTGTTTTGATTGCTAGGTCATTTTAGCAAATTGTTCGTTACAAAAAAACCCGATTTGAAAGAACAAACGCAGCAGGTATTAAAGTTTATTTGCAAGATAAGTTTTTCCCATTGCGCATGCTCGAGCCGAAGGGGTAGGGTTTTTGGTTTTTGGTCTATGGTGCAGTATCTGTTTCTGGCAACCCTTAGCACAATGGTGGTGCGTTGTTGCCGTTCATTTCATTTCAGTTCCGTTCTGTTTGGTTTTGGTTCCATTCAGTTCGAATTGGGTGTAATTCGCGTGAGGCCGAGACTTGATGGAACGCGGCGGTCACATAACAAACTTTAGGAAAAACCACCCACATGTGTGTACATGTGGATACATGTACATGCGTAGAAAATTTTCTACCAGAAGGTTTCTATTGTAAAAGCCAGAGTCGTTGCGACTCAGCCTATAGACTTATGTTAAGTTGATCAAATCAAAAGTTACCGTTATTGTCATACACACTTATCTTGGAAGAAATTTCTAATTATTTATTTGACATTTGGAATTCAAAGTTGGTTTTAAGAAAAAGTGAACAAAATTGTTTTTTTTTAATCCTTTAAGGGATTTGTGCTTGTGCTTTCTTTGAAATTGTTTTTAAAAACAATCATATTAAAGGTGTTACGAAACCACTTTTTTAAAGATGTAGCTTTGGGGCTATTTTAACTTTAGGTAAATACAATGGTTCGATCAGGAGTTATATTTAAGCCAATTGTGAATATGTAAAAAAAGGAAGATATAAGAAAAATGTCAGCAACCCCTACACTGCCTCATGAATGTGTGTGTGCGCACAAAAATATACTTTTGTATCTATGTGTGGTTGTGTATTTATAAAGCAACCCTTAAGGTCTGCGGCGATGGCAACGACAAAAATATTCCGTGGCAGTAATAACAAAATTAATTAATTAAATAGCCGATTTCAGGTGCCAAAAAAAATTAAAAAAAACGATGTAATATTTTTTTTTAGGTAAAAAAATGTAAATGTAAATATAAAATGTAAAAAATGTGCCAAAAAAAAATTGAAAAAAGATGTTATATTTTTTTTTAGGTAAAAACATGTAAATGTAATTAAGGACCAGCCTTACATAGGTAATTTTTTTGGTTAATAAGCCATTAGTAAAACAGGACACTTATTTGAGTTTTTTAAACGACTTTTATAAATATATAATTGATCGTCTTTTATAAATTGAAAATTTGTTTACCTCTCACATTGCAGATGCACTTGAATGATAACATCTCGAAAAAGGAATGGAGTCAATCAATGAAATAATTGACCATCAAACATTCAGCGAGGAGCTTGTTGAAGATGCCACTGAGTTCATTAATGTTGAGCGCCGAAACCTCGGTCAGATTCACCACCAGGAAACCAGAGAAACTGACACCGGTGACGACCTGGCATTGTCCATGCAAACCATGATCACCTGCCCCAGGAGGGACGGAACAAGTGGAGCCAAAAAGACTCGCCCTGGATCAGCATCAGGATCAGGATCAGCATCAGGTTCGGCACCCGATTCTGTGGTCATGGTCATCGACGCAATGAGTCAGAATGTCAGGCAGTCATCATATCAAAATGTGCCCCAGCAGCTTCAGTTGCAGTCAAAGGAAATGCCTCTGCCTTTCGGACTTCTCCAGCAGGATCGCCAGCGAATGGGCAATGGCAGTCCAGTGCATTTTGTGGAGTCCGGAATGAGTTTGGAAGGTCTGGCAGTAGATTCAATGTCGCAAGAGATGGCCATAAAGCAAGAGCTTCTTATTGTGCAAACCAAGGCTCTGGATCAATCGGACAAGCACATTCGAACGCATGCGGATGTGCCGAGCGTAAATGCAAGTCTTAGCGTGGACGTGGACGAACTGGATGAAATCTCCTCTGACTGCGTCGGTTGCCACGATGAAGGCATTACATTGAACCAACACCACCAGCAGGTCTTGGAGCAGCAGCAGCAACAGTATGGCCTAACGATCCATCATACCCATCACCAGACTAATTCTCAGGCCCATCATGGCTTGAACCATAGATCAGCCCAGCTGGAAGTGGGGCTGGGCAGGGTGCATGGAGAAGTGCTGTCGGTCATTGTCCATTCGCAGGACAGCGACAAGGATGTGGATGGCGATGAAGATGCGGATGGGGATGCGGAGGGGGATGCTGAGGATGAAGATGACGATGATCGAGACTCGCGCAGTCGTGGTCAGCTGCTTAGCCACAACTCCTATCAGACGCTGACTTCGGTAAATGATCGACTATCGCCGCCTGGATTTAGTCAAACTTCGTATGCCACTTTGACCCCCATCCAGCCCCTTCCACCAATATCAACAATGTCCGAAAAGTTCGCATACTCCGGTCACATTTCCGCAGGAGACAGCGGTGAAACGGATGTCAATGGCAGAGGAGGGGGTGTGGTTGAGGGTGCAGAGGTAACTAACCAATCTGCCGACCCTGCAGGAACAGGTTCCAACTCTGATAGCAACGCCACTTCCTCTGGGTGCAGTAATAACGATTGCAGTTCCTTTTCTGCTCTCACCGTGCCTATGGGCAGTGGGCACTTGGGTCTCGGCGTGTTGGGCGGCGTCCACTCACCCTATTCGACGTATGAAAAGCTGGCTTCGATGATCTCCCCTCCGCCCAATAACTACCTAGTCTCATGCGATGTCCATGCCTCAGTGTCGGGACGCGGTTCAAGCTCATCCCAAATACAACTAAGCCATACCGATCATAAAAAGGATTTAGCGACAGCTCACGCACACGCCCATGGACATATCGAAGTCAACGGAGCGAAGTTTACCTACACGGGCCACATTTCGGGAGGAGATAGCGTCGATACTGATGTCAACGGTGAGAAGTTCACGTACTCCGACCACATTTCTGGAGGAGATAGCGGCGACGCAGATGTCAATGGAGAGAAGTTTAGCTATTCTGATCACATCTCTGGCGGTGACAGCGGCCCTGATGTTAACGATGGAACGTATGTACATAGAGTACTAGAGTTTAAGGCTTAAATGAAAACAAGTTTTTGCTGGACAACAGGGTTTTTTGTTGCGTAACATAAATTTTTATATGGTTTACATATATGGCTTTTTAACCAAATGATTTTTTGGTTTTTTTTTTATCCTTAAATTGGCGCACCATTAAAATTTCAAATGTTCTTTTGCTATAATAAATTAATAAATTTTAATTTAATAAATTTATTAAAATATTTTAAAATTACTGAAACTTTTAGAAAAACGGCACCACAAAAACACTAATAAAAACAATCATAATTTTAAATAACGTTTTATTTTGAAGCTAATTATATAAGTTTTCTTACAAGAAGGGAAGGTAGCTTGGTTTATTCCGGCGCCTATTTATTTTTTCAAATAAATAACTAATTTTGTTAGAGTTGTTGATTTATATGTATATACAGCAATCGTAAAAAAAAAACAAGAAAGGAAGGAGTAAACTGGTGTAACACGTTAAAGATCCAAAAGTAGGGAGCTTTCGTTTAGAGTGGAACGAAATATTAAGTTTGACTTAGGTATGGCGTCTAAATATTGCTTACTTGAATGAGACACTGTGGAGTACGTTGTTTTTAAAGAATTGGGCGAACAGATCGGCTATTGCCTGATCAGTATTCAGTATTTGTGTTAAGAAAATTATAAAACTGTTTAGGATCCCGTAAAAACTGGGACCTACAACGGACTAAATAATTTTTGGATCACTGAGCGTTAAGCACGGTAAAGTTTGACTAAACAGATTTTTGTTTGATTAATAACTCCAGAAGGAGATTTTGAGAGGGCATAAGTTCCTGCATCGTTTGCTGCAGTGCCACCATTGTGTTGGTTATAGTTACCAGCATTTCTTCTACGCCATTAGGCAATTGTGTGTTTGCGGTCGTTTCTGGAATATGGTTCAATGTTTATTGCCCCACTGTATCAGGAGTGGTTTGCTGACCTGCCAGCTTAGATGCTGGGGTCCTGTTTTTATGGAGAATTGTTTCGGGTTACAGGATTTCGAGCTGCAATTGATATAAGCATATTGTTGCATATTTGTTAGAAAATATTTGTAACAAGCTTTACATTAATTATGGTGTCTAAGCAATAACGCATGTCCTACACTGTGCCTTACAGCCTGATCTGCCCCCTATATTCAACTTGTTGAAATGCAAAATTGTTAAGTGATAACATTTCTAACATTGCAAAATTTATTTTAAGGAATTGGCTCCAAATGCACCCTGAACGGGAGGTCCGACTGCATATGCCGGCTGAACTGGAGGCGCGGTTTCACAACGCAACTGATCGGAGGCCGCGTCTCAACATGCCGCCTGAAAGGAGTCACACAAATAGACACCTTACCCCAACCGCTGAGCCCATCTGCCAACCTGATTGGAAGCCGGACAACTGGAAGCATGGCAACGGAACTATTGTCAGTTTGTCCGCCGATATGCCCGTGGTAGTGTCCCTCACGCCAACGCCGCCCCCTTTGACAGATGATTCGGTGCCCGGAGTGAAATTAACTGGGCGAGTGTCTCCGAGCCAAAGAGCACAATACTTTCTCGAAAAGGGGCATGAAACCAGCAGCGTTAACGCCGAACAGTGTAGCCCAACCATCCATGGAGCCCCGCACTCAGTCTGTGCCATCCATCAGCAGCAATCCCAATCGGTCCTTCTAAACGGATTTGAAAGTGTTGGCCAGCAACCCAAAATTTCAGCATCTACCACGCCGAAGGCCTCGGCCTCAACTGGAGGAAACGTCAGCGACATGGAAGAGATCAACACTAAGGACTTGGCGCAGCGCATCTCGGCCGAGCTTAAGCGGTATAGTATTCCTCAGGCGATTTTTGCTCAACGCGTCCTTTGTCGGTCGCAGGGCACCCTGTCCGATCTGTTGCGTAACCCAAAGCCGTGGTCCAAGCTCAAGTCCGGCCGCGAGACGTTCCGCAGGATGTACAAGTGGCTCCAGGAGCCCGAGTTCCAACGCATGTCGGCTCTACGAATGGCCGCTGCCCAAATCCCCCAGCGTGCGCCCTTGGGGGCTGGCGTGTCACTTGGCTCTGCAGTGGGATCTAGTAGTTCCCCAACGACAATGCCGGCAGATCTTGATTCACATGTTGGGCAAACCATAGGTGAGTGCAATTAAAGCTTAGGTCGACAGAAAACATCCAATTATTGTGTGCGTTGCTCGCAAAGTAAGATCAAACCAGGCTGGTAAGTTTCGATTTCAGAAACTCGAACAAAATTTTATATTATATAAACTGAAAAACTACATACGAGGATATCGACAAAGGGGTACACCATAGTCAAGTGCATCGATAACTTTAAAATCTCGACGATAACTTTAAAATCCCGATGACTATTCAAACAGAAGTGCTGAAGGGCCCTATAGGTTGGTGGTTGTAATATATTTCGTAAAGTTAAAGTCTTAAAATGGTTTATAAATTCGATTTGGCTTGTGTTTACCCAAGCTTACTTTGGGATAGTCTGAAGGGCAGGTCCCTCTCACAGACTGCATTATATCTTCGATCAAAATAAGACCTTTTTAAACGCCTTTTCTATTGCCATGAGATCGAAATTTATTTCAAAACATGTGTGGCGCTGGCTCTTTGAAAATTTACTAGCAACAAAGAAAATAAATCATGGAAATCAATTAGCGACTTCCTGCTTATTCTAATAAATACAATTCCTTACAGGCCATTTGATATGTGGCATACGTAATATAATTAATTTGGGGTCATAAAAACCTGTAATTTTTTACTTTGGTTGATTCTTTTAATTGTTAAGTGGTATCAATTGCGTCTTGGGGACGTGTCTGCCTTTCTGCGCTTATTAAAAATGCTTAGAATTCCCTTTAAGTCATAAAACTCTTTCTTGCATTTTTGGCAAATGCGACTTCACTTTAAAACAAAATGAAAATATTTGTTAAAACAAAAATGAAAATCTGTTTTTTACGCAGTTTCTGAGAAATAAATTTTTGTTTTTGTTTTTGAGAAATAAATATTTCCTTATTTTCTTTAAAAATACAAGAAAGGAAGTGGTCAAAAGTACGCAAATTATCTCCGAATTCAATTATTTAAAATGGATTTTAAAGTTCAACGTATTTACTTTAATAAATTCTCTTACTGAATTTAATTTGAATTATTTATTATTTGTTATTGTTTAATTTTGATTAATACTAATTTTCTGTGCATTGTGATCGTCATTTTGTCTGTTTAAGTAGAGATTTAGATATGTTGCCCCCCGATCCCCCCTTTATAAGTGTTATCAGGGTATTTGTGAATGTTTTAAGGTAATACAAATGTATAATATTATATAATGTATATATTATATAATTGTATATAATAATTAAAAATCTCAAGCTCTCTTACCGTTTTCAAGGTCAAGTTTTCGACGCAGACTGTTGTTCTTCGTTGGTTTTTATTTTATATTACTTTTATATTACTTTAAATTTATGTTAGTCATCATTTTTTGTTATCTTTTGTTAATCTTTTAACCAAAATTAAGTGTTTAATAAATATAATTTTTGTCAGTAACGCTTTAAAAAAAAAGTGTAGTGTGCATTTGGGAGTCAAATTTTGAAGATTTTATGGTAAAGACGATGGTAGGGGGGATATATTTGGCGTTAATGGTGCTGATATTTAAAATATAATATTCATACGCTATTATATACCTACAAAAAAAAATTTCAAGTCGATATTCCTACTGGAAGTATTTTTGGTCGCCTTCTCCAAACAAGACCGACCACTGTGCATCGAAACTATGACGATTTTTCTATTAATTTTCCATATTTTCGACTAATGTATTTTGTTCGACATATTTGATGAATGTAAGGGTATATAACTAAGTATATTTTTCTTTCTGTGTGAAAAGGGTAAGAGCAAGACAAAACCAATCTCTGATTTGAGGCTATACCGTCTTAAGAAATCAAAACGAACTTTCAGAAAATGTAGTTCCCTCAGTTATGCTCTAAAACATGAAGAACACATTTTTAAATGATTTTGAAATAATTTATAACAAAAAAATTGTGATTGAAAATTCGATCTTAATTTGCATTTATTTTTAGTGCAGTAGATGTAGGTATATATACAACCAGGGACACCTAGTTGATAGAGGTATATAATATTGGTTTTATTTATTGAACAGGATTGCTTGCTTAGTCAAGCCTTGAAAAGAAAATTCTTATTTAAATTTTAATTTTTGCTTATTAACCAGTTTAAACCATTCAAACATTTATCTTTTCCAACTTTGTTCTGGAATGACGCTTATCTTCAAACCCGTATTGGCACAACCTCAGCTCCAAGTGATGAATCTATCTCCACATCTCCATCTGCACCTGTGACTGCCCTCAACAGCGTGGTTAATTGTCGACGAAAGGAAGAGCCCCACATAGAGCAAATGCCTCAGCCAAAGAAGCCCAGATTGGTTTTCACTGATCTTCAGCGACGAACGTTACAAGCAATTTTCAAAGTATGTATAAATAATGTAGCAAAACTAAATAATGTTGGCAAAACTAGAAGGGGAAGATAAATACACTTTACCTCTGACATTATAAGGATCAAGCTAACAAACCAATAGGAAAAGAATCTTGCCACGACATTTATATTTGTGATGACTGTAAGGCCAGCTAGCTTTCTATTTTGTTCTAAATATTTCAAAAGTTGTTCAGCGATTATAATTTTTTAATAAAATAAAAAGAAAGTGATTTTTAAATCTTAATATTTGTAACTTTTCAGGAGACCAAGAGACCCTCGAAGGAAATGCAAGTGACGATCGCGAGACAGTTGGGACTAGAGCCAACTACCGTGGGTAACTTCTTTATGAACGCGCGAAGGAGGTCGATGGATAAGTGGCGGGACGATGAGTCCAAAAGTTCTTTGCATCTAATGCACAATCGCCAACAGCAACAGCAACACGACGAGCAGGACGAAGACGATAGCCAAAGTCGTACACAAAATCAGAGTCACAATCACAATCAGACTTCGAGCACAAGTTTAAACCACGAAAGCTACTCGAGTCTTCATACCACAGCCATGTCGCCCCTCGGAGCCTTTGATGAGGATACAGATATGGACCTAGAGTTGGACAGCCACGACTTCGAACTGGTGGACCCCGATGAACATGGGGATAACAATGGCCCAAACGGCGATATGTTGTGACAGCATAGCCAAAGCAGACTTCAAATGTGTAATAAGCACGAGCTATATAAATCTGAGTCATTGACAAAATTTGATAGGAACCGCCTTCTTGATAGCACCCAGTCCCGTACGCACACACCTTCGATGAGAGCAATGAAAGTGAATATCCGTCGTATATTCAAGAAAAGATATTCAGATTATAATGGTAGCTACAGCGACGAGGCTGGATATGACAATGAGAAGACTTCGGAGTATTTTCTTACGAATGAAGGACTATCGGATGACAGGATTGATCTAAACCAGGGGCTTCGAAAAGTCGTACACGATCGAGGGTCCAATATTTTTATTGATGACGTGGGCTTCAGTTGCTTGGATGACCTAAAAGTAATGATAGTCTGCTGAGCACCGAAGAACAAAGTTACTGCGTCCATTTTAATAATTGCCTGCTCACTGATTTTAGAATGGTTCGAAACATCAGCAATTGATTGACCACATTCAATGTTATAAAAAGGTTTTTTTTTTTTTTTTTTTTGTTTCACCTAAACCTATACCTTTTTTTTTTAAATTTATAATCACAGTAAACACGAAATAAAAACTAGAAACATTAAAGCAAAAAAACAAGTATAAAAGCGTTGGGAAAATAACCCAGGAACAACAAGATTAGATTCATCCATAGATACCAAAAATGAAGGGCATTAGTTGTACCCTTAGTAGTTGTGCTTATTACGATTTGTTAAAAACAGATATTATGAATTTTCCTATCGATTTTCTAATATTTTATATGGCAGCTAACCAACCTTTAAAAAATTATAAACCTTGTATCGAACTAGATTGCTTCATCCGATTGCGTGTACGTTAGAAAACAATGAGCTTTGACTATTATCGAATTAGTTTTCATATATTTTTCCGAATGTTCCCATATAATCCTATATGATGATTGCGTACAAACAGACAGACTGACATGGCGGGAGGGTGATGCCCATCCATACTGCGGTCGCAGTTATTCTATCCCCTGCAAGGGTGTAATAACCTGCTTGGTTAGTGACAACCTGACCAATACTTCTGTCAGAACTATACATACTAGTTTAAAAATATTGATTAAAAATGTGGATTGTAGACCCTTTTTACCTGTTTGAATTATTATAAATTATTTTTCAACTTTACAGATAGTCAAATTCTAAAGCAGAAAGATTCGTAAGAATTCTTTTTTTTTTCTTTTTTTCTTCCCCTCACCATGCAAATCTTTTCAAAATAATAATAAAAAATTAACATTTTTATTTAAAATTTAAGTTAAACATTTATAAAAGGTAGTGAACAACAATAAAAAAATATTGTAGACCAACATTTTTGAATTTTTTAAAAAATAAACACAATTTTTTTAAAATAAGTTTTTGGAAAAAGCAACATATAACTACAATTATTTTCCGAATTAAACTTTGTTAATACTTGTTTTTTGCTTTTTGTACTTATTCTATATATTTTCGGATTTGTCTAAAAACAAATTAGGCCAATCGGTAAATGTAAGGAAATGTATTGAGTCACGATTTTTTGAGAGCCTTCAATTTTGTATAATGACAATAGTCATTGGTAATAATGTAATTTATGATGGCAGAACGGCTATTGGCCTTAGATAAATAGACAGGAGGTAATTGGTAAAGTAAAAGTGTGTATGATTGTAGATATATTAGATTGGATTAAATTAATGAAATGTAAATGGTAAGACCCAAGAAAAAAATAATAACTGTATCTAGTCAAATTTTTTAAAGCATAACAAATTAATTTACACAGTGCATGATAACATATATATCAAAAAAAGAATTATATAATTCGCTAATTAATTCTAAAATACTCATACACACTTAAAAAGATTTAAATGTACCTTCATATTTCAATAAAAACAATAGAATAAAATATTGGTTTTAACGGGAATATGTCAAAGCGAACCGGATTAAAATTGTGAATAGGATATACTTTATATGTCGGGTTACTATAATATAAAACTGTAAATATGCTAAATTAAATAATAATAATAATAAAAAAACCAGTTAAGTTTGATTCCATAACAAATAGCTTACTTCATGGAAGAAACTGCAATAAATGAATATGATTATGATTAATTTTTAAACAATACCAAATGCTTAAACAATACTCAAATGCCATCAAAGTGGGCAGTATGTTAATATCTTTAGGATATAATATGCAATATGCAATAAGAATGCGCCTCTCTGTGTATGCTAGTCAATTTAGTTAAAACAAAATTTAGCAACATACTGCGAACGAGAGGTAGACATATTTAAGCACATTTCTAACTTAAGTATTTATGTAAAAACCAAGCAATGCAATAATAAATTAAAAGCAAACTTCATTTTGTAATAACTTTGTCTGCGTAAGTGGTGCAAAAGAACAAAAAAAGACTTTTAGTGTTGAATAAGCTTAAAATTAGGCAGCTAAAATGTGAAAAAGGAAGTAGGTTCGCAAAGAAAAATCTTTTAGGTGGTGGTTTTTGGTCATATCAACTATTTTTTTTTAGATGGTATATTTAAACCATTATCGAATTTCGTATTAAATATTATCAAAATAGGATAACTATATCATATAGGAAAAGATCAATAATAGGAAAGATCGAAACATCTATACTAATACTAGTAAACCCAGCGAACTCCGTTCCGCCACCAGATGGCGATAGTTTTAGGTAAAACTTCGTTTGGTGTTTAAAAGATAAAGAAAATTTTTTTTTGTTTTATATATGAAAAGGAAAAATTTTATTTCGATACCATTAAAACTTTGGCCATTTCCGAGTGTTTTGCAATATTACACGTTGGTTCCTCAATAAATTGAAGATTTAACGGTAATTTTAATGCTGAATGAGCCGTTTGGCATCCTTCTAACAATATGGCTGCTATTCCCAAAGAAGCAACTGCAACAGCTATGTTGGATCTCGCCCGAACAGTTGCTAAAGCTAATGACATGAGGAATGTCTTGTCAGTACCACCAGGGGCATCTAGGAAATATAAACCACCATTTTCTTCATCGATTGCCTTCATTAAAGTATTATAAACTTTCTTCTGTTGGGAATTCAACAGGGGTACATTCGCTTGAACTAATAAATTTAATTCCTGGTGATCATATTCACGTTCCCGTTCTAATTCTCGATTAAATGCCTCATTCATTTCACGATTTGGCGCTGGCATTCTAACCTGATTAATATATTACCGCACCTGAGGTAACACATATATTATCTTCGATCAAGAGTAAAACCCGATAATGTATCTCCTCATTCATCAAATTGTTCACAATCAGGATGGCGACTTCGTCTATTGTTGGAGCATTAAATGTCCTTTCGTGTGTTCCAGATGGTCGTTTATCTGCTTTTATGACAACTTTATAGTCATCATTTGGCATGCGCTCTAAAGCACTCTTAAACAACCTGACCATCGCATGATGTTCATGAAGCAGACACTGCATGTCTTGAAGAATTGCTCGCTTCATCCCTTCATTGATCGCTAGACGTCGATCAAGTTGTTCTTCCATGTTGCCCATGAAATATATTTGTAAAAATTTTTTTTGTGTATCTTCGAAAGGTAGTAATGATCCAATTCGATGGTGAATCTGCCCTTGTATCTAAGATAAAGTAAGTTATTCTTTAACTATATTCTATGTAATACAAACAAAAAAAAAACCTTAAATGTCGGATTAAATCCTCGTTCTTCGATAATATCTGCCCCAAATGACGTCATTTGGAAACAACCATTGTATTTTCGGGTATTTGCAAGAAAGTGGCGTGATTCTTGTGTTTCACCACAAAGCAACGAATACAATGGCTCAGGTGGTGGAGTCAACAATGGCAATTTAACTTTACCATTAAAGCAGCATAATCCAGGCGTTTCTCCGGAAAACTTCAGTGCACCGCAATACTCGCAAACAACGTCCATTTGCCCAATGCAAACGCTAGGATGCAAGCTGTAATCAGTGATGCAATCGTATTGAAACGCTGCTCGATTCAAATCAGCACTTGATAAATTTCTTCTGCGTCGCAAATGATCTATTTCTTGACCTCTGTTGTAAGCTCGACGATTCTGCATTGTCAACCGAGCCGTATTACGGATTGCCTCTCTTTGCTCTGCTGATTGAGAAGCACGAAGTCGACCCATACTAACGCGGTTCTGTTCGCGTTCAATGTTTTGTTCTTCTTCAGACCTTCCATTTGCAGTATTTCGTAGTCTTCTTGCATTACGGCTTTGTCGGGAAAGATTCGATCGTCTTGGTCGCGGCATTATTAATTAAACTTCCCTTCACTTCAATTCACAAAAAGCACGAAAAACTTCACTTCACTTCAATTCACCAAAATCACAAATAACTTCAATTCACTTCAAAAAAATTGAGTTAAAATGCTATGGTAGTGTGCTTGTCAGTGTGATGAGGTAATAACTCAGTTTATATGCGATTTTTGGTATGTCGAACGGAATAAAAAGTACCCTAAGTCCTATTCCGGGCTCTAAGCTACCTTCCAACCAATTTTCAGCCAAATCTGTTCAGCCGTTCTAAAGTTATAAGTGGTGTAACTAACACAACTTGCTTTTATATGTATAGATTATAAAGAGGTAAAATTTGTTTGTTTGTTTGTTTGTTTGTTTGTTTGCAGCGAATAGGCTCCGGAACTACTGGTCCGATTTAAAAAATTCTTTCACCGAAAGAAAGCTATATTATCGTGGAGTTAAATAGGCTATAATTTATTTTGAAAAAAATTAGGGATCCGTAAGAAAATTGCAATATTGTCGCATATCAAGTGAGTTGCTTCGTCATCACACTGACAAACACGCTACCATAGCATTTTAACTCAATTTTTGTGGTTTTCATTTATCATTTCCAAGTGAAATAAGTTTTTTCATATATTTGAAAAATGTTGCAACATTGACTTTTGTGTTGTTGAATTGTGTTGACCAGCGAAGCGGACACAGGACCTCTAGTACTTTATAAATACTTAATACATTTATGTAAGGCAAGTATCTTAGCACGCTATGCATGTATTAAAAGTTTAAGGCCCTTTAATTGTGGTAATATGTAATTTCTGTTGAGTACCACTAATACTTAAACAGCAGGAAACGGAAACAGAGATCATGCAGTTATCGCATTGAGAGTGCGAGAGAGCACAGCAAGAGCAAGAGAGAAGACAGCCACTGCTCTCCCACAATTTGAACCACGTCAGTTATTAATGAGCGCAATGAGCGAGTGCCACACTCTAAGCTTCTCTTTCGCTCGCGCTCTCCCACAATTATACACCGCTTACGCTCAAACCTACTCATTTGCGGTCGCTTACGCTCAGAGCCTCTCATTCTCGCTGCGCTAGCGCATGGTATAATAAGTATAATTCTACCATGCGCTAGCGAGTGAACGGCTGCGTCAGTCGATCGCGCTGCCATACGATTCAGTTAGTCATTTGATCTCGAGTCGGACGGTTCGCGCGCGGAAGATTTTTTGGGAAAATGTCGCGAAGTTCGGAAAATCGATGTATATGATCGGGAGTATACCGAAAAGTGATTAAAACACCAAGCAACCACTGAAGAATGGAAAAGTAAGCTGCTATTAAAGATTAACTGCAAACCACATCGTGAATTACGCCTGATGTCCGCAAGTGTGCGTGTGTGTGTAACAATGTTGAACAAGGTGGAAGGCCAACTTTTTAAATCCCAAATAATCTGAAGGAAGTACGCCGCTTGGATTACAGGGTAAATAGAGGAAATTATGTCCAGGATATGCGGGGTAAGTGAAAACGATATATAATAACTCAATCCTACTTAATGAGTAAAAGAAATATTGTAGAATATAAGAAGTTTCCTCAGGTTAAGAGACAAATCAGAAGGGCTTGACTAAATCCCATTATAATTTACTAATCTTATAAATGAAATTTCGTGTCACTGATTTCGTTCCCATACTCCTCCGAAACGGCTATACGGATTCCCATGAAATTTTGTGAGCGTATTGAGTAGGTCTGAGAATCGGCCAAAATCTTTACTTCGGATTCACTTTCATTTACTTAGAGAAGTACAACTAATATTTTTCCTTTTCATATTAAAAATTACATTCTTTCACTCCACCCGGGAGCATAGAGCCTCTACAATTTCTTGTAGAGGATTCATTTATCTTTGATTTTTTTCGATCGTACTGGTGATAAGCCAGTAGCGACTTATCCTAGCGGTGGGGTTGCCACCTGGCGCCATCTAGGAGTGACGAAAGTTCTATTGTTGGGTCCATAGTAACGTGGACGAGGGGGTGGGAGGGGACGGGTCCGGGGAGCCGAGATTTGTTACTAAAAGTTTTTTGGGTTGGCCAGTACCATTACCTTACCTTAACTTCAGGTGCCCAAATATTTTATGCCCCTTTTTAATTTAATTTTAATAATTCATTTTAAAAATCGTTCAAAATAAAGTTTTAATTATTTATTTATTTTTAGAACGTTCAGCTTTAAAATAATGTGTTAATAACACGTGGTAACGATTTCTTTAAATTTATACATAGTTGGTATATTGGTGTATTATATATATACATAATATATAATATAATATATTATATTAAGAACAAGACTAATTGATATTTTAACTTCAACAACACACAAGACGTCAACGAACATTAGCTTGAGCAAGGTACTTCAGTAAAGAAATATGTAGGTATTTAAGCGTAAGACATATTTAAAATAGATCCTACCACCCTGGCTCACAATAATCTTAGATTATAGTAACTAAAATAATTGTTAACTTTTTGTGCATTTCAAATGCCATATTCTATAATACGATAACAGTGTCTATCTATAATAATGAGCTCTAAAATCACCATCCTGATATTGAACTTTAGCTTTGAATCAATCCCAAGTTTTAGAGGGGAAAATTGTCTTTTTAACTTTAAACAGAAGATGTCGCATTTTGAGCACTGTCGATTGTCAAGCTAGATGCACGCAAGCTAAGTGAAGCCAAAGATAGGTTACTATGATAAATGCCTTTGGGGGACAACAAAGTGGTACTCTCGGTTCCCTGATTCCCTGGTTTGCCACCGTGACAAAACACATTCGATGGTAGGAGAACGTCAGAGTTTATTCCAAGGAGACCGTCGACCGATAAAGCATTCGCATTGAGGGTAACCGTGACGGCACTGCCCCCGTCAGTACTTTCGCTCTCAAAAGGTATACTGTCACAAAGATGTGTCCGAGAGTTCATCAGCTTATTGCAAGCGGGACACGATCGCGGTGTGTTTTTGTCTCGACGTCGTAATATTTCGTAAGCACATCTGTGGACAAAATAAACAAGGAAATCAAGTTAAATTCGATATGTATTAAATAAGCAACAATGTATAATATGTAGGGGAGACCGGGGGGAGACATCACAAATATTCCGCTCATGCCGATTCTTTATGTCTTCCCAAATCGCAATTCCAATTTTGTGATCGAAAGTTTTGTTGACCGTTCGTGTTTGCTGTCTTTTCGCTTTGTTTTACAAGCTATTTGCGAGAGTGCATATATCCGAAACAATCCTTGGTGAGTAGCCTTTTGACGCACGGAACAAATTTTGGATAAACATTTAACGCGTCCGTAAAGCAGTAGCCATATTTAAAATATAGCTATTGGGGGGTCGTGAGACATTCTATTACCGCGTCATCTAGGAACATAAAATTGTATTTTATAGCCTGATATAGTGTTTCTGTACAAAAAAAAAAAAAAAAAAAAAAAAAAGTTTCATGATAATTTTGATATTTGGATGGATTTTTTGATGATCGTTTTTTCTTTTTTTAGTCATCATGGTGCGTCATAAGTATAGTCAGACTGCCAAATCTGCGATTGATGTCAATGTTTTTGTGGCTGCTATAAAAGAGGTTGCTATCGAGAAAAGGCCGAAATCTTTTCAATTTGAATAAATTGTAGACCACAAAATATGCCTTATTAAAGATTAAAATAAACAATTTTGATAAAATTAAGCCATTTTTATTCTTATAAATTTCTGTCTCACAACCCCCCGAAACATTTCGAAAATCCATAAAAAACAACTTTTGAGCAGGCAGGCAAAACTTGAAGGTCGAACTAAAATTTCAACTAATTATACTCTTGTCTGAATGAAATTACACTGAATCATGATTTAAAAATTTGTACGGGCAGAAAAATGGCTTTTCTATTATATTTTTTGTCAAAAAACAAAACCCGTCTCACAACCCCCCCGGTCTCCCCTATTTGCTAACCAAGATTACTATATTAAAGTGAATTAAATTCCTAAAATGTTCATATGAACAAATAAAAATATTATTGTAATAGCAATAAAATTACTTAAAATTACCTTGCATGAAGAATATGTGCACATGGCAGAGCTTCCAAATTTTCCGGCCGAAGTCCAAACAACTCGCCACAAACACCGCAGTTTAGGCCAAGAGCTGCATCCGTTTGATTGGCCAATCGAAAATGTGTGTTATACTGATCCTCGTCACCCAATGCGCGGTATATAAGTGCCAATCGACAACGAATTTTGCGAACCAAAAACTGGAAAACAGAGAATATATCATATGTGTTTGTTTACGTAAGGTGGCGGCAATAATTAAGAACATTTGTTTTTAATTAACTTACTTTTATTTTAATTGAACATTAATCATTTCAAAATAAAACAATAAAAAATTACCTAAAAATAAAAATGAATATTTCTCAGGTGGAGTGCTACCTTACAACTCTATCTTCACAGCTGAAGCCTTCGCCATATTACAAGCCTGCCTCTTCTCCACGAAACAATTTGAATACTTTGTTATCTGTACTGATAGCCTTTTCACCTTATGCAGATGCTTTAAGGAACTGGGGGCACACCGATCCCACAATCGTGGAGATTAGAAAACTTTCCACCACCAACAAGATAACTCTTTTATGGACCCCCAGCCACCAAGGAATCGTTGGCAACGAACTGCCAGATCAGGCCACCCAGGACATGAGACTAAAACCGTCTTTTCTTTTTACACCTTTCAACAGCAAGGGCATAAGAAATCGAATCCAACTTCACCTTAAGGATAAACAAATTGGTGAATGGCAATTACTTGACCACCGATATTTTTCCATTAATAATACCTTCACAAGAATTTCCCAGCCTGCCTACATCTCCTCACAGGAACACAACGTCCCGTCTGCCACCTGCTTAACTCATGCCGTCTTCTGGAGAGCGTCAGGGCTCTTATTTTCAAAGAACAAAAACCTTCAGGCACTTTAAATATAGTTTCACAAGTACCTTCACAAATCCGTTGTTAAAACCAACCTAAATATTTAAGTTTTTTGTATTGGGAAATAATGTTAAGAAACTATTTACGAATTACCAAAATAAACTGAACATTTTAGCATATGGTTTTTAAGTAAATTTATAGATTATTGTTAACTATAGTAGTTCATTATTACCTTCGCACCAATAGAGCTGGCAACTTCCAGAAGTCTGGTGTTGAATTCCAGGGGTCTACAATTGCAAATTTTGTTTTGAAGACGCAGTGTTTCTAGGCAACGGGCTGCTCCGTCCATAGCCTCCATTTGAGCCATCCGATCACCCAAACTTGCTGACGTGCCCATTGCTTGCTCGTATTGCCGGAAAGCCCGCTGAAATATTGTGGCCAGACAGTGTAGTATAATAATAATTATAAAGGCGTGCACTAAACTTGTTAAAAAATGTGCAGCAGGTCGAAGAAAGCACTTTGAAGAAAACTATTAGAGCTACAATATTGAAATTAAACATACGAATTCAAATGCTGAATAGTGTCACGACCACGTGACATAGTGTCACGCCCACGTGACATTAAAACAGGGCTGGAAATGGTTTTGGGAAATCTTTAATTCACTGCTAGGTGTCAGACGACTATAGCCTATCAATCGGTAAGCAACTTAACTCAGAAATTTGAAACGCAGAAAAAAAAGACAGCTCAGAGCCAATTAACTATATAAAGTCTTGATCAGCTTCACTATCCTAAATAAGAAGAAATCTTTATAAAAACCGGACGTCTTTATCATAAGACTACAATGGAAAAGTTAAGACAATAAGCCCTGGAAATTCGAATTAGAGTTCATAAAAATCGGATGGCTACATCTTAAAGCTTAGTAGCATCGTACAGCTGCCATAGAAACGAAAAAATTAATAAAAACTAGCAACACTTGAGATGAATATATATAGGACTTTATCGCTGACTTTGTAAGGATCAAACTAGCAACATGACAAAATCTTGTTAATATAGATTTTTATTGGATATAAAGCTTCGACCCGCTGCTTCATTTTTTTTTTTTTTTTTTTAAAATATTTTATGGTGTAATAAACTGAATTGATTCTGCTCTAGACTTACATCAATATCCATTTTTTTTCGGTAAATGTCACCTAGGACGCGAATACTTCGTGTGTAAGTAGCCTGATCTCCAGAAATAAGCGAAAGTTTTGTAGCTTCCTGAAACAGAATAGCAGCAGTGGTAAAAACATTTAAGGTTGAGAAACAAAGTAATTTTCGAATACCTTGCAATAGTCTTGTGCATCTCCAAGTTCACCCTGCTTTCGTAGAGACACCGCCATGCGCAATAATGCGGCTCTATGGTGGCATGAGTTCAGGTCACCAAGTTGCAGGGAACGAGATAGATCGTATGCTTTAGAAGCATATGTTGCGCTTTTATCGTGATCCTGAAGGCGACCAAAGAGCTCAGACAGTGCTACATACACTTGTAGCTCCAAAGATGGATCTCCAATAGCTGTTGCAATCTTGTAGGCTCCTTGTAATCCTTCTAGTGCTCTAGAAAATCCACCCATTTCCAGGTACACTTGGGCCACCGTTAAATGGACAAGACCACTCCTGCACTTAGTGCCACACTCATTGTAAAGTGAGTGCCTCGCATAGCTCAGGGATCGCTCTAGTCCTCCCAAGCAAGCGTGTGCCCTACTGAGATTTAGGTACGTCTCAGCTCGCATGTTCGGGGAATCCAACTCTTCTGAGATTCTGAAGAATAAAAATACACGAAAGGGGTATGTAGTCACTGATAACAAAATCTCTTATTTTTAAATCTTGGTTTTCCAACAGGCAAGTGATGAGACATATCCCAATATTTCGACTGACTGACTTATTGAACTTACCCCAGCTGCTGATGGCCAAACTCTATAGCCTCGCGAAACTTTCCCCAGTCCATGTGGGCCTGGTACAAGTAGCCCAGGAGCTGAAAGCAGTCCTCGCGTTGGCAGGTGCATTTCAGGGCACTACGCCATGTGCGTACGGCCTCCGTTTGGTTGTTTTGCTCATAGAGGCGTCTTCCCCGCTCGATCTGGACAAGAAGGCTGCTCAGATAAGTGATATCAAAAGGCGGTGTTTTCGATGGCATACCTTTCGTTTAGCTATGTACTGCTTCAGACTTTGTTGACAGGACAAAAAGCAACTGATCACAGATCCTGAGGGTAAACGTCCCTGACTAGCCCACAATGAACGGGAGCCTACCTCTGGACTGGACCCGTAGCCGGCCAATCGGGAAAAGCTCTCATCCAGCTGACGCAAGTCTGCAAAGATTTTGAATATTTATGGGATAACCCTTGAGTCGAGAAAAAATTCATTAAATATAGGAAATAGGAAAAACAGAAAAATCTATATAGAAATAACGCAAATACAATTTATAACATCGTTGTTTTTTATCAGACAAGCAGCATTTCAGGAATACAGAGTTTTCTTATTTTTTTTTTTTTTTTTTATTTGAAAAAATTCATAATAAACCTGTACCATACCGTTTGAATTTCCCAATAGATAACGTGATCCATCGGGTGATGTAAGTAAATGCGTTGCAGACAGATTTTGGCTAGCTGGGATGCTGTGATGAAACATAAATTGTATTTAATTATAAATAAAGATAAATAAAATATATTATAAATATAAATAAGCAAATGTATTTAAATACCTTAGCAGATCCTTAGAATTAATGCTCTCCCATGACATGACAAACTCCTTTGCTTAAATATATTGGAATCGCACTAAAATTAAAGAAAAAAACTCGTTACTCCTAGAGTAAGAGGTTATAGTGCATTTCTTTATTGGGTTTCGAGAATTAGCAAAAAAAAAAAACCCGTAATGTATTCTTGAAGAGGACAATTAGACGATCAATAAATAATAATTTAAGCTGTTTGTATGTTCTTTATAGGGAGCTTTATATTTTTAGGTTTAAAAGGCAAAGCATTTTGAGATTTTTTATTTGGATTCTTAATTCTTTAATAATAAATAAATAAATAAATAATTTTTACTGATAGCCTTTCCACCTTATCTATTTTAATTAATCGATTAATCCAGAGTCTCTCTTTAAGAAATCCATTAGATTTAGTATTGTATACTAGATTTAATTTTGTTGAATAAATAAATATAATGTTTGTTTTTCAGTCTCTCGTATGGGAGCTATCCGATATAGTCGCCTGATCCGTTTCGACTTATAATTAATAATAAAAGAGAAGAAAATTATATCGAATGCTCTCAGCACGTGACACGTAAGTTGATTAGTTTTGAAGGATTATACTCCAATTCTCAATTTTCGAGGTAGTTAAAAAATTAATTTAATTTAATCAAAGTCTGTATAAGAGAAATATAAAATCGTCACATAAATAAAGCTACTTAGCCTTACTAACTATGTATTTTTATGAGTATGTGTATTAATGCCAAGTAAGCATGCCATTTGACGTCACACGGTTTACCTTTATTATCTTTAAATTATTTTAAAGAACTTATATTAAAAACCTTCGCGCAATGCTCACTTCAGTTCTCTACTGTATAAATGTATTTACAATAATATACACAGAACGTTTATTACTGACAATTACACAAAAGTTTGGCAATTATCCTTAAAGCTTTACATCTCTGCCGAATCTATATCAGGGAAAACCAAATAAACTGTGTTAAAATTGTCCGTCGGATAGTGACTAGTTCTGGTATGCCTTTATTTCCTTTTTTCCTTGTTCAAAAGTATGATGGGTGGTGGGTTTTTATCAACTGCAGGAGGCTGCGCAATAAGGACTCAAGAAAAATAACTTGTATCATTGGTGGTTTAATCGAACCAGTGATAACCAATAATATCGAACCAAAAAATGAGTAGTCGAGTGCCTTTTCATGACCATAAGGAACCCAATCTTAACTGTTTTGTTAAAAAACATGTACCCTTTATACACCTCAAACTTATAGTTCTAAAATCTTGGGTATCAAAACGCCAATGTCAGATATCATATAGTGTATCTTATCTGCCAACTCAAATTGGTTACAGTCGACTCTCGTTAATTCAAACCTGCGATAATTCGAACCTCTCTATAATTCAAAGTTATCACGAGGTCCCTACAAAATCTCTTTATATTTCGAACTAAATCAATACATTTTCATACACTTGGTAATTCGAACGAAAAAATCATTGATATTTAACAAAACCACGCGTTAATTCGAACTCATCAGCGTCTAACACTCGACAATTCAAAGTTGCAGAGAAAAAATTTTGCGACAAGTTTAAACTTGCCTTTGTTTTTGTTTTGATTATGTAGTTTTTGACGCACACACTTCTTACGAATTGGTTTGTGTAGTTATTCAGTTACTGTTACTCTTTCGTTGGTATGCATATTAAAAGTTAGTGTTAGCTATGAGCCCTAGAACAAATTTCGAACCATTTGATATTTCAAACACTCGATAATTCGAAATATTTCAAGAGTCCCTCGAGTTTCGAATTAACGAGAGTCGACTGTATATACTTGGTTCTTTGTCGTTGACTTAAGCGGTAACATGGGTTTTTTTCGGAAAATAACAATATATTTTCAATAATTTTTGTTTTTAAGTTAGAAATAAATATAGTGTCAAATTTTTTTATTGTTATAAAGATATACTTTTTAATCTAGAATTTGGGCAGGCATTGTAACTCCATTTCAGTCAATCCCTCAGGATCATCGGAAATGAAAAAAACAAGATAAGCAGCTAGCTTCGGAAAGCCGAATTTTATATACCCTTGCACTCATCAAATACAACGAAAAAAAAATACATAGAGGCTAAACAACATCGAAACTATGAAGATTTTTCCATTAAGGCTAGCTATGAGTTATTCAGGGTTCGCTATTTTGAAGAATGGTGCTGGTTTCTGGCTATAGGTAACTTCCAAATTTATCCAAATTTTGGACATTTCTGGGTTATTTTCGGTTTAATCGTAGTACGTGGATAATGTTTTTCTCTAATACTTCGATCTTCCTTCTAACTGGATGTTAAGTTTAGACGCCACTCTTGGGAAATCCTCGGACTTTAGCAGGTATATCATACTCTTCTGTTCACCTGTTAGGACAACGTTGGGCGCCAGATGTAACGAACTGATTTTGTTACTTTGTGCTCGCTACGGAATTGTCCGGCTAGCTCAGTAGATTTTGTGTGTTCGTTCCCCCAAAATTATATTACGTGATTGCCCATTAGGTAAGTTAAAAGACAACTTTAATTTCCGGTTTAAAGTATTTATTCGATTTATCTGACAGAATACTGGTTTTCGGCATGTTCCTCGAGACGCCTCCTCTGGGTGTATCAGCCTTACCGATAATCCCGTTAGATTGTCACCGATGATCCTGTTAGATTGTCACCGATGATCCCGTTAGATTGTCACCGCTGACAATTCGGGTGGTTCATGTGGGGAGTCTGACTATCTGGGCTTCGGGAAGCGTCCCAGTTCTCAGACTAGGGTGAACAGGTGATCCTTTAAATCAGGTTCCTCCTTTGAGATTTAAAAGACTGTATTATATCTCAACACAATACAACTTATCTCAATATACACATTAGGAGAGTTAAATCGCTACAAGATCTGATCCATTTCTTGTTTTGTTGCAGCTGAGTTGTTAAAAGTCACGAAAATCCCTGGAATTGCGGATCGGCGTGAGTCTCCCAACCATTTGAAAAGATTTCAGAAAAGGCGGTAATAAATTTGAAATGGTTTAAATTGAAATGTAAATTTAAAATTCTTTTATTTTCGATAATACATTTTAGCTCGCTTTGCTGTCTGTAATGCTCATTCATAGTTTTGTCATATGCACTTGCTTATGTTACTCCTTAAACAGTATAAGTAGGTATAAATATGCTGAGCTACTATTAAAAACTACATTATACTCTTCTTCTCTTTCGGTAACATAAAAATACAAATGCATACCAGAGTCAATGCATGCTGTTATACTGTTATACTCTGCTCTTTCGGTAACATAAAAATACAAATGCATACCAGAGTCAATGCATACTGTTATAATTTGTGTATACAATCGTATTAAATTATATATTTGAACAGATCATTGTTGAGAATTCAAGTTTTTAAGTTTTGAATTATTACATTATTACATGGGTTTACAGTTATTTGTGCATCGTCATTGTATTTTATAAAATCAAATAATTTCATGTTTAATGTAAACAATTTTTAAAGGACTCTATAGCTTTTGTTGCCCCAGCAACGATCACAAAAAGTTAAGAGTGCATTTTAACAAAAAGGTCGAAATATGACGATCAGATCAGAAAATATTTGCCGTAATGAAACATACTCTATGCCATCAAGATAATGATAGTGTTTGTACGAAAAAAATGATTTCTTAAGATGGAAACTAAACTTGCCGAGTCAGTTGTTTTAACTTAGTAAACGTATCTTATTCTGTTTTTTACGATCGCAGACAAATGCTAGTTACTTATCGAATTTTTGGTGAGCCATTCTCCTTCCTGACAATTTCAAGAAATCTGCTGCTGCATATTAAATTGTATTTATGTAATGTGTGCTGTCTGAATATGTGTTATCCTATCGATTCGTTATATTATTTTGACTCTTGTCTTATTATGTAGCTTGTTATGGTTCTATTGTATGTCTCTATGTATGATTGTATGTAGTATGTAATGTGTGGGTAGTATGATAAAATAATTGAATAAGTAACAGGACGGTCCGCATTCATATTTTTCTGTCAAGGTAAAAATACCTTTAAGGCTAACCAAATAAATATATTTGAAGCTTTAAAGGCTACCATTACCTTAGCTATTCAGTATTAAAGGTCGTCACTCATAAAATGGGGCTGGCTGATTTCGGTTTCAACCGCTGGATCGTAATAAATTCGGTTTAGTGTTCAGGTTTGCTGTGGGCAGTAAAAGGTTCCAATTGCCCAGAGTTCGAAAAAATCTGGAAATTAAAGAATTCAAGTTCTTAAACACAAAGCACATGTTCCTTAAAAACTCAAAATACGAAAACGACCAATCTTACATTTAATGCACAAAAAGTATGTTTTATATCTAACCGCAGCAAAATAAATAAATTTTAAATTGGAAATATGGGATGTAGTCTGTTTTCTGTCTATCCTCAATTATAATTTGTAAATAGTTAACTCGCTGTGGCAAATTTAGTTATGCCTGCAGTATCAACACAGTATCGGACTAAATTATAGACACGTTTATGTAATCACGTTCTAATGTATTGAAGTAATTACTATATATAGACTATGTATGTAAATTGTAACCCTTTTATTTTCACATAAAGGTAGCACAAGATGCTTCAATGTATTTTTTTTTAAATTATATGATTTTTAAATAATTTTGGTTAAAATAAATTTACAGAGTTTATAACGTTTCACCTAAACATTTCTTGTATATAAGTATGCGTTTGTTGTTTGTATATATACATATATTTTTATTTAATGTTAAGAATCACTTCTCTATACTGCTTGGTTCATGTACAAAATAAAATGGTATTTCTTTCAAATCAAAACACAGAATAAAAACAAAACAAAAAAGAACATAAAACTTATAGTTAAGTTCTTTGAATTTCACCTTTACCATATTCAAAATACCTACTATGATTTTAAACATACATCAATACATACTAAACACACATACATAAATTTCATTCAATCTTATCAAATTACATATACATATGCGTCGTGTCAACGATCTGCAATATACCGGTTTGAAGGACTTATACCTAATTTACTACGTGCTTTGTAATAAGCGCTTTTAATTAATATATATATATTTTTTAATTTCAGTCGAAATAACCTTTGTACAGGTTTTTGCACGAGGATTAAATAAAAAAAGGGGATTTTTTAAACTTTTTTGAATCTCAAATTACTAGGAACAAACAAAATGTTAACTAAGTCATGCGATTCTGGACATTTTGTTCAGTATTATTCTCAAATAAGACAAGAGAATGTCGGAATGGTCTTTTTACTTAGTCAGCTAAAGCAATAGCTGCTGTGATGATGACAAAATCCCTTCTATACGGATACGGATAAGCTTACTTTATATTCCTTACGCGCACATATTCAAAAAAGTGGTGTTCAAAAAACAAGAAAGGCTAAGGGAGGACAGTAGACATAGTGACTAGGCACTTGATGCTGGTATATATACCTGGCCCTTTCTATTGCATCTGATGTTCTACTTCGCAATGCCATTCTCCTATCTGCTATCCTCCTCTTCCCAAGCGTTATCAATTATACCTAGACAACTATATCTATTTTATATGTTAATTTGTTTACTTATTAATTCTATTTCACCTTTCTCCTTTCTATCTCATCTATTATATTAAATTTTGAGTCAGACTAACTCGATCAATTGCAATTACACTTCCAAATTAATATTAGCAAACTTTCTGTGTCGTTCTAACATTTTCCACTACTTTTTATCACTGCCAATACTAACGTTAAGTGATGTTGAAATTTAAAGTAGATGCTATGCAGGGGACCACATAAAATCGATTATTTCTTTTTTTTTAATTTATCGGTTATGTCTGATTGTGGCGGGTGTGAGGCGAAACAAGTCGTTGCTGTTGACTGATGTAAGTTCCATCATTCCAGTCGTTTGCAGCGCGTGTTGAAATAGACAGTGGATGCCGAGGATCGCTACAAAGCTTAATACTATAGATGAATTTATCCAAACCGCAGGCAAACAGCTAGGAAAGTATGAGCAAAGCCATATCCACGAAGAGAAGATGTGCCTTTCTGCTGGACCTGTGCCACTGTTGTATGTCAGCTCTTCATTTTTTACAACCTCATTAGGATGTTTGTTGTATTGGTGGTCATCTGAAAATCAAAAGTAATGGCTATTAAATATACTGTTTAAAAATTAATATCCACATTATCGTTCATTGATCTGACAATAATTTCAATGTACTGTTCTGCCATTTTACTAGTTACTAACGCTGTTTAAATTCTTAATCAGCATGACCATTTGAGTCAAGAAGTAGAGAATTTCGAGAAAATGTACCGTCGTTTACCATTAAACGACGATATATTACATTTTGTTAGAAATGTAAAGCTGAAATAGCTGACTTGAGTGCGCTGGTACAGGTAGTATTGGCTACACCGGCTACTCAAGTGTCTGTTGAAAGAGCAATTTCAGCTTTGCATTTTATTTTAAGCGAACAACGGATCTCAAAAACTTAAATTCCTTATTAATTGTAAAGCTAAACTCGAAATAAATGAATTTAAAAGAAAACAATTAATTTTTTCGTGAAAATTTAATGCTGAAATAGTACACAACGTACAACTGTGCAACGAAACGAACACAAAACAAAAAGGAACAAAGGTCTCCTGCTCGGAGAACGAGACTGCATGATTTTTTTCGGTTGTTCTCTCGAGCAGAACGTAAGGAAAAAATCGGTTAACAGTTATTTGCGAGCTATGATAAAATGGACAGGTGGACAGATGGAAAGACGTATTCCAAATCAGTTCGTGATGCTTTACAAGAATATACAGTGGGGAGCAAAAGTGATTTCATACTACAATAATACAAGAAAAAATGTAAGAGATAGAAAAAAAAAAACAAAAACAGAAGGCATATTCTAGTTTTGCACCTTTTATGAAAAAATCTAAGGAAAGATTAAATTAATATTTGGTCCAAAGACCCTTATTTAGTTCCTCTGCAATATAATATAAATATAAATTTGTTGACGATTTTCTATCACCATTTTCTTCACTGTTTACATGTTTACTTAACTTCTTGAGATGATCCCAAACCCTGGACGCTTATCATTATCAGAATGATTACTTCGCCGAGCACAACAGACAAAATAGGGACTTGTGCGTTTTCGGTAAAATTATTATTAGAAACTACTGATCTGAAATGGTAAACAACCTCAAATATGAGCGACATAACAAATCCAATTTAAACTTTGAATTTTCTTTTGAAAAGACATCGCACTTCTAAATTCTGACTGAAATTGTTACTATATGGAATAAAACTGGGAAATTGTTAAAATAAGACAACACAGATGATATATGAATGTTATATGTAATCGATATATAATTATTGATTTAAAATACGCAATGGTTTTCCAGAACTAGCTCTATTCCGGTTTAACTTAAAATCAAACCTTTTAATTTAAATAGAAATTTATCATAAATATATGATATACTTTTTTCCTTAACATTGTGTTTTCAAGTTACCTTTTAGGTTTTTTAAAGCAAGCACTAACTTATGTCCTACACTTACCATTTCCGTTGGTATTGCTGTTAACATTACCCTTGTGAGGTGGATAATTGTGCTGCGTGGGTACATTGTTTATCCGGATCCCAGTTTGGATGTGGTGATGACTAGGGTAACCTACGTTTATTCCCCCGCGTCCTGGTTGCAGCATGTTAATGTTGCCATGACCGTGGCCAGGGGTTAATATAATTCCACTACCCCCAACAATTCCAGGTCCAACGGGATTAGTTAACACGTTGTTACCTATTATGTTTGGTTGTATTGGTATGCGGTTAAATTGGTCAATATTAGAGTTAGCAGTAGGTGATATGCCGTTCAAGTTGATGTTATTATTGCCATTAATCGGATTAATGGGCATTCCCGCCGATTGAGGACCGCCTGGGATTAGGCCTCCGCCTATACCATTGCTCGTTCCAAAAGCAACGTTGTTGCCTTGGCCGTGACCATGACCATCATCACTCGCTGCTATATTGACACTGATAGTTCCGCCAGTGTCGGCTCCTGATATTGACTTGGTTATTGTTGTGGTTCTGTTCGTATCCTCGGCGGCACAACACACTTTAAACACCACTTTCATATTATTTGTAGAGCATCGACCACCAATTCTTCGATATAAATCATCCTTTGATGAAGTTGCTATATAAATATAAAGAGATGAATTATTTATTATTATATGATACTCAAATTGCAGTTGTGTAAACGAACTCACAAATGAAGTAATAATCATTTCCAGGTAGGAACTCCAAACCACCTGGCTGCGGTGTAAATGGCCGGAAAGTTATTGTAAAAAACATTAATTTCTGAGGTTTATCACATATAGCTATTACTCGCGGATCTGCATTTGTTATGCGACATGTTTCGTACTCGACTTTGGACACATTGTAAATAATATACTTTTCAGTTTCGTTTTCAAATGTTCCTGGTTCATAAACTGGGCATATTATATGCACCTGATCAAATTCAAACGCCAGATTGCCTTTATTAACATCAATTATATGGTCGGTGTTGTCAATCCGAAATCTGTGGATAAGAATGTATATTATCAATTAAAACGTTGATCTGAAACAAAAACAAGAAAGGAAGCTAACTTTCCTCGGCATCTATATAAATTAGAGATGAAACGGATAGCAGTTTGGCCGGATACCGGATATTCGGCCGACCATTTGGCCGGATATCCGGCCGCTGAATGTTTTGCAAAACTTAGCCGTTTGCGTAGACGTCCCGCCAACGATCGGGTGGACTCGGTTCGATTTGGGTCTTTTTGTTGATGAGTGAAGTGAAGTTAACAGTTGTACCCATGGTACAATTATACAAGGTCGTCTCGTCGGCTGCGTCACTCCCCTATCGACACTACAATGAGAGCGAGAGAAAGAGTGTTTTCTTAGGAAAACACTACGCTCGGGTCGATAGGGGAGTGAACCCGAACAATTCTGCAGCCGACGAGACTACTACATAATTTGCCCTTAGTGCAGTATGAGTACTAAATGTACTAATTCCTTTTCCTTGTATCACATTTACTTACTATTGTGTATATTAATACTTAAGATTAACTAAATAAAGCAAATAATTAACAAAAATATGTTTATTTTATACAGCTTTTTTTTTTTAATCGGCCGGATATCTATCCGGCCAAATCGTAGCTATCCGGTATTCGGCCGGATAGTGTCATGGCGGCCGGATACCGGATAGTTACCGGATATCCGTTTCATCTCAAATTTTAAGCTGTGATTTATGCAAGTTAAGTTTAAATCACGTTAAACTATAGTATTTTATGATAAGGTAGATTTTGATTTAAACACAATATAAAAATATATAGGATAACTTACATGCTGTTTGAAGTATTCCAATGCATATAGAACGTTTTAGCGCAACTGGACATGGTGGAAAGCAAAACAGTTTCCATACAAATAAGAGTGAGCAGAGTGACGAACGAAGTGGCGCCAAACGATGGAAGCGGAATCATCATTTTGAATCTCACCGCTGATGACGGGAAAATAGAAAAAAAGTGGTTTCCGTTTTTATTGTTGCGGTAACGATGGCTTTTCGTAGCACTGTTGTTGTTGTTGCGATAATGCAGGCTCTTTGAAGTACTGTTTATATTGGGAAAATCCTTTGAAAATCCTTTCTTTACCCCTATACCAACAGAAGTTCTTTTACATGTTTCGACTGTTTCCACAAGCACCGATGATGAATGGTCTGCGGATTGTTGATCTTCCATTTTACTGGGTAAAAAAAATGAATGATTGTTGAAAGCTATAAGCTTGCTTTTGCTTTTCGACTTTCGATGCATAGCTGGTTGTTGATTATTCGTTGCCGTTACTGCTTGTTTCCGAGTGCTCGGACTACTACTTTTAACACTCCCTGGTACGATAAACTTGATGTTCAATGGACTCCCAGAATATAGATGTACTCTATGTTGTTGTTCCTTGTTTTGTAGCTTTTTTGAACGCGAATTGCAGTTCGGGAGGGCTACCAAGAGTGCTGGCTGTGGGTCGGCAAACACTTTACTGGAAGTCAAGCCTTTTCGACGACCCAGCATGCTGTTATCTTCAATGTAACTTTGACTTGGTACAAAAAAATATATGTAGTTTCTTTAGCCGCTCTTGCATTCCGAATACCGATTTTGTTGTTCGATGTTTATTTCTCCAACAAGCTGATTTTTATATATGTTTACTGGCTATATCCGTGTTGTCTTATACCAATGTGTGTCCTGCTCCATCTGCAATAAAAAAAATACATATATTATTTATAGTAATCCATGCCAAAGTCATGTTTTTTGTAAAACAAACATTTATTTCTTTGGTTACCTCTAATTTAGCTGGAGGTAAATTTATGTACATCTTTAAAATACTTTTCGGGCTCATGCCACATCAAATCAGGATCACTTTTATAACATTTTAGTTTACAATTTAACTTTTTATTTTCTAGTAAAAGCGCATCGGTTTTGCATATTAGTTTTATTTATTGTAATATAGAGATCATCTGCACATGCAATACCGCATTAATTTTTTTTTTTAATGTTTTGGTGGTAAAGTTCTATTAAACTCTTTGACATACCTATATAATTAGTTGGTATATACATACACACATACATATGTATGGTATGTACTTGCCCGTAAAAAAAACTATCTTTTAATTGTTTAATAGAAACTTCAAACAGATGTTCGTTTTTATAAAACAGTCCGAACTTAGACTAATTTTTGTTAAACCATTTTTACTGAAGCGACAAGCACATTAATTTGTCTGCCAATGTTGATCAGAATAATATATGTACATATGTATGTATATATAAATATAAAAGTATTCATTATAGGGTGGAAAATTGCTTCACTTCTTGGCTAAAAGAATTATCCGATTTTATACCTATTTTTTGTGTTCAAAACAAATTGTAATTTTTGATTTGTTTTCAATTAATAACATTTTAAAACTTATCTTCTTCAAATTCATTAACGTTATAATGTGAAGATATACGAATGAATATGTATGTATACACCAGAGAGACTTTTCTGTATACATACACAGTGACGAAACCGTGCCTACTAAGGACGAGTCAGTTGCATATACATACATATATAAGCATCTTATTTGTGGGTAAACATTTTCAATTACGTTAACTGTTGTTAGATTCGCTTCTCAACAAAACACAGACATACTCGTTACGGAGAAATCACAAACATGTATATATAAGTGCATGCAAGTACATTTACTTAACAATTACATTTTTCGAACGACGTTAAATAGATCGCGAACGGGTTAACTTTTAAAGAGAGATTCCCGAAAATTACTCATTTTAAAAACATTTTTTTTTGTAATTGAATTAGATACAATATATTTACATATAAATATTGTATTTCTAGAGCTGTTTTCAAAAATAGAGCTGGAACAAAAATCGTTGTTAATTTGAAGCTATCGATAGTTCCAAAACTTTCGACCCATCTACGTTTTCTCTCGAGTAATCGATTATTATCTCCTATACGATATGTTTAATTTATCAAAAAACCGCATCAAAATTATTTGCGTAGTTTTAAAGTTTTGATTACCCAAAGGAATAGAAAAACCGACTTTGTTTCTTACTATACATAGATTTATTTTGAAAAAATTAATAGTTATTTATTATAGTCCAGAGACAATTCACTTCTACGAAAATTTAAATTTTCTGGTAGGGCTATCAATATTGCACACATTGAGTGAAAACTCAATCCAAAGCCGAGTTTTGCACACAACGTTAAAAAATATTATAAATAAATTTTTAGTGGAAACTCGCTTGTTTTTGGGTTTTTTCAAAAACGTTTGCTGGGAATCAGTTCTGTAAGCCTTACATTATTTTTAAATTATTTTTTATTGATTTAACTTTACTTATTGGAATGCCTAATTACATAAATATTGATTGAATGCAGTTATGGATGTATTTTTAATATCGGTTATGTTTATTAACATTAATTTACTATGTGGTAACACCAAATAAAGCTTAATACTGTGAATTTGATGTTTTGACGTTGTGAACACTATATAATGTAATTTATTGATATTTTTCTGATCCGATTTTAAAGGCATCTGAATATTCGCTAGTACCTAAAAGCGGGTAAACAGTTTATTAATAAAAGAACGATGGCGTTTGCCAATATAACAAGGCGGTCTCTGGTCCCCAGGCTGTCCAACTTGGTGTTAAGACCGGCATTGTTAACAACAGGAATAAGTTCACCGAAGTAAAAATGATATAATTATTATATATTACATAATGCTCAAACATACAAGTTTCCATTTTGTTCTCCTTTTATTATATCTTATCCCGTACTAAACAGCACTATCGAGACACGCCGAGGAGCTGCAAAATGGTATCCAGATCCGGAGTTCATGAAACAGTTTGGTGGCCCCGTGATGTACCCGGATGAGATTACATCTCTGTGGAAGGTGCCACCATGGAACAGTCAGTTGGTAACATAATCAAGTGTTCACTTGACCTAACTTGCATTTTTCACCTTTTCCTAGGCAAGGTGACGCCTGTCGAGAAATCCGTGCGAAACCTGACCCTTAACTTCGGTCCGCAACATCCTGCTGCCCACGGAGTCCTTCGTCTTGTACTTGAACTAGATGGAGAGGTAAGAGCCATATAACACCTATCAATATGTGGTATACATATATATATTATTATACTTTGCAGACTGTAATGCGCGCCGATCCGCACATTGGACTGCTGCACCGCGGCACAGAAAAGCTTATTGAATACAAAACTTACACCCAGGCATTGCCCTATTTCGATCGCCTAGATTACGTTTCTATGATGTGTAACGAACAGTGCTACTCGCTGGCTGTAGAGAAGCTCCTTAACATCGACGTACCACTCCGAGCAAAATATATTCGAAGTAAGTAAAGCTTGGGGAACATGAGAGGAGCTCTTTCGATGTTTATCATGAAACAAGAATTTGATTATTAATATTATTGAATGAAGACTATTTGTTTATAAACATTAAGAGACGCTCTTTCGAGTGTGTGTCAAGGTCAGAACAAGCTGTGTTGAACAACGAAATTTTCCTCTCGTCAAAAGAACTCGTTTCTTTACCTTTGTAGAATAAAGGAGCTTAAAACTTAAGGGCCAGAAAAAATTTATTTTCTTCATTTGAAAAGTAAAATAGACGTTTACCTATGCTTACTCCGCAGCTTCGCCTGTTGAGATAAGGTTTGAAAATTTATCAGAAATAATAACAATTCAAACTGAAATTTTACCATGGAGATAGATGTTTTTTAGAGCATTTTTTCTACATTTTTTTTTTATATATGCTTCCTTTCTTGTTTATTGTGAAAAAGCTGATGAATAGCGCAACAATACAAAAGGAAAAAATAAAATATAAAATTCATCCGATGATTCCAATAGATTTAGCATTCGACTTTAAATCAAATGCAACTTCAGTAATCGTTGCTTGCTTTTGTTGTTGGTGAATTTTTGTTCTATTTACACGCTATTTAGATAAAAGCTGTGAGCAGTGAATTTGGTTGAATTTATTTCCGATCGATTTAAAACTTGGTTTCCCTGTTTGGAGTTTCTCTGTTTAGCGCATGGACAATTATTTATTCGCAGTCTTCTTGGTTTCTTTACTCCCCTCAAAACAAAACAAAAAATATAGTTTCAGTGTGGGTCATCTAATATACTATTTTGAATCTTATAAAAACCAAGTATTCCAGGGAAAGCTCTATTTTGTAAGTTAGTAACATGATCGGGCGCAAGCTTTATGATACTGCCGATTAAATTTAAAAAAAGTCAAAGTACGTGTTTCTTTTCGGTTTGAATATTTATGAATGAGGCGTTGGAAAATAAAAAAATTGCACATATAAACATTAAAATTTTTATTTAAGGCGCCCCTATGCTTTCAATTGAAATTTGAATACTTAGTCAATTTGATAGATTTAAATGATACTCAAATATTTATTTTTAAACTTTGGATCGGCACAGCGCTGTTTGCCGAGATTACCCGGATTCTTAACCATATAATGGCTGTCGGCACCCATGCCCTGGACGTTGGTGCCTTAACTCCGTTTTTCTGGCTATTTGAGGAGCGCGAAAAAATGATGGAATTCTACGAGAGAGTGTCTGGTGCCCGAATGCATGCTGCCTATATACGACCTGGTGGCGTGTCATTGGTAACGCACTGCGAAATGTTTAAAATGTTTAAAATAACTTGCCGACTCTTCATTACAGGATATGCCTCTTGGCTTAATGGACGATATTTATGAGTTTGCATCAAAGTTTGCCGAGCGTTTGGACGAAGTGGAGGACGTGTTGACAACGAACCGAATATGGGTGCAGCGTACTGAGGACATCGGCATTGTGACTGCAGAAGAAGCCCTAAATTACGGCTTTAGCGGCGTTATGTTGCGAGGCTCTGGTATAAAGTGGGACCTTCGGAAACAGCAGCCGTACGATGCATACCATCTGGTAGATTTCGATGTTCCCATCGGCACCAAGGGCGACTGCTATGACCGATACCTCTGTCGCGTTGAAGAGATGCGTCAGTCGCTGCGAATTATTGATCAGTGTCTAAACAAAATGCCTGCCGGAGAAATTAAAACGGATGATGCCAAGGTGGCGCCTCCCTCACGCTCTGAAATGAAAACTTCCATGGAGGCTCTTATTCACCATTTCAAATTATTTACTCAAGGCTATCAAGTTCCGCCTGGGTCAACGTACACTGCAATAGAAGCTCCAAAGGGAGAGTTTGGAGTTTACCTAATATCAGATGGATCGAGCCGTCCGTACCGCTGTAAAATCAAAGCGCCAGGGTTCGCCCACTTAGCGGCTTTAGAAAAGATTGGAAAGCAGCACATGCTGGCCGATGTCGTTGCCATTATTGGTACCTTGGATGTAGTATTTGGGGAGATAGATCGATAAACGTTTATTGTGAATTATGTATAACAAAGTTTATGAATATAAAATTCATGAATAAGTTTGAAGCATATTTTTTATATATTTTTTTGGCAATCGATTACGAATTAAATTTCAGCTGAAAAAGGTATCTAATTTCTGCCAACTCACAGCTCTCTCACAAAAAAGACACAATATCCAATTACAAGGCAGATCGGAAAAAAAGATCATTATTCACGTGCTACGACGAGACAGAGAACGATCCAGAAATAGCCAAAATCTGGACGAATCTAGAAGCCTTATTTAGCCAAAACCAAGGCGCGGAACAGCTGATAGCTAGCCTGGGTGCCTGGGGGATAGTATACGGGAATCATGCAGAAGCAGTAGCACCGTTATGAGAACAAGAAACCACAAGGCCAAGTGTGGCCGACTACGCAAAAGTCGTAAGTCAGGTGAGAGAATGGTCTCTCCAGTTCGAAGGAACAGAGAAGTCAGTAAAGTTCCTGGAGAAAGTCGAGTGTTTCGCAACACTGACCCTTGCAGTCATAAGATGTGTCGAACCAAACATCGAAGCTATGCCGATTTTTCTATGAAGTTTCTATATTTTCGATGTTCATATGACAGCTATATGATATATTATAGTCGTCCGATTTTTGTGAAATTAAATTTGAAGTTTAAGAGTCATTTAAAAACTCTATACTTAAAAAATTTAGCTTTTCTGATGACAAACAACGATGTTACCTTTTTTATTCGTTTATTTCCGTTATTTCTATATAGCAGTGTTTCCCAAACTTGTCGGGACCGCGACCCAATCAATTGCAAGATCTATATGAAAATTAGTACCCACAAAAAATCTACCCGCGACCCACCAGTGGGTCGCGACCCACACTTTGGGAAATACTGCTATATATATTATTATTTTTTTATTTTTTTAATAAACGAATTCTTATTTTAAAATTCATTGTTGTAATTAGCAAGACAGGCATTTTAAAAATTCAGTGGAGGAAAGCTATGTTTTTAAATTCAACTTTATTACCATATTATTTTCACAAAACTCTTAAAATACACAATTTGCTTTCTTACCGAATATCGTTAAAGATAAACCCACATTTCATTTTGAACAAATTTATTTGATCTCTGTAACATATTGCCATTTATGTTTGCCCGGTAATTATAAATATGTTAAGTTTATAGTCAGATTTACATCGACTCTAATGGGGACATTTTGTAGGATGTTGTCGGCTTTTTTTTAGTGTCAATAGCAATGTAATAAACTTAATATTTGTTTGTTGTTTCATTCAATAATCGGGCTCTCATGTTTATAAATATAAATACAACAGCGAGAGCTAATTCACAAATTTTCTGTAACAATTCAGTAAACTCTTAATGAGTTAAAAATCTGACAACTTTAAATACTAAATAATTAATAACACTAATTTATTACTTAGCACACATAATCTGTACAAGATCTTCCTTTGGAAAGTTTATGTGGTAGTTGTCTATATATTGTGTTCGTATTATGTTTAAATCTTGCTTTGCATAATTATCATACCTTATACGTTTTTTTTTATTCTACGTGATCACATTGAAATTTTTGTTTTAAAAACGCGTTTAGGAGTTATTTTTTGTTAATTTCTTGTTTTTAACATATTTTGTTCTAGAAGCTTCAACACTTTTGTAAGCTTGCTATGAATGTTTTACAATTACATAAACCTGATTTTAATTGCAATAAAACCCATATACTTTGGATATACATGTTTTGGGAAGTATTATTTGAAGTTCATTGTGCATTTATATGCATTTCTATTCCCAACAGAGTTTGGACTAATAAAAAAAGAAAAACAGGCAAGGCTTTAGCTTAGATCTTGACTATAAGGTACCCGGAACTCAAGAGCCTGTTTCCAAATTTGTGTTGTAAGTTTAATTTACCATTAAAGCTCTGGTTGAAATTCAGCGTGACTAGAATTTAAAAACTGTGCGATTCGCATGGGCTTTTTATAGATTTTGTTCTAAAGCTAAATCGATACAGAAATTGGTAAAAAGCAAAATCTCCGGTTAAAGAACGCACTACCAAAACAATTTTTGCTGATTAGACGTTAAATATAATGTTAAAATATAACAGGATGTTAAAATATAACAGGATGTTAAAATATAACAGGATAGGGTTGTGTTATTTCCATAAACTTTAAGGGATTTTCGAGAGCCAATAAATCATAGTTAATAAAGATCAATAAATATTATTTGAATAAATAGAAGTCAATAAATCATTTAATTATGATGCTTATTAAATTTCAGTGCCATTGCGCGCAGGTTTTATTATCAGACCAGTCACAAATGTATGATTCGATTCTGTTATCTTGTTTTTAGGATTACATTTCCTCTACTTTAACTCTATCTAATTTATACTTTATAATGACAAATTAAATAACGCTAACACATAGTTACTTAAATGCCTCTAAATAACATATTTCTGTATGTAATTCAAGCTTAATCATTCGCATATTGTTGAGTTTAGTTAGTTATGTTAGGCATTACAAGCATTACATTTTTTATTGGTCAATCGACGATCTATCAACATAATTTGTATGCCTTATAAGATTGCATTAATCACGGGATGCTTATTTAAGACTATTTGAGGAGGTCGGTAGATTAATTTCGGCAGTTATTGAGTCGGACGATTTTTTCATTTTCTCACAATAATCATTAAAAATATCTCGAAAGCGATTCCAACACTTCTCCGGGATTGTTATCGAAGTTCGAAAGTTATTTTTCACCTTTATAAACAAAAATATATACATAGTAAAAAAAAAAAAATTTTTGATACATACTTCGCTTATCCGCATGTAGACTCCCCTGTTATTTTGTCCGATATCAAAATAAAAGTTTTTATTATCCACCTTCATATGTCGCTCTTCAGGCAAATCTCCTTTAAACCTGCTAATTATAAACAATAACATATATACATTTTTGATCAGCTTCATCATTCAATTTGAATGAAATTTATTTCGAAATTCAAGAGGCAACAAACAATTAATGCAATATTTTTTCCCGTTATTTTTTTTAGATATCTCCTATGGTAGCATACAACACGTTAACACACTGTTAACATAGAAGCGGACAGACGTACACGACAGATGGTGATCAAGAATTCTTAAATTTTGATCATTGATGTTTTAGTTTTAGTTAGTTAGTTTTTTTTAACTGGACAGCTCACTTTTAACACTGTCCGATTAGCACCTTAAAGAGGCTCGTCGTGTTATAATGCATTGGATAAGGGCTTCTCTGTCGCTGGTCTTTTACATTGTCATCGGCTTTCAGATCAGAAGTTTGCAAGGCATTGAACGGGACTCCGATCAGAAGTTTGCAAGGCATTGAACGAGACTCCATATGGGTAAAAAAGTATATATTCTTGATCAGCACCGCTACCTAAGTCGATCTAGACTATACGACTGTCTGTTTCAAAGCAAGTTTTCTTTTTTATGTCTAGTTTTTTATTCTTACAAATAGTTAAATAAAGCAAAACCATTTTTTATTTTACAAATACTTTACCCTCCATCGTTTGCTCCGAACTCTTCTAACAAATCCGTAAGGGCATCACGAAACTCGATCATTCCTTGGGCTGGTAAGGCGATTTGAGATCTAGGACCACCCCTTGTAATGGTTTGTGATACCTAAAATTTGTTTTTGTTATTTTAGGACTACAGGTCTATGGAATTAAAGTAAAAAACTTTACCCGTAGAAATCGTCCGCGAGCATTTTCTTTCAAGTCCAAATAATATCTTCTATAATCTTTTATCATCATTTCGGATTTTAATTTGCCATCCTCCGGTAAATTGTCTGTGTTGGGGGGGCCTATGTTTTGACCAGCTTTTTATTAATAGTTACTTTATTAACTTAAAAAAGAAGAGCCTTATTAAATATTCTTTGTTGTGAGATTTTTAAAATAAACGTTAAAGACTGAGGTGTCTCCTTCACTGCTTTGCAAACATCTGACTGAAATTATAAAACCCTCTTCAAGGGTTTTATGATAATGCACGGTTAAAATCAAATTAAAAATTAATAAATGATTTTTTTTACATTTTGTATTTATTTGTTAACGAGTTTAACAAATGGAACAAATCTATATTGACTGCCAAGTAATGTACTGACGTTGCAAAGCTGCTAAAGGGGAGACTTGCTGCCTAAATCAATAAAAGTTTCAAGTGTAAATGATTTTTAATTTAATTTTGGCAAACAGTGGCCTAAAGTATATTTTAATATTGGTCTATACCTAGTGAAGCGTAGTAATCACTAAACGACGACAAGTGATCGCGAAATTCGGCTGCAGTTGAGAGAGCCAAGTATATTTGGCTTCGTCTACCATCAGCGCCAATCTGAAATAGAAATACGTTATATACAATGTCCAACAATTAGTAGATGGATGGAGTTGTTTATATTTGTAATTAATAATATTTGCTAATGGATGCAGAAAGTTATAGTTAGATTGCTGAGAAACAGACTGACATGATCAACTTCTGTGGTAATGCAGATCAAGAATATATATACTCTTAGGTGTGTTCTTCAAATTTTCAACATCATTAGAATGTCTTCCCCCATCAAAACAATAATTGTCTGTCATTACCTATGTCTATAATTTACTTATTATTTTTAATTAGATAGATTGTAAATAAAAAAAAAAAAAAAAAATTAGAATGTCTTCGAAGTAGGCGGCGTTGCCTCTTATTTGGTTGATAATGTGAAAATAGGTGGATCCAAATTGTCCTTTAAGAATTTCAGATCCCCAGGCGAGATAGCTTTTAAATTTCGAGACAAGTTTGCGTAGAACCAGACAGATGGACAAATGGTGGTATTGATCAGGAATATATAATACTTTTTGGATTCAAGAGCCCCTGTACTATCAATGTAGATATTTACCTCTGCAACCTTTATAAATCGACCTCTCCGATTTTGTTTTACATCCAAATAAAATCGCTTTGATTGTATTTGAAGCATCTTGGTAGCCAGCTCCTGCTCAACACCGCTTCCACCTTGAAAAAAGCCGAGCAAGAATCAGAAATTGTAGAAATCACTTAATCATTTAACTTTATACCTTTAACAGACGATTCGAACTCGTTCCTACTCGACGAACCCTCTACGTTTGCCACATTATATTCTAAAAAGTGTTAATTTGTATTTGTTATTTAATGAACATATACATTTTTACTTACTTGATCCTGAGAGGCCTTCGTCTCCGCTTCCCAAGTCAGACATTACGAAAATACTTTTGTACACAATGTCCTAACTTGGTAAACAGTTTTGATTAACTCCTTCCCCACTTATCACGTTAAATTTAGGTGCCTTTCCTCTTGAGTTTTAATGTTCGCCCTCTCGTTATGAATGGTACCATCTCTTTTAGCCGGCGAACAACATTCTTCTGAGTAAAATCAAATATGGGCTTGGTTATAGGTATATATTGAGTCCTAAGGCCACACAAAATAATGTCCTTACGCGTGTTTTTATATTCTTGTGGGGTTTTATAAATTCAGTTAAAACTCTGCGAGGGACCCCAAGCCCTACCAACCTCCCAACCTACCTAGAAAATCGTCGCTAGATATGAAAGTAAAATAATAATTGCGAGGTAAACAAGTAAGATCCAATCTTGTGCCAATGTTAAATTCAAACCCTAGAAAAAGTATATGCCTGTTTTTGAAAAGTATCAGCCTATTTTCAAATATATAGGCGCTTGATTGAATTCCAATTTAACGATTTGAAAACGTTTTTAATATTATCTCATCTCAGAATTAGAGCTTAAAAGATTAAGATATATTTAATACCCTCGAAGTCTGATCTAATTTAATTACAAATGAATAGAATTAATGTATAATCTGTATACCAACCCTTAGTTATCCCCTATATTTACAACCTGCTCAAGCTGCCACATAGGTAGCAGTATACCCGTTAAATAATAAATATAAACTTTTTACTTTTTTACTGAAAAAAAAAAAAGAATTAGAGCTCTGCCAAAGTGAAACCTTAGAAGGAATAGAAACCTCTTGAGAAGGAATAAATCATTTTGGCAATAAAGCAGATTTGTTGAGCTAACATATGAACATTAAAAATCATATTTCAACGATGCTAAACAAAGCAATGGGAGTGCTTCAAGGCTCTAAGTGATAGTCAAAGAAATTTTTGGATTCCCATGGACTAAGGGACCTCCAAGGGGTATGCACGGAATCAGTGTAAAAACCTTTCGGCCTTACGCCACCTAAACTTAATAGATATACGAAGCTTAGTTTATCTTGGTAAGATTTCGCTTGCCGATTGAGTATTTGTTTTGATTGCTTTAAGGGAAGTTGGTTGAGTTACTCCTTTTTACCGTTATTTTTCATGATTGTCTAGGCATGCACATTCTTGATGCGATTCGTCATTTGTGAAGTATATACATACATACATACATATACATACATGTTAACATATAACATGTTGATATGTTAACATGCCAACATATGTGTACATAGGCTAGAAAATATATTTTTGTTTATTTTTTTATTTAAATTATTAAACTTTGGTGAATTTTTAAACCAGCAGATTATTTTTCTTCACATGGTGTTTGTTTAACTTGTATCAGCTGTTTACCCCCTTTGGCAAGAATTGATTAGTATAACCAAGCAAATATGTATGTGCACATGTGTATCTACAAACAAATTAATGTCAATAAACATTTAAATGCTTACACACATAAGTACATATAGTAAACTTTCCAAGTAAAATAAATAGCTATCTACTACTTTAAATTAAATTAAATAGCCGTGTCTTTGGAAAGTATGTAAATCGAAGAGTTTATGTAATTTGTTGTTGGAATCCTGTGTAAATACTATTTTTTCCCACTGCTACACCAAAGCTTTAATCCAGTTATATATACATTTGTTCAGCTCAATAAATTTTGATTTGTGAGCACAGTTATCGTTAACTACAAAACAGATAGGATTTCCATAAACTGATGCATTTAAAACCCAAATCAAACTCGCATTTTTCCATTATAAAATCCAACGTAAGTACATAAATAAAGTGAAATACGTACAACTGCAACACACACACCCACTGCGCCCTACGACTGACATCGACACTCGCTCATTTTATTTATCCGTCGGATACTAAAAATTCGTGAGAACGTAAGTAGGAATCGAAACCCGAGCATGATACTTTTAAATACCTTAACGCATTTTAGGAAGCCATTTGCAATTCCACGTTTGAATTTTTGCAGAATTGGTGCAACAATTGTAACTTTGTATGAATTGGCTGCGAATTGTGTTGTATTGTATCTGCAAGGTGTGGAAACCCTTATGCGGTGCATGGGGCTTAAAACGACCTGTCTATTACAATAAGTAAAAGCGCCACCCGAACGTTAGCGGGCTGAAACTGAACGCAAACGATTTTGTCCGCTGGTAGCGCTTTTTGGTAGTTGACTAACGGACACTTTACATTGGACAATTCTTACTCAAATTGTGAAATCGATAACTCGATAGGATATTTCTCACAATCCCGTTCCGAGTGCAACGTAAGAAATAAACGTCACTACGCATTGCTTGCTCATATCCATTACGTAGGTTGGGCCTAAAAAGCTCAGATGAATTGCACATAAGTCAGCAAAGCTTTTTCTTCCTATTTGCGGCTTTAATGGTGTCGGTTGCTGTTCATGGCTGTCGTGCATGAACAGAAAGTTGAAAATTATCATAAATCTCATCTGGAGTTCTGTTTTGATTCCAGCAGTGACATCTGCGATACAGTGCGATTTATTTTCATTCGATTGCGTTGTGAGACGAGACGGTGTTGTGTCGCCTAATTTGTTTTCAGTCAGCCCTTTAAAACTAATGTGCATGTGTATGTAGGCATTCACGACGACAATGTGTACACATACATATGTCTGCATATACATACGAAATTGAAGTTATGCAAAATGTGCAATATAATGCCAAGCCAAGTTAAGGAGCAGTGCTTCGTACATGATTTTGCAAGGAATGTTACTGTTATATATGTGCTTGAATTTCCCTGCACTTATAATGTGCCTAAACCGCTAAGCGAAACGTGAGTACATGCCCATGTACTCGAACCAATATTCTTTACATAAATACTGCAAACAGACTTATTTTTGTCGGCCATTCGTTGTTCTCTTCACTTTTTCCCCTCTTCTCTTCTCTACCATGTCCCCTCTTTCTTCTCAATTCTCTTCTCTCGGCCAACTGGCACATTGGCTATGGAAAACGAAAACAGAAACACCATCTCTAGTCAAACCACAGCCAGGAATACATACATGCATATGTATAACAGATAGGTATATGGATGTTTATATGTACGCATATTCACGAAAACAAAAAGAATTCGAACAACGATTAGACTTTCATCTTTTATTTTGGTACCGGTCTATGTGTTTGTATTTTGTATCTGTGAATCCGACTCTGAATAGGTGGGCAAAACACAGTCAATAATGTATAGGGAACACTACACGTAACAATAAATTTATACATTCTTTGTGTATGTGCGAAATTCGCTCTGTTTACTTATCCAACTTATACATATACATATGTTGAGATACATACATGAATATAACATTTTTGGGTAAATTTTACAATGCCATTACAATCGAAACTGGTAAACTCCGCAAACATATAAAACAAATTTGAGAACATAATTTATATTTAAACTTTATTCATAAGTCGCAGGAAGCACATTTTAAAAAGGGAGATTGCCGTGAAGAAAGCAATTAAACCATGCAAAGCCATCTCCAAAGATGAATTGAATTTCGAATAGCATTTTATCAAACTCGAAAGAACAATGCAAAACTTGACATAAATAGAGAAGAATTAAAAGCCTTAATACTGATATTCTATGGATCGGACTATCAATAGAAAGTAATCTTGCTACTATAGATCTGTAATGAGTTTAGTTTTGACATATATTTTAGTTCTAATTGGAAGGAAGAACGTACATATAAGCTTCCATTCGGCGAAGCTAGTTTTCTGTTATGAGACACCTCCGATCCCTTAAAGTATGTAAATATATATAATCTTGATCAGCATAGTGGCATGATAAACTCCATTTGACTTGGACATGCGTCAGGCTCTAGTTTCTAGTTTCAAAGCAACCCTGTTAAAACTTTGCCAAAATTCTTGTAACTGGGGTGACCAGGCGTCCGTATTAATACGGACATGTCCGTGTTTTCAGCTCTGTGTCCGTTAGTCCGTATTTTTTGTAAAATGTCCGTATATTTCGCGTTTTTGACGAAAAAACAGGTTGCACTTGCAACAAGCTTGCGACAATTAACACGGCATAATGTCCGAGTTACCCGATCTTTCGACATTGAATCTACTGTAATGAAAATTTTTAATCACTTCTCGATTTACACCGTTCGGACAAATCAATTGAAGGATTTTTACGATTTCGTTGATGTGGAGTACAGGAAACTGAGCTCAAAAAATCGCTGTTAATTTATTATTAAAAAATAGTAGATTTATGTGAAGAATTAGTGTTAAAATTTTTAAAAGGATTCTGTAGATTTGGAGTTCCGATTCTCCCCGACTTTAAAATTAGCATTTTCGGGAAAATCGATTTAAAGTTTTTTTTAAAGTCAAAATAATAATTAGTTTGATTATGATTGACTTGCCCTTTAACTGATCTAGATTATATTGATAACCATCTTCAAAAGAGCTTCCGCCTATTGAAATCGACTATCTTTATAACCAGTACTCAATAGTCATTTCAAAAGCACATTAAATTTATCTGTGGGTTGGTCGGAAATCTAAAGACACTAAATTAAGTCCCACTTTTGCTTTAACAACCGATTAAAAACAATTTCTAATTACTTAGAGATATACGTTATATATACGTTCAACACATTAACAAAATCAAACAAAACTATAATGTTCTTGATTTACATTAGAGTTTTGCTGAGGGTATTATCAGAATTCAACAAGAAAGGAAGCTAGCTCCAGCGACCTGAAGCTTATATACCCTTGCAGTCACTAAATATGTCGAACAAAATACTATTACGATTTTTCTATTAATTTTCCATATTGTTCATATGACAGCTATATGATATAGTCGTCCGATTTTGATAAAATTTAATTTGAAACTCAAGACTCATTAGAAAACTCTATGTTCCAAAAATCATGATTGTCTGATGAAAAACAACGAGGTTATAATTTTATTTCCGTTATTTCTATATAGATTTTTCGATCTTTCCTATGGCAGCTATATGATATAGTACTGCGATTTTTATGAAATTTTTTTCTCAATTTAAGAGTATTTAAAAAATATTAAACAGGTGTGATTTTGGCAGATGGTGTTTTCTAACGACTCGTGAACATTGAATTGCATATCATGAAAATTATTATGTCAAGTAGCTGAAATATAAAAAATCGGAAAAACCAATATAAAATTAATTGAATTAAACTTATAACGTCGTTTGGAATATAGAAGTAGTCGACTTTTTAAATTAAAATATAATATCAATCAAGTTAAACGACTATATCGTAGCCAAAGGAAATATCGAAAATTCAATATACGATTAAAAACATATATAGCGCTTTTATTTTTTATAATACCAGCACGAACCGTTAATTTCAATTTTGAGATTTGGTTAAACGTGCGCAGTAATTTTTTTTCGAAAAATTAATTTACAGGAGGTGGGAAAACGTTTTTTTTTTTTTAAGTATTTTTGTTCATTTTTAAAAAATGTCAAGGGTGGTAATCGATAAAGCCGTAATAGATAAAAAATGGAAGACCTTTATTTTTAAAAGTATGGACAAACAGTTTTCTAACTGTTTAAAAACAAAATTGAGAAAATGTTGATTTTCGAAACGGTGGATAGGCAAAAAAATCTTATTTTTATTCCCATGGTCCTTACGAATAATTTTTTTAAGCACCGGAATTCAAATAAATGTATTCTTTTCCTTTCATTTCCTTTCCAAATAAAGTATAGACATAATTACTTACATTCTGATCAGTATCACCACTTCGGGTCTATATAGCAATGTTAGTTTATTCGCCAGGTCGTCTGTCTGTTTCTACCGAAACTAGTCTATCAGTTTCATGGCATAGTTAGTTTGCCTCATCTATTAGAAATTTAATTTATATGTAGGTATATATCTGTAAATATTAATTTAAAAAAGAATATTGTGTTTCGGTACTTACACTTTATTTAATGCATATTGGCACCGGGAGAAGTTGCGATGCATGTGTGTATACTTCTCCGACTCACTAAAACTATCTTTTAAACTCACACATACACAAAATTTGAGCTTTTTCGAGAGTCCGTTCTCATTTGCCTTGGTTTTTGTTTTTGTTTTTGATTTTGCTAAACTTTCTGGTACAGTAGTTTGGACACACACAAACATTTGTGCATGCAGACTCACACATGTTTATTTATTGGTATTGGTATACCAACGCAAGTACGTGCCCACACTCGGAGTTTCTTAGGGCCATTTGTCGCCTCGCTGCGTTTTGGCATTTTTATAAATATTATCTGTACACATATGCATATTTTTGTCAGGAATTTACAAAAGCCGAAAAAAAACATTCAAACTATTCAGACTATTTAAAAATTGAAGTGCAAATTTGTAAGTCTTTGCGAGTTTTTTTTAAACTTTTTCAAAGGCTACCCTTAAATATTTTCTTTGAATACCCTTGCAGGGCAAAAGGGTATCATAATTTCAGTCAGAAGTTTGCACCGCAGTGGAGGAGACACCTCAGACCCCATAAAGTATATATATTCTTGATCAGCATCACGATTAGAATCAGAATACGTCTGTAGGTCTGTCCGTCTGTCTGTCCGTCCGTCTGTCCGTTTCCGCGCAAACTAGTCTCTCAGTTTTAAAGCTATCTTGCTGAAACTTTCCCAAAAGGTGTGTAGTTGTTGCACGCAGTATAAAAGTCGGAAAGGGCCGGATCGGCCGACTATATCGGATAGCTCCCATACGATAAAATGAAGTAAAAATTCTCACGCCGTTGTTTTTTATCAGATCGACTTGATTTCTTCAGGACGGCGTTTTCGAACTGTTATTGAATTAAATTTTATCAAAATCGGATAACTCTATCATATAGCTGCCATAGGAGAGATTGAAAAATATATATAGAATTAATGGAAATTTAAAATTACATTCTTTAACTCCACCCGGGAGCATAGAGCCTCTACAATTTCTTATAGAGGATTCATTTACCTTTGGTTTTCGATCGTACAGGTGATAAGCCAGTAGCGACTTATCCTAGCGGTGCGGTTGCCAGCTGGCGCCATCTAGGAGTGACGATAAGTTCTATTGCTGGGTCCATAGTAACGTGGACGAGGGGGTGTGCGGGTCCGGGGAGCCGAAATTTGTTACTAATGTTAAGTGAGCGATAGAGCATAGAAGTGGTGGAGATTTGGAAAAAGAAACCGTTTCTTTTTCTCGGGGAGCCTGGCACTCGAACCCGGGCCTTCCGGACCGGAGGCCAGCGCTCTACCTGCTGGGCCACCAATGGAAATAAATTGATAAAATCGTTGTTTTTTATCCCACGAGCATGATTTTTTGAATATCAAGTTTTTTTTTTACAAAAATCGTCTTAGCTTCGATGTTGTTTAGCCTTTATGTATTTTGTTTGACATATTTGATGACTGCTAGGGTATATAAGCTTCGGCTTGCCGAAGCTAGCTTCCTTTCTTGAGTTCTTTTTGTTAATATCACCTACGTTGTGTAGGTTCTCTGTTCTTTCAAGATTAATATCATATAGTCTGGGCCCTTCTGTCACGACATTTGTACCTGCAATAAGAACAATAGTATGGTAATCACTCACACATATCAAATGTGTCAATAAAATCGTGTTACACTCTATCAACTTTTATCAGTATTTGTCAAAAGACCTTATTTTCTTAAAACACAATTTATATGAAATTTATATTCATATTATTTTCCTAACCTTTATAAAAACTTTTTTTTTATTTTCAGACAGTCTTACAGCGCATCTGGCACTTAAAACAATTTACGAATTTAATTCATCTGAGACTAAGGATTTCCAATAGATTACTTTTAGAAATAGCGGAAATATTTTTGGATGGCTGTAGAACCAAAAATAATCTACGCCTTGATTTTTTCTCCTATATGGAAGTTATATAACTAGGATATGCAAGTGAAAAGTGAAAAAAAAACACTGATAAGTAGTTCCTTTACTCACGCGCCTACAGTAGCATCACTAGTATTACGAATAGCTAAAGTACAAGCACTAAGTTCTGTGGATAACTCAAACGATTTTATCCAAGTTCTCATAGCTTTGAAATTTGTCCCTGTAGTGCTAAGGGCAAGAAGATACTTAAGCACGGTAATGGCAGCAAAGGTGGATAAAGAATTGCCAATAGAAGATGGAACAGCGCCGCAATTAACGTCTTCAACCTCATGTCTTGCTAAAATAGAGAGCGTCAATGATGATCATCCAGACAAGTATGTATCCAGTGTGCCGAATAACCGAAAACGACAGAGGCTATCCAATCTCGATCTAAACAGCGGCCAGGGCGATAATGTGGACAACCAAATCGAAGAACCCGAATGCAATACGAAGGCTAGAATGTTAGACAGCAAACAAGAAGACTATGTTGAAATGGAAAAACTGCCAAGCCAAAACTGCAACAGCATGGTAGAGGGAACATTATCCATTGACAGGTTAAAAAGGAAAAGTCCTGAAAAACTGGTGGCATTCGACTGTTATGTAGCCCCTGAGCAGGCCTTGGTCACTAGCGTGGAACTAGTAGTTCCAGCTCCTCAGTCCCAGACCTCGTCGTCAGGCATGCCGGTGGGGCCATCCGAGGAGTCAAAGCCAGATACCCTGGGAGAGTCATCGGCAGCATCGTTGACAACCCTTGATAAAAAACAACTGCAATACAGTACGGCTGGTCTGTACAGCTCTAGTAGTTCTACGAATAAATTAGCAAACGATAAACTCGAAGGTTGTGCAATTGACTCTTCCAATTCGAACTTAAGAATTCCTAATAAGTTAGCAGTAACGACAGCAACTGGTGATATTTTACATGATGATAGAAAATCCTCTTTATGGGCGCCTCACCATGATCAGTCTGAACAGATGCAACAGCACATGGATTCGGCGGCGTCAATTGAGACTAAGCAAGAAATTGTGCATGTTAACCAGGGACTGTCATACGAAAATCAGCATCAGCATCGCCACTCGGAACTTTTGCTTCAGATCGAAAGGGAGAGCTCTGAGACGGGTGCATTCTCGCAAGCAATTTCAGTGCCATTACAACATCCGCTCAATAACGCGACTCAAGAGCAATATGGCCAAACAGAAACCACTCCTATCATGGATAATCAGTTAAATACTAATTTTTATACACATATGGCTCAGCAGCAGCACCTTCATCAAAACCAGCAACAACATGGCTTGCATGAACACATCCCACGTCATCAGCAACATTCAAGTTACACCAGTTACATGCCTCAGTATCAGAATTCCTCGTTGTTTAGTGGCCATCAAAGTGATCATCACCAACGACAGCAGGCGCTACAACATCCATTGGAGTGTCACGGACATATACATCAACTGGTGCCTATTTCCCAACAGCACCAGCAACATTTGCAGCATGAACAGCAGCAACAGCAAACTCATCAGAGCCATCATCAACCGCCCCAGCAACAACACCAATTGCACGAAACTTACCATGATCTTATTATGGATGATTTTCACGAGGAACCAACCACTGCTTTTAAATTGTAAGTACTTTACCCGCGTAAGACATCAGATGGTTTTGGGAAAACAAAGCATTGAAACATGAAATAAACATGTTTTAAATAACTACTTCAAGTTTCAATGTTTTGTGGTGTCTGTAAATAACCTAAAACAAGCACGGTAACTTAACGATTAAAGGAATAAAAAGTTGGAATCTGTAATAGGATGAGTTAGTGATTTTCACGGAGGATGGATGGCGAATTTGTCAGAATCTTACTTAGTCTCTTAGCCTCTACAGACTTTTTATGTTGGTGGAGTATCTTTTGATAATCGTTCCATCTTGTGTCTTAAGAATTATTTGCCTACACCATTTTGGGGTTCTTAGGGCATAGATCCTGTTACCCACAACTAGTGTATCTCTCTTGTCCAAGAAGTCCGGCTAAAAAAATAATGTGGTGCTGTTTAACCACTATGTAGGATTCCCTGGCTGGCTTGCCTCTGCTTTCTTCTGCGGTCCAGCTTGCGATGCATCTGGACATCTTTTATCACCGCTAAGGGAAAAAATAACAGTCGTTTCTTGTCAACTTCGAATTAAGTCCTTTATACAATCTTAACGTCGGCAGGTCCCGATGGTATCCGGGCATTTACCCTAGGTCGAGCGGGATGTCTTTAGCGATGTCTTTCGCAATTACGTTACTAACCAGACCCGAGGTTTCCCTGAATCCTGCGATCGAAGGCCCAAGGATCTTTCAATTCTTCAAAACTGCTGTGAAGAACCTAGACTGTGTATCACGTTTGGTAGCTTTAGCTAACGGTTGTACCACATTCACGGACTTCTCTCTATTCTTGGACCACGCGATGATTTCCTGGAAGAAGAGCTGCCTATTAAGCCGTGATGGGGCTAGGGTCAAAAGGTTAAGAATGATGGTGGGTGTGATACTGTGTTATTTGATAGCTTAGCCAGACTAACTCTCGTCCCGGTTTCCAAGGCATTCTGACCTTCTCGCATACGAGATATGTTTTACTCATTTAGATGTACGCCTTATCTATTAATAAGTACAGACTTTTTACTTGTAAATTTGATTTAATTTTTTTATTCGTTGCAGAACGCTGTCTCCCAGCACCGCAAAGCCTGAGAACCAAGATGATGGCTACGAAACTAGTGCGGGCGACGTTTTAACCCCGAATTCTCATAGCTCTTCCACCCACTCCCTAACGCCTCAGCATCAAATGCAACATCCTAGCATTATGCTTTTGTCGCAAAATCAAAAGAAACCCGATGAGCTTCTATTAACAAAGAACCTTCAGACTGGCGAAGTTCAATCTGAGCACACTGCACCCTCGTCCAAGGGTATGCAAAGACAGGTTTCTGCTTCCCAAAAACATATTGAACTGCCTGGAGGAGGCACAGTGTGCTCCAGTCATGCTTCTGTCGTCGAGGCTTACAGCTTTATGGGCGAGGAAATGCGCACACATTCGCCGTCCCAACGCCATATGGAGACTGTTACTCTTGGTTCAGCGCGCTATTTGACAGAGACAGTGTCGATGCCAGTCTCTAGTGCTACAGAGTGCCTAAGCGGTGAACTGTTTCAGCATAGCCCAAGTATATTGGAACAAACAGAGACCTCACAAAGCGGGTTGCTTTCTAAGCCTCTGCCGAAGAAAAGGGGGCGTAAAAAAAAGCTAACTCTTGATACTATTGATACCGCGCAGATGTCAGTTTTAGCGACACAACAGGAGTAAGTAAATCGACTCTTAGTTCTCTACATATTAAAATATAATTCATCTAAAAATAAAACAATTTTTGAAAGGGGAGTTTCTCGCTGAAACTCTACTAAAAGTATTTAATGCATGATAGGACGATTACCATATATCACATAGAATTGAAAAACTATGGAAAATAAGGCCATAATTTTTTAATAGCCTTGAAATATAATTATAATTTTAGTTAGAAGCTTACAACACAGTGAATAAGTCTCTTTTGTCCCCCTAAAATATGAGTGTGGCATTTGGTTAAACTTTTCCGTGAATAAAAAAGTTTACAAATGGTAAAAACTCTTCCAATATGGCCGGGACGATGACAATGAAGAGTTTTGCTCTGGACGCTCAAGCACGTTAGCATCTCATGAAAACGTTCAAGCAGTGAAGAAAATTGTTTTGGAAAAGGGTTGAATCACTTTCAGAAAAGTTGCTGAGGATGTCGGTATATAGCTTGGCTTGTGTCTTAAAATTTTTTCTAATGTTTTGGACATGAAAATTAAAAAAATTTTTTTTTTTAAATGACGCATCAACTATTGCATGATGATTGTTGATTTGAGTATTTGTATTTGCTTAATTAACCTTATATTTTGTAATCATGTCTTATGTTTAACAAGTAATTCTACATTTTTTAACAAAACAAATATTTATATTTCTAGCTTATCTGGCGGCAAAGCGAGCTGTGAAGGTGGCGATAGTCAGCCTCTGCATTCAATTAAACCCAAGGAACGTAAAAAACATGACCGATTTAATGGAATGTCCGAGGAAGAAGTTATTAAACGAACAATTCCAGATCATCTGTGTGATAATCTCGATATTGTTATAGTGAGTTGTAAATTTCGAATCGATATATTAATTTTTAAATGTATTACACGCAGACGCAAAAAGTAAATACCGGTTTTTGTTTTCAACCATTTACAGGTTGGAATAAATCCTGGTTTATTCGCCGCATACAAGGGCCACCATTATGCCGGCCCCGGCAATCACTTCTGGAAATGCCTTTACTTGGCGGGTCTCACCCAGGAGCAGATGAGTGCCGATGAGGATTATAAACTGCTTAAGCAGGGGATCGGATTTACCAACATGGTGGCTCGCGCCACCAAAGGTTCAGCCGACCTGACCCGCAAGGAAATCAAGGAGGGCAGTCGAATATTACTGGAAAAACTACAAAGGTTTCGGCCAAAAGTAGCCGTTTTTAATGGCAAACTAATATTTGAGGTGTTTTCGGGGAAAAAGGAATTTAATTTTGGTCGCCAACCTGATCGTGTCGAAGGCACTGATACCGTAAGTGCTATCTATTGTTATACCCTTGAAAGGTTTTTACGAAGTCCCAATAAATATTTTCTTGATCAGCATAATGATCTGAATCGAAATACGTCTGTACGTCTGACCGTCCGCCTATTCTCCTGTCTGTTTTTATGTAAACTAGTCTCTTAGTTTTAAAGCTATCTGGAAGAAACTTTCCCAAAAGTCTAGACCGATTCAGATGATGATGCTGATTAAGAATATATTTATATATCTGTAATCATACCATAATAAAGTCCGATCCCTGGCTTTTCACAATAGAAGAAAGCACTTGCTGCGACCCCATTAATCATATATGTATATCATAACCACTGATCGTCAGTTTGAACGTATGACGTATTTTGTTTTGATATTTTCACAGTAGTATACAATTTGAAACGTTTTTCATTGCAGTATATCTGGGTGATGCCTTCATCTTCAGCACGATGCGCACAATTGCCTCGCGCTGCCGACAAAGTTCCGTTCTATGCCGCCCTAAAGAAGTTTCGCGACTTTTTAAACGGTCAGATAAGCCACATGGATGAGTCCGAATGCGTTTTTACAGATCAGCGAATCCGCCAGTGTAGTGAGCAGCAACAGGCGGAAAATAGTAGTGTTCAGCAATTGCATCAAACTCCTTCTGGAGATCATAAAACCGGTTTAGGTTTCGTGGGAAACTGCAATTCTTTAACTGCAAAAACTGCGGAGTGTGGAAATGTGGCATCTGTTGCCGATAATGCAGAGCAGGCCCAATCTGAGGGCCAATCATCTCATAATATGTCGGACAGAGGATCGTTTTCCTTTACGGGTGACAATAGAGCCATGTTACCAGTTTCAAATCAGAATCCCCCCCGAACGAAAGCTCATACTTATCTGTGTTCGGACCTCAGCAATCTCTGCCACATCAACCTCTTGAGAAGAAAAAACGGGGCCGTCCCAAAAAGATTAAGGGACAAGACCTTATTGATAACTCCGTTGGAAACAAAATGACCATGGCAGGACAACATATAGCGCACCACGATCTGAACAACATACTTAACCTATCAGTGATTCCTGGCGGAGGCAGCATTGAAACACCAAAAAAAAGAGGGGCAGGCCAAAGAAACTAAAACCCGCTGTAGACAACATAATATTAGTCAAACAGCTTCAGCACGGAAACACTAACCCGAACACATCAGCAGGTTTGTCAGTGAGCTCAATGCATCCACTTTCAATGGAGCATATAGCAGCGTCCCCTCAGAGCAATCATCAAATGCCACCAAGTTTGTACAATACCCCACCACCGTCTCACCTTTTGTACACGGCCTCGGCATCACCAATGGCTTCCCCCGCCCTAAACTGCAACTATAGTCAAGTACACGGGCATGGAACGCCACCGGTGGGGCAAACAAATACAGTCGCTCAGGGCACGTCCCCTATTATCGATTCGCAAAACGAACACCTGTCTTCACAGAAGACGAGTCAGCATGGAAGCCTTGAGGTTGGTCTAGATATGCGGGACCAACCCCACTTGGGTGAGACTCCTCCACCGAGTTCGCCTAACATTTGTACCGCCATCGATTTCGATCCACCAGAAGAGCGCTCCGGTTGCCAAACGCGCTTGGCGGAGGAAAATAAAGTAGTTGAGCTAGGTGAACAGCAATCACAGATGTTGGAAAAAGACCAGTACGAAAGTCCCGCTCACGATGCCGGAACGCATACAGCCCATAGTCACGAGCACTATCAGCACTGGCTTCCCCCGCATCCCCACCACAGTGTTCAGCCAGCCCAGAAGCACCTCCAACAGCCGATGCACCACTTCCATGGAAACCAGCCGGAGAGCTGGCAGCAGCGATACGAAGAGGCGAATTCGAATCCGTATATGCTCATTTCCGGCCAGCCACGGTTGGGCAATCAGAGTCATCAGAATGCCTCACAATCGGGTAGCATTGGTTCAGATGTGGCCCGTAAGAGCTTATGTGGTCTCGAATCGCTAGTTGATCAAATACCCGCAATTACAGAGCACGAATGTGGCAACATACCGTCGGCGACTGCAGCGGCAGCAGCGGCCGCTGTTGAAAATCGTTTGTTAGGCTTGCAGCAACAGCAACAGCAGCAGCAGCAACAGGAGCATAATCAGCAACAACAGCATCAACAGCAACAGCATCAACAGCAACAACAGCAGCATCAACAGCAACAACAGCATCAACAGCAACAACAGCAACAACAGCAACAACAGCATCAACAACAACAACAACAACACCACCAGCAACAGCAACAGCAATCAAAACGTTGTGATCAAGAGAATCAGGGGCAGGCGGAGTTGGGTAAACATCCAAGAGAGAGTGGCAGTGTGAGCAATAGCAACTTCTCGGTGAGCAGTCTAGCTGCTTCCGCTTCGACAGCAAGATCTGACAACGAAGCTATGTATGGTAATGGTGGAGAGATTCGAGGAAACAGTGAAAGCAGTAATAACAACAATTGTTCTAACCTCATTGAGTATCCTATTCCAACCGGGTTTTCCCATCATGCAACTCATCTTATCGGGAGCGCACTGGGGGCAACCATTAACAATTCAGACCCCAATCATCTACCGCTTTCGCACCCTCATCAAACTCCGCATTCGCATCCGCATCCAATGTACATGGACCAGACGCACCACTTGGCCCATATCCCACCAGTTAATGTGAGTTCGATTTACGGTCCATCCGCCTACGGGTCGCATCCACAGCATAACACAGGAGACTATACAGCTGGCCACTATAGTCTGGGGAGTAACGTGCAGTCCACTGGTTCACCCAGCACTGCTACTTTACATGTGCCTAGTCCAAATTATCCCTTTGGACACCATCCATATGGTCACACACCGCCCCAAGCTAGTTATCCAGGCTATACTCACCCTCATACGCACCATCATTCGCACCACAGTCATCCCTCGCATCATCTCAACGTTTTCGATCACCTGAAGCCGTCGGACATAGGGGGGCTACGGAGGTTTTTGATTAAAAAAACAAGGGCAACCAGGGGAACAGCAACCGATAATGAGATCAGAATCGCAACGATCCTTCGTATACAGCGACTTGGTGTGAATAGAAATCGTTTACTTGTACGATTTTGCGTCCCGCCGCATCCCAGCAATATTTATCAATCTCCGGCTTTGCCGATTCTACCTTAAGAAATTTTTAGATCTTATATATATATTAAGATAACCAAAGACTCCGCCTAATATAATTATTTAAGAGTTACTTTCTTTAATTACGAAATACTACATATGATAATGTTTAACTAAATAAAATACGTAACCCACAGTAAAGTCTATACTTAAACATTTGTTTGTAATTAATATTACTTAATGTTAACGAACTTTATTTCATAATCGCAATAATAAATTGCTTACAATACTACAACAAATTAGGCTTCAGAAAAACACACATAAAAATGTGCCAGGCTTAAATATGTGGCCGATAGATGTCGCCACTATATTTTACAGTTGTTATTCTAACATATATCGATTTTCAATATGTTTTCTGCTTAATAATAATATTTGTAATCATTTTATAATGTATATAAACATGTAGAAACTTTTTGAAACTGAATTTATTTAAAAGAATAAAAAATTATTCGTGATCTATGCAAGTATTTAAAAGTTTTGACATAAACGTGAAAATAATGAAAATAAGTTTATTTATTATATTTACTTTCTTTATTTTCCGGTTATCACAAAAGTTGAACTCGAAGTTGTCTGTCAATATGGGTATCAAGTTTTTTTTTTATATTTTCAAATAATAATAATTCACCTAAAGCAAATATCAGTATAAAATAATTTATTTTCGTTATCGGTTTAAATTTTATGCTCTACCGGTTTTCTTTGTTCGGAAATAATTTTTACTTATGCCAATATATAAACTCTACTTCTAACCAAGCAAGTTATGCTCAATTTCGACTTCAATTTCGACTACAATTTAACATTTTTCTAATTACTATAAACAGACCAACAATGCATAACCGGTATTTTGAAAATGTAAAATATTTTTGCGGTAGTTATTTATTCTGTAATGTTTGCTCCTTGGAAAAACATTTTCAAGACAAGGGTATCGCATAGCTGTTATTATTATAAAATAGGCATCGAGATAGAATGTAAGCATAAGAACTTTTATTATTGTATGTATTTATTTTCATCAATTATATGGTTAACGAAAATATACTTCTGATTCGTAAGTTCTTTATTTGAACCCAAATGCTTTCTCGTGCATGTGAAGAATTTTAATAAAACTACAAAGTTAATTATTTATAAGAGATTTTTTTTGTTTTCAATTTTTGTGCACCTTAGTGTTTTTTTAATCGGTAAAGAAAAAGATTTGTTTTCAATTTTTTGTAACATTATAACCAGTTCTTCTCAGTTTTGAAAAAAATAGGTAATATTTGAAAAACCTAAATTACCAAAAAAAAAATAGTAATTAAATGATTTCACTTTTTTACTGACCTAAATCATACTTAACCGATTTTCGTTTAAATGGTTCGGAAATCTTTGACTAGGCAAGTACATATTATGCTGTGATATTCTTTTGTTAAATACAAAATCGACTAATATTTCTTATACTTTTGTATTTTTACCTTTTTAGATAAATACATACCTTTAAACGGGATTATTTTAGTTTAAAATTCTGCACAATGGGATATAGGTTAACACAAGCTGAAATATTTTAATATATATAAAAAAAACAGGGATTCCCTTTTCTTGTGGATTTTATTTAACAGTTTTATACATTTAAAAGTTGTGTTCTACTCGATATAATATCACTGCAATTATCGAAGATCAATATATAAATAATCCTAGCAGTAAACATTCAAATGCGTTGAAATATACTTATGCATATGTATGTGTCATGTTTTAATGTGTCATAAATATGTACGTATGTAATTAATACTGAAGACTGTGACGAATTGTGTATAGTGCGTGTAAACAAATATTTAATATAATATATATACCGTGTACGATAAAAGTTATTAGTTGAGCTTTATTTTAATGCCATGGCCCTTGCATTATTACTAGTAAAAAACAAAGGGGTTGAGAAAGTCGAAGTCTCGACTACGTTAGGTTGTGTCTTAAAAACTTAGTGGGTCCATTGTGATGCCTTAATTTGGTTGTATTATTCCCCTACCGCAAAACAGAAATGAAGTTAAATACCTTGGTGGGGCTAACAGATTTCAGTTCGGCAAGATTTGCGAGGAAAGATCTGCCCAACTAATTATGTATGTGCACGAGTTAACATACCCCTAGTTAACATACCACATGATAACAGCGGACCCGGAGTAAACACGCCATAGTTAACATACCCCTGTCACTGGCCAAAGAATAACAGCAGACCCGGCAACCCCAGTGCTGATGGACAACAACAAATCGCCAACATGCCATAACTCTGACGAACGCACGGGTGCATGATTTGATTAGGTGGGACACCACATTTGAAGAGCAGTCATGCTCAGATAATACTGAAGATGAAGATGAGGACAATACTTTACACTTCAGTCAAATGGTTGAAGTTGTTAAATGTATAATTTGCCTTAACACTCCGCGTGATGTGGTACTATTACCTTGTAGCCACTTCAAAATATGTTTTGAGTGCTACAAAGTGATGAAAATGAAAGCGGCGAAGTCTCTATTGCTCTGCCCATATTGCAGGCAAATAGTAGACAGCCAAATCAAAGTTTATCAATAATGTTTAAATGAAATAAATGACATGTTAACACAATTTTGTATTTTAATTTACTTTATTAAAAGCGCAAGCAAAAATTGTTTTACATAAAATCCATACATACATACCAGGTATTTCATTACTATTAGGTTCGGGCTGCTCCCTCCTGAGTCGATTGACTCTGTACCCGGCTCTTGGATCTCTTCTGATCCGCACTTACATGCACCCATTTATACCAGGTATTTCATTATTATTAGGTTCGGGCGTTAATGCACTTCTCATAGTGTCATAAGGCCCACAAGAAAAATGACATAGCGCCCGCGGGCGATATGACACTTTCAAAAAGTGACGGAACGCCCGCGGGCGCTATGACACTGGGCGTTATGCCATGCACCCGTTGCACACTTGTGCTGCAAAAGAAACCCCGACCGAACAAGAGTTATAAAAACTATGCTTTTTCTTTTCAGGAATCAACGAGAGCAGCTGGAGCCTGGGCGCCTTCCCTGCCTCCCTGGCACATAAAACCAAGTTTGGGCCAGATTCACAGCAGAGCAGGTCAGCGAGGGCTGCAACTTCTCCACTACGAGCAGAGCGAGGAGCAGATATTAGTTTTATGATAAGAAAATTTATTTGAATTGTACAAACCTAAAAGCATAATGTTTAATCATAATATAAAATAATAATAAGATGTAATAGTCACATAAGGAGCTTACTTATAATAATAAAAACTATACTATAAGTTAAGATAAACATATAGTAGGAAACTTAGCTATTATTATATTATGTCTGAATTATTGAATATAATAAAAACTAACTAATGAAATTATTGACTGTTTTAATGTGGTAGGCGGGTGGGGAATTTGAAATACCAGGCAGCCCCCTAATTGTAGCAGAAAGCTTCTGTTAGTAAGCAACTATTTGGTATTGATTTTGGCTGAAAATGAAATACCAGGCAGCCCCCTAATTGTAGCAGAAAGTTTCCGTCAGTAAGCAATTATTTGGTATTGATTTTGGCTGAAAATGAAATACCAGGTAGCCTCCTAATTGTAGCAGAAAGCTTCTGTCAGTAAGCAATTATTTGGTATTGATTTTGGCTGAAAATGAAATACCAGGCAGCCCCCTAATTGTAGCAGAAAGCTTCTGTCAGTAAGCAATTATTTGGTATTGATTTTGGCTGAAAATGAAATACCAGGCAGCCTCCTAATTGTAGCAGAAAGCTTCTGTCAGTAAGCAATTATTTGGTATTGATTTTGGCTGAAAATGAAATACCAGGCAGCCTCCTAATTGTAGCAGAAAGCTTCTGTCAGTAAGCAATTATTTGGTATTGATTTTGGCTGAAAATGAAATACCAGGCAGCCTCCTAATTGTAGCAGAAAGCTTCTGTCAGTAAGCAATTATTTGGTATTGATTTTGGCTGAAAATGAAATACCAGGCAGCCCCCTAATTGTAGCAGAAAGTTTCCGTCAGTAAGCAATTATTTGGTATTGATTTTGGCTGAAAATGAAATACCAGGTAGCCTCCTAATTGTAGCAGAAAGCTTCTGTCAGTAAGCAATTATTTGGTATTGATTTTGGCTGAAAATGAAATACCAGGCAGCCCCCTAAATGTAGCAGAAAGCTTCTGTCAGTAAGCAATTATTTGGTATTGATTTTGGCTGAAAATGAAATACCAGGCAGCCCCCTAATTGTAGCAGAAAGTTTCCGTCAGTAAGCAATTATTTGGTATTGATTTTGGCTGAAAATTAAATACCAGGCAGCCCCCTAATTGTAGCAGAAAGGTTCTGTCAGTAAGCAATTATTTGGTATTGATTTTGCTGAAAATGAAATACCAGGCAGCCCCCTAATTGTAGCAGAAAGCTTCTGTCAGTAAGCAATTATTTTGTATTGATTTAGGCTGATAATGAAATACCAGGCAGCCCCCTAATTGTAGTAGAAAGCTTCTGTCAGTAAGCAATTATTTGGTATTGATTTTGGCTGAAAATGAAATACCAGGCAGCCCCCTAATTGTAGCAGAAAGTTTCCGTCAGTAAGCAATTATTTGGTATTGATTTTGGCTGAAAATGAAATACCAGGCAGCCCCCTAATAGTAGCAGAAAGCTTCTGTCAGTAAGCAATTATTTGGTATTGATTTTGGCTGAAAATGAAATACCAGGCAGCCTCCTAATTGTAGCAGAAAGGTTCTGTCAGTAAGCAATTATTTGGTATTGATTTTGGCTGAAAATGAAATACCAGGCAGCCCCCTAATTGTAGCAGAAAGCTTCTGTCAGTAAGCAATTATTTGGTATTGATTTTGGCTGAAAATGAAATACCAGGCAGCCCCCTAATTGTAGCAGAAAGCTTCTGTCAGTAAGCAACTATTTGGTATTGATTTTGGCTGAAAATGAAATACTAGGCAGCCCCCTAATTGTAGCAGAAAGCTTCTGTCAGTAAGCAACTATTTGGTATTGATTTTGGCTGAAAATGAAATACCAGGCAGCCCCCTAATTGTAGCAGAAAGCTTCTGTCAGTAAGCAATTATTTGGTATTGATTTTGGCTGAAAATGAAATACCAGACAGCCCCCTAATTGTAGCAGACAGCTTCTGTCAGTCTTGTTCGGTCGGGGTTTCTTTTGCAGCACAAGTGTGCAACGGGTGCATGGCATAACGCCCAGTGTCATAGCGCCCGCGGGCGTTCCGTCACTTTTTGAAAGTGTCATATCGCCCGCGGGCGCTATGTCATTTTTCTTGTGGGCCTTATGACACTATGAGAAGTCCGAACCTAATAGTAATGAAATACCTGGTATAAATAGCCGCCCAGCATAATTTATCGTGAGAATCGAGTGCTCAATAGCGTAAGAAGCGCCGCAGGCAAAAATTGTTTTACATAAAAATCGCGCGATTTAAATACAAAATTGTTTTAACATGTCATTTATTTCATTTAAACATTATTGATAAACTTTGATTTGGCTGTCTACTATTTGCCTGCAATATGGGCAGAGCAATAGAGACTTTCATTTTCATCACTTTGTAGCACTCAAAACATATTTTTGGCTACAAGGTAATAGTACCACATCACGCGGAGTGTCAAGGCAAATTATACATTTAAGAACTTCAACCATTTGACTGAAGTGTAAAGTATTGTCCTCATCTTCATCTTCAGTATTATCTGAGCATGACTGCTCTTCAAATGTGGTGTCCCAGCTAATGAAATCATTTTTTTGATTAATTACGGTTATGACATGCACCCGCCAAAAACATGTAAAGCGCGATTGCAAACGAGATAACACATTAAAATCTATTATTAAAAACGGTACTTTCATTGATTCTTGATAAACTTTGCAAGTTTTAAGAAATTGAGGGGGTTATGACACAGGTTGATAAAGTCATAAGGCCCACGGGCGCGGTGACATTTTCGGTGCGGGCGATATGACACTTTCAAAAGTGTCAGAACGCCCGCGGGCGCTATGACACTGGGCGTTATGACATGCACCCTTTTCTAACTACCTTTGAATTTTGAAATAAATTTGATCAATCTTTCCCATGGCAGCTATATTATAAAGTTGTTGGATTTTAACGAAATTTTTTTTTTTTTATATTCAAGGGTTATTAAAGAGCTCTATATTTTGAAATGCTCGTGGGATTAAAAACAACGACGTTATTATTTTTTTTTCCATTATTTATAGCAGCTATATGACAGAGTTATTAGATTTTAATAAAATTTAATCCGAAATTGAAATTCATTCTCTTGTATGGGAGCTATCCTATATAGCCGCCCGATCCGCCCGATACTACCCGGCATTCCGAACTCTTTTTCCAAACGCTACTCACGTTGAACGAATCAAAAACATTTGTATTTCATATCTTTATTAAGTTATAATTTTATAATATATGCACATCGTTTGCAAATTATTAAATATATAGGAACTTTATATGTATACTTCCATATCTGCGAGTTTTACCAAATATTTTTTGTTACTATGATTAATACATAGGTTGTCATTAAAATTACTTTTTCGTTTATGTTTACTTACTCTGAAAGAACGAGTTAAGTGATTTTATGTTGTTTAAATCGATCGACTAAAAGCTATGGTTAACATGCACACATATGTCTCTATGTATATGGCTGACAAAAATGTTTTTTTTATTTTTAAATAAATAAAAAGTATAAGTTCGGAAAAAATGTAATGTAAGGGGAACAAAATGTACACAACCATTATAAATTATATTAATTCTTACATATGTATAAACAAAAGATTTTCATACATAGATTTTGTATATCAACAAAAAAGAAGGGGAAAAAAGTTTTTGTCAATGGTGATATGTTTTGTATTATATATATATATATCTATATATATACATAATACATGTACATGCATATGTGTTGGTTGTTGGTTGTCAGTTGAGCAACGACAGTTTTCATATCGCCTATGATACATATTTTCGATTTTTTATAGTTTTTAAAATTGTTGTGTCACCTTAGTAAACTAATGCATACAGTGTCATTAAAGATTTGGGTTTCTTTCTCCAACAAATACGTACAATACAATTTTTCAGTTGCGAGGGACTTGTTTTACGATTATAAACTTATATGAGAGTGTATGTTAGAGTTGTATATAGGTGTATATAGTTATGTGTGTGTGTTGGCAATTATGAATGCTTAAGTATATAGGTATGAAAATAATCATTTTATTTAATAATTATGGTGTTTCAAACAATTTACACATTTTGAATAATCTAACATTAATGTGGACCTATGTGGTTAATTTCTCATAAATAGTCTGTCCTAAATTTAAAATTTAATAAACAGAAAGTTATTTCATGTATAGTTATTTTTGAGCTTACAAGTAAATATATTTTTGTATATATTTCTGTTTAATTCTATAGGAACTTCTTAGTATATTTTTCTTATGTTTCGCAACGTATATATATTATTATTTGCAGTTAACAATACTCTTATGCTTATAGAAAAGCATATGAACATATATAATGCTTAAATGGCATTCAAGAAATTAAAACAGGAATAGTAGGATTTTTTTTGCAAAAGGAATCAGTCTAATACTATACATTTTTACCACGTGTATTTTCAAAATGTTATCGATTGGCGGAAAGAAATTAACGGTATAAATTAACGGTATAATAAGTTCTGATTTTGCCTTCTCTATATTTAGTGATGGAAGTTTCAGTAAAAAAATTCAAAATCAATTTTGAAATAGTAACCTCTTTTCCTTCCCAGAAGCTTACAATTATTGTTTTCCGTCTCAATATAAAAAAATATTGTAATAGAATATTTAATAAAGCATAAAATGAAAACAAAATTTTAATTTTCTATGAGTTTCATACCCAATAACAAATATTTAACAAGCAAACTATATTAAAGTTTTCAAGAAGCAGTTAAAACTTGGGATTTTCCTAAACTGTATTTTTTCCTTTCCTGTTTGAAATGTTGTGGATAATTTCACTATATTCTTAAAAAACGGAACGTATTCAATTTTGGGGCATATTCAATTTTCATAGATGCAATGTTTTCTATGCTATAAGCATGTATTGCAAAATATATTATTGGCACATTTACTCTCAGCATAATTATGACACAATTAAAAACAAAAGGCTGTTTCTTCATATAAAATTTCCGAAAATTAAGTAGGAACCACCATACATATGTCTTAAGTTTTCGAAATTATGTATTTCGGTATTCATAATTTATATTCTTATGTAGAAAACAAAGGCATAAAGCAATCATATGCTAGGAACTCAGTTTACGTTTCATTAAATCTAATTTATTATTTAGGTTTTAACTTATTTAAGTTAGGCCCTCCATTTAGATTCTTTTAAGATTGCCAAAAATGTGCATACTATATGATTATTGCTAATTTATATTTTGAATAGTTAGGAACACTGCCGTTTATTTAAGAAATTCTTACTTATGTATATTGAAATATGTATTCGCAAGAATTTCAATACATATACTATATCTGTATAGTGAATTGGTTCATGGAATGTCAATGTTTTTATAAATTTCTGCAAAATAGGAACTCTTATAGTTTTTGTAGTGTGGTTTATTTATGTTTCTTTTCGTTTTCGCGTAAGTATTTTTGACTATCATTGTGCGATTGTTCGTAGTCTGTAAGGCAAAATATGATTAGTGTTGGATAACGTTTAAATTTAAGAACTTACCTACATTTTAATCACTATCCATGGTATTAAGGCCATACAAACTCTTCCATTTACTTTCCACCTATAACTAATAGAATAAAAGTTACTGGTTTAGTTTTTAACGAATTTCGTGGGCCATTGATTTAGACTACATCAACTGAAAATTGTAAATTTTAAAGTTGTCGAAACCAAAGCATTATTAGAAGATAACAAGTAATAAAAATGCAACGATAAAGTAAATTTATTTTTTAAATAAAATATTTATTTTTGTACATGTTTCAGTATGTTAAAGTTATTCGGTTCTTGGGATAATGGGTTAACATTTACATTAAACATATAAAGATTTTTACGCACTAACGAAGTGTCAATATCTGTATTTGTAGCACCAAAAAATCAATTTCTACGAAAATAATTCGAATTTTAATGGTTGCTTTTAAAAAACATTGAAATAGTTATGCAAATTCAAAGGCAGAAGGTATTATATAGGAGAAAAAGTACCATGTACTGCTTTGCTGATTGAGCTTAACACTTAAAGTGTTCAAATTGGCTTGGGATGTCATAATTAAATAAAAAACATCTAAATTGAAGAGCCGTCACTTCTCTATAGTTTTACACTCACCTACATACATATACACGTCTATAAAAATGTTTGTTTTAGTATTTATGTAATTATGATTATTATTATATTTAAATTTGCGAGGCGTTTAGAACATATTTCTACAACTAACATTTCTATATATTTTTTTAAAAATACGTGCCTGCTCTAAACATTTTTCGAATGTTTTTCAAAATATGGACATCAAACAAACACAATGGTTACATTAAAATAAAATTGATAAAAGAAAATGTATAATTTATGTAAGAACCAAAAGCAAGCTGTACTTAAAAAGTGAAATCTGATCGACAAATCAAATTCATACAGTTTTTAATCTCCCCGGTGAGAAACTCTTACCGGTGATATGGTTTCGGTTGAATAGCTGCTGCATAAGTTCCTGATTACCAGTAATTTTTCGCACATCATCAGTGCCGACATCATCGGCAGATAAGTTGTGCTGGATGTGACTCTTTGAATCAATGCCAGCATTATCGTAGTTCTCTTCAGGAACTGAATCTGAATCCTGTCTGGAACCTGGGGTAAGATTTGCATTGCCGGCCGCATTGGGCACAACGTGTTGGAACAGAAAAGCCTTCGATAAGTTGTAGAACCTTTTCTCCCTGTCGGAATCGTTGTCGTCGCTGCCGCTGCCATTGCTTTGGGCGTAAAGCTCGGTGGTTTGTTCGAGTAGCTTCTTCATCTTGCAGATATGTTCTACGCTGAAAGCGTGCTTTCGGATGTTGACTTGGGTGACTTGGCAGAGATGGCAGTCCTGTAGATTTACCTCGAGGTCGTGTTCCAAGCCGGACACACCATTGGCCTTTAAATCGCTGGCAACCTCCTTGCCACTGGAGCCATCGTAGCTGTTATCGTCGGATATGTGAGCATAGTGTCGTTGATTGCGGGATTTTTTGTCTTTTGCCCGAGAGTTTTGAAACCAGACCTAAAATAAATAAATAAATGATGTTTCGTAACACTTATTTTCTTTCTGTGATACATGTACAACAAAACCTATTTTTTCACAGTTAAAATATAGGTGTATTTACCTTAAGTTTTATTGGCAAACAGGAAATTATGGCATAAAAAAATCAGTCTGTAACCCAAAAACGGGCTCGGGCTTTATGTTTACGATTGTCTAGCTTTTTAAAGGTCTGGTTTGCGTTCTCACTAAAAAAATCAAATAAAATACAATAAAAAATTAATGGTGTGGAAATCATAAAAAGGCTGAAAATAAAAAGAACAGAAAAATTAAAACAATGAAATTTTTCAGTGTACGAATCTCTTTAATCTCTTTTAGAACATCGCTAAATAAACTCGTCCGATGATCCAAGTTTTTCTTCTTAATTTCACCTCTAACACACCTTAAAACAAATACAGTAAGTGTTGTAACAGGCTGGGTATTAATTATGTATACTAACTTATATTATTATTATATTACTTTGTAAACGCTGGCCACACTTCTGATCTGTCGAGAGAGGATGTGCTCTCTCGAGAGAGTAAGCAGCTGAACAAAAACGGGCAGTGGCGTACATAGATAGCTTTTTGATATGGGGGGGGGGGGGGGGGGTTATGCACAGTCATCGCGTAAAAATGTGTGTTTCTTTTTCAATTTGGAGAGTTTTACCATTAATTGCCGTATTGCACATTGAGACAAAAAAAATATTGGCGCTTCAAAAATGTTATGCTTACATTAAAACACATGCCTGGAAAAAATTCGATTTTATCATCTAATAATTCTCAGACCCAAGGGGGGGGGGGGATTGATCCCCCTGATCCCCCCTATCTACGCTACTGTAAACGGGGGTTGAAAGTTAGCTGCCTGTGAGCAGCGAGTCAGTTCGTATTGAAAGTTAAAAGAGAACAAAATAAAGTAGATCCTGATACGGTGTATACTTAAATCGTAAGAAAAAACAACAAGTAATGGTGTTGTTCTGCTTATGCATATAAAGCACGCTTTCAGTTTTTTAGACTTAGTGATGAAAGTACTTACTTGCACTACGCGTTTCTTTAGATTTACTTTCTTGGAAATCTCCTCGAGCATCTTTCTGCTTGGGTTCGATTCGGATTGGTAGCATTCGTACAGAAAATTCAGTTGCTCCGGAAGTATGGTCGTACGAAGACGTTTGTTTTGCTTAGAGGAAACATTCACCGGTGACACAGCAGTCCGTTTCTCCAACTCGTTTGACTTATTGTTAGATATATTTGATTCCTCCTTTTGGTATGCTCTGTCTTCGTCATTAAATGTCAAGGTTTGAGAGCTGTTCTCAATCATTGTGGCATCAAGGAAGTCCTCAAGATTGTGTAGGTACTGTGACTTGTCCTTCTCAACTTTTTGTAAGGATTTTGAGTCTAAATATTTGTTATCGTCGTTATTTGTTATTGGTGTCTCTTCTATTATTTCAACTGACTGGCTGCCGTTTGCCTCGGATGCATCTGACTCAACCAGGTTGATATCAATGTTATTGTTATTGAGCTGTTCCACTTCCATTTTGTTCTCTGGCGACTTATTTTCCTCAGGTGGCCGGTCCATGCCCAACTGTTCCCCTTTTTGTAGTTCCGTTGCCTGCGCCAAATGTGTTTCGCCGATAACACTTATCGTTTCGTTCGCCGTTTCTTTCGGAATGTGCGACGGCTTGTAAAGTGGGCCATCAGGCGTTACTAGGGGCGAGGCAACTAACTGAAAAAACTTTTTCGACTCATTTAGTTGGTAGTACTGTAGCAGAAACTCAATCGTAGGCTTCTTTATGGAGCTAAAGGGGTGCTCGGCTTTTGTCTTTAGATCTGTCTCCTCTTGTGTGTGGTAGTACTGCAGTAAAAAATCATAATTACTGACTTTTTTCAATTCGCTCTGCTGATAAAAGTTAGTAAGAAACTCAAGTTCAATGTCGGGCACTCTTCCTTCTTCCTGCAATGCTTTCTTATGCTGGTAGCGCACTAGGAACTGTTGTTTTATCTCTGGGTTCGTTTCATTTTGCATAAAATATTTGTAGAGGAACTCGTACTTTTTATGCGAAGCCTCGAGCTCTGATAGTGTTAAAATTTCATCTGCGTTGGAGGAGCTGTCAGAGTATTTTCGTTTTTTTGTTGGCGGTGGTTGGTGTTTCGACTGTTGCTGTTGCTGTTGACCCGCCGCATGTTGTAGGCTTTGCAATATACTACCGAACGGACCGAAGTTGGTTTCCGAATTAGAGCTCTGCTGGCCTGCGTCTGTAAAAATGTTAGCGGAATTCATCAGGTGCAAAATTTGATGCTCTCGCAATTTTTCCAGTTGGTTAAACTGCAAATCGCATTTATCACAGTCAAGCTTCGGAGGTCGTTGTGGATGGTCCAAACTATTGCTGCGTTCTCGTTGGGGCGGTGTGGGTGTTGTGGAAGGACTGAAGTCTGTCAGAGAAGATGACTTTGCAAACAGAGGCTGAGGTGAAGGCAGAGCGCCAAAAGATTGCTGCACGTACTGTCCCGGCAAGGAATTTGCAGAAACGGTTGTCGACATGGGTTGCGAAACTACAGTGGAGCCTGGTGGCAATATACCTACATGGTGTATATCCATGGATGAGTTCGAATCCTCTGAGCTCAGGTTTTGAGCGATTTGCGCAGCAGCAATTTGTGCCTTGGCTGACTTCTTATTGTTTTCCTCCTTGAAGCAGTGATTTTTCTGATGACGTATAAGCTCATAGTACCGCTGGAACACCAAGCTACACTTTTTGCAGGCATAGTTAATATTCTGCTTTTTCGTCTCCTCATTTTCAAAGAGGGAGTTATTCGGTTGGTTCTCATATATCTTGCGTTGTTTTTGCCTGGCATTTTGAAACCAAACTACTATAACTCTAGGGGATAACAACAATAGCTTACTCAAATACTCAAGATCACTGTCTTTCGGGTATGAATTGTTCTCGAAAAATTCCTGCAAAACCTTGATTTGATAGTCCGTGAAACGTGTTCGGTTCGCTCGCTTGCCACCCGAGGTCGATGATGATGAGCTCGATGAGTTTGAGGAATTACTTTCGAATTGAGTGCAAGCACTCGCGGAGCTTGAGTTTGGAGTTGCGTTTTTATCGAAGGTTTTTCCAACAATTTGCAATTTTTTTGGCGGCCCCATATTACTTCCCATATTCTCCAATTGCTGGTTTATTAAATCGTTCATACTGCCGTATAGATTTCCGGCAGTTCCACTGCTGGGAGTTGGCGGTCGTGACATCACATCGGAGCTACCACTCTCGGATTTCGTTTCAAAAATATTTGTTTGCTGTTGACTTTGACAGTGAACAGCCAGTGAAGAACTTGCAAGAAGAGATGGATCCTGCGAAATGTCAGTATCGTGATTTGTTATCGACTGCTCTTGGGAGTCCACAACATCATGCTGATGTTTTAAAAAGTTGAAGTTGGGTTGAAGTTTCGCTTGAAACCCAAAGTCACTGGCCAAAATCATATCATCCTGAGGTTCTGATTTTATTTGATCTTCCACACAACAAGAGGTTCCCGGGTCCTTACCCCCTTGTTGTGCGAAAAGCATATTGTTGCTCAGGTAATCAGATATATTGCCGCTCGAGTTGGTCGATTCTGGGCGAGAAACAGGCGTCAAAATTGGAACAGTAGAGGGAAATACAACGGGCAGGGTTGCGCTTGCTTTCCCTAAAGTGGTTACTTTGGTATTGGCATTTTCTTTAGCAGTAAAGTTGCTATTCGCAGATGGTACTGATGAACTTGTCGAAGATGTCATTGGTGCCTGTGTGGTGACGCTACTAGGATCATTTAAGGGCGTAACTTTGGCTTGTCCTGTACGCTCATATTCTTCCAAATTTAAAGTTGTTGACGGTGGGTTATTGAAATTATAGGGCGAGTCCTTATTGCGCTGTCTTTCTTTGAACAAAGTGTTACGGAACCAATGTTTAACCACCTGCAATTAAATCAATTTTTTATACACATTCTTTAGTCACGCTTTAGAAGCTTTACCTTCATTGGAAGATTTGCCTTCTGGGACATTTCCATAATGCTTTCTTCGCTTGGGGAGTTATTTATGTCAAAGTGTGCCCTTAAGATCTTTAACTGATCATCTGTAATACGCGTTCGGGCACGTTTTTGGTTGCTGGCAAGCTGTAAGAATCAGAAAATGTTTAACAGTCAAGAAACTCTAAAACAAATATTCGTCTTTCAATTATTTACGGAAGATTTAGATTCAATTTCTCAAGTAAAACAACTGCAACGGAGTGAAGGATACAGCTCAGCAGTTTATATTTTTTAACATAAGAGTACGACATTTGAAAGTACTTTTTTTTGGTCACCTTTTTATGCTGTAACTATAGAGAATGTACAAAATCTAGCCCATCCCTTCTCAAGTTGTTAACTTTATCTTTACAAACTTTTTACATTTTCTTATTGGTTTTTTTCCTAAAGAAAGGGAAACTAGGAGACTAGTTTGCGTAGAAACATAAAAGTGGACACACAGACGATTGGAACATCTAGATCGACTCAGATGGTGATCATGAATATATATACCTTATGGGGAAGGTTAAGTCCCCTTCACTGCTTTCCAAGTATTCATTGAAAATATAATAGCTTCTGTGAAGATGAATAACTAAATTCTTCTAATGTATCATTCTATTAGTAAATATATTTAAATGAGTTCTCCGGATGTTATACTCAGTCTTTTCCTCCTTCCAAAAAAAAAGTGTTTTCAAGTTTACTCAATCTTATTTTGAAAACGTTGGTCAAGTGCCTTAAGATCTAAGAGCTGTGTTGTCTAGCAGATAGCGTGCCAACTATAGTTTTAACCTTCTATTGATCATATAAAATAGTTTAAATAAGTTGATCTAAATACAGTACCTGAGAGTTTGAGTTGTTATTCTGCTGTGGTTGAGCTAGGACTTTTAAAGAGTCAACTGGTAGAACGTTATTACCGCTGGTAAGCTGAACATCAGCTAATCCCGAAGAAGCACTCACTGTGGTGGGGGTAACGCTGTTATTTTGGGCGCTACACACCGGAACCGCATTGCCACCGGCGGCACTCGCTCCGAATACCAAGGGTGGTGCCAGGTTCATAAAGTTAAGGGACATCAAGTGGTGGAACTGCATTAGATTAAGCATATCTACCGGGTTAATCGGTAGTCCCGAGCCAGCAGCTACGGCACCAAATTGCTGTTGCATATGCTGAAGATTTTGCAAATTTTGTAGACCCTGAAAGAAATCGAAATCGAAATAACATTCAAGCATACAGATTTGATAATAGGCTGGTACTACCTGCAAGTGCTGAGAAATATCTCCAGAGGGCAGCGATGGGGCTTCGGAGAGGGCTCCCACACTATCTGAGTTACATTGCTGTTTGAGCAAAGCTGCTAATGTGGCGAGATATTGTTGTTGGGTCTGGTAATCTGGAGACATTGGGCTTGGTGTTAAGCGCCTTGGGTCTTTGCCAAGATCTGACTCCAGCCGTAGCGGAGACGAATCAGTTAAGGTGACCTCGTTTTCAACCACATGGGTTTCCGTTGGAGGAGGCTTGTTCATCTCATCGGCATACAACGTCGGCGTCTGTGGAATGTTTGACGTTGCCGTTGCTTCATCTTCCGAGTGCGCCTGCTCCATGTGCTTATGCAGTGCCTGCGTGCTGCGAAAGTTGCGTTGGCAAAGCGAGCACTTTGTAGCTTCCCGCATTGTGTGGTAGAGCATGTGCGTGGTGAGCTTTTCTTGGGTTTTAAATGCCAGAGAGCACTGCTTGCAGCGGTACTTATAGACATGGCGCTCCGAAATAACCGAGCTCATGTGTGATTCTTGGAAATGGCTAATCATAGTTGAAATGGTTCGAAAACTCATGTAGCAGGGGCGACTGGCGTGGCTCGACGCGAGACACAAGAACTCTCCGTTTTGAGACGAAAAGTGTTGGTTTTGCTGCGCGTGCTGAAGCAGCTGTTCCTCGTGCTTGAAGCTGGAGTCGCACTGCTGACAGGTGAATCCTTGCATTCTGAGAGGGGGGTTTGGGTCAGTGGCGATGTTGCACTTGATTGCGTTTGTACTAGAGGCCAAGAAACTGGATGTGCACTCCTTCAAACCTTCATTTACTGGTGTTGTTGCCTTCTCCGATACTTTATCAGAGTATGAGGCTTGAGTGCTAATACCTTCACTTTCTTTCTTCCACGCTTTCTGATCCACGAGCAACAAAAGCCGAGAAAGACCATCCCTAGTGACACTGTGAACACTTGTTAGATGCGCCTCCAGGTACTGTTTCTCATGGAAATTATTCTCGAGACACAGTGGGCATTGCATCCCAACTCCGTGAGATTCTGGAGCTGTTGGAGCCATTGCCTGAGGGGTAGCTTTATTGGCATCTTCTATAACCGCAATAGTATCGTCTTCCTCCTCCAACTGCTCTCGTTTGATGGTCGCAGCATTCCCACTAGCATTCTCGTCCAAGACCTTATCCGCTTCGACAGTGTCAGTATCTTGTATTGGTGCACTGATAGTCGCGCAACGCTGCTGAACGGCAGCCAGGGCAGCTGCTGCCACTGCAGTTTGAAAAGCCTGTAAAGCAACCGTGTTGGTCGGTATACTCATAAAGTCATCACTCTCGGCGCAGGGGTGCTCAGTCTCTATATGTGCAGCCATGTCGGTCTTCGATTGAACGAAGTATTCGCACAGATTGCACTTGAATACTGTGGTAGGAAAGGGAGCACCCGAATCAATGCTATTTGTACTTGAAGATGCAAGTTGACCCAAAGACTTTCCGCACAATGACGCGGAGCTTGAGGCAGATAGTTGAGGTAAAAATTTACTGCTATCGGGAATAGCAGGGATTCCAGTCCCAGACGACACCGAAACTCTACTGGCATCCAAGTCTCCGTCATTTGTTCCGATTTTGTCCAAGTTAAAGCCACTGTCAAAAGCATTATCTGAAATATTAATTATACAATTATACAATTATAAAAGACAGGCACGATTTTAAATAATCGAACACTAGTTCGATAGCCATAAATAAATAAATGAGGTTTTCAAATTTTATCGAACAAAGGACCTTTTTTTTGAGAGTCTGAATATTGGCTATCCCAAGGACTATGTTAAAACTCTTGAAAACGTAAAAAATTATCATGTCAGCTATTACGTGAAAACAATTTGAAATAACACTTATGTCGATTACCCTAAAAATTATATTTTTATATAAATATTGTATATCTGTTCTCGATTTGAAAGATCCAACTTTCATACTACCTGTAAATTTTGAAAAATGCATTCTGCTGCGTGTATATTATAAATCATCCAAATCCGAATCTTTTTCAAATCTTTAACTAAAACTTATTTTGCATCACTATAGTGTCTCTATGTTCAATTCCAATATTCAAGCTGTAGAAACATATTCGCGGACATCTGATGATCCAAATGAAGAGTACATATACTTTAAAGGGTCCAAAGTGACCTAGTACAAGCAGTTTTAAGAATTCATCACTAAAAAGCGAAATACATTTCTTTTAAGTCAAAATTGTGCATATGAGTAGAAGCTATCTTATAATCAAGGCATTCTATGTGAGTTTATTCTTGGTATATCATTGCACATTGTATTATAATTTAAGTATGAGGTTTGCAACGGAAGCTTGTAAAACGACTTCTTTTTCTTTTTGTTGGTCCCATCTTTACAATCTTTATTTTTGTTAATTTTGTAAAGATTTTTTGATCTGTCCTATATGGCAGCTATATGATATAGTTACCTGATTTGTATTAAATTTGCTCATGATTCAAGTTTGGTTAAAACAAGAAAGAAAGCTAGATTCGGCAAGGCGAAGCTTATATACCCTTGCAGTCATCATCGTCGAACAAAATGCATGAAGGCTAAACAACATCGAAGCTATGACGATTTTTCTATTCATTTTCCATATTGTTCATATCACAGCTATATGATATAGTCGTCCGATTTTGATCAAATTTCATTTGAAACTCAAGACTCATTAGAAAACTCTATGTTCCAAAATCATGATTGTCTGATGAAAAACAACGAGGTAATCATTTTATTTCCGTTATTTCTATATAGATTTTTCGATCTTTCCTATGGCTGCTATATGATATAGTACTCTGATTTTAATGAAATTTTTTTCTCGACTTAAGAGTATTTAAAAAACTTGATGTTTCAAAAATCATGCTCGTGGGATTAAAAACAACGACGTTATAATTTTTATACCCTTGCAGAGCAAAAGGGTATTATAATTTCAGTCAGATGTTTGCAACGCAGTGAAGGAGACACCTCAGACCCCATAAAGTATATATATTCTTGATCAGCATCACGAGTAGAATCAGAATACGTCTGTACGTCTGTCCGTCTGGCCGTCTGTCCGTCTGTCTGTTTCTCTTCAAACTAGTCTCTCAGTTTTAAAGCTATCTTGCTGAAACTTTCCCAAAAGGTGTGTAGTTATTGCACGCAGTATATAAGTCGGAACGGGCTGGATCGGCCGACTATATCGGATAGCTCCCATACGAGGGAATGAAATGAAAAATTCTCCCGCCGTTGTTTTTCATCAGATCGACTTGAATTCTTCAAGATGGCGTTTTCCAACTGTTATTGAATTTCAGATTAAATTTGATCAAAATCGGATAACTCAATCATATAGCTGCCATAGGAGAGATCGAAAAATATATATAGAATTAATGGAAATAAATTGATAGCATCGCTGTTTTTTATCCCAGGAGCATGATTTTTTGAGTATCAAGTTTTTTAACTAGCCTTGATTTATAAAAAAAATTTCATAAAAATCGGACAACTATATCATATAGCTGCCATAAGAAAGATCGAAAAATCTATATAGAATTAACGGAAATAAAATGATAACATTGTTATTTCTTATCAGAAAATCATGATTTTTGGAATATAGAGTTTTCTAACGACTCTTGAATAGCAAATAAAATTTTCGAAATATTTGATGACTGCAAGGGTATATAAGCTTCGGCTTGCCGAAGCTAGCTTCCTTTCTTGTTTTTCCATTATTTATATATATATTTTTTGATCTCTCCTATGGGAGCTATATGATAGAGTTATCTGATTTTGATAAAATTTAATCCGAAATTCAATAGTAGTTAGAAAATGCTATCTGGAAGAAATCAAGTCGATCCGATCAAAAACAAAGGCGTGAGAATTGTTTATTTTATTCTCTTGTATGGGAGCTATCCGATATAGTCGGCCGATCCGGACCGTTCCGACTTATATACTGCGTGCAATAACTACACAACTTTTTCATTAGGATAGCTTTAAAACTTAGAGACTAGTTTGAAGAGAAACAGACAGACTTACAGACGGACAGACAGGCAGACGTATTTCGATTCTGATCGTGATGCTGATCAAGAATGTATATACTGTGTTGCAAACTTCTGACTGAAATTATAATACCTTTTCGCTCTGCAAGGGTATTAAACTCGATATTCTATAAATCAGGCTCAGGCGTAATCATTTGTTTTCCATTTTTATAAACCTCCAGAGGGTAATATAATTTCAGTCAGAAGTTTGCACTGCAGTGAAGATATATAGTATATTCTTGATCAGCATCACGATCAGATCAGATCAGCAGAACGGGTCGGATCTGTATTATTATTTTTTTGTCGTTGTTTTTTTCGATCTCTCCTTTGAAAGCGAAATGATATAGACGTCCGATCCCTTTCAGACTTTTATAACTACACAACACTCTATAACTACACAACTTCGGTCAACTAAAAATATAATATATTAACTATATTTCTGACTACAAGGATATTATTATATTTATCTTTGATCAGCCGGGGTTTTTGCAAATATGTATTTCACAACATCTTCAAGCTTCACAAATATATGAAGACATTTAGAAAATTGTACTAAACTGATATTTTACTGCGAATAACATATAACTTAGCAATAAAAAGTGGGAGACATATATTAACAAAGAAACGAAGGGCACTAAGTATTCGGAGGAGAGAACACAAATCGAGCGACATATGGGAAAAATATCGGGCCAAGATCGGCAAGAACAGCTTTTCGAATCCGCAGGCACAAGAAAGAGTCTTCGGTCAGCACTTACCAAACAAAAGAGCACAGACGATTCAGGCGATTCGAAATTCGTTTGGTTCTTTGTCTACAGTTGCAAGTATTTCATTTTTGCATACAAGCCCGATTCGGCCCGACCGATTCACCCTACATTGATGCCGAGCAGCATGTGCAATTATCAACCTCTGAAAAGGAGTGGGCGCAGGTACGGAGGACGATGGTGGTGAGGGCAAGGGCAAGGGCGAACCTGACCTGGCTCCAAATTGATGTGGTGCGGGGAACTGCTTTGTGTATTGCCATACTGCCATACGAAGTGGCGGCGGAGCGGCAACTGTTTGTTGTGTCTCTGCGAGGTTCGGTCTTACTGTTTGGGGTTCGGAGTTCTGTGGTTAGGTGCTATGCCTGCGGTTCGGACCCGCACGACGCCGCGCATCTGATATGGGAATCTCACACAACCGAGTGGAGTGGAGTGGAGTGAATTTGTTTGGCCTTTCGGGTTGTGGGCATCCCATAGCCGTACCCAAGTGAAGACCGAAAGAAGGCTACCCTGTGCCTCAGCCTCAGTAGACTGAAGCTGAGACTGAGCCTGAGCCTGAGCCTCAGCCTGAGCCTGGTGTGGTGTGGAGCAAAGTGTGCACGTCACTAATTGCAAATTCGATGGATACACATAATCGTTTTTGCATTCTTAAGTAATTTGTAATAATTTCCTTAAGGGTCAGCGTCAGCGTATAAATCTCGAAGCGCATATAAGTCGCTGAAGGAGAAGAGAGGGCAAAGATGAGAGCGACGGCGAAGAAGAATTTACGTAAACGCGACGATGATTTCGAACGTGAGGATTGCTATGGTATGAGGAGGAAGCCAAGGCGAAGACGAAGACCAAGACGATAATAATCGAAGAGTGAGGCAGAAGAAATTGAACTGAAATCAGCGCTTAATGATGAGTTACGAACGAACGAACCGTATTATACATTGCAATATGGTTATGGTTTGTGGAGGGGGATTTTTTAAGAATCATGTGCAGCATTTGTAGCACGGAAACAATTAAAAATACCTCAGCAGGTCTTATTTATTATATTTAATAATATACAACAACACCATTGCTAGCTCTTAATTTAAATTATCTGCTAGCTCTTTATAAATAAATAAAATAAATAAATATACAACAAAAATTAAATACATATATGAAAATTGCTTTAAAGTTTCGCAAAATTTTATTGTCATTTTGTTAGCTCATATTTATCCCCTTTAAAAGTTATTATTATTATGATTATTTATGATTAATTATGGCTATCAAATCTCTTAGTTTCAAAGATGTCTTGCTAAAACTTTACCACAAGTATATTAGTATATAATATTCATGCAAATCTGACGACTATATAGAATAGCTGCCACAAAAAAGATCCAAAATCTATATAAAATTAATGGAAACATTATTAGAACGCCGTTGTTTTTTCATCATACAAGCAGGATTTCCATAATAATTTTAAAGGGCATTATAACTTTTAGTAGACCTCATAAAGTATGTAAGTATTTATCTATATATATACTTTATCTGGTTGTTTCTATGTAGGTATAACCGACTCTTGATTTTAAAGCCTTCTTGATGAAAATTTATTAAAAGTTGTGCAGTTATTGCACGCAGTATATAATTTAGATCAGACGACCATATCGGATAGATCCTATAGGAGAGATTAAACGAATAACGGGAAAAAGGTATTACGCTGATGATTTTTGGCATATTGGTATGATTTCTTCCAGATCGTGTTTTAAGGACTCCTGAAAATGTTAACTCCCACATGATTTTTAAAGTATTAAGTTTTTTAATAAGCCTTGAATCGAAACAAAAATGTTATATCATACAGCTGCCAGAGGAAATATCGAAAAATCTATATAGAACTAAGGGAAATAAATTATAACATCGTTGTTTTTCATCAGACAAATACAATTTTTGGAATATAGAGTTTTCTAATGACTCTCGAATTTAAAATTAAATTTCATGAAAATCTGTCGGCAATATCATTTTATTATTTATTTTGTATTTTGTTCGACGTATTTGGTGACTGCAAGGGTATACAAGCTTCGGCTTGCCGATCTTGTTTTTTGATTACGATAATATCATGAACAAAATGATAATTTTATTCGAATTTAACAATAGTTGGCGTTATAATTTTTTCGATCTCTCCTATAGGGAATTAATAATAAAAAAAATGTTAAAGTTCAAGTAAAAGACATGTGCATTTAAAATGTTACAGTTTTAGAGGCGCTTTGGTGACTGCAAGGGTATACAAGCTTCGGCGTGTTTTTTGATAAAGATGAAATCATGAACAAAATTATAATTTTATTCGAATTTAACAATAGTGGGCGTTATAGTTTTTTCGATCTCTCCTATAGGAGCTAATAAAAAAAATGTTAAAGTTCAAGTAGAAGACATGTGCATTTAAAATGTTACAGTTTTAAAGGCGCTTAAACATACCTATAGGAGCTAATAGCAAGAAAGGAAGCTAGCTTCGGCTTGCCGACCCTTGCAGTCATCAAATATGTCGAACAAAACGCATAAAGGCTAGACAACATCGAAGCTAAGACGATTTTTCTATTCATTTTCCATATTTTTGACTATAGATCATATGGAAGCTATACGATATAGTTGTCCGATTTTGATCAAATTTAACTCGTAATTCAAGAGTCGTAAGAACACTCTATATTCCAAAAATCATAATTGTCTGATGAAAAACAACGATGTTATCAATTTATTTCCATTAATTCTATATATAATTTTCGATCCCTCCTATGGCAGCTATATGATAGAGTTATCCGATTTTGATCAAATTTAATCCGAAATTCAATAACAGTTAGAAAACGCCATCTTGAAGAATTCAAGTCGATCTGATGAAAAACAATAGAGTGAGAATTTTTTATTTTATTCTCTTGTATTGGAGCTATCCGATATAGTCGGCCGATCCGGCCCGTTCCGACTTATATACTGCGTGCAACAACTACACAACTTTTGGAAAAGTTTCAGCACGATAGCTTTAAAACTGAGAGACTAGTTTGCGCGGAAACGGACAGACGGACAGACGGACAGACGTACATACATATTTCGATTCTGCTCGTGATGCTGATCAAGAATATATATACTTTATGGGGTCTGAGGTGTCTCCTTCACTGCGTTGCAAACTTCTGACTGAAATTATAATACCCTTTTGCTCTGCAAGGGTATAAGAATAATGTTAAAGGTTCAAGTAAAACCCATGTGCATTTAAAATGTTACAGTTTTAGAGGCATTTAGAGACATACCTTCACTGTCCAGGATCCATTCGGTCACTTTGAAGACCTCGCTCAAGGTGGGGATTTCCTGATTTTCGCTTCGACGCTGCAAGCAGATGAATTGCTCGACTTGCATGTGCCTCATGCCCTTCACATGCTGAACCATTTCATGGAGATTTTTGGCGGTAAAGTTGCACAGCTGGCAGAGAATCATCTTCCTCGCAGACTGCGATGACAGTTGTTGTTCTTCATCCGAGCAGGATTGAGGACACTGCGGATCATCTTCTGCCGAGCCCGAGGATTTCTTGTGCATTTGACTCTGCTGAACAATGTACGACAAGTGCTGGAATATCATTCGCATAGTGTCGTGACGCATCTGCTGGGTGTGCAGCGACAGCTTCTGAATAGAATTCGTATGGAAGTCACAGCAATTGCACTTCAGTTGAACCACATTGGCGGCCAGCTGCTGTTGGTACTGCAGCTTGTACTCATTTCGCGGTCCGCCCTCCCTGATGTGGTTGATAAAGTTGAGCTTTTGCAGATGCTTGTCAGTCTTGCTGTGCAGTTGGAAATTGGCCTTGAGATTTGTCTTGTAGTTGCATAGCCGGCATATGTAATTGTTATTGTGAATAACCATTATTTCGGTGGAGGCGCTGGAGGACTGCCTGGATCTATCGATCAACAAATGCTGGTTGAGATCGTCCAAGTTGTTCGTACTGAAGCAGTCGCAAATGAGGCAACTATAGAATGCCGTGGGCCACTTGTCCGTCTTTATCAGTGGATGGGGCTCGCCGGATAAATCTCCGGGCACCTCATTCGAGTGGCCCATTCCCATGTGCATTCCCAAGCCCATTCCATGACTGATCTTCATTGGCTTCGGAGAAAAGGAGAACTGATCCGCAGTGCTCACTGGCGAAGACGAGGGTGATAATTTGGTATTGGCTGACTGCTGTTGCTGCTGCTGCTGCTGCTGCTGTTGCTGTTGGTGGAGGAGCTGGATCATAAGCGCTTGGTTATAGGCCAGATCGGCCAACGCAACCTCGGGCATATAGTTCACAGAGCTGTGTCCTGGAACATTGCCACTGGCGCCTTGCTGCTGCTGCTGTTGCTGCAGAAAGTTGAACGCCTGAATGTGCTTGATGTTGTTCTGGAGCACCGCCATATTGTGGGTATGCTTCTCACTGGTCATGTGGATGCGAAGGTTGCGGGCCACGGATGTCTCATAGCTGCAGATATCGCACCGGAATGAGGGTTTTGGCTTGGCGCTGCCACTGTTTGTACTGCTTCCGGCATTGGCATTGGCATTTGGGATGCTCACGGTCCCAGAAATCGCAGCACTGCCACTCATCGATGCGTTGGCACCACCGTTGTTAGATCCAACGCCTCCCACGCTGCCTACGGACCCACCGGGGGCGCCACCACTGCTAGAGGGTCCGCCGGCACCAGCACCTTGGGGCGATGAGTTCGAGAGCAGCAACTTGCTGGTCGCCGCTGCAGCGGCCGCAGCTGCCACCATATTCTGCGAGCTGTTGAGTTCCTGCATATTATTCAGATGCTTGTCAGATTGCATATGAATCGAAAGATTTCCCTTGGTGGTGGTGGAGTAATTACAGATTTCACACCGATACGGTTTGTAGCCACAGGAGTAGGATTCCCCGCGTGCCAGTCGAGGATGTTGCTGTCCTGTTCCACAAGAGAAAAGTGATTAAATAAAATCTTAATGCAATAAACAAATGCTTATAAACCTGACAAAATCAGCTGGCCAAATCTATAGTAAAAAGACTTTCCCTATTGCTAAACTGATCCTTATGATATCGGCACAATGCAACTGCAATAAGTTTCCCAATTTTGTATATATCCACATTATTTATCTAGCTAAATGATAAAGTAGTTCGATTTTTATACAACTACACTTTTACACTTATTGTGGTAGAAACTGCTGTGAATCCTGCAATAGCTACAAAGCTTAACCTTTGACCTAAGAGACTTGAAACAGACAGACTGATAGACGTATATATTTGGCTATGTAGATGTGTTTATCATGAGCATGGGGTGGGAGGTGTCTTTATGAACTTTGTGTCTAAATAATATAATAATATACTATAAAACTCTCTCTTTTATTTGCCCAAAATTTTTTGTATAAAGATGACGAAATGTGTGATAATTTTAAAGCTGTAATTATATAGTACTATCAAGTAGTAATAGAATATAAATTGTTTTATGAAGTTGATCGAATAGTTACCTGCCAGGCAATAACCACAGGCACTCTCACCATCTGGATGCTTTTCGCGCATGTGGATCTCCAGGGTTTCCTGGTATTTATAGTGCCAGTTGCATTGCGGACACTTGAGAGTCTTGCAGGAATTTCGAGTGGACATTTGAACGCCACTGTTCAATCGAGCTGAACTCAAAAGCATTTCGCATCTGTGGACAGCAAAGCACACAAATAAAAAGATAGTTATTACGAAATATAGGAAAAAAAAGTGGATTTAGGATATCAAATATTATTTACTCCTTATACCTAAACAATTTTCTCTCTTTAATTTGAACAACAAATGATATTTGAACTATAAAGGAGCCTTAAGCGGTTTTCACATTCACAAGTTCACATTCACAGGCACCCATCCAAATTTCAATAATGCCAAACCCACAGTCGCCTCGACCCAGGCGACACCATTAAATTGTGACAATTGGGGACCGGACAGACATTTATTAAGTGAAATCAGCGCAATTGGTTTAATTTTTTGTTGGTTCAGCTACCATCATATCTTCACCCTCCTGCAATATTCGACGTGGCTACATAACAAAGATTTCCCAACAAAACATTAATTTAAATATGCAGGCATAATATATGTACGCATATGCCTGACAGATTTGTAGACGAGAACTGACATGAATCTCATTAAAATCAACTGAGTCCGCCTATAGATGGTCGCTATTAAATTAAACACACAAAATTAAAGCTCAGTGTATGTGTATTCTGAATCAGATACAACTAGTCTATCTGATTACTAGCCATCTCGCCGAAGCTTTAATAAAAAACCTGTAGATATGTTGGACCAAACGACGATCTCATAAAACTGCCCTAAATTGTAATAATATCTCCGTATCCGAAGCTTATGAATGACTATTTTTCTATTAACACTTTTGTATTATTCCTATATACCCTGGCAGTTAGAACCTATTCTAATAAAACGACAAGACAAATAAAAAGACAAGAAAGGAGGCTATCTTCATCTATCTATCTATCAACTATGTCTAACAAAATACATAAAGTCTGCTAATCAAGATCGAAGCTATGAGTTTTTTTTTTTATTAATTTTCCATATTTTTGAATATTGTTCATATGACAGCTTTAAAATGTTCAATCTTTCCTAAGGCTACATGATAGAGTTTTGCGTTTTTTTTTTTAATTTTTCTCGAATCAAGGGTTGATGAAAACCTTAATAATCTTAAAACCTGGTCGTGGAATTAAAAATAACGACGTTTTTTTTTTTTTTTTCATTATGTATTTATATATATATTTTTCGATCTTTCGTACGTGAGCTATATGATACAGGTATCCGATTTAATAAAATGTATTTCGAAATTCGATAGAAGTTAAAAACATTTGATAGAAGTTAGGAAATCAAGTTGATGTGATCAAAAACATCGGCGTGATAATTTTTTGTTCGATGTCTCGTATGGGAGCTATCCGATATAGTCGCCCGTGCAATAACTACACAACTTTTGGTAAAGTTTTAGCAGGATAGCTTTAAAACTGAGAAACTAGTTGAATTCGAAACAGAAAGGAGGACAAACGGACAGACGGAGAAACGTACAAACGTTTTTTGATTCAGATCGTGATGCTGATCAAGAATATACAGGGTGCGCCAACTAGACAGGCCCTATTTAAAAGTTTAATAACTTCGCCATTTTTTAGCCCATTTTGGAAAATGAACAAGATTCATTTAGGGTATAGAATGCCATTTATTGACAATTCACTCAGAATACAATATCGATCAAATGACCGCCTTTATTAGAAACACAAAAATCGGCCCTTTTTTGAGCATTTCGCATTGTATTTGACAACATTTCGGACGCGGTCGAATGGGTCGCGGGCGATTAGCTACAGACCCGTGTTCAAAGAAATTTTTCACCAAAGTACGAATTGTCTTGGCGGAAGGTGCCGAATGTCTCCCATATTTCTTACGATAGGCACGCACAGTTTTCACAATTGAACGATTGCTTTCGATGTAAAGCGCTACAATTTCAGCCCGATTTTTTGCTGTAAGTCGATCCATGTCTAAAATGGCATAGGCTGACGTTTCAGAACCTGGCTGGCTTGTCAAAATAGGCTAAAAAATGGCGGAGTTATTAAATTTTTAAATAGGGCCTGTCTAGATGGCGCACCCTGTATATTCTTTATGGGTTCTGAGGTGTCTGAAATTAAAATACTCTTTACAAGGGTAAAAAAACACAATATTCCAACAATGTTTTATGTAAAATGCTTCTATGACCAATACCATATTAATTGTTTTCTTTACTATTTTTTCATTCCTTCCTATGGCAGTTAAACGATAAAGTGATCCGATCCTTCCCTCTCGAACATGCACATATATCACTTACTATATCACTTACTATATCACTTACTGTATCACCTACTATATTACCTACTATACAACTTTCTATATCATTTACTATATCACTTACTATATATTACTTACTACTCATATGCTGACCAAGAAAATATGTTCTTCATTTATTCCAAGGTTTGACTTCATTTTAATACCCTGCGCAGAGGCATACAAAATTGCATATACCATTTTAAAACTGGAGAAATTAAATTGAAATCTTGGCAAATCGAAAAATGAGCATATTTTTTCCTAACTATTAGTTGAAAGCAAACATTTATTCGAAGTGTGGTGCACAATGGAATAAAACCAACCGGATTGGCGTTCTTTTAAATCCCAATTGTCATTGGCGTGTAAATGAACAACTAGTGAGCAGATCAGCATCAGCCTGTGGGCAAAAATCATTTGTGCAACCTAATGACTTATTGTTCAAGAGTGGCATGAGGCTGACAGTTCTAGTCAAAAGTTCAAAGAGCGGTAATTATTGCGCATATTTGGGCAGTATGGACGACGCGTACTCGTAACTCGTATCCCTTTCCAAGGAATTAACATTCGCACCCTGTAGTTAGTCTCTGACCGGACCGACCTTAACGACAACCCTTCACTAATCAAGCAAATAAACCGCTCGCGGCAAGACTCATGTCTGCTTAACCACCAGAAACACATCCCCCGAAAACCGAAAATTTGTTGCTCTTTATTATGTTGAAAGTTGCTGCTTACCGCGCACAATCTATTCCTTGGGGACGACCATTGATGTGCTCAGAACAGGCGCCGATGGTGAAGCTGGAGGTGGCGTTCGGCGTATTTCCCACACTGGCCACCGACGAGGCACTGGGTGATATGGCGAGGCCAGCACTGTTGCCGCACGGAGACCGATGGGGAAGCTGTTGGGTCTGCGACTGAACCTGCAGCTGTGGCAAGGATTGCGGAAGATTCTGGTGCGGCGAACTCGACCGCTGTTGGATTTCAAAGAGCTCGCAGGTTTTGCAGTCCACGCCATTGAAGTCCGGATGATCGGGACATTGGCCGGGAAATAATATGTTCTGCTGCTGATGTTGCTGCAGTTGCTGTTGGAGGAACTCGGTGATCAGCTTGACCCGGCTGTCATTTGGTTCGTTGCCAGCAGCCAGCGCTGCCAGAGACGCATGGAAGGAACTAACTTGAGGGGGGTAGATGCCACCGCCCGCCGACACCTTCTGCAGTTGCAGAAAATCTGGGCAGAGAACATCCGAATCGTTGGTTTGAGGCGAGGCAGACATTGAGGCCATTTTCATTTCCACTTCAGAGGACGACGACGAAGAGGTCGGTTCCTTGCCTTGGGAACAATTGATTGACTTATGGATACTTAAATTATCAGTACTGGGTAATGAGACCTCATCGGATGCGTATGCCAATGTAGGTGAGCTGCTTGAGGATACTTTCGATAGGTTATTAGTCTTCGCTGTTGCAGAGTTTAAGGAACCAATTTTCACAGCTGATTTCACTGCTACTTTGGGCGTTGATGATAGGATAGGATATGCACTAGGTGCTGCCATTTTAATACTACTAGTGTCCTGATTAACTTTAGGCTCGTGCTCCTCGCCTGGTCCCTGGTCCAGGACCCGGGCCTGCTCACTCTCCTGGTTATTCTCAACCTCCGATTCCGATGCCGACTCTCTGCCGATAACTGGCTGCTGAGAAGACGGGGAAAGAGAAGCAGCACGGTCCCCACCAGGTGCTATTTGGAGCTTCTCGGTGTCATCGCTGGCAGCACAAGTGGCATTGTTATCCAGAGGCTGGAGAAACGATATCTGCGGCTTCTCATCCATATTTCGCTGAATAATGGCACTGGAGTACTCGCGATTAAGTAGCTGGTGGTCCAGCTCTTCCAGGTTGAGTCGATGTTCAGTGCTCGCATGCAAGCTAAAAGACTTAACGTTGCCAAAGGACAACTTGCATATAAAACACATTAAAATGGGTTTTTGAATTTTGAACGCTCTAATTTGATCCTGACAAGCTGAGTTCGCATCTTGCGCAGAGACCACACGAAAGGAATGGATTTTCGGACTCGATTTGTAGGTTGGTCCTGCTAAGGTTTCAATAGCAGGACCAGCGCCTAGCTCCTCCTTCTCGATTTGCTCTTGAAAATGCTGCTGTACTCTTTCGTTCTCCTCCTGCCCTCGATCTTTGACTTTCAAGAGTTTCTTCACAGAATTCGAGGTTGAGGCATAACTTTGGACAGACACCGATCCACTTCCATGGGCATTGTCTGCGTCGATAATGTATGCGCTGCCATCGAGATTGTAAACTATTTTGCCGTTAAAAGTTTCCACATCAGAACTTGACATTGGAGAGCCGTGGTCATTACCATCATTGGAGCTAAAACTGAAATAAATGATATATTTTTTAATTGGTTAATATTAATAAATAAATGGTTTAAATGCATTTGATGCTGTCTTAATTAAATACTATTTTTATATATCCTTGCAATTGGAACTTAAATTTAGAATACAACTAGAGCCATCAAAAATCTACAGCATTTTTACTTAAGTACAATTGTACTTAATACTCTAAAAACAAAGATGATACCTCAAATATGTTGTACAAAATAAATTAAGGCTAAACAACATCGAATGACGATTTTTCTATTCATAATCTAAATAATAATAATAATAATCTATATAGATTTAATGGAAATAAAATGATAACGAGTATCAAGTTTGTTAACTAGCCTTGAATTATAAACAAAATCTCATAAAAATTGCCATAGGAGAGATCAAAAATATATATAGAATTAACGGAAAAAAATAATAACATCGATGTTTTCCATCAGACATATCATATCATATTAGACATTTTTGGAATATAGGGTTTTCTAATGACTCCTTTGCTCTGCAAGGGTATAATTAGACTTATAAAATATAGCATCTATATTAATTTATTTTTGTTCAGATTTTTCGATAGTAATTCTCATGCCTGATTATTTTTGTGTAATCTATAAGATAAAGTCTCCTGATACCAGAACTTTTGGTAAAGTTGCTATAGGAAACAGACAAACGGTAAGACTTGGAGAGTGATGCAGATCAGGAATATATATATTTTATGGGGTCTGCGGCGTCTGAATAGAATTTGTATGCCCTCTGTGAGGCTATGACAATCTTTAGGAGTAATCAACTAACCAGCACAAGTTATTCTCGAGACCTAGTGAATCCCTTATGGCATTTAATATAATATATAAGTCACAAGTATTAAAACAACTGAAACAACAGATGATAGATTATAGTTTTAGCTGCAAAAGTCATATGAAGAGCCCAGCTTTCATTCCTGTTTAATTATATAAACCCGATTGGAGCTTCGAAGCCTCCTGACACAGCTAATACGCATGCATTACAAAATTGTTTCTTCGTTTGGAATGGTGCAGGCACGAATAGAAGAAGGAAAGTTCACTGCCTCAGGGCTTTGCGCAAAACAAAGGAAGTCAAGGTTTTCCGTTGTCATCCCCACAACCCCGAATCGCACCCGACCTTCCTTTTTCTTTGATTCATTCTGAATATTCGCGCGTGCCTTTTTTGTTGTATGTCTTTATTTCTGTGGAGTCGTCGTTATCTGCTCTTCATATTCTTCAACTGGTTTCACTCAGTCGCCTCTGCTGAGCCAAAGCCAGCTTATATAGCCAGTACACCCACATACAAATTCCCCGGTGTATCAGACACTGCCATCAGGGGCATAAGGCACGATGGTTTTTAGTTTTTATTCTCCTTTCGAGTTCGACCAGCAAAGGCTTTGCTTTACACTGTGGCATTGGTTTGAGGTTACAGTTGAGTTGGTATGCAAACAACTCTTGACGTACTCTGAAAACCAGGACCAGCGGCAGGTCCAAGCCAGCCTTTGCCTGGGTTCTGGCCTGTTCTTCCATTGCACCTTTAGCCCATAGAGTCTCTTTGTGTTATTTCCTCTCAGGAATGCTCCTCTGCATTGAGGCTGAACACCAGAAATGGATGCCTTTAAACTGTTTACTATTCCGCAATATAATGTTATAGAATAGAATATATGCAGAATTATATTTATGCCCCTGTAGAGGGTTTTATCAAAATAGGATAACTCTATCATATAGCTGCCATAGGAAAGATCGGAAAATTGATATAGAATCAGCGGAAATTAACGAAAAAAGGTACTTCTGTTCTTGATAAAATGAGAATAAAATAAATTATGTGACAAAGAACAATAACGCTTACATTTTTGTCACTCTCAACTATCTGTCTTTTTTAATGAGAGCTATATAGTTCTGTCTTCTCTTTTGGATCGTACTGACTTACATTTATACTGTACTTTATACATTTCTGGATCGGCTCAGATGATGATGCTGATCAAGACCAAATGTACAGGATGGGAATAATTTCTGACCAAACATTATAAACAGATATTGTGAATATAATATCCTCAAGGGTATTCAAAATGGTGAATATTCTACAAAACTAGAAAAGATCGGTGAGTAAAGCTTTGTGATGAGTCTTAGGGTTTTATAGACCTAAGTTCTGACTGTAAGGTAAACGAACTTCTTTGAATGCCCTTGCAGAGGGTAGTTTAACAAGTTTCTGATTCGTATTCTTGGTTTTAAGTGTGCTCAATTTGTCTATCAATGCATGAAATTATTACAAATTAAATTCTCAATGGGTGCCCACAATAATGGATAGAAGCCAGTGGTCCGATCCCGGCGTTTTCGAATGACATACTATCTGCAATAGCAGCAAAACCTTTGGTAAAGTTTGAGAAAGCTTTAAGTTTGTGAGAAACCTTTGCAGGAGTAAACGGTTTATTGTGTAAGAACTAGGCAAGAAGTATACATATATGTATATATATGTATTTTCATGGTTAACTGACTGAGTTTGTTGTTATGCAAAAATACTTAATCAACGTTTTTCCAGTAGCAAAAGATACTTGATCAAACATAAGCTGGTAACACTAAAAGTGTTCTAATCTCTCTTTTCGTAATTCCTTCTTCTTTGAGTTTAACCATAGAATGGACAAGTTGATTTCTCAAGTGCATATTAAAGAAGATATATAATAACATAAAAGAAACACACGAATCGTTTTTATTAATTGCGGATTACCTGGGTGGCCTTTTTGCAATAGTTGTGGTTCTTTAAAACATATTTGAAAAATACTGTTTTGAAACTAAAGGGCCCTTATAAAAAATATTACAAAACTGTTTAGTTTAAGCTGCGTTCAGGAGAGAGAGAGAGAGAGCTTTCTGTACATCAACAATGGTTTTTGCTATGCATGTGTTAGTGTGTTAGTGCTGTGCTTACTGGTGTGCAATTGCACGCACACACAATATTTAAGTTGTCATCAGAGCCAGAGTTGCCATTAAGTAGGTATTATGCAGTTGGGAAACGCATTTCAGATAATTGTCCGGTCGGGCCGAGCCGGGTAATTACTTGGTTTACGTTGTTAGTGTTCTATTTTACCTTTTGTTGTCATCGCAGTAATTTGTAGTTCTCCGACATGCCGCACGAAATGCTTAATAAGCAATTAGCAGGGTAAAACTATTTAATTTTTGTGTACATAGGTTGGTTTTTTTTGTATTCATCAGACCTTAGCGATTTCAAATTAAAATATCTAATAATAAGGCGACTTGTTTCTTATACAAGTCAAGTTTAATTATATCGCATATTACAGAAGGCAACCGAACAGTCGAAGCTACACAGTACCAACTCAAAAGTTGCAAAAACAGTATGGGGTGGACCATCTTCCATACACAGCCGGTATGTCTGTGATTGTGTTAAATTGTTTTTTTTTTACCGAGAAATCGTCTTTTGTTCTCAGAGATCCAGCATAAAAAGTTGCGAATATAAAACAAAAGTGTCACTTGCCGAGGGTCGGGAGATACCAGACGATGTCCGAGGTTGAGCTTGCATTGTTATTTCCCTTTGTCGTTGAGCGAGGGCTCTGTGTCGATTCGAATTTCGAATTTAGGAGTATTTTATTCATGTATGTGTACATATATATATGCAGCCATTTGATTCCGCCAGAGCCCCACAATCATTCATTTCGGTAAGATCAATGAATCGATACGATATACCTGGAGAGCCGCAGAATTGCGACAAAAAGGAGCCCAGAAGGCCAAGCTTAGCGGTATGAGTTCCCGGGATCGAGACGAGATCTCCGACTTTCAGTTGACGAACAGTTTTTTAAGCGTACGAAAGAAGTACAGAAGAAAAGCAATAAATTTTTTTTAGCCTTCATTAAAATTGTCGCCGATTGCTTTCGCGTATGAATATGTTAATTGTGAGTTTACCAGACATATGTATGTAGAAAGAATAAGCATTTTTTTTAAGTGTGCTAACAACTGCCGCTATCTATAAGGATTGTGTTTTATTTATTTACATTTGGTGTGATATTGGTGCAACGTTTTAATAAAAACAAGATCTGAAACCTATATACCCTGAAATTAGAACTTAATGATAAAAAACGAATAGACTCCTTGCAAATCTCGAGTAACAAGATTTTTCCTATTGCTTGGTAGAACCATATTTTCCATAAATTATGTGTCCATTATTTTCCCCATTTCTATGCAGCTATTAGATATAGTAGTCCGATCTTTGTAAATGTCAAACAAAGAGCATGTATACCATATAAGTCGGGAGACCGTATCAGATAGCTCCATAGAAGAGATCGAAAAAATAACGGAAAAAAATATCGCGCTATGGTTTTTTATCATATTTACTTGATTTTTGGATATTGTGTTTTTAACTACTATCGAATTTCGAATTAAGTTTTATTGAAATTGGATGACTATATCATATATGTAGCTGTCATTGGAAAGATCACAAAATAAATCATTTTTTGCGTATCAAGTTTTTTAACCAAGGCTAGTCATGAAAAAATTTTATTAAAGCCTGACAACCCTGTCATTGTAGATGCCTTAGGAGAGATCGAAATCTAATTAGAATAATGGAACAACTTTATACAAGTGATTTTTTTTTTTATCATAAATTGATGATTTTTTTGGATATGGAGTTTTGTAAAGAATCTTGAAACTAAGTTGGAAATCGGACGTCTATATCATATAACTGAAATAGGAACAACCGGTAAAATATGGAAAAATTAATAGGAAAATCGTAATTACTTCGATGTTGTTTAGCCAGTATGCATTTTTCTCGACATTTGTGATCACTGCAAGGGTAAATTTTAGATGTCAGATAAAAAATATCACAACCTTAACTTTGCCACTCCAAGATTTAGCTTTGATTCGAACAAAACGCGACTCTTATAAAGCAAACTTGGGCTCACAATTTGAATTCATGAATACATAAATAACAATGACCAGCAGCACGCAGGATGAAAACGAGGATTTGCACGGGGATAAGGATTTTGAGTCAAAGTACCAGTATTCTGCAGTAGGGGCATCAGAGAAGAAGTAAAAGAGCAATAATAAAACGAATTTATGCACTGAAAACACACACACGCACATACACAATATCGAAGGGGACAAAAACAAAGAAGAGGAATAATGCATTGTATTTTATTAAAGGAATTGTTCGCTTTGCCTTATTTTTCTCAGAACAAAGTGATGTATGAGCTCCGTAGGCCTAACACAATACGGATTTTGAGAGCTGAGACCGGCAAGAGATTGGGCATTGTGATTCAGGCTGCTTTTGACGTGGAGCACAGCAGTGTCTGGATGAACACTATGTAGCTAACAGTATATAGAATCTCCTGCTTAATTTGACTTAAAGAAAATCTGGAAAAAGCACATTTTCGACGACTTAAAGATTGGTTTCTGAATAACTGCAAACCTTATCACATACAGGCACATATTCGTATGCTTGTCATACAGTGATACTTGGGACCCCAATATACATACATACATAGTATAGTATAGTATCCCTGCAGTTCCAAAATAGCTTTTTCCTATATGAAATCCGCGAGGAAGCACCGAGGAACCGGGGTACGAAGGTATGCCCGCACCGAGGAATTGCGCGAGGAATTTTGTATGGGATTCAAGTTTTCTTCATAGGTGCAGCTCTCGATGAACTTTTTGGCGGTTTCATCGAACGATTCCTCGGTGCCTTATACGAATTTTGTATGGAAAAAATTCGTATAAGGCATAGAGGAATTCGGAGCGGAAGTGGAAGCGGGGTTTTCCTCGAGGATCGCCCTTAGGGAAATCATATATGCCAATGTTCAAAATTTCATCCCCAAATTCATATGAAAAACAATATATATATATATTTTTTATTTATTTTATAAAATACCTTATTTTGTAACATAAGAGATAAGCACATTAAAAATATGAAATTCGAAAGTTTTTGTTTATCATTTATGTAGAGTATTTGCAGGACATCGGCTGTTTTGCGTCCATCTATGGTACAAAAAATATTTTCGTTATTACATATTATATATTACTTTTTTTAATTTAGCGCAAACTTACCTTTCAAACGAATTTATCGGACAAACATGTGTATGGCTTAATCCTAAAAAGATTTAAATAAGTTTGTAGTAAAAAACATAATATTTTTGTAATATTAACGACACTTACATGATTTTTAAACATTTCCGCTTCCCGTTGCACAAATGAAGAAATTTGACAACATATTGTCAACGCACTACGCAAAAGAATGACACAGTTAAATTTTATTTTTCACCCTTTTAGTATACCCTTCTTTTTGGGTGTAACCGACCATAAATGACACGCGAGTTATATTATATGTATCCACATACATTTGTAACCAATGTTATGGTTACCTCGGTTCCATAATTTAAATAATAATATGTGTACATATATATATATATTATATGTTATATTATATTTATATTTGAAGAACTTTAACATCAGAAGAGTATACATAAGTCGAGCGCCCCTCAGCCGTATTTTCCATCGAAAACTAATTTTTTGTTTCTAACGGAGAATGACAACAGTGCAATTAGAAAAACGAAAGAATAGAAGACAAATTTGGAGTCGGGCTGCCTTCGGGTGCAAGCAACGAAATCGTATTATAAGAGTGAGGAAGAGAGGGAAACTTAGGAATATCCCTTTCCCTTTCCTACACACATGATTGGCAATTGCCAAAATTCACTTGTGAACAGCCAGAACTGCAGGGATAGTATATTGTATATAGTATGTATGTATGTATATTGGGGTCCCAAGTGCTTCCTTCTACCTTAAACAAATACAGTATCACTGTATGACACTGTGTGTAACATACACTGCCACGCACTTGAATAGGGACAAGCCTTTTACAGTAAATGTTCTACAATTTTGCTGAAACAAACTAAATTATTCCAAGAGCGCTTAAAGCAAAATTAAAAATAAATGATAACGGTAAATGATCGAGGTCTACTTTTTATCTTCTTAGTTTGCCTATTCCCCATGTGTCACATACAGGCACATATTCGTATACTTGTCATAACTGTATTTGTTTAAGGTAGAAGGAAGCACTTGGCACCCCAATATACATACATACATACATACACTGCCACGCACTTGAATAGGGACAAGCCTTTTACAACAAATGTTCTACAATTTTGCTGAAACAAACTAAATTATTCCAAGAGCGCTTAAAGCAAAATTAAAAATAAATGATAACGGTAAATGATCGAGGTCTACTTTTTATCTTCTTAGTTTGCCTATTCCCCATGTGTCACATACAGGCACATATTCGTATACTTGTCATAACTGTATTTGTTTAAGGTAGAAGGAAGCACTTGGCACCCCAATATACATACATACATACATACACTGCCACGCACTTGAATAGGGACAAGCCTTTTACAACAAATGTTCTACAATTTTGCTGAAACAAACTAAATTATTCCAAGAGCGCTTAAAGCAAAATTAAAAATAAATGATAACGGTAAATGATCGAGGTCTACTTTTTATCCTCTTAGTTTGCCTATTCCCCATGTGTTTGAAAAGAAAGAGCTTCAAGACAAATGCAACTGTAGATCAAATGAGAAATAAAAACAAACTTATGAAAATGTTTGTCCCTATTCAAGTGCGTGGCGGTGTACATGATCAGAATCATCAGAAGAGTCGATCTGGGCATGTCTGCCTATACGTCTATCCATCGGTGTGAACGTCGGTATATCGATGTGTGTGTAGATTCTAGTTGGTCGCACGCAGCGAAAGACTGCTAAGTCCTTCGAATTTGTGTGCTTCTCATAAATACGCTGACTTAATAATTTTTAATTTACCACGCTCACTTTTACGCCACTAAGCCTTATAAACATGCAGGTTTACTACACTTGGGTTAAATACGGTTCAAATGATAACAGACTTATATGTTCTGGGTGTAAACTTGTGGCTTACTTACCAATTTATTGAGTCAAGGTCATGGTCATCTCTTAAAACACTGGAAGTTTTCTGCAAAAAAAGAGAAATTATTCATTTTAAATTGCGCTATGCAGCTTGGTATTAAATTTACGTATATTTTCTTTGTGCTATCCAAGAGGCTTTTCAGTTATCAACACCATTATACATTATATTATCCAGTTCAGGATTTGTGAAAATCAACGAGCATTATTAAGAGAATGTTATCGGGGTAAACAAATGCCCTAATGTACGTACATACATACATAAGTAATTGGGAATTGGTCTTCACAAAGCACAAAGCTCTTAAACTATTTCAAATTCACAGAGCACCATGGATTTGTTGACTTGGAAAAACACGGTAGGGTATAGGCAGAGCACGTAATTTGGCAGTGACACCCTTCGTGATATGTATACGTTCAATTTTGGTTTTTAAGCCAGTTTCACCGGGCTAAAGATCTGCTCCCCAACACCAGACACGTACCGAGTGTACATACCATATGTGCCCCAATATATACGATATATACTATGTGTACAATTTTATACTTTCGCAGCGGCAGAGACATGACCGCCACCATGAAGTTTATATAATTATTGTGTTAATTAAGTGCAGAATATAGTAGTACAGTATAGTATGGTAGTATTCTCTAATTGTGCCAAATTTTCATTAACAATAATCGTTACAAGTAGTGTACTGAATTTGTTAAAAGTTATGCAATTTGCGACCGTTAAGCATAAATATTCTTGATCAGGCTGATCAGATAGGTCGATCGGTGTGCATATATATGTACATATATCCATTGAACAGGATTTCGTGAACTTTGAGAAGTTCAATATGTAGTAGGATGTTTACCTACCATTCCCACTGTACCATAAAATAAGAATTACTGTTAAAGACCAGATATGTATAGCCACCTCTCTCGCGCTCATAGAATAAAATAGAATAGAATAGGTTTATAGAAAAGAAATAAAACGAAAGTCTTGTTTCTGTTACAATATTGGGATTAAACATGCAGGTTCTTGTAATTCGTAAGCAGCCCAAGATGTTAATTGTACGAATATTGCCCACTTTTACGACCAGAAGCCACCAAATTCAGTGGCGGCCACATTTTGGTTGGTTCAGCGATTTGGTTCGAAGATTTGGTTTTTGGTCACAGAAACAAGAGCGAAAGCAGTCTTTACAATTATATGGTAACAAGATTTTGGCTTATTGTTTGCTTTTGCTTCCGAAATCGAATTCAAAAGTCATTAGAAAATTCTATATTTCAAAAATTTAGACTTTCTTCTTCACCACTCTCATCTGAGTCGATCTCGACAATTATGTCTGTCCGTCTGATATCCGTCTGTCTCTACGCCAACTGGTATCTCAGTTTTAAGGTTTTTAGGGTTCTCGCTGAAACTTGACCAAAAGTCGTTCAGATATTGTAGGTCGTAATCGGAAAGCCAGGACCGAACGACTAGATCATAGGAAGAACATTTTAGGAAACATCAAAAAAGAAGTGGAGAGTCTGTTTTCATTTTACAAACATGATATTTTAGCAACTCTTGAATTCCAAATAAAATTTCATATTGAAATTTAAGAAAACACCTTAGACCCCATAAAACCAGAACCCTTATTTTATAAATTAAATTTATTGGTAAGCTCATCTATTCTTTGTTGATGTTTAAAATTTTTTAAATAGTTTGGTAGCCCAGAAAATAAATTTAAGCAATTGGAAAGGAAATTAGAAGAATTTTAGGAAAAGGAAATTTACAGAATTTTTTTACGGTGATTGCGTAAATTCAATTTACTTTTCAGATAAAAATGTCAGATTTTGCAGCTCAAAAACATTTTTTGGTGTATAAATGCCACAAAAGTTTCGTTGAAAACCGCTTCCACACTCCTAAAAACAAAAGAAAATTTTGGATATGATTCAATATTGTGAGCTAATATTTTGATACCCAAGTTAAGCTTATTACGTTTCAGCACTTTTTTTTACGTAGAGGAGCTTCATGACTCCCCAAACTTAACCCAACACACACTCACGGACACAAAAACAAATTAATAATCCAGCTGACTTCTTTCCAAGTTAGTTTTTGTGTTGAGAAACAAGTTTTCTTCTTTGGCTTTTTTCACAACACATAATGATGATAATGATTCGCCAATTTAATAATAATTTCTCTAATAATTATACGGTACTGTTATTATGGGCACATTAGAACCGAAATTCGTTGAAATTTTTAATTTTGTCTGTCTGTCTGTGTTCTCTTCAAACCGCTCTCTTTCGCTTTTTTTGATGGGTTGATTCCCAAACCTTAAAAGCTATTTTACGGCAAAGTGTGATTACGGCTGAATTAGCCACATATGTATATAAGTGGTAGTTTATAATTTTGTGTGCTTATTTTGCGACAAGCATATACATAAATCAAAAACCTATATCAGAGTTATTAAAAACGAAATATAGCTGTCATAGGAAAGATCGAAAACACATAAGGAATACACCTTATACACCTTAAGTCATCATAAGGGCTAAACAAGTAATATCATATCATATATCTACCATAGAATACGTCGAAACATCTATGTATATGGAATTAACGGGAATTAACGGAAAAAATTCAAAGTCGTTGTTTTTCATCAGAAGAACATAATTTCTGAAATATAGAGTTTTCTAATGACTCTTGAATTTCGAATTCAATTTTATAAAAATCGGACGACTTATCATATAACTTTCAAATGAGCAATCGTCGAAAATACAGAAACTGCATAGTAAATCGATATAGCTTCGATGTTGTTTAGCCTCTATGTAAAGGATATAAAATCTTCGGCTAGCCGAAGCTAGCTTCCTTTCTTTCTCTCTCTCTCTCTCTCCTATGGCAGCGGGCGGAACCGAGGAGCGCGAAAAGCATATTACGGTAAAAAAAAAAATTCCGAGGTGCGCGAAAACGTTTTTTGCACATAAAAAATGAATGTCCTCATTTGTTTTACTTGGTCTAAATCGTTACTTATTGTTCATCAAAATTTGTTTATTATTGTATTATATTATTTATATTATATTATGTATTATATATAAATAAGTTCATTTTTTTTAGTTTTAAGCTTATAGTGCGCGCACTTTTGAATTGATACATATACTAAATGATTAATTGAGGTAATTTTTCTAAAAAAAAAGTTTATTTTTTCATTTTTCAGTTTAGTTCTTTGTTTTTTTAATACATTTATTAATCTTATAGCATATGTGTCAATTCAAAAAAAAAAAACTAAAAACTGATAAAACAAATATGTATAATATAAATAAAAAATAAATAAATAATAACTAATATTATATAAAAATATAAAAATTTTGAAGAACAATAAGTAATGATTTTGATCAAGTAAAATGAATGAGGATTCCGATATGCCAAGGCGCAAATTTTATGTGCAAAAAGCGTCGGGCAAATAAGATGTTTTTTTTTACCGTAATGGGCTTGAGGTGTATCTCAGTATCGAGCGATATAATTACCCGATTTTCATAAAATTTGATGTGAAATTCGATAGTAGTTAAAAATATACCTGTGGCAACCACATTACAACATATTCAGATAATGCGTTTAGATCGAAAAATCTATATAGAAATACAGGAAATAAAATTATAACATCGTTGATTTTCATCAGTCAATTATAATTTTTGGAATAAAGAGTTTTCTAACTACTCTTGACTTAATTATTAAATGTAATCAAAATCGGACAACTATATCATATAGCTGCCATACGAACAAAAGTCGAATATATGGAAAATGAATAGAAAAATCGGTGTTTTTTTTTTTTAGCCCTTGATCGACATATTTGATGACTGCAAGGGTATATAAGCTTCACCCTCACTTTTCAGCACTTTTTGATGGCAGAGCGATGAGGTTTCATAATTAAGATTTCGGTAGCGATAGCCTTTATATAAATTTGCCACGTCCACAAGCCGCGGAATTCTGCATTTTGGGTAAATGTTTCGGATTCATAAACACGTCGCGAATTGTGTTTCACAAATTTTGTCGAGGCTGGAACCATATACTGTATATATAATATTTAAAATATATATAATTATATAAAATAGGTACATAAAGGCTAAACAACATCGAAGCTTTGACGATTTTTTTATTATTTTCTATAATTGCGACGATTGTTTATATGACAGCTACATAATAGTAGTCGGTTTTAATGAAATTTTATTCTAAATTCGATAGTCATTAGAAAACTCTAAAAAAAATTGTGCTTATCTGATGAAAAACCACGATGTTATAATTCGATCTTTCCTATGCCAGCTATATCATATAGTTGTCCGATTTTAATAGAATTATTTTTTCTCGATTCAATGATAGTTTAAAAGCTCGTGGGATAAAAAACAACGACATTATCATTTTTTTGCCAATATTTTAAGATATACTATTTGATCTTTCCTATGGCAGCTTATATTGTCCGATTTTTATGAAATTGAATTCGAAATTAGGTAGTCGTTAATATCTAGAAGAAATAAAGTCGATAAGATCAAAAACAACAAGGTGAAATTGTTTTTAATTTTTCGTATGGGAGCTATCCGATATCGTCGCCCGATCCGGCACGATCCAACGTATATACTGCGTGCAATAACTACACAACTTTTGGTTAAGTTTCAGTAAGATAATTTTAAAACTGAGAGACTAGCTTACATAGGGTTGTATAAGAAACAAGAAGAAACTAAGCTTCTTTCACTTCACGTAAAGAAGTACAAATTGTTTTTAATGTGACACCGAAGTCAAATATTGTACCTAAAGCAATTCGGACGCCTTACTACAACTACAGAGCGAAGGTGTCGTCTCTCTGTGTGTGTGTGTGTGTTATTCCAGAAAGTTATAACCTTAGAAGAGATACAGGAGTTCAAGAACACAACAACATAATGTGAGAGGGGGAACGGGGAACGGGGAACGGCCAAAACCGTTATTGACCGTAAAGATAAAAGCAGCACCAACTCAATGAAATGGGGGTAGGTGCTAAAACACACGCACATGCCCACGCAAACAAATACACGCCAAAGACAAACTCAAGCCAACGGCCAGTGGTCAAGCATGGGACTACACACATACACATACACACGTGTACATGTACGGAAGACACTTGCACCTCACGTGAACCTTTATTATGTGCACACACTGGCAAACTGAAGTGCTGCAGAAATTTGTAAACGCAACAACTTGGCACTTTAATTAGTATGAGCTCGATTTTAAAAACCACATTTAGATGTACATCTAGGTACTTAATTTATTTTGGGTCATTTAGCTTTAGATATATCTAGTTTTTAACGACGTTTAAAGGGGTAATACTTTTCTCAAAAAACGGACGAATCTTTCAGATAAAATTAGAAAAGGATGGTTGATTCTACGTAACTAGACAGGAAATCCATAAACATAATAAGTTTTTTCTCTAATGGCAGCTACATACATACATACATATGTACATGAAATAGTGTTTTGATTTTCATGAAATTTTATTCACAGCTCAGATTATATTCTAGATTATTTTCTGTCCGCCTCTCCGACTGTCTGTTTCTATGTAAATTAAAATTTAAATAAATTATCAATCCGTTGTTTTTGATCATATATGTAGACTAGATTTCTTCCAGATGGTGTTTACTATCGAATTTCTAATTTAATTTAATTTAATAGGAAAGATCGAGTAAATTATATAGAATTAACGAAAATAAAATGATACCATCGTTTTTTTTCAACAGACAAGCACAATTTTTGGAATATAGAGTTCTCTAATGACTTTCGAATTTTAAATTAAATTTCACAAAAACCGCACGATTATATCTTATAGCTGTCTTATGAAAAATCGACAAAAATATAGAAACTTAAGAGAAAAATCGACATATGTAGCTTCGATGTTGGCTAACCTTTATGCTTTTTGCTCAACATTTGCTATGACTGTTTCCTTTTTTTGTATTCCATCAATTCTCTATTGATTTTATAACCTTTTCTGTGGCAGTTATGTGATACAGGTATCTGATTTAAATGAAACTTAATGCGTTATTAAAGAGTCGTAAGAAAATATCTTCTATAAAAAATCATTCCTTCTATGAAAAAATCAACAGTGTTATAATATTTTCCTGTTATTTTTCCGACCTCTCCTATGAGGGCTAACCGATATAGTCGGCCGATTCGGCCCGTGCCGATTTACATAAATTCTCAGTTCAATAACTAGTCAACTGGTTAACTAGCTTTAAAACTAAGACACTAGTTAAGGTTAAAAACTGATTAAAACTGATCAACAATATATTTTATTGCGCTACAAACTTAAGACTGAAATTTTAATATCCTCCGCAACTTTTAGTAGTACTAAATGTCTCGTAACAATCGAAGAAAATGTTATCAAATTGTATTACTTACAATATAGCTGCCATAGAAATTTTACAAATAACAACAGAGTATAAATAGAAAATAATGTGTAAAAGTGTAAAAATATAAAGACTTTATCTAAGGCCGTCACAGAACAATTTTTAAAATTATTAATTAAGGCTACATTACTTTTGTTTTTTTAAAATCGAACATATAAGAAGTTATATACAGAGCATCTATTAGCTGACGTTATTTGTGCAATTATTCTAGTCGTTTTAAAGACATTGTCTTGCCGAAGCTCTTCCTTGTTTTTAGTAAAAAAAAAAAAAAAAAAAAAATTGTAAATATTGTAAATAAGCAATTCCATAAGTATTGGACAGGTTTTCGTTTTCTGATTTTCTCTAAATTGAGAAATTTTAATTTTAATTTTAAAGTTTAAGAGTCAATTAACTTGTTTATTTTTTATTTGCAGAGGGCATTATAATTTTAATCAATAGCTTGCAACGCAGTTAGGGCAGGGTGTGTGTATTAGTGTGTGTGGCGTGTGAGTTGAGCATTTCGCAACCTTTCTTGTTTTTCTATATTTTTACCTTATACAATACAGTAATTACTTTTTAAAACATAACACCTAATGTAGTTACCTACGATAAATTTATTTACTCAACAAATATTCAGTCAGTTATGAAGGCCACGGTAGCTATTGCTTAAAACAAAGCATAAAATTATTCACAATTTGCAATTGTGGATAATTTCTATATAATAATAATAATAATACTTTTTTTAAATTAAATTTGACAGGATATTTGGTTAAATGATCGATTCTTTCAAGGGTAAAAAAAATATGGTTTTATTTGAACCTATTTTTAGTCTATGTTTTTAATTTTTGACGTCCCAAAAATCAATGATCTATTTGATCTATGTGAAAAAAGAAGTTCTAGAAGTTATGTTATACTATATGTTGAAACCTCTCATCTTGTTGTATTGCTGTGATAAGTGCAAAAACAATTTAGGAGTGAGTACGACGTTCAAACATTGTTCTGTTTCTTAATCACTCCTCCCAGCTCCAAAACCGCTTGACCAATTAAAATACTCGGAAAGATGTTGCTGTATGTATGTGGGAAACGTAATTAATACAGTCGCCGAGGGGAGAGCAGGAAGGCAAGATGTGATGTGGGGGTGCGGCTGCGGGGGGTTGCGGGAGCATTCCGCGCACATTTAAACGACCAATCAGAAGATGCTATGCGATACTCGAGGGCCGCAGTGGTGTGCGAAATGCTCGACTCACACGCCACGCACACACTAACACACACACTGTCTCTGGCTGAGTGCGATTTATATGCCACTTTCTGTACGAGCAAAAGCTTTCAGTGGAGAGAGGAAAGGCTGGGGGAGCCGCACACGTCCATACACATAAACATGTATATAGATGGGAATAAGCATGTGCGTATGGGTGCTGCATGCATAATGTTTGCATATGAGGACCATGGTACAAAGATTTAGCCAACAGGCTCACATCTGTATATACCTACATACATGTTATATATATATTTATTTGTACACATGCGCTGGGAGCACATTTAATGGCTGGCAATTACATATGATATGCAGATTTGTATCGAAGGTCTTCGTCGGTCGTCCGAGTAGCAATCAAAGTAGGATTCTGCATCGGCTGAATTTTACGCCACGCCTATTCGTCGCGAGGGCTTGTTTGTTTTTTACTAAGCGTTCCCACTCCCAATTATCCACATTCATTGACGCTCGCAGTTCTCGAGATTAGTTTTAGGGTTACCTATGCATGTATGTATATACGAGCGAGCTTAAATAATTGAGAGCGGAACAGACAAAATCCAACAAAAGCACAAGAGAAGCACAAAAAAAGTCGAGCAAATGTAGCAGCATCAGCCTCAGCTCTCCACCCCTACCAATCCCATCACATTTATCCAAACAAGCAAAAACAATGAGAACGACTAAATCATTGCCACTGCACTCCGTCTCGTTCACACAAGTGGAAATGGGCTTGCCCCCATATAGGTGTGTGTAAGCGTTTAAGAGATAGACAGAGATGCCAGGCAACACGGCGAAGCGTAATGCTCTGTCCTGGAGAATAAAGCAGTGGGAGAGGAGAAAAAACCGAAAGAGAAACTCTTAATTTAATTAATATTGAGAACGTGAAAAGAGCGGAAGCTAGAGAGAACTTATCTTTATTGTTAACAAGGTTCTCTCTCTCCTTCCCCCTTCCCACTCTGGCAAAAATCTGTATTAGCGTTTGAAAAATTTGCACCACCGCAACATAAGCACAGAAAAATTATAACAGGTTCTCAGAACAGAACAGAACAGAACGTTCGGTGTCGGCTTTAGTTTCGGCATCTGATCCGGTTTCGGCTTTGAAGCTAATTTCTATTTTCATCCTTGTTGTTGTTTGGGTTACGATTCGAGTACTCGTACTCCTCTTCGTTTCGTAGTATGTATGCGTTTGTGCCTCTGCACTCTGCATTTGTAATTGTATGCGCACTCACGCAGCAGGCATGTAGCAAAGCCGGAGGGAACGGCTGAATCTTCCTGGAGGAGACACTGTGGCGACCCGTCGTTCGTCTTCGTCCCAGGAGAAATATCGCTACGCCCACAAACTCCAACCGACCCGGCTACCACCACCCCAGCTAACAAATACGCGAGTACAAATATAATGTAAATGTAAATAAATTATTTATACATAATGCGCTGCTTGCGCTTGGCTTTAGTACTGCTAGTATCTTAGCGTCGGCCTCAGCGGATGATGTTGTCTCTTTTCTGCACATTTTCGGCCCTCTCTAACCGGGGTCGTCGACGTCGACGTCGTCTCTTATGGCAACGCAGTAAAGTAAAGCACTTGGACTTGTGGGTGTGGGTGTGGGTCTGAGTCCCGAGCGAAAGAGACAAGAGTCTGGGGCGCTGATGGAAAAATGGAGAACGAGATGGAGCATAAAGAACACAATTACGCGAACGTGGTTCTCAAGGCAACATTGGCGCATACATTTTTTGGCTCTTTTTGTTGTTTTAGTGTTATTAGTCTCTCTTTTTTCTCTCGTTCTCTGTTTATTTTCTGCAATTTTTTTTCATATTTTGTTACTCCGGAATATTTTTTTTGTTTTTTTTCTCCGCACTTTTTGATTCATTTCAACACAAACTACCCTCACCTTGATGCTGTTTTATTTCAGTGAGAGCTAATGTTTTTTCTTACCTATTAATTTGTTTTTAAAAATGTTTTATTTCAAATAAAGGGAATAATGATGGTTTTTGAAATATTTTAAGTCAAAATAAATAATAGATTTGAATCGGCTTACCGAAAATATTTTAACGCGCATACGAAAAGCGTCAAAGAAAAGCGCTTCAATGTAACCCAACCCGTTAACAACAACACTGCGTTTACCCATTCAGCTCATTTACATTTATACGCACACATGCAGACATACAATATCCAACCGCTTCACCCCCACTACATAAAAGCATACTCAATCATATACACAGGCACCGTTTGTAAATGTTACATGAGCAGACAATATATATGTATGTGCATTTCCACCATGTACATATACATACTGTCACGGACACACACGTATTCGGGGAGACAAAGAATTCTTGTTTATTGTGATTCGAAATTCTTTTTTATTTTAATTTCGTTGCTCCTCATTATCGATTTTTGCGTCTTTCCTTTGAAATTTGCCTTCTTCCTCGGCCTGGAAAGCAATCGCTAGAGGTAAAGGCGGAACTGAGGTCCTGATTGAGGGATGATGATTTTTTATATACCCACAAAATATCCAAATGCAAGTGTTCGTGCGCTAAGGCGAGGCACAGAAACAGAAACAGGAATACAAGCAACAATTAGTGTGGACTAGTATAAATCCTTACATACAGTCCATGCTTATGTTATGCTTTATTTACCCATTTACTAAGCAAAACCATCCTTTAATTGGTTCCAACGCGAGCGCCGGAGAATTAGACACATAGTAAGGCATATAAACAAATACCTTCATATGTATGTACATACACGAAATCAGTACCAATGTACCGGTACCGAATACATTTGGAGGCATTTTTGTGAGCGCGATGAGTGGCGAACAGAGAGCGTAGTCTTATGAGTGCGAAGAACGGAGTATGGAAACGTTGCTGCTTAATTGGTCAATCAGTAATTAACGTTACGCCAAATCAAGGAGAAAGAGGGCAGGGGAAGATGTTGTTCGCTAGGTCCAACGAATCACGTATACCGATTCCAGCCAGTGACAAACCGAGTGGGGTGCGATTCAAAGGGCGTCAATTAACTGTACTGTATGAACCACCCACCCAGTCACCCACACATGACGGAAAATACAAACAGCGAACCAAATACACCCACAAAGGATTGGGGCGGCAGGTGCGGATGTGTGGCAAAGTTGACAAAGAGAAGAGAAAGCGCGGAGTGGTGAGAGGGGGGCGGTTGGTGGGGGCTGGGGGTGTACTATTGAAAAGAAACGATGCACAAAGGAGAGTGGAATAGAGAGAAGATGAGGATTTCAACAAGCGACAACCGACCAATCAAGTTGCGCTTTGGCGGTTGTCGCGCACAGTTGCTTCACTCTTCTTTTTATTCCGTTTCCGATGTTTCTGCCCGCGTTCCCACTGTTTCGGTGTTGGCATCATTGGAGATTTAACATCGAAAGAGTAAAGCATTAGGCTCTCTTTGCGGGTTTTACTGTTGTCACTATTGCCATTGTCTATGCTTAATTGCGATGCTGTTTGCTGTTCGGTTCGGCTTATTTCGGTAAAGCTTGAATCATTCGTTGGACTAACTTCGGGATCCAAGCAAATGCTCCCTCACTCAATCAGCTCTCTCGTCATTGGCTAATTAGTCGTTTGCTAGTAATTAACCCAAAGGGTGATTTCCGACAACGAAGCCCTGTGTTCTAATAGGCTTGCAAAGAAACCGCATTGTGGTTCGTTGAAAATTACTTCTTTTTTTTTAATTGTAAATATACATAATTAATATACCTGATTTTTAATTGTGTATCCTAAGTCGATAAACCTTCATCAGCACCATAAATTAAGCAAAAAATAGGGGATTTCAGATTGTTGGTCCCTCACATTTTTGAGGTTTCAAAAAAATCACTTTCGTTTTTATTGTCTTTTAAAATCTACAACATGTCTATTATATTGTCCTAATATAGTTATGAGGCAATAGTTTTAAAGATAAAGACAAAAAAACGGTCCGCGATCCTGTCAACTTTAAATGTTTTTTGTAAAACTATGTATTTTCTTTAAAGTCGATTTTTAAAATTTCCCGAGAAATACTCATCACTCCTATTGACATTTTTATCGGAGTAATGGGTATCTGATGGTCGAGACACTCAACTACTGGTTTCCCTTTTTATACCCTTGCAGAGCAAAGGGTATTATAATTTTGGCCAGAAGTTTGCAACGCAGTGAAGGAGACACCTTAGACCCCATAAAGTATATATATTCTTGATCAGCATCACCATCTGAATCGAAATACGTCTGTACGTCTGTCCGTCTGTCCGTCTGTCCGTCTGTCTGTCTGTCCGTCTGTCCGTCTGTCCTCCTGTCCGTTTCTGCCCAAACTAGTCTCTCAGTTTTAAAGCTATCTTGCTGAAACTTTCCCAAAAGGTGTGTAGTTGTTGCACGCAGTATAAAAGTCGGAAAGGGCCGGATCGGGCGACTATATAGGATAGCTCCAATACAAGAGATTGAAATACAAAATTCTAACGCCGTTGTTTTTGATCAGATCGACTTGATTTCTTCCACATGGCGTTTTCTAGTTACTATTGAATTTCGGGTTAAATTTTATCGAAATCGGATAACTCTATCATATAGTTGCCATAGGAGAGATCAAAAAATATATATAAAATTAATGGAAATTAATTGATAACGTCATTGTTTTTCATCACACGACTATGATTTTTCGAGTATCAAGTTTTTTAACTAGCCTTGATTTATAAAAAAAATTTCATACAAATCGGACAACTATATCATATAGCTGCCTTAGGAAAGATCGAAAAATCTATATAGAATTAACGGAAATAAAATGATAAGATCGTTATTTCTCATCAGAAAATCATGAGTTTTGGAATATAGAGTTTTCTAACGACTCTTGAATAACAAATAAAATTTCATCAAAATCGGACGACTATATCATATAGCTGCCATTTGAACTTTAGTCAAAAATATGAAAAATTAATAGAAAAGTCGTCGTTGCTTCGATGTTGTTTAGCCTTTGTGTATTCTGTTCGAAATATTTGATGACTGCAAGGGTATATAAGCTTCGGCTTGCCGAAGCTAGCTTCCTTTCTTGTTTATAATAAAACTTAAGACAGTTCTTCGGGATACAACTTTCAACATTTTGGACGAATATTTTTTTCCATCTATGTATGTATTTTAAATAAAAAAATTAAGACAATGAAAAGTTTTCACAGAAAACATATTTCATTTTATATGATTTAAAAATTTACCAATTAACCCCATAAAAAACAACAAGTTAATCGTACTTTTAGCATCATCTTCACTTTTAAACAAGAAAAGAAGCTATATATACCCTTTCAGTCATCAAATACATATGTCGAACCAAATATATAGAGGCTAAACCACATCGAAACTATGTCGATTTTTTTTATAAAGTCGATTTTTTTATTGATTGTTTTTGATAATATTATAAGAGGTGTTTTATTTGCTTAAAAGTATGTTAAAGTCAACGGAACCACTCATGAACCCATAAGGTATATACATTTCTGATCAAGCTTATCTGACGAGTCGACTTGCATTCATTACAGATATCGAAAACTTTAAAAGCGGGAATATTGGAACAAATATGTAGATTTTTGTAATGCGTACGCAGCGCAAATATATTTCATTTTTGTGCCACGCCCACCATTACTCGCACTTAAATCATGGTAATAAGCATGCAACAGATAGCCCTGCTGTCTTTATAAAAGTCGAGATTCAAAAGTCATCACTCCTATTGACATTTTTATCGGAGTAATGGGTATCTGATGGTCGAGACACTCAACTACTGATTTCCCTTTTTTATACCCTTGTTTTTTTAAAGTTAGCGTACTTAAGAACAATTTGAAATTCGTTTATATTTTAGGAAATTTTAAGCAGTTCAAAGTTATAAGTTAAATCAGTGATTAGTAGCGCACTATGCAAAGGGGATAAGAAATATTTAATGTTATATAATATTGTCGAACAAAATACATAAAAAATAAACAACAAGAAGTTTGACAAGTTTTCTATTAATTTTCAATATTTTCGACTTTTGTTCATATAACAGCTATATGGTAAAGTCGTCCGATTAATTAAAAATTCAAGAGTCGATAAAAAACTTTATATTCGATAAATTATGATTGTCTGATGAAAAACAACGATCATTTTATTTCCGTTAGTTTATGTAGATTTTTCGATAATTTCTATGAATTTTTTTCTCGATTCAATGGTTACTAAAAAACTCCATATTTTGAAAATCATGCTCGTTTTTTCCATTATTTATCTAGTTTTTTTTTCCATTATTTACAGATTTTTTTGTATCTTTCCTATGGCAGCAATATGATAGAGTTATCCGATTTTGATCAAATTTAATCGAAATTCAATAGTAGTTTGATCGAGATGCTGATCAAGAATATATATACTTTATGGGGTCTGATTTGTCTCCTTCACTGCGTTGCAAACTTTTTACAGAAATAGTAATAAGCTTTTTTTCCGCAAGGGTAAAAATTCTATTTTGAATAACTTAAGCTTTTTTTAAATGTCTTGATTAAAGAATAAACGATTGCTTAACTCACCTGAGGTTCCTAGGAACCCCCAAATCCATTATCAGCCGACTGGAACGTTGGTCCATTAAGGGAAGGCATTGGAAATACGGTACATTTCGGTCTCGTGTACTGCAGTTTCACTTTCACATATACATATGCATGTTTATGATTGAGTATGTTGGGTTATTTCATTCATTCGATCGGTGTATTACATTTAGTTAGCAGCTATAGTTTTGTACTATGTTATGTTTTATCTTTAGGCTTAAATATTATAGGAACTTTTTAATCGAGCGTTAATAGAAGTGATGTTATTTCATTGGTCAGCTGCACCTAGATAACGGTAAAGTATGTAGTAATATTATTATATTGAACACAACTTTTCTTCAAGCAATAAAATTGCACTCTACACTTTTTTTGTGATCATCTTATTTTAATAATGGGAATTCCCTCTTTTTTTTTACACCATATGTATTTAAAATCAACGTCTTTTTGATGATTTTATTCCCAAATAACACGGGAAAATTGCAAAGCCAGCTTTCGTTTTCCCTAAACTGACTGATTAGTTGATTAGTGGCATTGATTTTCCATTAACCAGAGAAATGTGGTAAAGAATTATATGCATATTGAATCATGATGTATGAAAAAGATAGCGAACTGCGAAATGTGTCGAAAACGGCACATTAGGTAAAAACGCACGCACACATATACATACATATGTATGTACAGTTATATGTTCGAACACACGTATAAATTTGTGCGGGTGTAATTGCCGTGACCAGTGACAGGTGACGGGCAAAGGGTGATCGACCCAGTGCTTCCCGTTTGCGCCACAGGAGTTTTATCCGCGTTGGCAATTTATACATAGATACAGACATGCATTTTAAGCTGTTAGTTATTTTTTTTTTTACATTAAAAAAAGAATTTTTATCAACAAATGGACGAGGACATGACAAACGCTTTTCGCCTTCACATGTTCACATTATTGGAAAAAGTTGGCAAAACATAAATATTTTAAATAAATTTGCACGTCTAAGTTTGTATATATGTACATATATCTTTCCTCAAAGTAAGTTAATATGTATGTACATACGTATGTATATGTATGAGCTCAAAGGAGATCAAAACGTACTTTGTTCTTTGATGTGTGGGTAAGTGTAAGGGTGTGCTTGTGGCTGGGTAAGCGTATACGCGCGCGTTACGCCCAGCGATATAATTTGCCAACTTTTGCGTTTTTGCATTTTTAATATCAACACTTTTACTCCTTGTTGCCTGCTTATAACGTAGGCGAGACAGTTGTCTCTTTTTATACACACATGACACGCACAGTCACAGCCACAGCCACAGTTGCAAACTTCTAGTCTCGCACTTTCCGACTTTCAATGTCCCCATCCCCGTCTTCATTTTCAAGCTGTACCAAGCTGTTCCATGAGCCAGACAGAGAGGGAGCCAGCGTGAAAGAGACAGAAATAAAGACAGAGCCTGAGCGAGAGAGAAGGCAATCATTTTGCATACACTTCTCCCGTGGACCACGTGCTCATTAAATCGTTGAAAGTAATTCATAGAGAACATCCAACAGCCGTCTAGCACCCTTTTCCTGCGGAGCACTCTTTTTAGCTTCTTTCCTTCGACTTCCTTTCGCGCACCCTCGGAACATCTCGGCGCTGCTCGGTTCGGCTTGGTTCGTTTCGGGCCATAATGCAATTAAAAAAAACTTTCCGCAGACGGGTTCCCCTCTTTCGATACTTTTTAATACGGTTTGATTTGCCATCTCTTTTTAGTAATTTTGAAATGAAATTCTGCTATTGTGGTGTAGTTGTTGTTGTTGTTGTTGCTAGGCACACACATAAATGCATACAGATAGGGGTGACTGTAATGGTTTTGTGCTCAGAACGGAAATCCTCGCCTGCACTTATATGTACATTATATTTTTGATTTTATTCAAACGTATAGAATGAAAGGACAGAATGTATTGAAAAAAAGAAAATTGGAGAATCGACCTAAATACACCCTTTTACAGGGTACGCAGGTGTGGGCTGATGCTAATTCCTCGACTTATTCTAGTTAAATTTTCATGGGCAACATAATTATTTTAATTTTCTGTGAAGTTGTTCCGCACAACAAAATCAGCAGCGTGTGCATCACTCAGTTGTAATCTCAGGTAGACGCACACCCACTACGAACGCAGAAATCACTGTCCTTAGATCGGTATGGGGTTGGACTTAGGTAGTGACGTTCAGAACCGGTAAATAATTTCTTCAGTATCACTTTTTTCAGATTGGTTTCACTTTTTGTTGTTTATTTTTGGTTGCACAGGCACAGTCACAATAAGGCCAACGGCAAAAACATCATTTTGGAGATCTACATTGAAACCGCATCGTCTGAGAATTCAGAACTCACCATCCGACCCGCATCTGACTCATTCAACGTTTTTTTTCGACTAAGCTGAGAGGCAGGCTTACTTGTTTACTTGCTGTTTAGTTTTGCCGCACTCTCTATCGCTCTCCAACGCTCTCGGGCTCGCACTCGGGGTATGTCTCTTCTCTACTCAATGAAAAGCAAACGAACTCGAATCATGCGTACAAGGTACGATTGAAGAGAGACTGAGAGTCTCTGCGAGATTTCCGTAATGGGGTAATTATTGCCACGCAGAGTGGTAATTACGAAAGAGCGAGATGGGTGCTGAGGTGATAAAACAATGTACCAATGTGCTTTATGCTCTCAGTGTGAGCCTCTCTTTTCCTCCTTTTATTTCGGTCTACATGTGTGTGTGTGTGTGACTGCCTTTGTTTTGTGTGGGTGCAGTTTGAGCAATCATCTTTCATTATTTCTGTATTATTGCCGACGGATGTTGAAAGTTTTACCATAAGCAGGAGGAACTCATTGTCTGCGGAGCGATCAGAAATATTTAGAGCAATTAAACTGCTAGGAAATAACTACAGCGTTTCGTGGGGAAATAAATAATAAACTACAACTTTGTTAAGGAAATCAGATGATAACGTGACCATATTTCTCAAGTTGTTATGCGTTTGAATTGTCTGATCTTTCTTGGGCGACTATCATAGGGATGAGCTTTATATCTGAAATTCAGCAATGAGGGTCAGATTAGATCGAGTAATAAAAGGTGTCGTTGAAACTAATTGGCATTACTTTAAAAAATCTACACCAGTGGGGTAGAAGGTAATAGTTTAGACTGTTGGAGAGTTAGATCCGCGTTAAAATTCGATTCTGATGATTTATTTTCTACTATATATTCTTGATCAGCATCACTGTCCTGATGGAAACTAGTCTCTCTACGAAAACTTGGGTAGTAATTACAGGTATTATATTTGTCGGAGCGGCCCGAATCGGGTAAATATTTTATATATGTACATACATATTTGCATATAAAAAAAAAAAAAAAAAAATATATGAAAACTAAGGGAAAATATATGATTTTTTGCAGATGGTGTTTCTAACGACTCTTAAATTTCGAATTAATTTCATGAAATTAGTAAGACTATATCGTGTGGCGGCTTAGGAGATAGGAAAATTTAGAGAAAACTGATGAAAACATTGTCGATGTTGTTAAACTTTGTCGACATTTGGCAACTCGTTACGATAATAGAAACTAAAAAATATTTCTGTAAATATCGGACTACGATATGATATAGCTGCCATTGAAAGTGAAAAAAAAGGGAAAATAGTGCGAAAGTCGAAAAAACTAAAGAAATTTTGTATATGCATATATATAGTATGATATACATTATTGCTGATCTAAAAGATTTTTGAAGAGTTTAGTCGAACTAGAATATTGGATTTAAATAATCATATCCTAGTGGCGAATACGCAGCAAAATAAAGTACCTCAGTGGCACCAAGCCCAGCATTTTTAGTCAGTAATTTGTATTTTAGTATCAACAAGAAAGAATCAACAAGAAAGCTTACTTCGGCAAACCGAAGCTTATATACCCTTGCAGACATCGAAGAGTTTAACAAAATACAAGCTGCTGACTGCAAGGGTTTTTGTGGGCGTTTTGTGGGCGTGTAAAGTTTTTGAAACCACCTGCGTACTCGTTTAATGCAATAGCTTGTTTTGTCATTTAGATGAATTTTGCGTCGCTTAGGTATGGCAAGAATCTACAAGTTCAGTTCATATACTTGAAAATTTTCAATTTCTAAGGACTTGGCACAGAAAGCTTCAATATCAATAAAAATGATATATCTTAAATGTGGGAGTAAAAACTTAGGAAGGTTCTCACCTTGTGGAACAGAGAAAGTGCACTTCTTTAGAAATTTTTTTTGGGAAAACGGTTTGGGATACAACGCTAAAATTTTTTCTGGATATGAACACACAATTATTTATACTTGTATACTAAAAAAATAACAATTTTCAATATTTTTGGCCGATCGTAGTTAATTTATTAGAAAAACTATGAGAAACATTTAAAAAAATTGATGATGATTGAGCAAGCCAAAAAAATCGTTCATTATTTTCTTATAATAATAATAATAAATAACTTTTAATTTTTATTATCGTAACGAGTTGGATGCTTAACAACATTGAAGCGATTTACTTTTAATATTTTCTCCTATTTTTTTAATGAAAAATATATAATACATATAGAGTATATATAATATTATAATACGTATATATTTAAGAAACTCTTTGTTTCAAAAATCATACATGATAAGCCGAAAAACATTGACATTCAAATGTTGTTTCTATCAATATATATAGATTTTTCGATTTTATTACTAACTTTATTGCCGTTGCAAAACAAGATGCTTTTAAAATCATCCGTTGATTTGATATAGATGTTTGAATTTCCTGGTGACCATACAATGTAAGTTCAAAATAATCATTAATTTTCCCGTTATAGTATATAAAGTATATAATATGGTCATCCGATCCGGGCCGTTCCTATTTTTATACTACCTGCAAGAACTCCACGAGATTTGGTATGCTGATCAAGAGTAAATATGTACACTTAAAGGGTCTGAACAATCGTAATAAATTCAGTAATGCACATGCATTTACCTGGACCTCTTATTTGGCTTAAGATTTAAAACAGTTTTATATTAAGATTTCTGCTGTCACAGCAAAAAGTGAAAAAATATAAATATGAATATTATATTATATAAATCATCACTTTGGTAAGTGTTTTGGGTTCTAGGCTAGAGGATTTGGATAATAAACATTTAGTTTTTGAGCACCCGAAACTTGACAAACAGAAATCCAATATTGATTAATTACATAAGACATTAACAGTTAATTGCGTTGGGCCATGAGCGACCACTCCCCAAAATGGTGTCCTATTATTTGGAGATGAGTGCACTGCATTTCTGAAAGAAACCTTACTTTTCGTGTTTATCACATATTTTAGTACAATTACCGTGTGTGTACATACATATATTATATTTACATACATCCACAAAGAAGTAAAAACATACGCAGTACCCTTTTGCGTCGGGAAATTTGAGTAAATACAGGTGAACAAACAAATTCCCAACGAAGTCTTCGTCGTTGACTTTAACAAACATACACGTTTCTCTATAGTTATTGGTCATTAAAATCACAAATTCTTATATCTAACATTAAACAGATAAGTATTTTACACGAATATTCCGTTTTTGCTATAAAGGAACCGGAAAATAAAAGATCTTTAAAATAAATGGTTGGAATAGGAAAAATGTTCTGCGACTTTTTATTTTATTTAAAAGGCGCAAAAACATTAATCAGGCTTGAATGATAAAAAACTAGAATGTTTATTGTTTTCTATAGCAACTATATTATAATGTAGTCAAATATTTATTCTTTCTTAGATTGTCGTTAATCAATTCGATATTTCAAAAACCATAAACCAAAACTTCGTTATTATTTTGAAACCTTGCAGAGGGTAGCATGAGGTAAATACATATATACTGATCAGGACCACCATCTAGTCTTTTAATTTTTGGTTTGGGTCTGTGATCCATAGGTGGTGTAAACTTCTAACTGAAATAGTAATAGCTAATGCAAGACCGTAAAAATATGATTTAGGTTTTAACTAATAAGTGATAAACTCTCTGTCCTTACATCTGTCTTATTTAAACTAGTCTTTTAATTTTGGGTTTGGGGGTGTGATCCATAGGGAGGTGTAAACTTCTAACTGAAATAGTAATACCTAATGCAAGACCGTAAAAATAAGATTTTAGTTTTAACTGATAAGTGATAAATTCTTTTTCCCGAAACTAGCTTTCTACGACGTTCATTCATGAATTCAAACCGAAGATATATTTTAATTTTTGGTTTGGGTCTGTGATCCATAGGGAGGTGTAAACTTCTAACTGAAATAGTAATAAGATTTTAGTTTTAACTGATAAGTGATAAATTCTGTCTCATTAAAACTAGTCTTTTAATTTTTGGTTTGGGGGTGTGATCCATTGGGAGGTGTAAACTTCTAACGGAAATAGTAATACCTAATGCAAGACCGTGAAAATAAGACTTTAGTTTTAACTGATAAGTGATAAATTCTGTCTTATTTAAACTAGTCTTTTAATTTTTGGTTTGGGTCTGTGATCCATAGGTGGTGTAAACTTCTAACTGAAATAGTAATAGCTAATGCAAGACCGTAAAAATATGATTTAGGTTTTAACTAATAAGTGATAAACTCTCTGTCCTTACATCTGTCTTATTTAAACTAGTCTTTTAATTTTTGGTTTGGGTCTGCGATCCATAGGGAGGTGTAAACTTCTAACTGAAATAGTAATACCTAATGCAAGACCGTAAAAATAAGATTTTAGTTTTAACTGATAAGTGATAAATTCTGTCTTATTTAAACTAGTCTTTTAATTTTTGGTTTGGGTCTGTGATCCATAGGTGGTGTAAACTTCTAACTGAAATAGTAATAGCTAATGCAAGACCGTAAAAATATGATTTAGGTTTTAACTAATAAGTGATAAACTCTCTGTCCTTACATCTGTCTTATTTAAACTAGTCTTTTAATTTTTGGTTTGGGTCTGCGATCCATAGGGAGGTGTAAACTTCTAACTGAAATAGTAATACCTAATGCAAGACCGTAAAAATAAGATTTTAGTTTTAACTGATAAGTGATAAATTCTGTCTTATTTAAACTAGTCTTTTAATTTTTGGTTTGGGTCTGTGATCCATAGGTGGTGTAAACTTCTAACTGAAATAGTAATAGCTAATGCAAGACCGTAAAAATATGATTTAGGTTTTAACTAATAAGTGATAAACTCTCTGTCCTTACATCTGTCTTATTTAAACTAGTCTTTTAATTTTTGGTTTGGGTCTGTGATCCATAGGTGGTGTAAACTTCTAACTGAAATAGTAATACCTAATGCAAGACCGTAAAAATAAGATTTTAGTTTTAACTGATAAGTGATAAATTCTGTCTTATTAAAACTAGTCTTTTAATTTTTGGTTTGGGGGTGTGATCCATAGGGAGGTGTAAACTTCTAACGGAAATAGTAATACCTAATGCAAGACCGTAAAAATAAGATTTTAGTTTTAACTGATAAGTGATAAATTCTGTCTTATTAAAACTAGTCTTTTAATTTTTGGTTTGGGGGTGTGATCCATAGGGAGGTGTAAACTTCTAACGGAAATAGTAATACCTCATGCAAGACCGTGAAAATAAGACTTTAGTTTTAACTGATAAGTGATAAATTCTTTTTCCCGAAACTAGCTTTCTACGACGTTCATTCATGAATTCAAACCGAAGATATATTTTATGCTGCGGGCACGAAAGTGCATCTTTCAGACAAGCGAGAGCATAACTCGTTTATTTTGTCTTTTCATGGTGGAACAAACAGTTAAGTTTAGCGACCCTGAGGCGAAACTATAGCCGAAACGTAATCCGAAACTGAACCAAAATCGGACCCGTGTGCATTGAAATACGTATCCGAGATTGTCAGGTAGTCAGTCAGTTGGAGGGGGCCTCTGCCTCTTCTAGTCAATGAAAAAGGGAACAACAGTCATATCACACCAATAAATTGTCATCTAGAAAACGTAAATGTGTCGACCCACATGCAGAGCAAGCGACAACAAAGGCTAAGAAATCATAACGATCGAAACACAGACAAAGAAGAATTCTTTTTTTTTATGCGTGTTCGTTTGCCTTGATACCTGCTACTAACTTTATTAAAAAAGTCTGTCTTGGCCTGAGTGGTCTGAGGGGAAGTGAAAATAAACAAGGTGAATCAAATTTTTTTTAATTTGGATGTGAAGAAAGGATTTATAAATTACTGCAAGATAAATTGTCATTTATAAAAAGTGTTTGCCTAATCTATATATTCTACATATGTTCAGTGCTTTAAACAGTCAAAATAGATTTGAATTTTTTGAAAGAAAAAAAAAAAACACAGATTTACCTGTTAATATCCAAGCAAGATAACGGTAACATTTTGTTGAGGTTTTAAGAAATTGGCATTACATAGTTTATTTAACGCTCTTGGGCACACTAACACAAATAAAGGAAAGCGCTATACGCGGGGCCCAGGTAGTAATTACTAAGTTAGGGCACCCTAACTTTGTATGGTGGCGTAATTGGCTAAGGTTCATGCATTCTCTTTGGTCTTAACAGGCTTTTTTGGGTCAGGTGACTGCATTGGGTAGGGCTTGGGATATCGATATATTGTTGAGTGCAATCCACACATGTGATCCAAATTGGTGTAACACAGATACCTTTTATCAAATGGAGTATACCCCTTGAGATACCCTAGAGATCTTCCAAGCTAAACGATCCAGAGTATTATCTGAATATGGGGTATTAGATAGCTGAGACTCTCGACTGTGCGTTCCCTCTTGTTTTTGGTGAATACATAATCTTAAGCCTTTTAAAAACGACAAGCCTTTTCCGGTTATTTAGCCGCCTATACAAGTTCACACATTAATATTCATAATATTTTTGATATGCTTATTAGCTTGAGAGTTTATTATCACTTTAAAGACGCACTCAAAAAGAAAAGACACCTCCAGTTACAGGAAAAGTCTATTGATAAGCAGAACCACTCCCATGTCAAGGTTTAAAGAGATTTTGCATATTTTTCTGAAAAGCAAACAAACTGCTATTTATATTTATATTTATTATATGTACAATCCAAAACCTATAATTCAATTTGCTATGTGTCAATGGTAAAGATGCTAATGGCTTAAGCCTCCTTATCCCAATCAAATCACAAACAAATCTGTGTAGATCAATCTGTAAACAGTGGTGTCGTCTTTAATTGTTTTTGTTCTTTCGGTTCGAGATGGCAAGCTTGGTAAGTCTTTGTTCAGTAACAGTTCAACTCCCCTATTTTATTATCTTAAAATGATTAAAACAATTATAATTAAAGCACAGTCTGCCCTTACAATGACGTCGGGGTTGACCGCAGATTAAGCATCCCCGTCTCCACGGACATCCGGCTGCCCTTGACCGAAATCGCCAGCATAATTATCCGTTTAACGTTTTTCGCCACTATTACCAGCACGACAACGTAATTAATTAAGTTTCTGTAAAATCTTTTCAGCGTTGTCCTCGTCTTCATTTAAATTTCGGCTTTACCCATACCTCCCATAACGAAACGAAGTCCACTTTTTGCTACCCTCCAAAGCTTGAGATTTTTAAAAAGTAAAAATAACGTGCATTTCAATACTGTTTTCAAACAAGACTACTGTTCATATGGCAGCTATATGATATAGTTCTCCGATTTTGATTACATTCAATTCGAAATTGAAAAGTCGTTAGAAAACTGCTTTTTTCAAATCATCATTGTTTTCTAATGAAAAATAACGATGTTATAAGTTTATTTCTAATATTTCTATATAGATATCTATCTATCTCTATCATATAGCTGCCATAGGAAAGATCGAGCAATCGATTTAAAATGAAGGGAACAAAAATGTATTAGTTTTTTTGTTACACAAGCTTGATTATATAATATCCACTTTTTAACGATTAAAAGAAGAATTTCACAATTTCATCATGGAACCATAGAAGAGTTCAAAATAACTATACCAAATTAATGGAACAAAATTAAAACCTCGTTGGAATATCGATGTTTTAATAACTCTTGAACTTGATAAAGCTGTCATAGGAACAATCCGAGAAATTTTAGAAAATAATAGAAAAATCGTCATAGCTTCGAAGGTTATCTCTTGTATTTAAGTCGGTATTTTGCAGAGTAGATATTTAAATGTTATACTATGTAGATATGGTGATATTTATATATTTATTATTATTATTATTATATTATTATTATATTATTTTTATATTATTATTATATTATATTTATTCGTATTCTCCTCTCAAAGAATCGCTTAAATAGATTAAGTGGAGGCAGACATCCCAGGATGTTGACATTTACGTGTGTAAATAATTGATGTTATAGATTACCTTGGCCTTAGGGTAAATCGGGGATGAATGCCGCCTGGATATGAATTCATATTCACAAAAAGCAAATAAGCAGGCAGTAATTGTCACAGAACTCTTGGAAATACTCATCGTAATTACGCAACGCTAGCAAGTCAATGGCTCCCTCAGTAGTTTTATGACCACTTTGGCGACAAAGGAGATAGCGTAATGTGTCTTAGCCTAAGCCAAATCGAAGGAAAATCTGCCACCATGTCGAAATTAATTATGTTTCAATGACAGTGCGTAAAGAAAAAGTCAGTGTACAGTCAGTCGATCCCATTATAGTTTTTTCTTTGAATATGATGAATAGAAACGGCAAATTAACTACAATCGATATTTGTTTTAGTCTCCTAAATATGCAATAAAATGTTGCAATAACCCAAACTTCTGAATTAAGTTAAAAACTAATAGTGTGCCCAAAGTATTTTGCGTAGAATCCGACAGTGAGACCGGAATGTCTATATCGCCTCGATAGAGGTCAGAGGTGCCTCCTTAACTGCGTTCCAAACTTTCGATCGCGATAATAGTGCCCTCTGCAAGTGTCAAACATAAAAGTGTGGGTTTCGTCCGGTTGCCGAAGGGTTCTGGTTCTGTAACACATTCGAACACATTATTTAATTGAAGGTAAATGTAGGAACGGTGCTGAAAAGGGATTATCTCAGCGGTCGTGTCGGCATCAGAATCACGAATCACATTAATTGCCTTTGTTTAATTTACCTTGATGCAAACCGGAAATTTACAGGAACTTAATTTGTTCGTTGCTCAACATTTCGATGGGCTGCTGGGATGGCTAGCTGACCAGGGTGTAAGGTGATGGGGGTGATGGGGGTGTGGCGGCGACATACTGCTCAACCTTCCATATTGTCGCTCGTGCGTGCAGAGATGTACGATTAAGTGCGTTAATATCGATAAGGAGAACTTTTGCCAGCCGGCGTTTACATAGTGCACTGGATATCATTCGAACAACAAGAAAGAAAGCTATATATATATATATATATATATATATATATATATGTCGAATCGAATACACAAAGGCTAAACAACATTGAAGCTATGACGATTCTTCTATTCATTTTCCATATTGTTCATATGAACGCTATATGATATAGTCGTCCGATTTTGATGAAATTTAATTTGAAACTCAAGACTCATTAGAAAACTCTATGTTCCAAAAATCTTGATTGTCTGATGAAAAACAACGAGATAATCATTTTATTTCCGTTATTTCTATATAGAGTTTTCGATCTTTCCCATGGCAGCTATATGATATTGTACTCTGATTTTTATGAAATTTTTTTCTCGACTTAAGAGTATTTAAGAAACTTGATGTTCCAAAAATCCTGCTCGTGGGATTAAAAAAAACGACGTTATAATTTTTTTTTCCATTATTTATATACCTGTATATATATATATTGATCTCTCCTATAGGAACTATATGATAGAGTTATCTGATTTTGATAAAATTTAATCCGAAATTCAATAGCAGTTAGAAAATGCCATCTGGAAGAAATCAAGTCGATCCGATCAAAAACAGCTGTCTGAGAATTTTTATTTCGTTCGCTCGTATTTTAGCTATCCGATATAGTCAGCCGATCCGGCTCGTTCCGACTTATATACTGCGTGCAATAACTACACACCTTTTGGGAAAGTTTCAGCAAGATAGCTTTAAAACTGAGAGACTAGTTTGAAGAGAAACGGACAGACGGACAGACAGACAGACAGACAGACGGACAGACGGACGGACAGACAGACGGACATACGGACGGACAGACAAACGGACAGACGTACATACGTATTTGGATTCTGATCGTGATGCTGATCAAGAATATATATACTTTAAGGGTTCTGAGGTGTCTCCTTCACTGCGTTGCAAACTTCTGACTGAAATTATAATACTCTTTGCTCTGCAAGGGTGTAAAACCCAAGACGTTCTAGTTGGAATTTTTTTGATATTTGGTTTGGTTGTCCATTCCGACATATAACTACCTTTAAAAACCCGCATTTATCTCAACATATCACATTGCTGCCTTGGAACTAAGACTATCAGATACCTGTTAATCAGATATGGAGCCGGATGGGGTGCAAAATGGGGTGCAAGATGTACAGTCCAGTGGCTTAATATCCGGTGTGGACATTGGCTAAGGTGCCTGCATTGGCTAAGGTGCCTGCATTGGCTTAAATACATGCAGTGGCTTAGGGTGTCGGCTATGCAGGCGGAAGCATATTTACCACTAAAGTCTGTATGTTTAATCCAAATATTGTAGGTCCAACAGCTTTCAAGATTCCTATATCAGCGACATTGGTGCAATATTCATAAAAGAGAAGAAAGAAAGCCTGCTTTAGTAAACCAAAGCTTATATATGTACCCTTTCAGTAAGCACAAATGCCGAGTAAAATGCATAAAGGCTAAACAGCAGCAAAGCTATGACGAGTTTCTATTAATATTCTATGTTCCATTCTATGTTTCTATGTTTCCACCGATTGTTTATTGCGGCCTCAGCCTCCCTCCATTCTAAATATTAGCTGTTATTAACGGCCGAGCGGATTTACTTTCAATCTCCTTTGTCTATGGACAACCAAATTTCTTTATTAACGAAGGAATCGCAAATAATTAGAAGCGTGGTTAATAAATAATAGTGTCTATACATATCTAAGTAAGCCCCATGAATTGCCAAATGAACGCAAATCAAGAACGTTCGCTTACATTTCGTCATTTATACATTTGTACATACATATAGGTTTCATTAAATATAATGTGACGAGGGTAGATGTCCTTTGATTTTTGCAAAGCCGAAAAAATCGATTTTCCATAATTCAATGTTGGAAATTTCAGATGCTAAAACTGCCAAGAATTTTTTATCCAATTTTTCACAGACCGACAAAAAACTTTTGGGGGTGCCATTCGAGCGGTCGGGCTTGGTCTCAACTGAACTCCCCTTCTCGTCCGCATTACCAACAAACAACCGAGTAGGGTGTTCGCAAACCCACGTTGAAGCACCACGCTACGAGCATACAAAAAAAAACTACCCCGACAAAATTATAATGAAGTTGGTGGTGGTGCAGAGGAAAGGCAAAGTGTGCCTCGAAAAACAGGGAAAGACGACCAGTAACGGGAAACGGGACCTGGGACTAACAGGAGCGAGTGGAATGGGCACTCTTCGCCACCTTCTGCCTGTTTGTGTAGTCGGAACACCACCCCGTCACCGTCACCACCCAGGGTAAAAATTAAAAAAAAGCGAAAACAAAACTTAGATGTATGTATTCGTATGTACATACATAAAAAACGAGATCATCCACGGTGATGAAACAGAAGCATCCCCAGTTCCCCTCTAAGCGCCAGTGTGTGTGCGCACGGAAACATAAGAGGATATACATATGTTTGTATGTGTTGGTAAGCGTAGAACAATTGTGCATATCCCTTTTTGGGTGCGTTCTGAGCACCGTTAAAAAGTTAACGGTGTCTGCTATGATTTCTATACTCACGAATCGAAAATTATACTAGTTAATTAATTTAGGATAAACGTTGGCAGTCAAATGTGTAAAGGTATTCATTTTTGGTATTAAGGCTGGCTGAAGGGCTTAATTATTTCTATTTTAATACATTAATTTTTCCCAAAAAAAACCGATTTTTAATTCATACTTATATTGCACTCTGGCAAAAAACTATAGGATTTACTCGTGATATTGGTCAAAGCCTTTCATATACGAATAAATTTTACAGTTTAAGTGAACCACCCTCTGAGCATTGAAAACTTTAACACACAATACTACGCAATTTGCAGTATAAGTTTAAAAGATATCGAATTTCGAATTAAAATTTGATCAAAATCGGAGAATTCTATAGCTTATATACCCTTGCAGTCATCAAATATGTCTAACAAAATGCATAAAGGCTAAACAACATCGAAGCTTAGACGATTTTTCTATTAATTTTCCATATTTTCGACTATTGTTCATAAGGCAGCTATATGATATAGTTATCCGATTGTTATAAAATTTTAAATGTAATTCAAGAGTTGTTAGAAAACTCTATATTCTAAAAATCAGTCTTATGAAAAACAACGATGTCATAATTTTATTTCCTTTCTATATAGATTTTTTGATCTTTCCTAAGGCAGCTATATGATAACGTTGATGTATTTTAATGAAATTTTTTTCTCGATTGAAGGGTTATTCAAAACTCCTTTTGCTCTGCAAGGGCATTCAATGTCAATGAATCTACCTAAGCCAATGCATCTCTTTATCCGAGACTCCAACCTTACCCAATGCATCTCTTTATCCGAGACTCCAACCTAAATCAATGCAGACACCCACACCAGTGAATCCACCTAAGCCAATGCTCCGTATTCTGGCATATTATTATGCATATAATATCATATATATCATATCATATCATATTATATGTATTTATAAGTCTTTCATGGAATTTAATTTGAAATTCAAGAGTCGTTAAAACACCAGCTGCCAAAAAACCAGCTGTATGATAAAAAAAAAACTACCTAATAAGAATTTTTTCGATATTTTCTAAGGAGTCTATACGATATAGACCTCAGGCCAGGCAGTTCCGAAAATAGTATATTTCTGAAATAGCTAAAAGTTTTATGATAAAGTTAGCAGAAAGGGTTTGCATACAAACAGACAGAGAGGATAGATGGAAAGACGTAGATGTCTAGATCGACTCAGATGTTGGTGCTGAACAGGAGTATAATATATATACCATAATTTTATGGGTGCGGGTGTCTTGTCTGCTCAAATTGTATCAACCTTTTTAAAAATACGCCAAAGCTGGTTAAAAGCAAGGTATATAGGCAAATGTATTGTTGCTTCAATGTTTGTAGTTATTTAAAATGATTTTATGTCCTAACAAGGCGCACACATATGTATGTATGTATGTATATCGTAGCACTTGTATGTATAATATTCCAAGTGGGGGTTTCTCTTTTTTATTATTGCTGAGGGTGACAAATGCTGCTGGGTACAGTTTTTTATATTGATTTCAATATTGATTTTGTTGCACATTAGAGTTTGCACGAATCCATACACACCACCGAAAATATTCCTTTGGAAAATCGCATCAGCTGTCAGAAGAATTTAAACATTTTACCCCTTTTTCTGTGTGATATTTGAAGCGGAAAACTATACGATACGTTGGGATTTAACCCTCGCAATTTTCACAAGTTATTTTCCTGATTAAACCTGGCAATTCAAGAGTACAAATTTATTTGGCTAATGGCAACTATTGCCTAATCGAACATTAACTTTGCTTTCGCTATTCAACATGGCTTAAAACAAGCAAGGAAACTCGCTTTGGCAAGCCGAAGTTTGAACGCGATGTTAAAGGTTAAGGAAAAAAAAGTTAAAAACGAAAGAAATTTGAAATTTAATTTTAATTTTAAATTTAACAATCAAATTTTGTGCGAGAAATGTTAATACTAATTACTTAAGGAGCTGCAGAGAGTCAGATGAAGATAATATAGAAAAAAGTCTATTTTACAAGTATTTAAAACTAATGGAACATAATTTCTAGTTAATCTACTTGGTACCGAGAAATTTAGTGTACTCAACAAGTAAGGATTGTCAATTTCACCACGTATAAGGTTACGTAAACATAGCACCAAGCATCGTTCTACGGTCAGTAAGGAAAGGCAAGTCAATGAGGAGCAATCTATTAGGAAAGGAGGGTAGGAATAGGAATGAGGACTCCATACGGGTGCCCCACACTCAAGGATTGGCCGGACCAACGATATAAATAAAGTCTTGGTAACGTAAGGATCCTCAAATTCCTTCGACCATCGTTTAATAAATCCAAGACTTCTCCCAGCTTTATTAACCATGTTCGAAATATGAAGTGAGACTTTAAGTTTTGGATCCAAGAGGACGTTAAGATCCTTAATAAGCGTTATTCTTTCCAAGGTTTTCCCACTTATCAAATAGGTGACATTATGCGGATTAACCCGACAAAACCTCATCAGCTTGCACTTAGAGCTTCTTAAATTCAGTAAATTATCGTGACACCAGTTTCGATGGAAGATCATTAATAAACAAGGTAAAAAGTAATGGTCCCAGATGGCTTCCTTGTGGTACCCCAGAGGTAACTCTGAGGAGACTACTTAAGGAATTTTTGAAAAGAACTCTTTGCGTTCGGCCACTGAGATAGCTAAGGATCCAACTTAAAAGTTCTGCTGGAAACCCTATCACGTCAAGTTTGCGAATCAATAGGAAGTGATTTATAGAGTCAAATGCTTTACTGAAGTCTGTTTAAATGACATCAGTTTGAAAAGGATTTTTAAAGCCATTTATCACGAAGGATGTGAGCTCTAAAAGATTTGTTGTAGTAGACCTGCGCTTAATAAATCCGTGTTGGGATGGAGATATGACTGATCTACAACTGACAAGTTTGTAGGGATAAGGTAAACAGCTTGAGAAGGGGTTTACACAATGCATTAGCACAGTATTTAAGAACACAACCAGGAATCCCGTCAGGACCTGGGGAGTAAACTGGTGTAACACGTTGAAGATCCAAAATAAGGGAGCTCTTGTTTAAAGAAGGACGAAATATTAAGTTCGACTTAGGTATGGCGTATAAATATTGCTCACTTGAATGAGACACTGTGGAGTAGAGTAAGTTCTATGAAAGAATTGGGCAAACAGATCGACTATTGTTTGATCAGTATTAGCAGTCAAACGAAAGCGAAGGCGAAAAGGAAGATGATCTGCGCTTAGTGTTAACAAAATTATGAAACCGTTTAGGATCCCGAAAAAACTGGGACCTACAACGGACTAAATAATTTTTGTTACACTGAGCGTTAAGCACGGAAAAGTTCGACCGCGCTCTTATGTATTTTCCAAAAACAGATTGACAACCTGAAATTTTTTTTTTTTTATAAAGTCTGGACTTTAAATTCCTAAGGTGTTTCAAATCTTTGCTAAACCAAGGTGGTTTATTGGATGTTGACGGGATGTACAGCGAAACACACGAGTTAAAAAACTGTTTGATTGCCAAATAAAAAATTGTAATGGCGTCTTCCACATTATTGCAGGAATAGAGATCGGACCATATAGCATTATAGCATTATTTTTAACTGTTATACCAGTGTCATTAGTCACCTCGAAGGCAGGATGATACGGATCAGGCAGCGTAAGTGGTGATGCTCTGGAGAGAAATACAGTTTCGGACGACTATATCATATAGCTAACATATGAACAATAGTAGTAGTATTTGAAAATTTTGAAAATTTGTGAGGTCATTACCCCACTCAAAACTGTTTCTCCGGCCCTGCCTTTACCACGGCCCAATTAAATCAGTTTCTATTTAAATAGATAGATAGTAACTCTCCCAAATACTTCCTAAGTTAAGCATTTTCCAACTTAATGTAACAACTACTTAAATAATTATGAGATTGGTACTTACTCAGTTAGCTCCTTGATCTGCACTGCAATCTTTCGTCTTCTTGAAGTAAGATAATCACCGCAACCACTTTATTCGCAACATTTACACTTAACACTTTACCCTGAAATTAAATTAAAAAAAACAAACAAAATATAATAAATAATTTGTTACAAATAATAATAGTTAGAATTATTTTGTTAATAAAAAAGGTATTAGTAAAAAAGGTATTAGTAAAAAAGGTATTTACCTCTTTGCGTTTTTTATTCACTGCATCTTGAAGTTCACTCCAAGCAGAAAGGTATAGTCACAGTGGCGGATTTACCATATAGGCAATATAGGCAGCTGCCTAGGGCGGCAAATTTTTAGGGGCGGCAAATTACGACTGTTAACACTACATAAAATACTACTTTAGACACAAAAAATTTTTACTCTAAGGTCTTCAACTCTAACATATTGTTCAATATACTTCTTTTCGCTGCCGCGAACACGCGGAAATTCAAACGCACAATCATTATAACCGAAAATTACCGTGCGTTTGAATTTCACGCGCGTTTGCGGCAGCCATCGAGTAGTTCGACCTTTGCTGAAAAAAGCCAAATTTCTTTCGTTTTCTTGTTTGAAACGAGTTAAAAATTACTTTAGATCAACTATTGGACAAAATCGCTTGAATTCTTTGGCTTTGTTGACAATAGAAGCGGAAGTTTTACTTGAGGTAGAATGCGATGAAATCATTTCTGATTTTGCGAATCTGAAAGCACGACGTAAGAACACATAAACCGAATAAACGCACAAACCACTGATATACAAATACTTATGTTAATATGTACAACTGACACAAAAGGTGATATTAATAAAGAATTCTGAACCATCACTACCTGCTTCTTTGATTAAACCCATATTCCTAATGTGGAAATTCATGCAACCGTGTAACACAAGGTCAATAAAACAATGATATAAAGGTAAAAATTAGGCTGCAGTCTAGGGCGGCAAAATCAAAACTGCCTAGGGCGGCAAATTGTCTTAATCCGCCCCTGTATAGTCATCACCTGTAATGAAAAGAAGCATTCCAAAATATTAGTTAAATTATTTTATACAAATCGGTTGCATAAAAAATACATACCCCAATGAGGTGATGCACTGCATCCTGGAGTGGAGTTCAATAGAAGATCACGCCATTCATAATTGATCCTGCAGCCTGTTGTCCAGTCCATTTATGTGGTGTCAGCATACTATATATCTCCGGTAACCGCATTCTTACAACTATTCTTACTATATACATTTATATTATATATTTATATTATATGTCCCTACTTGTTTACAATTATTAATTGTGTTTGATTTTCATGTACTTCAAGTTCAATATTTGATAAAATTTACCTTTAAAATTTCTTTCATGTTCTTGAAAACTTTCAGATCTTTATCTGTTGCTTTTAGTTTCTTTGTCAAAATATTTATGATTTCTTAAAATATATAACTTAATTATTTATTGTCTAAAGGATGTACTCACTGCGTAATAACCTTGGTGCAGTGCATCCTGATGTCGAACTTCAAGTTACAAGTTGGATGGTGTCACCAATTATTTTCTGCAATCAGCCAAATACACAACCAAAAACCTGAAAAAAAAAAAATATAAAATAATTGAATTAATTAACAGCATTTTTTTTACAAAAGCCACGTCATCACATAATTAAAAAAAAAAACTGCAACTCACATTTTCAGGTTTGGATGCCCTGCATCCTGGAGTCCATTACATGCAGGAAGGGATCGGGCACCTTTAAGTTCATGCCAAGTCAGGTCATGATGCAGTGCATCCTAGGAGGAGTCGACCCATGATGCACTGCATCCGGGAGTGGACTCCAGTAGGAGGAGTTGGCCAGATACTCTCTCCCACTCTGGAACCACGTCACTAACACACACGCACACACACACACTTCCAGAGACCGGAAAAAGTTTCTTAGAGAAACTGCCGGTCATCCCGGAGATCTGAGAAATTGGCCAAAATCAAGGGGTATCCCACTACGAATCAGCCAGAACCACTTGGGAATTATAGGTGCAAGAAAACGAAAAAAATAATTAATTATCATTGTCGCTGACGTGGCCATATTAATTTAATTAACATTTAGTTAACATTAAATTTACATTATATTAAATTAACATTATTTTAACATTAAATTAACATTATATTAATATTAAATGGATTTTAATTAACATTTTACAATTAAAATAGTTTTTTTTACCTGTTGCATTTTGATTGATTGGTGTTGTTGTTTTATTAAAATAGCTTTTAAAAAATATATCCTCACATTTATTTAATCACTTTATTTAAACATTGGCATTCTGATCTACTATTTGTATGCCCTCTGGTATTGAAAATTTGTGAGGTCATCACCCCACTCAAAACTGTTTCTCCGGCCCTGCCTTGTGTCCTTCTGCTTTTGCAAGGAGAAGTTGCACGTCGAAATTAGTGCTCTGCTGCTTGTAGACTCTTTCTATGTCTCTACTTGAGTTTTGATGCTTATTAACTGCTCGTAAGTTCGGGTCCCGCTGGCATCACACCATTTTGTTTTTCCAGACCATCAACACTGTTGTGGAATGTTTTCTAACATCATTTTCAATTTTTTTTCTATGGAACATATATAAACTGACATTTCTATTATTGTTAAAAATGTAAAATAATTCAAAATTTGAGAACTTTTTGAAAACTCTATTTTAAAAGCTCGTTTTCATGATTAAAATTTTTAATTTTTAAAGTTTTATATACATTTTTTTAAGCTTTTTAGGATAAACCATACCATTCTGATGTACTAAAAAACAACGATATAATATATTTTATACAACTGGAGACGGTATTATCATATCAATCCGAAATTTGTAACGCACTGAACCCCCCATTCTTGGTCAGCAGCATCATCAGAGTTGATCTTTCTCCGTCAAGATAAAATTATGCCAATGTAGCAAATGTAGGTAGTTGATCAAAATTACATATAGTTAACTATAACTATAATATCTTCTTAATTCCACCTGGGAGCACAGGGCATCTACAACTTGTAGAGGATTAATTGATATTTGGTGTTTTCGATCATACTGGTCATTAGCCAGAAGCGACTACTTATCCTAGTGGTGGGGCTGCCACCTGGCGCCATCTAGGAGTGGCTGCCACCTGGCGCCATCTAGGTGTGGCGAAAGTTTTATTGTCGTGACCATAGTAACGTGGACGAGGGGATGTGCGGATCCGGGGAGCCGAATTTGTGTTGTTATTGTTCAGTGAAAAAGAGCACCCATAAGAACAATCGTCGAAAATATAGAAACTTAACAGAAAAATTTTTCGATTGAAAAAAAATACGAATACGGAAAAAACGAATAGTTTCAATTCAATTTTACCGGTCTGCGGGTTTTGAACCCCTAAAAAAATGCAGCCACCTAAGCCAATACGCCCACCATCTTTTGTGCCCCAACGCCTCTATATCCGGTACACGAACCTAAGGCACCTGGCTCCATATTTGAGTAACGGGTATTTTTGTTGGGGCACCCGACTATAGCGTTCTCTTTTAATGAATTTATATATATAAGCTATATACATATAAGCTTTTTGGTCGGTTTATCTGTTAAGAAAATAAAAAAGCTTAGATTTTGAATTTGAATTGTGTATTTTGCTAGCATCTTTACTGTTAAACAGTTAAAATTTACCTATATCTAACTTATTTGATGTCAACTTAAAAACCAAAATACATTTAAACAAGCTCTTTTACTTGAATCGCTTCAATTTTTTGTCTGACTAAAGATAGCTTTTTATTCTGGTCTACGCTATGCACTCATACACACAAAAGCGAATATGCACAGAAATGCCAAAAGATTCACCAGGAATTCTTCAGTGAAAAAATAAATTTGTTTCAAGTGAAAAAGCTTTTGTCTACAATTTTAAAGTGTTAGCATAGAAAAATAAATTAATTACAAAACTTAATTTGTAGAGGCCTCAAAATGATTTATGTAAATATATTTCATCCACCAACCATTATGGTAAACGTGTTGGTAAAATAATTTAAAAGTGATCATTTTTAAACAGATTGAAATTTATTCAACATAAAATTCACGAGTGTCTTTACATATATTTATACCTTTAAATTAAAAAATATCGAAGAAGTGAATGCCGCGATGCTGTTTGCTTAACGTTTGTGTTGGACTTCTGTCTAAACAATTTGGATAGTTAAAAATAGATTTATATGTACTCATCCATATACTTACCTACTTTTCGTAAATAAACGTAATCATAAAGATATTTAAATACGCCAGATTTATAAATAGATTTATATGTGCACATCCACCTATGTAAATGTCTGCATAACGTAAACAAACGTTTTTTATATTAAATGCAGTAAACTAAAAACGGTAAATAAAAAACAGAACAAAAGCAAAATAAAGCAGCAAAGTAGTCAAGTAGCAAACCCTCCAAGTTACTAGGACGTCCATGGGTTAGGCTAAAAAACAACCGTTATCAAACCTGTGAAGCAGGGACAGACGCAGAAAAAATTTTGGGGGAGATCCGCTCAAAATTTGTTGTAGTACAGTCGAATCCCGATAATTCGTACCCCGCTAAATCGAAAATCGCGATAATTCGTAAAAAATTCTGTTCCCTTGAAAAAAAATCCCTTGAAAAAAATCTCGATAAATCGAATTCCCGTCTAATTCGTAAAAAAAAAAGTGATCCCCTTGCCATTTCGAATTATCGGGACTCGACTGTATATGATTGGAAGACAGTGTGCTGTAAGGTGCTTTGAAAAATGCATTTTAAAAAAACTAGCTTAAGTAATACAATTTACATATTAATAAAATTGTTAAACTAACTTTACTTGTATTTTGTATATTTAATTTAATTTAAAATGTTTGTGTTAAGTTCATTATGGTTTCTCGTATACTAAATACTAAGTTCAAAACGATATTCAAAATTTAAAAAAAAAATTTGGGAACTATGTATTTAATGTTTTACAACGGCTCGGTTCTATTTACGATGTACGATATTCATAATTTAAATTAATGGCTGGATCAAAAATTATATGTCTACAAACGAAATGGCTACTATATATTCCGTAATCAGGATTAATCGTATTAATCAGGATTTCATTTATTCAACATATACGATGTGTGTTCAAAAAGTATCGCGAATTTTGTGTTTTTTCAAAAATTATTTTTATATTCATGAATATCTATTTTGTCCCCTTGAAAGTAATCTCCATGAGATATTATGCACTTGTGCCAACGGTTGTTCCAATCGGAACTAATTTGTAAATTATATATGTACTTAAAAATGTGTTTTTTAAAGGCCTAAGCATATAAACGCAAGGAAAAAAGATAAAGCCCCAATATATGAAAAAAAGTTTCAACAAAAAGATTGGATACAATTACGTTGAAGACAACATGCATTTACAGGACTATCTCAGGTATGTTTAATTTTATACTCAATGTTGAGACTAAACCCTATTTCTAGTCATTAAGAACATTTTAAGAGTAAATTAAATGACCTTTTCAAATTAAAAATACATAAGCAGGAACAGTTGAAGCCAATGAAGCAACCAACTTTTAAGCCTAATTACTTCTGTATAGATATATATATATATATATATATATATATATATATTTGATATTATTTGCGGTTTACAAAATCAAATAGGATGCCTAACGCAAGCAATATAAAAATTTCCACCAAAAACTTCAGGATGCCAAGTATTATTATTTTCTTTGCAGAACAAGTAAACCAAACTAAACTTAGGTTTATTTCGTAATGATGTATAATGCAATACTGACTTGGAGCATTATTTGATACAAAAAAATACAAGCTTTACATTCATTAAAAATTTTTTGATTGTTAGATAAAAAAAAAAAAAAAAAATTACAAGCTCAGCAAAGGCTCGTTTACAGTGAGAAGCAGTTTCAAGTTTGCCAAGTTTACAGAAGATAATTAAAAATATTTATTTTTGCATTCAAGTTGTTTTGTATATATTTATACATTCCCAATTAAACTTTATTATTTACATTCCTAGAAAAGAAAAACTCAAGGAGCATACGTTAGACTAGGTCGTCGGATCTCGCGAGGTCAAGAAAATGCCAATATGGCCGATAGTTATCGGGATGTTATCGGGAAGAACGGTTATAGTTATCGGGAAGAACGGTTTTGTTAAGCATAAAACTTAAAGTCTGATTGAATATAATTTTGAACAAATGAATATTCGATAGTTAGGTGGGAAATCGATTAGGTCCTGAGGTCGCCTTGCCCATAAAGGAGCATGCGCAATACTCCCACCCCTCCGGAAAAGAAAAGCTTATTTTTCGTCAGCTGGCTTTGAGTTCAATTAATAAGAAAACTTTAGTTAAACAGGAAAGCTTGCAGAAGCTTACCAATCGATACATGTATTTTATTTCCCTAAAAGTGTTTAAATATACAATAGCAAACTAATTCAACATTTTATAAGTTAATCGTGCGCGTCTTGAAGGAAATATCTAAACTTTTTATTCACCACCAAAAAAAGGATATTTTAAATGAAACAATATAAGTCAACATACATATTCCGAACTACATAAGAAAGAGTTTACCAAATATTTTTGATAAAATATTAATAAGTACGTTCGAATATCAACTTATAATCCGTAACTTATAATCCGTAAAAAATGTTTAGTAAGTATAAGAACAACGTCACATTTCAATTAGAAAGACTCCTAAATACTTAAATATCAATTTTCACAACTACATTACATTTTTATTTGTCTCGGTCCGAAAATATTGATTATTAAATTACTGAGTTTAAGCCTAGAATTTGAAAAATATTGCAAAAACAAAATGTTAACAAAAAAAAAGTATGTGCAAAGCACCGAAGGGAAGTGTCTTTAGGCGTTTTATTAGTGTTCAGGGGATGTTTTTTTAAAGGGTGGAAATAACAAAAACACGTTTCTATGGCACTTAAGCGAAAAAACTGTAAATTGTGCTAAACCTGCTAATAAGTTCAAAAAATTACATAACTGATTTTATTTATCAGAAAAACATATGCTTCCTATTCTATCGGTGTAACAGTTAAATAGTCAAAAATGTAAAAAAAAAAAAATGTACAAAAAGAATGACAAAATTTCTTTGTAGCTTGAACTATTTTATCAATTAAATTATTTTAAATTTTGTATAGTTCCATGACGATTTGACTTAAATAAATATCTGGGGTATTACATGTAAGTTATCTAGCTCATGATGGCAAAAATTTGTTTATTAATAAATTAATACTAATAATATATATTTATATTTAATAATATTATTTTTTAATAAAGAAATTTTCGCCTCAGCTTCTGTCTTAATAATTGTTCGCACTCTCAAGAACTCAATTCTTTCGTCTTGAGCTTATATGTATATGATAAAGTTGTCCGATTTTTATGAAATATTTTTCTCGATTCAAGGGAATTAAAAAAACTACAATAGATGTTCTAAAAATCATGGTCGTGGGAGAAAACACAACGAAATTATAATTTTTTTGATTATTTTTATATTTTGATCTTTCCAATTGCAGCTTTATGATATAGTATTCCGATTTTTATGATCAGCTCAGATCTTCAAACTAGTCTCTCAGTTTTAAAGCTATCTTGCTGAAACTTTCTCAAAAGCTCTATAGTTATTGCATGCAGTATATAAGTCGGAACGGATCGGGCAACTATATCGGATAGCTTCCATACGAGAGATTGAAAAAGAAAATTATTGCTCCGTTATTTTTGATCATATCGATTTAACTTCTTCCTGATGATGTTTTTTAAATTCTGTCGAGTTTATAATAAAATTTTAAGAAAATCGGATAACTCTATCATATAGCTGCCATAGGAAAGATCGAAAAATATACCTATATATAAATAATAAAAAAAATATTACGTCGTTGTTTTTTATTCCACGACCATGATATTTGGAACATCGAGTTTTTAAAAACATTGAATCGCGATATGAAATTGCCCTAGGAAAAATCGAAAAATCTATACATTAAGAGTTAACGGAAATTAACGGAAAAAATGATAATATTGTTGTTTTTCATTAGAAAAGCTTGATTTTTTAAATATAAAGTTTTCTTATCACTCTTGAATTTCGCATTTAAATTCATAAAAATCGTACGACTATATAGCTTTTATATGAACAATCATCGAAAATATAGAAACTTAATAAAAAAAATCGGCAGAGCTTCGATGTTTAAGGGGTTATATACCTTTTTCAAGCTCAAAAAATCAAAAAAAAAATTTTATGATTTTTTTTTTATGTACATACTTTGAACCATTTTTCTGCAAAATTTTGTAGAGATCGGGGCACTAGAACCTAAGATACAGCCGTTCATAGCGCACGGTGTACGGTGTACGTAATGTCCACCTAAAACTTTAAAGGCGATTATCTCGGAATCGCATTTTTGAGAAAAGGTCATTGCGGTGAGCACGATATCTCGGTAACCACTACATCGATCGATTTGAAATTTTGGGGGATTGTTTGTAGATACAATAGCTAGTTCGTGAACGAAGGAATTATATTTTCGACAAATTTTTCTATTTTTTTGGGGCGAAAAACTAAATTATTAGACCTCGAAAAATCGTTTTTTTTTGAAAAAATAATCACTGTAACCGTAAAAATTTTTTTTCGTAAAATCCTTCGTTCACGAACTAGGTAACACTATATACTAACGTAGTTTTTTTTTTCGTTGAGCCGTTTTCTTGTTTTCATGCTCACCGTTAGCCACTACTTAAAAAAGGACTTCTGCGGCAAGGACTATAACTTCCACAATTCTCAAAATTTTCACTAGAAATTTTTTTACGTATTAAGTTAAGGACACGTACTTTGATAAAATTTTTATTGAATTTAAATAAAACAATGGTAACATGCTAAAAAAAAATAAATAAAAACCCTGTATTTCTCTCGTGAAAAAGGTATATAACCCCTTAAGTAAACAAAACAAGAGAAAAAGTAAATAAACCAAGATAAAATGAAAATCGAGTCTAAAAGCTAGTTTTCTTTAGTTTAGAGAACCGAAAAAACTAGCAGATTATTATAATATTATAATTACATAATAATATTGTGTAGTTAAAAAAATATAATGTGGTTAGAACAAAAGCTTCCGCAAACAACCTTTTAATTTGAAAAGCATGAGGAGCCATGGTACAATTATACCAATTATACAATTATATTTTTTGAAAGGGTAAAAATATGGGAGCGAGTCCTAAAGGGCAGCTTTGGGTAAAAACTAAAAATTACGAAACAATTAATACTCATTGTCATATAACAGTCTTTTTAAACCCTATGCACAGTATATGGGTTAAACAACACACTCTGTTTCTGTTTCTTTCGCACTTACGGGAAAACACCCTCTCACTCGCACTCATTGTAGTGCGCAATAGGGGGAAGAAATGGCCGACGCGACTACCTTGTATAATTGTACCATGTGAGGAGCAATGCACGTTAAGGGACTAAGCCCGAACCATGGTATAATAACTACAAGGTAGTCCCGTCGGCTTTTTCTTCCCCCTATTGCAGTCAAAATTAAACAAAAACAACTTACAATTACATGTGTATTTATATGTGATCCGCAGTCGCCAGTGGATCCGACGCAATCCTTAAGTGTTGACGCTCGATCCATTGAATGAATTCCATTCCTTGGCCACTCCTTGCGTAGACCAAAAGCCTTCCAATAGGCATATTACTAAAAAAGATAGAAAATGTATTTGATTTAATTTGATTGTCAAATAATAATAAATTCAAATGTCAATCAGGGTAATTTACCACTCGCAATTACTCGTTTAAACTTGAACACACCGGAAAGATTAAACCTTTTTAGCATGGCAACCATGTTTCTTGATCTGTATGGTTGCTTATTTTGTCGTTTCCAGTCGACCAAATTTTGTTTGATTTTCGCAACAACCACGCGAAAATTGTTAAGTTGTACCATCTTTAAATTGTTTCCCGCCAAGTATTTGGTTACGTACGTGTTGAACTTTAAATTTTAACTGTCTTACAAGAAATCCAGGGGATTGTCGAAATTTGGTAGCACAAACTCGAATCTGAGCGACCGTATTTGCAATAATCCGCCACCAGACACATCACATGCTAAATTTTCACTCTCCGCCAACGGATTTCGAAATGTTAGAAAAAAAACACATCATTTGCATATTTTACTTTATTTTTTTAAGCAGTTTTTTTTACCGTGGACAGTACTTTTAAACAATTACCATATTTTTAGATAAAAGAGTATGACCGATACTTGCATATTTTTAATAACACTTAATTGTCGGAGAAAAGATTGTTCAAGGTTTTAATAACAAATTTAAATTTATTAAAACTTTAAAATTATTTAACAGGTCGGAACAGTTTATTCTTTTAGTAGTATGTTTTGGTATATGTGATACTAAAACTGGTATATTTGATAAATTCAAACGAGATTTCTTTAATTTTTCCGATAACCGTGGGCACACTTATATGTTCATACATTAATTGTTATTGCTCTAATAACGTATTCGTTGAAAAATGTTGATATAAGTAACACATTATTTTGGCGTTTCTGTGACCAGATTGCCAAAATTTAAAATTTCTGCCCATTTCAAAATATGTAGAGCTATCGTTGGTGCTGCCTTTCTAAAGGCAACTTAGAATGTTACTTATTTGTCAGGACTTGGGCGTAAGTTTCTAAGTGTCTTACAAAAATTGAATGAGTTATAAATACATTTGTAAATATAGTTCTAATTATAAAATTTCCATTTTATTTCCAGAAACGGCGATAATGCAAGTCCGTCAGACGGCTGTAAACTTACTTGTCAGCCTCCCTCCAATAGGGAGCAGTACATAAGTCACAACCGTGATTGTGAAAAGAATTTGTTGAGACTTCATCCACCACCGCCATTTAAACCACCTCCTCTCGCCGGTGCTTTCCTGCAATCCCGCCTTCTTCAACACATAAATTCTGGAGTGAATGCATCACCAGACACGGTTGCATTAGAGGAGCACCGTTATCCAAATGTCCTGCAGCGGTCGGCAACTCTGCCAGCGAAACACAGCCGTTTAGGGGCTCGCAGCCGTGTGACTTTTCAAGTGCCATCACTGACAACACCTGCTTCTGATTCGAATCCGCCACAAACTCAGCTTCCTGCCGCTGAAAAGCCCAGAATAGGTGTAGGTCAGAGGGATAAAGAGGCGTGCAAAATGACTTCGGAGGACTTGTTGCAACCGGGCCATGTCGTAAAGGAGCGTTGGAAGGTGCGTTTTAAATTTATGTATTTGGATATTGTGAATGTTCAAAATACACATTTTTGGGTTGAATTTTATTCACAAACTAACATAAGCTTATATATTTATTTGAAGACAAAATTTTGGTATTTTGAATTGGTTCCAAGTTACCCATAGTTTCCCATAGGAACGATCGGGAACGGAAAACAAATTAAAACGCCGTTATTTTTTGCAGATGTTGTTTTCTTACTTCTCTTTCATTTTGTCCGACCTTTAGCAATTTGTTACTATAACAAACAATTGTAAAGTACCGCATTATAACTATGTGTATATGAAGATAGGACTACTATATCATATAACTGCCATAGAAATAAGAAAAGCATGGGAAAGTTTGACAAGACTGGAGAACTAGTATTTTTCCAGTCTATCCGTTTTCTACATTTCATTTTTACCTGCAAGGGTGCATAAAAAAAAAAAATTACATTCTTTAAAGGGTGTATAAGATTCCTTTTTAATGTTTCTTTTCTTGTTTATTATTAGGTGATTATTATACTAGTGAGTTATATGTAAACCCTTCTATATAATAAAATTGTTGTTAATGAAATTATTGTTTTATTTCGCAGGTGGTGCGCAAAATCGGTGGGGGCGGCTTTGGAGAAATTTACGAGGGACAAGACCTAATTACACGAGAACAGGTCGCTCTCAAAGTAGAGTCCGCACGTCAACCCAAGCAGGTGTTGAAAATGGAAGTTGCCGTTTTGAAGAAATTGCAAGGAAAGGAGCATGTGTGTAGATTCATCGGATGCGGACGCAATGATCGATTTAATTACGTGGTGATGCAGCTTCAGGGAAAAAATTTAGCGGAACTTCGTCGCGCTCAGCCGCGCGGCGCATTTTCGCTTAGCACAACACTTAGGTTAGGGTTACAAATTCTCAAAGCCATAGAATCAATACATTCTGTTGGATTTCTTCATCGTGATATTAAACCGGTAATATTTTTTTCTGAAATTATCAGATATTACATAAACTAAGCCATGGTATAATAAGTACAAGGTAGTCTCGTCGGCTTTTTTTTTCCCCCTATTGGTCACTACAATAAGTGCGAGTGGGAGGGTGTTTTCCCGTAAGTGCGAAAGAAACAGAAGAAGATGATGTCGTAAAACCCTTATGCTGTGCACGTGGTTTAAAAAGGACTGTTATATGACAATGAGTATTAATTGTTCCGTAATTTTTGGTTTTTACCCAAAGCTGCCCTTTAGGACTCGCTCCCATATTGTTCACATTTCAAAATATTTTTCTGCAATATTACATGTTACGCCTTGTATGTGCTTGCTGCAATAATTGCAACAAGTATTTTTCATAAGCACACAAGGGTTAACGTTTTGAGAAAAAATCCTCCGCGTACGACCTCTCACTTCGAAATCCCGAGCGCACTGAACCATAGGGGGAAAAAACCCGAACGATTTTGCAGCCGACGAGACTACCTTGTATAATTCTACCATGAACTAAGCAACATATTTACCTTTACCTTATGATATTTTAGAGCAACTTTTCTGTGGGTCGATTGCCTTATAATTGTCGACGCGTCTATATGCTCGACTTTGGCCTGGCGCGCCAGTATACCACTGGCACCGGTGAGGTTCGGTGCCCCAGAGCTGCAGCAGGTTTTCGTGGTACTGTTCGATATGCTTCTATTAATGCACATCGCAATAGGGAAATGGGACGTCATGACGATCTCTGGTCGCTATTTTATATGCTCGTCGAATTTGTTAATGGTCAACTGCCGTGGCGTAAAATAAAAGACAAGGAACAAGTTGGCTTAACAAAGGAGAAATATGACCACAGAATACTATTAAAACATTTGCCATCAGATTTAAAGCAATTTCTAGAGCATATTCAATCTCTAACCTACGCGGACCGACCGGACTACGCGGTAATATCAATATCAATATCAATATCATATCAATATTCGAAAATAAAATTGTTTACATTCTCAGATGCTTATCGGTTTGTTTGAGCGGTGTATGAAAAGACGCGGTGTAAAAGAGTCTGATCCATATGACTGGGAAAAGGTGGACTCTACGGCGATTAGTAACATAAATGCAACAACTGGAAACCCATTACTCCCCGTTAAAAACGATTACATGCACGGAAATATCACACAAATGACTGTGGCAGCATCTAACGCCAGCGGGACGGAATACGTAAGTCCTCATGCCATACAGACTTAACTTAAAACTTTACTAACTTTCGAGATTTCGAAATAAACCAATTGAAATAGTGGCTAAAAGTGCACAAGTTATTCGATACTTAAACTACAATTTTTATAAAAAAGAGGTGATAAAAATATTTCAGTTTCCAATTAGTACCCTACAGAACAAATACTTTTACAATCTTTGGAGCTTATTATACCCTTGAAAAGGGCATTTCGGTCAGAAGTTTGAAACGCAGTGAAAATGACGTCTTGATAATTTTGATACCCTTGTAGCGCGGAAACGGACAGACGGACAGACGTACAGACGTATTCTGATTCCACTCGTGATGCTGATCAAATATATATTTACATTATGGGGTCTGAGGTGTCTCCTTCACTGCGTTGCAAACTTCTGACTGAAATTATAATACCCTTTTGCTGTGCAAGGGTAAAAAAAGTAAGGTAAAATTAACATCTATCTATCACAATAATATTTTATTTCTTATCAAGGTTCGAAAGCGAGCTGACATCGAAACCGCTCACATTACAGCCACTGAGCCCTTAAATATGAAGGAAAAAGTAAGTAAAACAAATGAAATATCTTACGTAGATTTATGTTTATGTGTAATAATTGTAATCTTAAATTTTTTAAAGGTTGACAAAAACTGCAATGCAACTTTACTAGCCAAGCAACCAAAGGAATCACACGAAGGCATTGCACATCTTGGTAATACGGCAAACAATCAAAATATCACTTTAAAGGGCTTGCTGCAACAACAGTCTACGCTGGCTACAAACTCCCAAGCGGCCCCAACAAATATTCAAAGTGCACCGATCAAGTCTCCAACAATTGTTACAGGAAGCCAGGATGTCTTACAGACAGTAGCTTATACAAAGAACTCTCAGCCCCAGAACAACGGGGCTGGATCGTTTTCGGCAACCAATCAAAATAATTCTGCTCCGGTGTACGGAAATTCTGTAAGATAAAAGACTTACTTACTTACTTTTTCTTATTTTTTTTAAATGCTCATTGTTTTTAGTATACAAAACTGGAGGATAAAGCACCAACAAACAATTTTTTACCGACAAATCCGAAGGCAGAAAGCGAAAGTATAGTCGACGTCGCTGGCAAGGGAACATTTGAGCAGAAAAACGTGGATACACCGGCCACTGAAAGTGCAAGTAGAGCTTCCCTTTGCGGGGTCGAACATAAAAAGTTGCAAATAGGTAAACTTAATTTATCGGAGCCCGCCAACAAGCAAATTCAGAAACTAGGATCAGCAGCTTACGACAACTGCTCTGAAGTCCAGCGGTCGGCGGACGAACCAAAATCAACGTTTGGTCGTCTTCGTGTGCTTACAGCCCCTCCAATGAGTGTACATGACTTCACAGCCGGTGGAGTCAGCCTGCCAGGCTCTGATTTATCAGTGAAACCCGAACCACATACTCAGTTTTCAACCAGCGCCAATGCTGGGCCATTCGCCGGCAACAGCTCGTCCTCGAAATTTGCCATGAACCAACATAGCCAGATTTTTGGAATGAATGTCGTGCCGCCAGTAAATCGACGTTCGGCAACATCAACCAATTTAAGGCCGTCTTCCTCTGGAGCCAACACAAGTTCAACTCAGAAGATCTATAGCGGATCGGCAGGTGGAGGTGTTGGTACTGGAAGCATCACCGCCAGAAGCAGCGTTGCTGGTGATCATTCGGTCACCCAATATGCATTAATAGACGACGAAAACGTCTCGGCGTTACAACAAGTAACCAAAGGAGGAGCGCTTACACTGGCATCTCAATGGAAAAGTCAATTCGATGACTCAGAGGACACAACCGACAACGAATGGAATCGAGAACCACAGGTAAAATGAAATCCCTCCACAAATAATTTTGAAAGCTAAAAATGTCTTCCTGTAGTTGTAATGAACTTCTTTTTTTTCTAACAATTTTTGCTAAAATAATCATTTGTTTCTAATGTTTTTAATAATGGACTCGTAAAATGAAATGTTGTATCTTGTTTTAAATATATTAACGCAATTGTTTAAAACCATGAAAAGTATACCACGTACATTTCGCCTCACAGTCTCAACCCAATTTGGAGCAATTAACTAAACTGGATATTCCAATGCCCCTAAATGAGGCCAAAGAATTTTCCCAAAACGTCGCCGTTAATCAAGGAAAGCCTATAAATTCTTCAATAGAAGGAAAAGAGCGACCAAAAAGGTGAGTAACAAAAAGGACAAAATCACTGTGTATAGAAATAAACGTCGTGAATACGCTCTAACAGAACAGAGCATCAGAATTAACATATAGGAATTTTAGAACTGACAAGAAACAGTATCGAAACTATGTCAATTATTATAATTATTAACTATTAATTTTCTATATTTCCGATGATTTTTTATATGATATGATAAAGTCGTGCGATTTTTATTAATTCGAAATAAGCGAGGATTTGTTGTGTCTACTTACTCTTGGAAATATAGCAAAAGTGTTTTTGCTGTTGCAGAAAATATATTATCAAACAATTCTTTTGGAAATTTGGATTTCAAAGGTTTTATTTTTAAAGTTTTAATACAAGGGTCAACAGGGTTCAGTTTGCTAAAATCATATCTCCTTTAATTCTGGGGCATTTTAATAAATTTGGATTCCCTTACCACAGGTATACACTGAACATAACTGGAATCGAAAACTATGAATCGTTAAGAATCTCCATACCGCACTGCTGGTCTGAGCCTGCTATTGGTAATGTATTGCGTCAAGACTTGGAGCCACCGGCTGTGCAACAAGCCGCATTTGATGATACAGTAAGCATTCTAAATAAATTCCCTTTATTTTGTTACAATTTTATGGGAAGACGTTTTTAGACATACCAAAAGAATAAAAGTAAAACAGAGGTTGAATTAAACGAGTATACTTTCTCTAAATTAAAAGCTAATAAATAAAAATGATTTAATTTTCAGGTATATCGCATGGATATAGCGAGGAATATTTGCGTGCGAGAATCTTATTCGGAAATAAATCCCAATCCCTTGGAAAAATCTAAGCCTACTAAATCTGTCTTACCTTTACCCTTCAAAGAAGACAAGACGTTTCAGTCAAATACATCAGCTAATGGTCGAACTATATCTTATCATCGGAGTAGCCTTCCCAATGTTACAATTTCCGATATTATCCATGAAAAACCGACACAATCGAGCTCAGACGCTATGCTGGTGGAGGACTCCAACAAACCCTGGGATGTACAGACAATTTCTTGCCAAAGAAGTAAATTGGCGTTGGGCCCAGTACACCAGGAAAACAACGGATGCATTAGTGGTCGACTGGAGATTCGTGTTATTCCAAAAGGTATTTGGTGAACATATTTTGTTTTTTATTCAAGTTACTCGCGGAGTAAAAGGAAAAGTGTACAACAGGTAGAAAGAATTAGTTGATACATTAAGCATATATTCTTTATGAGAGTCCCTATGCACTAGGGAGATGTATAATAGACTAGCGACCCAGGCAAACGTTGTTTTGCCGTGTAAATAATTTTTAGTGTAGGATAAAAACAACTAACATATTATAATTCTTTCCCTTCCTATTCCCCATCCCTATCCCCTTAAAAAAAGTGTTTTTTTTTTGCTAAAATTAAACAGTAAGAATAAAGATTATTTCTCTGACAACCTATTATAAACCTGACATAAACATTAACAAGATTTATAACCCTTTTCATAAAAACAGAAGTATTGGTTATTATAAAACTGTTTTTATTTTATTAAAAAAGAGTAATAAATTATATATTTTGGTATTTCTTTTAGAAACCTCGCAACTTGAAGATTCAGTCTACTATGATGCATTGGCAGCTGTTAAAATTACCCCAACAGCAAATCAAACACCCGCTTTTTTACCCAAGGTCCCAATTTTCTGTGATGAAATAGAAGCAAAAGCTACACCAGTAACTTCTTTGACAAACACAATCAATACCTTTACGATACCAAATCAAAAACACAGTTCAGAAGCATCTCAATCTCAAGAAGCTCATTTCCGTAGAGCACATTCGGTCGGAATCGATAAGCCAAAGCTCAATGGAAATAGTGAAATAAGCAATTCAATGAAAAATCAAGAAAACATTTATGCAAATGACTCTAAAACTCCATTGCCTAGAAACAGTGATGCCGGATTCGAGGAGACTTCGTTGGAATGTGAGCTTCCCTTATTGAATCCCAGCAAAATACCAGTACGCCAATCAAAATGTGCATCGTGGGCGGGTTCTGATACAACAACCAACTCATCTAAGACATTTCAGTGCCTAGGAGGTCCACTGAAAATCTCTGAAAATCCACAATTTGACACGCCAAACTCAGAAACTGATCTTACTCCTGTTTGCAAAAACTCATATTCCATTGCCTTAGAACATCCTCCTAATATGACGGATCTTACACCAGGTTTGTCCTATTTGTAAATAATATGGTATAGCTTTAATATGCAGTCGAAGAAACAATCATAAGAGCCTTTATTATTATCTTTTCCATGAAACGTATGTGGTTTATTGAACTAGGCTTACGGCGTCGAAGAGAATCCACTGAAGGAAAGTACGTCACTGACCCAACTCAATTGCAATTAAAGTTTCCAAGACCTAGATCGCGAACTTGCAGCAGGTAAGCTATTAATTTAAATAAATAAATAAAGTTCTGGTCACATATCTATCTCTTTGAAGGACACGTGGCATTCCCAATGCAATGCTAGGGAATTTGGATGACAACGCTACTTTTGTGACCCCTGAAAGAAATAAACAAATTGGAGCCCAGTTTGTTGAAAACGAAGAACCTAGTACCATTGCATTGAGTGAATGTTCCACTGAGGAGCAGCCGAAGTGTAACATTTCGCCACCACCGGGGGATCCTAAAATTGAAAACAGTGCAAGGCTGCGTCGTTATAGGCATAACTTAGAATAAACTGAGGCAAACCCCCCCACTTACGCTTCAGAACAGTAATTCATGAGGCTTTGTAACTTAAACTGTCAATATATTTTGTGTACAGCTGTTAAGCAAACCAAACAGTTGCAGATACATCCTTCATTTTTGAGTGTCATCCAATTCTTATTGCAAGGAACTTACTTTGTTTTCTAAACTCAAGTTTAACTAGAAAAAAATTCACGAAAGACCCGTCGTTATCTTAGTTAGGGAACACTTTTAATTTTGCAGTCTTTGTTATCCCAATTAAAAATGTATACTTTAATTTAAACAAGATAATGTTTAAGAATTCTTAATGAATGCAGAAAACTGACCTCTAAATTAGCCTACTAAATAGAAAAAAAATGAAACCTTTCTAAAAATAGGTAATAAATTATATTTTGAAAGTCTGGTTTCAAAATTTGTTTCCAAATTGCAGTCTAATTTGTTCTTACAGATTTGAAACTGAACAATTCCTAACTAAGTTAAGAAAACAGTTTTCACTTAATAGACAATTTTTTCAGTTCAGTTTTATCAATTACCATAGGGATATATACCAATAAAAATTAATGAAGAAATAATGTGTGAGACATTTTATGAATAGGCATGTGCGTTCGCATTTAATGTTTAAACCTTTTTACTGTTAACAATCGCTCTTTGTTATAATTCTTCTCGAAATTCGTTTGTACTCCGATAGTTTAATGCTTCTCGCCTATGTTCGGTTTGACCCTAATCGTCTCTCTTTCATTTTACCAATGGATATTGAATTTTTTGTTAATAAATAAATAATCGAAAAAATAACTAAATAAAATTGAAGTTTTCTCTCTTACTTAATATTTTGTTGTTATCGTCTTAATCGTTTTATCGTAACTTACAATCAATCAAATTTGTGCACAATCTACTCTTGGGTACCTAACTCAAATTTAGGAAACTCACGATCTCTTCTATAGAACAATATTCTGATTATAGGACCCCGGTACAACTTTTATTGTTATATTTTACAAATTGTTTTTATATTCTGATTTAATTTTTAACATTTAAGGAGCACTGTTATGACAAGGATATAGTTTGCTTAAAACTTATTGCTTATATTTTCAAATTGATTGGCCTGATGAACACATTGAATTGCTCTCAATAAATAATGATATTAGGTATAAAGTGCACAACTTAAAAGTGAAAGTCAGTAGATTTGGATGGGATGTAATTTATTTCAATTAAAACCGTAAATTTATAGTTGAATATACTTAAATCGTGTTGAAGCTTCATGGTATAATATTTCCGACCTACTTTTAAATGATGATTTTTTTCTTTAAAGCTATCTTAAAAATCAATGCAGATTATCTACCCCATAAAGATGTATTTTTTTTTAAATTTTTTGGTTTCAAAAACAATTGTGCATTTTTATATTTGTCTTATATATGAATTTTTAACAAAGTTCTGGCACATTCGGTCTTTTTAAACTTTTTTTTTCGGATTTTTACAGCAAAATCTAATTTCTTACTTTGAATATATTTATATATATAATATAACATTAAACAACAAATATTACAGGCCTCAGGTGTTTTCTCCATTAGCTAATTGTTATTTTTGATTTTTTTATGTAATACTTTTAGTATAGAAATCTGTTACAATCAAGTTGAAGACGATTTACCAAGACTTAAATTTCTGTTGTTAATAATAACATAAACAAATAATAATTCACCAAAGTATTGAATTTATACTTTGTTATTTAGTAGTACATATAAGTATACTCGAGATACTCTAGTAGTAATTTTATTTTCGGAGATAATATATGTTGTTTCTAATAAGCTTACAAAGTGCTTTCTATGAATCTTAGTTTTTAAAGTTATTTTAGTAAGCCTACATTATAAGAACGTTATTGATTTTTTGTATATATTACGCTATTATTGCAAATGTAATAGATGAAATTAACCTCAATAAACTCATCCAGTATGCCATGTAACAAATAAAAAGTATTTCAATTGACTATATTTTGTTTGTACAAAAAAGGTTGATTTTAAACGTACACTAGTATGACTGGTAATGTAGTCAGTTTTCTAAAGCTAAAAGTTAATTTACTGAAATTAGGTTGATCTAGACATGTACGGCTGTCCGCAAATCTATTTCGATCTTCTAAAAGACCTAAAGTTATCGAAAATTTTTCGTAATATGATTATTAATGTCGGTCCTCGGTCGTGCTGCGTGCAAAAGGAATTAACGGTACAGCGCCGAAGTGTGGAAGCTGTGGTGCCGTGCGCATAGGCACAGTCAACGATAAGCGAAACGCGAGTAAAACGTGAAACCACCGATAACCGATAAAAATACAAATTCGTTTTGTTGAATTTTTCAAAGGTCATGTCGACATCCTCGTGAATCCTTAAACTAAAATAGTCAGGCAGTTTCTTAAGGGAGACAGTCTGCAAACTGCGTACTATTTTATTAGCATTAAAAAGCGTTCTGAGTTTATTTTTTTAAATGGGCCTTTTATTTAATTACTTAAACCGTTGTCATTAACGTATTTTATCCGATTATTTTGAAGATGGCATAAATATTGAGAAATACATATTTTGCTCGTAAAAAATACAAAGTCACCTTACTTTTTGAACACATCTCGTACACTCGAAATACTTTAGGGGTAAATTTATTTTCTTTTATTTCTATGAAACTAATTTTTTAAGCTATTTTAGAAAGCCTACTACATTATAAAAACGACCTATTGAATATAATACGCTATCATTACATAAATAACAAGTATAAACAACAATATTTTGCTTTGCCATTCTCTCTGGTCTCTGGTATGTTACTCAGTTTATTTTTTTGCTTCCTTCATTTGTGAAAATATTTATGGCTGGCAAAATAAACAAGGACTTGGCGTCGGATTATAAACTCTCTTAACGATTTCAGGAGAGCAGTTTCGGTCTTCCTTTTGGACGTTTATGATTGCTTGAAGTGCTTGCTGAAAAAAATGTTGTAAACATAAAATATTAAAAACAAGCAAGTCCAAAATCTTATATACGGGGATGCCCAAATAATGTTGGGAAGTTTTAATTTGAAAAGGTTTTGAAACAAAACTCTTAGTGCCACAGAACCAAGGGACATTTGTTTTTCCCCAATTTTACCAAGTATCACGATAACGGTAAAAAAAACGATTGCCAAACAATCGGCTTAAAATCAAAAAAAGAAAACAACGTGAACGTTTTACCAAGACCCCGAGATTTACCTTTAATTTGTACCACCAATATTAACTTAAAAACAAACATTTCTTACCTTAAGTTTACCAATTTCAGTACGCAGTACTATAATTTTAGTGTCACCATGGACTAAAATATTTTTTATATTACAAATTTCATTTTGAAGCAAAATTAGGGAATCGTCGTAACTTTTTGTTGCACTTTTGTCTTTAGACACTCTTGACCGGAGACACACTGATGTATTTCGTATCTGTAATAAAGATCTAAAATCTAAAGATCTAAAAATCTAAAAAAGTTATTGTTTCACCTGATTTTTTAGAGTTGTATTATTGTGGATGGTGGAAGTTTTGCGAATCAAGTCACGCGAACTTTCAAAATTCGTTGGTCCTAGGATTCCACTTTCAGAGAAATAGTTTTTAGCCTTATCGATACTTTGCATTTCTGCGGGTTTGTAATTCATCTTCTCAATGTGAAAATGTATTATGTTTTTTTTTATGTTTGGGATGTCTTGGTAGCGCTACGTCAGAAATACATATCTAAAATAAATAAATAAAAGATATTAAAAAGAAGAAATGAAAATAAGCTAAAATCATTTTTAATACGACCATATACCTGTTTTAAATAAATGTCAAAAACAATATATGTACATACCTTATATCTTCTACACACTACCGCGAGATACCCATTCACAGGGATAAATTTTTACTTCTACCATTTGCCGCCTTATAGTAGCTAGCCGAATTTTTTAATATTGGTTTTTAATTCAGTTAAATTAAACCTAGCTTAAGTTTTTTAATCAGATCTTTAGAACTGCAAGGTATATATATTAATATAAGATGATGTTAATTTTTTTTTTTACATACCTTATAACTTCTACACTCTACCGCGAGATACCCATTCACAGGGATCAATTTTTACTTCTACCATTTGCCGCCTTATAGTAGCTAGCAGAATTTTTTAATATTGGTTTTTAATTCAGTTAAATTAAACCTAGCTTAAGTTTTTAAATCAGATCTTTAGAACTGCAAGGTATATATATTGATATAAGATGATGTTTAGTTTTATTTTGTAGAAAAAACAGACTTGCGTGCCAATTCCATTGTTTCTTATCTGACAATAACTTATTGAAGCTAGCTTGACGACTTGGATTTGTTTTAGTTATCAAAGTATTGATTGGGTCGATAAATTAAATTTTTTTAATCAAGAAAGTAGAGCAAGCGTACTAAAATAGTTCGTAAACCTTATTTAAAATATTTAGCTTAACCAATTCATGACATACAAGTCGATAAGTAGTAGTATAATTGGAGAAAGAACATAGAAGTATAAACACCGAAAAGCATATGAAATACAATGGCAGAAAAGTATTCCTCGGATTTGGGCCTCGTTGTTATTGCGCAGATAACACAAAATATTGGTTACAGCTGTACACTGAGTGCACCTTTGGAGTTGTTACAAGACATTATGCAAAAATTTATGCAAGAATTTGCGCGTGACCTCCATGGTCATACGGAGCACGGTGAGTCCCTAAACGGTTTTGTTAAAAACTTTATATATGTGTATTTTATTATTTCGTTTTTTTCTTTTTTTTTTAAGCCAATCGAATTGAGCCAAGCCTAAGAGATGTGTACCTTAGCATTAAAAGTCTAAACATCAATGTGCAGGAACTATTGGATTTTATTGGAAATGTTGAGCCTGTCGGTTTTACCAGAGATGTGCCCCAGTTTCCCATTAAAAAAACCATGAACATGAACTTTCTTAAGCCTGGAAGTGCAGAAACTCTAACAAGACCTGTATATATTTTTGAGTACTTGCCACCAATGCAAAGAACCGAATCACGGGAGATACAATTGGATACTCAAAATAAATTTTCACAACAACGAGAAAAGTCAGAGTTCGAGGCTACGTGTTCTGTAGAAAAACTGGGTAAAATTCACAATCGTCCTATTTCTCCCAATGCGTCGATTTTTCCGTCAAACACCTTCGACTCGGAGATTGGTCGCTCCGTCCGCGAAATGAGCAGCGTTGTAATGACCACTGGCGGTTTTATTAGCCCTGCCATCGAAGGGAAACTCCCCGAGGCCTTCATACCAGACATAATTGGTACGTAACGGTTAAAGCATGGTATAATAAGTACAAGGTAGTCTCGTCGGCTTTTTTTCCCCCTATTCGTCACTACAATGAGTGCGAGTGAGAGGGTGTTTTCCCGTAAGTGCGAAGGAAACAGAAGAAGATGATGTCGTAAAACCCTTATGCTGTGCACGGGGTTTAAAAAGGACTGTTATATGACAATGAGAATTAATTGTTCCGTAATTTTTGGTTTTTACCCAAAGCTGCCCTTTAGGACTCCCTCCCATATTGTTCACATTTCAAAATATTTTTCTGCAATATTACATGTTACGCCTTGTATGTGCTTGCTGCAATAATTGCAACAAGTATTTTTCATAAGCACACAAGGGTTAACGTTTTGAGAAAAAATCGTTCGCGGACAACCTCTCACTTCGAAATTCCGAGCGCACTGAACCATAGGGGGAAAAAACCCGAACGATTTTGCAGCCGACGAGACTACCTTGTATAATTCTACCATGGGTTTAAGTATGTGAGGTTATGTAATTTTAATGTATTTATGTTTCTAGAAAAATATAAAGGTCTGGATGCTCCACCCTCATCGTCTATAGTGGTCCATCCTTTGGAATATTCTCCGAAAGTGCTGCCTTCAGAAATTGAATCGCCGACAATCCCAAAAAAAAGTATATCCCTTCAATACTCTGAAATCAATAACATTAATCAAAATACTGCGCAATTGAGTAATAGTCAGAACGCAGAGGGTTCATTATTATCGCCTTCTAAGAATCTTAAAGCGGCAATCGCAATGAACGCTGGAGCCTTAAAGAAGACTAAAAAACAAAAACCAGATTTAGCAACAGAACAATGTCAAGAAGATAAATATGAAAACTCCTCCACAAAAACTATCTCCGCTGAGGAAAAATCGCAGCGTAAAGCTTTAAAAATATTTCAGAAATTGTCAAAGACCCACAGTATCTCTTTAAATGGTCATGGAAAAAAGTCGAAAAAGAAGGTAAACAGAGGCAGCACTTCCTCGGATCCAAATAAAATAAGTTTGGAAAAAATTATGAAAAAACAGACTAAGCATAGGCAAAAGGCTATTCAACTTGAACTTGATGTGAAAAATTATGGCTTTATGCAAACATCTCAAACCCTAAGCGGTTTTAGCGCTGAATCGAATTTAAATTCAGAAAACATTACCTCAACTGATATCCCTAGTGGGGCTCCTTTAATTATAAAGCAAACTGAAACCAGTTCCCAAGCCAGTTCCAGTTTTCAAGTACATGAGGGTGATCTACAACATTCGGAAATATTATTGCCTGCTAGAAAAAACGCTTGCGAGCCGGAACGGAGTAAGTTGGATGTCTTTAAAAAAATTTCCAAACCACGCGCTCCCCGCCAGGAAGGTGGAATAGCGTCGGGATCATCTGGACTAGGCGTTCGAGTGTTCGGGAGCACAATCTCGGGTCCTCCAATAATAAGTCTTCCATCTGGGACTACTATTACGCCTACTCCTTTACTCGGGCTTAATCCAGCGAAAATCAACACTTCCTACATGTTGGATCAAATCCCACCATCACCGCCCAAAGTCGCCGACAGTGAAATGCCAGTACTTGAATCGGTTAAGTCAAGAAAACGGGGCCGCAAGCCTGGCGGAAAGAACTTTGTAAAACAAACGAGTTTCACATCACAATCCTTGGTTGAATCGGCAAAAAGAGAAAAGACTACGCATGTAATACCACTCCCGCTGGCACCACCTACGATGATAATATCAGAAAATGCGTCTATGACATTGGAGCCTCTGAACCTTTGCAATGTAGAGCAAGCCTCGAGTGAACCTTTGCAGAATTTGCACACAAAAGATAAAAAAGAAAGAAAAAAAAGTAAAACAAAACCAGAGAACATTTTGGAATTGTGTAATAAAGTTTATGCGCCCGAAAAAGAAAGAAATATTTTAACCTGTCAAGACCAATTTATGCCAGTGCCCAGTCCCATATCGAACCCATCATTATACCCTGGCAATCAAGCCGGAATTGTGCCTATGCTTCCTTTATTGCACTTTCCGCCACGGCCAGGCCTTATTCCGTCGGGACCAGGACTTTTTCCTGCAGTAACCGGACTTGTTGGCTTTGGTAATCCTGTGAACACAGTCAGCATTTCGCCATTCATTGCTTTTTCGGGCTCAGAGGGATCGGTTGCTAATGCCGTTGGATGCCCACCAACTATAGATTCCGCTGGTAGGTTTAATCTAGAAATAATTTATAAAACAAACTATTTGAATCGAGAATGAAACAGAAACTTTAAAAAGCTAAATTCATAAACTAAGTAATAACTTTCAATAGAAACAGATCTGATATACAAAAAATCAAATCTCTTAAAGTGCAAGAGTATGAATTGTAGAGTATACTTTGGTATATATGTGATATATACATCAATATATATAAATCAGTATATATATATATATTTGTATATTTATAAAGTATTAAGTATTTTTCTTTTTTAATTTACTTTGAAGATATTGATAGCCATCAGATTCTAAAGCGATCAACCTCGGAGAAGAACGTACAAATGGAACGAAACTACTGCAACGTGGCTCCATTGGTGCCAGATTCAATGAAATTGGCTGAGTGTAAGTTAGACATAATATAAAATGATTATAAATGTTTATAAACTTGTATTGACTGTAGGTAAAAAAGTAACTTGTGAAAAAACTGAGTTGGATAATACATTTGCAAACGCTACACCCAAATCGAAAACAAGACCATTAGTACAGGCTTCTGGAAATTTGGGTGATCCAATTGAAGTTTCGGATGACTCTGACGAATCATTGCAAAATAGACAGCCGCCTGCTCAAAGAAAATCTCCACAATGTTCTCCAGGCCATGCAAGATCAAGTTTGGTACAGTCACAGTACCTGTCATTATCATCTATCAGTGAAGATGTTTGCCATGCGGATTTCAAGCGAATCGTGCCTGCTTTAAACTCTAGTGAATCTGTGGCAAAAGTAAAAAAGCCAGTTAAACTTAACCTTCCCGATGTTAAAAGAATAATCCACACTCCTTCGCCTACAACTTTTCCGCAATTTCAGAATTTCTCAAATTTCATAGGAGGTGACAAGTACAGTTTAGCTGGGGGAGCAGATCTTATACCATTATCAAGAGTGGATAGTGGCTCGGCATATTCGTCGCAAAAGGTACCTTCTAGTAGCTTGACAGGCGGGGCGTCATTGGCCATAAACCCCATTTTAAAGAATTTTAATATTTCCGAGGAGCAGAAATGTTTGCCACCAACTTCAAGTTATGAAGATATTACAATTACACCAACTGGATCGTCATCTTTAAATCTCAAAGTGCGAAAGCACCACAAAAAGCTTAAGAAGCTTAAAGAAGGAAAAATAAAAAAGAAAAAAGACAAGAAAGACAAGTCAAAAAAAAAGGATCGACTAACCATCCCGTCCTATAATTCAGATCGAAAAATAAAAGGGCTTGACAAGAAGCCAAAGAAGGAAAAGAAGAAGGATAAGCAGGTTGGTTAAAAGATATATATCGCTTTAAAGCCAAATTCGGTAATCCGAAGATTTTGATCCTGGGGTCCAGATCACCTCTTTACTATTGACGAGAAATTATTTAATATGTAGTTGATATTCATTTAAGTCAATCCTTAAAAAAAAACCGAAAGTATCAATGCATCAGGATGGTGTTCTTAAAATTTTAATGAAAATTTTTTTCTTTGTAGATGAAAAGGGGTTTTGATGAAAACAAAAAATTGAGAAAAGTGGAAAAAATATAGGAAAAAAAACTTGAAAATATATTTAAAATAAGTTGTACATTTCTTTTTTTTTTTTTTATTTTTTAAATCAATGAAAATCAATTTTTAAAATAAATGTGTCCCTTAAATTTCAGAAAGAAATTCAAATTAGTTTCGAATGTATCGTATTCAGGATTAAGGGGCACAACTAGTGTGAAGTTTTAAAAAAATCAAAAATTTTTTTAACATATTTCGGTAGATTACTTTTAAAACAAAAACATATTAAAATTTAAAATCGATATCTTAAATAGTTTTTGAGTTAAAGCAATTTAAATTTATATCTTTAAACGCATTTTTTTCGAAACAGCATTTTTCGAATTTGCTGCAGTGATTACTCAAAAACTAATGATCCGATTACTATGTAATTTTTTTTACATGTTCTATATATATATAAAAATCGATAGTTCATTGTACGGAGAAATGAACTATCGATTTTTTGATCTGATCAAAATGCAGGCCAAAAACGACCAACATTTTGGGTAAAATTCGATTTTTTTTTAAATTTTTTGATATTTTTTATTGTAGTTCATTGTACAGACAATATTATCTAGTTTAACGAGAATTTTTAATTTTTTGATTTCATCCACGGAGAAGGCCGGAATCACTGCAGCAGATTATAACTTAATAAATATTTAATTTTTTTCTTCAAAAATTTCACTGTATATTCTTAAAACATGTATAAATATATTCTGAAAATTTTGAAATAATTGACAAAGTAGTTTTTTTAATAAAAATTCCAAAAAATCACCTTTTTTTAGGCGGTCATACTAGTTGTGCTCCTTAAATTCTCTTCTGAATGAAGCAACAAAACTTTAATAAAAGTTATGATTTACCCTTTTTCAACAATTTAAAGTGAAATTTGAAATTTTAAATTGCGAAATTGATAGATAGATATAGATTCTTTTCTTGTTTTGAAACAAATCAACATAAGCGCATAGTCATACTATATTTTTTAAATAAATAAATCATGATTCAAAAAATTATTGAATAACGTAGTCGATATATATAATTGTATTTTATTTTTATTTTTTAGTATATTAAGAGCCAGGTATAAAGTAACATCAGCCCCAATGCGGCTTATTTGCTTTTTGTAAAATGTTTTTGACTTATGATTTTAGGTTTTAATCCATATTCCGGATAAAGCACATGAAATTCCTCAGATGACTTTAAATAACAACATTGAAAATGCCTCTACACAAAGTGTACTCGTGAGTACACCTGTTTTAAAATCAATGAAACCAACGATTTCGTCTCCAAACTTAGGGGAGCCTCCAATTCAAATACCAAAACTAACACTTAAACTTTCTGGAAAATCTACGGTCGCCGAAAATGAAAACGACACGCCCAATATGGAAAAACTGGAAACCCTAGAACGGCAAGTCATATTTCCAAGTGAAAAAAAGGAGCGTGAGCGTGATAATTCTCCGGAGCTAGCTCGCTTTTCCCCATTGGTAACTGGGCCACCCAAGACCAAGCAATGTATGTAGAGTTGTTATTAAAAAACGGAATATTTTAACCTAATATAACTTAAAAATTTTACAGCTGATACACATTTCTTGGGCACATTAGGTTGTGGCCCCTTTTTAAGCAACAGCTCTGTTAATTCTACTCCAGTAACACCGCAACCCCTACCAATCTACGTGCGAAACACTCCGATAAATCCTCCGCCTATAAATCCTCATCAAACTGCGACCAACTCGGCCGGTTGGCTGTTGACCCCTAATAATAGTAATGCTGCCTCGTCCACGCTTGCGGCTAGTTCAGTTTTGTTACCACAGCAATTGATGTTGCCGCCTACTCCAATAGCAAATAATATCTCACCAGTCACTACTGTCACTAAAACGGAAACTGCTACAAAACCGGGGTTTTACGGTTCGACCACCACAAGTGAAGAAGATACCTTACAAAAGATAGAAACTAGTCGTCCTTCATCGTATGTCGACGCTGAAGGTAATCGTATATGGATTTGTCCTGCTTGTGGAAAGGTGGACGATGGCTCTGCTATGATTGGATGTGATGGTTGCGATGCCTGGTACCATTGGTACGATAATAAAACACCAAATGTTCTATTTTAAAATGTATTTACACAAAGATTTCTGTTTCAGGATTTGCGTGGGCATTACGTTTGCTCCCAAGGACAATGACGATTGGTTCTGTCGCTTTTGTGTGGCAAAAAGAAAAGAGCATGGCTCAGAAAAGAAAAAGAAACGAAACAAGAAAAAGTGATTTCTAAATCTGTTAGAACAAGTTAGTAATGTACATTTTAATTATAATAATTAATAAATAAATGTAAGTTCCTCAATTCGATAGCGAAGAACTTTAATAAAGCTTGGCATTAAATTTATTCTCTCTCTTTTGATATCCTTGCAATAAATATAGATTAATGGTTTATAGTTCAAGGTGTCCGATTTTTATGAAAGTTAATTCTAAATTCAACAGTCTGTGAAGCACTCTATATTCCAAAAATCCTAGTTGTTTTTAAATACCTTTGAATCGAGAAAAAAAATTTCATAAAAAATCGGATAACTGTCATAGGAAAGATCGAAAAATCTATATAGAAATAACAGGAAAAAAATGACAACATAGTTGTTTTTCATTAGAAAAGCTAAATTTTTGAAATATAGAGTTTTTAAATGACTTGAGTTTCGAATTAAATTTCAAAAAAACCAGATGACTATATCATAGGTATAGCTGGCATATGAACAATCGTCCAACGACTTTACCTACTACAATTCATACATTTCTCGTTCGATAGAAAAGTAGGGTTATATTGTTTACATTTTACCAAGGATCCCTAATTTTTTCAAAATGAAATGTAGCCTAAAAAACAGGAGTTTGAAATCTCTAGGGGGCAGCTGCCCCTCTCGCCCAAATTTCTTTTTCTTTTTGTTTTGGTTTTCTGCTGAGCACATAACGATGAGATAATCGGGAAACGATTGTTTACCGGTGTAGGTACGAATGTGAACTGAGAGTTGCCCAGTGATTTTTTCTTTTCCCTGAAATATATGTACGCGTCGCTTTGCCTCTTTCTGATGAGAATTGGCTCTTTTTCTAAACGTCTAATATCAGAGTTTATCTGTGTCTGCGAATTCCATATATTAAAGTATTTTTCCATTTTTAGTCATTAAAAATTCAGCTATAAAATGTACTGTAAAGTAACTCTCTTTTTTCAATTTCATTTGATTTTTTTTAAAAAAGACATATGATATAGTATTTCGATCTTTAATTCCTTTTATGTTATAATTTTTCTAAGAAAGACATTCGATCTTTATAGTTATAAAGTTTTTATATTTATTATAATAAATTATTTAAGTCAAGCTAAATGTATAATTGTTTATTGATATATATATCATAATATGCAAAAGCTACCAGGGTTTATATATAATATATATATATATATATATGGTAACAGAGAAACTAGTTTAAGAAAAACCCTCAAGTCTTAAATTACTTTTCTGGCACTTACCTCGCGGCACATTCTAAGCAAAAACGATTACGTTGTGATAATGATTGAATTTCTGATGACGATCAAGTTATCAGTACAACTTTTGAAATTAAAATTTTTTTCTTTTTCATAATTTGCCGTTAATTCAAGAAAAGAAAGAAAAATATTTGCCGCTGAAGCTGCAGGCATGGGCAGATTGCGCACTAGCTCTCTCTCTTTTAGTCTTCCATTAAAGAATAACCCCAAAGCAAATATTAAAAACGGTGAATTTTTTTCTTCACGAATAATTAACGGATAATTAACGGGAAATTCCTGGAAAAAATCAAGTTGAAAAAGTTTAATTTTAGTGTGTTGTTCTGCTAACTTTATATCAACATAGCAGATTTCACGAATAGTTTATGGATAATTATATATGTATATGAAAAAGAAAAAAATTTTAACTTCAAAAGTTTTTCTGCTATGGTGTATAGGTATATAGGACTTACTCTGGCACGCATCGACCAAAATTTTCGGAACGGACATTCGAAAACTTTGAAATAAAATGAGGAAAGTTAATGTAATTAATTAACTAACCCACCATTATCCTGAAAACTCAATTAAAACATCTGAAAACCCAAAACACAAAAGAAAAAAAATTAAATTAGCAATTTACCGATCAAACACCAATAAATAAATAAAAATGTAGTAAAACGTTTTTTTTAAGACATTTCTTCATTTTAGTTTTTTTTTTTTTTTTTTTTTACAGTAAATACCTCGCTTTAATAATAAATTATTAAGAATTTAGAATGACGGATTGCATTTTTAGTGTGTGTTGCGTTGATTAAGCAGTAACCTACCAACTTGAATATTTTTTCGAAATGGAACAGTGCAGCTGTACCCACATTATCATTATGTTTTGGTATTTTCAATTGTAAAAATTATCCGATTTGTAAACATGACATATTTACTAGACTAGATCTATTGTTTAAGTTCAAAAATGTAATTTAAAACAGTATATTATATATGTAACACATTTTGATATTCAACTTTGCTACTGTGAGGATCCTCCATTTGTGCTAAGTATTGAGTCGCTAACATCTTGTGCGCTATTTTGCTTAGATTGTTGTGTTGTTGACAGAACACTGGAAATGGATGTTCCCGAAGCTGCTGTTAAATTTGAAGAGTCATTTTGGTTGCCGCTGTTACCCCCAGTAGAATCACTATTTCCACTACTATTGCTGTTTAGTGCCATCCGCTGCATTTGCCTAATAACTGTGGCGGCGTAATAGGCTTGCTAGAATAAAAAAATAAATAAATAATCAATTATATCTTATTTTTATCATGGTACAATTATACAAGGTAGTCTCGTCGGCAAAAAGCACTCCCTTATTCATTACTCACCACAAGTGCGAGTGAGAGGAGTCTGCGTAGTAAGTGCGAGTGAAACGACAAAAGAGCTTTTTGCTTAGTCCTTAGATGGTGCATGGGTCTTAAATTGCTCATTTATAGTAATAGGAGTTGAAGTTTTTTATAAATTAATTTTTAATAGTTTTGAATTTAAAATTGAACGTTGTTTATATTTTTGGATAGTTATTTTTTTGTTTAGGTTCCTAATTTTAAAATAAATGTCAATCTTAAAGTAAACTTTTTTAATATCTAAATTAATGCTTTTTAGCAGCTATAAATAGTTTCTCCTTTACATTTTTTGTTATACTAAAATTATCTGAAACGACATGTTATAAAACAAAAAAAAGTTTGCAGCCAAGGGCAGAACGACATCTTTGCACAAGGGTTAATACTCTGAAAAAATTCGTCCGCACGCGTGCTCATCCTTCAACAAGCACGAACGCACTGACTAAAAAGCCGAACGATTAGGCAGCCGACGGGACTACCTTGTATAACTGTACCATGTTTTTATAACAAGCAAAACAACGCACCTTCCAACGCGATTTAGCAAAGTTTTTCTTCAATTGTTCTGAGACTGTTCCATGAATGTTTCTGTTACTGGCCTCGTTTCCGGATATCCTAATAATGATATATAAATAAACTATAGTTTATAACTATTAATTTAAAATCGTTTTACACACTTACCAGGCATGCGCCAAAGCTTGTTTGCACGTATATCGAGTGTCTACTGCTACGCACATCAGGTTTTTTATAAAATGCTTGGCGGACTCGCTTATTTCATCCCAATATGGTGAATCGAATTCGAAATCTCCTAAGAATTTAACAAGCTTCAATTTTAGTGTATCAAATTTAAGGTAAAAGATCCGAAGGTTGGGTCGGTTTCTTATTAAAGTTGTCAATAAAAACGTATATAACTATATAGTTACCAATAGTTTTTTCTTATTTCAAGATCGTTGAATTTTAAGTTTTTCACATTACATTATGTTCCTAAAACTACGTTCTAAAGGAAAACTTTCCCAACCTAAGGGTCATATGCATTTTATATTGATAATTGTTTTGCATGAACCAACACTATTCTTCAAACGAAAAATATTAATAAAATACTTAGTTTAATATTTTACATATTTGTTGTTTGTTAATAAAATTGAAGTGCCTCAAAATGGAAAAAGTTGAAAGTTTTACAATGGTAATAGGGACTACAAAATAACGATTTCGTCACATATTTGCTAAAGTTGTACCTACACTTTGAATTATATCATTTCATCTATTTAATATTTTTCTAATCGGATCCGACTACTTTATTATATATCGTTATCGAAGATAACGTATTAAATATTTTGGAAGACAATTTGATCAAATAGCTGCTATAGGAACAGTTTAAATACTAACAGGTCTTTTATATTAAATTTCTTAAATTCAAAATTATACTTTTAAGACTTTTATGTTATTAACATATCACATAGCCCCAATTTTTTTTTCATTATTTTGTTATTGAAAGTTCGCGTTATTTTTTTTTTTTTTAGGGATTAAAAATTAATTCAATTTTTGTTCATCACTGTTGGTTCATGCAGGTTTTTTAGTAAAGAAACATCGGCTTGCCGAACATATCTTTGTTTCTGTACTTTAATAAGACCTTTTAAAATCTGAGCAAAAAGATTCGCATCATTTTCGTCATAAAACGGAGGATAGCCACATAAAAGAATGTAAGATATTACTCCAATACTCCACACATCAACGGCTTTTCCGTATGGTTTTTGTGCTAGCACCTCAGGAGCAACATATCCCGGAGTTCCACATGCTGTTGCCATAATTCCAGAATCCTCAATTTTAGATAAACCAAAATCGCTAATCATTATTTTGCTATCGTCATCAGGACTATAGTAGAGTAAGTTTTCTGGCTGTAAATAATTGCAAAAAATATTATTGTATCGTTATTAAGAAGTGCTATTGCATTTCAATTTAGAAGCACATTTTGGTTCACTTTGCAAGCCATATATTTTGGGTGGCAACTTATTCAAATTTTTGTACTTATAGTTAATGCAATCGCAGATTTAATTTTTTTTTTGTTCTTACCTTAAGATCACGATGAACGACACCCTGCTCATGCATATAATCGACCGCTTCCAGAATCTGCCTGATGAGATGTGAGGCGTCTTTTTCAGTGTAAGAACCCTTCTCCACAATGCGGTCGAAGAGTTCGCCACCAGTAACCCTGTAATTAATTAATATTAATTTAATTTAATTAATATATCTATGTATTAGACACATACAGTTCCATAACTAGATACACCTTCGACTTGTCCTCATACGTTTCCAAGAGTTGCACGATATTCGGATGTGTCAATCTGAAAGTAAAGTAAAACGTAAAGTAAAAGTAAAGTAAAAAGTAAAACGCAATTCATATGTTATGGGTAGCTTTGCAACTATTTCGCTTGTTTTCAATTTTCGGTCCATCAAATAAACCTTCCTAATAAATAACTTTTTCTTAAAAATGTTGCTAAAAACTAATATACGAATTGAAGCCTCAACCTATGTAAATAAAGTTCCATAAATTGGATCTCGGGGTATGAACTCACCGCGCTCCGTTTGGACATTTGCCACCGAAATGATTTGCACTGAACCTACACATGAAAAGAAAATAAATTAAGCAAGCAACAACAGAGTTTTTAAAACAAGAAAAGCTATAAATATAAAATCAAAAAATTATAGTTAAACCTCAAATTCGGATTTACACCTTTGTTATACATAAAATAAATTAGGTAATTTAATTTATTCAAGCCATTCATGTTAATATAGAAGAATTGTGATTTTTGTGAGTGTAGATAATAAATTAAAGAAGATAAAGAAATGAATTCACCATTCCAAGCCAAAGCATTTATACTTTTACAATTAATTCAATTTTTTTTAAGAATTTAATCATTTTCGCTTCGAAAAAACTTGTTTTCCTATTTTTCCCATGGCATATAAATTATATATTTAGATTTTTATCGATTTAAAAGACCGATTTTGAACGGATTTGTTGTATAAAAATACTTTATGTCGATTCTCCCTAAAACGGTATTTTTGAAGTTCGTAAACATTAGAACTCAAAATTTACTGAACCGATCCTTTTGAAAATTTAAACATTACTTCTTCACATAAATCAACAGGTAATCAGAAAGAATTTTATTTAATGTTTTTTTTTAGTGCTGCAAAAAATAGAAAAAAAGTCTTCCTGATTACCTCAAGAAATACGTATCCTTTAAAACGCTTAAAATTTTTTTATTTTTTCGGATGATTTTCGGATGAACTCGTTACCGTTATAATGTTCACCGCTAAACCACTTTTTTCAAGTCGCTTCTGGAGATTCACCGTTACAGGCTTATTTATTAATACCTTTCAATGAAATTTTTTTCAATATATGTACTTTAAAAGTTGTAATAATAATAATATATTAAATATATAAATATTTTGCCTTCAAAACTACCTATCCTACGTAAAAAAGAAACTTATGTTAAAATCGTAAACGAAATACATGTCAGGATTTCCAAGCCTAATATCGAGGTAAAAACAATTCGGATTTGATTTTTTTATTCTTTTACACCATTAATTATGGAATTTTGATTTCCAAATGAAAAGTAAAATAACATATTTTGTTTATTCATTTTATACGATATCATCAAAAAATCTTGTTTATAAAAAAGGGGTTTTAATTTTTGTTTCGTTAGTTATTTAAGACGGCCAACGCACACATGGAAATCGACTCACATATTACAGTCGAATCCCGATAATTCGTACCCCGCTAAATTGAAAATCGCGATAATTCGTAAAAAATTCTGTCCCCTTGAAAAAACTCGTTAATTCGTAAAAATTCTATACATTTTGGTCCCCTCGTTAATTCGTAGTATTTGGCGCAACGCAAAGAATATTGAGCCTTTTATAAATCGTAATTTTGTTTCGTTACCTCTTATAAATCGTTATACGATGCGAAATTTTTTGTAGTTAAAGCACCGTTAGATTTTGCAGACAGCTATCCCGCCTTTATGTCGCTATGCATTATGAATTTTGTGTTTCTCTCGCTGTTATAATTTTATGTTATTGCTTAATTTTCCTTTAATTTGAAAAAAGTACAAATGAATGTACATACTTATAATGTTTGTTTAATTTTAAAAAAGTTAAATACATATGTATGTAAACATGATGTGAAATGTAAAAACACCGTTTATTCGACTCTTTCATTTTTGAGCCCCGTTATTTAGAAATCTCGATAAATGTGATCCCCTTGCCATTTCGAATTATCGGGACTCGACTGTATAGCCTTGCAGTCATCGTTCGATTTAAATGAAATTGAATTTAAAGTTCGAGAGTCATTGGAAAACAAAAAAAAAAAAGGAAAAAAACTACAACAAGTTTGATTGTGATTGAAAAGCAACGATGTTATTATTTTTTTCCATTAATTTCCGCTAATTATATATAGATTTTTTTATCCTTCCTATGGCAGCTTTATGATATACATAGTGATTCGATTTTTATGAATTTTCTCAATTTAAGGGTAGTTAAAAAAGTCGATGTTCCAAAAATGTACATAGAAACAGACAGACGGACAAATATACAGACGTATTTCAATTCAGATCGTGATGCTGATCAAGAATATTTATACTTTATGGGGTCTGAGGTGTCTCCTTGACTGAAACAAGTGTGGCTGGCACCTGCTACACTATGAAAATCAATTCTAGCTTTCAAGAAAATGGATCGACATACTTCTTAGGTGTTTCATCACTTACCTTCTCAAAACACGTATTTCGTTCTCCAACGATTCCTCCTTGCCCTTTAGAGCTTTTTTATCGATAATTTTTACTGCAAAATGATCGCCGGGCACATCTTTGCTTTCTGCTAGTCGTACTTCTGAAAAAGCTCCACTTTTAATGTGGTTAAACATAAGAACAACATAAATATATTAAGTAAAAAATGAAGCTTTGTAGTACTTACGTCCCCAAAAGTCCATGAAGATTGTACTTTTCCTCTATTGATACTTGTTTATTTAACTCTTTCATTTCCTTCGCCTTGGCTTTCTTGCCAGAATCCTTTTTGCCAAACAAAGGCATTTTTAATTAAGTTAGATTAAAGTTTCTATAGATTTTTAATGTCAAAATGCGCTTATCTGGCGCATAGTTAATGTTCTTGTGACAGTTATATTTCGACCTCAGCAAATTTCTGAAATGAAATTGAATGACATAAAGCTTATCAGCAGAAACAACACATTCATATAATCTGACACAAAATAAAAAATATTTTCTATCGAGCAAATGAGCTCGCTGTCAAAGGTTAAAATTAAGCTGATTACCTTATAATGTCTACATCTGTGGTTGAAAACAAAACACTTAAATATATATGTATGTATGTTTGTATTTACGTATTGATACATTCAGACATTTATGAAAATAAATGTACATGGTAAGGATAGGAAATTTATTCAGTATTTCAGTAAAATTTAAATTATTTTTTAAACGATGTTTCGAGTTCACAGTTTGTTTACGTTAAAGCGCGCGAGTAAACCTACCTACATATATATAATTTATTTATTTATACTAAAAACTTTGTTCAGAACCAATGCTGTTTTCGAACACTTATATTTCGATCGAAATAAAATCTTTTTTTGCTAGGAAAGATGTCCCGACATTTCGCTTACTTGAATACTAAAAACTCTCCAATTTTTAAGAGTATTGATGACTTCAAATAAAATGTAGTTTTGTAAACTTTGTATATTTATTTATTGTATATTCAGAAATGAAATTTATGAATTCGTATACATACCTTGGTTTTTGGTACGAGCAATCACGGTTTTGTAGTTAATTCTTCGTTTAGCTTGTGCTCTGCAATCCCGGTTTAGTAGCCCGTTTTAGCTTTAGCTTGTGCTCTGAGTCTTTTTGTGCGCTGCAGCTTGGTGATGCTAACTTAAACAAATCACAAGCTGGAAACAACTACTATTGGTATTGATTTATTGATTTTATTCAGGCGCTGGCGCAACCAATGTTGCAGTGTTGTCAGATCATCCTTTTTCCCGTCATTTTTAGCTCTTTTTAAAACGAAGTTTTTAAATGCCTTTTCTTATCGATACGTCTCTATTTCAGTTCAAAAACTTTTATCTGGCAACGCCATTAAGACAAATTTAATACTGAACAAAAGGAATGCAATAATATTTTATATGATTTAAATAAACAAGACATGTTTAATGTATTTGATAATTGTTCGCAAAGCATACAAATAACAAAAATTGGTAATACTTCGGAATATTAACTCCAGCTATATTTTAGCCCTAAAAAAATTTGCGCACCAAATCAAGGGTTTTTTCATAAGATCATAACCCACTTAGGAGGGGCTGAAGGTTTTTTACCTTGGAGAATGGAAATTTCATCGAAAATCAGCCGAAAATGTCACTTTCACGTCACGTATTTTATCGCCTTGTGGGCGAAATAATGACGGAGATTCTGTCTGAAAATGACAAATCAATGTCTAAATACTAAAAAAAAAAGTCATCCTACTTGAAAAATCAAGATTTTTTCCCGAAATTGCGAAAAAAAATTAATAAACATCGCGCTTTTTTTTATACTTGTCCAAAAAAAATTAGTCATTTTTCCGCTTATTTAGCGCGGAAATGCATGACGTGCATGTAAGAGTTTTCGGCTGATTTTCGGCGAAATTTCAATTTTCAAAGGTAAAAACCCTTAGGCCCTTCTAAGGGGGTTGTTATCTTAGCCTGGAGTCAAAATTCCGAAGTATTACCGCCTGAAGTTTTCACAAAATTGTTAGCTTTTTAATAATTAAAGTTTTTTTTATTTTATTGTAATTGCTTGTTTAGGAGCGGGATAACGAATAATCAAAACCAGCCTCCATGTTCTAAATTCCACCGTTCCGCAATCGTCGATAACATAAACTTCTTTAACTTAAAGCGTACAGACAGTTTTAGTAAAAAATACTACGTTTAGTATTTTAGAAGATGTGTATCAAGCTAAGCGTTTATGTAATTCCAAGACTTGGTTACTCTAAAAAGCAGCAATTTCATATTTATTTATAAAATAGTAATAATTTAGCTATGTATTGTGCGATTGTTTTAACGAAATATACCGCTTTGTTTTTAAAGTGCTAAATCATTCGATAACTAATATGATATTTATGGATATGAATTCACGACAACAACTCAAAATAGAGTTCAAGTGTTGACAGTAAATATGTATACACAAAACTGTGAAACAGCTTAACCACGATGGTTCAATTGAAGAGTAAGAGGATTTCAATAGCCATGAAAAATAATTTAGTGCCAATTTTAGCAATGATTGCGACTTAGCTATTAGGCTCTACTTCTTATGATTCGCGTGTTTAAAACTTTTATATTAGTGCAATAGTGTTCGTACGGTTTGGTTGTATGTGCACATGTATGTACAATCTTATGTCAAATTTACAGGACCTCTGCCAGAATCTAAGCGTTAATGTAACACAATGATCTGAAGAACACTTTCCTTTTGAACGGAGGGCCACAATTCATATACATATCTAGCCAACAATGCTATCAACGACAATGTCCTGCAGTCCGCCACCAGCACAATTGCTTTTAAACGCCGATGCTTCAACAAGTGCAACTCAATCTGGATCTGGGAATGGGGTGGCAGGCGCCAGCAGGAGCTCTCCAAAGGCCATGAAAAATGAACCCTATTCCGCACTGTCTCCGGGTAAGCCTTTGGCTTTTTGTTTTCTTTGGAATACGAAGACATTTATACATTGTATTTTTCACCTTTTTTTCAGACCAAATAAAGCTAAATAATCCTGAAGAAGGTTCAGAGATAAACGGCCTTTCGAGTAATGACAAATGCATGGTCGGATCAGCCGGAGGCAGTGGAACCGGCGGTGCAGCCGATGGACAGCCATCACAGACGTCTTCCTTGGGGGCTGCTGTTTGTACCCCAATGCTAAGGCAGAACTCTTCAAGCAGCATTAATTCGGGCCTGGTCGCCTCCCCAAACAACACCAGTGAACACTCCAATGGCAGTAATGTGTCCGCTGCGGTTGGACTTACGCAAATGGTCGATAGTGACGAGCAGGCGAAAAAAAAGGCGTCGAGTGCAAAGGATGAGGATGTTGGTAAGCATGTGTTACAATCAGCGTTGCCAGTTTAGCTTGTTTATAAGCTAGATGTTTAATAAAATAAGCTAGAATAAGCTAAAATTATATTATACACTTTGAAACTGGAAAATTTTAGCTTATTCTAGCTTATTTTATTAAAAATCTAGCTTATAAACAAGCTAAACTGGCAACGCAGGTTACAATTAGAGCTCACGTGAAACAGTTTTTCTTTCTTTATACATTATTAAATAAAGCTTAGGCAAAAAACACGTTTTAAATTTATTTAGCGTTTTGCTTGAACACAGAAGTTAAGTAAAATATCCCTTCTTTCACCCCAGATAAAGGTTCTAATAAAGCAAAAGGCTTAGCTCCCGTTACTGGATGCGGAACAGGGTCCTCGTCCGGATTGTCCATTGGCATTGCCATTAAGGAAGAGCCCGCCGATGTTCTGAGCAACTTAGTTAATATAAAAAAAGAAGAAAGAGAAAACAACACCCCAAATATGTCCCCCATTGGGTATGGTGCTATTGGAAATGCACAGGACCACTCTGCTACGCCTGGTAAGTCTAGTTTATGCAGCGTTGCCAGTTTAGCTTATTTATAAGCTAGATTTTTAATAAAATAAGCTAGAATAAGCTAAAATTTTCCAGTTTTAAATGCTATTTTGATGTTATGTTATGTTAAATCTGCAGTTATACACTTTGAAACTGGAAAATTTTAGCTTATTCTAGCTTATTTTTATTAAAAATCTAGCTTATAAATAAGCTAAACTGGCAACGCTGAGTTTATGTATAGTTGCGGAACGTTAAGTTTCAAAAGGAGCTTGTCAAAAAAACGTTGAAAAATATTAAAACCTTTTGAATTTGATTGATTGCCACCTTGAGCTATGTTTAATGTACTGCTAAGTGAAAACGTATTCAGAAATCGTAACACTAAATTTCGGGTTTAAGTTTGTTGGTTACAGCAAACCACCAAAGTCGTTATGTGTGTAACAGTGCTGTGTTTTGAGTAAGTGGTCGGTTATTAGTCATTTAAAAAAAAACTAATCGATGTGATTAAAAAATGTTGCCAACAGTGTCTTAGGGATAGGGTGGCTCTGTGGATCGTTAGTAAGGGTGCCAACCCATCACGCTGCCAGCATAGTGTCTTAGGGTTAGGGTGGCTCTGTGGATCGTTAGTAAGGGCGCCAACCCATCACGCTGCCAGCGGATTTTCTTTTGCACTTGCAATCACCGTTATTATCGTTGTTTGTTTTGATGTATGCGAATAATTAGAAAAAAAAAGAAATTGTGTCTGAAACCACGATAAACAAAAAAAATCTAAACATATTTGATTGTTTACTTATTTGCAAGAGACGTAGTATTATGTGAGAGGAGTTTAAGGGCTTGGGACTTTTCCAGTTAGCCGAAAATATAATTTTAACACGTACATTTTTTATATAGTTAACGCTACATGGTGCTCTGTGTTAAATAGGTTTTGAAATTGTTTAAAACTCCGAGCAATTCTAATAGAATGGATACTCTGGGTCACCGCTTAAGAGACTTTTTTGTGGGGATACTCTTTTAGAGGTTATTACAATTTCAATTAGAAGTTTGCAATGCAGTGAGTCCCTTCACCCCATAAAATATGAAATATAAAGAAAATATATTAAATCTATAAAATACTAGCAAACCCCGGCAAACGTTGTTTTGCTACCAGATGACTTTAAAATTTCTGTGCAAAATTTACTCAGTTCTAGACTTATGTAGAAAGCATGAATTGAATGTTCGAATTGACTTCAGGAACACGTTAGAATCTGGATCCGTGTCGATAAGTAAGCCGTTCAATGGTTCAGGTGGTGTTTCAATTTCTGGTAGTTGCACTTTTCCTGACGCGCACCACATCCCAGCTGGCTCATTTTTAAATTTCAGAGCATGACAATGTGGACATTCCTTGGCCATAGCATCAATTACCACTGTTGAGTGAGCATATTACTCAATATCGGGCTCATACTGGAATGCTAGACGCAGTAATGAATTATATATAAATGCTCGATGTACCGGTTGTCGTTGATGGTCATTTGTTCTGCCTCTATTGACTGTGACACGGCGTGGTTGTCGTTGTTCTAACCTTCTGACTTCATTGCGTTCAGCTCGTGTATCTTCTGGCTCTTCTTGATGCAATTGCGCTATTCTTTCGGATCTTCTATTTCGCATGTATCGAGATCTACTTGTATCACGGCTCAAAGTACCCGCTTTGCGTTTTCTTGGCATAGCTCACTGGACAAAACACTCATAAATAGAATTAATGATTTTACTTAATGAAGGATTTTTTCCCCAGTTTAAATTGATTTTAAATGCTATGGTAGCGTGTTTTTGTCAGTGTGATGAGGTAGAAACTCACTTTATATGCGATTTTTGGTATGTCGAACACGATTTAAGAGGATGAAAAATAGACGTTGGGTAATTGTCAGACTTACTCAATACGCTCACAAAATTTCATGAGAATCGGTATAGCCGTTTTGGAGAAGTAAGGTCACAAAAACTGTGACACGAGAATTTTATATATTAGATAAGTATTAGGTATTTTCTTTTTTATCAGCATCGTCATCTAAATCATACTTTTTTCTCGATAAGCCGAAATCACTGGCATATTATATTACAGTTTTATATTACAGTTTTATATTACGGTTTTATATTACAGTTTTATATTACAGTTTTATAAAACTAATGAAGTAGCAGTTTGCTATTTGGGAAATTTTATGGAAAAATCAGACAAATTTACAAATTTGTTTAAAAATTTGTATTTACATAGGTATACTTTGACTAAAATGTGTACCTCTTACATTTTTTTTTTTTTTAGTAAAAATAGAAAGAAACGCAACCGACAACACCGCGGAAAAAAAGGCTTCATCTTTTGGGCTAAGTAATGACGAAATTGCTATGGACGGCGTTGGCTGTAATTCGTTGAACTCTGATATAATCAGTGAATCCTTAAATCACGCTCCTATCTCAAGCATATTAACTCTTGGAATGAATACATCTCATGTGAGTGGAGTAGGACCAGGAACCGGAGTTGTGGCTGGATCTGGAGTAAATAATCTTCTGATGGGCAGTGGCAATGGCAATACTAACTCGGGGAGTGGAAATTGCCTGGATTACATGCAACAGCAAAATCATATATACGTTTTTTCAACTCAACTGGCAAACAAAGGGGCCGAATCTGTTTTAAGCGGACAGTTTCAAACAATTATTGCGTACCACTGCACCCAACCAGCGACTAAGAATTTTCTTGAAGAATTCTTTATGAAAAATCCGGTAAAAATGAATAAGTTGCAACGACATCACTCCTTGGGAATGCCTTGGGCAGGAGGAATGGGAACGGGAGCACCGATTACACCAACTGCTACCAATTCTGTGTCAAAGGCAACACAGCAGCAGCAGCCTCATTCAAAGTCTTTGAACCTCTTGAAGGCCCAATTCAATCAAAACGAAAACAGCAAACGCAACAGCACTTTTGTCGATCCATCCGATTCATTGGTCACTGATAATGAACTTATGTGTTGGGAAAACGCGACAGGAAACAGCGGAGCTGCACGAAATCCGCGAAACAATGTAGATCACATTAATGCTTCAAGCGAATCACAGGCAATCAAGATACTGGAGGCTGCTGGCGTTGATTTGGGGCAGGTGACAAAAGGAAGTGACTCGGGTTTGACCCAAGAAAACAATATTGTTTCGTTGCAAGGAGTTAAGGTGCCAGACGAAAACCTTACACCACAACAGCGTCAGCATCGGGAAGAGCAACTGGCAAAAATTAAGAAAATGAATCAGTTTTTATTCCCTGAAAACGAGAACACAGCAGGAACTAATGTCAGTTCCCAGATACCGAAAGCTGCTGGCGAACTAATCATGGGAAATATAATAAATCCGCAGATGCGACAAATGCACCTGCCCGGAAGTGTAAAAACCGAGCTCTTGACAGGGACAAGTTCAACGCTCTCCGAAGAGGTTATTCTTCCCGGTGATGTGATATCAGATATAGGCCCTGGCATGGGTTGCAGTAATAATCAAAAAAGTAGCCTTCAATGCGGACCTGGAGTCGGAGCTGGAGCTGCAACTGGAAATAGTGGAGGCGGCAATAATGTCAATATGCATTGTTCGACCACAAGTAGTGCAAACGGCAGTATGATAGCTGGTTCAACGGAAATGCTGGCTTCGTTTGGCAATACTAGCTGCAACGTCAATCCCATCGGATCATTACCAGATATGCCTAAAGAACTTTCGGCTCAAGACGGATTACCGCACCCTCACCAAGGAGGAGTAGCTCAAATGGAGTGGTCTAAGATCCAACAGCAGTTCTTTGAAGAGCGCAGCAAGGGAAAACCCAGACAAACCGCAGGAACTGTCGGCCCTGCTCATCAACCTTCTGGACCTTCTGGAACTGGCGTTAACCCCTCAAGTGGCCAAGTCCGCTCTTTGCAGGGCCCGCCACCGCCATACCACTCCACCCAGCGCTCTGCTTCAGTGCCAATAGCCACTCAATCGCCCAATCCATCGAGTCCAAACAACCTGTCCCTTCCCTCACCACGAGCAACTGGCGCAGTCATGGGTTTGCCAACCAATTCGCCCAGCATGGATGGTACAGCCCCACTACCGGGATCAGCGCCGCCCACCATCACTTCGGGCACCCAAGGAAACCCAACTCAACTCTCTTCAAATAAAAACAGTTTCCAGGGGGAGACTCAACCGCCGTCGAATCAAAATCGAAATCGGAACGGCGGATCATCTGGCGTACTCACTCACAATTTAAACAGTAACCCGAGCACCCCGCTGTCCCTTCTTTCTCCAAAGGAGTTGGATACCTTCGGACAGACTTCTGCTGGTAATTATAAATTATTTTTGGGGTTTAAGGTTTATATGTTTTCAATATAATTATATCAGGTTTACTTTAAATTCATATATTTTGGATTTTCCTCTGTTTAAAACAGCACAACACTTAATTTTTTGATACAAAACAGATAAACAATTTATATTTATAAAGAAATAAGATAATTCCATATTCAGGCCCTCATAATCATTTTTTTTATATTATGTTTTTAACTAAACCAAAACAAGGGTCCAAACGTATAATTAAAAATTTTATTCCATTTAAAACAAACTTGAACTATGTTGTAAAAACATAAAAAAGAAAGCAAACTAGCTTCGGCGAACCCAATCTTTGATACGCGTCTTCACATATGTCGGTTGTTCCCATGACAGCTTATATAGATTTTTCGATCTTTCCTGAATTTTAATACAGTTCTAATAATAATATACCTTATAGGTGAAAACATAAAGAGTAGACGACCAAGTCCGCAGGGTCAAAGGTCGCCAGGAAGTGGTTTAATAGAGGCAAATATAGAAGGGAGATTTGCTGCAACCAGTCCGGGTACGATCTTTAATCCTCACCAGCATATGCAAAGCAATGCCTATAAAATAGGCACTTCCAATTTGCAGATGGAGGTAATAATTTAAATAATTTAAATCAAATTAAAAGGTCATTTATAACAATTTCTTTCGCTTTTAGCGTCAGGCTTCGGCTTGTTTTTCCCGGCGTTCCGATAACATACCACTCAATCCCAATAGTGGTAATCGCCAGCCGCCAAACAAGATGGCACAGAACTTCGATCCAATCTCTTCCCTGGCGCAGATGTCACAACAACTGACCAGCTGTGTGTCCAGCATGGGAAGCCCAGCCGGTGCTGGTGGTGGAATGACTATGATCAGTGGTCCAGGACCGTCGGACATTAATGTTGAGCATTCAATGATTTCAGGCTTAGAAGGACCAGGAATGGATGTCATTAATCAAAATAACTGTCATCCAATGAATACCGTTATGAATTCGATGGGTCAGCGAATGCTAAATCCCAAAATGTGTGCTCCAGGCGGCGGCGGTCCAAATGGTCCGTCTAGTTTTAACCCCAATTCTCCCAACAGTGTATTGAGGGAGAGTCCCTTGGGTCCGAATTCAGTTTCTGGTCCCATGCCAACCAACTCTTCAAACTTTCAAGGCGTTGTTCCACCTGGTCCGCGAATGATGGGCCGAGTGCCAGTCAATTTCGGTTCGAATTTCAATCCAAATATACAGGTGAGGGCGAGTACCCCGAATACCATACAGTACATGCCAGTGAGACCGCAGAACGCCGGCAATAACAATAATAACGGAGCTAGCAATGTTCGAATGCCTCCCAGTCTGGAGTTTTTACAGAGATACGCAAATCCTCAGATTGCTGCTGTTAATAACAGCTCCCCGATCTGTCCATCGTCTGGCGGAGACGGTGGTTCCGGAATGCCGGGAATGATGGGAATGAACTCTCCTGGAGAGCAGCACCAAAACAAAATTACCAACAACCCTGTGGTAGGCAATGGCATTAACTTTTTCCAAAACTGCAATCAGTTGGCTATTATGGATGAGGACGGGGGTGTAGCCGGCCATGACGTATCAATGAATATCGGGCAACCGTCCATGATAAGGGGCATGCGCCCGCATGCCATGCGACCACATCCAATGGGTCCCCGTCTGCAAACTTCAGTGAATCGGCAGGTTCAGTTTGCGCATTCGTCGGAGGGTCTGGACTGCGGAGATCCCACTTCGTTTTTTAACAACGCCACCTGCAACAGTTCCGGCTCTGTTATGTTTGCAGCAACACAACAACAGTCCAATCAAGCCAAGCCACAGCACCTGAAGACCATGTCCGGCGGAATGTGCCAAAATCAAACGGGCTTGGGAGTTGGCCCTGCAATAGCACAAGGGCAAGGGCAGGGACAGCCTTTGATGGGGCCCAGCAATACTAATATAATGTCGACTGCCGGAGCTATTGGTCCTTCTAACGGCGTCTCTGGGATCAATTTCGTGGGTCCCTCTTCGAATGATTTAAAGTATGCACAGCAATACCACAGCTTCCAGCAACAACTTTATGCCACCAACACCAGAAGTCAGCAGCAACAGCAGATGCACCAGCAACAGGGCAACATAATAACGATGCCACAAAACCTGTCACCAAATCCGGCGTTCTTTGTGAACAAATGAACATAAGTTCATTGTAAGCAGTGCTGCCGCACTGTAAGCAGTGCTGCCGCCCTCGCCTTTCGTTGATTACTAGTCTCCAAGATAAGAAATCCATCTATAACAAAATATTTGTACTATGCTTATTATTGTAGATGTTTTTGCACAGGAGAAAATAAACATTTTGTAAATTAAGAAACGAAATATTTTATTCAAAACATTTGGACGAGTCATGTAAAAGTTAAATCTAGCGTCCCATTCGCATGGGTCTGTATTTCACCACATATTTAAAAGTCTAAGGTCTTCGCCTTGCGAGTATGTACAAATAATAAAACATTGACATTTTAGTTAATTACAGCTAATTTCTGTTATTAAATAATATGTACCCTGCTCTCTGTGTTAAATGCTATTAAGAAATAATACATATGTAAAACGCTATAAATATATATTACCATCAAATCTATTGTAATCTATGTTAAGAGAACTGTAAATTCTTCCATTAAAACCGATAAAAAATTAAAAACTTTTTGTGTTAAGGGTCAAGACTTTTGACAATAATGGAACAGGCGGATCCTGACACAGCTGGTGCACATTATAGGGATTTCACGATAAATGGACCCCCTTCCTCCCGTGGTGACTTTATCTTAGCTCACTCCTGTGAAATTTCATAACTCTGCCGTTATTACTTTAAACGATAAACCTGATTTTGTGAACTGCAATAATTATTTACAAAACAAATCAAATTAAAAGAAAAACAAGCGTACGGATTAAGCAAGTGTGAAGTGTTAACCTTTTAAGCAATTTCAACTTTTTCTCCGCTGAGTTTTTAATATTGTGAGCTATCTGCACGATCCATCCCAATGAATTTGACGTCGATACAGAAAGCAGTGTGCCAGAACGCCATTCGATGCAAATTTATCACTATAATAAACATTTTCAAAGAAATTTTAAAGCAATGGGTGCCACAAAAGGTGGGCGGTTTTAAAATTTTTTAAAATTCTTTTTCCCTGGTAATAATCACTAAATCTGTATGCTCATTGACTGACAGAAAGGCTGGTGGGTCCTTAAGTGGACCCGGCGAATAAAAAAAAGACATTTGTGGGCGTAAATTGGGAGTGTCATGCTATTTTAATTAACAATTTAATTTAAACACACATTTTAAACTATTTCGGTTAACAATAATAAATTATTAACTCCCATTAAAATAGTTGTGAGAGTCTTAGAGAAGGTGTTATGTTTTCACTCAAAAGTTTGTAAAGCAGTGAAAGAGACACCTCAGACCCCGTTAAGCATATACATATATACATATGTATGTATGTATACATACATATGTATGTAGGTTTTTGATAATCAGCACTGTCCGTTTTCGAATTAAATTTTATGAATATCGTATCACTATATCAAATAGCTGCCATAGGAAAGATACATAAATCTATATAAAATTAATAAAAAACAGAAATTTTAACCTCTTTGAAAAACCTTCATACATTTTGCTCGAAATTTAGCCATTCATTACGATAATAGACATTATGAAATTTTTTCTTTTACAAAACTGCGAATGCATATATGCATTTATTATTAAAGCAGTTGTATTTATTATATGAAGCATGCATCATCAGGTATGAAAATCAGATCTCTAAGTTGAGTTCGCCGGTTGGTTTTATATCGCAAGATCGGAATACTAAAAATACATAAGCTCTGTCGCTACTGTAAAAATATATGAATATATGTATATCAATAGCCCAAATACTTATTGGCTTAACGAGCGTTTTTATACCCTTGCAGAGCAAAGGGTATAATAATTTCAGTCTTTCAGCAAAGGGTATTATAATTTCAGTCAGAAGTAGTAAAGTATATATGTACGTATATTCTTGATCACCATCTAGATCTGAATCGAAATACGTCTGTAGGGGAGGGTGGTCCCATACCTAAAAGGCAAAGGCGATAAAGGTGAGAAAAATCAATTTTTCAGTTTAGTTCAAAAAAGTACTATGTAGAGGGATCAGTTTACTATACATCTAAATGATTAGTAAGTGCGTAGGTGCTTTGAAGCGTTAGATATTCAGGCAAATATAAAACTCTACTTTTTGGTCGTACTCAAAAGTAGTGGTCCGAAACCGATCCCCTATTTCTTAACAGAAAAATTTAATAACATAAAATAGAATTTAATGATTTTGACGTTTATTAAGAAATATATTGAAGGTTCTTTCCAGAAAATAAAAATTAATGTATGAAATAAAGGGCACTGTAGTCAATTGATGAAGTCTGAGTTGTCCTCTTTCTCATAGTAAGTTTTCGCGTTGTTTTTCGAAAGCCGCTCGTTGAAGACTGTCTCTTCGCTTTCTTCTGATGTTTTTGATGTTTCTGTTACTTTTCTTTACTGAATCTTGTTTACTTTTTCATATTTTCCATCAAAAATACGCTATGACATATTAAGCTGCCAATAAATGGGGGTCGGTTTCGGACCATCACCTAGCGGTCGGTTTCGGACCACCACGACCTTTTCTGATTAACTGCTCGGCATTAACTAAAGACGCAAAGAGCGATGTAATTCTAATTATGTGAGTGAAAGCTAGGACTATCAACGATCAGAAAAATTTTCTCTCCGATTTTTATGCGGAGAAAAAAAACTTTGAGCTCAAGTTCAGTAAAGCTCAAAAATAAATGTCACAGGCGTTGAAACAAAACAAACGGAAAAATTGCAGTGAAACAAAATAAGTCAAAGTGGCTATCTATCTCCAAAATGTCTGTGTTATAACAGCTTTTCACTGAAGTTACCGACAATTCGGCTAGCATCGCCATCTCTGAGAAACATGGGGGGGTCGGTATGGTACGACCGGTCGGTATGGGACCACCCTCCCCTACATCTGTCCGTCGGTCCGTTTGTCGGTTTCTACATATGTAAACTAGTCACTACATATGTAAACTACACAACTTAGCTTTACAACTGAGAGACGTAGAATCAGACAGGAGGACAGCCGGACAGACGTTCAGAAGGAAGTATTTCGATTCAGATCGTAATGCTGATCAAGAATATATATACCTTGTGGGGTCCTTTGTGTCTCCTTTACTGCGTTGATCTTCTGTCTGAAATTACACCCTCTGCAAGGGTATAAAAAGCAGAAAAGGAACATAAATGAGCTATAGACACTAACTACTGTGGGCAAAAAGTAAAGTCAATTTGTTTGTGAAATAAAATATCTTGATTTATTCTCCACAATTTGTAAGGTTTTAAATTTTTTTTTTTACATTTTTTTTTTATTTTTTTTTCTGAATGATCAATATGTCGAGAACATTGTGTCAAAATTTTGAGACAATTAAAGTCAAACTAACGGAGTTACAGCGTTTTAAACAACCGTATTTCCACGTATAAAAATACTTTGAATCGATTTTGCCGAAGACGTTATTTTGAAAGTCGGTGAACATCAGAACTCAAAATCTACTGAACCGATCCTTTTCAAATTTTTAACACAAATTCTCAATATAAATACGCAGGCAATCAGGAACAGTTTTTTTTAATTTTTAGTTTATTTCTATTTTTAAAAAATAAATTAACAGTGATTTTTTAAGCTAAAATCGCACTTTTCACTTTCAAGTGCTCCCAAAAATAGACAAAAAATAAATTTAAAAAAACTCTTCCTGATTACCTCGGGAAATTCATTATCTTTACAACGCATATCACGTTTTTTTTAAAGATGATCCGTTAACGCCCTATGATGTTCACCGCAAAACAACTTTTTCTTTGGGCGCTTCGGAAGATTAACCGCCACAGGCTTATTTCTAAATTTACATTCTTTTACTCCACCCGGGAGCTTAGAGCCTCTACAATTTCTTGCAGAGGATTCATTATCAAAGATTTTCGATCGTACCGGTGATAAGCCAGTAGCGACTTATCCTAGCGGTGGGGTTGCCACCTGGCGCCATCTAGGAGTGACGAAAGTTTTATTGTTGGGTCCATAGTAACGTGGACGAGGGGGTGTGCGGGTCCGGGGAGCCGAAATTTGTTACTAATTTTTTTAAGTGAGTGATAGAGCATAGAAGTGGTGGAGATTTGGAAAAAGAGACCGTTTCTTTTTCTCGGGGAGCCTGGGGCTCGACTCGAACCCGGGCCTTCCGGACCGGAGGCCAGCGCTCTACCTGCTGGTAAAAAATATTTTTTAATAATTTTTTTCTAATACTCTTCAAAAGTTGAACAATTAAATGTGATTAAGCTCAAAAAATAAACTTACTCATTTCGCCGCAAAAAAAAAAATCAAACATGGCCCTTTTTTGGCCTTTAAAACCTTACCCCCCCTTAAATAATTCCGACGATTGTTTGTTTAGCACAAATTTCTTCTTCTTAAATATATTATAGTCAATAGTTTTAGATATCACGATTCTGCCAACTCAAAATTGAAAACTCACCTTAAGTAACTCTTGGGCAAGTGCCCATAGTAGTAAATCGCCGAAAAAAGTTTTTTTTTTCAGACATCTATTGTAATAAAACAGGAAACAATTTTTAAAAATATTTAAGAATTTTTAATCATTAAATTAGGATGGATTTTGAATTTACAGTTAGTTTTACATATATAAAATGAGAAAATCTTTGAAATTAATTCTTAAATTTAAAACTTATAATATTTAGTTCTATTATTGACAGTTTTAAACCATTTGCTGCATATTGATGAGAATTGCTTTTCATTGAGAGTACATTTTTGATTGATAGCACCTAAAAAGAGTAAAAAATGTTAATTTAAAAACATGGTAAATAAATTTTTGTAAACGGAGAAAAAATGGTTGTTCTACGAATACATATTTAAATTGATTGAAGACCTCGATTATTTAAAAAAAGTAATTTAAATGCTGTTTGCATGATACCATACTTTTCTTAACTCATTCGATATTTATGGAAAAGGGCACTTTAAAAAAAAAAATAAATAGTTTTTTTTAAATTTTTTTCCTCGTCTTAAAAACTAAACTTTTTGGATGCAAAAAGTTTCTTAAAACAAAAATAATAGTAACTGCAAAAATAATTTTGTCTTTTATTTTTTATAACTTTTTGAAAATGTTTAGAAATACGCATTTAAGCCATATTTTTCTCTTTTCCATAAAATTTTTTTTCGACATTTAAAAAATAAAAGAAAATTTTTTTTTGAAAAATTTGGGGGGGGACGGTGGCCCAGCAGGTAGAGTGCTGGCCTCCGGTCCGGAAGGCCCGGGTTCGAGTCGAGTCCCAGGCTCCCCGAGAAAAAGAAACGGTCTCTTTTCCAAATCTCCACCATTTCTATGCTCTATCGCTCACTTAACGTTAGTAACAAATTTCGGCTCCCCGGACCCGCACACCCTCTCGTCCACGTTACCATGGACCCAACAACAGAACCTATCGTCACTCCTAGATGGCGCCACCGCTGGGACAAGTCGCTACTGGCTTATCACCTGTACGATCGTAAACCAACGGTAAATGAATCCTCTTTAAAACTGTAGAGGCTCTATGCTCCCGGGTGGAGTTAACGAATGTAATATCATACAGCTGCCATAGGAAAGATCGAAAAATCTATATAGAAATAAATTTATAATACATATTGTCTTTTTCATCGGATAAGCATGATTTTTGGAAAATAGATTTTTTTTAACGACTTTTGAATTACGAATTAAATTTTAACTAAATCGGCCGTTGTTTTTTATCATATCGTCTTGATTTCTTCCAGATGGTGATTTTTAACCACTATCGAATTTCGGATTAAATTTTATCAAAATCGGATAACTATTTCACATAGCTGTCATAGGAAAGATCGAAAAATATATATATGTATTAATATTGGAAAAAAAAATTATAAAGTCGTTGCTTTTTATTTCACGAGCCTAATTTTTACAACATCGACTTTGTTAACTACCCTTTAACACAGACAAAAAAAAAACTTTATAAATCGGACAACTATATCATATAGCTGCCATAGGAAAGTTCAAAAAAATCTATATAGAAGTACAGGAAATTAAATGATAACATCGTTGTTTTTCAACAGATAATCATGATTTTTGGAATTTTGACTTTTGTAACGGCTCTTGAATTTTTAATTAAATTTCATAAAAATCGGTCGACTGTGGTATATCATATAGCTGTCATATAAAAGTTGTCGATAATATAGAAAAGTAATAGAATAGAAAATTATTGTCCACGGAACGAGGAACAAAAACAAAGTTATGGCAGAATTTTGTTCAATAAATTTTCCTTAGTCGCAAAAAATTATACTTGTGTGCTTGTGAATTGTAGATTTAGTATAGTCTATATCTTGGAAACTATATCAATAGTCTATATCCGGGAAACCAAAAAGTTAAATAACTGGTAAAAACAATTGCCAGCGAATATCCAACAGCCCAAACCAAATTTATTCCTTGTTTCATGTTTCATTTTATAACGTTTTCCTAAACTCTCCTAAGGCGGCTATATAGAAATGGAATTACATATTTAAAACTTTAGAATTAAAAAAGGAAGTACTTTATGAAAAAAACATGACAATAAGATAAAAAACAACGGTGTAGAAAATGTATCCCTTTTTCCCGACGGACAAACATACACGTATAAAATGGATTAAAATATAGAATAGATTCTTTCTTCATAATTTTAGCTAATTTAATAATTTAATTTACCTCAGTTGCGATCAATAGTTCGAAAAAGTTTGGTCAAAACTCAAAATTTCTGAGAAAGTACTACCAACAAAAAAAGAGATGAATTTGGCAAAGAGCCGCTATTTTTATTGGAAAATTACAATTAATTTTTTTTTATAATACAATACAACTGTTGCAACAAAACAGTTTCAATTTAGATATTTATTTTTATATATTTAAACAGAATTATATATATATATGTATATGTATGTACAGCGACGTTTTGGGTTTGCGTCCCCGCATCTGCACATATTGGTATTAGTGGGGGTGGGAACTCTGGAAGGGAACGAAAACAAAATGGTTGGCCAAGCAATCGTCCGAGCCATCCGCAATACAAATCCACCCTCATTTTGCGGAAGACTTTTGCAATTACAAAAACAACAATAATATAAAGAAAGAATCGACAAATGGGACACTCCTATTGCCGCGAACTTGGCAAAATGGTGTACACACATTTCTGGAAGAGTACAAGTCGGTTAGCCCTTGAAGTGTATATTATTCGGATACAATATTTAAAAGTAGAAGTAAGAGCGGAGGGAAAGGTAAAAAGCTTTGACCTGCCTCTGCATCTTTCCCGTTATTTTTTAAATATAGGCTAAAGTCTCTCCATTGATATGATTGATGTGTGATTAGATTATGACAGATATTTGATAACGCTTACGGAATGTAAGAAAAAATTGTACATATTTTATAAGACATAATTCAAAAATGGAATTGTTTACTAGAACACTCTTCAAACAAAATAAAGACATTTTATTTAAATAATGTAGCTGTAGTTCGGATTAAAAAATTAAATCAATCATGAATTCAAGAGTATAGAATTTTTTCCATGAAAATTGGAGAACTATATCGTAGTTGTATTAGGACAGAAAAATCGATAATAAACGAATAAACAAAAAGAAATTACTTTGGTTTTTTTTTAATATAAACATGAATATTGGAATAAACAGAAATTAAGACTAAACTACTATATCTACCGTAGACGAAGGGGAAAATCGTTGACTCACATTAGCTAAGTAAACAAACTCTTCAAAATAAAAATAAATAAATAAATAAAAATAAAAAAAACGGTACGTAAAGTCGATTTTTGAAGAAACAAATTTGAAGATTAATCTCCTTGCATCTCCGATTGTTGAAGATTGAATTGAGAAATAGGTTATAATCTGACGACAGCACTTTTCATCCGATCTGGCCTTTACAACTTACATATTAGCAGCAAAACCCACAAAAATTTATATAATATAATATATTATATTTATATAGATAGAATGACATGTTATGCACAAAACTTTCAAGTGTCGAGTTCCCATTAGCTGGTGTTTACTTTAAAGTTGTTGAGTTAGTTCCAGCGGATGGTTTCAAAATCATTATGCTGAGATTAAATATTAAGAGTATCACTTTGTGTCTTTTTTAAATATGTTTCGGAGCAACAAAAGCCTTATCCCCTGCCACACACTTTCGCACACCAACGATATTCGTTCTAAATCTTCCACTGTATTTCCACAATTGTAAAGTCAGTTACTTTAGTTATAGACTTGCACATCTGTATCCTTTGCTCCTAGTAGCAGTAGCTTCCTTTAAATCCAACTGCGGCGCTTCGAAGCAAAACATGAAATGAGGCAAGGAAAGGCCAAACAGCTTGCTCATACGTTCCATATTCACATGTGAGAGAGAACGTGTGGTAAGTTGGAGTTGCGCTGCAGAACATTTATAAAGGTCTCGATTTGTTGCATATACGAGGCGGACTCCGAACACTCCGCGTTTGTAAGACAAAGCTGAACCAGTCTGACCAGTTTATAGCGGTCCTGATTCCTGATTCAAATTGCCGAAGGTCGGACGTTTATGCAAATTGTAACCAACTGACCCAACCCCAACCCCAACTCACATGGCCATCTGGTCCTGCGTCCTGCCTTGCCCATCCCAACCCTAACGGACGGGTTTTGTTCACTACAAGTGTCCGTAAATTCTCGACCGGATTGATTTGGCTTAGCGTGAGAAAACCAGTTTTCGTGATGTGTTCCGTCCCCTTGGTCGGTCAGACCATCAAGTGTCCGCTGTTGAACGTCCAGAAGGAGGACTGGAACCAGGTTGAAGGGAGACCCAAGCGCAGCTGCAATCCGATGTTCCTCATGAGTGCTTCGCCAGCAGATACAAGGGGGGTTGGTGATTCGAGTTTAAGATCTGGCAATTTGCATATGATCAACGATACGATCCCAACAAATATACGAAGCAATCCTTGCCTCATATTAACTTACAATAGTCCGAAAGCTTTTGAAGATGACATTGGGATCGAGCAATGATTATAGAACACATGGAAAGTCACTTGTTATCGAGTTACTCCTTGTTGGTCAAGGGAGAAAAAGATTGGCTCCCCCCCACGATGCCATGAGTAAAATATGCGTGACTGTACCCAGGACATCATTAGAGAAGACTTCTTTCGGTCCTTGCTCCATTATGCTCTTGCTTCGCCATTGAATTCATTCCACTGCCATCCTCCCACTCTCACTCCTTCTTCTCCTTCTTCCTTCCATGGCTGAAAAGCATCCACGATTTCCCTTGCGCAAGTTGATGATTTAAAAATTTAATGCCTCGCGGCTATTAATGAAAGAAAATGCTCGCGTAATAAAACAAAACGGAATTGTGGGCCACGGCTCTGTGGGGGTGGATGTGCCCTGGAAAAGGGGGTTGGGTGGCTCGGATTGCCTAACTGGACCGAACGGCTGAAAGTGGGACGCAGGAAAAGCTCCGGTGGCGGAGGCGAGAAAAATCAAAAGAAAAGAAAAGAAAAGAAATAAATATGGCGCGTGTTGAGCTAAATAAGAAATTTTAAATTCAAATATTGATGATGACGGCATGGACGGCATAGCTCAGCGCTGTCGTAGGGCTGTAATGCGATGGAAACCGATTTTCTTAGTCGACGGGAGTGCTGGTCGTCTCGTTGGGGCGTTTTTGCTACAAAAGATTTCTGACGGATACGGATGGTGGAGTGGCGTGGCAAAATAATGGTACCGGGTTCGCGAAATTTGCATTCCCAGCTTCGAATGGTGGTGCTTTCCATATTACCTTACAAATTTATATGCCCTTACAGAGGGTATTTTAGTTATACTAAATATAAGTTGGAACAGATATCGAAAAATGTTGGGAAAAATATTATGGCAAATCGAAAAATTACTGAAACAAAAATCAAAAGCTTGCAACGCATTGACATAAGAAAGATCGAAAAATATATAGATAGAAATAATGGAAACAAAAATTATAACGTCGTTGATTTTCAAAATTTAGAGCTTTTTAATAACCTTTGAATCGAGAAGAAAATTTCATTACAATCGGACAACGTTATCATATAGCTGCTATAGTAAAGATCGAAAAATCTATATAGAAATTAAAATGATTAAATTTTATCAAAATCGGACGACTTTATCATATATAGTCGACTCTCGTTAATTCAAACCTGCGATAATTCGAACCTCTCTATAAATCAAAGTTATCACGAGGTCCCTACGAAATCTCTTTATATTTCGAACTAAATCAATGCATTTTCATACACTTGGTAATTCGAACGAAAAAATCATTGATATTTAACAAAACCACGCGTTAATTCGAACTCATCAGCGTCTAACACTCGACAATTCAAAGTTGCAGAGAAAAAAATTTTGCGACAAGTTCAAACTTGCCTTTGTTTTTGTTTTGATTATGTAGTTTTTGACGAACACACTTCTTACGAATTGGTTTGTGTAGTTATTCAGTTACTGTTACTCTTTCGTTGGTATGCATATTAAAAGTTAGTGTTAGCTATGAGCCCTAGAAAGTATAAAGAACCTTTGGCAGAGGTGTCAGTTAAGGAAGCAAGATCCTCATTTGATACCTTACAAAGCTTATGTCTACAAAATGAAAGTGATGAAAAAGAATTTCAGGCACTTTTTCTCTTAAAAAAGTTATTGAGCAGTGTGAGCAGCAGAATTGTGCTTTAAAGCAAGCCAGTATAACAAAGTTCTTTCGAAAATTTCGAACCATTTGATATTTCAAACACTCGATAATTCGAAATATTTCAAGAGTCCCTCGAGTTTCGAATTAACGAGAGTCGACTGTAGCTGTCGTATGAACAATAGTCGAAAATATGGAAAATTATTAGAAAAATCGTCATAGCTTCGATTCTTTTCAGCCTTTATGTACATATTTCGTTCGACATATTTGATGACTGCAAGGGTATATGAGCTTCGGCTTGCCGAAGTTAGCTTCCTTTCTTGTTTGTATATAGCGTTTTCTAATGACTCTCGAATTACGAAGTAAATTTCAAAAAATCGGATTACTAAATCATATAACTGTCATAAAAACAAGCGTAGAAAATATAGAAATTTAATAGAAAAATCGATATAGCTTAGTTTAACCTTTAACCTTTATGTATTTTGTTGACTGCAAGGGTATACAAGCGTCGGCTCGCCCGAGCTAGCTTCCTTTCTTGTTGTTTATAGTTTTAATATTTATATATTTATAAAATTTATATTTAGTTATTTAATATTTCGGCACGAAGTAAATTTCGAGTCAGTAAAGTAACCGGTATAAAAACCATGGAATTGTTTTATCTGATTTGTTTTGTTTTTGGGTTACTTGGTTTTGTTTATGGAACCTTTCCGATTTTGTCTTTTTAAGTTGCAAAGAGATAATTTCATGATAGATAAACATACTTATGTGTTATTATTTATGATTATGAAATAATATGATATTATTTAAGCATTGTGGGATCGGAATTATAATAACAAGTTACCCCTTTTAGGTATACAACAGAACTAGCAACTGAAAAAATAATTCAAGGCAAACGCTATGAAAATTTAAAAACCTAATTGGAGCGAATCTTATTTTGATTGGTTCTCCTCACGGCACTTTTTCCTATTTTCTTAGCGAACAAGAACGCGAAAAATCCTCTCTTTAGATGGTATGGAATGAAAATTACATCTATCGACTGGAAGAAAGACTATCGAAAAAGAAACGATCAACTGATTCGACCGATTGTATACCATTGGGTGCATATTCATCGATTTTGTAATGAATTTCAACCTATGTGAGGGTGAGGGTAATGCTGATCATACATACTTTATGGAGTCGGAGGTATCTCCTTTACTGCGATGCAAAGTTTTGGCTAAAATTATAATTATAAAAACGTGGACAAAATTATTATTCTTATTTTTTTTTTTAGCATTTTCGAACTTCGAATAGCAATGCAAGGATCGTATAGTCTATAAGTTACTGCTACAAAATTATAGGATCGATGTTTTTTTTATCATAAAAGCATATCCAAGAAAAAATGTTTTCCATCGACTCTTGATTTTCGAATTAAATTTCTTAAAAGTCATGGCTTTCACAAAGAAATATAGAGAATTCTTTAAAGATTAAATTTTAACAAACATTTGAAAGATATGGCACACAAATTTGCATAGGATCGAAACGAATTAGACTTTTCGGTGTCAATTTAAATAATTTTAGTAAAAGTTTATATTAACTATCATCAATGACAAAAAACAAATCTAGCTCTGGCTCGCATTTTATTTTTCCTATGGCAGTGACATGATGTCCGATTTTTATGAAATTTTTTCTCTATTCAAGGGTAGGTAAAAAACTCGATTTTAATTCGAATTCAAAAGTAGTTAATGTCAGCTATATAATCTATGTCAGTCTATGTCAGCTATATAAACAACTAGTCCAATTTCTGAGATTTGCTTCTTGTTTTATTAGTTTGATACCGATTTTTCTATCTTTCCTATGACAGCTACGTAATATACTCAATAAAATTTAATTCAAAATTAAAGAATGCTGAGAAAAGTATAAAGATACATAAAAGTTTTGAATTGAAAAAAAAATTCAAAGTTTTTCTAGGCCTCGAACTATTTTAAGTAAAAGCGAATATAAAAATGTTTAAGTTTTATTAACTGAGTCAGGGCATCTTGTACTTACTAAAAATATTGATTCATACACAATTTTTCAATATAGTTGTAACTTAGCAGCACCACGATTTCCACTTCCCGCTTTACTGGAAAACTGGAAAATTGGACTCGTGTTGATTTGAGGGGAAACAGATTTTCGAAAGAGAGAAAAATATTAACTTAAGAGAGAAAAACCCTTCATGAAAGTCTAAGGCAGACAAAGTTGGGTGGCGAAGTGTGTAACGTTGGACAGAGTTTCTAGGAGAAACGAGTTTGACTCATTTTGAAATTAAAATTTGAGTATAACACAATTTTTTTGTTAGGGTTTTTGCATATTTCTCTTTATCTTAATTCTTAATTCTTAACCATTTACGTGTGCGATTCACCGGAGTTTCCACGGAACGAACAACGAGTGTTTCTCTTACGAACAACCTCGTCCTGTTAACAATTAGTCTCAGCACCACCTAGCGTTCAGCAGATGCATTACCGTCTGAGTTAGCGAATTAGCCGCTAGATGGTGCGCAAGTAAATTACTTGAAAAACTTTATAACAGAGCCACCTAGCGGCAAAAAAAGCTAAGCAAGCCGAAGCTGATATCAAGGCGAGGCGTCTCCTTCACTGCGTTGCAAACTTCAGGCCTAAATTATAATACCCTTTGCACTGCAAGGGTATACAAATTTTTATCTCAAGACCATGATTTTTCGCGTTCACAAATATTTAGCTTTCGAAAATACATATAGATACTTCAAAGAAAAATCGACTTAGCTTTGATGTTGTTGCCTCTATGCATTTGGTTCGACATATTAAAGCTATCTTGCTGAAACTTTCCCAAAAGTTGTGTAGTTATTGCACGCAGTATATATGTAAGTCGGAACGGGCCGGATCGGCCGACTATATCGGATAGCTCCCATACGAGAGAATGAAATAAAAAACTCTCACTCCGTTGTTTTTAATCAGATCGACTTGATTTCTTCCAAATGTCGTTTTCTAACTACTATTGAATTTCGGATTAAATTTTATCAAAATCGGACGACTCTGTCATAGAGCTGCCAAAATATATATTTAAAAAGGGGAAAAAAATTATAACATCGTTATTTTTAATTTCAAGATTACGATTTTTAAAATATGGAGTTTTTTAATATCCCTTGATTCGAGAAAAAAATTTCATTAAAATCCGACAACGTTATCATACTATATAGCTGACATTGGAAAAATCGAAAAATCTTTATAGAATTTTTTTTTTTTTTTTTTTTATAACATCCTTGTTTTTCATCAGACAAGCACTATTTTAGGAATTTAGAGTTTTCTAATGACTCCTTAATTGCGAATTAAATTTGATCAAAATCGGACAACTATATCATATAGCTGCCATATGAACAATAGTTGAAAATAATGAAAATTTATAGAAAAATCGTCATAGCTTCGATGGTGCCCTGTCGAAGCCAGCTTCCTTTCTTGTTTTTGGAATATCGATATAGCCATCATATTATATTATACAAGCATAATAATTTGGATATTGATTTTTTACTAACGTCTCTTGAATTTCTTATTAAGTTTCATTAAAAAAAGTAAAAATAATTCGTCTTAGCTTCAATCTTTGTTAAGCCGTAATGCATTTTGCTAGAAATTTTTGATGTTTGCTGGCTCACCGAAGCTAGTTTTAGTTCTTGTTTTAAATTAAAACGTATGTTGTTCTTAATGTGTTATTGTTGTTAACAAAAAATACAACTGAAACATAAAACAATTGGAATTTTTTTTATTTTCCAATGTTTTAAAATTTGGGGCCAATTCAAAAAAATTCGAAACTAATAGTGGAAACTTACAGTCTAAAATAATAAATAATGGCCAAGTTGAATGTTTTAGCCTTAGTGGTTTAGGCTTTGCGTTGGGTATTAGACCTCTTTGTTGGCACTTTATATATGTAAAAAAAATTAAAGTTACGAAATTGCATTCTTGGGAAAAATTCAATAGTTCTACTGCTGCGTGTTTTTATTAGATAAGATTTTTGACATGGGAATAATTAAAAGGCGTTGCAGGAGAATGATTATATATATTTCCATTTTACATTTTTTTGGGTTAGAAATCAAATGTTGATTTGTTAAGCATATTTTAATTGTTTCCTGCATTTGTGAATTTTTTATCTGTATTTATGGTTTTTTTCTATGGGTGTGTTTATTTTGTTAACTAAATGGTCACAATGGTTCGGGTAATTGAGAGCGAAATAAAATCATACAAGGCGAAACAGTAGAAAAATCTTATTTATGTAAAATGCGGCCTAATTAAAAACAAAAAATGCAGTTATCTTTACTAAGCCCATTTACCCGAATATAAGCCAGAAAGGAGGCTAGCTTCGACAAGTCGAAGCTTATATACCCTTGCACTCATCAAATATTTCGAACAAAATACATTGAGGATAAACAACATCGAAGCTTTGTAAATTTATCTATTATGTTTATATAATACATTTTCGACCATTGTATATGTGTCAGCTATATGATTTTCGGTTTTTATGAAATTAAATTTGAAATTTAGGAGTCATTAGAGAACTCTGTATTTGATGTTGTTATTTTTATACCCTTGCATAGCAATGGTATTATAATTTATGCCAGAAGTTTGCAACGCAGTGAAGGAGACACCTCAGACCACACAAAGTATATATATTCTTGATCAGCATTACGATCTGAATCGAAATACGGTTTGTTTCACTTGCATAGGACCCCTGGCTAGTTTTATGGCAGTTCGCTCGTAGCGAAGACAAAAAATATTGAAAGCTATTTTAAAGTGATATTTTGATTCAATTGTGATTCTAAAATGCAGTTACATTTTTTCAAATCGTTTCATATCGATAAGACAGTTGTTTAAAACTGTTTTTTTTTCTCTGGCGCAAATTTTTGATTAAATGAAACTAAAATGGGTCCTGGATCGGCACTCCATGATGAAGAAATGGGGAAAATTGTTGCATATTTGTACTCAGGCCTTAATGTGAGCCAAATCGACACGAAAATGAACAGATCACGAAATATGGTACGCCATTTTTTGGCAGATAAAAAAACTATAAGAAACTAGAGGTCCCGTGTCCGCTTCGCTGGTCAACACAGTTTAACATATTTAACATAATAGTTAAGGTTTAACATTTTTCAAATATATGGAAGTATAGAAAGATGGTGATTTAACACTTTTCCAGTTTGACTTTTCCACTTGCACAGCACAATCCAGCCGTTTCTCTTTTAACCTTTTACGCACTGCAATATCGATATATAGTCGCCATTGCAATGGCCAAATCGTCAAGAGGAAAGAAGCTATATTTTTGAGAAAATATTCTGATTGGCTTGAGTGCAAAGAAATTATTATTTTAAAATGCCATCGATTGATGGCAACACAGCCAGAAAATTCTTTAGTAATCCTGAAATATCTGCCGACATAACGGGAATTGATAAGAATTTAATAATTAGCCGCTGAGGCGAGAATTAAAGATATTAAAAAATTTCGATTGCAACATATGATACACGCAAAATTTCACGAGTCGCCTCAAACACAGATTTATTAATTATTTATTATTATTATTTATTTATTATTATTATTTATTTATTATTATTATTTATTTATTATTGCTTTTAAGCTCTGACCCATTTATTAGGGGGAAAAGAAAAATTACTTATATCCAAAAATCACCGCTTCTGGAGACAACCATTTCTTTACTTAATGAAACAATTTAACAATTATGTTTATGATTTTCCAAGTAATCCATTATTTGTACATGATTTTCAAAGCTTTTTTTTATGGTTAGAATTAACCGATTTATTTTAAAAAAGCACAATTTTTTTCTACAATCTATAGCCATTTCGAATTATTTCGATTATTATATAATTTCATAATACCCCTGTCATAAAATTCTTCTTTCTTATTTGCAAAAAACTAAAGCCATATATTCTTCAAATAATGAATTACTTTTTACTTGTCCTATTATATTAAACTATTTTTTTGTTATCATAACTTTTTTGAGGATGTTGGCGTGGGAGTAGAGTTAAGTCATCACTCCAATATTTTTGTATTATAGTTCTATGCTTGTAAATAACTTACAGTAGAAATATTAGCCTGATGTGACCATTATAAGTGATTTTATGACTGCTCTCTCATGAAAGCACCACCACTGATGCAATCGTTTCTATGAAAGCTATAGGATATAGTGGTACGATCCGGTAAATTTTTTTATTTTATATTTATAATATTTTTCTAGATTTTTGGTGAAAGTTTCATAGCGATAGCACATCTAGAAGTATTTATGACCGCGGTTCCATACAAGCCCGACCACTGTGCATTGGTCCAATATCTAAATTTTCATTATCACTGTAGTTCGCAGTGAGGTCGGGCGATACCGAGTTGAGCAGAAAGCCGATTACGGTAAAAAAAAATCCGAGTTGAGCAGAAACGATTTTTGCACATAAAAAATGAACGTCCGAGTTGAGCAGAAAACCGATTACGGTAAAAAAAAATAAAAACATCCGAGTTGCGCATGAACGCCTTTTCCACATAAAAAATCAATGTCAGAGATGCCACATAGTCATTATTAATTAAATAATTTTATTTTTCAAAAAAAAGGTTATTTTTTCAGTTTTTAGTTTAGTTTTTTTTTTTAGAAAAATTACTTAATAATCATATATGATATATGATTATTAAGTAATAATTATTTGCAAATAAATGATATATGATTATTAAGTAATAATTATTTGCAAACAAATGAATAATAAATATGTAATAATTATATGAATAAGTAATGATTTTGACGCATCTCTGACTTTGATTTTGCCCAACTCGGATGTTTTTTTTTTACCGTTATCGGTTTTATGCTCAACTCGGACGTTCATTTTTTATGTCCAAAAATTGTTTCTACTCAACTCGAATGTTCATTTTTTATGTCCAAAAAGAGTTTCTGCTCAACTCGGACAATTTTTTGCAATTTTCTGCTCAACTCGGCTAGCCCCCTTTCTCCGCTTAAGTTTTGTGAATATACTTGTTGCTGGCTTGGATGTCGTCGTCCTCTAAGCATTTTCGACTATGGACAAAGTGGTGAATTTATCCTCAAATGCACGATCCACATACTTTTCACAGTTCAACTTAAATTGAATAAAAATTCTTTTTTTTTCACAATTTCACAGTGAACACAATACCCGTTTGTCCATGAAATTAACTGAGCAGAGAACACTAAGGTTTTCATAATATTATATGTGAAAAAACTTAATTCACTTGGAAATGATAAATGAAAACCACAAAAATTGAGTTAAAATGCTATGGTGGCGTGTTGTCAGTGTGATGGTAGCAACTCACTTTATGTGCGACAATATTGCAATTTTCTTACGGATCCCTAATTTTTTCCAAAATAAATTATAGCCTATTAAACTCCACGATAATGTAGCTTTCTATCGGTGAAAGAATTTTTTGAATCGGACAAACAAACAAACAAACAAATTTTACCTCTTTATGATATTAGTATAGATATGTATTTTGATCTTTTGTATGACAGCTATATGATAGAGTTATCCGATTTTTTCTCATGATCGTAGTCCTTTCAATGTATAATACAGTACGTATTAAGAATCTTTTCTGTTTTTTAGATTTAGATTACGCATTTCGCCGGAATCACCTGCCTTAAGATTAAAAGTTGTTCTGATAACTTTACTTAAAATATTATTATGCAAGCGTAAATAACGCAGTGAAGGACACTTCTCAGACCCCTTTAGGTATATATGTTCTTGATCAGCATCACCGTCTGAAATCGGCTAACTCCCAAAAGGAGAGATCGTAAAAATAACGACATGACGATTTCCAAATGGTTTTCTTATTTGGACTTATTAGGACTCTTGAATTTGAATCAAACTTCATAAAAATTGGATGACTATATTATATAGCTGCCATAGGAAAGATCGAAAAATGTGCATAAAAAATTATGAAACAAATATAACGTCCTTGTTTTCTATCACAGAAGCATGATGTTCGGAATATCGACACTTTTAACTTTGATTAAATCACTATACAAATTTCAAAAAAATCAGACCATACAGCAGACATTATATATATTATATGTTATATATTATTATACCTTGCCTAGGGTATTATAATTAAAATCAGCGGGTATTGTGATTTATTATAAAGGAGAAACCTCAGACCTCATAAAGTATATAACGGTTATTTTTTTTTAAAGGTATAGAACTTTAAACTGCAATAAAACAACGATGTGTTATTCGATTGACATGAATTTTATTCATGGGAAAGACAAACTTGTGGCATTGCATTTTAATGTGATTTCTGGCATTTCGAAATAAAATTACATTATTGCAAGCCTTGTTCAGGTGTGTTTTTAAGATAAATTGCCAAACCAAACTGAGAAAACATCACTTGAGAGCTGTTAAATCGGTCACCATCTTGAACAGTAAAGCCAAATTAAAGTTCTCACCTCGGAAAAAAGCACCCTATATATTTATAATCTCTTAGTTTTAAAGCTATCTCGATGAATCTATATATATAAAACTATATAGAATACGTAGGATTGCTCCTATAGGAGTTGTTTTTTCTTCCAGATGGTGTTTTTAACTACTTTTGAATTTCGAATTGATTTTAATCAAAATCGGATAGCTGCCATAGGAAGGATAGAAATATATATATAAATAATGGCAAACTTCCGACTGAAATCATTATAATCTCTGCAAAGGTACAAAAAGAGGGAGATAAGATAACAACGGATAGGAACAAACGGATAGGAACAAATCTTGATGCTTAAGATTTATGTTAGGTTAAGTACCTTTATGTACCTCTGTTCCAACTTCTGTTCCGTTATTTAACCTGGGCTTATACAAGTGCGAACGGTTTTCAAATAAACCCCCATTTCGATGGTCGAAGGTAAGCATTTAAAAGTACAGTTGTGCCGCGAAAAATGAAAACATCTCCTTACTACATATATCTCTTTTAAAGCGCTCTAAAAATCGTTGCGAACATTCTTGAGTTACTTCTTGGCAACACACAGCTGTATATAAATACTTATATAGTATAACCACAAGTCGCGGGATTTTCCTCATTATTGAGTCGTGGTACATATTAAATTGGGCAAATACCAGTATACATATACATTATTTCACCCCCATGTACACACACACTCGCAGAGGCAGAACAACACCTAACGCAAAGGCAAGTCATTAGACTTGCTCAGCGGCGTAGGCGGCTCTTTTTGATTGGTCGGCAGAGCTCGCGCTGCCTGCGTACTTGAGACAAGTCATTTGGCCCAGACTTGCGGAGGCGTTGGACGCAAAGAAAGGCAAAAAATCTGTTGGCTCTTACCCAGGCTCTGAGGAGGCAATGGATCAGCTCGCAGTCACGGACATGCCCTGTTCTTGCGTTTTAATTATTATGCATTATTATTATTAGGTATTATTATGATTATTATAAAAGATAGAAAAGTTTACAAAACTCTACGTCTTTTTACGTAGATCTACGTACTTTAAGCCTTTCTTGCAAACCTACGAACTTAAGTCCCAAAATCTACGTATTTTCTATCAAAATTGTTCAAAATTGCAAAATAGACTGAATGGGCATAATTACCTTTATTTTCGCGAAAAAATTAATAAACGTTCCGTTTCTTACTAAAGGACACCCCTAGCCTCTTGTTTAACTTGTTTAAATTAACTACAGGTGGTATAGGTTTACCAGAGTCTCGTGGCAAATAAGCCAAACTTTATACACAAATATATTAAAATCCATTCATTATTTAGCCTTATTTATTTCATACTCTACGTGCCAATATATAAATATCTATATACACAGATCATTATATTTATATTTGCATGTAAAGTTTGGCTTATTTGCCATGAGATTCTGGTAGATCTATAATTCATAGATTTTTTTATTTTTAAATTTGTTGTTTGTTTGCTGTCTACTGCTTTTAGGGTAATATAAATTGTCATTTTATTTACTTTTACCAACCCTACTCTCTTAATTTCCCTCAGAAAAAAAGTACGTAGATCTACGTATTTTCTATATGGCAATTTCACATTTCTACATAACTTTCTTTGTCTATACTACGCCTTTTTATACCCTTGCAGAGCAAAAGGGTATTATAATTTCAGTCAGATGTTTGCAACGCAGTGAAGGAGACACCTCAGACCCCATAAAGTATATATATTCTTGATCAGCATCACGAGTAGAATCAGAATACGTCTGTACGTCTGTCCGTCTGTCCGTCTGTCCGTCTGGCCGTCTGTCCGTCTGTCCGTCTGTCCGTCTGTCTGTTTCTCTTCAAACTAGTCTCTCAGTTTTAAAGCTATCTTGCTGAAACTTTCCCAAAAGGTGTGTAGTTATTGCACGCAGTATATAAGTCGGAACGGGCCGGATCGGCGGACTATATCGGATAGCTCCCATACGAGGGAATGAAATGAAAAATTCTCCCGCCGTTGTTTTTCATCAGATCGACTTGAATTCTTTAAGATGGCGTTTTCCAACTGTTATTGAATTTCAGATTAAATTTGATCAAAATCGGATAACTCAATCATATAGCTGCCATAGGAGAGATCGAAAAATATATATAGAATTAATGGAAATAAATTGATAGCATCGCTGTTTTTTATCCCACGAGCATGATTTTTTGAGTATCAAGTTTTTTAACTAGCCTTGATTTATAAAAAAAATTTCATAAAAATCGGACAACTATATCATATAGCTGCCATAAGAAAGATCGAAAAATCTATATAGAATTAACGGAAATAAAATGATAACATTGTTATTTCTTATCAGAAAATCATGATTTTTGGAATATAGAGTTTTCTAACGACTCTTGAATAGCAAATAAAATTTTCGAAATATTTGATGACTGCAAGGGTATATAAGCTTCGGCTTGCCGAAGCTAGCTTCCTTTCTTGTTATAAATCCGAGTTGGCAACCCTGGGTACAGCACTGGCAACGGGGCCTTAGGCTATGTGGGTTAATGATTTGGATTATTATGCACTATGCTCTATATGTTTTTTTTCGAAATGATACAAAATTTAAGGAAATTTAATTACACTTACATTTTGAATTAAAGTACGTCTTATATTTTTTTAATTTGATAAGAGTGTACGACGAAATCGTAAAGCCTTAAAAACGACCGCGAAAAAGGCGAAAATGGATTCATCGTTAAACCCCTGTTGCTTTTCAAAATTCATGGAGGTTATTAACAATTTTAGGTAACAAAGTTGTTGCACTAAAATCATAGCAAATGTTTATAAAATATCTGTTACAAAATTTATAACGAATATCGAAGCTATTTCAATCTGTAGTTAATCGGAGATTTCAGTTTTAACTGAAAGGGTAAATTTCTTTCTCATAAAACACAAAGGAATCATAGGTTATATATTATATTTGATACAAGGACGTTTAAAAAAATGCTTTTAAAGTTTTGGTTCTTATTTTTAAGAATATTTTTAAGAGTAATAAATCTCTTTCAACCCGATATATATACCTATATATGTATATATAGATTTTTGTATGACTGCCATTTACACTTACACGAAAAAGTCTCCTAGTTATTCGCCTTAAACTTGGGCAGACAGAAAAGAGATATGTAAAAAGCCGAAACGTGTACATTAAACAAATTTGGAATTCGATTCACGGATATACCTCTGGTCGTGCCAAATGCAAAGGAGTAAAATCACAAAAACTTAGTAACTTTCTTCGCCGGGAAAGACGTGGCAAGAATAACGCGGAAAACGGCGTTCACCAATCGCGAGCAAACGCAAAGAAGCCGCGACGCGCCGCGCTCGGTTCCCATTGGCTTCAGGGTTCTCCTATATGTGTTCTTCCCGGGTGTCGACAAAACACAAAACACCTTTCCCCATCCGCACCTTTTTTTTATTTTTTTATTTGGCTATAGCGAAATTTTGCGTTTTTTACTATCAACTACACAAAAGGAGACTTTTGGGGATGATTTTTCCCATTTCTGAATGTTTTTCCCTCAGAGTATTCCTTGGCATTTAACGGAAATATGGAAAAAAGTAAAAAGCCAGTTTTGCATTAACTTCAATTCCAAGAAAGATAACCAAGCATAAACCAGTAAATCCAGAAAATTTTCTCACAGATTTAAGTCTTTTTCTGGGGCACAAAAAGACAATAAAACCCAAAAAGAACTGACCGCTGACAGTAAGGAAGACCAAGGCTGACCAATCCCACCCTATTCGACTGCAACTTGAGTTCTCACGGAAGTTGTCTGGACAACACCGCGAATATAAGATATTCATTTTATCATAGGAATTCTGTGGTTAGTTGGTAAAAATAAATTATTCTTATACCCCTGCAGATGGTATTACAAATTCCGACTACATAATCTGTATATTCAGCGCTGATTGAATTTCATTACAATCTGAGTCGATCTAGACATAACGTCACTCTGTCTTTTTCAATGTAAACTAGCCTCTCAGCTTAAAATTAACCTCGTTGAACCTGTCGGATCACATGACCTTCTGAAAATAACTCCGATAGAAAAGATCGTAAAACAAGGATGTTATCATTTTATTTTCGTCAATACTATATAGATTTTTCGATCTGTCAGCTATATGATATATGATACAGTTATCCCATTTTGATCAAATTAAAATTGAAATTCAATAGAAGTTAAAAAACTCCAGCAGAAATCAAGTCGAAGTATCTCGTATAGGAGCTATCCGATATAGTCGGTCGATCTGACCCGTTCCGACTTCTATACTGCGTGCAATAATTACCCAACTTTTAGTGAAGTTTCATCAAGATAGCTTTAAAACTGAGAGTCTAGTTTGAAGGAGAGACAGAAAGACCTCTGGTTAGAACAAATGCTTTTTCTTAAAGATCTCCGTCATCGCGTTTTAAAGTTCCGACTTACATAAATATACCCACTCCAAGGGTATAGTTAAAACGACCCGTCTTAGGGCATTCGAAACAAATGTAAACTCTCTGAGAGGAACAAAAAGATTTTTGTTGATATTTTGGTCTGCTTGTTTCATAAATTATCGGAATTAAACCGAGACCTTGGACCATAAAAATGGGTTCGACTACCATTAAACGGAATGTCTTTGAATTTAATATCTAGTCAGTCCGGGGTGACGACATCCAGGACGAGTTCTAGTGCAGTTAAAGGTTGTCCACATTTTTTCAATGCTCAAGGACACGGCTAATGTAAACTCAGTCGCATGAGATACTTTGGACATTCAAAGGACGAGTGAGTGAGTTGAAACCAGAAAGGAAGCTGGATTCGGTAAGCCGAAGCTGATATACCTTTGCAGACATGAAAAATATGTCGAACTAAATCCATAAGTGCTAAACAACATCGAAGATATAATAATATCAATATCAGATGCGAGCTATCCGATAGCCCGGTCGCCCTACTATATATGACCTATGACCTACTATATATACTGCTTGCAATGACTACACAGCTTTTGGTAAAGTCTTGGCAATATAGCTTACCAACTAAGAGACAAACAGAGAGGAGGACGGACGGACAGACGTATTTCGATCCAGGTCGTGATGCTGATCAAGAACATATATACTCTATGGGGTCTGAGGTGTCTGCTTCAAAGCGTTGCAAACCTCTGACTAAAATCATAACATCCTCTTCAAGGGTATAGCAACTGAACAGCTTTGGTCAACGGAACGGAGCTGCTCCTGCCGAAGCATGCGCACGAGTTGCGAGCGTTAGTTGGGTTGACCACTGGCCAGAGGAGCTGGTGTCATCTCTTGTTGCTGTCGAAGGCCGTGCCTGCAAGTTGGGAAGAATAATTTAGTATGAGACCACAGAGAGTCGAGTCCAGTCAGTTCAATGCAGCCCGGATCCAAAAAGAAGTGGGTGTACACGCAACACGGCGGCAGCTTCTGACTCCACGGTCCCCTACAGACAAAACGATAACTCATTAAATGGATCCTAAATATATAATCGAACACTAGATCCTCATAAATTAGTTTGTCTACGTTGCAGTAAGGAGGAGACACTTTAGTCAGTCAGTCAGTCAACTAGTTTCCTGTTGATGTCGCAGAAAGTATTTAGATCAAAACATCATTAAATCCAAAACAAAATTGGAAAGGCTACATCTTTATACCCTAAGGGTATTATAATTTCAGTCAGAAGTTTGCAACGCAGTGAAGGAGGCACCTCAGATCCCATAAAGTATATATATATAATATATTCTTGATCAGCATCACTATCTGAATCGAAATACGTCTGTCCGTCGGTCCGTCTGTCCGTTAGTCCGTCTGTCCGTATTTCCGTTTGTCCGTCTGTCTGTTTCTATTTAAACTAGTCTCTCAGTTTGAAAGCTATCTTGCTGAAACTTTTCCAAAAGTTGTGAAGTTATTGCACGCAGTATATAAGTCGGAATCGGAATCTCACTCCGTTGTTTTTGACCGGATCGACTTGATTTCTTTCAGATGGTGTTTATTAACTACTGTCGAATTTCGGACTAAATTTTAAAATTTCAAAATCGGATAACTCTATCATATATATATCATAGGAAAGATCGAAAAATATATATAGAATTAATGGAAATTAATTGATAACGTCATTGTTTTTCATCACACGACCATGATTTTTTGAGTACCAAGTTTTTTAACTAGCCTTGATTTATAAAAAATTTCATAAAAATCGGACAACTATGTCATATAGCTGCCATAGCAAATCTATATAGAATTAACGGATATAAAATGATAACATCGTCGCCCGATTTTCATGAAATTTAATTCAAAATTCAATTTATAAATTTGTTCCACTAATTTTATTTAGATTTTTTGATCTTTCCTATGAAAGCTAAATGGCATAATAATAGTTTAAAAACTTGATACTCCAAAAATGATATGATATAATAAAAATACAACGATGTTAGAATTTTTTTTAAATTAATTTTATACAAGTTTTATCCCATTTATCCATTTATCATCCAGTTTTCATAAAACTTAATTCTGAAAAATTTTAGAGGCAAAGAGGGATATATTTCAGCTTTTTTGCGTCGACATGAGTAATATAATTTTATTGAATTTAATGACACATTATTGATCAACTTTTTTGGTATATTAGAAAGAATGTTCAATGAAAAATATTCATAAATAAGTTTATGGCGTTGAGTCTCTAAAAACGCCTTGAAAAAAAAGAGTTTAACGGAAAACATTTTAAAGGAGATGAATTTCTCGTGTTAATCGGGAAAAGATTTTTTGTTTTTATTTTTTGCAGCACTTAAAAATGAAAAGCGCGCCTTTAACTCAAAAAATCGCGGTTAATTTTGTATTTAAAAATAGAAAAAAGTGAAAAAAAAACTCCATTTGATTATCTGTTGATTTATGCAACCATGAATATCGAGTTTTTTAAATAGCCTTGATTTTTTTAAAAACATTTTCTTAAAAATCGGAAAACTATACCGTTTAGCTGCCATGGAAAAGTTCAAAAAATCTGTATAGAATTAAGGGAAATAATATTATAATTACGTTGTATTTTTTCATTTATGCACGATTTTTAGAATATAGAGTTTTTAACGACTATTAAATTAAATTTCATAAAAATTGAATAAAGGTAGAGGTAAATAATCAATAGCGTAAAAAATCATCATAGCTTCGAATTGTTTAGCTTTATATATTTCGTTCGATATATATATAGTTCGACAGGTATAGCTTCCTTTATTGTGCAGAAATCATAATTTTATGAAGGGAAATAATAAAAGGTATTTGACCGATTCTTAATATATTATATTATATAATATTATATTACGCCATCAAGTGATTCCACATTGTTCATAACTTTGCTGCGTTGCATAACACTGGTTTTTCCTCCTAAGTCTTGATCAGCGTTGCTTATCAAGCGTCTACAAAATTAAATAACAATCGTTTCTTGTATTCCGCTCCTTTTTGGCATTAGGAAAAACCACATCCCACCATATAGTATACATATGTACTATATAGCTTACGTAAGGAGGATATTTTTCTCAGCGCCAACGAAAATTTTCGCTGGCTGCTTGAGGGGCGTGGTCTTGCAGCCTGTCGCGCACGCCGTTCAAGGCAGAAACAACATGGTTGGGTGGGGCGGGTTCTTGCATAGGGGTGAGTTTTCCTTCCAAGCACTAGCCCAAAATTGTACAACTAAAACTGTAATGGCGGATATATTTTAAAGAGTCCCGAAGCATACATAGACAATTGATAACGCTGAGGCGCACAAAGTTGACGGCGCTGTTTAGCCGCTAAATTTGGGGTCGAAGAAAGTTTGGCACATGTTTGGGGAGCACTTAGTGCACATGTGTTTGTGTGTATTTACACACACTGCAACAACAAGGCAGCTAACTGTATACCTAGCCCGGGCATATACTTACAAGGTCTCCCCATCCACCGTATATGTACACATAAAAGTCTCCACATAAAATGTTGAGTATATGTTAGTGTTAATACATACAAAAACACCCTCATTATGCTAAGCAGCGCAGCTCCGAACCTGCGGCCGTGCTTACTTAGAAGAAAGGAAGAAGAAGAAGGAAGCAAAGAATGAGAAAAGTCTGGGAAACGGAGACTCGAAGGAGCAAAGGAGAGCGATAACGGGGCTAATGAAAGTGTTTTTGGCGAAAAAGGCTGAAACCCAACCCCTTTCTTAGTATTGGTTGAGGGTTTCTTAGCTGTTGCCGCCGAAAAAACATACGTCAACCGAAAAGTAAAATATTGTTTACATATGTACGCCTTCTTTTGCCTAAAAATATATATAATATGATAGTACATGTCTAGATGCGGCTTTAGATATTCACTTTTAAAACCAAACAGCAGCTATTACCATTTAATTAAATAATGCACTGTGGTTAACTTTTTCTATTCAACTCTTACTTTACGAGAACAGAACAGAACATCGTGACCCGATCAGCGTTCGAAGTTATGACGATTTTTTTTATATAGTGGTTAGAAAACGCCATATGGAAGAAATCAAGTGGATCTGATCAAAAACAACGGCAAAGGTGAAAATGTTTGGAGGATTATCTTGCTTTGCGGCCGCTCAAAAGATAGATATTTAAGCAAGATCTTTTAAATAAAATTAGGAAAAATTCGTTCTTTATTTAAACAGCAGTTTGATTTGTTTTGTTAGCTGCTGAAGCCTATTCAGCAGTTTAAAAAACAAATTATTTTACAAACGAAGGCTGCTTAAAGGGGGGCAAAGTGAAAAAAAGTGGTAGATGCATTGGCTTAGGTTTTTGCATTGGTCGAGGTTTGGGTACCGAATAAAGAGGCAGACGCGCCGAGGGGTGGTGGCTTAAAAGTGTATGTGGTGAAAAAAAGTGGTAGATGCATTGGATTATTGGCCTGTGCTCCTGCATTGGGTAAGGCTTGGGTGCCGAATATACCATGAGTAGAATCCAAATATGTTTTATAATGGTCTGATATAATATATATATATTCATGATCAGCATCACGATCTGAATCGAAATACGTATGTATGTCTGTCTCCCTGTCCGTTTGTCCGCCTGTCCGTTTGTCCGTTTCTATGCAAAATAGTGAAGGGACACCTCAGACCCCATAAAGTATATATAAATTCTTGATCAGCATTACGATCTAAATCGAAATACGTCTGTCCATTTCTACGCAAACTAGTCTCTCAGTCTCGCACGCAGTATATAAGTCGAAACGGGCCGGATCGGCCGACTATATCAGATAGATCTTATACGAGAGAATGAACTAAAAAAATTCTCACGCCGTTGTTTTTTATCAGATCGACTTGATTTCTTTCAGATGCTGTTTTCCAACTACTATTGAATTTCGGATAAAATTGTATCAAAATCGGATAACTATATCATATAGCTATCATAGGTAAGATCGAAAAATCTATAAAGAAGCAACGGAAATAAAATTATACCATTGTTGTTTTCCATCAGGCAAATCAGTCAATAGGCAATTAACTTGATATCAGTTCATATATATTTTTAATTATTGTAAAATTATTCAATTTTAAACGAATAGTTTTAATTCAATTTTATCGCTCTGCAAATGCAAATCGGTAAAATTGGCCGAGTTAGGTTCGGTGTTTTGGGGGGAGGGGGGTTTCAACCCCAAAACCGATTTTAATGAAATTTATTACTAACTAAATTCAAGAGTTACAGTTTTATTTCCGTTATTTCTGTATAGATTTTTCAAACTTCCCTATGGCAGCTATATGATAACGATGTCCAATCTTAATCAAAATGAAATTTTTTTCTCGATTCAACGGTTATTTAATAACTCCAAATTTTAAAAATCATGCTCGTGGGAAAAAAACAACGATGTTTTAATTTTTTTCCATTATTTATATATATATTTTTCGATCTTTCCTATAAGAGCTACATATATGTTAGAGCTATTCGATTTTGATAAAAAATTAATCCGAAATTCAATAGTACATAGTTAGAAAACGAAATATAATACCCTTTGCTCTGCAATAGTATAAAAATCAAAATATAAGCTTAAATAACTTCGCAAAAAGCTTGGAATCGCTTTGTTGAGCTTTTACCCTAAGCTTTAAATTAAAATTCCTCATGTCAAAACTTTCAGCTTTTGTCTGCCATAAATGATTTTTTTCTTTATTTCAAATTAAATAAAAAGTTAAGGAAATAAAAATGTTACCATATATATATATATATATATATGTATATATTCATATATATTCTTTGCTGTATAAAGTACAATGAAAATATTGTTTCTTTTATATTTTTAAATTTCTACTATCGAAAGTAGTCTGCACCATGCCCGTTTTTTTTATGTTTGAGGAAGATAAACCGGGGGAAAAAACCTTTAAAAGCATAAATGGGTTTCAACTTTTGGCTCTGTAATATTAAATCTCGCGCAGAGCCGGCAGCCAGAGGCGGAAGACAGGCGTCGCCTGCTCTCAGTGAGGGGATTGGCTTGATATCTGAAACATAGCTCCGCCCAGCCACTATTTCTGCCTTTCCTTTTCGTGCGTTTTTCTTGCGGCACACGTTTTTTTCGCTCCTCCTGCTCCACCCCTCGAAATGGTGGCCCATCTTGCTTTCAAGTTATTTTTCGTTGGATTTTCTTGGCTTTCTTAGACAATAACAGCCTGCACAAAGGGTGAAGGGTGAGGAGGTAAAAATCGAGTAACAGTACAGTCGCTGTAAAGTATTTTTCTGTATTTTGGGGTGAAAATAGAAGACTCTGTGTTTTTTAAGCCTACGGCCAGAAAGTATGCAACATTTGGCTTAAAATACAATTGTTTGGTTCAGTTTGTCACATTCCACATACCTTATTTGACCAACCACTAGAACTGTTATACCTGTTATAACTGTTATAAGTTATTGTTTTTACCGATGTTTCAGCTTTAAAACTGAAAATATGTTTTTATATAATAATTTTAACAATATTAAATTTCTAATTCAATTAAAAAAAAAAAAAAAAAAAACAAACACAATATTCCAAAAACCATTAATTTACGATAACCACCGATGTCGCTAAGTATTTTTTTTACTCGTTCAGTTTTTATATTCTGACGAGGATTTTATTATATAATTTCCGTCAGAAGTTTGCAACAAAACTATCAGTTTTAAGGCTATCCCGATGAAACTTTACCAAAAGTTGTATAGTTATCATAATTTTTATCATAAATCGGGCGACTATATCATATAGCTGTCATGGAACCATCGGAGAAAATATAAAAAATTAATAGCAAATGGCGAGGCAAATGCATACAGGCAAAAGTTTCAGAATTTTCGACGATTGTTCATATGAAAGCTATATAATATAGTCGTCCGATTTTTATTAAATTTAATTAGAAATTTAAGAGTTAAGAGTTAAGAGCTTTTCTGATAAAGAAGGCATCTATTTTATATTTTTTTCCATTAATTTCGGTTAATTTCGATATATGTAGTTTTCCGATTTTTATGAAATACTCGCTTTAAGGGTATTTAAAAAAACTCGAAATCATGATAATGGGATAAAAAACAACGTTATAATTTTTTTTCTTTATTTACATAACAATTATATATATATATTTATATATATATGTTACTAGCAAACCCCGGCGAACTCCGTTTCGCCACCAGATGGCAACGTACCCTTCTAGCAACTAAGCAACTAGCAGCAACTACCTACTAAGTTTGTAATGTATAAGCGAAAAAAAATATTAGTAAAATATTAAAATCCGTCCATAAACCTCGTGACGCTATTTTTTGGCTTTTTTGAAACCCCTCCCCCCTCCCTCACTGTTGTCATTCTTAGTGCCGGATTAAGCTAGCGCGGGGCCTGTAGCAAATTCTGTCAAGGGGCCCTTGCTTTGCTTTAGGTTCTCAAGTTTAGGGTATTAAATAAAACAAAATTGTTACAAATAAACTTTTCTGGATTTAATATGGGCAAATTTAGAGATAACACTTTCAATATCGACTTCTTTAAGCAAATCATGCTCTATATTCAACAAAGTGAGATGATTAAGACGTTCTTGGCCCGTTACTAGCTTTCAATATTCTCGAAACATGATCGATATGATAATCGATTCAAAAAAAGGTCAGCTATATTCACTCATAAAATGAATCTATATTTTATAATAAATCAACAAACCACAGTAGATTGGATTGTGACTGACCACGTGACTGAGTCAATAAAATTTAAATAGTTTTCCTACTTTTTCTCGAAATACTGATAATCTATATTATATTAAAATCGATAAAAAAAAAGTACAATCTCGGCTACGTAAACTCGCAAAATAAATGTAAACCTATATAAAACAAGAAAGGAAGCTAGCTTCGGCAAGCCGAAGCTCATATACCCTTGCAGTCATCAAACATTTCGAACAGAATACACAGAGGCTAAACTACATCGAAGCTACGACGACTTTTCTATTAACTTTCCATATTTTTGACTATTGTTCATATGGCAGCTACAGTAGAATCCGGTTATAACGACTCCGCTTATAGTGTCCGTCCGGGTATTGCGACAAAAACTCTATGTCTTGATTGGTCCCCAGACAGACTTATACACTTAAATCCCTTCTGCTTAGTGCGTCTTCCGGGTATAACGACGAAAAATCGTCGGTCCCTTGAAAGTCGCTATAAGCGGATTCTACTGTATATGATATAGTCGTCTGATTTTGATAAAATTTAATTTGTTATTCAAGAGTCGTTAGAACACTCTTTATTCCAAAAATCATGATTTTCTGAAGAGAAGTAACGATGTTATCATTTTATTTCCGTTAAAACTATATAGATTTTTCGATCTTTCCTATGGCAGCTATGAGATATCGTTGTCCGATTTTTATGAAACTTTTTTCTCAATATAAGAGTTGTTAAAAAAATTGATATTCAAAAAATCATGCTCATGGGATAAAAAACAAGGATGTTATCAATTTATTTCCATTATTTTATATAGGTATATATTTTTGAGGTCTCCTATGGCAGCTATATGATAGAGTTATCCGATTTTGATAAAATTTAATCCGAAATTCAGTAGTAGTTAGAAAACCCCATCTGGAAGAATTCAAGTCGATCTGATCAAAAACAAAGGAGTGAGAATTTTTTATTTCATTCTCTCGTATAGGAGCTATCCGATATAGTCGGCCGATCCGGCCCGTTCCGACTTATATACTGCGTTTAATAACTACGCAACTTTTCGGAAAGTTGCAGCAAGATAGCTTTAAAACTGAGAGACTAGTTTGAAGAGAAACGGACAGACGGACATACGGACAGACGGACATACGGACAGACGTACATACACTGACGAGCAAAACTGTAACACGATTTCATTGTTTCAACTTCAAAGGTCTGTTACTTTTTTTCTAATGCACGGATTTTGAAGATCTTAGTCTTGTTTTGTAGGTTATACCATTTACCACTATTAAGTAAAATTCAAAGCCATTTGATATCAGTTAAAGAAAATGACGCGCCAAACTGTAAAAAAAGTCAAATGTTACAGTTTTGCACCCTGGTTATTTTTTTTAAGAAATATTTTTATTAATGATTTTTTAATAGTGAGTTCACATCCCCTTGGACTTTTTTAGCTCTTCTATGCGTCTGGGCTTATTTTGGGTATACCGTCGTATCATTTCCGGGGGAATATCATTCCATACGCCCTGTTGCCGCTCTCACAACTCCTTCATTCCACTTGGAGGAACTGCATATTTCTCCAGCTGCGATTTCACATGACTCCACAAGTTTTCTGTTGGGTTCATGTCGGCAGATTGTGGTCGCCACTTCTTAGATTGAAATTTCTGTTTTGACATCCAATTTTTTACCAATATAGACGTGTGCTTGGGGTCATTGTCTTGCTGAAAAACGCATTTTTCGGCAGAAACACCCAACTTTCCAAAATTCCTTTGGAAGATTTTCTTGTAAAATGGATAGATATTGCTCCTTTCGCATTGTTCCATCAATTATCAACAAGGAACCAACTCCATTTAAATTAATGCACCCGCAAACCATGATGGTACATATGAACATATACACACATTTTGAGTTCGAATTCTAACTGAGACTAGAATACCACCCGTAAGAAAAATCGAATTATGTACATATGTATGTAAAACAGTTCAAACATAAAACTGCTAGAGAATACAAAGTATATACTTAACTAGTTTTATATTTAAAGAGGACAATGAATGTAAAAAATGAAAAATTATAGAAAACGTAAATTTTAAAAGCAGAAATCTTAAGAAATCTATGGCCAGTCAGAATATAATACTTCTAAAAGTTTATAAATATTAATTCGGTCACATAAATGATCATCTTTTTGTCTTTTTTTTGTATTTTTCTATAGTTTGTCAAAGTAAGCTTCATCTATCGATTTTACATTTCATGTTTTCTTCAAGTATTCTTTCACACTTGCCTATGTATGTAGGAACATACATACATACATACATATATACGTCTAATGGTCTGAACACGTTTTTCTTGGCTACACAAATAAGTATGTATGTATGTAGGAAAAAGTGTAAATATGTACATATAAACTCACACGGTTACACAGAAAAATATCTTTTATCTTATCCCCAAGGCATGTGCTCATTTTTCAAAACTTCCTTCCCTTTTTTTGTAGATTACTTCGTGTGTGTTCTCTGCTTTTAGCCTTGCAATAAGTTGCTCCGTTCTGCTCCTCACCATAAATAGAAAACGACGGGACACGGGAATGGCTCCGCAGCGGATAGCAAGCGTCTTTGGTCCCGGACACCCCAGTCAGCAAACCCGATTGCGCATTCCCCATTCCCCGTTCCCCACTCTCCAGATCCCATTCATTCCTCACACACACACCCACAACCACCCATCGGCATCAGCACTGCCTCATCCTTACCACAGTTGTATTGCCCGTCTTCCTTCTGGCATTTTGAAACTTAAGCCGCCACTTGAGTGGGTTGTGTTTCATTAAAAAACATCACCAGCAAGCATTCTCGGTCTCTGCAGCAGAAGTCTCCGTCTCCATATACACAGAACATCGTAAGGAGGAATAGAGAAAAAGAGAAAACAAAAGAAAGGGCGAAAAAATCCACCGCTCATGGTGGGGTGGAAGAAAGTTTTACGAAAATATTCAACAAAAAATTTAGATATGGCATTTGGCGGTAACAAAAATGGAGGCGGCATATGTATACATGCGCAAGTGTGTTGTATATGTGTGCAGAGATGCCTGTGTGTAGAGCACCAACCCATTATCTCATACACCTCGTTTCGTACGCGAAAATGTGGTTGCTGTGCGGATGTATATGTATGTGTATATGGTTGCCCTGTAGGAAATGTAGTAAGAAAAGGTTACGGTTTTTGTCAAGATATCGTCGATCTTTTAGTGAAAATTTATTTACTTCTTTGCGTGTTAGTGTAATGTTAATTATATATAATGAAAAATGCGAAAACTCATTATAACTTTATATAATTATTATACATTCAGCAAATTTTCTATCCGGTATCAACGAATTTACATCGCGTCTCTAAGTATGTATGTGCTCATGTGCTTAGTTTCGTTTCATTCAGCAGCAATAAGAAGTTACAGTGCTTGTATATAAAAATACATAGGGACTACCCTTTTTGCTTAGCAAGCTCCTTATTTCTTTTAATAAGAGAGTGCCAGTATTGGGGAATGAATAAACATTCGACCCGAAAAGAAGTGAGAAAGAAGTGCATGGCTCTGCCTTCACCTGTGGGATGAAGATTTCTTTTGATGTCTTTACCTCTTTTACCTCCTTTTATAAACTTAAAATGAAAAATGACTGTAGCTGCCATAGGAAAGATAAAAAAAGACATTAAAAATTAACGAATAACGGCGTTGTTTTTATCATCTAAACATAATTTTGAAAGTAGTGTTATATAGCACTCTTTACAAACAAACAAAAGATCTTACAAATCGTACGACCAAATCATATGCATAGCTCAAAAAATCAACATAAATGCAATAAACATAAAATATTGTGTAATTAAAGCTATCTCGATAAAATATATGTAAATGTATGCACGTAGTATCGAGAAAAATAAGGGGAGATCCTTATTACTACGTTGTTTTTATAATAATACTAGAGGTCCTGTGTCCGCTTCGCTGGTCAACACAATTTAACAACATAAAAGTCAATGTTGCAACATTTTTCAAATATATGGAAGTATAGAAAGATGGTGATTTAACACTTTTCCAGTTTGACTTTTCCACTTGCGCACTTTTAAACTATAACGCACTGCAATATCGGTATATAGTCGCCATTGGTCGAATATCTTTCATTATCACAATAGTTCGCAGTGGGGTCATATTGGAATGCCAAGCGATTGAATGATGCCAATGACCTCCATGTGCTCATTTGTCTTTCTTCGCTTGAGTTTTGTGAATAGAATTGTTGCTGGCTTGGATGTCTGCGTCCTCTAAGCATTTTGGACTATGGACAGAGTGGTGAATTTATCCTCAAATGCACGATCCATATAATTTTCACAGTTCAACTTAAATTGAATAAAAATTCTTTTTTTTCACAATTTCACAGTGAACACAATACCCGTTTGTCCATGAAATTAACTGAGCAGAGAACACTAAGGTTTTCATAATATTATATGTGAAAAAACTTAATTCACTTGGAAATGATAAATGAAAACCACAAAAATTAAGTTAAAATGCTATGGTGACGTGTTGTCAGTGTGATGAGGTAGCAACTCACTTTATGTGCGACAATATTGCAATTTTCTTACGGATCCCTAATTTTTTCCAAAATAAATTATAGCCCATTAAACTCCACGATAATGTAGCTTTCTATCGGTGAAAGAATTTTTTAAATCGGACCAGTAGTTCCGGAGCCTATTCTCTGCAAACAAACAAATTTTACCTCTTTATAATATTAGTATAGATAATATAATATAATATTATATAATATAATAATATAATATTAGTCAGACCCGATCTAGACAAGTACTTTGTTGTTTTTAGCATTTTAACATTATGTTTTACAGATAATGTTTTTTTGGACTCTTAAATTTCGAATACAAATTCACGAAAATAAGATTACCATATAGCTGCCATAGGAAATATCAAAAAATCTAAAAAAAAATATATAATGAATGAAAAAAAATATAGTCGTTGTTTTAATTACATTATAATCATCATATATCACAAGTATATTCACAAGTTGTTAACTACGATTAACTACAATTTACTACGGTTAACTACTCTATCATATAGCGGGCATAGAGAAGATCTCAAAACAACAAAAAAAACTACATCAAATGAATGTAATAAAATTAGTTAATTAATCTTGGTTTTTTATGATACAAGAATAATTTTGGATATGGCGCTCGCCGAAATGAACTTCCTTTTTATAATCTTACAGAGGGTTTCATAATTTCAGTCATAAAGTCAGACCTCATAAAGTGACCCCATAAAGTCAAAATCGAATGACTATATCATATAGCTGCCATAAGAAAGATCGAAAAATACATATATAAATAATGGAAAAAAAAATGATAAAGTCGTTGTTTTTTTTATTTCACGAGCAGGATTTTTGGAACATCGCCTTTTTTACTATCTTTGAATAGGAAAAATCGAAAAATGTATATAGAATTAACGGAAATTGACGAAAAAAATTAAACCTTCGGTGTTTTTCATCAGACAAGCATAATTTTTGAAATCTAAAATTTTTAGTGACTCTATCATATAGCTGTCATATGAACAATCGTCAAAAATATGGAAACTTAATGGAAAAATCGACATTGCTTGTTTAGCCGTTAAGTATGTACATATTTGGTTCGACATATTTGATGACTGCAAGGGTATATATAGGCTTCGGCTTTCCGAAGAAAAAACACAACCTAGAAGAAATATAATAAAAACAACGGCGTTATAATTTTGTTCCCTAACTTTCCTACGGGAGATATATGTACAGATATTCGTCGATCCGACCCTTTCCGACTTATATATTATATTATTATATATTATTATGATGATGAAGTACAGTTTATAGCTGACGTTGAAGGTTTCGAGTTAAAAATAGGAAACAATAACCAAAACAAACTTGGGTCCATAGATTGGTGATGACTGTGACGGTAACGAGTATAGCTTTGGTTCGAAAGAAAGCCAGCTTGCTTTCTTGTTCAATTTCTAATTTAATTTCATTACAAGAAAGGAAGCTTGTATACCCTTGCAGTCATCAAATATGTCAAACAAAATAAATAAAGTTTCTATTAAAAGTTTCTATATTTTCGACGATTGCCCATTTGACAGCTACATATACGATTTTGTGGTCCGATTTTAGGACATTTAATTCGAAATTCAAGATTTGTTAGAAAACTCTATAATTCAAAAATCATGATTGTCTGATGAAAAACAACGATGTTATAATTTATATAGATTTTTCGAACTTTCCTATGCCAGCTTTATAATATAGTTCTGACTGAAATTATAATACCCTTTGATCTGCAAGGGTGTAAAAATGGCGTGCTGCATTATAAGAGACTAATACATTTTTGAGCCACCCCTTTTTAATACATATTTACGGATTTGAAGAAGGCAGAACAATTCAAACCACCAACCCTTAAGACTATATATAAGACACATTCATTTCAGTCAGAAGTTTGCAACGCAGTGAAAAAGACACCTCAGACCCCATTAATTATATATATTATTGATCAGCATTACGATCTGAATCGTCGGTCTGTTTCTATATAAACTAGTCTCTTAGTTTTAAAGGTATGTCGATGAAACTTTACCAAATGTCATGCATGATTTCTTCCAGGTGGTTTATTTTAAGACTCTTGAATTTCATATAAAATTTCATCAACATCGCGTTACCATATTATATAGTCGTCATAGGAAAAATCTATAATCATTTATTAAATAACAAGAAAGGAAGCTAGCTTCAAACAAAATACAAAAAAGCTATACAACATCAAAGCTATGACACTTGATTTTCCATGAAATTCTATATCTTATAGCTGACATATATACTTCTCGATCTTTCCTATGGCAGCTATATTTATACCAAGCATGTTATCTGGAATATCAAGCTTTTTAACTACGATAAATGATTTTGAATTCCGAAGTAAGTTTCATTGAAACTGACTTCTATATCATATATGACGATGTTATGACAGCAAGGGTATGCAAGGGTTTAATAAAGGGTTTTGAGGACGGTATCATATAGCTGTCCTATATAAACTGTTCACATTTGAATAATTAAATTATATAGCTGTCATAGGGAAGACTCAAAAATCTATATAAAATTTATGAAAATAAGATTAAAAGTCTTTGTTTTTTTATCAACCAAGCATGACTAAGGTATTTATACCTTAACTTTATACTTTTCCAACGATTCTAAGTTATGAAAACAATATAAAAAAGCTACGGCGAGTTATATATCCTAATAAAAAAAAAAAAGAAAGCTAAGCTATCTCGATTCAAGGGTTATTAAAAAACTCCATATATTGAAAATCATGCTCGTGGAATCCAAAACAACGACGTTATAATTTTTTTCCATTATTTATATATATATTTTTTGATCTTTCCTATGGCAGCTATATGATAGAGTTGTCCGATTTTAATAAAATTTAATCCGAAATTCAATAGTAGTTATGTAGTTTAAAAATTCATATTTAAAAAAAAGTACTGGGTTCCGTCGATCCTGTCTGGCGGTGGGGAAGATAACTCTGATCCAAATTATCAAATGAAAAAAAATCGAAAGGAATCTTAAAAAAAAAAGATAAATACGAATAGTCAAAATTTTGATTTTTGACAAAATGGCTTCGGCTTCCCAAACGAAAACCTTATTTTTTGGCACGAAACTTCCAACTTCAAAGTGACTAAAAAAATCGAACTTTTTATCAGAACCTAAATTCCTCGTTTGGAATTACCAAAAATATATCAAAGACGTGCCTGTAAAAATTTCAAGTCAGTCGGTCAAGCCGTCTCGGGGAAGTTTTCCTCATTGACTTTGACTTTCATTGACTTTCAAGAAAATGGCATTTCAAGTTTTGGAAACTTTTTACCGGATTACTTTGACATTTTTAGACAACATTCTTCAATATATATTCATTCAAAATTGCAACTGGATATAACCCATAACCCCTTCAACTTTAGTTTATTTTTGTATGCTAAAAATCAACTTAGTTACAATTTTCTAGGAATCTGATTTAGTTGTTAATGCCAAACCGTTTCAAGACATACTATACCTGCGTTTTATACTGTTTTTGTTAACATTTTTTGTTTTGTTAACAAAACATAATATTCGCTCTTCCATCGATAACAAATTCATTTAACATAATCCACTGAAGCACAGTTCTTGAGGCAGTTGTCACCATTGCAATGGCAACATTACATTGATAAGTTCTTTATTTAAAGAACAATAAAATCCGTTTAAATAGTTTAATGGTTTTTTTTTTGCCAGTTTTACGGTCCCAACAAGAAAGGAAGCCAGCTGGCCGAAGTCATCAAATAAATCGAAGAAAATACTTAAAGATTTTTCTATTATTTTTCCATGTTGTTCTATTGTTCTATTGTTTTTATGATAGCTAAATGATATAATTCGAAATTCGATAGTAGTTAAAAAATACCCTCTGGAAGAAATCAAGTCGATAATTATATCGATTTTTTTGATAACAAAAAGAACGGCGTGATAGTTATTTTTTTCATTCTCTCATATGAGAGCTATTCGATATAGTCGCTCGATAAGGCTTTTCGTTAATCGTACATTTTTATATAGGCTTGCGGGCGTGTTCTTCACTATAAAAAAAAAAAAAAAAAAAAAAAGATTTTTTAAATAACCTCCCGAAGAAAGAACCTGCCTGATCCACATGTACATATACCAGACATACCTTCAACTTGGCAGCTGGGGCGGATATCCAGATGATACACATTAAAAATACATTTTTTTAAGCTTTTTAGCGAACTTTATTTATTTATACAGTACTGTACACAATTTGGAAATCGAAAACTTGATTTTCTCCGTGCGCTTAAATAAATTCTAGGCTTATATTCCTGATTTAAAACAATATCAGAAAGTGCTGAACAGGCAGATGTCGAATGCGCGAGCCGGTCAGGCGGTGTCCAGTTTCGTGGCACACAAATTATGCTAATAAGTTGAGACCTTCGAAAAGAGTCCATAAAATCTGTAAAACTCACGCTTAAAATAGAAAAAATAAAGGGTTGTAAAAAGTGAAAAAAGGGGCAGCAGCTTTGGTAAATTTGTGCGAACTCACAGCGCCGGATGCCGCTTCAATTGTGTTGTGTCAGTTACGAGTTTTAATTTTAAAATTTGGCGAGTCCAGCTGCCAATGTCCAGAAACTGGTTTGCTTTCCCATCAAATCTGAAATAAAAACCAGTTGGCTTTTCTCTAGGCACAAGAATTACCTCTCACCCATCACTTGAAGTTGTCTTGACTGGTCAACTGTCCACTGTCTTGTCCTTCCTCGCCTTCTTTTACCCAACCCAACCCCTAATCCAAAATATTTATTTGGAAACACAGTCCTTGGCCCACAAACCTTGACTACACTCACAGAAGAACTGTAAAGCGAATCCTTTATAAATAGTTTGTCAAGTTTTCAAAACAAGAAGTATCACCTTTAATGAAATTAACTTAGATTTTCTTAAAAAGGAAAGGAGGATTCGGGAATTTAAATTTTTTCTATTACTTGTGCCATTCTTACAGTGCACAGACAATGTGCCAGATAATTCATAATGGCCAAATATTTTTAACACACTATTAAATAAATAAATAATCACCACACTAAAAAAGATTACTCAATCCAATACTAAGATGGAGAAACTTATTTTAGGCACTATGCTCCCAGGTGGAGTGACAATATGTAGTAGGATGTTTACCTACAATACCCACTGTACCATTAGAATAAGAATTACAGTTAAAGACCAGAGATGTATAACCATCTCTCTCGCCCTCATAGAATAGATTACGTTTATGATCATGTAGGAAGGAAGAGAGAAAAAGGCACTCAGTGCCTGGCGATTGAAAGCAGCGGTTGGTTATAGAATATAATAAAGTTATTGAAATTAAAGGACAACCTCGACATTATTTAACTATATACCGCTATACCGATTCTCATGAAATTTTGTGAGCGTATTGAGTAAGTCTGACAATTTCCCAACGTCTCGCATATAAATCGCATATAAAGTGAGTTTCTACCTCATCACACTGACAAAAACACGCTACCATAGCATTTTAAATCAATTAAAACTGGGGCAAAAATCCTTCATCATTAAGTAAAATCATGAATTCTATTTATGAGTGTTTTGTCCAGTGAGCTATGCCAAGAAAACGCAAAGCGGGTACTTTGAGCCGTGATACAAGTAGATCTCGATACATGCGAAATAGAAGATCCGAAAGAATAGCGCAATTGCATCAAGAAGAGCCAGAAGATACACGAGCTGAACGCAATGAAGTCAGAAGGTTAGAACAACGACAACCACGCCGTGTCACAGTCAATAGAGGCAGAACAAATGACCATCAACGACAACCGGTACATCGAGCATTTATATATAATTCATTACTGCGTCTAGCATTCCAGTATGAGCCCGATATTGAGTAATATGCTCACTCAAAAGTGGTAATTGATGCTATGGACAAGGAATGTCCACATTGTCATGCTCTGAAATTTAAAAATGAGCCAGCTGGGATGTGGTGCGCGTCAGGAAAAGTGCAACTACCAGAAATTGAAACACCACCTGAACCATTGAACGGCTTACTTATCGACACGGATCCAGATTCTAACGTGTTCCTGAAGTCAATTCGAACATTTAATTCATGCTTTCAAATGACATCGTTCGAAGCAACAGAAATAGTTCGAAATACTAATGCAAATGGTCAAAATTACAATTCTACATTCAAAATTAGAGGCCAAGTTTATCATAAAATGGGCTCACTGCTCCCAATGCCAAATGAACAACATAAATTCTTACAAATCTACTTGGGCGGAGAGGATTCCGGAAGCGCACTTGCCAATCGCGTGAATGCGCGTTTCGATTATAATAACCTGGATTCATTTTATGCCAGACGCAATTATAATAACTTAAACATACATACGTAAATACATATGTAAGTCTAGAACTGAGTAATTTTTGTACAGAAATTATAAAGTCATCTGGTGACAAAACAACGTTTGCCGGGTCAGCTAGTATATACATAATAATTTCGAATTCAGTTTCATAAAAATCTGACGACTATATAGCTATATAGCTGTCATATGAACAATCGTCGGAAAAATAGAAACTTAATTGAAAAATCGTCATGGCTTCGATGTTGTTAGGCCTTTATTTATTTTGTTTGATATGCTTGATGACAGCAAGGGTATTTTAGCTTCGGCTTGCCAAAGAAAGCTTCTCTTCTTGTTTATAATTGATTCAGCCCAAAAGTATGCAGAGCCATTGGCACCGCTCTTCTTTCTATTTCGACGAAAACTCGTCTTTCATTTTCACATAAAGTATTCGTCACAAAAGTATTCGTTGCAAAGAGGGTTAAGAGAAAAATGCAAATTTTAAATAAGTAACCATTTTAAAATGGTAAAAATGGTTTAGTTTCCAAAGATATATATCGGGTGTTTTTTTTTAGAGGTATAAAACTTTAAGTTGCAATAAACATGATTTTTTTTATTCGAAAGATAATCTTGTGGCAATTCATTTTATATATGATTTCTGGCATATGACCGCCACGGCTGGCTCAGATGTAGTCCAATCTGGACGTCCAATTTTCGAAGACTTTTCCCAACATTTGCGGCCGTATATCGGCAATAACACGGCGAATGTTGTCTTCCAAATGACCAAGCGTTTGTGGCTTATCCGCATAGACCAATGACTTTACATAGCTCCACAGAAAGTAGTCTAGCGGTGTTAAATCACAAGATCTTGGAGGCCAATTCACAGGTCCAAAACGTGAAATTAGGCGGTCACCAAACGTGTCTTTCAATAAATCGATCGACATCCGAGCCAGCCGTGGCTTTCATATGCCAGAAATTATATATAAAATGAATTGCCACAAGACTATCTTTCGAATAAAAAAAATTCATGTCAATCGAATAATCCATCGTGGTTTTATTGCAACTTAAAGTTCTATACCTCTAAAAAAAAACACCCGATATTTTGTGAAGTATGTGGAAAAAAAAACCAAATAGAAAACGCTTTCCATAAAAAGATATGGACAAAAATACAAATATAAACCGTTTTGCAGGGTCACAAAAGTATTCGTTGCAATTACGAATTTTGTATATTTTAGTATTTTTTGAGTCTAGCGCATTATTTTTTTTTTTTGTCATTTTGGTTGCGTTTCTATTTTAAAGACTGAATTCGGGAAAAATCACAAACTTTTGGCGTCATTCTTGGTGTAAATCTCTAACAAAATGCCGAAGGGAACAGAGTTAAACTTTTCACAAAAAAAAATTATTTTGCACCTACATAATGAGGGTCGATCCATTAAATATATTTGTGGGATGTTCGATAGAAGTCCTTCAACCATAATGAGTTTCATTTCTTAACCGAAATCCAGGAATTCCCTGGAAAATCTACCCCGTTGCGGCCGTCCGAAAGCATAAACCTGCAGAGAAGAGCGGAAAATCCTCGAAGAAAACAGGAAAAATCCGCACCTTTCGGCTCTGAAAATGAATACTGTCCTATCCACATCCCTGGGAACAAACGTATCCACTGAAACCGTCCGAAGAGTGCTCAGGAGCCAAGATCTGCATGGGAGATGCCCTAGAAAGAAACCCTTGCTCTCAGCCATAAATATATCGAAGCGGCTTTCTTTTGCTAAAACGTATTTAGGCCGAAATTTGGAGTACTGGGAACAAGTAATATATAGCGATGAAAGAAAATTCAATATATTCGGATCTGATGGAGAAGGAAAAGTGTGGCGGAAGCCCTGTGAAGAGCTTAAACTGAAAAATGTTAAACCAACGGTGAAGCATGGCGGCGGTTCCGTATTAGTTTGGGGCTGCATGTCCACTCAAGGAGTTGGAGAGTCGGTTTTTGTTGGAACATTGTTATGTTTAGTTTGAGAGCAACTGGAATGTATAACACAGCTGATCGTTACGACCGACAGCCGCCATAGTTATAAGTCTGTAAGAGCTTTGACTTCACTTAATTAAACGACTCTAACTCGACAAGACGTGTTCTCTCTTTCGGTCCGAGTTATAGCGGGGATACTGGGGTACACTGAAACTAACACTGTAGCAGTTCATCAAACTCTCCTACAAAGGTTATGGGCCCAGGACCCAGGATACAAGAAACCCATTTAACTTCAAATCGAAAAGTAATTGAGTGTTCGTCGACACGGTGCCGGACCGCGAATTGGTGGCAGTGGACTATCGACTAGGAAAATCGATATTGGTTAGAGAATTAAGTCAAAGGCAATGTCTCACGGTATGATGAACATTGAAAAACTGTCGGGGGACAACTACGAAAGTTGGTCGCTCCAAATGAAAAGTCTATTAGTTACATCCGATTTGTGGAAGTATGTCATAGGCAAAGTGGAACCGACAATGACGGCTACTGAACAATTGTTATGGCCGAGAAATGATGAGAAGGCGCTAGCTACGATTATAATGTGCGTGAAGCCTAGTGAGCTAATTCACATCAGAACGTGTGCAACGGCGCGGGAAGCGTGGAATAAGTTCCATGAAATATATTTCGCACATGGACCCGCCAGGAAAGTCAGTCTGTTCAAGCAACTGATTAAATTCCAGATTAGGAGCAGTGAGAAAATCTCCCCTCAAGTTACAAAATTTTGTACGATTGCGCAAAATTTGAACGAGATCGACGTTAAAGTTCCAGAAGAGTTACTTTCTATTTTGCTGTTATGCAGTTTGCCGGACGACATGGAAAATTTTGTTGTAGCAATGGAATGCAGGGATCAGTTACCGTCTCTAAGTCAATTGAAGGTCAAGATATTAGAAGAGGAATCCAGGAGAGACGATAGAGGTATAGAGAAAGATAACGGAACGGAGCAAGTGTTTTCAGCTAAGGGAACAAAGAAGTTTCAGAAAACTGATAACGATCGAAGACGAAATGTAAAATGTTTTGCTTGCGGTAAGCAAGGTCACATAAGGGCGCAATGCAAAGAGGATCGCGAACGAAACCAAGCAATGAGTGCGAATAACGGAAAATCAAGAATCGGCGACAACGAATGGATTTTGGATAGTGGTGCTTCTTCACATATGTGCAGGGAGAGAGCATATTTCGCAAATTTGAAAGAGAGCAATGAGAGCATAACGATGGCATCAGGAGATAAAGTCAAAGCACACGGAGTAGGAGATGTAAAAATAAAATCACAGTTTTGCAGTGACATCTTGCTACGAGAAGTTTTATTTGTTCCAGAATTGAGCCACAATTTTTTATCTGTTGGTAGAATAATTAGCTTTGGACATTCTGTGAAATTTAAAAATAAATTAGCCTGTGTGGTGGACGGAAAGAATCAGAAATTGTTTAATGCGACTTTGGATGCTGGAATCTTTAAGGCTAGAGTGTCGGGAAAATGTAAACAATCGCTATACAGCGCGCATGCAGCGGTACATTCAAATATTGAATTGTGGCATAGCAGATTTGGACACCTGAACCCGAGGGATCTACGGGAACTCTCAAGTAAGTGTATAGTTCGTGGATTGGAAGTGAACAATAATGAGAATAAAGACCTCGTTTGTGTGACATGTGCGACGTGTAAAATTACAAGGAAACCATTCGATCAGTTTAATGGTATATACACAACGAAGAAGCTCGAGTTAATACATACAGATATATGTGGACCTATGCGCGTGGCATCAATATCTGGCGCAAGTTATGTAATAACGTTTATAGATGATTACACGAGATATGTATGGACATATTTTCTTCGAAGAAAATCGGATGCATTAGGAGCTTTTAAGGATTTTGTAGCTCAGGCAGAAAGACAAAGCGGATGCAAAGTTAAACGTATGCGAAGCGATAATGGTCGCGAATACGTTAATACGGACTTTAAAGCGTTTCTTCGAAATAAAGGCATAATTCATCAAACAACGGTAAGCTACACACCCCAGCAGAACGGAATAGCTGAGAGGGCCAACCGAACATTAGTCGAGATGGCGAGGTGTATGCTGGAAGCGGCGGCTCTACCACAGTACCTGTGGGCAGAGGCCATCAATACGGCTACTTATGTGCGCAACAGGAGTATTACCAAGAAGTTGGGTGAGAGGACTCCATACGAATGTTGGTTTAACCGAAAGCCAAGTGTCAGGCATTTCAGGACATTCGGATGCGACAGTATAAGTTTGAATAAAAAGCCAGGTAAAGGAAAGTTTGAAACAAAAGGTCTAAAACTTATTTTTGTAGGATACTCAGAGAAGTCCAAGGCGTATCGACTGTACGACATCCATAGTAGAACTATCGTAGTGTCAAGGGATGTAATCTTTCTGGAAAAATCGTTTTCCATTGGACGAGATGATTACGACACAGGAAATGATGTTAGTTCTGACGGCCACAAATTCTTCGACTGGATTAATATTTCTGGACTAGAGGCGCGTGAAGGATCTTCAGACGACCATGGTAACCAGCAAATGGCACAGGATATTCCGAGGGAGCTGGATACTCCACAGGAAGAGTATACTCCGCAGGAAGGTGCAAGTCAACTGGAGGGTCAAGATCCACAGCTTGAAGACGAGGAAGACGAAGAGGACGTTATCTTGCCAAGATCAAGGAAGCGCGGACGCCCAAGAATTTTACGAACAGGTCAGCCTGGACGGCCAAGAAAGGTATTTGTCGTTCCAGCAAGTGTGAACCTACTGGAGGTAGAAAATTCGGATCCAAAGACGGTGACAGAGGCGCTGGTCAGCCAGTACAAAAGGAAATGGCGAAAGGCGATGGATATTGAATATCAAAGTCTTATGAGGAATAGAACTTGGGAGCTTGTGGACATCGATAAGAAAGTCAATGTTTTAGGATGTAAATGGGTGTTTACAACTAAACGGAATGCAGATGGCAGCATTGAAAAACACAAGGCCAGACTTGTGGCACAAGGTTGTGGACAACGGATGTGCGTCGATTACAACAACACATACGCCCCGGTAGTCAGATATCCGACTATACGATTGATATTCGCAATTGCAGCAAAATTCAGTCTATATGTCAATCACATTGATATCGTGGCGGCGTATTTGAATGGAAATCTTAAAGAAGATGTATACATGCGACAGCCGGAGATGTTTATAGATCAAGCCAGACCTAACGCTATATGTAAGCTGAAGAAGTCGATCTATGGTCTCAAGCAGGCAGGACATGAATGGAATATCAAAATCACGGAGATTTTAAAAGATATAGGATTCAAGCAGTGCGCTACAGACAGTTGTGTATACATTGATCGGTCAGCAGGAAGCGATATCAATTTAATTGCCCTATATGTGGATGACATGCTGCTGGCATGTTCGAATCAAAAGAGAATGGCGGCGATTGTGGAGAAATTGAACGAAAATATCGAAGCAGTTGATCGAGGACCAGTAAAGTACTATTTAGGACTGGAAGTTGAGCGAGATGGACAGCGTGGCGACATATCTATTCATCAGAATAGGTATACTAAACTCTTGTTGGCAGAATGGGAAATGGATTTGTGCAAGCCAGCACCTACACCATTTGCATTGGGAACAGTTTTGGAAAAATGTACGGACAAGAATTGCAGCCAGCTGGAAGATGTTGATAAATATCAATCTTTAATTGGAGCTCTCAACTATTTGTCAATGGCATCACGGCCAGACATTACTCACACAGTATCCAGATTGTCCCAGTACAATAATCATCCGCACAAGGAGCACTTTACAGCTGCGAAGCGAGTACTTCGATACTTGAAAGGCGCATCTAAAGGTATAACTAAGTATGGTACTAATTTAGAAAATCTTGTTTGTTATACAGATGCAGATTGGGGATCAGAATCGTCTGACCGGAAGTCCTACAGCGGATTTATACTGATGTTAGCAGGAGCACCGGTGGCTTGGGAAGCCAAAAAGCAAAAGGTGGTGGCTCTAAGTTCGATGGAGGCAGAATACATTGCTATGTGCCAGGGCACAAAAGAAATTGCCTTCCAACGAAGCCTTCTTTCGGAAATGGGTTTCCAGGATCTTGTCAAGGAAGCAACGATTTTGAGATCCGACAACCAGGCGGCAATTGCTATTGCCACCAACCCGATGGTACATAAGAGGAGTAAACACATCGACATCCGTTTCCATTTTGTTCGTGAGCAAGTAGAGAACCAGGAAATCAAGATATACTACGTTTCTACAATGGACAACGTTGCTGATGTATTTACCAAAGCCCTTTCCAAGGAGAAACATTTACAATGTTGTAAATTAATGAATTTGTATTTTTGAAGTTATACATCCGAGTTGAGCCGGAGTTTGTTGGAACATTGTTATGTTTAGTTTGAGAGCAACTGGAATGTATAACACAGCTGATCGTTATGACCGACAGCCGCCATAGTTATAAGTCTGTAAGAGCTTTGACTTCACTTAATTAAACGACTCTAACTCGACAAGACGTGTTCTCTCTTTCGGTCCGAGTTATAGCGGGGATACTGGGGTACACTGAAACTAACACTGTAGCAGTTCATCAAACTCTCCTACAGTTTTCATAGACGGAATTATGAATGCTGAAGGATATCTCAAAATATTAAAGGAAAATGTACACTCCAGTGCCACCAAAATGGGTCTAGAAGGCGGCAAGTTCATTTTCCAACAGGACAATGATCCCAAACATACGGCTTGGAAAGTCAAGAATTGGCTGTTGTCAACCCTATTGAAAATCTTTGGGCCCATCTTGAGCTAAAAGTCCAGGAACCTAAGATTTCCTCCAAGAATGAGCTAAAAGAGATATTGCTGAAGGAATGGTTGAATATACCCGAAGTGAGGTGCCGAAAACTAGTGGAGTCAAAGCCGAGGCGCTTACAAGCTATTAAAGAAAACAACGGCTTGCACACAAAATACTAAATTAAAAAAAAAAACATAAATATTTAATGCCGAAACAAAAAAACGAATACTTTTGTGAGACGATATTTTGAAGTTCTATTATTTTCTAAAGGAAAAAAAAGCAATGAAGCTAATTTTCTAAAAAAAATTTGTTATTTTTTGTATGTTTAATAAGTGCGTTACCTCAAACAATAAATAAAAATATTAATTTGTTATATATTCATTAAAAAAAACATGTATTTAGTCGTAGGGTGCCTCGCAACGAATACTTTTGTGACTGACTGGATATATATGTATATATTCGTAATATATATGTAACCTTAAACAAGGTAATTGTTATAAATTAAATCAATTAAAAAGGTAAATAAATTAATTTGCCATACCTATGAATGTGTGTTATTAATCCGACTTACCATTTTGTGGACGCTCAAAAAAAAAAAGAAACGGCCAAAAAAAGTGAATGAAAGCCAAGCGGTGATGAAAAAACGAAATGTGGTGGACGAATTTCGGCACGCCAGGGATCAAGGGAAATAATTGCCTCGATTTTCCGACTTTTAAATGTTTTGTGGCTGTTTTTTCAGAATTTTTTTATCGCACATCCATTGGTAAATCTCTGCGCCGAGACCAGACCCACGAAGCAGGCCATTCACGTGGCACTTAAGCAAACACGTTATGTTGTTGGACAAATATTGTGCGCAGCACCAGCCCACGACCGCAGGCTGTCCAGTTGTTCCGGAGGACCACGATTCACGTTAATTAACATGCGGCCAGGCCATCGAATGCGACGGTCGCACATGAGTTAGGGCGTCAGGCTAGAAGGCAAGGCCGTTCCAGCACCTCCATAGAGAGGACTACGAAAAAAAAGCCGGCGCGAATGGGGTCTCCTGTTGCTTCAGCTGCCAACCAAGGTAGCAAGTGTGAAAGTGCTTGAACATAAAAAAAGCACTCTTCCCAGAAAAATCAAAACAAGCCACTGCGCGAGCAGTGTTGCCAACACTTCTGGTCATAAAGAATTAGCTTCTTGACATATGAAAAAAGCTAGAAACCGCCAGAAAATTTGGTTGATAGGTACAATTTAAAGCAATGATAGTGAAACGATATTTTTAATAATTTGAGTTATTTATTAATTATTTTTGAGCATTTCGTAAATTTCATCAATCTCCTTTTCTTCTGCTGCATTTCTGATTATGTAGTTTCAATCTTTTTCAGACAATCTGCTGGAATTTCATAGTCGTGGCAGCATTTATTCTCCCGGCGTAATCCGTAGCTACAAATATGATATTTAATGATATACAAAACAATGCCGCCTCTTGCTGGCAGGAGACAGATGAAACAAACGTTGTTTCAAACATTTGTTTTGACGCGGTTTTTGCTTGTAAATTTTCGGCATTTTAATTCTCACAAGCGGTCGATTTGAAATCTGTGAAATACCCAGATGGTGATGGTATTAAGCTTGTAAAAACTGATAAAAATGTAATGATCTATTGAGATATCGATGTGTCTTTACCATTCCAATGCAAAAATACTGCAAGTTATTAAAGTGTGGAATCGTAAAACATAAAAATTCCGCCAATTTTGCTTTGAAAATAGCTATAATTCCCGGTAGCCGCTAGTTCTCAACTTATCCCGCATTTTTCTTTTGAAAACTGCTAGATCTAGCAGGGAAAAAGCTAAATTGGCAACGCTGTGCGCGAGTTAAAGCAAATGCGATGGCGTGGTTTTTTTAATCGTACAATCGGCGTACCTCAAATCCTGCCGAAATATTAATTTCGTTCTATAAAAATTTGGCAGCGAACGGATTAACTTGGAAACACAAAATCTTAGCAAGTTTTGGTCTCGTAGGATTGAAACAAGAACTTTTCGCAGAAATAAACTTATTGCCTGCTCTTGGAAAAAATCGGTTTAGATTTCTTGACCTTTCCTTCGACAGCAATATTATATAGTTGTCTGATTTTTATGAAATTTTTTGATCGATTCAAGGGTTGTTAAAAAACTCGAAGAACAACTAAGCCATCTTTTTTTGCCATTATTCATATATATTTTTTTTATCTTTCTTATGGCATTTATGGCCTTTCTTGTAAAAAACGATTATACCTAAAATCCTGTTAACGAACATCAATTAGGTGAGGAAAAGCAATTCAACAGGCAGTTGGCTTAATAAAGACCCTTCCAGTGAAAAAATGCACAGGAGCTGGGAAAAGGCTTTTTTTCATTGCTGTTTTTGTTAACATGTCGTTCACTTTTTTCGATGGGTTTTCGTACGGCCTTGGCGAGCATTTTTTCCACAGTTTGAAATTTTTTTCCAAAAAAAAGGTTACAACGATACGATGTTAAAAAGTACAAGGCTGACCCGCAATTATCGAATAATCAACGTGGTAAGAGCAGGGGCGGCCGCAGGGGGGGTTTCCGGGGGGTCCCAAAATCTCAGACTTTTTCAAATTTCCTTACAGCACACGGCTTTTCAACCATAAAAACTAAAATTTTTTTTTGGTCGGACCCCCCAAAGGAACAAATTTTTTGATCGGACCCCCTAAACGTAAAAATTTTTGATCGGACCCCCCAAACAACAACAATTTTTCGATCGGACCCCCCCCCCAAAAATTTTTCTGCGTCCGCCCCTGGGTAAGAGGGAGTTCATTTCTATGCGCCTGCCTGGGAAATATGTTTAGGCAAATATAAATGATCTTAAAAATATATTATATGCTGGCACATTGAAGATTTTATTTTATTTTTAACCACCAAAAGAGCCGAATTAATCAAATTAAATCGCCTCAGAATTCTCAATGAATTGTTTGGTTAAGTTTCAATAGGAAGAGTATATAAAGTATACATAAGCTTCTATATTTTTTCTGCCCCTGGTAACACTACTTTATTTATTATAGCTACATATGTATATGTCGTATGTATATGTACATATATGTCGTTTTATTCCGACATAAGCCAGACATATACATATGTATGTACATACGAGTATGCTTCATTAAATCAGAGGTGTTTTCTTCACAGAGTTTTAAGCTTCCGATTTAAAACATCAATTTCTCTGCAAGAGCCTCTAAATGTGCTCTGGTTTTTTTCTGAAATGCTAAAATAATATTTTTAAGAGATGGTATTGAGTATTGAGATGGTACTTCAATTGATTTCGCCCCAATAAACAAAAATGAATGTTAACTTTAAAGTTGCTGTTATCTTTAATTTTTATGTTCGGCTGCCAGCCGCTAGGTGTCTCTGTGATTCGAGTTCAAACACTCGACTTCCCTTGCGCTCTTTGAAGTGGTGGCGCTCTTATTTCCTGCGTAGCTTTTTTTCTGCCAGCGACTACCCATAGAAAAAAGGGTGTAATGTATTTTTTGTGAAAACTGTGTTACAGGTAGAAGGAAGCACTAGCAACCCCATACAGTATTTATATTCCTGATCAGGACCGATAGACGAGGCGATCTACTCCCACTGCTTCCATACAAACCTATATGAAAGGGCCTCAGCTTCCTAATTATTACTTTCTTCTAAAAGAATTCTACTGTATGTATATTAATATACTATAAACAATAAATATATTATTATTTATATATTGGTATGTATATAAATATACATATATGCCAAATGCGTACTTCCAAATAAAGAGTAAAAATTTGAAATTTGATGTAAGCCGAAGCTTATATACCCTTGCACTCATCTCAAATGTCTGGCAAAATGCATAAACAATTCTGACGAAATTTCAATGACGATATATCTATTAATTTTGCATATTTTCGACGGCTTTTTTATGAAATTTAATTCGAAATTTAAGAGTCGTTAGAAAACGTTCTTTTAATTTTATTTTCGTTAAATTTAAATATATTTTCGACTTTTTATGAAATTTTGTTCTTAATTCAAGGGAAGTTAAAAACTCGAAAATCTAAAACTCATGTCAATATGGTAAAAACAACAACGTTATCAATTTAATTGCGATCTCTCCTATGGGAGCTATTCGATGTAGTCGCCTTATTGGTTCCGACTTATATTCTTATATATTTTATTCTTATATTTTAATGATTAAATTAAATTGTAATGAGTCTGTTCGTTCTTACCTTAAGGTTATAAAGCTTCCTTTTCTGTTTATTATACAAACATGACTATAGCTGTTATAGGAACAACCGAAGCCATTATAAAAAATAAATATAAAAATAGTTTCTTGTTTTACGACTGGTTTTCTTTTTCGCAATTTTGATCCTTAGAACGTCAGCGATAAGGTGTAGTGTACAGTACTTCTTAAATAATTTCGGATTCTCCATAAAATAGGTAAATGTAGAGGCAAGTGGTTCCCATGGCAGCTATTCGAAAAACTTAAGAAAACACAATACTCCAAAAATCATGTTCTTATGATAAACAAGAATTTATTTAATTTAGTGTAACTTCACTAAGTATATACTATATATTCGTCCGATCCGGCCCCTTTCTGACTAATATGCTGCATGCAATAGGGAATCGTTTACTTTATAGCTTTTGTGTTTACTTCAAGGGGTTCAAGGAATCTACTTGACTGCGTTGCACTGCAGATTAAAATTGAAATAACCTATGAAAGGAAATAACCTATAAAAATCAACAAATGTATCTCAATGGTTTTCCTCTAGTAAAAACCCAAAAACCAAGAAAAGCCTTGAACTCTTCATAATTGAAGTCCTTCGTAACACAAATGCTGGTCGTCAACCTATGGCAACGAAAGTGTTGCTAACTTATGAAATTCACAAAGCGTTCTTTTCTTTTTTTTCCCACATCCGTTTTCGTGTTGATTTTTCTGCTCTTCGGCGAAATTAAATTTTAAATTGTTTTCAGCAGGCCAAAAACTGGGCCGCGTCCGGTTTAATATTATCGGAGTGCTGCCATCCCCTCTCCTGGGTCCCCACCAAAATGGGCAACCAAAGTAAACCCTTCCCCAGGAAACGGTCCACCAAACCAACCCAAGTTTTGTCAGTGCCAGTGCCAGCATCGTCTTAGGCTTGATTCTCCCCTCAATTACATTTTATTTGCGCGAAGTTGTCCCCTGCCTCCTCACTCCTGCTCCTGCTCCTGCTCCTTCCTCACTCCACCCTTCTCAGCTCAACTCAAACTTGGAGCTTGGGTATTCCATTGCCATGGCATTGCCATCGTCATCCATCAAGGCGGCCTTGGCAGTGTTCGCCTGGCTTGGGTTTCTTTCCTTTGCGGAAGGAAGCGCGCCATACCAACATTTATTCAAAACAGAAAGAATAAAAAATAAATAAAAACAACAAAAAGGGCAACTACAACTTAAGTTGACTGAAACTCGGTGGTGAAAGGGTAGCTGGCGGCTGGTCGGGCGGACTGCTCAACTGCTCGACTGCTGGACTGCGGAACTGCTGGAGGTGGAGGTGCTGGGGTGGGCACAAATTTTTAGATGGATTTCGTCGAGTGGGTGGGAAATTGGAAGGTCCTGAAAGGAAGGTCCTGCTTAAGCCACACCAACGAAACAAAATGGCAGTTCGCTTACATGTTTCATCACCTCAGTTCCAAGCTTTTCAATACTTCTTTTTTATTTGGGAAATGTATGCTTAAACCCACTTTGTATCGATAAATTCATTACACACAACGAACAGCTATTTACCCTTACACTGCATTGCTCTAAATAAGCAGTACTAACAATTTAGGTATTGTAGTAGGATGTTTACCTACAATACCCACTGTACCATTAGAATAAGAATGACAGTTAAAGACCAGAGATGTATAACCATCTCTCTCGCCCTCATAGAATAGAATAAGTTTATGATCATGTATTGCGAGCTCGCTCACGCGGCTGAAGGAGGAGAAGAAGGAAGAGAATAAAAAAGCATTCAACGTCAGACACTTAAAAGGAGCAGTCGCATATTTTGAATAAAGTAATCAAAGAAATAAATCGATCGTCTTGTTACTGTTACAGTATATTCCTGATCAGCATCACGATCTGAATCGAAATACGTTTGCAGGTCTGTCCGTCTGTCTGTTTCTAAGTAAACAACCTTATATTCCCCTGCAGTCATCAAAAATGTCGAACAAAGCACACAAAGGCACAACCACATCGAAGCTCTTATTGATTTTTATATTAATTTTCCATATTTTGAACAAATGCTGATGACAGCAATGTGAAATAGTTGTCCGATTTTTATGAAATTTAATTCGAAATTTAAGAGTCATTAGAACACTCAATATTCCAAAAGTCATGCATGTCTGATGAAAAACCACTATGGTATTATTATGCCCTTGCAGAAGGTATTATAATTTCAGACAAAAGTTTGCAACGCAGTGAAGAAGACACCTCAGACCCCATAAAGTATATATATTCTTGATCAGCATCGCGTCTGTACGTCTGTCCGTTTCTACGCAAACTAGTCTCTCAGTTTTAAAGCCATCTTGCTGAAACTTTTCCAATAGTGGTGTAGTTATTGCACGCAGTATATAAGTCGGAACAGGCCGGATCGGACGACTATATCGGATAGAAATAAATAGAAAATTATCACTCCTTTGTTTTAAATCATATCGATTCCTTCCAGATGTGTTTTTTACCTACTATCCCATTTCGAATTCAATTTTATCAAAATCTGATAACTATTTCATAAAGCTGCCATAGAAAAGATCGATAAATATATATATATAAATAATGAAAAAAAGTATAACGTCGTTGTTTTTTATCCCACGACCATAATAATAATAATTTTAAATACCCTCGAATCGAGAAAAACATTTCATAAAAGTCGGACAACTATATCATATAGTTGTCATGGGAAAAATCGAAAAATCTATATAGATCTAAAGGAAATTAACGAAAAAAATGATAACATTGTTGCTTTTCATCAGACAAGCATAAGTTTTATAAATATCGAACGATTATGTCATATAGCTGTCATATGAGCAATCGTCGATAATATAGAAACTTCATAGAAAAATCGGCAGAGCTTACATGTATATGAGCTTCGGCTTGCCTTCCTTTGTTTGGATATAAAGTTTTCTAACGACTCTTGAATATCAAAGGTTAATTTAGAAAAATTTATGAATGGAACAATCGGCAAAGCTTCGATGTTGTTGGGAATTCACGCAGTTTGCTCGACACTTAGCAATTCGTTATAATATTAGATATTTAAAGTTATTTCTATTAATCTGTGGCTTATTTAATTACAGAAATAACCTTTTTATCCCAACAAATTTCTAAATGTGTATAGATCTCTAGATCTAGTCAGATCGTGGTGATGATAAGGAAAATATTGGGTCGGTGGGTTCTTCTCAGTGAAGACTGACATAATATCCTCTGCAAGGGAATAAAATCCGTTTGGTTTACCCACTACTTATTCGAGTGGAGTTGGAAGTTTGTCTCGAAGGTTCGGTTCCTAACCTGGAGTGGATGCAAATGTGGAATATGTAAATGATCAACGTCCAAGGGATGCTCAGCGATGGGCAAATCAGTGTCCGAACATCAACCCTTTAACACTTTCTGGTTTTCGATTTCGATTTCCTGACCCATCTACCTACATATGTCAGAGTGATTACCTTTCCTTTTGTCCTCGGCGGTCTGTCTGACCCTTTTGCAGCTTTGTCCGCTTTATGCATAAATTAGTGAGCAGCAACTCTAGGGTCGCTGCAAACGGGACACCACTGACACTGATCGGTGATACCGGTACCCGGTACCGTCACCGGTACCGTTACGCACTGGAGCCGCGTTTGCACCGGCGCCGCAGCGGTGCCATCTGGTCGGTCCTCTCCCTTCTAAATTTGAACAAGTCGTCCGTCGTCCGTCGAATTTTGCGTTGCGCAGTAACGGATTGGAGGGGACTGGACCTGGACCTGGACCGGGTTGGGGCTGGGTGACCTAACCCTTCAGGGGTTGCTGCTGCTGTAGCCTATTGCCTGCGCGTGCGCCTGCGTGGCCCTGAACATATATATGTTTACTTGTGCGTTCGTACACAGTGAAAAATCCAGATTACTTTAGGGAGTCAGCTGTGATTTTGGGTTCCAGATTCCAGTTCGGTGGAACTTTTCCCCCCTGATCACAGATAAATAAATATTTTCCCACTAAAAAGAGACGCCTTGTTTTCGCCCAGTGCATGCATTGCTATTATTTGCGGTGCTTTCCGGCTTACATCTGGCGCTCTCCTGTCAGGGCTCGGTTAGCGGTAAATTATAACAGCGAATTAAATATACATACAAACATTCTACAATCAGTGTAGAGTAGTATCAGTGTATCAGTAACTTAGCGTTTTAGTTCAGTTGTAAAGAACGCGGCTGAGTACTACTGATTCGATCAATAAAGACAATATATATATATATATATATATATATATATATATACATATATTTATATGCAAAACAAACGGAACATATTTTGTTAAGAAGCATAACTCTAATTTCTTTTCATATTTTACTTGCATACTTTTTTTTCAGAGTGAGTCGCGAAAGCAGATGTGTACAAGCACACACGCATATTTAACAGGTTACTCTGCCCCTAGTAAAATTATGTTTTACGCTTATTTTTTACCTTTCGGTGGATCAGCATTGCACCATCTGCTTCTGACCGCAAATCGAGATCGCGATCCCAAGCTGCCAGGCCGCCACTTAGTTTATTTGTATTTATGCATGAATATGTTTAAACCAATACGCTGAACGCATTCCCAATCGCAGAACGATAAAAACTATTAATTTGCCCTGGGGATGGTTTCATCTATATTCTATACATATTTAATTCATTTATTTGTATTTGGTATTTGTAATTGTTAACACCAGAAAGAGGCCTGTCAGTTAGTATCTACAAATAAGTACAATGTATGTAAATACATATTTACCTGATATGTATACTTTTAAAGTGTTCTATTCATTTATTATTAAAGTACATACACACATACTACTTGTAAATTAGCATAACAAATACATTAACATATGTACACTTGTTTCTATTTAAGAAAACTATTCGTAAACAATTTAAACTCATCAAGCCACGCATTTTTTATATAAATACATTTGTATATATTAACATGAATGTGTAATTATTACCTTAGCCATTTGCCTAAATTATATACACAAGGCATGGAGAAATATAAACACATAAATAAATGTGTACATGCGTTCATACATATATGTACATATACGAACATTACAGCTTTCCAATAATAAGTATATATACATACATAAAACAAAGTTTTTGATAGACCATTTTGTGTTTTACTTTAAACATTTTTGATAAAGTCATAATTAATATGTAGATTTTTTTTTTTGACAACGCAGCAGAGGAGACATCTAAGATACAGTACAGTATATACCATACAGTCTACATGTATGTATGTATGTATATAAGTCGGACCCTGCCGGAGCGGACTGAGGTACACGTCTAGTCCGATTCAGATCGTGATGCTGATCAAGAATATATATACATACATGACTGAAAATATAACACCCTCTGCAAGGGAATAATGAGAAAATTAATGAAAAATTCGACATAATTTAGGCATTAGTATTCTGTACATCGTATTACTGACGTCGTAGGATAAACAAAATGAAAAACTGAGGTTCATATCAGCACACAAGCTTCGGCTCGTTGGAGTTTTGTCTTAGAAATTACATATTATATTAAAACATACCATACCAATACTTATTGCTTGGGATTACTTCAAATTTAATCCATGGATAATGTACATTTGTTTAATATGTTTAACTAGTTTGGGTGTTTGAACACCTCCATTAAATGCAGGTTTATATATATGTACATGTGTATTTACAAATAAAACTACATAGTACATAGGCGAGCGAGATAGGAGAAAGATGCGCGCATTGTGTTTATTAATTTATAAGTATTAATTCGTGCAGGCTCGCCGCAAAGCACCGTTATGACATACAAACACCGCACCATCCGAGCTACATAACGGTTATTTTCACATATGAACTTATGTGGACGCATACAACTGCTTTGGGTCTGGGTCTTTGACAATTTGGGGGTTTGTCCTTTTCTATAAAATTAGAGTTGAAAGTAAGTTCAAATCTGGTTCCGTTTTTTTTAAGCTATGTTAGTCATTTTCTTAAAATGAGATGAAATTTACTTGTTTAAGAAAATTTTTTTGTTTTAAGGTGAATTGTTTTTGTATGGGATTCACTTTGTGAATGAACTCTGGCGATCGTTAGTTTACAAAATTGAATCTTTGAAAAACAAAAGAAACATGGAAACTTCCTTACGGAAGTCCTGGGAGCGACCTCTTTGCCTGAGATGCTATTAATCAGTACATGGTTACCTTCTAGACTACATTTCTACATTTTTCGATCGAATTTCTAGGCCTAAGATAACGCTAATACTTTAATACTGATTTAAAATAGTAACTTTGGAATTATCCTACGTATTACTTTAGATATCCACTTCCATCGTAATTATTCGTAGAAATGTATCTTAAGATCTAAGGAACTAAATGAGCTATAGTACTCCCATTAATTATGTAGACTCGTGTTATTCGTACGCAGCGCAGGTTTATTAAATTGTTGGCCACGCCCGCAAGAATGGTGACGCCCAAATACGGTATTTTTTTTTTTTGTTTGGTTTCATGAAGTCAAAGGCGCATGCCACACACCTTGGCGAAGAACAAATTTGGTGAGCAGCTTTTTTGTCGAAATTTCCCTGTGAGTTCGCCGCCAAGGTCATCCGATTTAACGCCTCTTATTTATTTCTTGTGGGGTAATATAAGGTCAGTAAATAGTATATGTGAAAAAGCCGAATTTCACTTTACAGGATAACATATGCTTAAAAAATTGACGAAAAATTGTAAACTTCGAATGGTCCATTTGAAACCGGGGACAAAATTTACGTATTTTACACGTTAATGTCAAATATGATGTTAACAAAAAAACTACGCTTAAAAAATCGTTCCTTGGTATCTTAACACATGAGCTTCGCTTCAGGCTTGGGAATAATATTTAAGAAAATCGATAGAAGTCGATATGCTTTGGTCAAAGCACTTGCTAAAATCGATTAAACAGCAGCGGTTTCAACTTACTTTATAAACAAGTATGTGTGTGTATGTATGTATGTGTTTTAAACATGCTGCAAATACATAAAGGCCCGCCTATGTACATACAAACTTACATTCATTTAAATCTGTTATGTTTTGACAGTGTGTTTGCCGGCTGTTTATGTGCTTTGGGAGTTGCTTACGTGTATGTGTTTGTATATAGGAAATGCACATAAGCATTAAAATGCACACTGCTGCACCGTGACGACGACCAGAATGCAGCCAGATTGCAAGCTCACAGTGGCCAGTGCAGCCCATAGCAGAAGCTAGACAGAAACAGTCTGGAAAAGTGTGGGGGAGCACACTCGGGCGGGTGCGAGGGAGATAGCAGGATGGCAGGACAGGGGTGCCAAAGAGGAGGCCTTGAAGCAGACATTAAATCATGCACGAATTTGCATACCACCGACCAGGTCCCGTCCCGGCTCTGGTGCGGTTGCAGCAGACAGCAACAACAACAACAACAGCGAGCAGCGAGTAGGGTGGTTGCAGTGGTCATCACGGCTGCATCGCCACCTAGCTGCACATGTATATGTATAAGGGATGTTACTATGGAAAGTGCAACGATGACCGGGCCCACAGCGGACGAACTGCGCCGAGTGCAACCAAAATAGCACTGGCCGCCCCTTCGCGTATACGTGTGAGCGTAATCAGTTGGCGGGGGTGGCGTAAGGGATGATGATGCAACGAAAACGCATCTGAGCTGCGGCATGGGTCAGACATACATGTTTGGCTCACACACACACACACACACGCACACGCACACTCACATTTTAACCATGAACGAATCGTCTGTGGGCAACGACAGCATGCAGTCCCATGCACTTGAAAAAACTACAGTCGAGTCCCGATAATTCGTACTCCGCTAAATCGAAAATCGCGATAATTCGTAAAAAAAATTCTGTTCCCTTGAAAAAAAAAAATCCCTTGAAAAAAATCTCGATAAATCGAATTCCCGTCTAATTCGTAAAAAAAGTGATCCCCTTGCCATTTCGAATTATCGGGATTAGACTATGGCTGCTAATGCGAATACTTATTCTAATTCTCCGTATTGTCAAATGATTCGATTAAATTTGAGGCTACCCCTATTGACCCAACCAGGGTCACCAACTACTTCGATCCTTGCAACCACAGCGATAAAGTTTACCATATAGGTTTCTCTGGTTTCGTCGAATTTTCCATTAATGTGCTCCTTTCTATAGCAGCCATTTGATATCGTTGTTCGATCCTCAAATAAATAACTTGTTAATATCTATTGTCGGAACGAATTGCTTAATGTAAAGTACTTTTCTAGGTATGACATTTTGTAAATCTTCCGAATTTACTGAAGTTTAATTAGTATTTCAAGAGCCGTTGTGGGATACAATTATATTTTAAGGTTTTATTTGCTAATGTTCGGCTCGGTGTACATATACAGGTTTCTTACTAGGACACGTAAAACTTTTCAAAACGTATTTATTGCCCAGAAGTCCCTTCAGTTATGGGAAAAAATAGTACACACTTGAATTCGAAATTCAAATTCAAAAACGCTTTCTCGGACGATCGCTTTTTATACCCGTTACTCTTAAATTAAAACGATAAACTATATTTCTCAAAAAGTATGGTACAGTTCTTAGAATCAGAATCGCATTATCAAAAACAGATTTGTATTTGTTGTTGTAATTTGTATTTGATTTGCCAAGCCCATTTTTACGCCCATCAGCCTTACCCGACACCGGCATCTAAGTCAGCGTTCTCCCTTGTTTAATTTAAGATAGGGAGAATAGGCCATAGGCACCTTGTCCTATTAGGCACCATAGGCACCTTAGCACTATTCATTTGTAAAACGGGATAGAAAATAATGTTTGAGGATAATTGTCAGTGTGTCTTAAATGTTTGACTAAAAAGTTTTAAAACATAATCCAAATTATTAAAGATGTGTGATCTATTTTTGGATTTTTTTAAATCTCTATAACTAAGCCATATAAAACAGCAAAGTTTTTCCGAATTGTCCAGCCTTTAAAAGAAGGTAGTAATAGTAGTGAGGATATGTTTGAGTACATCACGAGCATCTCTCGAATTATTTTTGAATGTAATAGGAATTTTATTTCAGTGTGAAACTGCAACTGCAGTTGCCGAGAGCGCCGGCGCTGGCTTCCTGTCCGAGTGCAAGGACCTGAATCTACATCCGCTGCATTCGCTGCTGCCGCTTCTGTCACTTTTTGTTTAACACACACAATTTTTATCTTATAATAAGCATACCGCTGACTCCCAGTCATTCCCCTTCGGCACTCCGATTGTCCCTTCTCCAGATACAGCTCTCCAAACCACGTATTACCGGGGCAATGATTTTTATTCTCAATTATTTTGGATGCGGCACTCTCAAACGCAATATTCCATGGAGTAGAACAGCCGACTGCGGATCGACTTGACCTCGCGGAGCATTTTTATTTTGTCAAATGTGCATTAAAAGTTATTTTAAAAAACTGTGGATTGTGATCAAATTGAAAAGAAAAAGAAAAATAAAAAATTTGTTATGATAGATAAAAAAAAGCATCGCACAATTGAACTGCTCAGAAAATGATATAAGAAATTATTGGGCAAATTAATATGTGTGCTTGCTTCAACCATATTTGAAATCTGACAAACCCTTTTTCCTTTATATAATTTCAGATCATCATAATTTTAACAAAAACAATAGACCAAAAAACGTTTTTTGTAAAGAAAACTTCAATAAAAAACTCCGTAACAAGCGATACATCATACATCTTTACCCAACTAATCCATCATTCAGTTTTAAACGCAATAGAACAGACGCAATTAATTCCCTAATTTCTCTAAACACATTATTGAAACGGAACAACAACAACAACTTAAACCTTATCACAAAACCAAGAAAATTAAAACAACTAAATATATATAACCCAACATTTAAGTCGACCAACGAGAAAAAGCCACTAAAAATCAAATTTGAAACGAGAAAATAATCTACAACAACCGAATGTGTTGCTAAATTGAAATCAAAAGTACAAATTCGCATAAATTACAAATACAAACTCCAACTCAAATCGAAATCACAAACAATTTTACGCAGAAAATACCAATTTTTAAATGATTTAAGTAAGGGATTGCGTGTAGTTTTAAATAAAATTGAAGCAGGCCACGAACCAACAAACTATTAATATCTTTGTGTGTATATATTTGAATAGATTTTTTATTGTATAGCTAGCTAACATTGTATACTAAGAAATTTGTGCTTTTAGTCTAACATAAGGTTACCATTAAGGATAATCTTCCACAGCTACAAAATACGTTCCCCGAATGCTTACCCAATAAACACTGACACCGGAACATACAGTTTTCAATACCACATACCATACAGCTAGCATTTGAAAAAAAAAACAGGATATACATACGAAGTTCTGAAATCTTGGACAGATATAAAACTAATATAGAGAGCAATACGTACAGTCAAATTTATCTCGTATTCACTTAATGCTACAAAATAAGCCATAAGCCACTACAATATCATATTTCAGTAAAATAAACTAGACTTTGAAGTTGTATTGTACAAAATTATATATTTTTATAAGCCATAAGCTTGATAATTAATATTATTCGGCAATATAAATAAGAGAGGTATTGGGTAACAAATTGTGATGTTTAAATCTACAAAAATGTAATGCTTATAACGAACGAAATGCGAATAAAATCGAAACCTATTTAACTCCATGTTTGGAGAGACGCTAATGGAAATTTGAGAGTTACACCGAAAATAGGAAATATTAATGAACTTTTATAACCAATATACCGCGACACCGTAACGTGTGCCTTAGTCCGGCCTTATGTTTAAATATGTTTCAACAAGACGTCAAAAATAATTGATATTAAAACTAACCATAAACCATAAACCATATTAACCATAAGAAAAATAAAGCAGAATTAAGATATTCGATGCACTGTTCTCGTTCGGTCAACTTTCATCGATTGCATGGCACAGACACCACACAATGATCACAAGAGGAGCATTACAAATTTAAAGGTAATTCTTTTTCTCAAAAATGTATTTCCCAAATAAGAGTTAAGCCTCAAAGAGGAAATCTAAGCAATTACAGTCGAATCCCGATAATTCGAAATGGCAAGGGGATCACTTTTTTTACGAATTAGACGGGAATTCGATTTATCGAGATTTTTTTCAAGGGAACAGAATTTTTTACGAATTATCGCGATTTTCGATTTAGCGGGGAACGAATTATCGGGATTCGACTGTACAAACTTGGCGATCAATCGAAGCTCCTAAACCTCATGTAACGGTATAGGCATTTACCGTTTGACCCTTGGTCGTTTTGTCCGAGTTGCTAAATAAGAGCAGATGAAAAGAGAGCTTTGAAATCCGTGCAAAACAGGCGCTGCTGAGCAAAGATGCCGTTAGATGGTGTTAGTGGACACGAAGACGACACGAAGACGTTTTGCCGAAGCTCTTTCAGCTGAGTCCAGAAACGAAGATGTTTGGCTTACTTTGCGCCGCCAACGAGGACGCTGGCGATGACTCGACTTCAAGCCGACTCCACTTTTGTGTGTGCAAGTTCTATTTCTAAACGAGACGTGTCTGAACCCCAGCAACAGTCATATTTATACTTGGACGAGGCGAGGGCCAAATTAGTTTTTCTATGACTCGCGCGCCGCCAGGTTATCGGTTATCTGTATTTGTTTACTGCAAGAAAATTCCAAGTCTCAGCTCTCACCGTCACCGTTACCGTAATACCGTAATCGCGGCCGTGAATAAAACGTTACCGTTATTTTATTCGCCCACTCATATAGCCTCTTGAAGAGGTAAAAGCGGACGAGAAACGAATTAGTTGAAAAACTTAAGAGAACTCACTTATTTATTTATATACACATTAAGCATTTAGCAGCAAATATGTGCATTTTTTGTTGCTTTTAATTTGTTGCTCGCTAGTTCGCTAGTTTTTTAACAAAAGCCACACACCTTCAAAATTTGTACCGAGTTAAAATAAGGGGCTTTCTTGGCATATTAATGTTCTATAACTCTATTGAAACGGACTCGATGCTTCCCCTTCTATTTACAGTCTGCGTCGTGGTTGTAACTATTTCATTGGTGGTACGTAGCGAAAAGTACATATCAATAAAGAAAATATCCTTATGCAGACTTAAAAAAAGTTGAACATTTAAAAAATGTTAAAAGTTAAAGGATAACCCATTACACAGTTTACCGCTCGGGTATTCAATTTGACGATCATGAATAACTGTTTTAATGACAGAACTTTCAAATGCAGTGGCTTCACATTTTCTCAAACTTGTTCAACAATTTGTTTGCCTTTCGCAAAATAAACATCTATAAACATTTGTAAACATAATAATAAAGGTTGCAATTAAAAGGATACCCTTGCAATTAAAACTTTTGTGTGTAAAACGACTAAATTCATCACAAATTTATCATAACAAGATTCTTCGTACTCTTAGTTCGATCCTTAACAAGTCAGAGATAAAGAAGTACTATAATTTAATTTGGTTTATTTCTATGACCGCCATATGAAATTCTAGTCAGATCTCTATTAAAATAACTTTATAACGACGATATTATAATATTGTTCATTAGTTTTGAAGAGTTTGGATCATTGATTCAGTCATATGGATTTTTATTAAATTTATAATGAGTTTTAAAAGTGTACAAAAACAATATCTGTCAAAAATAATGACCGTATGATGGAAATCAACGGCGTTACAATTTGTGCCCTTTATTTTTTTGCCCTTGAAGAGCAAAGGGTATTATTTTTTTACCTTTTTGGAAGCTTTATGATATAGTCATCTGATCCGGGCCGTTTCGACTTTTATACTTCCTGCTATGTTTGGGTAAAACTTCAGCGAGGTAACTTCAATACTAAGAGACATTAAAACAGACAGATAGAATGACGAACTTGCTAGATCAATTAAATTGAAGAATATACAAATACTCGATTACCTTATTGGATGTGAAGAGTCTCCTCAGGATTAGGTGCGGATTAGCTGTCCGATTTTTGAAATCAGAAATACAGTAAATAAATTTCTTCTATATATGTTGTCTCTGCAAGACGTTTGATCCCGGTTGGCTTAATATAGAATAAATGCTTTCTGAAATAGCAACAAGTTTCTTAGTGAAGTTTTGGTGAGATCGCTTTGAAGCCGAGATCCTAGTCTCATAGAAACAGACTGGCAGAAAAAAACGAAGAGACCGACATGACGATATTGATTTGTATGGACAAGCTGATTAGAATATATTATATATTTGTATACACAATATGGTCGGACATGATACAGTAATAAGCTCTGCAAAGTTTTAAAAATATGAACTAAATTTTCAAAATCACGTTCCACTAAATGATGTCACCAGGATGGATTGGTATACGTATTTTTAAATTTTATTTTTTTTAGTTAGGCAATAGCCAAAACGTTATTTCTTATATACATACCCTTGCAGAGGATGATATAATTTCAGTCAGAACGCAGCAACGCAGAGAAGAGAAAACACCCCAGACCCCATAAAGAATATTCTTGATCAGCATCACCAACTTTTCCAATAGGTGTGTAGTTATTACACGCAGCTAGTAAGTCGGAACGGCCGGATAGGTCCAATAGGAAGGATATAAAAAAAGGAAAAAAAAAGCCGCAGACACGCAAATTCTCGTGATGAACACGCAGCATACTAACTTTTATGAAAAGTGCCACGCTCATAAATATAGTTTTGCCGGTACACCATTGTGGCCTAATCCGCAGCAATGGGGCTTTTTAAATTTGCCACACCTTCTCTTACGCATACCAGTTTATGCCCTTATAGACGTCGAGATCTTCAAAAGTTGTCACGCCTTTCGAAAATGTTTACCGTTAAATTAGACTCTAACAGTTAAGTTGTCTCTTTTTTATTTTATTTAGCTTTGCGGTATATACGCCGATATTTTTGGGATTAAATTTGCAGATGATTATAGTGATGAACATCCAGCGTTTTTGAAAACACTGAAACTTTATATAATTTTCAGTTATGGTTTCTAAATGAATTTTAAATCCAAAATCGAATATCAAATTACTAAAAATAAAGTTAGTTTCTTCTGATTTACGATATGGCAATTTTATTCGATTTTAGTTACCAAAAATTATTTTGTTAAGATCGGGCTGCTACTTCATATAAGTAGCTGCCATAGAAAAAAAAACAAAGATATGATTCTTTTTGTTACTTAACAACTAATGAAATAATATTTTTTAATAGTCCTTAACCCTTACAATAAAGTCGTTCTTAACGGTATAATTATATATATTTTTGGTTTTATTACGCTTTTTAAACCTTTATCCAACTTGATCAAGTTGTTATGTATGTATATTCTTTACTTATCTTTTTGTGTTACAGGAAGTGACATGATATGAAAGCAAGATGCTTTAGCCAAGCCCAAACCACTCACAATTGGCTTCCCACGTCCAAGTTAGGGGTCGAAAGAAAAATCCTTGTCGTTCGGGGCGATTGGCCACATCCAGTAATCTGGGATCACATTGGTCTCCTCCCGGCTTACTTGCTCCTAATAATTCAGATGGACGCCGCCGACTTCTGGCAGCAGGCACGAGGCCCGTTCGGCCTGCAAACGGCGCTTCATCAATACAATTCGGCGCCGAATCAACAGCAAACTGCCAACCACACACACTCCCTCCACCAGCAGGCCATTCCCCAGGAGCACGAGCTGGTGTCCGAAGTGCACATAGACGGCCCACCCTCCTCCGGGGGGGTCCAAGTGAACAGCAGCCCCCATCCGCCTGCCAGCACCAAGGTCGAGCCCAGCCATGTCCTGCATTCGCAGCAGCACTCGGAGCAGCAGGCCTACGGGGGGAGCGACTCCTTCCGGGGTTCGCGGTCGCCGCAGCTTAGCACCCATCACCTGCTGTTCAACGCGGCTGCAGCCGCCGCTGCGGCAGCCCACCTCAAGTCCACGGCCCTGCAGAACAACCTCCCGTCGATGGGGGACCAGGCACAGTCCGCCCTCCGGACCTACGGCAACAGCTCGCTGAACGCCTTGTGTGGGATCAAGCCCAAGCCGGAGACGGACGCCAAGCTGCCGCCGAGCCAGTCCCTCGAGGAGTGCCACCAGCCGCTGATCCCCGCGCAGGCACAGCTCTCCTTCGCCGGCGACTTCTACGACGTGGGCGAGGCGACGGCCAGGGAAGCCGCCGAGGCGGAAAGGAAGGTACTGACGATGGGATCCATCGACGAGTCGCACTCCAACCAGAATCAGCAGAATCAGCACTCAGTCCTGCACACTCCGCAATGCAAGCTGACGTCCCCAGAAACGGGAGGCGGCTCGAATTCTGGAACAGGACCCAGACCCGGGGCAACCATGATCGACAAGAGCTTGTCGCAGGGCCAGCAATCTCCACAACCCTCCAGCACACCATCCGGCGGCAGCACGACCCCCGACATTAAATATAGCAACGATAAAATGGCCAGTGAAATCCAGGTAATGTATATATAATAATGTATTTATAATAAAACAAGAAAGGAAGCTACATGAAGGCTAAATAACATCATAGCTATGTCGATTTTGCTACCACATTTCTATTTATTTTTATTTATTTATTTATTAAAGATGATGGTAAAGTTTACAAAACTAAAACTAACATAAGGGGTTGTAGTGCATCGACTACGTGTTTTTAATAGGTGAACTTAATTTAACAATATTTTCAATTTTGATTTTACTACATTTCTATATTTTAAACGGTTGTTCTATTTTAATGAAATATAATTAAATAAAAACGATAAACTTAGTGGCGAAAAACAACGATGTTATCATTTTCTTCCCGTTAATTTCCGTTAACTCTATATAGATCTTTCGATCTTTCCTATGGCCGCTATATGATATAGTTGTCCGATTTTTATGAAATTTATGATTTTTATTTTGCATTTTTTCCATTTAAGGGTACTTAAAAAACCTTGTGTTCTAAAAATCATACACGTGGGATAAAAAACAACGACGGTGTCATTTTTTTGCCATTATTTATATACTCTATGCATATATTTTTCGATCTTTCCTATGGCAGCTATATGATAAGTATATTTATATTATTTAATAATTTTTCGGACTTATGAAATTCAACATTTGCAGTGTCGAAATAGATATTGTCGTCTGATCCTAATAAATTTATTGTTGTGAACTATATTGAAATCTTTTTTTTTTAATTGTTCTACAAATTTTTTTCATATTTTTTTTTTAGATTTTTTATTTTTATATATTGATCTAAAGGAACTGTTAAAGCACAGGGAAATATGCATACGAACACATAAAACAAGCGTAAAGATAACATTTAGAACGCTTTTGCGGTTGGGTGGCTTAGTTGTTTAGAACTCGTTTAACAAGTAAGATTGATTTTTATACTCTTGCAAAGGATTCCTGGGAGGTATATATATTCTTGATCAGCATCACCCATATATTTTCTAATATAGTAAATAATAAAGCTGCCATAGGATAAAATGTAAGAAATATATAAATTAAAATTCAGGCTTTTGCCTTGATATATGTATATCCATTTGCATTGGACTTGGGGTACTAAAAAATCTTGGATTAGAATTTGGTCAAGTCCAGTTTATAAGCTAAGCTATCGTTGAAGCTATCTTAATTTCTCGTTTTATACATTATTACAATAAACAAATGTACAAGACTTATTCAACCTTAAAGAAACAATTGATGAACTTTAAGTTTGTTCTTGGAAACAGGACGATCAGTGAGAAATTTTAAATTGATAGGTTTACTCGAGCATGGAAACGGAATAAAAACAGCCGGAGTATCTATATCTATAGAGTACATTTATATTTCTTTTCTAAATAAAATAAAATTTTTTGGACTAGGTATACCATTTATGTGACCTGTATAGGGCATGCTTATTGCCAACGGCCTTGAAAGTTTTAGTGTTCCCACTTTTACATGAAAGTTTTAAAGTGTGCCCCTTTCAAGCACTGATATTTTTTCATTTTAGAGTTGGCCTTTTCAGTGAGTTTTTCTAATTTGTACTCTCTTTGCATTATATTTTCAGAAATTCTCTCTTAATCTCTCAGTTTTTAAGAGCAGTCCTAAACAACCCCTTTCACTCGAGGGAAATTTAAAAAGCTTGCTTCGTTCCAGCCCAAAAGGGGTTATATACTTCCATTAGATGGTTGGTCAAGTATCAAGTATCGACTTTGGAATTTTATAATTCTGGTTTTCTCTACCAATCTACCAATCTGGCCGCTTAATGAGCTTACGCGAAAGAAGTCCCTCTTAGTAAAATTGGGTTCTTCGTGCACCTAACATTTTTGCACCTTGACAAACCGCTTGAGGTGGGGAAACCGTTGGAAATTCGTAAGGGGTAAATGAAATATGGGGGAGGATTCGTTGAATTACTATACTAAGGCAATGAGAGCGCAGAAGGATGGAAAGAGGAAAGAGAAAAATGTGGTCTTATCCTTGCTTAGATTTTGCTATACTTTTTCTTGAAGTAACCACCATTGGGAGCGAGGCCACGTGTGTGAGAATCTTCGGCTCGGTTTCATTTTATAATAAGTGGCGGGTACGGGGCAGCAAATGGGGTTGCAAGTTCAGGTTCAGTTTTATTGCACACATAAAAATATAAAAGTCAGTTTACCGTTCAGTTCACTGTTCACTGTTCCTAGTAAGCTCTAAAACTGCCATAATTTTTGGTTTCCTTGTACTTCTTCTTCTTCGTCTTCGCTTCTCCTTCTCTTTTCCTTCTAGCGAAAGAGCAAAGAGAACGCAAGATGTCATTCCTTTGAGAGCTTTTCCTTTCCTTTGTTGAGTTGTACAACTTATTCGGTCTTGTTTCCTCAAGAAAACAATAATAACGCATAGAGAAAGAGACGCCGCATTTGAAGCTCAAGTGCGACAGAGGCATAGACGACGTCAGCGATGACGACGACGACGCAAAAACAGGATAGTTTAAGAAATACCCCCTGGCACTCACGCAGTGTCCCGTTTGCTGATATTAATTCGCCGAGCCGGCAGAAGTTCAAAGGACATCAGACCGTAAGGTTGTGTGCTCCGGTCTGCCTCGCGTAACTATATATCCTGCGAAACTAAAATCAGTTCGTTCGTGTGCCAGCTATTTGCTATTTGTTTTCGCGAGCCAAAGTCATTTCGGTGCACAATTACACCAATGAACAATCGCGAAATGTCTGCCCATCTTTAAATTAAAACAACTCAGATGAAAAGCTGTTTTTAGTGCTGATGTAAATATTCGGTCTGCGGCGTTTTGAGCAACATGAGCCACCAATGAAGCAGTGCAGCATAGCTCGCGATTCGATTGATCGGAAGAATGAACCGTTATAACTCCCAAAGCAAAGAAAATTTATAAAAAATACCGCAAGGGAACTGTACTGTATTTGTTCCCTTCCGTTTCGTTTCGTTTCACGATCGGCTATCTCAAGATCATAACGCATACAATGACACTTGACTGTGAAAAGGAGCACGATGTAATTTTTCATTTTCTTCCCATTCACCACTTTTAAGTTGTACTCATATAACTCTATTGGAAAGGCTTTTGAATGTGATAATTTTCGTTTAATTACAGTCAGGGAAAAGAACCGAAATTGTTTTTAAGTTACACCATGTTTACCTAAATCGTTTTGAATTAAACACATACATAGACGGGTTTTTTCAAATTGTATATAACGAAAAACACAAATTTTTCTTTATAATGTGATCATCGTGGGAAAGGCTGTTGGAAACAGGGTTCATATGTACATATATGGATATATAATGACCAGTTTCCCGCCATCCAGTAGAGAATATAAGTTTGAAAAGAAAAAGTTTTTATGCCCAGCAAATATGGCATGAAAAACAAACGGTACATAATAGAACAGAATAGAACAGCTTAAAAACACACAAATGTATAATACATAAGAGTGTCTTGTGTAAAAAAATGGATTTTACTTCGTTAAAAACTTCTGAGCAAAGTGGAATGACAGTGCGTTAGACAAAGAAATAAAATGAGTTGCGGATTGAAACGATTTTCTTATTTTTTAAACACAGTGTTTTAATATTTAATTATACTCTAATGAGCTTTTGAGAAATAGGAGAACTTGTAAGCTAGCTCTTTGAATAAATGCTAGCTCGCCTTGTTATAGTTTTCCCCCATAATCGCAGAATAAGTGACACTAATAATGTACTCCTATTTCTTTCAGCTTCAGCTTTCCCGGTCGAGCAGCGCAGCCGCGATCAGTGAACGCACCCTTGAAGAATGTTGGTCAACCCTGCAACGAGTGAGTTGGCATCTGTTCCGTTGTGTATAGTACTCTTCCTCGTCAAAGACACATGTACACGGCTGTAGCACAGCACAGCACACCACATCACCGAACACGAACAAAAACAGTCAATTTTCGAAGATACCCACAAGTCCGAAGAAGCGCGTTCTGCGGTCAAATATGTTAATGGGAGGAAGCACTTTGTTTCTAGGGAAGAGTCTTTAAGTTGAAGTTTGATTTTAGTTTAGTTTAAACTCTAACACAATAATTAAATAAAAATTTACTCATAATCAAATAGTTCTAAATATTATTAAAGGTATTTCCATTTAATGAGTAGTAAGTCACATTTACTATTTAAAACCTTTTCAAAGGAAAGTCAGGCGTCAGCATTCTTTTTATTCTTCCTGGTAATTTTTATTTCTAAAATTACGTTTACAATATAGAATTAAAGTACGTTTTCACATGAAGGAAATTTTTCTGTTTTTATTTTTGAACCAATAAAATACTTTATAAATTAATTATATATGAAAGCAAAATTATGCACTCCCTTATTTTATTTATTCTTTCATTGTAAGTCTAATTTAGATATTACTATTAAATCTTAACATTATGCATTTTGTTCTTTGCGTGAGTAGCATGTTTTTAGCTATAAGTACGTCTTCTTCTTCTTCTTATGAAAAAAGGTTTCGGGAACTGTAAATATGCTTTCTAATAAGAACTTCATACATATGTATGTGTGTAAGAAAGCTGTCCATTTCTTATTCGGCTTCGCATATATTATACAAAGCAGACGTATTTAAATGTTTTAAGTGAAACGTATGACAGTCAAGTTTGTATAACGCTTGACAAAAAAAAAAAAAAAAAAAAAAAAAAACGTCTATTAAATAAATGATATTGTGAGTTAAAAAAAACACTATTTTGTTCTTTTTATTTTATTTCATAATTAATAAATTATTATTTCATTCTCTTAAATTTTCACACACTTAAGATAAAACTAAGATCATCCGAATCTGCAACAAAGAGACTATGGAAGAAGCTTAAATATTATTTTTAGCGTTGAATGGAAGCGAATCTTTAGGGATTTTCGATCTATATGAAATCATAACTTTTTTGGTAAAATGTAACACCTAGGTATGTTATGCTGCTAATTACGAGCAGTCAAATATAATCTTTTTTATGGTCATTATTATAGGGTACGATAATGGAAAAAAAATTATATAATTAATTCCAAGAGCATGATTTTCAAAACATGGAGTTTTTTAATAACCCTTGATTTGAGAAAAAAATTTCATTAAAATCCGACAACGTTATTATATAGCTGCCATAGGAGCGATCGAAAAATCTATATAGAAATACGGGAAATAAAATTATAACATCGTTGTTTTTCATCAGACAAGCATGATTTTTGGAATATAGAGTTCTATATTCAATCTTGAATTACATATTAAATTTCATCAAAATGGCACAAATATATCATATAGCTGCCATACGAACAATGGTCGAAAATATGGAAAATGAATAGAAAAATAGTAATAGTTTCGGCTTGCCGAAGCTAGCTTCCTTTCTTGTTTTTAACTTCTAGTAAACTCTTTTAAACCTTTAGGGAACCTTAATATATTTAAAAAAAAAGAGCTTAAAAAACTGTACAGCACGCAACAGAGCCAAGAAAAAAAGAATGTTCCATATAATAAGCGCAACGTTCGACCTTCCCCCGATTTTTGTCCTTTACTACTAAGGCGCAGATATAAGCACGCTCGTTGTCTTTGCTTACGTGTCTGTGTGTGTGTGTGTGTGTGTGTGTGTGTCGGTACGAAATCGCACTCAGCCGTACAAAATCATTTGTCCACCCCTCACGTTTTTTGCAACCATTTTTATTTCACTCATCACGACCGCACGCCGAGCGAAACGAAAAGAAGCAGAAGCGATGGTTACCGCCTCCTGCTACCCCTAAGATAGAGCGAAAGGAGCGAAAGGTCCGGTGGACCTATGTAAGTCCATCCCTCTTTCGGTTTGAGTTCCTCCTAGCACTAGGGTCGAACGGTGGCAGTGGCGGTGGCGGTGGGAAAAGAATGCGAGGCGAAAGAAAACAAAAACAGAAATAAAAACGAAAACGAATGAAGAGGGTAGGTGGGTTTTTAAAGGGGAACTAGTACATACATACACACATACATAAGTATTCAAAATGCATGTATGGGTGCTTGGCGGGGCTTCCTAAATGCTCTCTCTAGTCTGCCTTTCCCTCTTTCTTTGATGCTTCTTCTTACTTGAAGTTTTTTATTAAATTGAATTTGTGTTGTCTTCTATATTATTTATGTATTTTTGTTTCAAGAAAGTGTATTTGTAATCTTTAATATTACATAATAAATATGCATATTTTTATATTTACAAATGTTGAATGGGCCGGACAACTACATACATATATGTACTATGTATATATGTATATAGCTAGCAAAGGAAACTTACAAAAAACATACATATGTACATATGTATGTGTGTTTAAATTTAAGAAAAAATATTTGGGCGTAGTTGTTTTTTTTTAGCATGTGGTAGATTTTAAATTTTTACATGAAATTTATTTAATTTGCTAATTTTTAATACACAATAAAATTTAAAAAATTAACTTTGAGATAAAAAACAACGATGTTATAATTTTGATTAGTTATATTTTTATGAAATTTGTTTCTCCATTTCATAGTACATAGTTAGAAAACTAAATATTCCAAAAATAATTTCATTTTTTTATATATTTTTTTTTGTACTTCTTCTTCTTTTTGTAGTTCCATGAAATATAATTCGAAATTAAAGAGACCTAAGAAAATACCAATTGGAACAAGAAAGGAAGCTTATAACCCTTACATCGTGCAACTATATGATACATCTGCCATAGGAGAGATCAAAAAATATATAAAAATAATGGAAATAAATTGATAACGTCGTTATATATCAACTTTTTTAACTAGCCTTGAATTGTGAAAAAAATATCATAAAAATCTGACTACTATTATCATATGGCTGTGGTCAAAATTCTCTTTAGAATTAATGGCAAAAATAATAAAATCGTTGTTTTTCATCAGACAAGCATAATTTATTCCAATAGTTTCCTAATGTCTCTCGAATTTCGAATTTCGGCTGACCGAAGCTAGCTTTCTTTCCTGTCTCTGCAGTAAATTTCCACCACTCCTCCAGAATCACATCTTTGAGCATTTTTCCCCTCAAGAAGATCTCACAAATGCTCAATTGGGTTAAGATCAGGACTCTGGGGAGGTGTTCGCAGCTAATTTTTAACATTGTACAGCTGCCAAAGCTTGGCGTTCTATGCCGAGTGCTTCGGGTCGTTGACTCGCTAAAACCAACTAGTTTTTCAACAATTTCTTTTAAGGTGTTTTTACGATGTCGATATAGATTTTTTAATCCATGATTGACTCGATAAATGTTAATTTTCTAACGCCTCCTGCTGCCGTACACCCCCATACCATTATTCCGCTTCATCTGTGTTTTACCGTGTCAACTAAGTTTTTTTTTATTGAAGACTTCTCCACTTTTTCTCCATACCAAAATCTTCCCTTCATTCAAAGTACGCGAAATTTAGTTTAATGTTTGAAAATTCACTCGTTAGCCATTTTGTCTTTTGACTACCGAAATAATGTTTTTTTTTGGCTTTTTTATGGCTCGGCGTACAATATCATCGGAAACTGTTTTAGAAAACAATTCTCGATCTGGAGCTTCTTATTCTTATTATTCGGATTCGGGAACACTCCTTTAATTAAAACAAAACCTTGGAGTAAAATATCGTGAAGATCGCACACCTTCAACTCATAAAATAATTTTAAGTTCCGTACTCCTCAGGCTATTTAAAGGTTATATCCAGTTGCAATTTTGAAAAAATAGTTTTTTTTGCCTATGTTGAATGTATATACATATATTGAAGAATATTGTCTGAAAATTTCAAAGTAATCCGGTAAATAGTTTCGGAGAAATGGGCGTATTTGTAAAGGCTTCTCCGACGTTGTTCAAATAAAAAAATTTCTCCGAGACGACTTGACCGATTGATAGATATTTTTGTCAGATAATCACAAGAGGAATTAAGGTTCTGATGAAAATTCGATTTTTTAGTCACTTTGAAGTTTGAATTTTCGTGCCAAAAAATAAGGTTTCGGTTGGGAAGCCGCCATTTTGTCTAAAATCAAAATTTTGACTATTCGTCGTGTCAATATGATTTGTATTTATCTTTCCTTTAAGTAATCCTTTTGGTTTTTTGTATTTCTGATTAGAAGTGGGCGCGGGCCGGGCTTTTTTTCGTGGCCCCCGGGCTTACACAGGCCCGGAGCGGGCCCGGGCCTTGAAATTAAGATTCGTGCGGGCTTCGTGCGGGCCCGGGCCTTATCAAAAAGGCCCGGCCCGTAAAAGCCCGAAAAGAAAGTTGAGAAAAACGCTATGGACATAGAGCTTGACAAATATTTGGCCTATCCAGCAGCTCCTGGCACACATATTTTAGAGTTCTAGAAAAAATGCAAGGGACTTAAAATACCTTTCTAAATTAGCTCGGACTATTCTGGCTATTCCCGCCAGTTCGTCTACGAGCGAAAAGCTTTTTTCAACATCGGGCCATGTTTTAAATGAAAAAAGCACAAATTTAGAAAAAATTTAATTTTTAAATAAAAATATGACATGATTTGCTTTTATTAAATATATAACATTATTCATGTATCTATACCTTAACAAATTTGTACTTATATATACCTATAAATTGCATGTCTTTTAAATTTCCTTATATGGGCCGGGCCGGGCCCGGGCCTTGGTGAAAAAGTTTCATGTTCGTGCGGGCCGGGCCTCTTAAAAAAGAATTCGTTTTCGTGCGGGCCCGGGACTCAAAATACAGGCCCGCGCCCACCTCTATTTCTGATAATTTCGATCAGAGACATCTTCCTCACCGCCAGACACCGTTTTCAAAAGGACCTCCGGGAGATCCCCTACAGGGTCGACGGAACCCAATATTTTTATACCCTTGCAGAGCAAAGGGTATTATAATTTCAGTCAGAAGTTTGCAACGCAGTGAAGGAGGCACCCCATAAAGAAAATATATTTACCATATAAATCAAAATACCTTTGTACGTCTGTTCGTCTGCCCGTCTGTTCTATCTGTCTGTTTCTATGTATCAATGTTTACGAAAAGTTGTTTTAGTTGGAACGGGCCGGATCGGGCGACTATATTGGATAGCTCCCATACGACAGATTGAAAAATTATAAATTTACCTTCTTCACTCGACCTGGGAGCTTAGGGGCTCTACAACTTGTAGAGCGTTCATTAATCTTTGGTGTTTTCGATCGAACTGAGGATTAGCCAGAAGCGACTTATCTTAGTGGTGGTGGAGTTACCACCTAGCGCCATCTAGGAGTGGCGAATTTTTTTGTTATGTGCGGGTCCGGGGAACCGAATTTAACGTCGTTGTTTTTTATCCCACAAGCCTGATTTTTAGAATATCGAGTTTTTTAACAACCCCTGAATTGAAAAAAAAAAAATTTCTTAAAAATCGGACAACTATATCATATAGCTGCCATAGGAAAGATCGAAAAATCTATATAGAATTAATAGAAATAAATTGATAACGTTGTTGCGCTGGTCTCCGAACCAGAAGGACTGGGTTCGATTCCCATGCTCCCCCAAAAAAGAAAGGGTATCTTTTTCCATAATCTCCATAATTTCTATGCTCTATCGTTCACTTAACAAAAGTAACAAATTTCGGCTCCCCGGACCCTCACTCCCCCTCGTCCACGTTACTATGGACCCAACAACAGAACTTTTCGTCACTCCTAGATGGCGCCAGGTGGCAATTCCACCGCTATTCGCTACTGGCTAACCACCAGTACGATCGAAAACCAATGACTGTTGAATCCTCTACAAAAAAAATTGTAGAGCCTCTACGCTAAGTAAATTTTTTTTGTTTTTTATCACACTACCATCATTTTTTGAGTATCAGGTTTTTCAATTATAAAAAATTATAAAAAAGAAAGATGACTCTCGAATTTCGAATAAAATTTCATAAAAATCTGACGACTATATCATATAGCTGTCATATGAACAATCGTCGAAAATATAGACGAGTAGAAAAATCGCTATAGCTTCGATGTGGTTTAGCCTTTATGTATTAGTGATATGCTCGATGCAAGGGTATATAGTTTGCAGAAGTTGGTTTTCATACCCTTGCAGAGGGTATTATAATTTTATTCGTAAGATAGCGTCGCAGTGGAAAGGATTCTCTAGATACCAAAAAGTGTATATTCTTTATATTCGTCACTAAACAAGTTTACTAAGACCTGCTAGTCGGTCCGGCAATCGAGTCTTAATTTTCTAAAACGATATCGGTGAAACATCAAAGAAAACATGTAATGTGTAATTCAAATAAGTGAGATGTCGTACAAGCATGCATTTTGAGGCAGAGCATTTCATAGTATTTTTTTAGATTTCAGAAATTTAAATTATATTTAAAACCACCCAGGCAAAAGATCGACGCCTCATGCTACCCCCAAAGTGTCTTTGGTACCCTGTTATTTCGTCGCAATCTCATTTGCCAAGAGTTCGCAACTGCTGCTGGCCGAGTCCGCTTGGTCTGTGGTGTTTGCTGACCATTTTTTCGCGATTGCAGTCTAAGGGTAAAGGACAAAGACAGACAGTAGTCGTGCTGCTACCCACATACCTACCAGAACGAAGTAAATAAAAAGTGAACTGTGTCTCGGACAAACCCGAGTGGCAATGCAGATACGATGGAAGGTTGCTAAAGCCGTGTTACCATTGGAAACAAACCATCGCCTGCCCGGCAACCAACCAGAGAGCTGCACGAAATCAGCCTCTCCGCTTCCCTTGCCTCTACAAATTGACAAATTGACTAAATGTTTTGCCCTTTATAAATTAAAAAAAAAAACAGCGACTACAAAATATTTTATAAATTAGAAATCAGTCATTCATTTAATTTTGTATATGGTTAAGCCATACATAGAAAAAAGATGTTCTTCAAATTTATATAGGATGTAATCAAGACCGATTTTTAATAAAATATTTCAAAATCTTAAGAATTTCTTTATAATAAATCACATGTTTGTATGACTAAAATCAGTCTCTAGTTTAGCCTTATTATATACCCGTTACTTGAATATTAAAAAGCAATACTATAATTGTTGAAAAATATAAAAGAAAGAATAAATCTGTGGCGCCCACAGTTTTTCTGTTGCAACATTTAGCGTTTTCAGAAATCTGACACACCCACTTATAAGACCAGCCTTGGAGGCGTGACCGCCTTTCTGTTTAAGTGTCGACATCTTAAAGACTATTAGAGCTAAAAAGTGGGGGTGACTACTCATACTCATACAATACGCCGCGAGAAGTTTATTTTATTTTATTTTCCATATTTTCGAAGACTTTAATACGACAGCTATATCATATAGTCGACCGATTTTTATGAAATTTAATATGTAATTCAAGAGTCTTTAAAAAAGTATAAATCCCAAAAATAATGATTGTCTGATGAAAAACCACGATGTTATTATTTTATTTCAGTTAATTCTACTTAGATTTTTCGATCTTTCCTATGGCAGCTATATGATATAGTTCTCGGATTTTAATGAAATATTTTTCTCGATTCAAGGGGCCGTTCAAATATTACGTAAGCAGATTTATTTCAATTTTACCCCCCATCCCGCTTGTCAGCAAAAGTAAGCAAAGCCCTTACCCCCTGCTCCTATGCATACGTAAATATTTTTCTATGAATGTATTGTTTTTAAATATTATAAAAAATATTAAAAGATTTAAAAAAAGAAAAAAGATTTAGTATGGAAATTAGATTTTACTTTCAACCCAGAGTAAGTTACAAAAATATTATAGTCTTACGAACATAATAAACTTATTTTAAATTTTTGGTACACATATTAAATATATACTTGAACGGCCTCCGAGGGAAAAATTATGCTCGTGGAATAAAAAGCAACGACGTTATAATTTTTTTTCCATTATTTATATATATATTTTTCGATCTTTCCTATGGCAGCTATATGATAGAGTTATCCGATTTTGAGCCAATTTAATCCGAAATTCGATAATAATTAAAAACCACCATCTGGCTTATATACTGCGTGCAATAACTACACAACTTTTGGGAAAGTTTCAGCAAGATAGCTTTAAAACTGAGAGACTAGTTTGCGCGGAAACGGACAGACGGACAGACGTATTTCGATTCAGATCGTGATGATGATTCAGAATATATTATATATACTTTATGGGGTCTTTTTTTGCGGCGAAATGAGTAATTTAATTTTATTAAGTTAAATGACACATTATTGTTCAACTTTTGAAAAGTATTAGGAAAGCACTTTAATGAAAAATATTTAGAAGTTAGCCTGTGAATCCTCAGAAACGCCGAGAAACAAAGGTGTTTGGCGGTGAACATCATGACTCGTTAACGGACCATCTTAACAAAAAAAGTGATATGCGTTTTAAAGGAAATATATTTCTCAAGGTAATCAGCAATTTTTTTGTCTTTTTAGCTCAAAAAATCGCTGTCAAATTACTTTTTAAAATAGAAAAAAAATTTAGATTAAAAAAAGCTCTTCCTGATTACCTGTTTATTTATGTGGAGAATTTGTGTTAAAAATTTAAAAAGGAAAATTTGAGTTCTGGTGTTCACCGACTTTTAAAATAACGTTTTCGGGAAAATCGGTTTAAAGTATTTTTACTCGTCAAAATGCGTCCAAATTCGGTCGTATAAAACCTTGTATCTCCGAAAGTTTGACTCTAATTGACTCAAAATGCTTAAAACCTTATCCCCCTTAAAATATAATACCCTCTGCAAGGGTATAACGGGTATAACGGTATAACGGTATAACGGTATGCAACGGTATAAGTGAAAGGGTGCTAGCTTCGACAAGCCGGAGAGATGAAATAAAAGAGGTTTTTATAAATGTCAATTTGCCGTGTTAAAACCTGATTGGTATCATGGTTTTGGCCCCAATGATAATTTACCAAAAATCAGCAAAACGAATTCTGACCTCACAATTACACTTCATAGTTTAAACTTTTTATTTATTTTATTTTTCATAAAAAGTAAGCAATTCTGCTGACGCGGATTTCACTTGTACGACATGCACCGGTACACATTTTTATATAAAGCGCACAAAAAATGGAGAAGTGCGACAATTACCGCAGCAGGTAGATAATAAAATTCTTTAAATATAACTAGCGATGACAGACGCACAAACAGAGCTTCCCAAAGTTTTTAAATCAATGAATCTTGAGGGTAAGGTGTACACTGCTTACAGCGAAGAGTTTATTGCGTAATTGTAAAAATGAAATGGAACCTTCTTAAACGTGATTGTAATTGTAATTGCAGCTTTTTATGCACAAAAGCGCGATGCAGCAAATACAGCAGCAGATCCCCCGCGTCGGACTAGGAACCCACGGAGTTGCCGGCACGGCTAACTTGAGTGGCGGCATCACCTCCGGATCGGACACCAAGCCGCACCAGTGCCAGCAGTGCATGAAGAGCTTCTCCAGCAACCACCAGCTCGTGCAGCACATCCGTGTCCACACTGGGGAGAAGCCTTACAAGTGCTCTTACTGTGATCGTAGATTTAAGCAGCTGTCGCACGTCCAGCAGCACACGCGCCTGCACACAGGTGAGTCATAGGCAGTATTGCCAACTCTGAATGGTCATTTATAGCAGTTGGAGCAAAAAAAAATAGCCAAAAATAGCTAAATTTCTTCAAAAATAGTAAATTAAAATAGACGTTTGATGGTCGACGGTTTTTTAGTCGACTATAAATAAATAAATAATATCAAATATTACAAATTATTTAAAATAGCACATTTTTTTATGAAATAGCCAACATAACAGGCTCCTGCAAAATTGAGTGGTTTCTAGTTTTAGGTCATGGAAAATAGCCAAATCTTTCCAGAAAATAGCCAAGTTGGCAACACTGGTCATAGGACGCACACTAGCATTCTTTCACCTGATGGCTATTTTCAAGTATTCGAATTATGTACAGTAAGCATTAATATACTAAAAGAAAACTAGTTTAGTGATACAATCAGGGTCTTTTCTCTTCAGTGGTCGCAGCAAAAGTGATCTTTATTTCATCATCTCTGTCAATGCTTAGCCTATTTCACACTCTCGTATGTGCAAGAGAGAGACGTACATACATAGAGATGGGTTAACATGGTGTTTCTTAAAGGAGTAAGGGAGACATAAAGGATGACAGTGTTATGGGACTTAACTTAAGGAATGTACAATAACATTAACTGCTTATCAAGTAGTGCTTAAAGATAGGTATATGTACATAGGGCTGCTTGCTACAACTGGGATATCAATATTTAACCAAACTTGAAGAAATAATGTTATTTTCGGTCGCCGAGCTCAACAATTTGCAAGCTATTTCTAATTATTTTAATTGTAATTACCGAAATGATGCAAAGTCTTCTTTAATAATTAAAACGGGAAATGGTCCCGTGTTGCTGACCTTGGCCTGCGTCTTTTTCTTAAAAATGTCCATTTCGTCTCCGTAACACATCTCTGCAGCCTGCATAACCAGGGGTCGGCTTTTCAAATGACAAAGATAATTAAATCAAGTTGGAGAGCTTTTTGAGTCAGTAGCCGACACCCTACCATCCTACAACCCTACCACCCTCGCAATCCAGTTTGGATTCAGGAAGTTTGTTGACTCAGGACCAGGACAGCTGTAGGGGATGAATGGAGGAACGAATCTGGAAATAGAGAAAATATTCAACGTCATTAGCCGCTTTCAATGACATTTTCGTTTTTATATAAGCGAAAAAGTATTCAATCCGGTTCCGCCGTTTACCACTCCTTATTCACACCTGATTGCAATTTTACAATTGCTATTTATGATTTTTATTATTTCGCATTTATTCTTTTTTTGAAACAGAAATTACATGCGCTTTAATTGAAAACTTGTTTACTTAAGCCCAGTAATAGGAGAGGCATAGGCAGCAAAGTAATTCTACCTTTTTGGATTGGGTAATTACACCATACAGGGTCTCAGACCGACCGGTTTCTTAAACGCCGGCGGATCGGTGGGTGGGGTGGGGTGACCTGGGATAATGGATAGCGAAGGCCATTAAGCTGGGAAAGGCCCCAATGTCGCTGGAGCTGAAGCTGCAACCAAGTCCAAACAGTCTTTAAGGCTCTTAAAGTGACGGGTGAAATGAAGTGCCCTTTGGGCAATGGCTACGTGACTGCAAGGTGTGAAACTGTAGATATCCGAGCCCCTTTCTCGGTGAAGGCTTCTGCCTGGACTCAAAGGATGGGGCTCGACCGCAGTTCATCTACACGACTGCACTTTGTAGCTATTTATTTGTACTTAATATAACTTGAAGCAAAGTGACACTAAGTAGCTTAAACGTTTTTAGTCGGGACATTCTTCAGAACCCTTAGTTCTTCTCGCCGACCTTCCACTTTTCATTTAATTGCGCGATTAAATGAAATTAATTCTGCTTCTAACCTAAAGGATGCCTCGTTATTTCGTAGTTTTCTCAGCTCTTTTGCTCTTTTGCATCAATAAAATAAAAATGGGTATAACCGTCTGGACTATTTCTGAGAGATGGTTTTTAATCTTGTTAAATGAAGTCAATCAGTCAATTAAGCGCCTAAAGCTATTTTACCACCGTGAGCTTATATTTATATTGTACATTGTATAGAATTGGTGGGATAGTAAAAGTCTGATTTCTCTGTTCAGTTTTAACTTACTTTTTTTGTGTTTAGCATAAAGTGAAATTCACATTTGAGATTGGTGAATCATGCATTAATTAATATCCTGTTATGCGCACAATAAAAATTTTTGCAACGCTGTTTTTTGTGTCACATTAAAATTAAAACTCTATTCTTTTTTTTTACCATGCAAGCAAGTGTTACTTCTTTAAATTAGACAATTTTGTTACTACTGAAAGTAATTTAGAATTGAACGACTTTGTTATACCAATTGGTAAAAATGAAATAAAATTTATAGAAAAATAATAAAATAATAGTAAAACACCAACAAGAGCCACCGCAGAGAGATTTATTGTACATAGGTAGATGTCTTGAGTCCAGGGGCGGATTAAGACAATTTGCCGCCCTAGGCAGTTTTGATTTTGCCGCCCTAGACTGCAGCCTAATTTTCACCTTTATATCATTGTTTTATTGACCTTGTGTTACACGGTTGCATGAATTTCCACATTGAAATTTGGCTTTTTTCAGCAAAGGTCGAACTACTCGAACTACTCGATGGCTGCCGCTAACGCGCGGGAAATTCAAACGCACGTAATTTTCGGTTATAATGATTGTGCGTTTGAATTTCCGCGTGTTCGCGTCAGCGAAAAGAAGTATATTGAACAATATGTTAAAGTTGAAGACCTTAGAGTAAAAATTTTTTGTGTCTATTAAAAAGTAGTATTTTATGTAGTGTTAACACGCGAAATTTGCCGCCCCTAAAAATTTGCCGCCCGAGGCAGCTGCCTTGGTTGCCTATATGGTAAATCCGCCACTGCTTGAGTCTATTAATTTTTGTTTTCCCAATAAGCTACAAAGCGACTTTTTTTCAATTTTTATACCCTTGCAGAGCAAAGCGTATTATAATTTTGGCCAGAAGTTTGCAACGCAGTGAAGGAGACACCTTAGACCCCATAAAGTATATATATTTTTGATCAGCATCACCATCTGAATCGAAATACGTCTGTACGTCTGTCCGTCTGTCTGTCTGTCCGTCTGTCCTCCTGTCCGTTTCTGCCCAAACTAGTCTCTCAGTTTTAAAGCTATCTTGATGAAACTTTCGCAAAAGGTGTGTAGCTATTGCACGCAGTATATAAGTCGGAACGGGCCGGATCGGGCGACTATATAGGATAGCTCCCATACAAGGGATTGAAATACAAAATTCTAACGCCGTTGTTTTTGATCAGATCGACTTGATTTCTTCCACATGGCGTTTTCTAGTTACTATTGAGTTTCTGGTTAAATTTTATCGAAATCGAATAACTCTATCATATAGCTGCCATAGGAGAGATCAAAAAATATATATAGAATTAATGGAAATTAATTGATAACGTCATTGTTTTTCATCACACGACTATGATTTTTTGAGTAGCAAGTTTTTTAACTAGCCTTGATTTATAAAAAAAATTTCATAAAAATCGGACAACTATATCATATAGCTGCCATAGGAAAGATCGAAAAATCTATATAGAATTAACGGAAATAAAATGATAACATCGTTATTTCTCATCAGAAAATCATGATTTTTGGAATATAGAGTTTTCTAACGACTCTTGAATAACAAATAAAATTTCATCAAAATCGGACGACTATATCATATAGCTGTCATATGAACAATAGTCAAAAATATGAAAAATTAATAGAAAAGTCGTCGTTGCTTCGATGTTGTTTAGCCTTTGTGTATTCTGTTCGAAATATTTGATGACTGCAAGGGTATATAAGCTTCAGCTTGCCGAAGCTAGCTTCCTTTCTTGTTTTTTTTTTAATTTAAATTGTTTTTTTTAATTTTTCCAAGTTTTTTTTACAAACAACATTTTTAAAAATTCCCTCTGATTCCAGAATAGTGAAAGAGTCAGTGGAGCCACCTCACAAAAAGGCAACTTAAGGGGGGCTTCTCATGTAACATAACATGTCAAAAATTAGTTTTTTTTTTTTGGGAATTTTTTTCACTTGGAAAATTAAAACTTACACGAATAATTTTTTGCATATATTTGAAGACATGTTTAAAGTATGAGAAAAACATTTTTTGAAAATTCTAAAAAACAAAATGGCGGACTTATTCAAGGTCGCGTGTGGCGCGACGCGGCTGAGGGATTTATTGCGGTACAGTGTGGAGCCCAAAGATTTCATCAGAAATAAACAAAAAAAATTTTTTATTATTCAGCAGGGATCCACCGAGTGCATGAGTGTCTGCAACTTAAAAAAATTCGATTTTAAAATATTGAAATCACGTCTTGAAAAAAAGTGCCATTTTTTCGTCTTTTTTTTTTGCTTAATTGGGCTAAAAAGTGTATAAAATAAGTTTTTTTTTTCACAATTTCAGATATTCATGCACTCGTTCAATGTATAATCTGCAAAACACTTTTTAGAAATCAAAAATCGGTTCGGTAGTTTTTTCGTAATCGTGTACCGCGTTTTTAAAATCATAGTTTTGAGAAAAAACGATTTAAAGTTTTGAGTTAGTGTGGGTCTTGAACTTGAGCGCGTTCGTTCAATCACTCATATTATCCATTATATTGAGAGTTGAGTCATAAAACTTCGGGAATATACTCTCAAGACGTTATTCTATCGATCCATGAAAAAAAATCGATTTTTTTTAAATTTTACACGAGAAACCCCCTTAAAACTGACCATTAGGTAAACAATCGTACCCTAAGTCCAGTCCAGTAAGCTTTAAGGTCTGACCTTGCGATATATTAATCGTTAAAGCAAAATAAACTTTTAAAGGGTATTGAAGTCTTTTAAACTGAAACGGTAGATTTGATTGTAAAAACAATTTTGCCTTTACCGCAAACAGTAAAAACCACTGGTTTTATTACAATTATTTTACTTGCAATATTGCACCGTTGCATTTTTTGGAGGCCTTCAATTTCAAAATAATAGGAAACATCTTGTGGATTCTACTGGTTAAAAATTCAACCGATACTGTGATAGAATCAATCACTTCATCACTTTCTAATGATTTTAAAATTATACTTTTTATTGGCACAGATCGGTTTTTTCTAACAGTAAATAATGTATCAGTGAATAAATTCAAGTGAATAGAGTAAAAGTCTAAGAAATAACTAAATTTAACACCTTCTTTTTATACCCTTGCAGAGTTAAGGGTATTATAATTTCAACCACTCTATCATATGATATTGCTGCCATAGGAAAGATCGAAAAATATATTTTACTAATGGGAAAAAAATTATTACGACGTAGTTTTTAATCCTACGAGCATGATTTTAAAAAGTTTAGAGTTTCTTAATACAACTTAAGTCGAGAAAAAAATCCATTAAAAATTATCATATATCTGCCAAAGGAAATATCGATAATCTATGTAAAAATAAGGGAAACAAAATTATAATATCGTTGTTTTTCATAAGACAAGCATAATTTTTGGAATATGGAGTTTTTTTAACGATTCTTGAATAACGAATTCAATTTCATAGAAATCGGACAACGATATCATATAGCTGTCATATGAACAATAGTCGAAAAAATGGAAAAATAGTTAAAAAATCGTCATAGCTTCGATGTTGTTCAGCCTTTATGTATTTTGTTCGACATATTTGATGACTGCAAGGGTATATAAGCTTTCTTTTAGATTAAAAACTATTAAAAACATAAATAAAAAATGTTTTAAACATTTTACAAACTTACTTACTTACTTTTCAGGAGAGCGGCCCTACAAATGTCACCTGCCAGACTGTGGTAGAGCCTTCATCCAGCTTTCGAATCTGCAGCAACATTTAAGAAACCACGACGCGCAGGTAGAACGTGCAAAGAATCGCCCCTTCCACTGCAACATTTGTGGCAAGGGATTCGCCACCGAGTCCAGCCTGCGCACCCACACCTCCAAAGTAAGAAACGTTGTCATCATGACCAACTGCCATATTCCATTTTTACATTTTACATTTTACATTTCATTTACCATTAACCTCGAACCTGATCTTCTTGTCGAACCCTTCTCTGCCTATCAAAAACGCCGCACATTTAAATCAGGAGCTACAGCTGCATCTTGGTGTCTTGCAGCAGCACGCCGCCCTAATAGGTGGCCCCAACGCCACCTCCTGTCCAGTATGCCACAAACTCTTCCTTGGCACCGAAGCTCTTGTGGATCACATGAAGCACGTTCATAAGGACAAAAGTCCCCCACCTAGTGGATCAGGTAGGAAAATTAAAACTTTTATTAAATTAATTTATGAAGTAGATAGATAATGTCATACTTTCAAATACACCACGCAACAATGAATAAAAAGCTATGGGAAGGCTTTTTGAATAATTCAAATTGTCCAACTAAGCTTTAAGACTATTATTTACCTACATGTATTAAAATATCGAACGATCACGTAAAACAACATTTTACTCGTTTTACTTGTTTTTTACATAATACAGTCGAGTCCCGATAATTCGAAATGGCAAGGGGATCACTTTTTTTACGATTTGACGGGAGTTCGATTTATCTAGATTTCTATTTAACGGGGCTTAAGAATGAAAGAGTCGAATAAACGGGGTTTTTAAATTTCACATCATGTTTACATATGTATTTAACTTTATTAAAATTATACAAACATTATAAGTATGTACATTCTTTTGTAAAAAATACTACGAATTAACGAGGGGACCAAAATGTATGGAATTTTTACGAATTAACGAGTTTTTTTCAAGGGGACAGAATTTTTTACGAATTAGATTTATTGCAGATGGTGTTTTTAAACTACTATCGAATTTCGAATTAAATTTTATCAAAATCGGATAACTCTATTATATAGCTGCCATAGGAAATTAACGGAAAAAAATGATAAAATCGTTGTTTTTAAACAGAAAACCAAATTTTTTGAAATATAGAGTTTTCTAATGACTCTTGAATTTCGAATTCAATTTCATAAAAATCGGACAACTATATCACATAGCTTTCATATGCAAAATCGTCGAAAATACAGAAGCTAGCTTCCTTACTTGTTGGTTATTGCTTGTGAAACATAAATAAAAACCTTACAAAAAAAGTCCTTTTAAAGTTGTATATAAATTTGATTTTCTTCTGTTTAGCCTTATCTCAATTTAACGAACCTAACAATAGTTCTGCGGGAAGTGGAAGCGGAATTGGAACTGGTCACGGAGTCGAGCAAGTCTCAACCACACAATGCCTGCCTGAGTCCAACTGCGCACAAAACTCCGCCGGTGGATCGAACCTGATCGACAGCTACTTGAGCAAACGAAGGACAGCCAACCATCCATGCCCAGTCTGTGGAAAGCATTATGTCAACGAGGGATCTCTGCGAAAACACTTGTCTTGCCATGCCGAGACCTCCCAGTTAACGAACAGCCTTCGAATGTGGCCCTGTAGCGTCTGCCAGGCGGTCTTTACACATGAAAATGGTACCTCTATCGTGTTAAATGAAACATTAAATAAATAATTGTTATTTATTTTTATAGGGCTTCTTACACACATGGAGTCCATGCGCATGGATCCAAAACATCAGTTTGCGGCCCAGTACGTTCTGGTATGTCAATAAAGCGTTTACTTAGGAAGTACATACGTATGTATGTATAAACCATAGCTCGCAAATAACTGTTAACCGTTTTTTTCCTTACGTTCTGCTCGAGAGAACAACCGAAAAAAGCATGCAGTCTCGTTCTCTCTCTGAGCAGGAGACTGTGTTCCTTTTTGTTTTGGTTTTCGGTTGAGCGTATAACGATGAGCTAATCGGTTAACAGTTATTTGCGAGCTATGGTATAAACACTTGTCCCGAAAATCTAGTTTTAGTCAACGCCTAAGCAGCCCAAACGCTGGCCGGTAGAAACTTGCGTGTTTAAAACTTACTACTGTAGTGATACAATCAGGGTGTTTTCTCTTCCGTGGTCGCAGCAAAAGTGATCTTTATTTCATCATCTCTGTCAATGCTTAGCCTATTTCACACTCTCGTATGTGCAAGAGAGAGACGTACATACTTAGAGATGGGTTTACATGGTGTTTCTTAAAGGAGTAAGGGGGACATAAAGGATGACTTAACTTAAGGAATATACAATAACGTTAACTGCTTATCAAGCAGTGCTTAATAATAGGTATATGTACATAGGGCTGCTTGCTACACTACGAACTTGATTATTTCGTTGCATGCGATATGCCTGCTTAGGAATAAGTACCCCCTATTTAAAATAACGGGTGATTTGATTTGATACTATTGATACTTAGTAAATGACGCATTTTCTTTCTAACCCGATTTTCAATTTTAGTCTCGAGCGGCAGCAGAACAGCGAGAGCGGGAATCCCTCCTGGCGGTGACTTTAGCTGCCAGTAGTGGTACTGGCGGCAGAATTGGAATCGCAGACGCCGGAAACGTACTGCCTCTGGGCATTCAAAACTCGGAGGGATCCAACTCAAAGTGCCCTTCCCCTTTGGCAAACTCCGAGTGCTCCTCCAACGGCCGCTTAACGTCCTCAACAACATCCGACCAAGAACCAGACGATCATGGCTTGAGCGAGAATGAAAATAGCAACCAGAACAACATAAGCAGCGGCACGAACAACAACAACAACTGCCCAAACAACAACAACTCAAGCTCTAACAAAGTGACCGATCTACGTCTTCCGAGTTCAGGCCAGTACACGATGGACACGGATCTGCACGTCGCCAACCGAATGTCGCTGATGGCAGCAGCTGCGGCGGCCGTTGCGGCATCACGACCCCAGGAGCGGGTTGACTCCTCAACAGTGCCGAGTGCGGCGGTCCAAGCAGCTGTTGTGAATCTGGCCGCTGCCATGAGAATGAACAATTCTAGCAACGGCCCCACCGCCTACCAACAGCATGTAAGAATCATATGATGTTTTTTTTTTAATTTTTTTTTTTTCAAAATCTGTGCGCATTAGCAATAATTAAAACCATGTCAGATTTTCGCGTTATCCCATAAAAATATGTACAGTAGAATCCTGTTGTAACGACTCCGCTTATAGTGTCCGTCCGGGTCCAGTACAATAGTGCCATATTTAAGCATCAAAACCGCTGTTAGAAATATATGTATTTGTCAGTGATCGGCACCCTTCCTTGCTTGTGTGCGTAGCAGCGACACGAAGGATCTTGCACTAACACAACTCTCTGTTAGTTTTAGCTGTCGCCTTAACAACGCTGCTGCGAGAGAGAGAGAGAGAGTCGAAGTGCAATGCCGACGTCACCCTGCGTGTGCAGACCTCATAGCCTATTCCATGAGATGTCCCGCTATAATTCTAGTTTTTTCTGCTTTTTTCCGAGTAAAACTGAATGCGTCCCAAACTTAACGGACTTAACTCGAACTTTACGTATAACCGGTAAAAATAGAATCCTAAGTATATAAACTGTTACTCGCCGAAGCTAGCTATCCAGATTTTTTGTAGATTCTTTTTTTTTTCTTTCCTATAGCAGCATATCTTTTATTTGGCGTCTTTAAAAAACACTTTCAAGAGTGGTATCATGTTTTATTTGAGCTTCAAGGTTAAACAAGTTTGTCAAAGCTTGTTTTGTCCATCTATATGTCTGTTTAATTCGTATATCTAATATTCTCTTAGTACAAATAATTTTTCTGATTCGGGGATGCTAACGATTTCGATTATCTTGTCCACTTTACAGCATGGTGACCACACACAGTCCCACCAACCACATCCGCACCCACATGGACATCCGCACCATCACCACCACCAGCAACAGCAGATCCCGCAACACCAGCAGCAGCAGTTGTCCAACTTGCTAGCGCATGGTCACCCAAGCAACACCTCACAACGTTCTCCAAATTTAAATGTGACCAGTTTACAGAGCGAACCATCTACGGCCGCGTCGATCGCAATGAACATGAACGTGCATATGATGCGTGGTGCCCTCGAGCCGGACTCGGGCTTGGGAGGAATGCATCCAATAGAAGTTATCCACCAGCAACAGCAGCAGCACCACCATCAACAAACGTCCACCTATCCTCCGCCAACCACCCAGCAAGCCCACATTCCACATTCCCAGGCACATCACACATCGCATCACCATCCAGATCCGGAGACAACGTTACGCCTGCATCAAGCTGAAGCAATCCTGCGCTCCCACACTGAAGCAGCTTTCCGACTGGCCACTGGGACTGGTCCCGGCCCTGGAGTAAAAAAGGAGACGGATCAGCAGCAACTTAGCAGTAACGGCAATGCCAGTAATAGTGCTACCACCAGCAATGATCAGCAGCATCGATTTCTTTTGCATCAGCAAGAGCACCAACTGCCGTCGAGCTCTTGAAGTTAGTCGATTGAATCCGCTGAGATGGGTGTCGATATAGGATAGAGATACAGAATCAAGTACAACGATTTTTCTATTGCGTCGATTACAATTAAATCAATAGGATTCAATAAATAAGCCTATATTTAATGTATTTATAATTTATGGACAAGGTAATCATGTATGTAAATGAGATTATGTTTGTTTGTAAGTTTAAGTAGGCAACAACGCCAACTAAGTTAGAAAACGACAACATTCATTGTGCAATATATAAACTAACATCAATGTCGACAAAAACTATATGTAAAAACTTCCGTGTTATGTTAACGTTTATTATAAGAGTAAAGATAAATACACGAAATCATTTTAAGACAATTTTATTTGGTAAATGCCAACTTCCAGATCCGCTGATATAAAGTGTGTGTCCACATATTTTACCTCTTTTCTATGGCAGCTATTATGATATAGTTGTCCGATTTTTATCAAAATTTTTCTCTATTGAAGGGTAGTAAAAAAACCCGTTGTTCTAAATATCGTGCTCGTGGGATAAAAACAACGACGTTATAATTTTTTGACATTATTTCTATATATTGTTACGAAAGTTGGTTTCAAATTACTTGACCAGGTGGCAGCCCAGTACCAAAGCTGACGTCTGGCAACCCTAGGACAAAAAGTTTAGGCGAATATCGATCAGACTGATCAATGTTGCAAGCTTGTGTAATTAAGCGGGTAATTTTATTAAATTCTTTAACTCCACCCGGGAGCATAGAGCCTCTACAGTTTTTTGAAGAGGATTCATTTACATTTGGTTTTCGATCGTACTGGTGATAAGCCAGTAGCGACTTATCCCAGCAGTGGGGCTGCCACCTGGCGCCATCTAGGAGTGACGAAAAGGGGGAGATTTTCGAGGAAATTTCGATTTTCCAAGGTAAAAAACTTTTAGCCCCTCCTAAGGGGGTTATTATCTTATGAAAAAACCCTTGATTTGGTGCCCAAATTTTTTTGGGGCTTAAATATACCTGGAGTCAAAATTCCGAAGTATTACCCTATATGGTAAAGCTGCCATAAAAGCTGGCATAGAGATTATTTATATAGTACCTATACTTTATTGGTGACATTGTACTGTTGACGCTGTATCAATGGGAAAAAATCTTGTTACTACAGATTTTGAAGTCTAGTCTCTAGTTTCTACATCAAAGTTCTAACTGCTAGCCGCCTTTCTTGATTTTTGTTTTTCCAAGATCTCGACGTTCGAACAGGAGGACCAAACAAAAGGACAGTAATAGAACGACTCGTTTGATCCTTCATTATTTGTAATATATGGGTGATTCCATATCAGATTTACAGTCGATATTGAGAAATTCGATGAGATATTTTTTTCTTGCTCTTTATCGAAAATAAATCGACACGTATTTTTTATATGGCTCAGAAAATTTTTTTGACAAAGTTATGATTTTTTGAACTTTTGATGAACTGCCCTTTTTTTGATGACAGTCGCGTTTTCCAGCCCGAATAACTCGAAAACCGTACGTCGCAGGAAAAAAATATATAGGAAGTAAAAATTTCATCCTTCCTTCTTCTTTGCAAAACTTTCGTGAAAAATTTTTTTAAACAATTTTTCACCACAAAAAGTTCAAATGTTTATAACAAATTAATTTTTCTCCAACTTGGACCATTTTGATTTTTTTTTTTTTTACAGTAAATCCTTCACATTCTTCTGATGAACATACTAAAGTTTCAGAATGGTATCAAAATTAGTTTTTGAGTTACAGAATTAAATAGAATTAAAAATTCATTTTATTGACCCTTACTATGCGCGCGCGAAGCGAATTGACGCTCGTTAGAGTCGTTGGTCGGCGCACGCCCTGAGACCGAGCGCGCGGACCGTGCATGATAATCTTTAAAATTCTGTAACTCAAAAACTAATTTTGATACCATTCTGAAACTTTAGTATGTTCATCAGAAGAATGTGAAGGATTTACTGTGAAAAAAAAAAAAAAATCAAAATGGTCCAAGTTGGAGAAAAAATAATTTGTTATTAACATTTGAACTTTTTGTGGTGAAAAATTGTTTAAAAAAAATTTTTTCACGAAAGTTTTGCAAAGAAGAAGGAAGGATGAAATTTTTACTTCCTATATATTTTTTCCTGCGACGTACGGTTTTCGAGTTATTCGGGCTGGAAAACGCGACTGTCATCAAAAAAAGGGAAGTTCATCAAAAGTTCAAAAATCATAACTTTGTCAAAAAAATTTTCTGAGCCATATAAAAAATACGTGTCGATTTATTTTCGATAAAGAGCAAGAAAAAAATATCTCATCGAATTTCTCAATATCGACTGTAAATCTGATATGGAATCACCCATATGTTTCTACTTTACGTATAAGCAATCTGTTACATTCTTTTTCAAAAATTACAATCTGAAATTTTTACTTATTTACCTACACTTCTTCCAGATCATTAGCCAGGTAAAAACATCAGTTTTAACATCGTGTATATAAGGTTCACGTATGATGGTTTTTTAGTTCAAAAAATACTTTATTCAACTGTTATATTTAAAATTTTTTTTTAAGCTTTAGGGAAAGTAGTATTTTTTGTAACGCCTTACGACTTAAATCCTAAAAATATTTCTTCTTCATGCCGTCTTGCCTAATTCCACAGGATACGGGAAGAATCCGTTAGTAGGTCACAACACTCATTTTAAATTAAACAGTTTCAACTAAAAATGCTCGCTTACAATTGTCAATAAATAAATTACAGTTCAATTTTTTTTTTGTTTTAAAACGTTTAGAGTACCTAAACTGCTCTAATATACATGCATAAAATCTATCCAGCCCTTAAAATAAATTCAGCGTAAAGCAAAACATCTTATTTTGTAGTAGAGGGGGAAGCTGTAATAATATCAACATTATTACTGAGTTTTAATTCCTCGCACGATCGTTATGCCCATATAAAGTCAATATGCTATTTTATCGATCAGTTAGTTAATCCTGCAATCCGCTGCGTCCCCGCTTGTGCGGCGAACAGAAAGAGCTGGCCACACTGCCGGTTTCAGTATTCGTTTTTTCCTGCGCACGCTTTAAATTTGGCGTATTAGTGGGAGTTTGAAGTTTTGTGGTTGAGGGATCTGAGAGAAAGGTAAGTTTTAAAAAGCACAGACAAGTTATCAAAAAAAAATATTTTATGTAAATAAATATTCTTACCCTGTAGCCATCTAACTTGTGTTGCTGGTCCATACCCCTTTTGGTTGCGAGCAGCAATCCGAAATATTATTGCTGGCTTATTTGAACAATCCACATGAGCGTTTGAAAGGGAAGCGTTGGGTACAGTGCATTGATTGGCCGCACCGACATACACTCGCACAAAAGCCAATTGAGGAGTGGCCAGGGCCTTATCCTTGGCAGTGGGTTTCACTGCCAGATATACTGAATATTCAATTATTTCCTTGGTTTTTTGCGCTGGCGGTGGTTCCCAGGTTAAATGAGCGCCCTCTTTGACATCCTTTGAAATCTTTATGGCCGACGGTGCCCCAGGAAACCCCGGTAAACAGGTTTTAAAGCTTGAAATCTAAAGCAATTAAGATCACATATAAATTATATATCCAAACATCACATATATATATATATTATACGCAAAATTACATATCATAAAACTGTCATATGACAGAAAATTGTCATATGATTAAAAAAATTATAATAATAGAAAAATTGTCATAGCTTCGATTCTGTTTAGCCCTTATGTATTTTGTTAGACATTATTGATGGAAATTAAAAAGTGGACCCTCAGAAGATCCTCTACAGGATCGACGGAAACCAATATGTTTTTTTTTTGAAAATGTATTCTGAAACTACAAGAAATTATCTAACTTTTCATATACAACACGTATACATACAATAAAAAGCCTCTCCAGAAATAATCTACAAAAAAGCTCATTTTTTCGGCCTCGCAACTGGATATAACCCCTTAAGAGCCAACTCTTTCATAAACGCTGATGAAATGCTGATATTAATAGAGACTAAGAAAACCCCCTTTCGAAAAATTACATATCTGAGACACGTTAGCAATAAAATTGAAGATTTACAAACCTCTCCCCACTCCCCACGGCCACATGTGTTGATAGCACTCAGTCGAAAACGATAGGCCGTCCCTGGATCCAAATTGATGCGCGGAAATTTGCTGAAATCTGGTAGATTATCCACATCGATTTCGTCAAGTAGGGAATCACTGATGCAACTGGAATCAAAATAGCCGGTAACTGTGTGCGAGAGTTCCTTAAACACGCCTACGGTGTGCCATTTTTGGCTCTCGAAGTGACACGTTTTTTGGGCAGCGACGCCAAGTGAGTTGCCCTGAATCTGCAAAATAAAAAAGGTGAAATGGTACTTTAGGCAACAACTTTTTATATAATACAAAAAACAAAAAAAAAGACAAAATCATGATAATTCATATAAATTGTTATACCCTTGCAAAAGATATTATAATTTCAATCAAAAGTTTGCAAAAAGGAAACCATCTGAATCGATTTATACCTATTCTCTGTCCAAAATTTGTGTAGTCATTGCAGGCAGCATAGCCCGTATCATAACACTCTCTGCAAGGGTATACAAATTGAGAAAAAAAAATAAAAATTCAGCATAAATAACGAAAAGTTATTGCAGACGAACGAACTAAAGTTCTGCAAGTTTTCATTTCGGTTTGCCAAAGCTAGCTTCCTTTCTTTGTTTTCATTTTTAATTAATTCGATTTTTATTATCGTCGCCGGAATCGTTCAGGACCATCTGAGCATAAATAGTTATATAGTTAATATGTAGTAGTAATAGTTATACGTATTTCAAGAGTCAGAAACGAATTATATTTTATAAATGTTTTTTAAACTCTCCTATAGAAACTATCAATTTAAAAGTTGCATAATAATTATCAATTTAATTTTTGTGCTTAGGAAGTTATTTGTATAGTATGTTATGCTGTGACTTACATTGTTTTGTCGAATTTCAGCGACATTGTTACTTCTGGAGTGCGTTTCACTTTCCGTCCGTGGTAACAATTCCTTGACAGCCAGGTCGGAGGTTGCCAATTTTGTGGTTGTTAGGCCAGAATTCGCCAATGTTATTGCGTCTGCCGTGGCAGCTTGCAGAACTGCAGCTGAAGCCAAAGCGTCCAAGTGCGAACCATCGACTAATTAGTAATTAAAATAATGATATAATTAACTGCTTTTAATTGTAGTTTTCGGCTAGAAACCAACCGTTTTGAAAGTCGTGCGTATTCTGCAAGGATTCTTGTTCATGTTCGAGCTTCTTATCTTCATTTTGTCGTACATCTGCATTAGAGCTACCTGTCGTACAACTGAAAGGTTGCTTGTTAATTTCCATACTCTTTAAAACTAATACCTCAGCAGACTTAATTGTGGTCAGTATGGCGGCAGCTTCAGTCTCAGAAGTAGTCGGCTGATTGTAGGCATCGGTTGCTGATGTTGGCTTTACCTTTAAAAGCCCAAGCAAAAGTAGGGGTATACGAACATTAGTATGTTTATTAAGCTTTACTATTATTAGTATTTATATTTTGATTTTATTAGTTAAACTATCAGGTAAAAAAAGTTACTCGATATCACCATAATTTTAATTAATAAACATAATATAACAAATAAATAATATAAATTAATAATATACAGTATACGTTAAGATCTGAATTCTTATTGTAAGTCTCTTCAAGAGAAGATTCAATAAATAAATTTAAAGCTCACAAAAAAAAAAAAACAACTATAATTTTCTAAATTTTTTTCAAATGAAAACTACCAAGATAACATTAAATAAAAACATTATTCATATAATATTATCGCATCACTGTTATTCATATGAGTAACTTTTTACACTACACTGGGAAACTATCGATGGTCGCGCCATTCGATATTTTCGATGTTTTCATAGCGAAAATTCGATAGTATCGATAGCATTTTGCATATTTATTTAATTTCTTTCTTATTAAGGTTTTTAGTGCTGTATCAATTACTACAAACAGAAATAAAAAGGTCAAAACTATTCTATCATATCATCAACATAAAACATAAGCTGTTTCAACAAAAATCAACAAAATTAAAGTCATTTTTATATGAATTAAAAAAAATGTTGTATGCATGCATTTTAAGGGGTTATATACCTTCTTTGTCGAAAAAAAGAGGAAAGTTCGGTTTTTTTTTAGGTATGTAGCAATTATTTAATTACACGGGTGTTTTAATTTTTTGATAGTACACTTTATTAACTATGTTTGTGCAAAATTTCGTGGAAAAATATCAATTAGTTTTTAAGGGGTGGCTGTTTCCCTTAGAGGCCTTTTTGTTTTAGAGCCTTGCGGTGATAACGCTCCTGGTCGAACCGGTCAATTGAAACCATAAAAGTAAAAAAATTTCATTAGTTTACAGTAATATCTTGTGCTTGAACGAACGATTTAAAAATTTTTTATTTTTTTATGCATACGGGAACGTTTTATGCTAAAAATGAGCTTTTTGGTCTCTAGAAATTTCACTAAAAAATTAATTTCGGCGAAAAAAATTTTTGCGTGAAAAGTCGATCGTTCAAGCACAAGACAATTTCATTACGAACATTTAAAAAAAAATTTTAAGTAAATCGGCTTAGTAGTTTTCCGCCAATCGTTATCACCGCAAAGTCATTTTTCAAGAAACACCATTTCGAGATATTCGCGTTTAAAGTTTCAAGTTCCGGTTCTAGCCGCTACGAGGCGCGCGGTTAGGAGCGCTGTAACTTTTATTCTACTGCTCGAATCTCTATGAAAATTTGGGAAAATATTCTCAAAGAGTTGTTCTTTAAGATAAAACAATAAAAAAAATTTCGATTTTTTGAAAATAAAAAAAGGTATATAACCCCTTAAGCGAAACCCCGGTTACTTATAATGAATCGAACTTTGCTGAACATACGCTCTTTCTCGGTTGCGGGAACACAGAAATTTTGGAACGAAATTTTTAAATTAGAGTCATTAATTTTTTTCATTTCTCTTACCCAAAATCTTGTAACCAAACCTCATATTTTGTGCTAATGTCAGTAATGAAAGAAATGCCTAAGCACCATCGATAGTGTCAAAAAACTATCGATGGTGGCTCAGAAAGGCAAAAATTCGATACCTCGATAGTGCCATCGATTGTTTCCCAGGCGTAACTTATAGAGTATAATCATAGCATTGCAACCCACACTTACCAAATTTGTTTGCATTGCGGAAGACTTGGAAGTTTCAGTTGCAACAGCGGTAACATTTTCCGAATTCCTTATACCTGTTGTGCTGCTTACGCCAGAAACATCTTCAACAATTTCAGCAGATTGATCCATTATGCTATCCGGAACACTAGACGGTGCTGTTGTATCACGCCCAGTAGAAATAGCCGATGATACCGACGACGACGGAGCGTTTTCAATATTACTTTCTTCGCCATTCGATCTGCTGGGCTGAGCATTATTTTCGGAAAGTTTCATCAGATCACCGGCTCCATCTAGCTGTTCGATAATCTCGTCCGTAGGATCGTTGCCCTTCTTATCCGGTATTGGGGCAGGAGTTTCCGGTATACCCTCCTTTTGTAATTGCGCTGGCTGTATGATCTTTGCATGTACGCTCTTAGTTGCTAGGGTTACGGCACGAGGGCCACCTCCGGCATTAATAACAAAACTCTTTCTGGAGCTGAGAGTCGCATTAGACGCAGGAGAATTGATCGAGCTTGTTCCTGGTAACACCATTACTTTGTTCGAGATGTTTCCAGAGGCAGCCATATTGGCATTACTGCTCATAACCGTAACAGCTTTTCCTCCAATATATAATGCTGTTTTCTGATGGATTGGAGCCCCGCTTGCCTTCTGTCCAAGAGCTACTGATGTCGATGCTTGTACCGATGATATATTTCGTAGCATTTTGATTCCACTTTGGCTGGACACTACGGTTCTTTGTCCACCTATTGGCTGCAGCGGACTGGCTGTTGTTGACGTTGAGCTAACTAGACTTACAATATTTGAGCCTGCTGTAGTGCCACTGCCACTAGCAGTTGTCATCACTGTGCTGGCTGGAACGGTTCGCACACTGCTGCCAGTGGTGACAATGATGATCTGCTGATTTCCCAATGGCGCACCCTGTTTGTTTGTTATGACAAAAGCAGGCTTTCCTCCCATCATGTTTGGCGTTACCTTGCCCATTTGTAAAATATTTGAGTTCTTCATAATCAATTTGCCACTGGACATAGCATGAGGAGACACCAGCTTCAGAACGTTTCCGGAAACAATCGGTTTTTGAAGTTGATTGCCGGTGAATGTAGATCCCTAGAAACAAAAAAAGCAGGGTTTAAAAAAGGTATTCTTTAATGATTAAAAAATATCTACGAGTAAATACATATTCTTATATAAAAGGATATGCATAATATAAGGTCAAGTAAAAAGTAATCCATTATTTGAAAAATAGATGGCTTTAGTGATCTGTATCTCGCGTTGTATAAGTCCGATCTTGGTATGTGATGGAATATTTTAGGGCGTCTAAAAAAAACGTATGCAACCACGTATTTAAAAACTGCTTACCTGAGCTTGGGAAGTGCCAGAAGCCAACTGCGAGTTGGTCATAGAAATAGCATGAGAAGTATTTCCCTTTGATACGTTAAAGTTAACCTTAGGCAGAGTTTGAACAGTCATGCCACCGCTGCTGGTCTTGACAAACTGAAGCTGAACATTCGGTGCCAATGTCAGCGGCTTTTGAATAAAGTATTGTTTGCCTCCGATAGATGCTGTGGCTGGTGCAGAAGCATGAGATTGCGCAGCAGCCGTTGGAAGGGCTGTTGTTTTCAATATATTCACTGCAGAGCTGTTGCTGCTACTGCTGCCGACCGATTGAGCGGAAGCTAAACGCACTGTGTGCGAAGCGGTCGCACTGGGTACAATACGCAACGCATTACTCGAGGCTACAGAGTTGAAAACGACGTTAGCCGATATTGCACTGGGTGCTCGCATAGCCTCAGATTCAACGATACTGCCAGCACCCGTTACTGTAGTGGTTGTGGATGTCCTTAGAGCTGTTACAGCTGGCCGAAACTTTTGCAATATGCTGCTCACAGAACTGCTAGTGGACGCAACGGCAGTACTGATTTGAGGCTGTACAGAAGCGGATGATGACGTGGCCGTGGCTAAGGTACTCAAACCAGCTGAAGCCAAAGGTTTCCTTTGGACATGTAATGCTGGGGATGGCGGCGAAGAAATAGACGGCAATAGCTCGTTCGCAGATGGTTGAACGATTGTTTCCACTGGACTGCCGATCCTCTGCAAATTCTTTTCCAATTTCAAGTCTGAAGAAGCTTCTACTCCAATCAATAAACTTTCAGAACAATTTTCTTGCACGCTTGTCCCAGAAGTTTCAGCAGCTGTATTTACGCCTTGCGGCATAATGTTGTGGCTTAAAGGCTTCGAGCTTGTATTTGTTGTTGTCTGCTCGATTTTCTGGATCTGCAAAACGTAGGCGCCAGCAAATGTGGTTGCAGACCACGAGAGTTCCAAGGCGTGGGTGGATGCGCGAACCAATGCAACTTTAACCGCGTAAAGTGGCTTCGAAACTTCCAGATACCAGAGGTCCTTACAGCAAACCTGACATTAAAAATGTATAACTTTATAAACGCATAAATAAATGATGTTTTTAAGTCTTCCTTGAAAAATTTAATGAAAACAAGAAAGGAAGGAAGAAAAGGGCAAACACACCCCCAAGGTTAAGTTCGTAAGAGTAATGTTTGGATTATGAATCATCCGAATTGCTTTAACATAAAAAATTTTAAACATAAATACGGGTATAAAAAGAAAAATGTAGCTTCGGTAAGTATAAGTATTCACATTCTGAATGATCTGTACATGTACGTCTGCCTGTTTCTATGTAAACTACTCTCTCATTATGCTATATCGGACATCATTATGCTATATCGGCAATCGGACGACCATATCATATAGCTGTCATATGAACAATATGGAAAATGAATAGAAGAATCTTCATAGCTTCGATGTTGTTTAGCCTTTATGTATTTTGTTCGACATATTTAATGACTGCAAGGGTATATAAGCTTCAGCTTGCCGAAGCTAGCTTCCTTTCTTGTTTAAAATTATTTTTCCAGTCTTTCCTGAGGGCGCTTGATGTTAAGATCCAGATCTTTTCTACTTTTATACTACTACAGAAAGAAGACAACCCTCAATTATTATATTCAAGCTTTGCTTTTTGTAAATGAGAAGTTTTTTCAGCAACAAAATATCTCACCCTAACCTGGTTGTTCCATGCTTTGCGATAACCATCCCGTCCTGACCACACGTAAAGGCGACTTTGAATACCAACTGCACAGTGGCCAGCACGAGCACGCGGCACATTTTCCTCAATAGTGTCTAACGTGACATTGTCCCACGTCATGGTTTCTGAAAATACATAATTTTTTTAAATTTATTAATTAAGCTAAAACATACAACATTTTCAAAAATAACATTCAGATCCGATTAATTCTAAATCAATGTTATTTTTCTATTTAATATATAATTTATTTATTTGTAATGATTCTCTATATTTCAAATATGTTATTTGAAAATTTTTTGGTTAAAAAATCGTTTAAATATTTTTTTCCAATATACAGTAGAATCCGGTTATAACGACTTTCAAGGGACCGACCATTTTTCGTCGTTATAACCGGAAGACGCACTAAGCAAAAGGAGGAAAAAAAATATTTTTTTTGATTATTTTATGGTTGCTGTGTTTATAATAGGTTTTTAAAGTAAATCAAATTAATTTTTTAATTAAAATGAAAAATTTAATAAATTAAATTTAAAAACATAGGTTTTTCTAAATACTGAAAACTGAATGAGCTTATTATTGCACATATTGCATTTGGCAAATTAAAACATTCAGTTTTACTCGGAAAAAAACAGAAAAAACTAAAAATATAACGGCACATCTCATGGAATAGACTATGAGGTCTGCACACACAGTGTGACGTCGGCATTGCACTTCGACTCTCCCTCTCTCGCAGCAGCGTTGTTAAGGCGACAGCTAAAACTAACAGAGTTGTGCCAGTGCAAGATCCTTCGTGTCGCTGCTACGCACATAAGCAAGGGTGCCGATCACTGGCAAATACATACATTTCTAACAGCGTGTTTTGATGCTTAAATTTGGAACTATGGCACTGTATTTTTTCCGGCACGACGCAATATCCGGTTAAATTTTTCAATTTTCTTGAAAAATTTCATTCTTATAAGCGGTTTGTCGCTAAAAGCGGAAACGCTCTAAGCGGAGGCCCTTTCATATAACTTTGTATGGGGACCAACCAAACCATCGAGTTTTCGACGCACAACCCGGACGGACACTATAAGCGGAGTCTTTAAAACAGGATTCTACTGTATGTACATCGTGATTATAGTCTGCAAAAATAATTACAGTTGGGAGAAAAAAATTGTAATTTCATGATATAAAATCCTTCGTCTATTCTTCAAATAGTGGATTAGCTTTAAAAAAACTTAACTTAAAAAAAAAAACAAAAAAAGAGAAGGAGAGACCTCAGACATCAAATATTCTTGATCAGCGTCACCTTCTGAATCGACCTAGACGTGTGTGTATTCCATATGTTTGCAGTATAAACCACCATAAACAGAAGGAGTGCGTCACTAAAGTGTAGTTTTTAATTTAACGAACAGACTTACCCAAATCAAGAACTGCAAGTGTGTTTGTACACTTCCATTCCCGTTCTGTCGTTGATTTGGAATCATTTATTACCAGTGGAACCCAGCCCCCGAAAACATACATTTTATTTGCAATCATTGTGGAACTGTGTAAGGAGCGAGGTAATGGCGTTTGGCCCAGAGTTATTGGCTTCGACCACGTCATTGAGTCTAAGGAAAAGGTGGATTCGCATTAAAGAAATGAATACAACGAAAGGCATCTACTATATAGCAACCTGTATCCAATAACCACAAATCTCCCAAACGGCACCCACTCATTCCTCCGTAAATTAAAAGGTTTAAGCTTCCAGTTCTTTTACTCGCAAACGAAATGCCTGTGTGAGACTCCCGAGGCGGAGGACTGTCTCCATAGGTTTTTGGCACTATCCATTTCCCATTATGACTGTGGACTCCGCGAGTATCCAGTATATACAAATCATTTAAGTACCTTTAAGAAAGTTTTGCTAAATAATTCAAGTCCATTGGTTATTAAAACAAAAGGATAAGACTTACTTTGGAATATTGTTTTTTGGGTCATCAGATTCATTTGCTAATCCGCCAAACAGAAATATCTTTTCACCAACCATTGTAAAACTGTGACCCAAGCGAGGGCATGGCGATAGCCCACTGTCCGGTGATTCTGGGTACATTTTTCTCCACTCCCATTTAGTTGCCTGTAGTTCATATAGTTCATTTGAATATTTTCCGTATTCTATCATGCCCCCGAAGACAAACATGCGGGTTCCCTCTACAACGAATCCATAAGCAGCGCATCCATTGGGTACATCGCCTTTTAGCACGGGAACATACCATTGATTTGTTACTGAAAAAAGAAAAAGCTGCGATACATTTCTGAACAAATTGCTTTAATCATCGATTGAATATGAAGATTAAAGTAGATATAACGTGTTTGTATACCCTTGCAGAGCAAAAGGGTATTATAATTTCAGTCAGAAGTTTACAACGTAGTGAAGGAGACACCTCAGACCCCAGAAAGTATATATATTCCTGATCAGCATCACGAGCAGAATCGGAATACGACTGTACGTCTGTCCGTCATTGAGTTTTTGGAGAAATAAATTTGAAACCGATGAAAGTAGTATAAATAGGTTCGAACTTGATGGAAAAACCATTAATAGTCGCTCTAAAGTCCAATTCTTGAACCACAGATGAACTACCAAAAACCATTAAACATGCAGAAGAATAAATTATGGTTTGGGATGCATTTTCCTGACCTGACCAATGGCTTAATGGGTCGATTAACCCTTTGAGGGGCAGTGGGAAGTATACTTCCCACCTGTTTCTTTGCCGTTTTTAATTAATCTCTTTCGCACTGCACTCGTTTTAGTAAAAATATATTATCATTTAGACTCTCAAATACTTATAAAAAGTTATGAAAAAAAAATTTTCGTGAAATTGTTATTAATTAATTAGTTATAAAAATTCAAACTTGAAAAAACGGTCGTGTTTTTTAATAAATTCAGCTGTGTGCAAACTACAGGTGCAAAAATTATGAAAATTTTTTTCTGATGAGCATATACATTGAACAAAAACATATGTTTTTTTCAGAATTTTCGGCAGGCTAGTTTTCATGAAAAAATTTTTTGAATAAGTTGAAAATAGTGTTATTTGACGAATCTTTCCGTTTGATTTCATTATTTGTTACGCGGCGAAATTCAAATATCAATGGTTGTACATAGGTTTTTGGGGTTGCTGATAACGATTTTGATATCAGTAGATTAATATCCAAAATTTCACAATTCCGATATCAGAATCGTAACCAGCGACCCCGAAAACCTATATACAACCATTAATACTGAAATTTCGCCAAAGAGAAAAATGTGCCCCTCAAAGGGTTAAAGAACTTGGATATCCTGTAGAAGGAAATGGAGCCATTTGTTTATAAAATAATGCCGTTTAAAGGGACTTTTATGCAATTTAACGACTCAAAGGACTCTTCTGGAGTCCATAACAAACCTCTGCAATAGAGAAAAATTTTGAATTACTATAAGAAATTTTAAAATTTGGATGATTTGTGTGCAGGAGTTCAAGAAGTTTGTAAATCTATCTGCAAGGACTCTTGTCGAAAGGACTCTTGTGTGAAGCGGTGGAGCTTAACGAAGGATTCCGTACCAAATAGAGACGAATAAGACCACCGGCTTAAAAAAAAAAAACATTTTTGAAAACTTTGCGCTATTTTTGTGTCCATGTTACAGAGTTTACTTAACTTAATTTACTTATCCCTTATCCTGCTAGGCTGCGTTTTAGATAACAAATTGCACATTAAAAATTCAAAAAATAAAAAATAAAAAGAAATAAAATAAAATAAAAAAAAAAATTATAAAAAAAATATTTTGCAAACATATGACTAAAATTATAATACCCTATGTAAGGGTATAACGAATGCAAGTCTGATTTTAAGAATATTGTTATATAGTTTTTTGATCAAAATCGGAAGGTCGTAACATATAACAGAACAGAAAAATCAGAAATTATTGAAAATGATTAAGAAAATCTTCATAATATAAGTGTTGTTAGGTGTTCGAGCATTTGCTAAAATATTTTGCAATTGGCTACGAAAATATATATAATATATATAAAACTTCTATTAAAATCGTGATTGTGTGATGTTAGAATTTTTTTCCATTAGTTTTATAAGTATTTTTCAAGAAACCTATTTGCAATAGTATCTCTCAAACTGAAATAACAAATTTCGTAAAAAACTTTTTTAAAAAAAGACACAAAAAAGGCACAAAGACGCAAACGTCCTACAGTCGAGTCCCGAATTATCGTACCCCGCTAAATCGAAAATCGCGATAATTCGTAAAAAATTCTGTTCTCTTGAAAAAAATATCGATAAATCAAATTCCCGTCTAATTCGTAAAAAAAAGTGATCCCCTTGCCACTTCGAATTATCGGGACTCGACTGTAATTTCTATTTACATTTTCCTGTGGATATCAAATTTTCATTTTTCAATTTTAATTACCAGTGTTATAGACGTGTAATTCATCAACGATTCCTTCATTGCCACCGCCAAAGACAACCATTAGCTCCTTAATGTTTATGGCGCGATGCCCATGTCTAGGACGTGGCTGCGGTCCTGTTGGGTTAAGGACCCGTTTCCATCGGAATCCAGATAAATTGCTGCCCAAGTGGGCTTCATCATTTTCCTCCACATCCATAGACATTTTCTTAGAACAGTTGGCTTGGAGAATCTGTTCTTTATTTTGATCATCAGGTGTGGATACCCGGACTCCTGAAGAAATGGCTGAACCCAATAATTCCGAACATTCCATTTTATAACCATAAAATTTGATAGAAAATGTTGAAAAATGTTTTACTGTTCACCGCAACGCATCATTTGCATTAACTCAAATTAACCTGAAATTAAAAATTTAGATAAGAATTTAAAAATAGGAAGAGTATCTATATAGATAGATTTTTCAATCTATCTTATATGATTAAATAGGTCGATTATTTTAAAATTATTTTCTTCATTTTCTTTATTTTATTGCAGAATTTAAACTTGTATGTTAGAAAGCAAAGTTTAATTTTTTCATTCATTTCGAATACATTTTTCGATCTTTCCTACGGCAGTTGTATGATATAGTCATCGGATTTTTATAAAATCTAAGTCGAAATTCAAGAGTCCTAAAATAAATGCCAACTGGAACAAATCATGATCATGATGATCGATCTCTCCTACGGAAGCTATCCAATATAGTTATCTGATCCGGACTTGTAAAATAATACGCAACTAAGCAAGCTTTGACAAGCCGGTGCTGATATACCATTTAAAAGTATAAAAATACCAACTGTTTATGTATACCATTCTGACAATACCCCCTTAAAATACTAAACTACTTGAGGTGCACAATAACTCTCCAAAAAAATTTTCGACTGGCAATGCCGTGTATAGACGCTGCGCTATTAGTGCACTAGATCCTATATTTAAAATCTTAATAACTTTCGTTACTATAATTTCTCGAAATCTCGAAAAGCTTTAATATCCAATAAGCTTTTGTGCATTACCGAACGATTATTATAACTTAATGACCACAATTCTTTGCATAAATTTTACGAAACCAAAAGCCGAATAAAACAGCACAACGCACGCACTTATTAAATAGAGGTGGGAATACTACAACACGGTAGTACAGATTAGAAATCGATAAAAATATCGATAAAATTAGTGGCTCGCATTGACCGAAAACATTATTGTTTCCACTTAATGCGCTTATCTCACAAACACGTTCCAGCATAAAATTTTCGGAAACGAAACGGAATGAAAATGATAACATCATTGTATATAATCCGACAAGCATATTTTTTGAAATATAGAGTTTTCTAATTACTGACGAATTTCGAATAAAATTTCATAAAAATCAGGCGACTATATCCTATAGATGTAATATAAACAATCGTCGAAAATATGGAAAATTAATAGAAAAATCGACATACATAACTTCGGCGTTGTTTGGCTTTTATGTATTTTGTTCGACATATTTGATTGCTAAAAATCAGCTTCCTTTCTTTTTATTATTTACAACAGCTATGGTACTTTATTGAAAAGGCTTTTTTTTTCAGTATATATCTTTTGAACGGTACCACTATCACCATATTTTTTTGTTTATGTTTTAAACTTAAGCTTTTATATATTTATAGGCACGACATATTTTTGTAAATTGGCCAAAAAAAAAATTCTTTTGAAAATGTTATATAATTTTTTGAATCTTGCACCGTTTACAAGATATCGAGCCTTAAATGCCGGATTATAGTGCAGTATAATAACAAATATATGTCCTCAAATCTTGTCGCCCCAATAACTAAAATCTCCCCTGTTAATATGTCTAATGTATATAATATAATATAATATAATTTATTATATATATTTATCCATAATATATATACATACATATATTTTTTTTTGTGTATGTTTCGTTTAAATGAGTACTATCGTGAAAAGCGGCGTCAACGAAATGTGTTCCAGTTTTCGGTCGTAGCGTAAGCCCGTCTTTTTTTTCTATCAATTATGGAAAGAGTAGCTCCACTAAGCACATCTCAGCCAAATTTTTTTTGAAGATTTTAATTTTTTGTTTCCAAAGAACTTCACGGTTTAAAAAGATTTAAAAAATAAACAAGTTGTCGCTCAAGAGTCAACAGTGCTTAGTTATTTATGAAGTTATTTCTACTGTTATATAACAGATAATCATTTGATTTAACGGAATCCATTAACTTTCTCTTCCCATAAGTCAAAAAGCGTGTATATGGCAGCGTACTACGACACCAATTGGTAATATAAAGCAAAAATAATCTTTAAAATATTTTTTTAAGTTTTAAAATGCGGAATTAACCTGTAAACTACATAGCTTCACCATAGTGTAAACAGGTCTTAACTTTCCTATATTATTAGTGTGCTTCTTTCTTACACCACTATTTTTGCTATTATATTATAGTAGTATATAATTCCGTATAATTTTTAAATGTGAAGTAATAAGTTTTTAAAAAATGTTATAATATGATTTGTATTTAGTGTTGATTTAATTTCATAGTATTTTATTTATATCAAGCAAAAGCAATCAATTCCAGTGTACATATACAAATGTGTATGCTACTTATCGCTCAGGTAGATTGGATGCCGCAGTGCTAACGTAATAAAGTCAAACAATGATAAGTTGATAACGGCGATCATCAAGACAAACAGCTGAACTGCTATCTGTCAGATACTTTTTATCCGTACACAAAATCTACAAATAGCGCTGCCGTTTAGCTAAATGAAGCACTAAGTTTTATTCAGTCAACTGTTGCAGAAAAATCAAGGTGAAGTCAAAAAAACCAAGTGTCGGTGTTTTTCATATTCACCGAACAAGCGAAAAAATATATTGCTAGTGCAGTGTTTAAATATCGAATAAGTTTGCTAAAAACAGTTTTTTCGATAGTGCAAGGTATCGATATTTCCTACAGTCAAGTATAAATATTGCTGACAAATAAGGCGTCGCAATATTATAACTTTAAACTAAATATTTAGCTACGTTTCGCGGTGTTTTTACTTGATTCGTGTAAAGACTACCAGTACCAATTGTGTATGTATGACATAAAAACCTTAAGTTGACAAGAAAAAAGGTAGAATATGTATAGGAATTTGGGTAATTAACCTAGTCCGCAAAACATTGTGGTGGCACATACTTGTAAGCTTATTCAAACATATAAAATAAGCTCTCGAGTTGTCGGTTTGTGATGCTAAAAATTGGCTGATATCGAAGGTAGAAATCAGAATCAATAATATAGTGTGTATAATGTGCTGTTGCTGAAGGTTCCCCGTATGTATGTAATGACGTATATCTATATATCTTGTTCTGTTGCCAATGTGGCCAATACCAGTCCAGTGTGTATGTAGCCTATTTTGTGACGTATGACGTAAGACTGCTGATTGCGGGGCGTTGGTATAAATTAAAAGGTGCATCATTATTGCAAACAATTAAAAAACTGTTACAGTTTTACTCTTTTGGCAAAAAGTTTCATAAATACTGTTAATTCAAGATGTGGCGGTTCAAAACAGTAATTTTCATGAGAAGGCGTGGTATTATAGTCCATACATATGCCATTATGTACATATATATACATACTTATTTGTATTTGTATTAGAACCTATATATGTAGATTCCTAATGTGCAAAAGACTGATTAATGTACCTCATTTACACATTGCATATGCAAGAATCAGGCCCAATGGTCCAAATATATACATTAAATTTAAACTTTTTTGCAGAGGTTGTAAATCTATTAATGGATAATGTCCATAAGTAAAGTTTTATCACAGCTTTGTTAACGAAAATAGTGCAGCCAATAAAATTAGAAGAAGAACAAGAACTGTATTCAAATGTTTTGGTCTTTACTGTTATTTTGTCACAAATTTTTTCGGCCTTAATCAAAGTTTTTTGTATCAACAAAACACTTTTTAGCAGACTGAAAAAAGTACTGAATTTAAAAATTATTAAAAGGGTTTATTTTTATGAGCCTTACTGTATGCATACCCAGGGTTTGAAAAATTTCGGTAAGATTTAGATTTTACTGGTATATTGTACTTTGACGTCACGTTTTATCAGATTGACAGCTTATCAGTGTGCCACAGAAAATGTATTTATTGTCTCGTTTTTATACCCTTGCAAAGCAAAGCGTATTAAAATTTCAGTCAGTAGTTATAATAATAATAATAATAATACAAAAAATTATAACGTCGTTGCTTTTTATTCCACGAGCATAATTTTTACAACATCGACTTTTTAAACTACCCTTGACCGAGAAAAAATTTCATAGGGCGTTAAAGGATCATCTTACAAAATAAAGGTGATATTCGTTATAAAGATAATGAATTTCCCGAGTTAATCAGGAAGAGTTTTTTAACAAATTTTTTTTGTCTATTTTTGGGAGCACTTGAAAGTGAAAAGTGCGATTTTAGCTTAAAAAATCGTTGTTAATTTATTTTTTGAAAATAGAAAAAAATTGAAAATAAAAAAAAAAAACTCTTCCTGATTACTTGCGTATTTATGTGGGGAATTTGTGTTAAAAATTTGAAAAGGATCGGTTAAGTAGATTTTGAGTTCTGATGTTCACCGACTTTCAAAATAAAAAAAATAAAAAATCGATTTAAAGTATTTTTATACGTTAAAATACGGCCAAATTTAAAACGTTGTAACTTTGTTAGTTTGATTCTAATTGGCTTAAAATTTTTTCGCATTGTTCTCGACATATTGCTCTCTTAGAAAAAAAATAAAAAAAATCGAAAAAAAAATTGTTAAAACCTTTTTGAAAAAAAATCATAACGACTTAATTTCTTTCAGAAATTGTTTTTAGCTACTATCGAATTAAGTTTTATCAAAATCGGATAACTATATCATACAGCTGTCATAGGGAAGATCATAAAATGTATTTAGAAATAACGGAAATAAAATAATATCATCGTTGTTTTTCGCCAGAAAAGCATAATTTTTTAAATATAGAGTTTTCTAACGATTCTTGAATTTTATTTTATAAAAATCTGACTACTATACTGTATTGAAAATTGATGACAAAATCTTTGATGTTGTTTTGCCTTCATTTATTTATTTACTTTCTTCCTATAGCAGCCCTTCAATATATGGTAGTCTGTAGATTGAAACATATAGTGTTTTTTTTCCAGAATTGTTGGAATTTGTATTTATTTTATTTTATTATTTGTATTCATAATAAAAACCTTCCTCGGGTATAAATTTGCAGATGGTATTCATATTTTGTTCGAATTTAAGCAATCTGATTCGACAAGCGATTATAAAAAGTTATTTCTGCTTCCATGGCCCTTTATCCATCGTTTATATCTTCGCTGCCATATAAATTATCAAATTAATGAAAAATTCGACAAAACGTTAGCGTATATAAACTACAAACTATTTGACTTTGACAATACTATTTTATATTATTTTATTTTTATATTTATTTCAGATTAGTCCATAACAAATGGCAACTATAGATGGAAGACCGACGCAATATGGTATTTCACTCAAACAACTGCGCGAGCTCATGGAGCACCGTGGTCGTGAAGGTGTAATAAAGATTGCGGAATTTGGCGGTATTCATGAATTATGTAAAAAGCTGTACACATCTCCAAATGAAGGAAAGTTTCTATTTTTAAAATGTATTAAATTTTAATTAAGTACAAGCTACTAAGTAAAAATATTTTTTTAATTGATATTTAATGGTATTTGTATGTCATATTCACTGTAGAAAAATCGACATATTTGTACTAAATTAAAACAAATTTGAATGACTTAAGGGGTTATCCTACCCCTGACCGTTTAAAAAATTCAGTTTTTTCAAAATTTTTTATATAATAGTAAAAAGTGTAAGGAATGTTGTCCGAAAATTTCAAGTCGATCGGAGGAAAACTGTAGAAATGGGGGAAATTTAAAGCGCCGTTTTTCCAGAATGTTTCAAAGGGTTTGAAACTTTGAACGCGTTGTTCTCGAATCGACTTTTTCAAAGTCGGTAGTCAAATTTTCTCGAAAACTATTGCACCGATCGACTTCTCCTTTTGCACACTTCTTTTAGACATGTTTTTCTCGTATTTGAACGAAGGGTTTTTTTTTTGGTCAAATAGAACTTATTTTATAGGACGAAATATGGTCAAAATGTATGCAAAAAACGTCATTTTTTATAAAAAACGTTGTAAAAAATTCAATTTTTAATTTTAAAAAAATCCTTCGTTCAAACACGAGTCGGACACATACACTTAAAGAAAAATTTTGGATTTTTGATTTCAGATGAACATTGGCGGAGAAAATTTGACTACCGCCAGGGCACTATTTTTGATGGGGTCAACTTTCAGGCATTCTCACTCGCTCATTTTTTAATATTTTCTTTTCAAAATTTTACAGATTATAGTTGAAGCATTATATATTCATATTCAATAAACAAAAATTGTAAGAATATCCCAGGAGCTTTGAAAAAAATTCACGAAAATAGGCCTTTTTTTGGGCCTCCAGGGTAGGATAACCCCTTAAAACAAACTTGATACGAAGGCCAAGGCCAAATTTTTATAAAGTCAAAAAGAAATTATAAACACTGGTAAAAATACCAAATGTATAAATACCAAATGTATTTAATACTGAATTATTTTTTTAACTGTTGCGTAGATTATTTTATACCAGTGTTTATAATTTCTTTTTGACTTTATAAAAATTTGGCCTTTACCAACATTATACAACCAGTTTATGGCTAAAGATGTATGAATTATATCGTAACGTAGAAATGTATTACTTACAAGAGCTACGTTGTTTAATTTACAAAATTTAAATGCGGTATCCAATTTTTCTATCCTTTTTTGACCCCATAAAAAAACAATACAAAAGGAAAACGCAAATATGAAGTTAAAACTTAACTACGGTTGATTGTATTTTGATTTTTATAACATATTTTTTGTAACTTTAGGTCTTAGTGGCTCAAAAGCGGACGAAGAACACAGGCGCGAAACATTCGGCTCAAATGTAATACCACCGAAGCCACCGAAAACCTTTTTAACACTCGTTTGGGAGGCTCTTCAAGATGTAACCCTTATTATCTTAGAGGTAGCTGCATTAGTGTCGCTCGGCCTTTCATTTTATAAACCCGCCGACGAGGATGCGCGTAAGTTTAAATTTAAATGTGACTACACTAACTAACTAATTGACAATGTTTAATTTTTTTAGCCGTTTTGCAAGAGGAGGAGGAGCACCATGGTTGGATTGAAGGATTGGCCATTCTTATTTCTGTTATTGTAGTAGTTATAGTAACTGCTTTCAACGATTACTCAAAAGAAAGACAATTCAGAGGTCTGCAGAACCGCATTGAGGGTGAACATAAGTTTTCAGTTATCCGAGGAGGAGAAGTGTGCCAAATTTCTGTTGGAGATATTCTTGTTGGCGATATTGCACAGATCAAATATGGAGATTTATTGCCAGCAGATGGGTGCCTCATTCAAAGTAACGACTTAAAGGTACGATTAATAAAGAAGAAGAAATAGTTGTAATATATACGGATATATAATATATATTATACAACAACGCTGTTATGATTAACTCGATCTTAATAACACATCCAACTAAATAATTGATAACTTGAACTACAGATTCGAATTGTTCTGTCTTGAAAGTCATGTCTATATGATAAAAGTAACTACCCAACTTTTGGTTTCATCAAGATAGCTTTAAAAAGCTTTTTTTCTCGTTAGAAATATGTTGTACTAACATGTTTCTTTATAAATCAATTATATATTATATTTTAGTAAGGGCACACACATGTGATGTTACCTTAGCAGCCAAACTTGAACTGGCGCTCTCTCTTCTCTCGTGAGAGTGAGCACAGTGTTGTATAATACTTAAAGCTAATATTGCACAGTGTTGCTTAGGACTAACTTACTACTACAATATTATAGTTGTAAAGCCAAATAATATTTTAGGCTAAATTCCTAATAGTAGTGTTTTATTTACAAGCCTTGTTATATAATTTCTAGGTGGACGAATCTTCTCTGACTGGTGAATCAGATCATGTCAAAAAGGGAGCCGACGTTGATCCTATGGTTTTATCTGGCACGCATGTTATGGAGGGAAGCGGCAAAATGGTTGTGACCGCTGTTGGTGTTAACTCTCAAGCTGGCATCATTTTTACGCTTCTTGGTGCAGCAGTTGACGAACAGGAAGCTGAAATTAAAAAGATGAAAAAGGGTTAGTACTTCAAACAAGACATAGCCTAAATAAATGGCTGGAATGCAATTGAAACCTATTAAAAGCCAAATGACGGTACTCTGATCGTTTTTTACAAAATGGTGTCTATAAAATGTATTACATTTTTATTATTTATTTTCCTTTTATTGTTTTTTTTCCATATTCCAATTGTCATATGTGAACTGCATGATGTGAAATGATCGACCCATCATCCTTCACCTACCCAATCAACCAATCAACCAACCTACCAAACAAAACCTGCGACCAACACCTACCAAACAACCAAACAACCAACAAATATCTACAAATAATAAAACCAAAACATAAATGAAATGGAAACATTTAACGATTTAATATCATTCTTGATATTCAGAAGCTAAAAGGGCCAACAAGCAAAAGAGTCTGACAGGTGAATTCTTCATAAATATTTTAAACTATTATTTTTGTGTAATATAAAGATTCCTGCAAATATTTTAGGGACTGAAAACAGTAATTGATTTTAACTAAAAATTATGGTTAAGAACCGAAGTACAATTACAAAAAGTCGATCTTAAATATATAAACTACGATTTTTATACCCTTGTGAAGGAGAAACCTCAGTCCTCATAAAGTACATATATTCTTAATATGCATCATTATCTGAATCGATCTATACGTGTGTACCTCTGTCCGTCTGTCTAGTTTTAGAGCCCACTATCTATATATAAAGTATTGTATCAGGATCTTCTTTATTCTGTTCTCCTACAACTTTCAATACGAACTGACTCGCTGTTCGCAGGCAGCTAACTTTCAACCCCCGTTTATGTTCAGCTTCTTACTCTCTCGAGAGAGCACATCCTCTCTCGAGAGATCAGAAGTGTGACCAGCGTTTACAAAATAGTCGGAACGCGCCGAATCGGACGACTATATCGGAAAGCTTCCATAGAAGAGATCGGAAAAATAACAGCAAACAAATTATAACGCCTTGTTTTTTTTATAGACATGGTTTCTTCCAGATGGTGATTTTTTAGGACTCTTGAATTTCGAATTAAATATGAATACCAGATGACTTTATAATATATATCGAGCAATATGGTCGACATTTGTGATGACGGCACTGGTATTCGGCGAGCCTGAGCTACCTTTCTTTCATGTTGTTATAAAATGTAAAAATAATTATTACGCTGTTGTATTTTATGGTATTGGCATCCAGATGGTATTGAGTTTCGAATTATATTTCATGACAATCGGACGACGATATTATATTCCTACCATGGAAACAATTACAAAAATCATAATAAATTAATACAAAACCCCATAACTTAGTTGTTGTTAAACCTCAAAGCAGTTATCTCGAATTTTTTAAATATCGTGCGACTAGCAAACATGACGCTTGCATGGAATGTTTAAGAAGTCTTTATAAAATATTATAAGTGAAACAAAAATTATACCATCATAGATTTTTACCATTGTAGAAAAAACCTTGTTATAACCGATTTCTAAAGATTCTTGTCTACATTTATGTTTTAACTGCAAGGGTATAAGCTTCGGCTCGCCAAAGATATTTTCTTTGTTCAAAATTAAAAAAAAAAAATTGTACGGAACTTTGCAGGTGAAGGCGAAGGACGAACACAGATTAAACAAGCGCAAACCCAACGCCAAACAGTGACTAGTGAGGGAACCAAATCAGAATCTGAGGGAAATCATGTGCCGCAGTCGACATCCACGGCTGCCGAGACAGGACATAAAAAGGAAAAATCTGTGCTGCAGGCAAAACTGACGAAATTAGCTATACAGATTGGATATGCTGGATCTACTATTGCCGTGCTCACTGTTATAATTCTTATTATTCAGTTTTGTATTAAAACGTTTGTGATTGACGAGAAGCCGTGGAAGAACACCTATGCTAATAACTTGGTAAAGCATTTGATAATCGGTGTTACAGTATTAGTAGTGGCTGTACCAGAGGGTCTTCCCCTGGCCGTAACCCTATCACTGGCTTACTCGGTCAAGGTAAGCTCAAATTTTATAAGCAAACCATAATTATTATTAATTTATTATTATTTTCTTTAAAGAAAATGATGAAGGACAATAACCTGGTCCGACATTTGGATGCTTGTGAGACAATGGGTAATGCCACTGCCATTTGCTCTGATAAGACTGGAACTCTAACAACCAACCGTATGACTGTCGTACAGTCCTACATCTGTGAGAAGTTGTGTAAGGTCTTGCCTACCCTAGCTGATATACCCCAACATGTGGGCAACTTGATTACAATGGGAATATCCGTTAACTCCGCGTACACTTCAAACATAATGGTACGACTTTAATGTTTAATTTGTAAACAGATCTTGGCATTAATATGTTTCAATTTCTTTATAAAAAAAGGCTGGGCACAACCCGGGTGATTTACCAATTCAGGTTGGCAACAAAACAGAATGTGCTCTTCTGGGCTTTGTCCAGGGGCTTGGCGTCAAGTACCAATCGATTAGGGACGAAATCACAGAGGATAAATTCACCCGCGTGTATACCTTCAATTCTGTTCGCAAAAGCATGGGTACTGTGATACCCCGTCCAAATGGAGGATATAGATTGTATACTAAAGGTGCTTCCGAAATCATCATGAAAAAGTTAGTTCTACTTTTAGGAAGAAAAACAAAAGTCTAATTTGTTTTTTTTTTTTTGTTATCAATATAGGTGTGCTTTCATCTATGGCCACGAAGGAACCTTGGAGAAGTTTACAAGAGATATGCAAGAGCGATTGATTCGTGAAGTTATTGAACCAATGGCTTGTGATGGACTGCGCACCATATCTGTGGCATATCGTGACTTTGTGCCTGGAAAGGCCGCCATTAATGAAGTGCATATTGATGGCGAACCCAACTGGGATGACGAGGAAAATATTATGACGAATCTAACATGCCTCTGTGTGGTTGGCATAGAAGATCCGGTGCGTCCCGAAGTACCAGACGCCATTCGAAAATGCCAACGTGCTGGAATCACAGTGCGCATGGTCACTGGAGATAACATAAACACGGCGCGTTCAATTGCCAGCAAATGCGGTATTCTGCGAGCCAATGATGATTTCCTTATTTTGGAAGGCAAAGAGTTTAATAGGCGCATTCGAGATAACAACGGAGACGTATGTATTAAGTTTACTAGTTTTATTTTTAGCACAGGTTTCAGTAATGATATTTTTATTCACAGATTCAACAACATCTTATTGACAAAGTATGGCCGAAGTTGCGTGTTCTTGCACGTTCATCTCCAACAGACAAGTACACGTTGGTCAAAGGTTGGTTCTGTTTTTTTTGTTTTTACATTTTTTTCATCAACATTTTTTATAATTTTTTTTTTTTTGGGAAATTTTTGTGAATTTTTTTTTCTTTTTGAAATTTTTTGGGAAATTTTTGTGATTTTTTTTTGAAATTTTTTTTTATAATTTTAAAGGGTAATTAGTGAAAGTTGTAGGTTGGGATGAGACTGAGTGTAGGCATTGCTAATTTTTAAATTTATTTGATTGCTACTACAAAAGAAATCAAAAAAATGTAAACGCAGTAATTCAAATAAACTTTTTCTTAAATAATATGACAAAGAAAAATTAACTAATCTACAAAAACAAAACAACTTTTCATATAAAACTAAAAAAACAAGACAGTTTTAAATACAACAAACCTAAAAAGGGGACTTTCAAATCCGTTTCTTTCTGTATACTAACGCGAAAATTGTAATTCTTTTTCAAAAGCTAATAACGTTTGCAATTTAAATTTTTTTTTTTTTCCTGACCGTAGTTCATTTTATGCCTAATACTGTACACTTTAAGAATTTTTCGGTTTTTGTGATTTAGATTACACATTTTGGCTGAATCACTTCCGGTAGCGGGACACCTCCTCACCGACATGCCGCCACTGAGGAACGTCCCCTCCCGCCCCTTTTTTGATTTTTTCAATTTAAAGTTTTTTTTTCTCATAATAAATGTGAGGTCATATCCAGAAAAAATATCAGCTTTTTATCTTTAAACGTTTTCTTAAAAAAAAATTCTAAAAAAAAAACTTTTTTGGGTCCACAAGCTGAGAATTTGCCTTAAGTCGTTTTAATGAATTTACCTTTAACTTACTTACTTCTATCGTTTTAAATCCAGTATTTTACTATTATACGGTTTTTTTAAAATAACTTTCTGGTTGACTTAGCTTGGTAATTTAGGAAACGTCCCAAAAAGGTAAAATTTGAGAAAACTGAAGTTGCCCTTTTAATTACACAGTCAAAAGGATAGAATATCCTTCGTTGAAAAACACTAGAAGATAATCGAATGAGTAATTTTTGTGGCTCAAACACAGGTGTTCACGAAAGCAAAGAAAATGTTTGGGCCAAATATTTTAGTCTTAGTGTTTGGTTTTAGACATAATATATAAAACTGTTGTGCTTTTTAATATATTTAAACATATTTAAAGGTTTATTTATTTATTTATTTATATATTTAAAGGTATTATTGACAGTACTGTCAGCGAAAACCGTGAGGTTGTTGCAGTAACTGGCGATGGCACTAACGATGGACCAGCTTTAAAAAAAGCCGATGTAGGCTTTGCCATGGGAATTGCTGGAACCGATGTGGCCAAGGAAGCTTCTGATATCATACTGACTGATGACAATTTTAGCAGCATTGTTAAGGCTGTAATGTGGGGTCGAAATGTTTATGACTCCATCGCGAAGTTCTTGCAGTTTCAACTGACTGTCAATGTGGTCGCTGTAATTGTTGCATTTATTGGTGCGTGTGCTGTGCAAGACTCTCCGCTTAAAGTAAGTTATTAAAAATATATATATTTATATATATTTGTCATATTTATATTTATTTATATATATTAGGCAGTCCAGATGTTGTGGGTTAACCTAATAATGGACACCTTGGCGTCACTAGCATTAGCAACTGAGTTTCCGACACCAGATCTTTTGCTTCGTAAACCTTATGGCCGCACAAAACCATTGATTTCCCGCACAATGATGAAAAACATTTTGGGTCAGGCGCTTTATCAGTTGGTTATCATTTTCGGTTTACTCTTCGTCGGTAAGTTTTATTCAACATTGTTTTATTATTTTGAACCTTTGTATAAAGTTTCATAACTTAAGTCAGTCCGTCACTGTTTTCCCGATTGTACTTTATTTTTAACGTGTTAAATTTTTAAAATTTCCAATACTTCAATTAAAAAACAGTTACCGCATGAGCAATCGGGAATAAAAGACATAACAACATAATTTTTTTACTAATCATATACAATAATTATGGCATATTTGGCTTGTTCAACTTTGGGGCTCAGTTTCTCCCCTTAATATGGGGATATTTAAATTAAACAAAATTTATTTATATAATATAATTAATTAACAATACAACCAAGTCTGAGCTTCGAATTACAGATAATTGTTTAAACTGCAAAGGTACATAAGCTTCGGCCTTCCGAAGCTAGTTTAATAACTTTTCATTATATGTAATTTACTTTTAGGCGATTTAATTCTTGACATTGAATCTGGACGCGGACAAGAGCTTAATGCTGGCCCAACACAGCACTTCACCATTATCTTCAATACATTTGTCATGATGACACTGTTTAATGAAATAAACGCCAGAAAAATCCATGGACAGCGTAACGTTATTGAAGGACTTCTCACAAATCCTATTTTCTACACAATATGGATATTTACAATGATATCACAGGTACTTGGCTTACCATACATTTATAAGACTTTATATATTAATAAATATTTATCACTACATTTAAGGTTTTAATCATTCAATATGGAAAAATGGCCTTCTCCACAAAGGCCTTGTCACTAGACCAATGGCTATGGTGTATATTCTTTGGAATCGGTACCCTTGTCTGGGGGCAATTAATAACTTCAGTGCCTACAAGAAAACTACCCAAGATATTATCGTGAGTAAATGTTTAACGTTTATACGCTTCAGAAACCCGCTTATGAATGGACTTTGACCAAAGCTCAAACTAGTTGAAGAAGTATTCTAAGTATTATTATTCTAAGGATAGATCCTTGTATGGTTAGTCTTACATTATATTTGTTGATCACTTTGGACGGCTAAACACTTTAAACTTTATAATTATTTTATGAAAATGCATGTATTAAAATATAATTTAAACAAATATTTTTAGTAGTTATTTATTAAAATAATTAATACCGGAAAGATGTTTGTTAGTCATTCTCGTTCATGTGTCACAAAGAGGTAGAGGAGGATGTAGAATGTAGAATTCAAATATTTAAGCTATTGTATAATTTTAAGTATGTTTAAGTATTTTACATTTAAACACATTACATTGTTGAATTTGAATACCCTCGCAGAGGGTATTGTATCGGAAGTTTGCAATGGAACTAAAGAAAAAAAGTAAATATATTCTGCGTCACCAAAACCTTTTGAGTCGATTTAAAAAACGTACGTCTGCTTGTCTGTCTGACATAACCTCATTGTTCTTATATATTTATGAATCTACTTCAAAATGTAACAATTCGTCCAAAAAGTTGTTTCTATCAAAATTGCGTTATTGTATCATAGAAAAAATGAAAACAAATTTAATGCAAAAATAAGTACTATACAGTAAACCTTATTGCTAATGTTGCTATTGAAATATGAGCCTATTGCTAGCGTATATAACTTTCAACACACTGCGGCCAGCTTCCTTTCTTTTTTATTTTAGTTTATTTACCAATACATATTTATAAAAGCTTAAGTGGTTTTAAATATTTATAAAATCAGGTCGCCATGTCAAGTAAAAAGTAAGTACTTTAGTAAGCGCACACACACGTGATGTTTCCTTTGCAGCCAAACTTGAACTGCCGCTTTATTCAAGATCCTCTTCCTTCGTGCTCTCTCGTGAGAGTGAGCATAGTGTTGTACAATACTTAAGTCTAATATTGCACAGTGTTGCTAAGGACTAACTTACTACTACAGTACTGAGTAAGTCGTCCGGAAGTATGAACCGAAAAGCGTAGATATTGTTCATATTCTTTCTTAATCCGTATCATGATCGAGTTGTCATTTATTAAATTTTGCAATATTTAACGAATTAGTTTGCTGTAGATTGCTGTACCCCATACTACCCATAGATACTGATTAGGTTTAAAGATATATACGACCGTCAGATTCGACCGATTTAAAGGTTTGTGTATGTCTAAAAATCTGCAGCCCATTGACTTTCAAGTGATGTCTTTAGATTTGTGTATAAACCGCATACCGTTAATACTGTTAATGCTTAGCCTATTTCACACTCTCGTATGTGCAAGAGAGAGACGTACATACTTAGAGATGGCTTTACATGGTGATTCTTAAAGGAGTAAGGGGGACATAAAGGATGACTTAACTTAAGGAACATACAATAACGTTAACTGCTTATCAAGCAGTGCTTAATAATAGGTATATGTACAAAGGGCTGCTTGCCACACCTTAAACATGCTTTCACTAGGGTTTTGGCCTACCGTTTCCGACCCGTTACCCTACAGGCATAATGCATAATTTTGGCATCGATCCGAGACAATGGGATAAACCAACTTGTCATTTATAATATTATATCGTTATTTATATATTACATTAAATTTTATCTCTCAGAAAAATCAACTTCCATCCATAATTTCGACGACTTTTACACCATCGTATTATCAGAATCATCATCGCAAATTTTTACAACTGATACAATTGGTTTATGATAACTGAAGTAAGAAACAAACAGTTTTGATTCGAACCTATTGGGCACTTCAATGAGTGCGAGTGAGAGGGTGTTTTCCCGTAAGTGCGAAAGAAAAAGAAGAAGATGATGTCGTTTTACCCTTATGCTGTGCACGGGGTTTAAAAAGGACTGTTATATGACCATGAGTATTAATTTTTAAAATTTTTGGTTTTTACACAAAGCTGCCCTTCAGGACTCGCTCCCATATTGTTCACATTTCACAATATTTTTTTGCAATATTACATGTTACGCCTTGTATGTGCTTGCTGCAATAATTGCAACAAGTATTTTTCACAAGCACACAAGGGTTAACGTTTTGTTCGTTCGCGGACAACCTCTCACTTCGAAATCCCGAGCGCACTGAACCATAGGGAGAAAAAACCCGAGCGATTTTGCAGCCGACGAGACTACCTTGTATAATTCTACCATGACTCAGGCACGGTAGAAAGAGTGGGAGATACTAGTTCCTCTCCCTTCCCCTCGATATTACGCTTTTTCGATCAGCATAACGGGACCCTGACGCGAGTTTGAATGTTTTTACCCTGCTCAGCGCCGCTAAAGAAATTTTCACTTCAAAATCCTTTTTGCAATAATTGCAGCAAGCAGATACGAGGCGTAACATAGATTATTGTACAAAAATGTATAAAAGGGCGGACAACATGGGAGCGAGTCCTAAAGGGCAGCTTTGATTGAAAACCAAAAATTACAAAACAATTAATTCTTATTGTCATATAAAAGTCCTCCTTAAACCCCATGCACAGCATAAGGGTTAAACCACTCGCTCTTTTTATACCCTTGCAGAGCAAAAGGGTATTATAATTTCAGTCAGAAGTTTGCAACGCAGTGAAGGAGACACCTCGGACCCCATAAAGTATATATATTCTTGATCAGCATCACGAGCAGAATCGGAATACGTCTGTACGTCTGTCCGTCTGTCCATCTGTCCGTCTGTCCGTTTCCGCGCAAACTAGTCTCTCAGTTTTAAAGCTATCTTGCTGAAACTTTCCCAAAAGGTGTGTAGTTATTGCACGCAGTATATAAGTCGAAACGAGCCGGATCGGCCGACTATATCGGATAGCTCCCATACGAGGGAATGAAATGAAAAATTCTTATGCCGTTGTTTTTGATCAGATCGACTTGATTTCTTCAAGATGGCGTTTTCTAACCACTATTGAATTTCGGATAAAATTTGATGAAAATCGGAAAACTCTATCATATAGCTGCCATACAAAAGATCGAAAAATATATATATAAATAATGAAAAAAAATTATAGCGTTGTTGTTTTTTATCCCACGAGCATGATTTTCAAAACATTGAGTTTTTTAATAACCCTTGAATCGAGAAAAAAATTTCATTAAAATCCGACAACGTTATCAACAGGAAAGATCGAAAAATTTATCGAAATACGGGAAATAAAATTATAACATCGTTGTTTTTTATCAGAAAAGCATAGTTTTTGGAATATAGAGTTTTCTAACTACTATTGACCTACGTATTAAATTTCATCAAAATCTGACAACTATATCATATAGCTGCCATATGAACAATAGTCGAAAATATGGAAAATGAATAGAAAAATTGTCATAGTTTCGATGTTGTTTAGCCCTTATGCATTTGATGAGCATTCATCAAATATGACTGCAAGGGTATATAAGCTTCGGCTTGCCGAAGCTAGCTTCCTTTCTTGTTCTGTTTCTTACTTACAGAAAAACACTCTTTCACTCGCACTCATTGTAGTGCGCAATAGGGGACTGACGCCGGCGTCGGGACTACCATGTAGTTATTATACCATGACTCAGGCACGGTCATGGTACAACTATACAAGGTAGCAGGGGCGCACAGAGGGGGGAAGGGGACAATTTGCCCCGGGCCCCGGCTTATGGGGGCCCCGCGCGATATGATATATGATATATATGATGATATGTAAGGATTGACAATCTCCCAAAATTGAATTTTTAGCCCGGGCCCCAGACTACCTCTGTGTGCCCCTGCAAGGCGGTCTCGACGGCTACAGAATTGTTCGGGTTTACTCCCCTATCGACCCGAACGCTCGGGTTTTCGTAGGAAAACACTCTTTCTCTCGCTCTAATTGTAGTGTTGATAGGGGACTGACGAGCCGACGAGACTACCTTGTATAATTGTACCATGACTCAGGCGCGGTAGAAAGAGTGGGAGATACTAGTTCCTCTCCCTTTCCCACGATCTTACGCTTTTTCGATCAGCATAACGGGAATCTGACGCGAGTTTGAAAGTTTTTACCCATACAAAAAAGTGCTCAGCGCCACTAAAGAAGTTTTCACTTCAAAAACCTTAAAAACTTATAAACAAACAAAAACCTAGGAGAAACTATAAATTGTTTTATAAAAGGTGTGCAGCTCTAACAGTGCTTATTTTTTTTTTTTTGTATCGACGCGCGTGCCCACGGCCACACCTCCCGCCCAACCGACCGAGGGGCGCTGCCGTGTATCGTACGGCTCGGTTATAATGGAACAGGTGTTTTATATAAAATAAAGTGAAATGGGTACTACATTTTATATTGGCAGAAAATCATTTACGATCTTTCTGGATGTATTTGTTTATAAACATAGAACGGAGCCCTGTTTCTGTGAAAGCGGAATGATGTCCACTTTGTTATGCCTTTGCAGGGTGCATTAAAAATTCAGTCAGAAGTTTTCAACGCAGTGAAGGACACATCTAAGACCCCGAAAGGTGTATATGTTTTCGAAGAGACTTTCTTTCTTTAAAACTCTACCAAAAGTTGTGTAGTTATTGCAGTATATAAATCGGAACGGACCGAGGTCATACAGAAAATATTTAATTATTACGCCGTTGATTTTAATCATGATTTAATCATGTATATCGAAAAGACCGAAAAATCTATTAAACTATTATTGGATATCGTTGTTGATAAATTTGTGGTTGTGTTGACGTTGAGGTTGGTGGGAGAGTAGAGAGCGGGGGCAGCGGTGAGGTGCATTGCTCGCTCCAAGGTAATTGATCCATAGGGAGAGCGGCTGGTGTGTTTGGCGTTGCTTGTAAAAGCGCGGGAGAGCAAGAGCGTGCTCTCTGAGGCTGCACTGAGAGAGTGCTATGTGCACTGTTGTTGTCGGCGCTTGACTTTATTGTACAGTAAGCGTTGTTGATGCTTGAGCGAGGGCGCGCGCTCTGAGTTTGAGCGCAACGCTCACTCATTTTTGTTTGGAGCTTGCTTATTTGTTTATAATAGGTTTAATAGGGTAAACACAGGGTTTTTTTTGTGTGGGAAAGCGTCTTTTCGCTGGGGTTTGTTGGGTTCACTAGTGGGCCTATATTTTCGCAGTTGGATGCTGGTAAAATAGGAGTTTTCACTGAGCGATTGAAAAACACGTCCATACGCGGCGGCGTTCGAACTCGAATTTATCTCCTAAGACAGCAATAATCTGTCTGCGAGATTCCGCAGCAGTTTTTCCCTGTGCGAAATAAAATTTCATAATTGCCCGAATTTCTGCGTTTGTGAACTCCATTTCAATCGATTGAAATTTTTTAAAGCGTAAAGCGTGGAAGCTCATGTAAACAAACTATATGTCATTTGAAAGGCGATGCCAATACCTTTCAAACGATCTACAGCATTGCCAGATACGATTATATTTGACTTACCCGGCTTCGCTTTAACATTCTTGAGTTTTTCTCTAAGACAAATTCTTTTCATGTTAAATGTTGAATAAAAACTAACCAATCGCCCTTAGTTAAACCCGTAGATTTTGTTATGTATACCACTTCTCCCAATCGGACCATAATAGCTGATATTGAGATTCATATGTTTATTTCAAACTCTTTATTATTTCAGCTGGGGTCGCGGCCATCCAGAGGAGTACACAGATGCCATGAACTTGGGTGAGGAGCGTTTCGATTCAATTGATTCTGATAAGAAGCCAAGGGCTGGGCAAATTCTCTGGATTCGGGGACTGACCCGGTTACAAACCCAAGTAAGTGTCAAACTTAATTTATTTTTGACAAGAAATTTCAAGTAAAACTATTTGATTATCAAAAAGAGGATCAAAATATTATTTCTATGATTTTTCAAATTGGACTTTTTAAGATTTATTTGTTTGTTTTTATCTTTTTAATCACAGATTATACATAACATAAGATTTTTTATGATATCTGGTTCATAATTGACACAGCAAACTCACTATAATTTCATTTTTGTTCTGTAGACGCCGACAAACTATAGGCACACTTTTCGAAATTGGGCTCCATGTTAACTTAATTAATTGGTTGACTTTAAATTAAAAAATCAAATATGTGCATTGCACTTTTGGACAAGTAGAAGAAAATGTGAACTGATTGTTTATGAGTCTTCATTTTTACTTTAAATATTTGGTTATCTACATTTACATTTTACATTACATTTTTTTTTAATTTCAATCTGGTTTTACTTAAATTGTGTTTTCTGTCGGTAGGAAGGCTTCACCTAGTAAGAGTATGAAAAATTACTTCTATATTTTTTCTCATGTTTTTCTTTTCTTATATATTCAATTATGTTATTAACTATGTTTTTTAAATAAAGACAAAAGGCATGGAAGCTTTACCTATTAATATATAACATTTATTCGGCAAGCCGAAGCTAACTTCTACGATTTAAACAACGATTATGTGATGTAAATATGTTGTAAAGGGACAGTTAGTTAGTTAGGTAGTTACTCTATGTTGCGTTTGTCTGTTCTTTTAGTTTTCACTACTTTTGTAGATTGATTCATATGAGAACTAAAGGATTTTACATTTACATTACATTTTCAATGTAAAGCTACAGCTTAGATATATATTTCATACTCTCTATCTTTAGTCCTTCGATTCTTCTTCCTCTGTCTGACTTTTTATCTCTGCCTACTTCTTGTCCATAACAAAATTGGCCAGCATTTCTTCTGTAATGTTGTTTTAGTTTCCTCTGATTTGAACATGTACATATATTAAAATTGATAACTGAAATTCTTCCGATAAATACAAAATTGAGACTGTTCTCTTGTGTTGTGGTGGTATTTTATCTACACATTTTCTATTTCATGGCCCTAGCACTTACGTATCCTAACTTCTGCTACTAATACAGCTTAAAAAAAAAAAAAAAAAAAAATAGATATAAGAAGTCAATCTCGGCTCGGTACCACACAATTTGGATAAGTTTTATAACCTCGTCTTCTTATTTTAATTCAAAACATATTTATTTACATCTATTGTGGTATTTTCCTTATTTATTTTTTCTTTTATTACTGCCAATATTAATAAAAATTTAAATAGCTTTGTAAACAAGATGCATGTCATGTAGCCAAAGTTTTAGTTTAGGTTTACCTCTATTTTTAATCCTCTGTATGCCTCAAAGTTTATGGTTTCATGTTCATTTTATTATTATTAAGAAATAAAATTAAATACAACAATTTTACCTTTTGTTACCTAGCTACTAGATACTACCAATCGAAGAAAGGACAAAACATTAGTGTTCTATAGGCTTTTAAGTTTCTATATTTCTATATTTTATTATCGATACTAAATTGCAATAAAAGTATAAAAGTAAAAATATGGGAAATTTGACAGAGATATTCTAATCTTTTATCCTCGGAATAAAAGTTTCCTGGGTTTTTTGCTGTGTTCCTGCATAGAATTTTTACCGAGTGGTGTTTATATACTTTTTTTTTTTGTTCATAGACTTTTGTTCGATTCCTCCAGATGTTTGTTAAACATCATCTTTAATGAGTAGTTATTAATAAGCAAGTTTTTATTACAGGTTAACTAATAAATTCGTTTAAATAAATTCAGTCGGAGGTTCATAACGCAGTGAAGAAGGCACATCCGAGGTTATAAATATATTTCTGATAAGCTCCATCATCCGAGTCCATATCCATATAGCCAGAAATGGTCTGTCCGTCTGTTTTAAATCTATTTCGTTGAATCCTCCTCGAGAGGTTTGCATCTTCCTTTGTTGTTGTATATTCAAACAAAAAATAAAAGGAATCAATTTTAAATCTATATATATATTAATTTAAAGAAGTAGAATTTTGATAATGACATTACTTAAAAAAAGCCTTATATTGTAAAAAAGTTTTCCGGCCAAACAAATAGACATTTTATCAGAATAGATTTTTATATATAACTTGAAGCATTAAAAATCAATCAATTTGAGAAATTGAAAAACAATTGTTTATCTATATCAAAAAAGCCAAACATTTTTTTTATTCCATAATATAGTAGGAGTAATGTTTGGGGTCCCACATAACTTATTTTTTCCAACCTTTTCAAAAAAGTTGGAAATTTTATTTAATGAATTAACACAATTGGTTTTTAGACGAAAAATATTCACAATTTCAAAAACCCCTCCTAGTGCACTATTTCTGGAACAATTGGTAAAGAATTTACGACTAGATCAAAAAATGCGTCTGTGAAATGAATGCGTTTTTAGTAAGCGCTCACACACGTGTATTCCTTTGCAGCCAAACTTGAACTGCCGCTTTATGCTTTATTGAAGATCCTCTTGCTTCATGCTCTCTCGTGAGAGTGAGCTTGCTTCATGCTCTCTCGTGAGAGTGAGCATAGTGTTGTATAATACTTAAATCTAATATTGCACAGTGTTGCTTAGGACTAACTTATAACTACACGTTTAACATTTTTGATCCGTAAAAAGTATTATGTTCCTACTTATTTTTGTTTCAGAACTGGTTTGAACTGCTTTTTGATCCAATAACACTGTCCTACACAGATTTTGCAACGGAGTTGGGGTGTATTTTTTTTGTGTTGGCGGTGACGAAATACTACAAAAAACATAAAAAAAGGGTTAGTTAGCCGTAGAAATTTCGCAGTAGTGGCAATTTTGTTTTTTCACAAAATAAAATTACTCCTACTTTCTCAAATTCAAACTGAAGTGTTAGCTATTTATATATATATTGATAGAGTTTATCAATACTTTGTTTCAAAGGTATGACTATCACGCAAATTAAGCGTTCAGATGGCGTTTTCAAACTATTATTAAATTTCGGATTAAATTTGATCAAAATCGGATAACTCTATCGTATAGCTGCCATAGGAGAGATCAAAACATATATATAGAATTAATGGAAATAAATTGATAACATCGTTGTTTTTTATCCCACGAGCGTGATTTTTTGAATATCAAGTTTTTTAACAACTTATATTGAGAAAAAAAAGTTTCATAAAAATCAGACAACTATATCTTATAGCTGCGATAGGAAAGATCAAAAAATCTATATAGAAATAACGGAAAAAAATTATAACATCGTTGTTTTTCATTAGATAAGCATGATTTTGGGAATATAGCGTTTTCTAACGATTCTTGAATTACGAATTAAATTTGATCAAAATCGGACAACTATATCATATAGCTCCCATATGATCTATAGTCGAAAATATGGAGAATGAATAGAAAAATTGTCATAGCTTCGATGTTGTTAGGCTTTATGCATTTTGTTCGACATATTAGAGAGGGTATATAAGCTTCGGTTTACCGAAGCTAGCTTCCTTTCTTGTTTGACATAATAAAGGAAATTGAAATAAAAAATTAAATAATAACAGTTTATTCAGAAACCAAAAATCAAAATAAAAAACTTCATTTATTTATCTCAGTATTCAAATTAATTCAAAATGAAATACTTATGTTATTCAGACTTTCAGTGTTCAAACTAGTAGTAGTATGGTAAATAGTAAATAAATTGTTGTTGAGGAAACAATAGTTTCAATTCAATTTTACCGCTCTGCAAATGCAAACAATAACAAATTTGGTCGAGAGCCGTAGCCCTTGAAGAAAATCATTTGCTCAGCTTTCACCTCGCTATAACTTTTCTACTTTACTACTAGGTTTTTAAACGCTGGTCGGAAGGTCTGCTGTGTAGATTATATACATTATTATATGGTCCAAGCACGCTTCCTTGAGGTACTCCAGCTTCAATGGGATGGTATTCAGAGAGAAAATCTTTACGTCGTACTGCGAAACTTCTTTACACAAGATATGACTCCAGTATTTTGCGGGTGTTCTGTGGTAGCAAGTTTGTAATTTTATAAATCAAGCCGTCCAACCAAACGCGGTCGAAGGCCTGGGCGACATCCAGAAAGACTGCGGAACAGTACGCACGACTGTCAAATGTATTTCGTATCTCTGAGGTTATTCGGTTTACTTGTTCAATGGTTCCGTGTTTCTCACGGAAACCAATTTGGTGGCTTGGGATGGCATTGTGGGACTTTAGGTATTCCATTCTACTTTTGCTTTTCAAATATCTTTGATACGTACGGCAGAAGACTGATTGACCTATATGATGAAGGCTGGGACTTGTCCTTTCCGGCTTTATGGATCATACCGAGGACAGACTTTTTCCATTGTTGTGGATAATAGCCCCATTTCATCATACTATTGAGTATCGTGCACAGTTCGGCAATTCCATAAATCCAATGATGACCAAAAAATATTGGTGTATTTTAAAAAAATATATATATATTAGTTTTTTTGTATCATTATTTTCAATTGTGGTGGGAAGATTTACTGCACAGTTCGGCAATTCTGTAGATATTTTAGGAAAGATTAGATCGTATCCGTGTCCTGGCGTCTCTTTTTTCTTAAGCCTCTATCATACTTATCACTTCCTTTGATTGGAATATGATAGGCAGGGTTGCCTCTGGAAAGATGTTTGTTCGGAGCACAAAGCTATTTGTTGATGGAAGTGGTTTGAAAACGTTTTTTAGATTTGCGGCAAATACATTTGCCCTCTCTTCGTTGATGTGAGCCCATTCTCCTGTTTGTGTGTGCAAAAGCGACTCACTTTCGATTGGCACATATACCTGATTTAGCTTTCCACAATGGGTATCGCCTGCTGTTTGGGGAAAGATGCCGCAAATATAATTGGGATCAATTTGTTTCATCTTCTAGGCCTGTGCGTAAAAGATAGTTGGCTGTTTTAAGCCGCTCCTTCGAGGCAGGCGAGTCACAGTCTTGTGACCGAGTAGAAGCGTGTCTCCCATTAGCGAATTTCGCCCTGAAAAACGCTGGAAAAGAAGCTTGTAAGGAAAACGACCGTGTTGTCCGGAGTACAAAATAAAAGTGAATCTTTATTACAAAGTGATTAGAGAAAATATATGTCTGTTCGTCAGAGTTCTGGCATGTTGGCGGTTTGTTGTTGTCCGTCAGCACTAGGGTTGCCGGGTCTGCTGTTATTCTGTCGCCAGTGACAGGGGTATGTTAACTATGGCATGTTAACTCCGGGTCCGCTGTTATTCTGTGGCCAGTGAGAGGGGTATGTTAACTAGGGGTATGTTAACTAGGGGTATGTTAACTAGGGGTATGTTAACTAGGGGTATGTTAACTAGGGGTATGTTAACTGGCGTTCTATGTCAGGATAAATTGGTAATTGCAGTTGGTGCGAGCGTTTGTATACCCTTCCAAAGACTGAAATTATAATGCCCTCGGGCCATTTCTTTTAATAAATTGACCCAAAATCTACACAACTTTTGGTAGATTTTAAAGAGATTAGATCGATTTAGATAGTGATGCTGATCAAGAATACATATATATAACGGGTGTTCTTTTTTTTTTAGAGGTATAGAACTTTAAATTGCAATAAAACAACGATGGATTATTTGATTGACAATTTTTTATTTACCCAAAAGATAATCTTCTGGTGGCACTACAATTTATATATATAACGGCTGGCTCGGATGCGGTCTAATCATTTTCAATGAGGCCTTATATCCGATATCCGCAAAAACAGGGCAAATGTTGTCTTTCAAATGGTCAATGATTTTACATAGCCCACAGAAAGTAGTTTAGCGCGGTTAAATCATGTTGCAGAAAGGCCACCCAGGTAATCCACAAATTAATAAAGACGATTTGTGTGCTTCTTTTATATTATTATATCTTCTTTAATATCACTTGTGAAATCAACTTGTCCATTCTATGGTTAAACTCAAAAGGAAAGAAGTTACGAAAAAAGAGAGATCAGAACACTTTTAGTGTTACCAGCTTGTGTTTGATCAAGTATCTTTTGCTACTGGAATTAGTAGTATTTTTCCATAAATCACAAGGTCTTGGAGGTCAGTTCCCGGGCCAAAAACTTGAAATTAGGCGCTCACCAAATAAATCGATAATAAGTCGATTCAATAAATCGATTGTTGCACGAGCTGTGTGACAAGTGTTGACGTGGTGGTTAACTTGTCTGGTGGACGATTCTGTCTACGATAAATTATTTATTTCGCTTATTTTCGAAATAAAATTGCACTATTTGCAAGCGTTATTCAGGCGTGAATTCATTCATGACAATGTTTCTAAATAAAACTGAAAATAAATCTCTTAACAGCTGTTTCTTCACTGCGTTACAAACTTTCTACTAAAATGATAATATTATATATACATATACACAAATAACAAATAAAAAAAAAAGTATCAAAAGTACTTTTTTCCTGGTGCGTTACCTTAATATCCGTATTTGGTCGAGCAAAAAATTTGTATTCGAAATGTTCACTGAGCAACCGTAGTTTGAGTGTAATTTTTTATTTTTTATATAAAAAACAGAACCAACCTTTTGAATTCCTCCATATTATTAAATTTAATTTTTTTTTTTTTTTTTAAATATGATATTTAATAAAAACTTTTGAATATTAAACCACATCTTGTAATTATTTGAACGAATTTATAAAAGTTAACGATAGACAAATAAATTATAGTCCATATATGTTTTACGAATTTAATTATCCCCTCACAGAAAGTTTCGACAACTCATAAATGCTTTACAAACTCTTGGTTTTTATGACGAACTTGAAATGGTGTTCAATAATATATATTTATTGTGCATTATATATTTTTAAATGTAGTTTAATTGAATACGAACTCAAGTTCCTTAAGAGTTTACCGCGTTACCGATTGCTTTTACATTATTTTTGATTTATTTGCTCTCTATGTCGCAATACCAAAATGTAAGGAATTTTTATTATTAATTTTCTAGGGTGGCGATCATTGATTTTTTTACACCCGAATACTAAAACCCAATAGCGTTTATTATTGTAAATATTTTTTACCTACAGTGAGAATATAAAAGAGCCACGAACCTTTTAAGTACTTATTAGAACACCATGCTAGAAATAATGTCAAATTTTCTAATATTTATTTAATATTTTTCGTCTTTTATGCTAATTGCCAATCCATTCCCGATTGAACAACATATAATAAAAATGGCTATAATAACCGAACCTAAATGTATAACAAACAAATAAAACCCTAAAAAATTACCCAATGAAAAATACCAATTAAACAATAATCATTTTACGTATGACCTATGTCACTAACCTCATAAATTGCAATTGAAAACGAAAACTCACGCGCAAACTCAACTATCGAGCAGATTTCAGTACCGGTAAGAATTGTCTATGATTTTATGTATTGGCAGCTAGACAGTGTTTTATGATTCCATTTACAGTTCAGTTTTCTAAATTTTCAATAACACTCGCAAGCGACATCGTCGAGACCAATCTTGTGTTCCTTAATTTAATATTTACTAACTGACACCAATTATGAAGTGGTTTCTGCAATCAATTCGTATAGTACATAGTATATATGAACAAAATAAATACCTTGTTAAGAGATCATACATTTCTTTTTTTTCCCCCTTTTTTTTTGCAATTGTATATAAATTTAAATATATATTGGAGTTTTAAATATTTTCACATATTTTTTGCTTTATTGTATAACTTACGCACTTCATATGTATGTAATAAAATGTAGGAGAAGATCTGTGTGCTCTATTATTAATAAGCAACATTTTAATTCTGGCAAGGACACTGAGATGTTCGATAAATATTTATTTGTTTTTTTATAATACAAAAAAAATCTATTAAAATTTGAAGGGTTGTAAAAAACCTTGGAAAAGGTCTACAGCAGTTACAGATTTTGAAAAGCTTATGTTGGGTTATAACTCTGAATTATGGAAGGTCACCTCAAACATAATCTTAGAGGAAGTTTTGTCGAACATATTTGATAATTTTAATAAAAATGAAAAAGTTGACTCTAAAAACTATAAGATAGTTCCACCTTCATGTTCGGTTTCTAAAAAACTTAGCAACCGACTTTGCATGCTTAAAGAAGCTTTTTTGTATTAAACGTGAATTTGTCCTTAAACTTATACATTGATAAAACTAGTAAAGAAATAATAAAGAAACCATATATATTGTGTTATAGCAAATATAAATGTTATGTATTCGCATGCGTTAGTGAAGCTGCTTTTCTGGAAACCACTTATTTATCCAATGGTTTTTATATTTGCTTGCACTTATGGAAACTGATTATATCTTGTTTGTCTATTTGTTTGCCTACTAAGACCAACAAGTCGACGATTTCCGATTGAATTCTTTATGGTTGAGCAGATCAGCTACAGCAGCCAAAAAAACTAATATAATATTTTTTAAAAACTAGAAAGGAAGTTAGCTTTGGTGAGCCGAATCTTAAATACCTTTGAAGGCATTAAATTTGTCGAACAAAATACATAAAGGCTAAACAACATCGAAGCTATTGATAATCGATAATTTGTATATAAATTTCTATATTTTCGATAAAGTGGTCCGATCTTTTTTTAAAATAAAATTCAATAATCGGTAGAAAACTCTATATTCCAAAAGTCATGCTCTTCAGATGAAAAAATACGATTTTATAATATCTGTAACTCTGTTAATTCCATATAAATATTTCGATACTGGATAGCTCTCATATCAACTTCATTATGGAGATTTTTGACTATATGGTATACCATTGAATTTCGAAATAATTATTTTTGAAATCGAATGAATATATCACATAGCTGACATATTAAAGATCGAAATTTTGATATGGAATTAATGAAAAGAAATTGACAATTTCGATGTTTTTGAGTATCAAGCTTTACTTAGCCTTGAATCATGAAAAATAATTTCATATAATTTGGAAAACTATATAACTATAAAACTGCCATAGCAAAGATAATAAAATCCATATAAAATGTATGATAAAAATTATACTATCGATGACAGTTTTCTTAAACTCTTTAATTTTGAATTCAATTTTATGAAAAACGGACGATAATATCTCATACTATATGAGTTAGTAGAAAAATCGACTTAGTTTCGATATATATTCGATAATTTCGATTAATATAAGCTCCGTTTCGTCCAAGATAGCTTCCTTTCTTGCTTTTAAACGATTTTTTTTAACTAAGAACATATTTTGCACCGCGAAAAAACAATCTTAACAAGGTGGGCGAATAAGTAATAAATAATTAGGTAATATTAATTTTATATAGTCATATTTAATATTTTCTATTTATGAAATAACATTCCTATTACCTGGGTATTATAATTGGCACAATAATGGTACTTTTCTAACCTTAAACTCTACATTATCTTGATTTATTTTGGCAGTCTAGACAGTCCATTTGGTCCATTTGCATGTAAAAAGCACTCAAAATGGTAAAAAGCAACGAAACCATTCGATTATTCTTAACTTTTTACCGAGTAATAATATTGTTATTAGATTATACCTTAAATAATATTTGGAGTCTTTTCCATCTAACGGTCAATAAGTTTTGTTAAAATAAATAAATAAATACATTTCAGTTTATACACTACGGTTTTTATACCCTTGCAGAGCAGAGGGTATTATAATTTCAGTCAGAAGTTTGCAACGCAGTGAAGGAGACGCCTCAGACCCCATAAAGTAGGAAAATTAATAGAAAAATCGGCATAGATTCTATGTTGTTCAGCCTATATGGATTTTGTTTGACATATGTATTTGATGTCTGCAAAGGTATATGAGTTTCGGCTTGCCGAAGTTAGCTTTCTTTCTGGTTAAAAATAGTATATATGAAAAATAGAGGTTCTAAGTTTAAACAAAATGGCGGTTTAATGTATTTATTATGTTTGACCGTGTCTATATCGATGCGCATGGTAGTGCCGCAATGGTCTTTAGGGTATTGGTTCACCATTTCCACCATTCCAAGTGTCACGAAAATTGGAGGGAATGTCAATGAAATGTGTATCATGTGTAGGTAGCGCCACCAGAAAATGGTGAAATGAAATGTGTATCATGTGTAGGTAGCGCCACTAGAAAATGGTGAAATGAAATGTGCATAATGTGTAGGTAGCGCCACCAGAAAACGATGGCACCACCAGAAAATGCCCTGCGCCAAATGTTTGGGAACTTTTGGGAGAAACACCTTGAGTTAAGAAATCCACACGAGTTGGCATGCTTACCGTCGTGTACTATACAGTTTTTATACCCTTGCAGAGCAAAGGGTATAATAATTTCAGTCAGAAGTTTGCAACACAGTGAAGGACACACCTTAGATCCCATAAAGTATATATACCTATTCTTGATCAGCATCACGATCAGAATCCAATCCGTCTGTCCGTCTGTCGGTTTCTATGTAAACTAGTCATCATTTTTTATTTTTTTTTTTTCTCGTAACGGGCCGGATCGGGCGATATAGGATAGCTCCCATACGAGAGAATGAATTGTTTTTGATCAGATTGACTCGAATCCTTCCAAATTCATAAAACACGGAGTACTATATCATATAGCTGTTATAGGAAAGATCGAAAAATCTATATAGCAAATAACGGAAATAAAATGATTACCTCGTTGTTTTTCATCAGACAATCATGATTTTTGGAATATAGAATTTTCCAATGAGTCTTAGGTTACAAATTGAATTTCATCAAAATCGGACGACTATATCATATAGCTGTCATATGAACAATATGGAAATCGTCATAGATTCGATGGATTTTCTTCGACATATTTAATGACTGCAAGGGTATATAAGCTTCGGCTTGCCGAGGCTAGCTTCCTTTCTTGTTTGACATTTGCATTGGCTATGTTTATTATTAGGCTTAGTACTACAATGATTGTTAAAAGCACGAACTATTAGAGGTTCGAAGGTTAATCTTCGAGAAAAATAAGGCTACGTAAGAAATAAGCGAAACCATTGTAAGGTAGCAAGGATCAAGTTAATTTTTTATTTAAACTTACCTACAAATCACAAAATTTTTTCGCCTACAATACCGTAAAACTATTATCGCAATAAATCAATAAATTTTGCTGCCGCAATTTATTTTTTTAAAAATAGAGGATTCTTTTAAACTGTCAGGAACTATTACAACAAAAATATACTTCCCAAAACATTTATGCTTGAAAAAATATAAGATTTTGTTAATATTCTAAATACCGTTATCCGCAGAAATTAACGCTAATAGTAAAGTAAATATATTGTGTTTTTAAAAGTAAAAATTTTAAACATTTTTATAAATAAAAGTAAAAAACAACTTTCTACTAGACCTAGTATTGTTTACTGCTAGCAATTTTAAATAAATAATTCTTTTAAAGTTGAACATTTTTGAAAAATGGATAGAAATTTAAAATAAGAAAGAAAAAAAAAGAAAATAGAACAGAAAATAGAACAGAAACAAAAATAAAAGAAAGTCAAAACTCTAACGGAAATTGCAGTTACAAGCAGGGGCTTGCTTTTAAAATTTTTTTTTTTTATTTTTAAGAAGGTTTTTAAGAAGCCTTGGAACTTTTAATTGGTTGGCCAGTTTAGTTTTGTGTTTATCATAACATACCCACACACCAATACATAAACTGTTATTTCAATTTGATTATGATTATTTTTTGTATTATAATTATTGATTGATCCGATATAAGTATTATTTTTGACAAAAGAAATTATAAGAATTTGTTATTAATTTTTGTAATTTTAAAGCCGGCGGAACCTATACGGGAGACAGAGGTGTAATTGACAGTTGCAATAAAATGATCATCAAGTTCGACATAATGTAATATTGAAACTAACCTGAAGTTATCCTCGTAAACTCGACAATTAATCTAAGCGATACAATAAACTATATGTATATCATGACATCTTACAAAGTGCTTATTTATCCATATTTCTTATGTATACATTACATTAGTTCAATTTGCAGTGCATAAACAAAAAGAAATATAAGTAAAGGTACACAAATCTGTTTATATAGTACGATTTAACAACTTTTCTGAGTGGTTTTTGCGATTGTGTGTAAGTAATTTTTTTTTCAAAGACATATACGATTTTTTGAAAGTTAAAGCGTTGAGATAATATATTATGTTACTACGTGTGGGGTATTTTAGATAGATAAATAGATTGATACATCCTCTTTGCCTAAACACACATTATGGTTCACCATTAAGATCTACTACAGTTACTACTTTGAACAACAATAAACAACAACAGGAACATCGTCATTATAATGTCTTCTGCTACGCTTCAAGTTCTGTATGTTTAGTAATCTTTTCTCTGATATATACTAAACTATCTTCTACGACATCCAACTACTCTACACTTGTGAAAAGCATTTAAACGTACGTAACTAAAATGTTTTTAATTTTGTCTTTAGCGCAAAAAAAGTTAAAGATCCATTTTGCACGTTAAATCAAGTTAAAACTTTAGCAAAACATATAAAGTCATACAATAAATTATTACATCTGCGAATAAGTGTAAAGACCTCCTCGCATCCTCCTTCCCATGTCAGCACAAATCACACTAAAAAGGCTTACTATCCTTAAGGTTAACTTTTTTGTGTCTGATTAGATGTACCTTTTAAGAAAACTTGCCATTTTTTATACCCTTGCAGAGGGTATTATAACTTCAGTCAAAAGATTAAGTATGTATATATTCTTAATCAAATTCACCATCATCTTAGTCACTCATGACATGTAGGTTTAGTCCGTCTTTTTTTTTTTTTACAAACAAGTCTCAGTTCTAAAGCTACTTGGCTGAAATTTTACCAATAGAACATAAGTTGGAGCTATTTATAGCGGACTGATTCACAAAATTCTTTCTTTCATTTAATATGATAAAAACTAAATAAATGAAAAAATAAATAATAATAAATAATGAATAAAATAAAAAACCTTTTTTTCTATACTCCTAAAAAGTACATATTTTGTTACAGGCCCCACTATTTTACCCTTGCAGAGGGTAATATAAAATAATTTCAGTCAAAAGTTCCCATCGCATTGCTGTAGACCCCTCAGACCCATAAAGTATATATTTTCTTGATCAGCATAACTATATGAATCGACCTAGACTAAGGCATCTACCTCTCAGTTTCGATGCTTTCGCGGGAAAACTTTACCAAAAGTTCTTTAGTTATATATCATATTGACATAATTGGTGGTGGTCTTTTATGATTTTTAAATTTCGAATTTAATTTCACTGAAATTGGATGGCTGTACTGGTATCATAGGTGCCTTACGACTGACTGATGATCTGACTGTTATAACATATGGCAATACGAGGAATGGAAATATTTATTTAAGATTTTAAAGGCAAAAAAAAGGATATATTTGGGTTTTTTTGCGGCGATATGAGCAATATAACTTTATTAAATTTAATGACATAATATTCTAAACTTTTGAAGTATATTAGAAAAAAATTTCAATGAAAAGTATTAATAAATAAAGTAGTTTAGGTTAAAACATTATAATTCGTTAGCGGATCATCCGAGACAAAAAAATTGATATACGTTTTAAATGTTATGTATTTCTCCAGATAATCAGGAAGAGTTTTTTTTTTTTTGTGTAGTTTTTGCAGCACTTTGAAGTAAAAATTGTGATTTTAGCTAAAAAATAGAACAAAAAAATGTAAAAAACTCTTCCTGATTACCTGTTGATTTATGTGAAGAAGTAATGTTGAAATTTTCAAAAGGATCGGATTTTGAGTTCTTATGTTTATAAAATTTTCGCGAAAATCGATTTGAAGTTAAGGGGTTATATACCTTTTTCACCAGAGAAATACAGGGTTTTTATTTTTTTTTTTTTAGCATGTTACCATTGTTTTATTTAAATTCAATAAAAATTTTATCAAAGTACGTGTCCTTAACTTAATTCGTATAAAATTTCGAGTGAAAATTTTGAGAATTGTGGAAGTTATAGTCCTTGCCGCAGAAGTCCTTTTTTAAGTAGTGGCTAACGGTGAGCATGAAAACAAGAAAACGGCTCAACGAAAAAAAAAAAAAAAAAAACTACGTTAGTATATAGTGTTACCTAGTTCGTGAACGAAGGATTTTACGAAAAAAATTTTTTTACAGTTACAGTGATTATTTTTTCAAAAAACCCGATTTTTCGAGGTCTAATAATTTACCGAGATATCGTGCTCACCGCAACGACCGTTTCTCAAAAATGCGATTCCGAGATAATCGCGTTTAAAGTTTTAGGTGGACATTAGGTAGTCATGCACACCGTGCGCTATGAACGGCTGTATCTTAGGTTCTAGTGCCCCGATCTCTAAAAAATTTTGCAGAAAAATTGTTGAAAGTATGTACATCAAAATAAAATCATAAAATTTTTTTCGATTTTTTGATTCTGAAAAAGGTATATAACCCCTTAATTTGTACGTCAAAATTCGGTTGTTTAAAATGCTGTAACTCCGATAGTTTGGCTAAAATTAAAAATTTGTACACAATATTCTCAACATATTGGTCGTTTAAAAAATAAATAAAAAAAATAAACTTGAACTTAAAACATAAAATTTCAATTAAATTTCATAAAAACTAGACGAGTACATCATATAGCTGTCATCGGAACAATCGGTGTAAATATGGAGAATTTAATAGAAAATTCATCGATTACATCGATGAGGTTTAGCCTTTATGCATTTTTCTCGACATTTCTGATGACTGCAAGGGTATATAAGCTTCGGTTTGGTAAAGCTAGTTTCCTTCTTGTTTTAAAATAAATTTTTACAAATATTTTGTTTAGGGACTAGATTAAACGATTACAACAATTTAACAAGTTTTTATACCCTTGCAGAGGGTATATAATTATTTAGACATATTTGCTGACTGCAAGGGTATTTAGCTTCGGCTTGCCGAAGCTAGCTTCCTTCTTGTTTTCTTTAATTTTTGGTTTCCCTTAAATATCTTTTTGGACTCCAATACATTATGTAGTAGTGCTTAATTTCCTGTTTTTGGTACAGGATATCACAAGTCTTATTCCACTGTATTGAAGAGCATGTTAGTATCGCAAAAAGATTTGTTTGGGGTGAAATGGTGCTTGAGACCACCGATTTTGCTTGCTTTGAAATGTGTATAATTATTCATTATAATTATTAAACCCAATCAGTTTTACTATACTAGTATCTATTGATTTCCGCTTTTTAGTTGTCTGTTAATTTTTTGGACTTTTTCTATTTCATGCGAAACTTTCCCAATCGATCTAGATTGCATCTGCGTTTATCTATGTAAACTAGTCTCATAGTTAGCTTTAAATCTCGATCAACGTTTATTGAAAGTTGCGTAGCTCTTGCACACAGTATATAAGTCGGAACAGATCGGGGGACTATATTGGATAGCTCCCATACTAAAGACAGAAAATATTATCACGCCGTTGTTTTTGATCATATCGACTTGATTTCTTCCAGATGGTTTTTTTTTAACTACTGTCGACTTTCAAATTAAATTAGCTACCATAGGAAAGATCGAAAAATGTATCTAGAAATACCGTAGAATCCGGTTATAGCGACTTTCAAGGGACCGACGATTTTTCGTCGTTAGCAAAAGGAACAAAAAAACATTTTTTTTTTTGTTTATTTATGGTTGCCGTCTTCGTAATAGGTTTTTTAAAATAAATCAAATTAGTTTTCTAATTAAAACGAAAAATTTAATAGTGAGTGAGCTTATTATTGCATATTTAGCATTCGCCGAATTTACGCTTTTAGTTTTACTCGGAAAAAAGCAGAAAAAACTAGAAATTTAACGGGACATCTCATGGAATAGGCTATGAGGTCTGCACACGCAGTGTGACGTCGGCATTGCATTTCGACTCTCTCTCTCTCTCTCTCTCTCTCTCTCTCTCTGTCGCAGCAGCGTTGTTAAGGCGACAGCTAAAACTAACAGAGAGTAGTGACAGTGTAAGATCCTTCGCGTCGCTGCTACGCACACAAGCAAAGGTGCCGATCACTAATAAATACATATATTTCTAACAGTGTGTTTTGATGTTTAAATTTGGCACTATTGCAATGTATTTTTTTTTCTGCACGACGCAATATCCGGTTAAATTTTTAAATTTTCTTGAAAAATTTCGTTCGTATAAGCGGTTTGTCGCTAAAAGCGGAAACGCTCTAAGCGGAGGCCCTGTCATATAAGTTTGTATGGAGACCAACCAAGCCATCGAGTTTCGTCGCACAACCCGGACGGACACTATAGGCGGAGTCGTTATAACAGGATTCTACTGTAGTGGAAAAAATATGATAACGTTTCTGTTTTTAACGGAAATAAAATGATAACATTGTAGTTTTTCATCAGGAAATCATAATTTTTGGAATTTGGACTTTGAATTTCTAATTAAATTTCATCAAAATTGATATAGTTATCCGATTTTGATAGCTGTCAAAGAACAAAAGTCGAAAATATGGAAAATAATAGAAAAATCGTCATAGCTTCGATGTTGTTTAGCCTTTATGTATTTTTGTCGAAATATTTGATGTCTGCAAGGGTATATAAGCTTCGGCTTGCCGAAGTAAGCTTCCATTCTTGTTTTTTCTTAAGAAAAGGGTATTTCCTATTCGGTTTTTACCACAACAATGGTCATCCACCCTAACAAATACGAGTACACATGTATTATCTGTAATGTTTTTTACTTCTTTTGTTACGTTTAGGTTTCTGCTAAAATTCATATAAATTTGATATTATATCATAAAGCTGTCATAAAAAATTGAAAAAACTACGTTTTTTAGAGGAACCTGGCCTTAATTTAAAATAAGCTTGTTACTATAGATTAGGAAGGAGTGTAGTTGGTTTCTACACTTAGTTATAACCTCAAATTATGCTTGGGCAACCATTTTTTTTATTTATATCTGCAAGGGTATACCAATATTGGCTTTTAGAACCCAAATTGTGGACTCGAATTTATTTTCAAATCGTTCTTTATACTAAAACAAGTAAAAATCCATATATTATACATAATGAACAATGAGTTTTAAAGTATACTAAACAAATTAGTTAATAAAATTTAATTTCGCTAGATTACTTATTACGTAATGCATGTTATGTGTATATACATAAAAAAATAGGAAACGATTTATTTGAAAAATGTTCGTCTGTACTTTAGTGTTAGAGACTGAATTAAATAAATATCCGCTGCCAGATTAAATAAATATCCGCTACGCATGAATAAAATTTTAATTTGTTGACCTCACGTATGCATGTAAAACACTATTTTCTACTTGTTAAAATTTGTTTTTTTGTTAACATACTGTCAAAACTATTTTCCTCTGGTTATTTTTATTATTTATTATGGTTTTTTTATTACCAAAGAGTCGATCTGTCGGGCTTGAGTAATCGTTAAAGATGGCAAAGCTTTAACTTTCTTGCAGTTGAAAATTACACAAATAAATTAAACTTTCTTGTGCTTTTTGTGTATAAAAATAGTAATTGTTGTTAACTATTTACATCGTTAAGAAATTATTATATTTCTACTGTGATATATAATAATGTAAAATATTCTTAGCATTTGTCAAAAAAAAAATAAGAATTTTAAAATGTATTTTCATTTATTCCGTTAGATTTGCACTTCCGAAAAATAGAAAATAATCAAAATGGGTCTCAGTAAAATATTGAAAAAGTTATGGCACTAAATGCCGGGTTTTATTTACATATGTAGTCACATTTTTTACAGTGTTGATTTCACTTCTCAATTTACATTATAAACTAACTTAATCTCCAATCACTTCTGTCCTTGATTTTAATACACTAATATCTGAAACAACATCGGTAGGCACTTATATTTTTATATCCATTATCAAACGCTTAAAAAATTTATTTATAGGATCTCTGCGTAAATAAATAAATTATTCATTTTGTGAAATGTGACAATATATGCCAATGGAAACCGACATAGCACAGACAACACTAACTCTGCTTCACAGTTTACATTATTTAGCATTTTTTAATGTCTTGGCTGTCTACTTTATTCTCTTAAGATCTACTTTATTCTCTTAAGATCAGAGCATGGTATAATAACTACAAGGTAGTCCCGTCGCCGGCGGCAGTCCCCTATTGCGCACTACAATGAGTGCGAGTGAAAGAGTGTTTTTCTGTAAGTGCGAAAGAAACAGAAAAATAGTGTGTGGTTTATCCCTTATGCTGTGCATAGGGTTTAAATAGGACTGTTATACGACAATGAGTATTAATTGTTCCGTAATTTTTGGTTTTTACCCAAAGCTGCCCTTTAGGACCCGCCCCCATATTGTAACCCTTTCAAAATATTTTTGTGCAATATTACATGTTACGCATTGTATGTGCTTGCTGCATTAATTGCAACAAGTATTTTTCATAAGCACACAAGGGTTAACGTTTTGAGAAAAAATCGTCCGCGGACAACCTCTCACTGCAAACGACCCGAGCGTACTGAGGCGATAGGGGACTAAACCCGAACAATTCTGCCGGCGACGGACCTACCTTGTAGTTATTATACCATGAATCAGAGTATCTTATATTCTGTCAAATGAAAACAAATTTTCATGAATTGATTTAAAAAAAAAAAAAAATTCCTAGTAGATATGAACTTTTTAAGAACGCTTTATTCCAACAAAGATCAAGCAACCCTAACAAATACACATGTATGGTGTTAACTGTAATGTTCTTTTTATTGTTTTTTATTACGTTTACGTTTCTGTTTCTGTTTCTGTTCGTTTTTTGTCTAATTTTATTTGTTTCAGTTGCGTGTCATTCGTGCTTTCCGCTCGACATTGGAAGATCTAAACGAACGCCGTTCGATGCACAGCTTACACAGCTTACGCAGTCCTCGGACGGGTGTGCCAGCAGTTCCAGTGGGCGGTGGCAACCCGTTGTACAATTTTAATCTGCTGAGCCCCAATTACATCAACCAGCAACAGCAAAAGCAAACAAAGCAAACAGCACAGCAGCCTCAACAACAGAACCAGAACGTGTCAAACGCCATGCTGCCGCCGGATATATCTTTCATTGACGAAGACCCGCAACAGCATCAGCGTTCTTTGCACAACGGACTAACTTCCCAACTACACCTGTCAAAATCCACAAACGAATCTGCCCCTGCTTCAAGCCAAAGCTTATCACAAATTGCACACAACTTACAGCAACAAATCCGTGGTAACAAAACCGCAACAAAGCATTCCAACGGACAGAGCGAGACTAAAATTTAAAAGTTTAAGTTCTTATCAGAAAAAAAAAGTCTCATTCGAATTTTACTTTATAAAGATGTCGAGACAGCAAATCATGGTGAGGCACAAGAAGAAGAAGAATTTTAAGATCAACAACGGACTGACCATGATTTATTTAACGTATTTGTGAGCCTCTAACCAATGAGGTTTGAAGTTAACTGATCGCGCTTGTTTTTTTAATATTTATCAAATATGAGCCTCTAACCAATGAGGTTGAAGTTAACTGATCGCGCTTGTTTTTTTAATATTTATCAAATAAACACATTAACGTTTATTGAACTCAATTGTACATTTAAGGGAACTCTAACATAACAAAAGTGAATTTATTTATGTATATATATGTGCATGTTAGAGGCTTTATGCCGGAGATGTTGCAATTAATTTTGTATTTTAACTAGCTTGTTATTCCCAACTGCATAATCACACGTAATGCTCATTTTATAAAAAGATTTTTTGAGTACCCCGAAACTAATGTTTTAAAATAGTACCAATAATATTATAGAAAATAAAAGCATGCATTTTTTAAAATGAACTTTTTAACTCTAAAACACAAATCTAACGTCTATTATTTTCGTTTACGCGATAATATTTATACCTTTTTTTCATTTTTATCTGGAGGAACTACATTTTTTTTAAATGATAAAGAAACTGAAAACGCAAACATGAATCCCAGATAATATTTATGTAATAAAATATATAAATCAGCCAAATCTGATAAAGTTAGAATATTCAAACGAGAAAAAAATTAGGTATTCGCATGAACCAAATGGTGGGCTTGTTCAAATTAACGCTATTTAACTATGCAAAAACTTGAAATATTTCTTTAAAAAACGAAATTGTCCTTTCCAGAATTATTAGAAGCTGATTGCCCTAACGTTGACATGTCCAGCACTTGCATTAATACACTTACAAAAATATGTTATTTTCAATTGTATTTGCCAAGACTTTATCATAGTACACACATATATTCCCCTTACTTTTTTACCAAAATGACTTTTAAGTTTACATTTATTCGCTCTAAAAAAAAAAAAAACAACAAAAATATATGTACATATAATTATTATATTAAAATTATTGTCAAAATGTTTGTAGTGACTTATTTTTATAGCAGCAAAAAAAAACATCTAAATTTCAGCCATCTTAAATCTATTTTTCTCTTTCCCCATTTATTGTTTTCTATTTTACTTTCTATCTCTCTCCCTCTCTTTCTCTTTAATCTTAAAGGTAATAGGCGGCGAATTGCAAGAACGCTTAATTCCGGTCCCATACAGCAAGAGCAACACTGACCAAGCTGTAAGCCTCCACATTTTTACTCGTATTTTATGTTAACAAATTTAAATACCAAATACTAAGATTGATCTTGGTTAAGAAATTACATTAAGATTAAGCTGCATTGCTATCATTTGAATATCCTGTAACATATACAATTTTGAAATGTCTGTTTGTCTGCAATAACCCGATGCTAACGCCAGAATTTAAGAATTTAAGATTTTCTGTTCCTCTTATTTAACCGACTAAAAGGACTTAATATAATACGGCTTTATAGTAACATAAACATAATTGAGCTCGGAAAACCGAAAACTCAGACATATCTCAGATTGGTTTCATCTTTTTAATTATATTTTCAGTTAGATTTCTAGGCATTGCCTTTTTTTTCCAATCTTCTACCCCTCAAAATTTTTCTTTAATTCAAAAGGGTTTTCGTTGCTACTTAAAACTATATACAAAAACTTGCTAATTTTTTTTTTATTTTTTTGCATGCTGAGAAACAATTTGTCAGTAGATTGTTGATAGAATTATTCACTAATAAAACTGTTGTCGTCCGAGTTATCCATAAGTCAAAGGATAAGCGAAATATATGGATTGTTACAATTGGTTTAGCCTGTGTTTTGTCCTTTAGATACTTTGGAGATAAGACTATCTGAATATTCGCTTTAGTTCCCAAAGTAGTTTTCTCCTTGTGTACACAACTGTTTGTAGTGAACTAGTAATTGTTACCTTAAGTTTTAATTTATTTTAGTTATGCGCTTAAACATACAGATTAAGAATGTATATTTATGTGTGCATTCCCGGCTTGAGTGATTAAAGCTGTTCTTTACTGTTGTTGTTTCTGTCTCTTTTTGTCACTGTTCTTGGTGTTGTTCTTTTCTTCTTACCTAATGTACGCTTAGATTCGTGTGGTGAATGCCTTCCGGCAAGGTCTCGACGCCCGTTACGGTGATCACACCAATACGTCCCTGGCAGAGGTGCTGCGCAAGCAGACTTCGTTGAGCAAACGGCTTTCGGAGACATCGTCCATTGAGTATGCCGACAATATACCAGATGAGCTGACCGTACCGGAAATCGACGTCGAACGTTTGTCATCGCACAGTCACACTGAAACCGCAGTTTAAACTGATTGGCATTTGTATGCTAATAAAAATACCAACAAAACATTTCTTAAAGGAGATATTCAAATTTAACTTGACCACACAGCTCGACTATGAGTGCACAAACTTATATGAAATTGTTAATTTTTAGTTACCAGTCCTGCTTTGATTTACCTGTAACTCAAACTACATAAACAAATGTAAAAAATCCTTTAAGAGCCAAATTCATTCAAAATCTTATTGTTTAAAATAAATCTAACGCAGATCTATCGCAGATTAACAATAAACATTTTGCTGCAAGTATGTGTGTTATCGGAAAATACATAAAATATTAATCGTATACACAGGCGCCATTGTTATCGTTGTTTCCCAATACAAATTGAAATGCAAACGAACAAAAATTATACCTTACACCCAAACCATTACATATTATTATATTTAATAAATGAATCGATAAATAGAAATACTGTTTTGTGCTTATTGGAATGATTTATTGGTTTATCCGGCTCGAAGGACCAAAAAATGAAGTGCTGGGGCGTCCGACTTGAAGGCAGCAAACTCCTGGTGGGCAGCGACGGCTGGCGGTGGAGGCTGTGGGGGCAAGAAAAACACTCGGCGATCGCGGAAAAGAAAAGTCTTTAGATTTCAATCGTGGCGCGGACCGGCCGGGCGTTTATTCACTGCGTTGATGTATTTGGTACTAACTTAAGCTATTCTAAGCTAGGCGTTTGAAGGCGCAGCGGAGACTTCTTGCGCTCGGGGAGTGGAGAGCCTGGACCATGCAACAATTATACAAGGTAGTCCCTTCGGCTGCAGAATTGTTCGGGTTCACTCCCCTATCGACCCGAACGCTCGGGTTTTCGTAGGAAAACACTCTTTCTCTCGCTCTAATTGTAGTGTCGATAGGGGAGTAACGAGCCGACGGGACTAACTTGTGTAGTTGTACCATGGACGCACTTAAATATGTAAGCGCAGGCATGATACAATTATACAAGGTAGTCCACTCGGCTTGCCGAAGTCGTTCGGGTTTGGTCCCTTATTTTCCTTGTGCGTGCCTGCTTGTATGTAGCCGTTTCACTCACACTTGCTTGTCAAAGCTAAAAATAGGGGACTATGGATTTTGCCGAGTGGACTACCTTGTATAATTGAATCATGAGCGCAGGTCGCGATCGTACGAGCAGAGGACGGCGGCAGAGAAGCGAAAGAAGTGCAAGAACTTTGGCTGGCGATTAGTTTTGCGCGTCAGAGAAGATCAATTATCTCCGAGGCCCAGCTCCGTAAGCACGTATTTTTCCGGCACCCGTTCATCGCGGCTCTGCGCTACGCATCTATAACTATAACTCTTTATAGGAAGTGTTTAATTTTACGGTGATTAACGCCCAATGGTATAAAAACTATTTGACTCTTTTTAGGGTAAAGTTTTCACACAACTTGGCTTACAGAAAGCGTACATCCGTTTTTGAGCTGAATAGCTAACGCAATTGACTTTTTTTAAACGCCGACGAAATTCCAGACTGTGTAATTAGGTACTACCCGTCGCCCTGTGTAGACTTCACCAGTTATTTACCTTATCCACATCAAACTTCCACTACCCCCACTTGCAACATAGTTGTTAATTAGTTACATCTCTATGACAACATGGACATGCCCCTGGCGCTGTAATAATGTAAATAATAGTTATACGGATTATTTTAAAATAATTTTTATTTTTACAACAAGCAAATAAAAAAATGTATTTACAACAAGAAACGAGCTATCTTCGGTGAGCTGAATCTTAGATATCCCTGCAGTCGACACAAATGTTGAGCGAAAAAAAATATCGAAGTTATAATGATTTTTCTATTTCCATTTCGCCACGGCGAACCGGAGCAGTTAGAACTTAAATGCAGAAAAAAAAAACTAAGCTCATAAAAATCTATATTTTTTTTTTCGAAATTTAAGAGATGTAAGAAAAGTCTATTTACAAAAATGTATGCTTATATTATAAAAATCAACGATGTTACAATTTTGTTGCATTAATTTAATATAGATTTTTTATTTTTTCTTATAATACAATAGCCCTTTTTTTTTTTTTTTTTTTTAAATTTGTTTCTTGATTAGATTGTAATTTAACTTGATATATGATCATGTATTACATCCCTCTGTTTTAAAGGAAAGGCATTCCCATAGGAAATGCATTCCCATAGGAAAGGCATTCCCATAGGAAAGGCATTCCCATAGGAAAGGCATTCCCATAAGAAAGGCATTTGTGATGACTGCAATGGTATATTAGCTCTAGCTTGCCGAAGCCAGCTTTCATTCATGTTTATACCCGAATTTTAGCTCCTATACAATAGTTCCCAAAATTGCGACGTTTATGCGGACAAAATGACAGACTTACACCGGCCTGATCAAGAATATATAAAAACTTTATGGAGTCGAAGGTCGAAAGAGCTACGACCTGTTACACGTTTATTCAATGACTTATTTGTTAATATTAATTAAATGATTATTAACTGGAAAAATCTAAATGTTTCTATATATACACGAATCCTTTCTTTAGTTTCTCAAGTTATGCATGGTGATAAAATAAATTAAATATAATAATACGCTTTAAAAATAAAAAAAACTTTGAAACCGAAGAACCACTCAGTAACATATTTTGTGTGATACATAAATTTTTTAAATGTAGGTTCTCAAACGCTATGTCGATTCATAACTTGTCAACAAGGCAGCATCCACGGGCTCTAAGCAACTGGGACACGTAAGACTTCTCAATAGCCAATCGTCTATACAGTTGACGTGATAAATATGCATACAAGGTAGATAGCGCACAGCTTCGTCGACGCAAAACTCAGCCATGCAAATCACACACTCTCGTGCTTTCTTCGAGTTTCCATCATATGTTCCTATAGGCAAATGTTGCATCAATCCAATACGCTTGGCAATCTTAACTTGGTTCTCATCAGAAAGTTGACGATTGGCAGATAATGGTGGGCGAATATCGGAAGCTGAAGTCGTGGGATAAAGCCTTTGCTGAAATTGTTCGTCCTGCTGAAATATATTATAAAGAACTTAAAGATTAAAGAATAAAGAACTTAAAAATTTATACTTACATGGTATATTGGTTGCGACCCGCTTTCTTGCCCAGTCGTACTATCACTGCCTCGCAATAGCGAAATGTCATCTGATGTTCCCACTTTTAAGCAGTTACCCATTTTATCCGTTTAATTGAGATCCAAACTGAAATTAAAAAATATTAAATTACCCATTTTATATTTTGTTCTACAATTTTGAAGCACGAATAAAACCATGGAAATAAATTAAAATATTAATATAAATAAAAAATACATACTATAAAAAAAAAAAAAAAAAAATTTATTAAGCAAGAGTTTATATTACATTAGCAGCAGAAGGTCGAACAATCAATCATAACACAGCCACAAAAAAAAAAATATTTTTTCGGGCCTGGTGGTCAGACCATGTTTACTATATGTTTTCGGGGTCGCTGAATTCGAATCCGAGGTCCAAAAAACCCCAGTACGTCAGGGTTCTGACATAATCTCAAAAAACCTCATACAAAATTATATTCGAGTCCGTGGGCCAGACCATGTTTATTATATGTTTTCAGGGTCGCTGAATCCGAATCCGAATCCGAGGTCTAAAAAACTCCAGAATGTCAGGGTTAAAAAAAAAGTTTCTACTTATCGAGACCGAGACTTCGAATTCCGTAAATTTTTTGAGGTTATGTCGTAACCCTGACTTTCTGGAGTTTTTTAGACCTCGGATTCGGATTCAGCGACCCTGAATACATATAATCAGGGCTAACAGAGTTATGTTCTTAAAAACGTAAAAATATGTATGGATTTATGGACGAAAAAATAGAGATATATGGACGAAATATGGACGAAAAAGTTGACAAATATGGAATAAAATGGAAAAACATGGATAAATATTTGTATTATAGACGCAAAAAGGGATAAATATAGGTATAAAAATGGATAACCGTAGACGATTATATCGATCATATTAACTTTTTATGACAATTAACAATTAGAAATCGCGAGATTTGTCTCAAAGATCATTGCAGAACAATATGACATGTTGTGTCAGATTAGTAAAAACAAAACTGTAGTATGCTCACATATGGGGTACACACTGTACCACTTATGTATATCACTGCAACATTGTGGCGTTTGGTTATGGCCAAATATTCCCAGCACTTCAAGTGCAGAGTAATTCGACCCACACAACAATGTTATGAGCATCCTAAATGCTGAGCCGGCATGTCTGCATGCGCGGCCGATCATTCGTTTACAGTGTGAGCATAACACTCTCCCTCTCATGCGCGCCCGCTGCTTGCGCCGCTCATATACACTTATGCATAAGCGTTGGCCGCTGCTCTGCAGCGGCACACGTACATTAATATACATGTTTATATACATAAACGTTTGGCCGCGGCGCTGCTCGCGCAGCTATATGAATTGTGAGCCAAGGCCAATATATCTTAAGCAGAGAGCCACATTATGAAGTGGAGCTCCAATCTATAAGGTTTATACGAAAATGTTTTAATAAATATATAATGCAAAAATGAACTAACCGCAGTGTTTTACAAATTTAATCAAAAACTATTACATGGCGACCGTGACATGGTCACAACTTCGGATGTGTGAAAAAAGAGCGCCAAGCGCGCGGTATCTGAAACCGAGTTCTTTGTGTATTTAAAATATTCATATACAACAAATGCGAATAGAAACAACGCCGGTAGAAATATAAATATTTTACTTCAAAATATGGGAATTACTAAGAATCCAAAGCTAAGTGGAATTTATGGAAAAACACAACAATTGAAGTGCTAATCACAAACGCAGATATACAACCTAAAAATATCAGGATTAACCAAATAAAGAAAATTTGTACGAGCCTGTGCGATGACCAGCACCGGCGCCGCCTGAGTCAAAAAGGCCAATAATAATAATAAAAAAAAAAAAAAAAAACGTATACAATCATCAACCATAAACCTGTGCGATGACCGGCACCGGTACCGATATATATATATATATATAAAAATAAAAACAAGAAGAAGAGCGCGGGAGGCATAGGACCGCCCCCTGTGCCGCCGTTGGAAGCTGTATCAAAGTGCGGGAGGCATTGGACCGCCCCCTGTGCCGCCGTTGGAAGCTATATCAAAAGCGCGGGAGGCATTGGACCGCCCCCTGTGCCGCCGTAGGAGAAGTTATATCAAAGCGCGGGAGGCATTGGACCGCCCCCTGTGCCGCCGCTGGAAGCTGAGAAGAACAGAAGTTATACCAAAGCGCGGGAGGCATTGGACCGCCCCCTGAGCCGCCGCTGGAAGCTGAGAAGAAAGAAGAAGGCGCAATAACAACAACAAATTTTTTTTTATAAATAAAAAATTGAAATGATATATATAATGTACATATTTTATAAGTAAATCCCAATTTGGCACAAGGCGTTTACGCAAGCCTTATTGGTAATATTAAGAACTAACAAAATACCCCAATCCCAACCATAAACTCATCACTAACAATATGAGATGGTATAAATTTAAACTAAGAAATTAACGTAGCTTGAAATGTAAACCAGTTTGAAAATTTGTTCATGTAAGCCATCTCATATACACTAACAACTCATACCACCAGCTAGGAATCAGGATAAATTTTTTTTTCTCTTCCATTTTCTTTTTTTTTCCTCTCTTATTTTTTTTGTTAGTGAGATTTTATTTTTTTGTTTTGAATAGAACCCTGTTAAAATGGGTAGCTGGTTTAGCTCCGAAGAGAGCCAGGCAAAAGACAATACAGCCAATGTCATTAATGACATAAAAATTGTTGATCACACAGATGACATTAAGTCTCTGTGGATATTGCTTTTAGTGATTGCCATTACAAACGTAATCAATTTAATTCTCAAGATTTATGCTCAGCATAATAAGAAACTAAAGAAAAGATATCAGAGCAGGGCCAATGATTTAGATAAAATATAAAAGAAAATATATAAAAAAAAAAAAAAAAATATATATATACATATATTATATATAAATAAACATAATGAGTCAGTTCCTTCGACATAATGTCAAAAACTCTCCAGGAAGCAATTAAAGAGAACCCTTTAGCGGGCCCAAAACCGCTCACAATTAAAGAATATAAAGAAAGAACTGGGGAATTAAGAAAAATTCGAGAAAGGGAAGAAAAACTGACAGAAATCCCTAAGGTAAAAATTCCCAAAAGAGGGGGAGGCGTTAGAGTTGCTGCAATCAGAAAAAGAGCAGGACTAAAGGACGCGTTAACTAGGTGCACAGACCCTAAACGACGTGCAGAAATATCTGCAGAGATTACAAAAATAAATAGGGAAACCAAAAGAAAAGCATCTAAGAAAATAACTGCCTCCACTAATGGCAACCTGGAAGGAGGTAAAAAACAAGCAGGACCTAGCTGCTCAAACAAATAATAACTAAAACGATTAAGACTATAAATCATTAAAATATATATTCAAAAAACCTAATAAAAACCTATCTATTACATTTGGAAAAAATAAAATATTGCAGATACAAACTATATGATCAAAAGACATGAATACCCAAGAGGTAATTGCAAAAGTTTATGAAAGGGATAGTCTCTTCGCTGAACGTATTCAGCAATTGGTCTCAACGACCCCAACAAAAATTAGTGAGCTAGAATATAATTATTTGGATATTTTTAATCTTGACACATCGCCATTAATTCATTGCTCTGCGACGCAGAAGGCAATTATATTGAGTACAATACCAGGTATTCATGTAAGATCGGTTATAGATGATCATGACATACTGGGTAGAACTCTTATAATGGTAGTTTACAGGAAATAATTCATATCCATACGATAATGGAATGGAATGAGTTATACAAGGAATTACAAAATTTAAAAAGTGATTTCGACAAATCTTATAAGTCGTTAACACAAAATAGAACGATTCAGCAAGTAACAATAAATAAACATGCTGAAATATTAGTGGCTCGCTTTAATACAGCGCGTACGCTTATACATGACCAGAGAGACCGTTTAGACAAAACTCATTGGTCCCAAGTATCAAAATTCCTGATAAAACTTCGTTCAAACCTAATAACAATAAAACGAAGGTACAACTTAACTATCTCGGTACCAACGATACTGAACACCCCGTTAACAGTAGAAACCGATCAGGAATACTCAGACACACCTGAGGTCGACCCTTTAGAGGCCGAAGACTCCGATCAACATTCTCCCGAAATTGAGGAGACGGATTTAAACAATCTGACTATACCGGCTATTCTTATCCAATCTGAATTTTCAGATCAGGAACAAACCGATTCTGACACCGGTGCTAGTGTAATTGAGCAAAAGCCTTACATCATGGTGGACGAATCGGCAGCCCAACGGGCATATATCAAAGACATTTCTCACGCTGTGCCGGAATTTGATGGAAAGAAAATCCATCTGCAAAGATTCATTACGGCAATTAAGTTAGTTGATCTAACAAAAGGCAATTATGAATCAATTGCAATAGAGGTCATAAAGTCAAAAATAATTGGCTCAACCCTCTATAAAGTACAAAATGAAACTACAATAAAAGAAATAATCAAAAAATTGCAAGACACAATTGTAGGCGAAACTTCTGACGTTGTAAAGGCAAAAATGTCAAACGTATATCAGAAGGGAAAAACAGCCACACAATTCACAACCGAAATGGACAATCTAAGGAAGCTTCTGGAATCATCGTATATTGACGAAGGATTACAACCCGAGCTCGCTGAAAAATTCAGCACTAAAGAAGCTATCAACGCAATGACTAGAAACTGCGAAAACGGGAAACTGAAGACCATCCTGGAAGCTGGCACATTCCCAACAATGAATGATGCCGTAAGCAAATATATAAATTGCAGCACACAAATGACTGGCAATGCCAGCACAGTATTCTACACTCAGAGAGGACATGCATATCGTGGTAATTACAGAGGTAATTATCGCGGCAGAGGCTATGGCCGTGGATATGGTAACAACTATAACCGCAATAATGGCCAGCCGAACTACTACAATTCGAACTCCAGAGGAAACAACAGTTACAGAGGTAACAGTCGCTCAAATGGAGGAAACAACACGAACAATTCAAATAACAATAACGTGAGGGTAGCCCAGAATACTTCGGGAAACTCCCAGCAACCCTTAGATACTCAACAACAATAAACCATAAGATTCACACCATCAATCTCAGTCAAAACATATTCGTATGTTTTAATAATGTTGTAACAGGCAAGGAACTTGTATTTCTAGTAGACACAGGTGCAGAAATATCACTTATTAAAGAAAATTCTGACGTCTTTCACGACATAAAATCAGACAACCTTATAAACATTCAAGGCATTAGCCAGGTAGTTACTAAATCAGTGGGTCAAATTTCCATTGAGATCCAAACTGATAAATATATAATTCCACACAATTTTCATATTGTAAGTTTACATTTCGCTATTCCCTGTGATGGAATACTAGGAATCGATTTTATCAAAAAATATAACTGTCAATTAGACTTCAAGCCATCAGAAGATTGGCTTATAATTAGACCTAATAACCTTAAATTTCCGATTTATGTTCCAATAACATACAGTTCTGGCAATAACTCCATGATTCTGCCAGCAAGATCCGAAGTTGTCCGAAAAATTAAAATAGACTCCACGGAAGACAGTATATTGATTCCAAACCAAGAAATTCAGCATGGTATATACATAGCAAATACCATAGCAACACCTCAAAGCGCATTCATAAGACTACTTAATACAACCAACGATGATCAAGTAGTCAGCGTGAATAAATTAAAATATGAACCACTTTCAAACTACGATGTAGTAGATTCCAATGAAATAAATAGAGAAAAGTCTGTACTATCTATACTTTCAAAAAACTTCCCACAACAATTTAAAACCCAACTTTTAAGCCTATGTACACATTATAGCGATGTATTCGGACTAGAAACCGAATCGATAAGCACTAATAATTTTTATAAACAAAAACTGAGATTGAAGGATGATGAACCGGTATACATTAAAAATTACAGAAACCCCCATAGCCAAAAAGACGAAATTCAAGCACAAGTTCAAAAATTAATTCAAAATAAAATTGTGGAACCATCTGTATCTGCGTATAACAGCCCACTCTTGTTAGTTCCGAAAAAGTCTCTTCCAGGCTCAGACAAGAAGAAATGGCGATTAGTTATTGACTACCGTCAAATTAATAAAAAACTGTTGTCCGATAAATTTCCGCTCCCAAGAATTGATGACATTCTAGATCAACTAGGTAGAGCAAAATATTTTTCATGTCTCGACTTAATGTCAGGTTTTCATCAAATTGAACTTGAAAAAAGTTCAAGGGATATAACTTCTTTTTCAACAAGTAATGGTTCGTATCGCTTCACGCGATTACCATTCGGTTTAAAGATAGCGCCAAACTCTTTTCAGAGAATGATGACTATAGCATTCTCTGGACTAGATACTTCCCAAGCATTCCTTTATATGGATGATCTTATTGTCATTGGTTGTTCTGAAAAGCACATGCTTAAAAATTTAACAGATGTTTTCGAAAATTGCAGAAAGTACAACCTGAAATTACATCCTGAAAAATGCTCATTTTTCATGCACGAAGTCACTTTTCTGGGACATAAATGCACTGATAAAGGAATCTTGCCTGACGACAAAAAATACGACGTCATAAAAAATTATCCAGTCCCACATGATGCGGACAGCGCTAGAAGATTCATTGCATTTTGCAATTATTACAGACGTTTTATTAAAAACTTTGCCGATTATGCACGTCACATAACTAGGTTATGCAAAAAGGACGTAAAATTTGAATGGACAGCTGACTGCCAGTATGCATTCGAACACCTTAAATCGGCTTTAATAGAACCAACTTTGTTACAATACCCAGACTTCAGCAAAGAATTTTGCATAATAACAGATGCTAGTAAGCAAGCGTGTGGAGCAGTCTTAACTCAAAACAAAAATGGACTCCAACTTCCAGTTGCATACGCATCAAGATCATTTACCAAAGGAGAAAGTAACAAAAGTACAACAGAACAAGAGCTTGCAGCAATTCATTGGGCAATAACGCACTTCAGACCATATGTTTATGGTAGACACTTCACTGTCAAGACAGATCACAGACCACTTACATACTTATTTTCCATGGTAAATCCCAGTTCAAAATTAACGCGAATAAGACTTGAATTAGAAGAATATAATTTCACAGTAGAGTATCTAAAGGGTAAAGACAATCATGTAGCCGATGCGTTATCAAGAATAACCATCGAGGAACTACAAAATATCACCAAGAATGTAAAAAAAGTCACTACAAGATTACAAAGTAGACAGAAATCCTGCGCAGGAGATAAAGAAATAGAGTTGCCTAGGCAACCTATAGAAAAAGCTTCAAAGCCCAACGTATTCGAAGTCATTCATAATGACGAGGTACGAAAAGTAGTGACCTTGCACGTAAAAAATACGATATGTCTTTTTAAACATGGAAAAAAAATTACTGCAAGATATGATGTTAGCGATTTATATACCAATGGAGTCCTTGACTTAGGTCAGTTTTTCCAAAGGCTTGAAACGCAAGCCGGTATACATAAAATCAGCCAACTCAAAGTGGCACCGTGGGAAAATATTTTTGAACACGTTTCATTAGATAATTTCAAGATAATGGGCAATAAAACATTAAAATCATTAAGAGTAGCGCTACTCAACCCGGTGACCCAAATAAATTCTGAAAAAGAAAAAGAAGCTATACTGTCTACATACCATAACGAACCCATTCAAGGAGGTCACACTGGCATTACCAAAACTTTGGCCAAAGTCAAAAGACATTACTTTTGGAAAGGTATGACTCGATATATTAAAGAGTACATACGGAAATGTCTAGAATGTCAAAAAGCGAAAATAACCACGCATACAAAGACCCCATTAACTATTACGGAAACACCACTAGCAGCTTTTGACAGGGTAATCGTGGATACGATCGGTCCACTGCCTAAGTCTGAACAAGGGAATGAATACGCAGTTACTTTAATCTGCGATTTAACAAAATATCTAATTGCCATTCCAATTGCTAATAAAAGTGCAAATACTGTTGCAAAAGCAATATTTGAAAATTTTATTCTAAAGTACGGTCCAATGAAGACGTTCATTTCGGACATGGGAACAGAATACAAAAATTCAATTATACAAGACCTATGCAAATACCTGAAAATAAAAAATATTACATCAACTGCACACCACCACCAGACAGTTGGAACAATAGAAAGAAGTCATAGAACCTTTAATGAATACATACGTTCATATATATCGGTGGATAAAACTGATTGGGACGTATGGCTTCAATATTTTGTATATTGTTTCAACACGACCCCATCTATGGTACATAACTATTGTCCATATGAATTAGTCTTTGGAAAAACTAACAATTTACCAAAGCATTTCAATACCATTAATAATATAGAAGTAATCTACAATATAGAAGATTACGCTAAAGAAAGTAAGTACAGGTTAGAAGTAGCATACAAAAGAGCAAGGATAATGATAGAAGAATATAAGAAAAAGAATAAGGAGCTATATGATAAAAATGTTAGAAATATAGAAATTTCGGTAGGAGATAAAGTACTATTAAAAAATGAAGTAGGGCATAAGCTAGAATATAAATATACAGGTCCGTACACGGTAACGGAATTAGGGGAAAACGAAAACGTTTTAATTTCAAATAATAAAAACAAAAAACAAACAGTTCATAAGGATAGACTAAAACTTTTTGTAGAATAAAGTTTCTAATATAGAATTTCCGTAGAAAGTTAACACAAAAAAAAAGAGAGAAAAAAACGGATCCAAAAAAAAAAAAAAAGGAAAAATTTTTTCATTTAAATTCATAAATTCATTTCTATAATTTCATCAATCATAAGTAATACCACAAGTTTAATTTTTACTACTAATTAAAACATTTCTAAATAACGTAAAAACTAACAAAATAACTACATTTTATTACGTTATTTTTCTAAAGGGGGGAGATGTAGTATGCTCACATATCGGGTACACACTGTACCACTTATGTATATCACTGCAACATTGTGGCGTTTGGTTATGGCCAAATATTCCCAGCACTTCAAGTGCAGAGTAATTCGACCCACACAACAATGTTATGAGCATCCTAAATGCTGAGCCGGCATGTCTGCATGCGCGGCCGATCATTCGTTTACAGTGTGAGCATAACACTCTCCCTCTCATGCGCGCCCGCTGCTTGCGCCGCTCATATACACTTATGCATAAGCGTTGGCCGCTGCTCTGCAGCGGCACACGTACATTAATATACATGTTTATATACATAAACGTTTGGCCGCGGCGCTGCTCGCGCAGCTATATGAATTGTGAGCCAAGGCCAATATATCTTAAGCAGAGAGCCACATTATGAAGTGGAGCTCCAATCTATAAGGTTTATACGAAAATGTTTTAATAAATATATAATGCAAAAATGAACTAACCGCAGTGTTTTACAAATTTAATCAAAAACTATTACAAAACTACGGCGTTTGTCACTCAATATGTGTTTATATGATGAAAATGAACGCTCAACATCGCAAGATGTAACAGGAGCATTTGCATATGCATTCAGGATAAGATCGTCACCTTCTGTAGAACTATCAACTGAATCTTAAAATATAAACTGCATCATAATTGTTACATTCGATGATACATATTTTGATTGATGTTTTGTTTACATTATTTATTATCGAGTAAAAGGCAAACGACAGAAATTTCATAATTTGAGCCAAACATATCTTTCTAAAGGTTTTCAGACACTTTAATGCTCAAAATATGGATTTATTCAAGTGATTGTGTAAAATATGGATTTATAGGAAAAAAGGCGAAAATATGGAAATAAATATTTTTTCATTTAAAAACATAACTCTGCATATACGGACCCACGGACTTGAATATAATTTTGTATGAGGTTTTTTGAGGTTATGTCAGAACCCTGACGTGCTGGGGTTTTTTGGACCTCGGATTCGGATTCAGCGACCCCGAAAACATATAGTTAACATGGTCTGACCTCCAGGCCCGAAAAAATATTTTTTTTTGTGTGGCTGTGTAATTAATTACCTCAAAATTAAATATAATAAAATTTCAATTTTAAACAGAATAATTAAAATCACAATTATTCAATTATTCAGTTGGCAAGACTATCTGACGGGAGTTAAGAAATGTTGTAAATTTATACTGTTATATAAACTTTTTCTTTATAAAAAATATTTCCTTGTTTTTTTATTTTTTTTTTTTTTAAGCTGTTGTTTATTTTTTAATTTTAAGTACATTTATTAATTATTTCTTTGGGGACGTAAGGTATTGAAATGTTTCTAACGAATCGATTCTTAGTCAATCATTTCATTTGAACAAAAATAACATTATGACATATTTGTTTTTCATCAGACAAGCATAATTTTTGGAATATAGTTTTGTAACGACTCTTGAAATACGAATTAAATTTCATTAAAATCGGGCGACTATATCATATAGTTGTCAAATATGGAAAATAAATAGAAAAATCGTCATAGCTTCGAAGTTGTTTAAACTCAGCTTGCTCAGCATGTGATAATTCCGCAATTACATTTGGATTAGATCGTGAGATCAAACTGTTCCAATAAGATTAAGGGGTTATATACCTTTTTTATTTTCAAAAAATCGAAAATTTTTTTATTGTTTTATATTAAAGAACAACTCTTTGAGAATATTTTCCCAAATTTTCATAGAGATTCGAGCAGTAGAAAAAAGTTACAGCGCTCCTAACCGCGCGCCTCGTAGCGGCTAGAACCGGAACTTGAAACTTTAAACGCGAATATCTCGAAATGGTGTTTCTTGAAAAATGACTTTGCGGTGATAACGATTGGCGGAAAACTACTAAGCCGATTTACTTCAAATTTTTTTTAAATGTTCGTAATGATATTGTCTTGTGCTTGAACGATCGACTTTTCACGCAAGACTTTTTTTTTCGCCGAAATGAATTTTTTAGTGAAATTTCTAGAGACCAAAAAGCTCATTTTTAGCATAAAACGTTCCCGTATGCATAAAAAAATATAAAAATTTTAAATCGTTCGTTCAAGCACAAGATATTACTCTAAACTAATGAAATTTTTTTACTTTTATGGTTTCAGTTGACCGGTTCGACCAGGAGCGTTATCACCGCAAGGCTCTAAAAAAAAAAGGCCTCTAAGGGAAACAGCCACCCCTTAAAAACTAATTGATATTTTTCCACGAAATTTTGCACAAACATAGTTAATAACGTGTACTATCAAAAAATTAAAACACCCGTGTAATTAAATAATTGCTACATACCTAAAAAAAAATTCGAACTTTCCTCTTTTTTTTCGACAAAGAAGGTATATAACCCCTTAAGACGGTGCAACACGTGCAATCACGCAATTTCTTTGTCTTAAGGGGGGAAATACAATTAGAAGGCCTGAAATGAGGGCTATCTTTGGGAGTGGATTGCAAGTAGGGTGTTAAATGAATCTTAGCGATTCTTTTTGCATGTTATTAGGTAATTATTGAGCAATAAAAATCAGTCAAGTTTTTTGAAAAATATTGTAATTAAGCCCATTTATGATCAATAATGTGGAGTCGTGTTTTTAGGGAAGGACTTTGCGCCGTGCAGTCTCCAGGTCCAGGATCACGACTTAAACAAAAAACAGCAACTGGGCTTTAAACTTAAAGGTACAGCGCACACCATGAATTATTCCATATTTGAAAAAAATTATTTTTCCATTAAAAAATTTGAAGTTAAAAAAAATTTTCAAAAATAACGTTTTTTTTTCGACTTTGTTTGTAAAAAAACATGTTATAACAAACAAGTATGAAAAACTGTTATATTCATGGTGTGGAGAATTTAATTTCAAACATAATGCAAAAAACCGCATTCGATTAAAATAAAATCTCTGACCTGTACATTGCACGGCGACTTTGAAAACACGACTTTTCAGGAGAAGCGTTTAAAGTTTACTTTTGTGCATGTCCGCCATATGACACACCCTCACTAAATTGTGTATAACTTTGAAAATAAGGACCGGACGGCTTTATGCTTTTAAAGGCTTATTCTCAGACATATTTAGAGTACATTACACCAAAAAAAAATTTTTCGAAAAAAAAAAATTTCTAATTGTATTTCCCCCCTTAATTCGTTAGGAAATTATGGTGCCGATTTGGTGTTTATAATCCACTTAGAGATCTGGTTTTGATATTTGAATCTATTTAATCTTCTCCGCTCAGCGCTTGGTTGCCGCATTTGCTGCGAACGAGCTGCTCTGTCAACTTCTGACTGTAAGGCTCGAAATTCACCGTTATGTTGCAGCATGTACTGTAATCGAATTCCTCTGTTTTCTTCTGATGGTGAGGCTCTATACTGTTCCATATATAGTCGCCTTTAATTTTCTCGACCTTTTCGTCAGTCGATAATCCTGAAAGTTTTTTTTTTTTAGTTTTTCCCTTGTATTGCATTTTATAGATGGGACTAATAAGAGCAGCGTAAGAGCAGAGGATCAAAATCGCAATATCAAAACGCTTAACCATTAACATGAGTTAAAGATGCGCCGTACAGGGTAAAACTTTGCTGACCTTTATAGATATAAATTGTATATATCTGGTCGAAATGAAAAAAACTCTACATAAAATAAATTTTGGCACATCCTTCGATATGCCGTTATTATTCTCCAACCGCGTGATCGGGTGCAATTTACACCGATGTCCCGTTGGCCGTTCGTCCAAACCATGGTACAACTATACAAGGTAGTCCCGTCGGCTTTTTCTTCCCCCTACCGACACTACAATTAGAGCGAGAGAAAGAGTGTTTTCCCACGAAAACCCGAGCGTTCGGGTCGATAGGGGGAAAGAACCCGAACGATTTTGCAGCCGACGGGACTACCTTGTATAATTGTACCATGGTCCAAACTCCGCAGTGTACCGTTTTACACCTTCGTCCCAGCCGTCTGAAGTCCAAGGTCCCAAGCGGCACCGTTATTTTCAGGCTTCTCCGCCCTGCGCCAGTCGAAGGTCCGATATTTCACGCTCGACCTGGATGGTTTCGGCCGTCCAACCTCCTCCGGTGTTGCCATAGGCTGTTTCCCCTACACCTTATTATCTTGTATTTTAACCATTTGTTGAGAATTAGAGTGGAGTATCAACATATAGAGGATGATTTGGCACCTCACGTTCTAGCAGATAATGAAGCTTGTTTGTTCTGAGCTATTTCTTTTGAACGAGAAAGAAAATTTTGAAGATTCTGGCGCTCCCTATAAATTAAATTTTCATCCGAGTAATCATTTTAACAATCAATCAAAAATAATACTGGCAGGTTTTGCAAACTCTTAAAATAACCATTCAACTGCTGAAGTCATCCGATTTAAACTACGTTATAATTTTTGTTTATTTTTTTTATATAGTTTTTTTTCCGATCTTTCAGCTATATGATGTAGTCATTCAATTTTGATGAAAATAAATGCGAAATTTAAGAGTCCTAAGAAAACACCGTTTTAAAAAAATCGTGTCTCTATGATAATCAACTGGACTTTATGCGATCTGAGTTGTGCCCTTCAATGCGTTGCAAACTTCCGACTAAAAATATAAAATATAAATATAAAAATGAGTTTTTCCCAATCATTTGATAAGCTAGTATTGTTTGTGCAGTAGCGTATACTTTTGGACTAATTGTACACAACAACAATTACATATGTTTTCATTGCTGTTAATTTGACACATTTATATAAGTCTTTTTGCAAAAAAAATATACAGAAACGTATTCCTCTCAAACTCTTGACATAATATGATACCAATTTACGTACCTTTTTAAGTATTTGCCTATTTTAAAACAAATACTCCTTGGTCAACAATGTTGTCTTTGTCAGTGTGGCCGTACAGCACAAAAAACCTATGTTTGTCCCGAAACAGTTACATTTGACTTTTCCCACTACGAAGATAACCACATTAGGACCGGTTCACGCTGGACATGCTCATTGCGTTTTTCAGTTGTGTTGAAGTAATACATTTCGGTTTTTCTGCTAGAAAACTAGGAAAATTCATCTTAAGCAAGCGATGATGATGATAACGCAAAAGTTAGTTTTACTTACCCGCTTTTCCTTAAAGTCTCTACTTGCTTGTATATGTACCATGTCCACAAAATTGTATACCACCTAGATTTGATGAAACGCACCGGACCTACTTATACAAAATGTGATATTATGTGACACCGTATTTTTTGATGGCTGTTTAGTTCTTTTTAATTTGTTCGCCAAATTAAGTTTTTTGTCTGTGTTCTTTTTCGATTTATTGATAATTTTTTGGATGCTCTTTTCATGTTGATTTGTTTACTGGCCCATCTCAAGCTAAAAGTCCAGGAAAAAAAGATTTAGTCTAAAAATGATCTCACTTAGGTGCAATTGAAGGAATAATCGAATGTAAACAAACTAAGGTGACAAACATTTGTGGAGTCAATGCAAAAACGCTAGGAAGCCATATTTAGAGCCAAAAAAAAATATTTTCAAGGAAAAAAAACAATGATCACGTAGTTAAGAACTTAATGTTAATGTTCGGATCTGAGTGACCGTATTTGCATGTGATGTGCCGATTATTGTAGTCGTCTGGTGGCGGATTATTGCATTTATTGCAATTTGTACACATCGTTTCAATATTTTACTTTATTTTTTGAAGCTGTATTTACCGTGCACCGCACTTGTAAACATTTACCAAAAAATCAAATGGCTATGGCTAATTTAGAAGTGATACCAGTGTGATTAGGCTATAAGTTTAAAATGGGATTTTGCATTGTGCCGATATATTTGGAAAGTGAGAAAAACACCAGAAACTTACCATCGCTAATAAAAAGTTTGAGTTGGCTTAAACATGTAAACGTTGATAATATTATGCGTTTGTGTACGTGGTTGGGTTAAGCAGTCATGGCTGAGGAGACAATTGTTCTTATTTTATTAGTTTTCGTAATGCTTGTTGGGTCATATGCGGCTGGCAGCATTCCGATGTTGATGAAATTAAGCGAGGTTCGTACTAATTTAGAGATAACAATTGCAATCGTAAGGTACATGAAGCTTAAGAAACATGTACGAATTAATTTTTTCACGATATTATATCCATTTAAGGAGAAATTGAAGTGTGTCACAGTGCTGGGTGCCGGCCTACTAGTGGGAACTGCACTAGCCGTTATAATACCAGAAGGTATTCGGTCGTTGTACATGGGTAGTGGGCAACCACAACTGATATCTGACCCTGAACATCAGGATTACTCAAAGACTATTGGACTTTCCCTTGTTCTCGGTTTTGTCTTTATGATGTTGGTGGACATATCACAACGTAAGAGCAATATCGGAAGTGATAAAAAAAGTAATGCCACTCTTACTCTAGGGTTGGTGGTACACGCCGCAGGTACATATATATATATATGAATATAATTTAGTAGAGATGAAACGGATATCCGGTAACTATCCGGTATCCGGCCGCAATGATACTATCCGGCCGAATATCGGATAGCTACGATTTGGCCGGATAGATATCCGGCCGATTTAAAAAAAAAAAACTATAAAATAAACATATTTTTGTTAATTATTTGCTTTATTTAGTTAATCTTAAGTATTAAATTACACAATAGAAAGTAAATGTGATACAAGGAAAAGGAATTAGTACATTTAGTACTCATACTGCACTAAGGGCATATTATGTAGTAGTCTCGTCGGCTGCAGAATTGATCGGGTTACTCCCCTATCGACCCGAGCGTAGTGTTCTCGTAGGAAAACACTCTTTCTCTCGCTCTCATTGTAGTGTCGATAGGGGAGTGACGCAGCCGACGAGACGACCTTGTATAATTGTACCATGGGTACAACTGTTAACTTCACTTCACTCATCAACAAAAAAACCCAAATCAAACCGAGTCCACCCGATCGTTGGCGCGACGTCTACGCAAACGGCTAAGTTTTGCAAAACATTCGGCGGCCGGATATCCGGCTAAAAGGTCGGCCGAATATCCGGTATCCGGCCAAACTGCTATCCGTTTCATCTCTATAATTTAGTCGATGATCGATGATCTTTTAAAATGAATGTTATTAACATTTTGGTTCTTCTGCAGCTGATGGCGTTGCTTTGGGAGCAGCAGCCACCACAAGCCACCAGGATGTTGAGATAATTGTGTTTTTGGCAATTATGCTTCACAAGGCACCGGCAGCATTTGGCTTGGTAACTTTTCTGTTGCATGAAAAACTTGACAGGAAAAAAATTCGACGACACCTTGCAGTGTTTTCACTATCAGCACCGCTCTTAACTATTTTAACATATTTTGGAATTGGCCAGGAGCAAAAAGAGACATTAAATTCAGTTAATGCCACTGGGATAGCTATGCTATTTTCAGCCGGAACGTTCTTGTACGTTGCCACCGTTCATGTTTTGCCAGAGCTTACGCAGAATGGATTTTCACAAACTGATCAGCACGATTATCGTTTGCTAGAAGAATCGCGCGATGAGATAAACGGAAGCCACAGTATACAGGCGTTAAAATACAGTGAATTGCTAATCATGATCTGTGGTGCGCTTCTGCCTCTAATCATAACATTCGGACATAAGCACTAGTAGTAAAAGGGTAATGTTTAATCTAATTTGTGTTTAAGCTCTTAAGAAAATAGTTTAATAAAAATTTACTAGAGGGATGCTTACTATATGTATTCAATCATCATTTAAACAAAATTTCTTTTGATTCTTTATTTTAGTAAAAATTGTATTTTATTTATTTGATTTCATCTCATATAGGTTTAAATGTCTTATCACTTTCACATCTATCAAACATGTTTGTATCCTTAAGATATTTTACCATCTCTAATATACAATTAGTTTATTTGTTGTTCCTTCGAAGCCGGGTGCCTGCCGTCTTCCTGCTGCGAGGTGTGGGGGTTCCACTCGCTAGTCCCCGAAGGTCCTGGGAGGACTAGTACTGTAGAGTACCAGTATATTGACAATTAATTTTTACGGCGAGAGGGTGATTGTGAGCGGTATCTACGCTCAGAAGCAGTGCTGCCAGGTTCATGGTTCAAGAAATACGTACGGAGGGAGAAAAGTAGTGGGGAGAGCGTTCTGAAAATACGTACCCAAGATGACCGCTAATACTCAATGTGTAAGACAAGGGCAGACACGCTGTCAGTATATATATAGGTACATCAGAGAGGTTTAAATACTCTCTCTTATGGTATAATAAGTACAAGGTAGTCTCGTCGGCTTTTTTTTCCCCTATTGGTCACTACAATGAGTGCGAGTAAAAGAGTGTTTTCCTACGGGTTCGGGTCGATAGGGGGAAAAAACCCGAACGACTACCTTGTAGTTATTATACCATGGTTCATATTGTTTGTTTCCTCAATTACGCGCGCATATTCTGAGAGGTCCGCTGTGTGTGACGAATGCGAACTCCTCTCATACTAGAATTTCACCATCAACGATGGGGTTGCACTTAGCCTGCGAATAATCAGTAATGAGGGCCGACGCCAAGGCTAGGAGTAGACAAATTACACTGTGCGACAAAATTTAACGAAATGTTGGTTTAAGTTACTTTTTTGATTGTTTTCGGTTAAGATGCATAAATTATGCACAAAAATATCTATGCCACCTTCTAAGTGATAGGATTTCTTTTTTTATGATAAATTTTATGAAATTATTATTATGAAAATAATTAACACAAAATATTATTTTTTTTTACTTCCAATAAACTATTATTTTTTTTTAAAGTGAATTTTTTTTCCAGATTTTTTTTGGCTTTTTCAGAGGTATCCTCGCGTAACAAGTTCCATACGTAGTCGTCCAGAGTATAAAGCTTGGAGAAAAAAATTTTAAAGCATTGTTATAAAAGCATAACGGTATATTTGCTTAATACATTTTAATTAATAGATATTGAACTTGCATAAAACGCTTATAACGGTGAAAAAATATTTTCCCAATATGTGATTATAAGGCTGTGAAATATGCAAAAACACGCGTTTTTGGGACATTTGAGTGTGCGTAAAAGCTGATTGGCTATTGATATTAACAAATCCAAAAACTTATATTCTTATTTTGACTAGTAGAAGTGAAAAATAAGAAAAAATCAACTTAAACATTTTTTTGTCGCACAGTGTTATGGGTCCGAACCTGTGGAATTAAACCTTCTGGAGAGGTTCCCACCACTAATGAAATAAACTTAAAACAAATACTTTGTTGTGGCAATAAAAAAATTGAATGAATTAAAAACATAAAAGACAACGTTTGATTGTATCATTTAAGACTGTCCTTGTGGACCATCCTCCCCTTAATGAGAACCGTGGTCCCCAGGTGTGAGTTTAGTTCCTGGCCTCCTGTAGGATTTTACTAATACCTTTTCACCAACCTCGAAGACCCTATTCTGGCGAGACGCATTTTCTCTGTCTCTTAGCCTTAAAAACCGTAAGAAACAGGCCGTCACATGGAATGACCCCCTGGGGCAAATAATGCAATCATCACCATCACCAAAATTGGGATTGTGCCCGACAATGCATACATTTTTGAAGATGTTGCAGTTATGAAGACTATTCTATTGATGTTGCCAAATTTCTTCAATTTTTTCTATGGCAGTTAAATTATTTATTAATGTTTAATTCGCACTCTTATATTTTAAGCGTATTTCAAGAGTCGTTGGAAAATTTTATGCTGCAACAAAAGAGAAAGCTAACTTAGGCGAGCAAAAGCGTATCTTGCAGTTTTAGTTATAGTTAGCCGATTTTCAATTTCAATTCGTAGATCGGAGTCGTTACTTATTTTATATTATATTTTTTCAATTTCCATATCAACATTCCAGCCAAAATTACAGAGCTACAGATTCAGGAAAAGTATATTTTTAATTCTGTTAAGCAATGAATCTTCTTAAACATCAATCTATGTGATTGAGATATTATTTTTGAAGTAATGCACTCGCTAACGAATCTGATTACATTTCATACATTTATTTGATTTATTTCTTTACAACCGGTTTACGGAGTTCTAGTGTTATTTGTAACGATTTCGGTATTTGTAAAGGTATACATTTTTACATTTTGGCGGCCTAATCATCGAAGCTAGACGAAAGCAGAAAATTAGCTGCTAGTTCCTCATCCTTTTCACATGCAAAATAAGCTTGCAATACAAGTGCTTCTGGGAATCCAAGTGCTTTAAGCTATAAAAAAAGTGTTCTATAAGTTATCTTAATCGTATTAGTACCTAATTGCATACCCGTTCTATTGCATCCTTGTCTTGGGGATTTAGGCGTATGGTTGAGACTCCTAAAGGTTGTTCCAAGTCTTCGGTTTCCGGTGCATTGTCTCCTCTATGTAATACGTTGGCTCCAGCGGTTGATCTCTGTACAGCAACAGCCCCTTCCAGATCTGAGGAAAACTGACTTTCAATCTGCGCAGAGTTTGACTGCGAACGTGCAGTAGAAGCTGGGGGTACTGTATCATTCGATTCGGATTCATTTTCAATTGGCTGGTTTAGCATATTAAGAAACGCGTCCTGGTTCTCAGAAATTAGTTGTAAAAGAGCTGGGTTTGTCTGTCCAATCTAATTGCAAAAATTATTTATTTTATTTCTATTTATTTTTTTATTTTCTTACTTGTTTTTTGAACTCACCTGTTGCAATACTGCATGCAAAAGCTGGGGATTCTGATATATTAAAGAGCGCATTTGAATAAACTGTGGCTGGCTGCGTAAGAATTCGAAGGGGTCTGAAACATAGATCATTAAATATTTTCGAAGATAAATAAAAGCTCATTACTGAGTATGATTAGTAAGAATTTACAGTTATCACGCATGTTAAAAGACTTATTACTTTCCAGGTGCACTGAAAATAGTGACAGTGTTTACCCTTTTAATCAATTTGTTATAATTTTGTTACCCTTTTTATGAAGGTAATAATAAAATAAAATTTCAAAATTGCCCGAATTTATGTTCGATTGTAATTTCATTTCCATTTCAATAGATTGTAATTTTTTAACGTGTAAGCTCATGTAAACTATATGTCATTTTAACGGTGATACCAATACCTTTAAAACGATATACAGCAGTATTTCCCAAACTGTTGGTCGCGACCCACTGGTGGGTCGCGGGTAGATTTTTGCTGGGTACTAATTGTCATAAAGATCTTGCAATTTTTTGTGTAGGTGGGTCGCGGTCCCGAAAAGTTTGGGAAACACTGATATACAGCATTGCCAGATACGATTATATTTGACTTCACAAGCAAAGCGCGAAATTTGAATGTAAAAACCGGTATGTCATTACCAAACAACCTAATAAATTATAATGATAATATCGGAAGTCTCACGAAGGAGAGATGAAAATAACAGGAAAAAAAATTATTGCGCCGTTGTTTTTTATCATAATGACAACATTTCTTCCAAATGGTTTTTTTTTTTTTTTTTATCAATCTTGAATTACGAATTAAATTTCACGAAAACAAGACTAACATACCACAACACTAAAATGCCATAAGAAAGATCGAAAAATCTATAGTAAATTAATGAAATTTTCTCCATTTCGACGATTATTCATTTGATAGCTATATGAATATGATATAGTCGTCCGATTTTTATCAAATTTAATTCGAAAATCAAGAGTCGTTAAAAAGTCTAAATTCCAAAAATCATGATTGTCTCATAGAAAACAACGAGGTTATTTTTTTATTTCTGTTAATTATAGCTTGGTTTTTCGATCTTTCCTGTAGTAGCTATATGATATAGTTGTCCGAATTCTCTTGTAATTTTTCAAATTTTGATCTGAAATTTGTTGAGCACATTCTTAAAACATATATCTATACAAAAAAAAAAAAAAAAAAAATCGATTAAGGAATCAGATGACAAGGAACAAAAAGTTAATGTGGCCGTTTTCTACTTTTAATCACTATTTTTTTTTTTTTATCAGTAATTCTTTTATAGGGGTTACCTGCATTTGATTCTGCTGGACGATCGACAGATGCAGACACATTTTGTGGTCCAGAAGGTATTAAACTAGGGTTTGGTGACTCATCGACATTAAAAATGGGTTCCTCCTCAGCGGGAATTCCATTGATAAGGTACTCAACGGCTCTCTCAGGGTTATTATAGCTGGCAGACATCGCGCGTTCAACCTGTTCCCGAGGGTAACCCATTTCCACCATTGATGAAACAGTTTTGTTGTATTCATCACCCATTAGCAAGTTGGATTCCGCGCGGGATTGCAAGGAGGCGTTTGCCAAATCTCCAACCAAGTCGTTACTGGATATAGGGCTAGGAGTTGAGGTTTCGGGTGTCAAAACTGATGGTAAGACATCTGTATTACTAGTAGTACTAGTACCAGACGTGGTACTAGTATTCACTGTTTTTGAAGCTATGTTATCCTTTGAATCGTTGGTGCTTGTTCCTATTTCACATTCACTTTCCTTTGATCGACGTTGATTCGATTTCAAACCGGATGCAGATGAATCGCGTGTCAACATCACTACAATGAATTTTTTTCATCCACATTGTATGAACCAACCGTCCTGTCATCGGTCAATATGACGCCAGCATAAATCAGCTTTTGCTTTTCGGCAACATATTCTGCACCGCGTTCGTCAAATATTTTCTTCTTTAGTTCTAAAACCTTTAAAATATATTATTGCATCACAAATTGTTGAAAGCACATATATACATATATGAATGTTTTGCTTGCGTATAATTACTATTGTCTTTAAATTCAAACATACAACATACCGTTTTTTCTGGCGAGAACTCAATAGTAAAAGTTTGCTGTTGAAGATTTTTTACTGTAATTATCATGATGCTGTTTTAGATTAAAACAAACTCTTATTAAGTGTAAATATGCATATGTAAACTATAAACTGGATTTTTAATACCAATCATATAAAAAATGAATTGTCATCAGTGTGACCCATTTTCTAACAACTGAAAATATACTATACCATTTTCAAAAACTTCCTAATACCGTTTTCACACGTAAGTTAAAAATAAATCTAGATTAACATACAAATTGAAGCATTTGACGTACAAACCTAATAACAAGCCGAAATTAAAAAAAAAATTGGAAATGCGTACTGTAAGCGAATTGGGTAATTGTTTACAAGTGCGGTGTACTGTAAAAATATCTTAAAAAAATAAAGTAAAATATGCATCCTTTGCGATTTGTAGTACAAATTCGGATCTGAGTTACCGTATTTGCAATAATCCGCCACCAGACGACTGCAATAATCGGCACATCACATGCAAATACGGTCACTCAGATCCGAATTTGTACTACAAACCACATCTTTAATTGTAAATAACAAAAAAATGGTTCAAAATTTTCACTTTCCGCCCACGGATTTCCAAATTTTAGAAAAAAACACAACATTTGCATATTTTACTTTATCTTTTCAAGCTCTGCACCGCACTTGTAAACAATTACCTCGAATTGGTGTGCCAAAATTGATCGCAAGGCTCTAAAATGCAGATTCTCCATACATAATTTTAGTTGCGATTTCTCTGTCAGAAAATTTTCCAAAATCACTTCAAAATGCGTATTTCATGTTTTTAAGCATTACTGAAAAGAACTGCATATCAATTTTCGAAAGTCGACAACATTCTTCTTTGGTTCAGCCAAAACAACTAAAATAACACCCTTTTTTATTCTCTTAACAAAATAACCAAAAAATATTGTATATCGCTTTGTTTTTCGCTTATCTCTTATCACTTCTTACTTCTTTTTCTTCTTACTCCATGGCAGTCCATGCTGGAAGCTCAGCAATGGTCAAGGCCTTTCTCTCTTATCCTTTCATTATCTCTTATATTCTGTTTTAGGTTAGTTTGAAGATTAGAGGTTAAATAATTCAAGGACGAGGCATGGATTTTTGTATCTATTATTTTCTTATAGATGAATGACGATCGGTTAATGAATAGTTCCAAAAATGTTCAATTTATTTACAAGTATACAATATTACATAAATAACAATATAATAGTAATAAGCTAATACATTAATTAAACTGTTAATATCTGTAGGCAACCTGTTCACTTAGAATTTCTTTTGACACTCACACCTCTCATCCTTTTTTCTATTGCTGTAACTGAACTCGTTTTGGCACAGAAATGATTTCGGCTTAAAAATCGTCTTCTCGCTCAAGTAAGCATACATACGCACTTGCTTGTTCGCACACACGCAACCGCATTCTTTTTTAAGATTTTTACGCTCTCAACTTTGTGCGAGCGCGCTGAGAGCGAGAGAGGATAGAGAGATCGTTCGTCAGCGGTTAGAGAGGGATGGGGATCCTCGCTTTTTCGTGACGGTCATGAAACGGTTTTACTCCGTCACCGAAAATCCATAACGGGCCTAAAGAAGTTTCACTTCAAAAATGCAAAAAAATTTTTTTAACCTTACCCCTTAATCGCTTTTTACAAGCTTGGTTTGTGTATTCGTTTACTAGTTAATTACACTGCTCTGCTAATTTCAACTTTTGCGCTGCGAATAAGATGCGAAGTAGTGTTTCCGAAAGGTTTTTTCGTGCTGATCATGAATCCGGATTGCCATCACGTCAAGTTTTCGAAAAAATCGTGTTTGAAAAGTGAAAAAATGCGGTTTTTGGCCACTTTTGAAAAGTTATACCCCAAAATTCTGACGTGCTACGAAATTAAGTAATATTGGAAATTGAAACTTGATTTGTGATCTTTAAAACGAGACCAAAATCAAACTGCATGCACCGTTAGGTCCTTTCGGAAACAATATATCGCATCTTATTCGCAAAACCCATGCAGAGCAGTGTTATAAGAACTTTAGATGACAAATCTGTCGCATAACATCATTTTCAGTAAACGTAGATTTTTCACCTATTTACAATATGATTAGCACTTACGCAGTGTATAAACAGTGATTTAAATTTATAAATAAACTGTATGACTAATATTTTGTGATAAATTTTAAAGTCGTTCTGTACTAAGCAGTTACTCGATTTAAGTAATATACCTGTAGTCTTTTTGTTTATTTACAATTTTAAGGCTAATTGGTTTAGAGGTTAGGTAGTTTTAATATTTACAAATAACATGTTGCATTTTAACTTGCTACTCGTCATTTAATAATTCAATAAATCATTTTCCAAATATTTGATAATTAATTTCTAATATTGACAAAAAACACATGGAGTTTTTATTTACAATTCGTTATTGTAGCCTTTCTTTTTCGGTATATCCATTCTGAATTCCAACTCATTTGCTCTGGGAAAAAGCTCTCTACAGCTTTTGAATAAACGAAACGTCGCAGGATTAATTTTGAGAAGTTATTTTGAAATTTGGAATAACTTCTCTTTCACAGGTTTCAAGTTCCAAACATACGATCAAATTGCCTGGCATGATCCAGTTGATCAACATCCTTTTTAGCCATTCCTTATATAGATTCGGTGCTTTTTTTTTTTTTTTTGCTTTTTGACATAACTACAATTTCAGGACGCTTCACCAACATTTTTTCAGACTTCTATAAGGCCTTTTTTAAAGCTTTTTTGAGCAAAAAAAACTCGCCCAATTTAGAGCAATCTAAATTAGTTGGTAAAAAATCTTTTAGATTTTTTATTCGATATTTTTGGAAATCAGTCCATAAAAAGAAGCGGGATTATTTTTATTTATTTTAGAAAGAATTCTTAAAAGGTTTTCTGGATTTTTAAAGATTGTTACTGCTAAACTTGAGTAATATAGTAGAAAGCTAATTTGATAAAACCCCATTATCATTAGACAATAACCTTTAACATTTCATTTCGGTCAAGAATAAATTGTGAGAAAATATTAAAAAGGCCATAAATAATAAATAAAAAATCAAAATTACAAATACGCAAAACAATAAATGTGCGAAATTGTGATAAGTCAGAGAGCGGTGCGATTTTAACGGTAAATTTACCGTACTCACCGAAACAACAAACAAGAAAAGGAATTCCTTGCCTCTTATTTCAGTGGTATATAACGGTATATACTTCCAATAAACAGTCATATCCAAGAACATAGCAACTTGTAAAGCACTCCACTTATTTCCTCTTATCTGTGTTCCTTTAATTGCCATGCGCAAAGAGTGGAGCTTTTTATGCAAATCGTCCGACGCAGCTCTTATAAAAAAATGTATTCGGTGTGTTTTCATTGGCATAAGTGGTTTGATATAAACTTATACGAACGTATTATCTTAATAACTAAAACATTTACGTTTTTTGTAAAATTAAACAGAACGACTTACATTGTTAAATTAAATATTTAGGTACTTTTGCAAGACCGTTTACCAACAATAAAGCCATCGTATTATGATTAAGATAGAATTTTGGTTCTAGGTATTATTCTATTGACTAGTCCGGCAGCTGTAACTGGTAAAGCTTGTGTTTTTACATATTAAATATCAAAATTCAAATAATAATAATAATATGTGAATAACAACAAAACTGTTTATTAGTTTAATGTAAAAAAAATGCTATTTACCGTATTATGTAGCATTATTTAAGCAAACCTAAAATGAAAATGTACACCATTTAAAGTGCGACTGTTCTTTGTTTGGAAAAGTATTTGATTAAATCGTAATTATTGAGGTAAAAAACAAAAGAATTATTCTTCTTGACTTATCAATTACTAAACCGACTATTTTTCATATTTTGGTATTAAAAACATAGTCAATCTTACATAACACCATTATTTTAGGCAGAAACAAGTGATATTAAATGTAAACATTTAATTTATATATATTTAATAATTTCTTATTGCAGATATGGCGAGCATAGTACTAATAGCTTGTCTGGCTGTCTTGGGTCTAATTATCGCAATAGCTCTGTTTTTGGCTGGCGGATACTTGTGGTGGCGACATAAAAGATCCCAACTGCAGTTTATTGAGCCAAATGAAGATGAGGAATCTAGTAGTTATAGTCTTAGGTAAGTCAAGTATTTTAATCACTGCGTGAAAAGCGAATCAGAAAATCTGATATGCGGGTTCGATCAAAAATAATAGTAGTAATAATAATAATAACATACACGCATTGGTGGCTAAACTCATAACTAACTTACATGTACAAGTGAATACGTTAAATATCGCTTTTAGACAAGCTTTTTTGCTAAATTCATAATGTGATAATACAAAAACTCAGTAAGTGAAAAGTGTCACTTCACTGTCACCGCTTTTTTCTTATAAAATATATTTTACCGCTGGAACAGGTAGTTATATAATAAACTGAAATAGTTTGGGTTGGATAGGATATTCTATGTTCTATGTTCTATGTTGAAATAGCTTTAGCAATGATATAAAAATTATATCGTAGCTGGGTCTATCATACGTACACTTTATTTGTTTAAAAGCTGTTATATAAACATGGTTTATATATATGGTATATTTATATATTCTTGATCGGGATCAGACAAGTTGATCAGCTTTTCGATCTGTACGTCTATTTGTTAGTCCGTCCTCATGAATGCCATTTTTTTTTTAATCTCGACGCACACTTTTACCTACTTTAGCAACCATAGATCTAGTTCGAGAAATATAAAAAATATTTTAATAAACCGAGGAAGTCCAACCTTTTATCGAGGCAGGGAAAACGACAAAGGAAACACCTCTGGTCTGGATTATTGTTGAGCCCAAATAGTACCCCCTGGGAATACCTCTGGAAATGCCATGAAAATGAGCTAGCAACTATAAAAAATTATTAGATTGTTACGATAAAAAAAATGTTTCAAATATTAGTAAGCGCACACACCTGTGATGTTTCCTTCGCAGCCAAAAAGATCCTTTTCCTTCATGCTCTCTCGTGAGAGTGAGCATAGTGTTGTATAATACTTAAATCTAATATTGCACAGTGTTGCTTAGGACTAACTTACTACTACAAAATGAGGCCTGAGAATCCCCGACATAGACCTACATAGGGAGTAATGCAATAACACTTAAGGTGCCTCAACATCAGAATTAAACTTTGTTGTATCAAAATATAAGGTCCCTCTTTTGCTTGGAGTAGGTACACAATGTAAAGAAAACAAAAGTCGATGGCTTGGTCTTTCATATACCCGTTTACCATATAAGCAATTTACAAATTACAAAAAGCGTTACAACTTTTGAAGATCAAGACCTCTCTACGGGCAGCACTCAGTGGCGGATTTACCGACTAGGCAACATAGGCAGCTGCCTAGGGCGGCAAATTTTTAGGGGCGGCAAATTTCGACTGTTAACACTACATAAAATACTACTTTTTAATAGACACAAACAATTTTTACTCTCAGGTCTTCAACTCTAACATATTGTTCAATATACTTCTTTTCGCTGCCGCGAACACGCGGAAATTCAAACGCACAATCATTATAACCGAAAATTACCGTGCGTTTGAATTGAAACGAGTAAAAAAGAAGAAAGGAAGCTAGCTTCGGCAAGCCGAAGCTTATATACCCTTGCAGTTACTAAATATGACGAACAAAATACATAAAAGCTAAAGAGCATCGGAGCTATAACGATTTTTCTATTAATTTACCATATTGTTCATATGACAGCTATATGATATAGTCGTCCGATTTTGATGAAATTTAATTGGTAACTCAAGACTCATTAGAAAACTCTATATTCCAAAAATTATGATTGTCTGATGAAAAACAACGAGGTTATAATTTTATTTCCGTTATTTCTATACAGATTTTTCGATCTTTCCTATGGCAGCTATATGATATAGTACTCCGATTTTTATGAAATTTTTTTTTTCAACTTAAGAGTATTTAAAAAACTTTATGTTCCAAAAATCATGCTCGTGGCATTAAAAACAACGACATTATAATTTTTTTCCCATTATTTATACATATATATAATTTTTTATCTCTCCTATGGCAGCTATATGATAGAGTTATCCGATTTTGATAAAATTTAATCCGAAATTTAATAGCAGTTAGAAAACGCCATCTGAAAGGAATCAAGTCGATCTGATCAAAAACAACGGAGTAAGAATTTTATATTTCATTCTCTTGTATGGGAGCTATCCGATATAGTCGGCCTATCCGGCTCGTTCCGACTTATATACTGCGTGCAATAACTTTTGGGAAAGTTTCAGCAAGATAGCTTTAAAACTGAGAGACTAGTTTAAAGAGAAACAGACAGACGGACAGACGGACAGACGTACATACATATTTCGATTCAGATGGTGATGCTGATCAAGAATATATATACTTTATGGGGTCTGAGGTGTCTCCTTCACTGCGTTGCAAACTTCTGACTGAAATTATAATACCCTTTGCTCTGCAAGGGTATAATTACTTTAGATCAACTATTGGACAAAATCGCTTGAATTCTTTGGCTTTGTTGACAATAGAAGCGGAAGTTTTACGTGAGGTAGAATGCGATGCAATCATTTCTGATTTTGCGATTCGTAAGGCACGACGTAAGAACACACAAACCACTGAACAACCGAATAAACGAACAAACGCACAGATATACAAATACTTATGTTAATATGTACAACTGACAAAAAAGATGATATTAAAAAAGAATTCTGAACCATCACTACCTGCTTCTCTGATTGAATCCATATTCCTAATGTGGAAATTCATGCAACCGTGTAACACAAGGTCAATAAAACAATGATATAAAAGTGAAAATTAGGCTGCAGTCTAGGGCGGCAAAATCAAAACTGCCTAGGGCGGCAAGTTGTCTTAATCCGCCCCTGGCAGCACTATCAAAAAACATCCAATGAATTTGTGGCTGTAAAAGCTGCAAAAAAACCTCATTTACTGCGTGTTTATGAGTAAAATCCTAATATATGTCTTAAATTGTCCTTGGAATGCCACAAAAGCTTAATACCCTTGTGTTTAAGACAGATATACAGACTTTTATATACTAGTCAGATGATCCTGGTCAAAAATATATACTTTATGAGGTCGAAAATGTTTCCATCAACCTGTATCCTATTTCACAAAAAAAAAAAAAAAAAAAAAAAAACAGTGGTTTCTCATTCCGTGAATGAGGGCGATCCCTGACCGTCTATTTATTTAATTTATTTATTTTTATTCATTTTTTTTTAAACTTAATTGTTAGACTAAAAAGACTGCAATTTTTAGCCTTTTTGTGCTCCAAGGTTTTGAAAGTGTGATTTGGATTGACTTTAAGATCTCAAAAAATTTGGATTTTCTTCTCTTCTGTCTTAAAATGTTGGCTTGTCGTGATCAAATGTATTTAATAGACGAGTTACAGGAAGGGCCCTTTAAGTGCTTAAAAGTTAGGCATTAATATATTATTTTAATTTGAATACCAACAGGGCTGCCCAGGATATTGTTGACTCTGGTAACCCACCTACAAAACCGCAAGTGCCGGCACCGCAAGCTATTACGACTCCTCTTCAGAATAACATCAACAGGAAGTTAAATGGATTTTTGAGTCTAAGAACTCCTTTAATAGGGTAGGTACTTCTGACATATTACAAAAATTAAATAACTTACATTTTTTACAAAGTGGTTCGGGGACCACACCAGCAAAACAACAAAATGTTTCTTCAGCTGGTAACGTGGGAGATGGGACGTCTAAAGATTCCGCTGTAAGTATGTAAATGTATAATAATAAATAATATAAATAAATAGTATAATAAAATAATAATAAAGATGCATATTAATAAGTGAATTCAAGAATCAAGAATTCTAAGTTGTTCTTGAGTTTGTATCATGATTCTAAAAAGAACATTAACTTATCGAAAAGTTTTGATTCCCAACCAGTTACGGTTTTATGACATCTAATTTAACATGTTAAGTAAGCTATAACTTATTTAATACTTTACTGTAACATCAAGTAAGAAATATCCCTGAATAGTGTTATAAAAAGTTTCGTATTAACAGATATTGAGAAAACATTTGCCTTTTTTGAGGAATAAAGTGGTCGAAGCACACAAATTTAAAAACCTGCTTCGAAACTGACGTATCTAAATTTTTAATTCCAATATTCTAGCTTATAAGGCTCGTGAGATCTCAACATCATACGGACGGACAGACAGACAAGATTTATAATAATAATTGGCCATCACAACCCTTGACGGGTCACAGCCTGTTGCACGATTTGCCTCCACGCATCCCTGTCCTGGGCGCGCCTTCTCCAGTTGGCAGCACCGGATGTAGACAGGGCTTCCATCACCTGGTCTTGCCAACGCATCCGGGGTCGTCCTCTCCTCCGTTTCCCGACAATTACCGCATCAAACACCTTACGGGCCGGAGCGTCTTCTTCCATACGGGCGATGTGACCCAGCCAGCGGAGTCTGTGAATTTTAACTCGACTGACTACATCAACATCCCCGTACAGCTCATACAGCTCGTGGTTCCATCTAATGCGATAGGCATCGCCAACGCAAATCGGACCAAAGATCTTGTGGAGAATCTTTCTCTCGAACACTCCAAGAGCGGCTGCATCGGATTGCACCACTGTCCAGCACTCCGCACCATATAAGAGTGCGATAGGCATCGCCAACGCAAATCGGACCAAAGATCTTGTGGAGAATCTTTCTCTCGAACACTCCAAGAGCGGCTGCATCGGATTGCACCACTGTCCAGCACTCCGCACCATATAAGAGTACTGGAAGAATGAGCGTCTTGTAGAGTGTTATTTTTGCCTGTCGAGAGAGAGCTCTACTGTTGAAATGCCTACTGAGCCCAAAGTAACACCTGTTGGCAAGTGTGACTCTCCGCTTAATCTCTAGGCTGACATCGTTTGTGCTAGTTATAGCAGTGCCAAGGTAGATGAATTCCTTGACGGACTCAAAGCTATAGCTGTCTGCAGTCAGCTGAGAATCAAGACGCCGCGATTCTCTGCTTGAGCACACCATAAACTTTGTCTTGTCCATGTTCACTGCTAGTCCTACTTTAGCCGACTCTTTTTCAATAGCCCCAAAGGCTGCTGTAACATCACGCTTGGTTCGGCCAATGATATCAATATCATCAGCGTAACCAAGGAGTTGGACACACCTGTTTGACAGAATCGTGCCCGTCCGATGCACACCAGCCTTCCTTACAATACTCTCCATTAGAATATTGAAGAGCATGCAATATAGCGAGTCACCTTGTCTGAGACCACACTTGGTACTAAAGGTTTCGGATTGGTCGTTTCCTACCTTGACAGAGCTGATGGTGTTGCTCAATGTCATCCTGCAAAGCCGTATTAGCTTTGCTGGTATACCAAGCTCAGACATGGCGGCATATAGGCGATCTCGCCGGGGACTATCGAATGCAGCCTTGTAATCGACGAATAGATGATGAGTGTCGATCTGGTTCTCATAGGACTTCTCCAGGATTTGGCGCAAGGTGAAAATCTGGTCAATAGTGGATTTGCCAGGCCTGAACCCGCACTGATAAGGTCCAATCAGTGCTTCGGCATGGGGTTTCAGGTTTTCACACAGTACGCTCGAAAGGACCTTGTATGCGACTGGAAGAAGACTAATGCCACGGTAATTGGTGCGCAATGTGGCATCACCCTTCTTCAGGACAGGACAGATCATGCTGAGGTTCCAATCTTCGGGCATGCTCTCCGTACGCCATATCTTGCTGATTAGTTGGTGCATGCTCCCTACCAACATATCACCAGCTGCCTTAAACAATTTAGCCGGCAGGCCATCAGCACCTGCAGATTTATTGTTTTTGAGTCGTTGGATTGCATCCTTGACTTCGGCATGGCTTGGGGTCGGTACATCTATATCAGTACCATAGATTGGGGTTTGTGGATCATAATCTTCATAGCCCGTGCCAGAGCCAGCTAACAGGCTTGAGAAGTGATCCCTCCATAGCTTCAGCACATTCTCTGCATCTGTGACTAGGTTTCCGTCATTGTCCTTGCATGCAACTCCTCCAGTCTTACAACCTTGGGTCAGACGCTTAACCCTCTGATAGAAGTTACGAGCTTCATTTCGGCATCTGCTGCTCTCTATGCTTTCACACTCTCGCTTTTCATGTTCTCTTTTCTTGCGTCTGAAAAGGCGTTTCTCATCCCTTCTCCTTAACCTGTAGACCTCAACAACAGCCCGTGTAGCCCCAGCTTGCAGTGTTCTTCGGTAGGCGGCGTCTTTTGCAGCTGTTGCGTCCCGACACTCCTGGTCATACCATGGATTCCTTGTTGGGGGGCGCTGGAATCCAATGACTTCTTCTGCGGAAGTTCGCAGGGAGTGGGATATGAGCGCCCACTGATCGCTGATGTCTTCAGGTGTTGGAGTGGTTCGGCTCAATAGGCCAGAGACTTGAGTGGAGAATGTATCCCTTGTCTGTTGTGATTGCAGCTTTCCGATGTCCAGCCTTCTTAGCAGTCCCCGACGTGCAACCTTCGCAACACATAGCCGTGTGCGAATCTAAGCTGCAACAAGATAATGGTCGGAGTCGATGTTGGGACCCCGACAGGATCGCACGTCGAGTACGCTAGATGCATGCCTTGCATCGATCACAACATGATCGATCTGATTTCTGGTCAGTCGATCGGGAGAGAGCCACGTCGCCTTATGTATGTCCAAATGACGGAACCCAGTACTACGAACTACCATATTATGCGCTGCAGCAAAGCCTATTAATCTGAGACCATTGCTCGAGGTGGTCTCATGTAGACTAAATCGCCCGACGGTGGCACCGAAGATGTCTTCTCGCCCAACCTTGGCATTAAAGTCCCCAAGGAGGATTTTAATGTCATGAGAAGGGCAGCGGCCGTAAGCTCGGTCGAGCTCCGCATAGAAAGTATCCTTGGTTATATCGTCTTTTTCTTCGGTTGGAGCGTGCGTGCATATCAGGCTGATGTTGAAGAATTTGGCAGTAATTCGGATCGTTGCAAGTCTCTCGTTTATTGGCAGAAAGTGAGAGACTCGGCGCCGCAGTCTGGTGCCAACAACGAAGCCACAGCCAAATTCATGCCTTTCTGGATGGCAGCTGTAGTAGATGTCGCAGTCCTTCTTCTTAATGCAACCTTGCCCTATCCATCGCATTTCCTGGATAGCAGCGATATCGGCCCTACATTTTTTGAGGGTATCTGCTAGTTGTTGAGCAGCACCTGGTCTGTACAGTGTTCGTACATTCCACGTGCATACTCTCAAATCATTGTCCTTTTTCGTTTGCCATGGTCGTCAACGTTAAATCGGTCCCGTTCCGAGGCTTCTTCTGCTTCTTTCATTGAATTTTGGTTTTTCTATGGGTGGATTTCAAGTCCTACGCCACAACCTAGTTTGAAGAGCTAGGACTCTCGTCGCGCGCTTTAGTTTGCCACTCAACGGATGTTAAATGGCAATCCAGGGAGAACCACGTGGAGGTAGTGCGTCGGCTTGAGGAGATCAGTGATAAGGATCATGCTGGCATTCACCAAGTTGAATGCAGTCAGACACTTTGCCTTATATGCTCTCCCCCATCCCCCCGACAAGATTTATGTATTCATATCAATTTTCTACTTTCCATTTTTGCAGAACAAAAGTATCTCGATGACAGACATGTACCTGGATAGCACAGATCCTAGTGAAAATGTTGGACAAATCCATTTTTCTTTAGAATACGATTTTCAAAACACGACGTTAATCTTGAAAGTTCTTCAAGGAAAAGAGCTTCCTGCAAAGGATTTAAGTGGCACTTCCGATCCATATGTTCGTGTAACCCTGCTACCAGATAAAAAACATAGATTGGAAACCAAAATAAAACGCCGAACTCTTAATCCGAGATGGAACGAAACATTCTACTTTGAGGGATTTCCCATTCAAAAACTTCAATCTCGTGTAAGTATACATTTTTAAGCAATTTTAAATATTGGAAATTAATGGTCAATCTTGATACTTTAAAAGAAAAATTTGTTTATCTTTTAGTCTTATTAATAAAATATTTCTCATATACATACATATAAATACCTATAATGTATATAATAAGCATAATTATAATGTCACTGGTCCTCCCGCAACAATGTTTTTTTTTTTTTTGTTTTTGGGTTTTTAGGGGATTCCGACTTTCTGATTTTATTTTAATTTATGTTTGAGTTTTTAAAAAGGGGAAACGTCCACCCAAGCAGAGATCGTAGAAAGGCAGAGATCGAAAATAGGACAGGGGTCACACCGTCCATGAATGTTTAATAAAATAACGGTTATAACGATGTTTTGTTATTTTCTATAAACTAACCGATAACCGATAACCATCTTTTTCAAAAGGAAACCTTGTATAAACAATAGTATATTAATAGTATTTTAATAATATCGTCAATATCAATTTGTTTAGGTTTTACATTTACATGTTTTTGACTACGATCGGTTCTCAAGAGATGACTCTATAGGAGAAGTGTTTCTTCCCCTTTGCCAGGTAACTAATTTATGAAATACATTTTCCATTCCTCCATTAAAATTTGTGCTTTATTTGTTCGAAAGGTGGACTTTGCTGGAAAACAATCTTTTTGGAAAGCACTAAAGCCCCCTGCAAAGGATAAATGTGGTGAACTACTTTCCTCACTTTGCTATCATCCCTCAAACTCAATTTTGACTTTAACATTGATTAAAGCGAGAAATTTAAAAGCTAAGGATATTAACGGCAAATCTGGTAAGCATTTTCGAGGGATGTCACAGAATTCTTTAACAGTTTTTTGAAGTTTTTTGGAAATTAGCTATGCCAGAAAATAATAAATGAAGCTTATATACCCTTGCAGTCTTTACTTATGTCGAGCAAAATATCGAAGCTTCATTGATTTTTCTATTAATATTTTACATTTTTACCGATAGTTTATATGTTAGCTATATGGTCATCCGATTTTCAAAAAATTTAATTCCAAAGTCCCAAGTCTGTTTCTGTTTTTACGTAAACTATTCTTTCATTTTTAAAGCCATCTCGATAAAAAGTTAAAAATTGTGTCGGAAAGCTCTCATAGGAGACATCGAAGAAATAACGACGAGCTGGTAACATGATTTTTTTCAGATAGTATTTAGGATTTTTAGGATTTTTGAATTTCCCCTTTTTAAATTTCATTAAAATCTAATGTCTCTATTAACTCGTTGTTTTTTTTTTTTTATCATTTAAGCATATAAAATTAAATTTTACAAATAATATTTCGTTGAACATAAAGAAAACTAATGGCATCGATGTTGGTAAACATTTATGCATTTACTTTAAAATTTAAAAATGTATTGCGGTCCTAATATATAATATTAGATCAATCATACAAAAATTAGAAAACTATTAAGAGTATCGAAAAAATTAAGGCGTTTTAAAAAGTACACCTTTCTCTGCCGGTGTAATAAGTATTTTTGGATTTGAAAACATGCCGAAGATGTTTATGGCAATTGTTTGGTCTGTGACACCCCTGAACAATATGTTTGATGAACTTTTTATTATCAAGGAAATTGACTACATAAATTTCAAAATGATTTAAATCTACCCAAATAACTTAATAACTCTTCTCTTTACAATTTAAGATCCTTATGTAAAGGTTTGGCTTCAGTTTGGCGATAAGAGAGTAGAAAAAAGAAAAACACCTATATTTACGTGTACATTAAATCCAGTATTCAATGAATCATTTAGTTTTAACGTTCCATGGGAAAAAATAAGAGAATGCTCCCTGGATGTTATGGTAATGGATTTTGATAACATTGGCAGAAACGAGCTAATAGGACGAATTTTATTAGCTGGTAAGCAAAGAAAAAGTAAACTGTTTTGCAAAAATATATGTTTAAAAACACTTTTCTATCTTTAAAACATAAATAAATAAAGGGAAAAACGGCTCTGGAGCATCGGAAACCAAGCATTGGCAGGACATGATCTCAAAGCCCAGACAAACTGTAGTACAATGGCATCGCTTAAAACCTGAGTAACTTTAATATTAAATCAATAACTAAATAATACTAAAACCAATAAGTATGTTGTAGAGACCCGTACATGGATGTACATAAATTAATTTGTACTTGCATATACATATAAATTAGCGGTTCAAAATAAAAGAGGTCGACAAAAATTTATAGCCTGCACAAAACTATAACGTTGGAAAAATGAAATCAATATCAATTAAATTCTAAAAATGTAATTGTTCTGATTAGGGCAATTGTTTTTTACGTGCTTACATGTAGAGATATATTTTGTAAGGTTATGGGTTATGAAAACATTTTTATATATATTGTTATACAATTAATTGCTGTTTAAAAACTAAAGGTGTTGAAATTTATTTTTCTAACTTAAAAACTTTGTTTTTTTAATTATTATAAAAACTTAACAACTAAATAGTTTGTTGGTTTTAACGTTTTTCTAGTTTATTTTGTCATATAAAAAAATAACAAATTTATTATAATATTAAAAAAAGTATCAACCGGTATCAGGGGTGAATTATTAATTTTATCAGATTCGTTTGTCGGATATTTTTATCCATACATGTTAGACATCTGACATACTCAAAAAAAAAAAAATCCCCAGGAAATATTTAAAATGTAAATAACATTAAAAATAAATTGTTAAATTATAGCATTAGACTAACTAATCTATAAAGACATTGTTACATGTTTTTAAATGAAATTAATTGGAAAAAGAGTTCTTATATTCTTAAATATTCTTTAACCGCATACGTATAATATTAACTGTAGGTTATCTGATCAGAAAATTATTGCATTAGCACAATAAAGAATAACATAAATGATTTTTAATGAAAGTAAAAATAATTAGCCAACCATTGCCGAAATAAAAAAAATTTAAATGAGATAGAGAGAGAGGGAGGAGGGCGAAAGAGAGAAAGAAAGAGAGAAAGGGAAAGAGAGAGAGAGAGAAGAAAGAATTAAAAAATATATATTTATAGTCGATAAATGAAACTGAGTTTAAAAAACGAAAAAATCGAAAATTCAACCCACCTTGAAATTACATATTTGTTATATACCTGTTAAAATATTTAACTTATTTATTCATAGCAGCAAATAAAGCATTAAATAAGGGTAATTAAAACAATGCGTAATTTTTTAATTTCTGGCTAGTGGTCTAAATATGTAAGTAATTATCTTATACAGTATTCTCATGCTCACTATCCAGTCTTTACACAAACTAGACTTCCAGCTTTGAGCCCCAGTTTAGCTATAAAATGATCCCAAGTCCAGATTAATTTATCGATTAAAAGGAATTTAAAGGTAAATATTCTGGTAGTCAAGTCTGTTACCCAGCACTACGGCTCCAGTCAAGTCTGTTACCCAGCACTACGGCTCCAGTCCTCGCGAGGCATGCCTCCAACGCGAAAATCACAGGTACATCTATGAATATTATTTCGAATTAACTTTAAAATATAATCTTGTCTTCTTTTTGGAAGAGGGAGAGACAACAATCCATACAACGGATAGGGATGGAGGGATTTAATAGAACTTGTCTCCCACAGACCCTAACGCCAGAGAGATTCCCAAAATAAGGACCTTACAACGTATCAGTGTATATGCTTTTTCCGATAGTATTATAATTTTACGAAGGAGACACCTCTTCCACCTGTATCAATATTAATAATATCAATACATCCAAACCAACTAGCCAGGCAGCTCAGGCGGCTCAGGAGCCACTCTCGTCTACAGCGCAACGACCGCCCACTCCTGCCCAATTGAGGGCTGTTGACCAATTATTATCATAATATAACATAGTAATTAATAATAAATAATATAAAATAATAATATAAAATATAGGTTAAGGTTTGAGTTCTTATTGTAAGTCTCTTCAAAAGAAGTTTTAATAAATAATGATATAAAAAAAAGAGAGATTTACGTGGGATTTGTTAAAGAGGAATTCGACAGTAGAAAAGCAAAGTTAAGATAAATGCTCATCCAAATAGGCTGGCGCGGTCTTTAACGTGGAACACTAGCCGCACATGTTTCCGGCGGAGAGATCTCCCCACCCAGCAATAATTGCTAGGGCCGTTATTCCAAAAAAAACTTAATTTTAATTAATTAATTTATTATAAATAAACACCGTAATCTAAAAAAAGTGCATTGCCCGCTGATTGCACTGACCGAAGCTTGGGATTTTGGTAACGTCGTTGTGCAATAGCCGCATGTGTCTCCGGCCTTGCATTATTTTCATGACGGCTATACATGATCAGCTTGGGAACTTCCCTGTTGCTGGGAGACCGTGTTGACTTACATATAAAACAAAATAACAAACTACTGCTTTAATTTCTGCTTATTAAATAATCATACAATTTTATAATAAAAAATATCGGCGATCTGTCTAATATCAAGCTGGGGTCAAAACTCGCAAAATGCAAATGATTGTTATTAAGAAATAATTTTCAATATGAACTAAAATAATTTACTAACTATGCTACCAATTTTTTGTTTTTTTTTTTTTTGTTTTTTATAGCTTTGCTTTTATTTATTGAATCTACTCTTAATTTTGATCATTTTTATTCGTCCTCATATAGGAACTTTGTATTTGCAACCGCACAAGCTTGTGTCGATTAATTCTAAATCTAAAAGAATATGATTTTTAGTAATATGATTTTAGCAATGTGATTTTTAGTAAAATTTACGTGTAAGTAAAAAATACTTGTGGCGATAATAAGGAACACCGGTGGATGTTCGAAATACGAAGTTAGTTGCATAAAAATTAAAGCTTAAAAGATAAACAGTGCCAGAAATTTCTTTTTCTTATTCCTTTATTTATTTATTTATTTTTTAATCCAGGGTTTGACAAAATATTTGTAAGCATGGTTTTCCTGGTAAGTTAACATACAAAAACTTATTTATCTGCCTTTTTTCGTACGTATTAAATGCCAAAACAAAAACGGTTTTACATTTGAATGTTTTCGAAGAAATCGTCACATTCATTCGCATTTCCACTGTATCACTTCTTATTTCTTCACTCTGACCATATAAATTCACCCGAATCTTTTGAATTAAGAAATATTCCAGAAATCTGACGATTTTACCGGTTCGTTCTGGCGTTCGAACCTATTCGCAAACTGTGCTTGCGGTTACGAACCGGGTTTTTCTAAGTAGTGGAACCAGTCTTCAAATGAATACGGTTATAAACTTTTTATTAATTACATTTTTTAATTAAACATGTTATTATAAAATTAATTAAGGTTAATCAGCATATTGTTTTCCAAATATCTTCGTCAATGCTATCCCAAAATTGTAATGCCAAAAACGCTCTTTCTACGGCACCAACAACATAAGCATACATTTTTATCCATCAGATATATATTGTATTGTGTATTGTTCTTTCGATACCATCAAAAGGTTTAAACCGATTTCTAAGACATTTTTTGTCAATATCAATTTTGCTTATAATATTTTTATTTTGATCAAGATCATTAATTGTGGCTTAAGCAGAGGCGTTGAAATCGACTAATAATAATAATAATAATAATTTAAGGCCAAATTCATCGACATATGTAAACAGAATCTTTTCAAAAACAGCGAAATATCTTATGCTTGACTTAAACCAACCAATAATCTTTCAGTAAGTCTTTAATAAATCATAGTCATTATTAAAATCTTCTTTAATAAAAACATACATACAAAATGTTATTACAAGGAATTATTCTTCTACGTTGAATTTATACTGTACTTGCTTTTCACATGCGCACCACGAATTTCAATGAGCTCTCTTATTTAGTTCTATTTTGCTCAGAGCGGGAGTATCCATTTTTAGAACGACTTATTCGATTGCTGACTTACATATGTGGGTTTATGTATATATGTCTCTCAAAGAGAACAGAAATCGAGGGAGCCATCTGGGACTTGCAAATTGCAAACTTAGTCTATAAGCACTCCTTTTGCATAACACAACTACTTTGAAATTCCTTAATGTTGCACCTAATTTCATGATATCCATGTATGTGTGCATTGAAAGTATAAAAACTATTTATATATTAAACAGTTTAATTTGTTGTTTTTGTTTACGGCACGATTTTAGAATACTTTCCAATAATCTTGTTGTAATAAATTATAGGAGAGTACATAATCTCTTAACAATCCATCAGTTTGTGCGTAGATGAGTGTTTAAAGTGTTAAAACAATCCAATATCCAATCCAATATGTACATATGTGAATCGTTGTTTACAAAAAGGGAAACACGGATATCAAAATAGTTTCATAAAACTCTTGAGGACGTTAAAGTCACTTTTTATAACGCTTTTTACTTGTGCATCAGACATTATTTGCTATAAAGAATTGTTGTTGGCTTAAAATGAATCAAGGATTGCAGTAACTATATTTTAACACCCAGAATAAAACTATTGTAAAAAATTGCTATAAATTATAGTTGTGTCAGGTTGGTCAACTGTTGTTTTTTTAGTTTTTTCTTGATTCAGAACTGTAAGATATACAATATATAAGCTCTAAAAAGAATTTGATTTGAACACAGAAATCATGGTTCATGGAAAGTTTGCCTTCCAAAGTCTTTGGCTTCAGCGTTTAAAATTTTTAATACTTTTTACAATTGTTTGTTTACCAATGCATACAGGGTGCTATATGTTATAGAAAAGTCTACTGGGATTTGTAACCCAGAGGCGTTTCCCATTTTATTTAATAACATTTAAAGAAATAGCAAATGTATAGGTGAAGGTGCCTTTTAGTATTCTAACATCGATCGCTTATTATATATTTTATACATTAGTTCCTTGATATTTCTTTTTGTCTTACTACATCCGGGTTTCTTTCGGATATTACGGCTCCAAGCACGTGTTAAGTTTCAAATGCTATCGCAAAAGCTGGTGTACCCTGTAGGTTTTCATAACAAGCTGGTGTACCCTGTAGGCTTCATAACATATTCTAAATCTTATGGTAAAGCAATACTTTGAAGGGGAGCCAGGAAGCTATACGATTACATATGATATACCCTTGCGTTTATCAAAAATGACAAGCAAAATGCATAAAGGCTAAGGCTCCTTTGATTGTTCCTCTGACAGAAATATGATATAGTCAAGAGTCGTTAGAAAATACAAATACGTTTCAATATTTGTTTAATTAATTAATGAAGATTTTTCGATTTATCCTATGTCAGCTATATAATATAGTTGTCCGTTTCTAATGAATTTTTTTTAAATTAGTTAAAAAAAGTTTTTAAATCGTTTTCTCAAGTTCAAAACTTTTTTTTTACAAATGTTTACAATTTCTGCAAGTCTTCTCTATAAACGAAATTTTGGATCTTCTGTTTGTTTGTCCGACTCTCGAATAAACCTGACCATGAGAAAAGCAATCGTCCTGTCTAGCTAGCTTTACAGTCTCTTTGGTTTTGTCTTTATGAGTTTTAAATATTGAACACACCTCGAATAGTCGACTTCAGAAAATCCTGGATTGATTCGTCTTCTCTTGCCCGTTTTAATGTTATGGGCCAAGAAGTAAAGGCGACGAGTTCCGAAATGAAAGTGGGATAACGTCGAAATAGTTGTCGAGATTTGGTGCTTTCGTCTTCTATTGTAATGGGGGAGAAACCATTGTCCATATATCCTCGATTACCGGGACGGGATCACTGTTCAAAGTCTGCGGACAAATAAAATTTTACATTCTGTTACTCCACCCGGGAGCTTAGAGCCTCTACAATTTCTTGTAGAGGATTCGTTATCATTAATTTTCGATCGTACCGGTGATAAGCCAGTAGCGACTTATCCTAGCGGTGGGGATGCCACCTGGCGCCATCTAGGAGTGACGAAAGTTTTATTGTTGGGTCCATAGTAACGTGGACGAGGGGGTGTGCGGGTCCGGGGAGCCGAAATTTGTTACTAATGTTAAGTGAGCGATAGAGCATAGAAGTGGTGGAGATTTGGAAAAAGAGACCGTATCTTTTTTCTCGGGGAGCCTGGGGCTCGACTTGAACCCGGGCCTTCCGAACCGGAGGCCAGCGCTCTACCTGCTGGGCCACCGTCCCCCCGGACAAATAAAAGCTTACCTCGAACCTCTGCGCTAAGTTCAATGTGTATTAGTTTTTATTTAGCATCGGCACTTTCTTTGCGAGCTTGGGTAAAAATTTATTTCATCGTTTGTAGGATTCTCACAAGCTATTTCCTCCAAGTGGGGAGAAGTCTGGCGTTTTTCTGCCGACAATGAAAAGTTGAACTTGGAAACAAAATCGAGCCCGAGCAGCGTATCTTAGTCGTAATCTTTTTGCTCTACGACAATGAACTTTTGCGGAGTGATCAACCGCTCCATCAGAAAAAAGATTAAACTGGGCATGTGCTATTCTCTCTTCTTTGTATTACTTTCGAATTTTTTTAATTTAAAAACTTTCTTAATATTTTCTGCCAATGGTTGCAATCTGATAATACTCGCATTGCCCATTGCCTCACTCATCCGCGACTTAATTAAAAAAGTTTTGATGAAATTCCTTATCCGAGTTACTGGTATCTGATAGTTGCGGCATTGGATTATAGCGTTCTCTTTTGTTTTTAAATGTATACCATTATTTTGATGACCCTTAACATTTTATTTTAGGCCACTTTTGATGAAGCCAAAACAATATAAAATTCAATGAACCAAACATCACTAAAGGAATGTTTATACCAGATGCTCTAAGAGGCTGTATGATCGAGACGGACGTTTCTTCTTATTTGCAAACATCATCATCGGGACAGGTAAAGCCTATTTTTTCAAATGTGACCCTTATCTTATGGCTCAGTTTTTTGAAAATAAGGACGAAGAATTTTATGAGAGGGGTATTATCAAACATTACCATCAAAATGGCAATAGATTGTAGAAAAAAATTGTGCTTATTCGAAATAAATCGGTTAATTCTAACCATAACAAAAGCTTTGAATTTCATGTACAAATAATAGATTACTTTCTACATGACCTATTATATAAATAAAGGAAAAAATGATTTTCAAAATATTTCATAAAAATCCGACAACGTTAGGGGCCGTCCATAAACCTCGTGACGCTAATTTTTTGCTTTTTTTATTTTTATTTATTTGTCGTATTTTTGGAATTAAGTCTAACGACTCTTGATTTATATATTAAATTTTATCAAAATCGGACAACTATGTCATATAGCTGCGATATGAACAATAGTCGAAAATATAGGAAATTAATAGAAAAATCGCCATAGCTTCGATGTTAAATTTTGTTCGACATATTTGATGACTGCCGAAGCTAGCTTCCTTTTTTGTTTTTTTATATTTTATTTTCGTCATGATTATAAATAATAGCCAACATACTGCTTTCGCTTTTGATGCAAAAATAGGTCCTGTTTCGTAAATTTTGCAACAAATTTTCCAGCATTGCGTCATGTGTTCGGTCATCTGGGTTGCCAATTGGTTGCACAACTGCCCAAATTTCTAAGCCAAATAGGAGTTTTCCAAATTTTGTATCTTTGGCAACTTCCTAACAAACCTTAAGATTTAATGTGTCTTTAAAACCGATGGAAGTCAAAGAGTTTGTCGATCCCCTCTTCAAAGGGCCCTACAAGCTTAGCTGTTCAGGCTGTGATTCCCTTTCCTGCACACACAGTGTCTGCCAACTGTTTAGTTACTGGTCGCAAAGTACGATCTCCTTTATTTTTATTTATTTATTTATTTTTTTTAAATTCTAGTTTCCATTTTATACTGAATGTATATTAAGTCAATGTTAGTTCCTTAAGCACACCATAGCATTGAATATTTAAGGACTCAAATCAAAAATCAAGTTCTTTTTTTTTTTTTACTACAAAGAATCAATTTTTCAATACAAAAAAAAAATTAAACTATTTTTTTGTGCTTATTAGTTTTGGTTTTCATTTAACAAGAAAGGAAGCTAGCTTCATTTAAGGATTCCTACGTCACAAAAGCTTTATTAATTTCCTTAGTTCGATTATAGAGTACTGTTCACTATTTTTTAGCCCACAATAAAAAAAAAAAAAAATTCCTTCTTGTTTGAAAGTGTTTTGCAGCTGGCTCTTATTATGACAGTTGGCAGATCCAACTAATCTAAAATAAGCCTCTATTGCATAAGAAGAAGTTCGAATTAATGATAAAGTTATAAGAGACTTCCTATGGTTTTATTTCGGGCTTCTACTCTGAGTGTTTTTACATCTTTTTTGTTGAACGAAAAAATAGTGGTGAAGCAAAAATGGGCTTCCCGTCTTCTTCGTAAACTAAGAAAAAATATTACTAAAGAAAGTAGAGAGGATAGCAAAAAAACAAATAATAATATTAATACGGAACTATGGAAATATGTTTAAGTTTTTGTGTATGGTTGAATAAGCCGAATTTATCATAAATTTTAATATTTTTGAACACACAAATGCGCTAAATTTTATAATTTTTGTACAGGATGAATTTCACCCCTTTATTGAGGCACTTCTACCGTACGTCAAATCATTCTCATACTCATGGTTTAACCTGCAAGCCGCTAAACGAAAATATTATAAGAAACATGAGAAACGTATGTCTTTGGAAGAGGAAAGACATTGTAAGGACGAGCTGCAGGTAAAATATTAAAACAATTTTATAAAAAAAGGTTTATACATTTATTTTGCAGAATGAAAAAACTGAGGTGAAGCAAAAATGGGCTTCCCGTCTTCTTGGCAAGCTTCGAAAAGATATTACTCAAGAAAGTCGAGAGGATTTTGTCCAATCAATAATCGGAAAGCGAAAATCTATATGTGTTCTCTCAAACCCCGATCAGAAGGGTAAAATGCGACGCATAGACTGCTTACGACAGGCCGACAAAGTTTGGCGACTTGATTTGGTTATGGTGATACTTTTTAAAGCGATTCCCTTGGAAAGCACTGACGGTGAAAGATTAGAAAAGAATCCGGAGTGCTTACATCCAGGGTTGTGTGTAAATCCATACCACATAAATGTTTCTGTAAGAGAACTGGACTTGTACTTGGCCAATTTTATAAATACTCATCATTCAGTTACGAATCCGACTTTTTCAACACCCCCTGGTGCGAGGTCACCACATGTGACCTTATATAACCGAACCAATGAACTATCAGATACGAAAGTGGAGGTCGCTGACATGAAGAACGAGGGTGTCAGACAAAACCCATACAACGGAGTAGTGTGTAACGACATTATTTTAGCGACCGGAGTATTTTCATCCCAAGAACTGTGGACATTATCCAAAGGTACAGAAAGCGTTACTTTTGCATGCTCTTTAAAATTTATAACTGCTCTTTAAAGTTTATAATAATTGTAAACTGTCAAATATAGGTTGCATAAGCTAACTTCGGCGAGCCGAAGCTTATATACCCTTTAAAGTCATCAAAACTGTATAATATTTTGTCTAATATATTCTTCGGTTTGGCAGAGCAAGCTTCCTTTCTTGCTTAAATTATATTTTGTTGAAAAAAACTGCTGCCATGCTCCTCCTAAAGAGATGTAAATGTGTGTTAATAGTTACATAAATATGGCTTGGAACACAAATTTAAGTATTTAAAATAAGTTTCCCACCTATTTTATTAGATTTAATTTTAGATGAAGCAAATGATAACAGCCTCAACTCAAACCATATTAAGAGGGAAAATGTTGGAGCTGGCTATGAGTGCAATACATATCAAAATACTTCCGAATCTTCATTGTCGAGCGCGCAAAATCTTATTCAAGGAGGTGCAATTGTGGCTAATCCGATTCCTATTGGTTACAGTAGTAGGTGCACATATCACAATAATTTTTTAAATGCTAACGAACCTTTCACATAGTTGACTTTGTAGATCAAAGAAGTATGCATTTATCCCAAAGTCCATTGCTACGTGTAGAAGGCCCAACCGGCGACGCTCATAATCCGCAAAAGCTCGATCAGAGCAGCTCACCTCCCATCACAAGTACCTCATCAGACAATGGCGGCAGTAATTTCTCCCTTATAGTCAGAGCAACGGAAAACTCGAATGTGGTGACCCCAAAAGCCCCCTTAGATTCAAACAGTTCTCTGCACCGTTATACGTCTCTTAACAGTAGGCCACTTCCCCAAGGTAAAGTCAATGCATTCGATTTTATATACGAGTAGTTCAGATTTTGAAAGTATTCTAATTTCAGCTACATTACAGCATAATTGCTCTGCACCACATACTACTTCCACTAGTCCCCTAAATACCTTATATTACCCACAGCATACCAATCCCCGACCAACTCAAACCACTTCGGTTGAGGAGCAAAACCGTGTGGGCTCCGATAAATATTCAACGGAGCCTCAAGATATCTCGGACTTTGTCACATATGTTTGTCAAGACTCGAGCCATACTACAATTTCTGGGACAGTTGAAAACCACCCATTTCAGCACGCCCATACACTCCCGCACTCACACGTCACACAAGGTCATTCACAACATTTTCAAATTCATCAACAGCTCAGAACTGCAAAACTTTCAACTTCGCCATCAACACATTATCACAGTACAATGCTTCCGCCGATGCTCCCCCCAATGGCTCGACCGGTAGCAATTATTCGTAGCAGTAGTGATTTAACTCTAGTTCAATCACCACCGCCCTCTCTGACGCTAACAAACCAATCTCCGAACGTGAGCAACAATAACTGTCTGTCCAAAAATAGCTTGGAAACGGATAATATTAGACTTGCAAATACAATCGACAACAGCAATAGTCCTGTGAACACAGATGTGGGTGCTCAACACGACATACCAGAAAACGCATCTCCTCAACCACAAACTCAAGTCACGGTATCAACAAGTCCTCAATCTTATCTTGATTCCGGCAGATGCAAATTTATACCAACTGGTTCAAACATCAGCAGGATTACTACGCAAATGTATCCCTCATCAAATAACAGAGAGTATTTCAATCACTTTCACGCGCAACCTCCTTCGGTAAGTAAGAAAAGTTAGTATTATAACCCCACAACATAAAATATTTATGAAGATAAGACCTTTTGAGAAGCAATTTAAGGCTTGTTGTCTTTGGTGGCGAAGCAAAGTCAACTTTTTTTTTTTCAAGTTAATGTAATTGTTATTGTTATATATACCTAATATATATTCGTTTATTTATTATTTTTATTTAAACGTCGAATCGAGAGTCTTTTTTATTGAACAAGTGTCGGGGGTCTTACGACGCGTTGGGCGCCAATTATTTGAAGTCATTTTTTAAGGATTATTTAAGGCGCGCGGTACTGCGTGAATGAGAAGACTTTGGGTGTGGATGTGACAGCCATAATTTATTTCCAGCTGATGTTGTAAGTAAATTAGGTTGATGCAGTCGTTTTATAACCTTCGTTTTGAACATGCTTATATAGGCAGAATTCTATTAGGTAGTTTTAATCATTATGCCTTTATAAAAATACCATATTTATGTATTATCACAACTTATAAAACATAATTTTCAACTTTAAAGCTGTTGGGATATGCCGGTTCCATTTCCACAATGTCTGGTGTTATAAGTCCAACCGATTTGAGTCTTTACTCGTCTCCAATGGCAGTATCACGTTCGAGTACCAGGACAAAATGGAACGAAGAGGAGCATACCGTTATTCCACATTCTGTATCTGGTACAAATATAGAAAACACCCAAGTTATATTAATGGAAGATTGTAAGTTTTATCACAATAATTGGCTTGACTTAAGTTTAATTTCACTCAGAACTCGTTTCAGCGTCTGGACGTTATATAGATGAATTCTCGAGTCGTGACTATGTGTCATGATCTAAGCTAAATAAAATAAAAGTGATAGAACTCTTCGGCTTGGGCATCCGAAAAAACTGAAAAGAGCATAATTAAAAAAATTGAAGTACCTTAAATGAATACATTGTGGAATGTCTAAAAATTCCTCACAAATCCGGTCGTAGGTTTAGAATCTGATTTTTGTGATTGACTTCAAAGAATATTTTTTAAAGCCCACTCCTTTGAAAATTTAAAATCATTTATTTATTTCGTTTTCTTGTGAAATGGAATTTGATATTTGATTACAAATTCTTTGAAAGATGTGACACCCCTAATATAAAAATAGTGCTAAGCGTTTTTATTGCTTTAAAATCAGTTGTATAATTTTAATTAACACAGTAGCAACAAATAGAAAAATCATAATGTCTTTCACCTTAACACCTAAATATTCTTCTAATTAGGGTTTAAAAAGGTAATCTAAAAATCATTTCTTCTTAACGGATAGACTAGCTTTAATCATTAGAGCTGTGAAAAAATATGATTGAGCGAAATTGCACATAGTTTAATAGGATATAACTTTGTTTATATACCTAGTTTCTTTAAACTGAAGTAAATATCTATACAGAGGTCTATATCATACTTACTACATGCATTTGTTGGTCATGCATGAACAATGTCATCGATATACTGAACAATGTCATCGATATACTGTAAAAACGTACGATATATGCGATATACATATGTATGTTTGTAAGGAAAAAGTCTGGTACACCTTAACAAAATCAGTTTTGGAAAGTTTTTAGTGCAAGATTTTTCCATTATTATTTTACCTAGGTGGTTATATCCAGTTGTAATTTTTTTTGCCTATTTTGTATGTATATATATTTTGAGTATATTGTCTTAAAATTTCCAAGTAATCCGGTAAATAGATTCGGACTAATGAGAGTTTTTGTAAAGACGACTCTGACGTAGTTTAAATAGTACCCAAAAATTTAAATACGTTATTCTCGAAACTGTGTTTTCAAAGTCGGTGAGGAATATTTCTCCGAGACGTCTTGACCGACGGACATGAAATTCTCACAGGCTCTTCTTAGATACTTTTGTCAAGTAATGATCGAAGGAATAAAGGTTCGATTAAAATTTTGATTTATCAAAAACGATGGTTTTTGGTTGGGAAGCCGCCATTTTATCTAAAATCAAAATTCTATTCTACTATTCCTTTAATCATTACCTGTATTTATTTATCCTTAAATGAGTCCTTTCGGTTTTTTGTATTTGAGATAATAAGGATCAGAGATATCTTCCTCACCGCCAGACACCTTTTTGTGAACGACTTTCAGGAACGACAGAACCCAATAGTTTTGTTAATAAAATATGAATTCTTAGAATACAATACGTTCGCTAAATTTTCATATATGTTGTTTGTATATGGTATGTTCAATAAAAGGCCTCTCCAAAATAATAATAAAAAAAATGTTTTTCGCAATTACATTTGGATATAACCCCTTAAAGCAATATCATACATAAAGTTGTCCGGCCTTACAAAAATGAATGTGTAACTTTTTTTTGGTACTAAAATTTAATTTTTCACAACTTTCTCGTTCAAAATGGAAGTTCACTGACATATAAATATGTTGATATAGGCGGTCTATTTCGTTTTTGTTTAAAGAGACATCCCTTAACCAAAGCCAAAAAACTTATAAAATATTTTGATCAAGACGAAAGTGGCTTTAGTTTAAACAAAAACGGATTTTTCAAAAATTCTGTTTGATAGTTTCTAGGGTAGCAGTATCACATAGTGCTCTAAATTTTATCAAATTTACCTCGTGATTGTTAATTGTAAGCTATTTAGGTTTCAATTATAATATTTATTTTTGTAAAAACCAGAACGCTGTATGTTAGTTTGATTTAATCTCCTAAGAAATAGTCGAAATCCCTTTTTTTTGAGATCGTAACAACAGTGTTGAAATATATAACTTTACAAAAGTATTAACAGCCACTTTAAATTAAAACCACAGCCAATAAAAACATTATTTTTAACAAGAAGTCAAGCTAATGCGGCATTTCTTTAAGATTCAATAGAGCCTTATATGTATAAATATAAATATAACACAGCATGATTTTTTATAGCTGAACATGAATAATTTAAAAAGGAAAATTAAATAACAACTAACATCTTGATATGTATATTATTACATAATCTGGATAAACTAATTAAAAAAAAAAGATTTTCACCATAAAAAAATTCAAAAAATATCGAAGAAAGGCATACGAAAGTTTGAATAATTTAAAAGCTATTATATTATTATATAAGAGGTAACAATAATATGACAATATTAGCATTAAGAGCAGCATCGCCAAACATGTTAAGAATGTAAAAATAAGTAACTTAATGACTATTATTGTAGGTCGAAATACTAATATTTACATAATTTTCATTACAGTTGAGAAGACATTTTTGATTTTGATTTAATTTGATTTTATAAGTAAGTAGGCATAATAACAATAAATTGAAGAATTTTACACTATTCTTGTCATTTTTTTAATGTAAATATTAAAACAAAAAAGTTAAAAAATGTTTTCTAATTGTTACTGTTATATATTAGGATATAAATATTAATTCTCATTATTTCAAAACATATGGTTTATTGTTCCAGTTTTAATTTTTTATATAATCGAATTCTATTAGGAATTCCTTTATAGGATTTTACGCGATGTAATAGGAATTCACTCAATTTGGTCAAATTGAGGGAGCATCTATTCAATCATAATATTAGTTTTATATGGATATCGCTTGTATTTATTTTTAATGTGTTTGGCATGTCGAATATATAAAATATGTTATTTTTTAAAAATAGCTTGAAACTGCATAATTGTATGTATTTACAAAAGTGTCCTTTAAGGAAAGTATATCCAAGGCGAAGAAAAGTGTAAATCATGCTTCCCATTTACAAACCTATTTATTTTATTTGCCAATTTTTAAATAACACAAATATACATAAATAAGTACAATAATAATTCTAAGGAAATGGCAAGGGGCGAGGGCAAATATAAAATTATATGCATACTACTTCTAAGAATTGGCTGTGAATATCATCTTACGCTAGCGCTTTTGTAATTAAGATTGAGATGAAAGTGCTTTTTATAAATAGAAACGAATATATTGTAATGCAACATTAATATTTACAAATTACAAAACTATTATAGACTGCAAAAATAGGAGACTTGGTATTAATATAAGAACATATTTTGAAAAAGCTAGTTAATAAATAGTAGTGTAACAAGTATTGCAAAGTGTTGAATTTTTGTTTTCTCAGTTGTATCACTTCTTTTGGTCATATCGGGTAAGTTGGGGTGTCTAGAAAAGGTGGTCATTAGCCGAGGGCTTATCATACATTTTTAAAGTTATTTAATGCTGATGTTTTTGAAATTTTCATTTTTACAGCTCTAAGTTAAGACGTTTTTTCATATACATATATTGTTTTTCATATGAATTTGGGGATGACATTTTAGACATTGGCATAGATGATTTCACTAAGAGTATCCTCGCAAAAGCCATCGATGACAACATCGCCTCCACGCCATCTACGATATCATCGATGTCTTATACGAATTTTCTCCATACAAAATTCGTATAAGCCATCGATGACTCGGACAAAATGGTCATCGAGAGCGACATGCACGTCAAATAAAAAATTTTTGAATGCCATACAAAATCTTTATATGAAATGGCATCAGTTCGGCACCAGGTGCTACGGACACTGGCATCGGTTGGTCGTCGTCCATGTCATCGACGACAAGGAACTTGGAACTGCAGGGTAATATGGCGGGAGAGAGCGAGCGTGCTCTCTTCGTACTCACTTTTAGTGTTGCAGTTGTTGTCGGCTCTAATTCGTCCGCTCTTATGGAGAAGTAAGCGTTGTTTCTTATTGACGAGAGCCGACGTCCGTCTTGTTGTTGTTGCCGAGCCTAGCTCATTATCGCTCTTCGTTACAGAGCGGGTGCTCTTAAGCGTTGGCTTTGTTTATGATCAACTGTATTATTGTTTATTTTCGTAATTTGAACACAACTTGAAATAACTTCTACTTCTACCGTTAAAAGGCCTGTGTGCCTAAAAGTTTTCAATAAATGTGTAAATGTTTTGTTGTAAAATGCTGTTGAGAACATAAATAACTTTAGATCCATACAACTATTGCTTGGCATCATTAACACTTCTGCTCGCACCCAATTTGCAATATATACTTTATTGTGTCGGAGGTGATTCCTTTAATCTATACATTCTTAGAAAACAAACAAGTTGCATTTCTTAAATATAATACATTACAAATATTATTTATTATTATTATTATTATTTAGGGTCCTTGGCTTATTCGTCGCGAACTAGAAATTAAGTGCTGCCGTTTGTAAGTGTGCTTTTTGGGTGCGCCTGTTTGGCAATTACCAATGTTACCAAAATTATTTGATGAATTTGACACAACATTTTTTTCAAACTGAGCAGTATTTGCACTCAATGTCGTGGACCCGGGGTCTGAAGGTATAGCCGGTATCTTGGAAAGCTTTTGGCATGACGTTTTATTTTCTAAGATTAAAAAATAAACAATTAATTATTTAGTTAAATTAATATTATTTATACTTATTATAAATGTTTTATTGTTTCAACATAAATTGATTCACAAGGTCAAGAAACCGCTTTTATTATATAATAATAATAATAAAAAACAAGAAAAAAACTGAAAATCGGGAAGCCGAAGCTTTGATTACAGAGTCCTAATGACTCGAAGCAGTTAAAACTGAAATCTTAAGAAATACGATATAGCGGCTGTATGAATTTTTTTTAATTTATGTGAAAACAAAATTAAAATTCCAGTATGGTTAAAAAGTACTATAAGCGAAATAGCATTAAAAGTGAAAACTATAGTACCCATTGAAATAGACAGACGGACAGACTGAAATTTTATTATTATTATTAATATACTTTAGAAAGTCGGTGCCTGCCTCACCTTATGATGTAGTAGTAGAGTAATATAATAATAGTGGTATAAAATTAAGGAGACAGCATGTTGGTGATCTAATTTCTAGTTACCTTGATTTTTTAAGTTGGCTTTGACATTTGTCTGAGCTTGCTCCGGCAAAGATATTTTTAAGCTGGCAGATAAAACTTGTAAATTTTGCTCTCGTGATCCCATGACGTCATTAGTATGCCCCGTTTTTATCTGGCTTTCAGCTCCAGGACATTTTTCTATCATCAAATCTATGTCACTGGAGTGATCGATGTTTTCATACCTAAAAATAAGAAAAAAAACCAGACTGAAATTATAGTACCCTCTGTATCAGGATCTTCTTTATTCTGTTCTCCTACAACTTTCAATACGAACTGACTCGCTGCTCGCAGGCAGCTAACTTTCAAGCCCCGTTTAAGTTCAGCTTCTTACTGAAAACCAGACTGTGACCAGCGGTAACAAAGTAATATAATAATAATATAAGTTAGTATACATAAATAATACCCAGCCTGTTACACCTCTGAATATGAATAACAATTCTGTGCCATCAGAACTGTGGGCGCAAAAAGTTTCGCTGCTTGTGGGAGTAAAAATGGGTTTAAAACTTTGTCACGCCACCAAGGCTGGTGGACGTACAGATGGGCGTGAGTTAACATACCCCTCTCACTGGCCACATGATAACAGCGGACCCGGAGTTAACATGCCATAGTTAACATACCCCTGTCACTGGCGACAGAATAACAGCGGACCCGGCAACCCTAGTGCTGACGGACAACAACAAACCGCCAACATGCCAGAACTCTGACGAACACACATATATTTTCTCTAATCACTTTGTAATAAAGAATCACTTTGTAATAAAGAATCACTTTTATTTTGTACTTGGTTGTCCCTGATTTAAGATTTGTTCTTGGACGGGTAAATTTTAATGAGACCGTATTCGCACACTCTTCCGCTGCCTTTCGTCACTACGGGCACTGCCATGAGTAGCGACACAATATTTTCTTACACCAAATAAACTTTAAATTAAATAAAATACAAAGCGACTTACCATTCATGGCTATTTATTTTTGTTGAAATCAGCTCGTATAACTTTTCAGGACAGATTTCTAGCACTTGGGTGTATATACAATTGAGCAATTCTGGTGATATTTTGAAAATTTCTTTATAATGATCAATCAAGATTCTGAAAAACATACAAATATACAAACTAATGTAAAAAACTATTGTAAGGTTTTTGCCGAAGCTTATATACCCTTGGAAAATTAAAACAAAAATCGACATAGCTTCGATGTTGTTTAGTCTCTGAACAACATCCATATTTCACAAACAACGGAAGTAACGTATCTTGGAGTCCACCTTGATAGACGGCTTACCTGGAGAAGGCACATCGAAGCCAAGAGAACACAGCTGAAATTAAAAGCAAGAAGCCTACACTGGCTAATAAAAGCTCGCTCTTCGCTTAAATTGGAGTACAAGTTTATTCTGTGCAATGCAGTTCCCAAACCAATTTGGAAGTACGGCTCCGAGCTATGGGGGAACGCATGCGTTAGTAACCTAGAAGTGATCCACAGAGCTCAATCAAAGATACTGAGAACTATTACTGGTGCACCGTGGTACATACGAAATAAAAACATTCACAGAGATTTAAATATGGGATCTGTTAAAGACGAAATCGACAATGTAAAAGCAAATTATACGATCAACCTACAGGCTCATCCAAATAGGCTTGCGCGGAACACTGGCCATTCACGACTCTGGCGAAGAGATCTCCCCACCCAGCAACAATAGCTGTGGCTGTTCTTATAAAAACTTAATTTTAACTAATTTAATACATGTATTAGACTAAGATTTGAATACATTTAACCTGTTTCGAAGAGAGAAGTATGGAGATTACCTATCTACGAATGGTTTCCATCCTGTGCAGTGCTACAATTGTCTACGAAAGTTTACAATGAGATAATAATCATGATAAAAGAAATGTTTTAATTAATATAAAAAACAAGAAAGGAAGCTAGCTTCAAAATATAAGTTTATATTATAGGGCGTTATAAAAAAAGTCTCGCCTTGAAATATTCGTCAACAGTTTATGTAGTGGGACCTTCATCACTGCCACGGCGACTTACAACTAAAGGAACCTGTTTCAGTAACTAACCTTATGACATTAATGGCATCGCTTATGTTTTCCTCTTCCCTGTTACTCGGAAGCACTAAAAATGTGCTTCGCAAAATGTTTGGAGCAAAGACGGTTGCCAGATTATTGCTATCCATTTTATTTCCAACCATTAGACAGTTCTTGTCAGTACTCCATGTGTCGTCGCAGTGGGCTGCTACTTTTGCCAGAAATACTAGCAACACGTACAATGTGTCCCGATTCGGTATGGGAAGTAGCCTAATTAAATGGGATATAGCTTCTAGTTGCAAGCGTCGATTCCTTATACCTGTAATTAGTCGGTTTACTAATAAGTACAAATTTCATAATGTAATACATGCGTTGCGTTTTTAAAAATGTGGAATAGAGTTTGTCGCACAGCAGTGGTTCTGGAAGGTCTCGTAGAAATTCCTTAAGTAGGGTGGCTACATCGTGCGGGCATGTATCGGCAGAAATCATTAAATTGCTACTCTTATCGAACTCCTCGCGCAACTATATGTTGTTGGATAAATGAAAAAATACACATATTTCTATTTTTGAACATGTTCTTAACAACATACTTGCATAACTCTTTTCTTAGACGTGCTCACTCGAAAGATCCCGACCTTGTGTAATCCATTTTCCTCTAAATAGTCGATACATTGATTTACGAACTTCGGCACCATGAGAATTTTCTGATCTTGATAGTGCTTGTCCAAGCTCAGTTCGCTATTTTCCGATTCGAACTGCGATTGCGAGGTCGAACGTTTTGATACACTTGTGTTGGAGTCAGACAAAGATTCCGAAGACTCCACGTATCCATATTCCAGGGATTTAGATGGTAAGCTTTCACAGGACCTTACCTATAAAGCTCAAATCGTATTTATTTTTGAAATTGTTTCGAAATGCAACACTAATTAGGCAGCAAACGAATTGGGCATATAGGTACCTATTTACTTCGTTTACCTTATGTTTATACAGTAGAATCCTGTTATAACGACTCCGCTTATAGTGTCCGTCCGGGTATTGCGACGAAAACTCGATGGCCTGATTGGTCCCCAGACAGACTTATACACTTATATCCTTTTGCTTAGTGCGTCTTCCGGGTATAACGACGAAAACTCGTCGGTCCCTTAAAAGTCGCTATAAGCGGATTCTACTGTATTTCAAAGCAAAGCTTGGGACAGCACGCTGCAGAATTGATTAGCAATGTCATATTTGTTAATTAATCTTCTTTCCAAAAAAGAAACATATCCCATGTCAAAAAGCGCACCAAAAAAAAAAATAACAGAATACCAGTTAAAGTTAATTAGAACCAAATTGTATATTATGTAACAGGCTGGGTATTAATTATGTATACTAACTTAATATTAACATCATTATTTTATATTATTAGATTATATTGTAAGCGCTGGTCACACTTCTGATCTCTCGAGAGAGGATGTGCTCTCTCGAGAGAGTAAGAAGCTAAGCATAAACGGGGGTTGAAAGCTAGCTGCCTGCGAGCAGCGAGTCAGTTCGTAGTGAGAATCATAAGAGAACACAAAAAGAAGATCCCGTTACAATTATTTGTACAATAATTTTGTACACTAATATTTTGCTGAGCGTCACAAGCCACTATTGTGATTTTTTGTGAGTGCTAAAGCGAATAGAGTACACAATTGCTGCGGATGCACGGTCTTATAGAGAGGCAGAACTTACGTTGTCGTTTAGCTTCATAATACTTCCTGGGTTACTGCCGCCTCCACGAAACACCGACATTAGGGAATATTTTGATCGGTTATCTATGTCATCGCTTCGTTTAAGATCTCTTGCCAAACAACTTTCCAATGAAGCTCCAAACAATCTGAGGCTACCACCATCTTGATAAATTAAAAAGTTGGTTTAAGTTGTAATAATTTTCTTTGCTTTTGAATTAAAAAACGTAATTTTAACATCGACGACTTCTTCACTTACTCCTTTCATATTTTCGTCCAACATCAAAAAAGGTGGTGGTCATCGACTTTTTTTTTTGTACGATTTGCCGTTTTTGAGACAGTTTTTTTAAATCTAAAACATTATTAAATAAACAGAAGTCTTTCAGCGGGTACCGTTAACAATATGTTTTAAAACAAACAAGAAAGGAAGCTATATATTACTTGTATACCCTTGCAGTAATCAACGATGTCGAACAAAATACATAGAGGCTAAACAAGATCGAAGCCATGACGATTTTTCTATTAGTTTCCTATATTTTCGACGATTGTTTATATGACGAAACCAAAGAGTTGTTAGAAAACTCTATATTTGGAGAATCACGCTTGTCTGATAAAAAACAACGATGTCATATTTTATTTCCGTTAATTCGATATAGACTTTCCGATCTATCGATTTTTTCTCGATTAATGGGTCGTTAAAAAACTCGATATTCTAAAGATCGTATTCATAAAAATCATGATAAACAAGAAAGGAAGCTAGCTTCGGCAAGCCGATATAGGTGTCCGATTTTGATCAAATTTAATTCGTAATTCAAGAGTCGTAAGAAAACTCTATATTCCAAAAATCATACTTGTCTGATGAAAAACAACGATGTTATAATTTTATTTCCATTATTTCTGTATAGATTTTTCGATCTTTCCTATGGCAGCTATAAGATATAGATGACCGATTTTTATGAAACTTTTTTCTCAATATCAACGTTGTTAAAAAACTTTATATTCAAAAAATCAAGCTCGTGGGATAAAAAACAACGATGTTATCAATTTATTTCCATTAATTCTATATATAATTTTCGATCTCTCCTATGGCAGCTATATGATAGAGTTATCCGATTTTGATCAAATGTAATCCGAAATTCAATAACAGTTAGAAAACGCCATATTGAAGAATTCAAGTCGATCTGATGAAAAACAACGGTGTGAGAATTTTTCATTTCATTCCCTCGTATGGGAGCTATCCGATATAGTCGACCGATCCGGCCCGTTCCGACTTATATACTGCGTGCAATAACTACACACCTTTTGGGAAAGTTTCATCAAGATAGCTTTAAAACTGAGAGACTAGTTTGCGCGGAAACGGACAGACGGACAGACGTACATACATATTTCGATTCAGATGGTGATGCTGATCAAGAATATATATACTTTATTGGGTCTGAGGTGTCTCCTTCACTGCGTTGCAAACTTCTGACTGAAATTATAATACCCTTTTGCTCTGCAAGGGTATAAAAACAACGTTATCATTGAAGGAAATTATAATAGCTTCTGCAAGGTTATAACAAATAAAAAAAGTTATTTTCTAATGATATATTCCGATTAAATATTTAACAAAATGTATTGTTAATAAGCATATTAAAATGATTTACCTTCAACATTTGCAATATTAAATTCCTTTATTTTTTCTAATGCAAAATCCTTTAGTAGATCTGATTCTGTTTTTGACAGCTTTACCAGTGAAGTCTCCGCAATTTGAAAGTTTTCACCAGACTCTGAAACCCATAAACAATTCGTCTGAAATGGATTTGAAATAGATTTGACTCTGTCATAAAAATGAAATTATATCTTCTCACCGAAGGATACCATTTTAAAGCAGGTAAATGGGAACAATCTTTCGCTGGATTTCGCCTATTCTGGCTTTTCGAACGGCTTCCCCATATTTTTTTAGTCATAAACTGTCCCACGTTCGATAATGACTTTGACTTTTGCATATTTGATGTTTCATTTCCTTGGGCTGGAATGGGTTTAAAAAATGTAAATGAATGTAAAAAGTTTTTTTGACAACCCTTGAATCGAGAAAAAAAAAATTAATAAAAATCGAACAACTATATCATATAGCTGCCATAGAAAGGTCAAAAAATCTATTTAGAATTAACGAAAAAAATGATAACATCGTTGTTTTTCATCAGACAATAATTTTCTTGGAATAGTGGAGTGTTTTCTAACCCCCTTGAATTTCGAATTCAATTATCATCAAAATCGGACGACTTATCATACAGCTGTCATACGAAATTTCCGATTTTTATCAAATTTATCGATACTCAAAAATCAAAGACACAGTGTTATCATTTTTCAATTATTAGAAGAATATATATAATATAGTAATTCGATTTTGATAAAATTTAATTTGAAGAAAACAAGTCGATAAGATCATAAATCAACAGCATAATAATTTTTCTCCGATTTTTCGATCTTTCCTACAGAAGCTTTCCGAAAAAAACATAGATGCTAAAAATGGTGATGTTAAAAGCGTATCGAAATATATCGCTTTGTGATGCTGATTAATAAGATAAATACCATATACGTTCGAAGTGTTTTTTTAACTGTGTTACAAAGAGTTCTTAACTAAAATTTTATTTTAATGTATACGTACACTTATTCTGGTTTTGTTGAGTGTATGTGCTTCCCGCGTGACTATGCACGTGCAAAATGTTTGAAATAAACTGAGAGCTAGAGGAGAGCAGTCCACTTGAACTTATTAGAGCCTTTTCAAGCTTTGAATGACTGGTCGGCGACGTTGGTGCGGATATGCAGGTTGAGTAGGGTGAAGGGTTTTGATTACTGCTAATACGGGCGGAATGTTCATTATTTACACATTGTGGATGACTTTTACGCCACTCTAAAATTCTTTGTGTTCGCTCATCTTCAGACTTTGTCCATTCTAGATGAGCGTTTGTTAGATTTGTGGAACAATCGTTTCCTCTAATGAAATCCAAAGCTAAAAGCGGCCAGGCATCTAGCGTTTGTACAGCCTTATTGAGTCCCTCACTGATTCCAGGCGGATATATATCTCCTGTTCCTTTAATATTCCTAAGATTTGTATCATAGTTGATCGATTTAAATCTGTTTGAATCCGAATTCGAAAGGCTTTTCTTCCTCGCCATTTTTAGGTAACGCTTAATCGTATCGCTTACGGACGGTGAAATATCTTCGTCAATGGAACTCTTTCTACAACTCAAACGCGAAGCTACAGAAGCGTCCTGCTTTTCTGATTCTTCCTTTTTTAAATTAATTTCGAGATTTTTAATACCAAGCTGGTACTTGTCGGCCAAACTTCTTAGCTCGTTCAGTTGAACAAAACTAGTCTGAGTCCCGCAGGTTTTCAGGCTCCTTTCAATTTTTTCTGCGGTCAGAAGGCCTTGTTTTTGTTCCTCACGGCGTTTCGGCGAATTGTTTAGTTCCGAATAAATTGAGGTCTGCGCACCCGGACAAATTTTGATTGTATCACTCGTTTTTGTACTTTCATAGTTGGCAATTTTGAACAAACTAGTCAGGGAAGACGATCGATCTACATTACGCTTTGATGGCTCCTTGGAATGAAGGCTTCGATGAAGTTGTTGCTTTTTGAGTGAACTGTAGATTTTTCTTAAGAGTTTTTTGTCGTTAAGAATAAAATCAAATGCATTTGACTGGATTCCCTCTTCCTGCAATATATTGCAATTAGTTAAAAACTTCAGCCGCGATATGAGCTCTGCTTCGATGTTGTTGCCACTCTTGTTGGTGAGGACGGGTCTTTGTGCACTGGGTGAAGATGTTTGGTCAGGTCGAACCGTTTTAGCACTGAGTAGAGCTGTTGTCTTCCGTTCATCGCGAAGTTTAAGATACGTTTGTAATAGTTCTATGGTTCTATCGAGATTATCAACACTATTTGTAGTCGATTCACTTCTATTTACACTTCTGGAAGCACTTGCGTGCCGCGACAATAGTTTGAGACTCCGTCGTGAGCTGCCACTTGACCATGGGTACGAGGTTCTGCGACGCCATAAAATGAAACCTGGTTCAGATAGGCACACGCGTTGGAATTGCTCTTCAATCGAAGCTATATTGTCCGAAGAGGAGCCTTCGGGAATGAGCTTACGACCAGCATCTGTCATATATTTCCATGTTTTTCGAGTTAGAAGCCAGCGTTCTCGTTTCTTTTCCTTGTCTTTTGTACTACAGCGGCGTACTTTGTTCCCAGAGGGAGCCCCTCCAATTGACTTTTTGCCACAGTGAGGCTTACGTGTGCTTGAGACATCCGCAGAAGGTTGTTGTTCAGTGGATGACGAAGGGGTTTCTGAAAGGGGCAGATTATCGCACAACTCGAGTAGAGCGTTATCCAACGGTCCTGACCTTTTCTTAATGGCCGCCACAGGTCTCCTCAAGATCGGTAAATACTTTTCTCTTGTTTCCGATTCCGATTCTCTTTTGAAATCCATGTTACGCTTATATTTTAGGTCTAGAAATACGAATACCCGTCATCATCAAGCCGTTTCGGAGTAAAAATGTCTAATCTTTATACGTACTTTTTGCTTTTCATTTGATATTTTCAAATATTAGAGTAAGATTTGTACGCAAACTTAAAGATAAATTCATTCGTACACTATGGCTGCTTTGTAAACACATCCGGTTATTTTTAACTGGATATATATTAGTTTTTTGGGAGTGCTCTCGTGTGTGTTTATATCTACATAAAATACATGTGTTTGTATTTAAATGTACAATATTATACTCTCCGAATTATGGAGAACTCGTGTACAAGGGCTTGTAAGTTATTTATGCTATTTACAGTTCACTAAAACCATTTTTGCAATAAATTCTTGTTGCATTTTTTAAATGTATATCTTTATATCACCTTTGGGCACTTATATGCATACAAATACAGCCCACAACTCGACGCCGAGCGACTGGCGGCCATAGAGCATGTACATGTTGAAGAAAAGAAAATTTTTTTCTAAAAAAAAACATAAATAATTCCGAAGTTCGGCATACACTGAAATATAATGAATGTATTTATGGTATACTAGCATACTGCAAATGTATGTATAAATACAAAATTCTGTTTTTTTTTTTGAAAATTACACATAAAAGCATTCAACACTTTATTTATTTATAAACAGAAACTCTGATATATAAAAATAGATGTATTCTATATTTTCTAATAGGGTGCCCATACCTGCTAATATGAATCCTTCTCTGCTAAATATTCTCTCACTAATTTAAGTATTTAAAGATACAGCATTTAGATTAGATTTGATCAATTGATTTGTATTTACAAAAATACCTGGGACTAAGACTATTCAAATTATGAAAAATCGTTTAAGGAACAAGAAATAAATGATTCACATCGAAGTACCTGCAAACCCATAATAAATTTATATTCTTGATCAAGATCAAGGTTTATGTGTACATTCGTAGGTCGAGAACCCAAACATTTTTTTTTGATTAGGCAGCATTGCAAATAAATAATTTGGATTTTTGTAATTATTATGCGGCGAACGGCGCCTTTATAAATTTTTCTAAAATATCAGTTATAAATATTAAGATTCTTGTGGTGAATGCACATTATATTATATTATTATTATATATTATATTATTATTATATATTATATTATTATTATATATTATATTTATTATTATTATATACCCCTGCAGTCGATCAAAATGCATTAGGGCGATATGCCACTTGTAAATCGAATAAAAATTAGAAAAGTTATGCGCCTAAAAGTTCTGGGATCTGATAATTTTTCTGCAAATCCATTTTGTGCAAATTTTGAAAGGGGCGAAAAAATAGAAAATCCGATTTTGCAAAAAATGTAAGGGGGGAGCCCATAAAAATTTCGAAAAAATGTATTTTCTCAAATTTAAAAAAGCTGGTATGCAACTTTGTTATAGCTCTAGAAACATGAAAGAAAACATCTTTCCCATCAAGATAAAATCGTTTTTGGCCATTTTATGCAGTTTTAACCGAAAGAAAGGTGCGAAAAAATGGAAAATATTATTAGTAGGGGAATGTTGTCAGGGTTGGGCCATATTTTTACCTATGTCCATAAGTTCTGAACGAATGACAATTTAGAATAAGTTTATACATTTTTGGAAAGGTACAAGCAAGAGAAAGTGTTCACCAAAAATAGAAAATAAAAAAAAAAAAAAAAAATGTAGTCAGCGTTGGGCCACCTTCAGAAAATCGTTGACAATATCGTAACGTGGTGGAATAAAATTGAATTCAGGTAAATCTGACATTATTTTGTTCATTTATTTCATTATTTGGGATTTTACAGTAAATATCAAATTATTCAGAGTTGTTTTTCGTTTGTATCGAGAAACACTAAAGAAAAAGATAAAAGTGATTCATATTCTTTCAATCCATCAAAATATTTTTTTAAGGAAATCTATTTAATTTATTTTGCATATTTTTGCTACAAAAAACTTAAATATTACAACAAAAATCGAAAATCCACGAATAAAATGTAAAAATTATGATAGCCCAAGCCTGACTACAAAAGTGGCCCAACCCTGACAACATGCGGTATTAATCTATTATGGTATGATATAGCCAAACTATGTATATCTATCAGTGAAACTATATCTTAGTATTTTGTAATATAACAACTATATAACGTATTTTTATGCTCACTTTGCGGATGACATGTTGTAATCTTGTGTTATTCCACCTTTTCGGCCAGGTTAAAAAAACTTTTTCGAGCACTTTTTTTTCAAAGAACAACGACACGTAGAAAAATGAAATCCCGAAATAAGTAGTCACGTGGAAAGTTTTGAGTGACCGATAGTAGTTTCTAGACACCCACTAACAGATGGTACTAGAACGAATATTCAAAATATTGAGATGGCCCAAGCCTGACAACAGTCCAACCCTGACAACATTCCCCTATAGTACAAAATATTAAGTTTCAGATTGTCAGTCTGTTTTTGGCAAATACATAAGGTCTTGGTCGAACTTCACTGTGCTTAACGCTCAGAGTTACAAAATTTTTTTAGCCTGTTGAAAGTCTCAATGTTTAGGGGATCCTAAACAGTTTTATACTTTTATTAACACTTAGCGCAGATCATGTTTTTTCTGCCTTCGCTTCATTTGAAAATATGACGGCTAATACTGATCAGGCAATAGCCGACCTGTTTTCCCAATTCTTTGAAACGACTTACTCCACAGTGTCTCATTCAAATGAGCAATATTTATACGCCATACCTAAGTCGAACCTAATATTTCGACCCACTACAAACGAAAGCTCCCTGCTTTTGGATCTTCAACGTTTTACACCAGTTTACTACCCAGGACCTGGGAGAACGGGTTTCCTGGGTGTGTTCTTAAATATTGTGTTAATGCACTGTGTAGCCCCTTCTCAAGCAGTTTACCCTACCCCTACAAACTTGTCAGTTTCCCCTTGTTTGGAGGGAGTCATTTGTTATTTCCCTGCATAAAAAGGGAAACAAGTCGGATGCAAGCAGTTATAGAGGTATTTCTAAATTTTCACCTATTCCAAAGCTTTTTGAAGGAGCAATATCCTCACTTGCAGCACCTTTGTAGATCAGTCATATCTCCATGCCAACACGGACTTATGAAGCGCAGGTTTTCAAACTGATGTCATTTACACAGACTTCAGTTAAGCATTTGACTCTGTAAATCACCTCCTATTGACATGATAGGGTTTCCAGCAGATCTCCTCAGTCTCCTCAGATTTACCTCTAGTGTACCCCAAGGAAGTCACCTGGAACCATTACTTACATTACATTACATTATTAATGATAATGATTCCATTGGTCATTGCGCATTCCTGCGTACTTATGTACGCGGATGATGTTATACTGTGTCATTTAAACCCTCAAGCAGACCTAAGCACGTTTTGTCGGGTCAATCTGCATAATGTCACCTATTCGCTAAGTGGTAATACCTTGGAAAGAATAACGCTTGTTGACGATTTTGGCGTCCTCTTGGACCCTAGGCTTAATTTCTCACTTCATATTTCGAACATACATAGTTAATAAAGCTAGGGGAATGCTTGGATTTATTAAACGATGTGCAAATGAATTTGAGGATCCTTACGTTACCAAGACTTTATTTATATCGTTGGTCCACCCAATCCTTGAGTATGGGGCTACTGTTTGGTCGTGGTCACCACTATAATGTTCTATAAAATATAGAACATGTCAGAAACAAGGTTATTTCTTCCATTTTCACACAACTTTTGTTTTTGATGCCCCAGCTCAGCGAGTTCCGCTCACTTTCGATATCGAAACTAAATTGACCCTGATCTCATCGATCATCGTGCTATATATTGTCAGCCTACATATATTGTCATCTCTTTCTATCTCAGGACTTTTGGTAACTCGACAACGGACCTCACTCATCAGCAGAGACTCCCACCGTCTTTAGCATGAATTCTGTACTTCCTTGAATCTCTTTCCGACAAATATATTATATAATAAATTAAGGTAAAAACGAAATACTTTTTCTAATGTTATTTTTTTAGATCTAAACATCAATAAATTATTTGAAAGGCTTTTTAAATTTTGTATATAGTACTTGCATATTTATTATATTAGTTTAAATTATATGACTATAGGAATTACATTAATTTTTGTATTTCTGTGTTAAATTGAGCGCATTCATTTACAATAGGTCCTCTGGAACACGCTGTGATCTGAAACAAAACAAATTAATGGTACTTTATTATAATAACATTACAACCAACTGATTTTCAAATATTCCAAGTTTCATATATCATATAGCTGTCATAGAACAATCATGAAAATAATAAAAACTTCACTTCCTTTTTGGCAAGTCGGACTACCCCATTAATACCACTCCCCTTTCTTCCTCTTCCTTCTTCCAAGAGGAAGACAACATTCTTACACTATGAGCTTTTATACTCTTTTAATGAATATTAAGACTTATGTATATAGTTTGCAACGCAGTGGTCTCTTAAGATCTATGTATTCTTGATCAGCTCGTTTCCCCTCCCACCTTTTGATGAACCAGCTAGTCGGCTTGTGCGCCAACAAGTACTTTAGCCTTAATAATGACCGTCAATTCAACAACAACTTCAACTTCGTCCGTCAACTTGCGACCTGTCATATCAAAATTTGTCTCCTTTATAATTCTCCCGAAAATTACGTTCGTATAGACTGGGGTCGATCGGTATATCCAAATGAGTTGGTAAGTATTTGGTTTGGCAGCAATTAAAAATTTTCGCTAATCAAATAAGTAATTAATAAGGTAAGGTAAGTCATAAGGTAAGCTTGAAAAGTAATCGACCATCCCCATCTATATTAAAGATCACAACAGCTCTGATCTTATTAATAAACCACGTCCAGACCCTACACCTCTAAGGGGTAAGAGTCCAAGAAACTCAAGAGCTTATCATGCTAGCGCTTTTCCAAACCCTTGAATATGAACAGAAGATCACGGTCCTGTCCAGGAATATGGACATAAGAAAAGTATTGACAAGGGCTATGAAAAACAAATCAACGAAGATCAACGGGCCTACATAGAAAAACTTTCTCCCTCCTTCAACAAATTTCCGCTCTGGAGAGCTCATTCAGTTTTACAGCCACCAGTCGAACCCGATATGCCTTTAAGATCCCAAACAGGTGTATGGGCACGAAGCGAGGAAGAAGGCTAAAAAGTCCCAACCCTAGAGCCCTCTTCCCCGATTGCCAAATTGTCACACCTACAAACATACTTTGATAGAAACTATTTGATTCCTTCGGACCAATTTGGTTTCAGATAAAAGCATGGGACTATCGAGTAGGTAAACCGCATAACATCTGACATCCGCCGAAACGTTTTTTTTACCGCGTTTGGATCGCCGACCGACCTGGTTTACAAAATCAAGATCTTCCTGCCACAAGACACTCACAATCTGCTTAGGTCGTATCTCAAAAACAGGCGATTCACTGTAAGATGCAATAACTGTGAGGAGCACACCATTGAAGCTGGAGTTCTTCAAGGAAGTACATATCAGACATTTCCACTAGCCACCAAATGGTTATATTAACCTTCGCTAATGATACTCCAATTGTTTGCCGCTCAAAATATCCAAACGCATCAACAGAAAATATACAAAACCACCTAGTGGCTGTAGAGAAGTGTCTAGCTGACTGGCGCATACAAGTCTACGAGCACAAGCACAACATGTTTACACTCAACCGAGGCACTTGTCCACCACTACTCCTAAAAAATACACCAATTCCACAAGTGGACGAAGTCACTTGGTATCCACCTAGACAGGCGACTTACATGGAGGAAACACGTAGTAGCAAAGAAGACCTGACAAAACTAAAGGCCAGCAGTTTCCATTGGGTAAAGTCAAACGATTTCTATACATTTTTTTTCCCAGATTGGTAGAACTGTTGTTTATATTCCCACCAATTTTCAGCGTCATCGGATTGACATTTGTCAAAGTTACGTTGTGTTGTTTACATTAACCTTTGAGCGTCTCTTCGATTTTTTTGATTTTAAAGAATGGATAGAAAACAAGAGCAACGAATTTGCATTAAATTTTGTGTTAAAAATGAAATTAGTGTTCTGACTACTTTGGAAACTAACAACAGTTCGCGAGTGGCATGACGGTTCAAAAGTGGCCGTAATTCCATCAACGATGATGACCGTTCTGGCAGGCCATCCACTTCGAAAACGGACGAAAACATCGGCAAAATCAAAGACTGGATGGCCATAAACCGCAAATTGACTATTAGAGAGATGGCAGAGGAGTTGGACATTGCTTTTGGAACCGTTCAAGATATTTTGGCTAATGATTTGGGTTTCAGACGCGTCGCTGCAAAGTTGGTGCCAAAAGAACCCGATTTGTAAACTAAAATTTTTGAAACTTACCTTAAAATTAATTACGTTGTTTTTTGTTAGTCATCTTTCTACTCGGTACATTTGCTCTTTAAGGCTTAAAATATACAACAACATTTTGACTGATATGATAGTTATCATTGCAGTGTAAGCCCTAATTCCAATGGCAGCACTAGTCTGCATTGCTGCCGGCTGCTCACCTAAAAGATTATATATTTTGGAAGACTTCTTCAAAAGAATATTGATTAATATTTACCGGTTAATACATGAACCCTTACGGAGGCTGGCACTGCTCCATTTGGAACGCAAGTATAGTTTCCAGAATCACGCAATGACGCTCGCGTCAGCATCAGTCGACTGGTGGTTCCTATATCAGTTTTTTCCGTTTCCAAACTTATTCCGCCTCGGAGTGAGTCAAAGTCAATAATTGAAGAGCCATGATACCTGTGACCAGTTTTGTAAGCAATTATAAAAGACATCTTCTTCTGAAAAAGTTGCCTTCTTACCAAATCACTGAGGACGCATGGGTATTCACGGAGCAAGCCAGTGCTATGGTGCTATCCCGCTTCACATGAATTTCCGTGGATCCAAGAATTTTCGCTCGAGCCGCTATTGGTTGTCACTCTTTAATTACAAATTTTATCATAAACTAAGAAAGCTTTACCTTTTGAATCGTAAAACCTATTCTCCGGTTTTAAGTCGCGAAAGTCATTATCAGCTGAAATAAATAAAACGTTTGTTATTGTATAATTCTAAAAATTCTGTATACCAAGTTGTTTTTAACTCTAAGATATGCACCTGTTATTTCCAAAACAATCGCTAGATTTATTTTTGGATCGGTATTAACTTGACACTCATAGACGCCACTATCACGAGGTTGGGCATAATCAATCTTCAAGTCCCAATCTTCACTGCTCGGTGGGTGAATTACAGAAAATCGTTGATCGCCGGTATAGGTATAAATGTTCGTTGTAAGAATGTGAAGGTCGCGTTTCCGCATCCATGATACCTAAAATGTTTTAAATACAAAAATTTAAATTAATTAATTTACAGAATGTTTTTTTTTTTTAGCATAAATGCTGTGAAATAAAAAGAAAACTGAGAGACTAGTTTCCATTAAACATACAGACATTCGTGTCCAGATTGATTTAAAGGGTAATGCTGATTATATATAAAAATTACATATATACTGAGATCTCAGCTTTGACTACGTTGCAAACTTCTGACCTAAATTGTGAAATGATGTGCTAGCTAATCAGTTCAATCAGTGATTTTTATATACTGCGATATCTGTTAGAGTTTTTTTTTTGCAAAAAATTGATTATTTTTATGTTATCTGGGTTAAATTAGTTTAGTGTTTAGGAGCTTGTTTAAGGTAAATATATATATATGTGCTGTTGGTGGAAACTCACCTCACAAGCAGATGTAACTTCCATAAACGGGGTTACACCTTCTATCGCACACATCATCCCGATGGTAAAGCCCACGGCGGCACCGGAATCTTAATTAAAGAGCGCATCAAACTCCATTTTCACCAAAGGTTTGCAACAAATTACTTGCAAGCCACGTCCACCATAAACCTTCTTCAAAGCTTAGAAATTACTGACCACCCCTACAGGCTGACGTCGCACAGAAGTGACTGGATGAAGTACAGGAAGTATGTGAGTTCCCACATTGAGCTAACCCCCCAGCTCAATATTGAAGCGGACATCGACTGTTCTACCGCCGTCCTACTCGTCACAGCAGCCACGATCTCAACACCACAGCGGAAGAATGTGCAAATAAAGAAGTTCAAAACCAACCTGCAAATTGGACAACTCGTTCTGGAAAAGAGGAGTCTGCGACGGGCGTGGCAAACCAGCAGATCGCCAGGCTCAAAGCAACGTCTAAATGAAGCTACCCGCAAACTAAACTGGGCTCTGAAGCAAGATGCCGAAATCGCACAACTAAGATATATTGAGAAACTCTGGCCAACAAGTGCAAAACATCCCTTGTGAAGGGTTCACCCAAACCCAAGCTTTCCGTTTAAATCCGTTTCCCTGACAAGAAATTCTTCAGGCCACACAGACAGAGCCGAAACATTTGCCTCACAGCTTAGGGGCAGCTTCCAGCCGAATCCCGCTGCAAACCCATTTTCACCGCAAATCGAAAGTGAAAGTTAATCCACGATAACACCGTTTCGACCAAACGAGATCACCAAAGTCATCCGGGGGCTAAAACCGAAAAAGGCTCCCGGCGGTGACCAAACAACTCTAAAAATTATAATTGAACTTCCACACTGTTCTGTAAACTCTTCAATGGGATTATAAGACTTGGCTACTACCCAAAAAAATGGAAAACGTCAATAATCATTATGATACCGAAGCGCGGAAAAGATCACATGATTCCGTCCTCTTAACGGTCTCATGCACAAAATCAAAACACACTTTCCCGGGTGAATTAAATCATAAGTTGAGTTGTATCCCTACAACAACACTCGGGTCCAGGTTCCTTACACTTGGTACCTCTGGAAGCATCGACCCGACAAAGCTCCTTAACCTTATCGAAGGAGCCGGGTTGTTGGGTGAGCTCTAAGCTCAGATAAGGGGTACAATAGATCCAATTGAGTCGTCGTAACCTTTCCCCCTAATAATAATAATAATCCCTACAACAGAGTCTTCGCAGTGTGGTGCAACACAACCCACCTACCAACTCTATTCGTCCTTTACACAGCGGGTATTCCCACGAGCGCCCGACTATCCGACTATCCACCTTCGCCGACGATCATCAGTCGCTCTAAATGCCCAGTCCGTGCAACATCCCAATTAGGCAACCATCTCTCGGTAGTAGAGAAGTGCCTAGCCGACTGGCGTATCGAAATAAACGAAGAGAAGTGTAAGCACGTAACGTTTACTCTTAACTGACAAACATGCCCTCCGATCTACTTGAATAGCACACAAATCCCCCAAGTCAACGAAGTAACGTATCTCGGGGTCCTCCTCGACAGACGTCTTACATGGCGTAGACACATGGAATGCAAGAAACTACACCTAAAACTAATAGCCAGCGTTCACTGGATTATAAACGCCCGATCCCCCATGTGTCTGGACTCCAAGATACTGCTCTACGACTCCACTCTTAAACCAATCTGGACGTATGGCTCCCCCCCCGCTCTGGGGGAACGCGAGCAAAACCAACATAGACATCATATAGTTCAAGCAAAGATCCTGAGAACAATCACTGGAGCACCATGGTATATTCGAAACCAAAACATCCCCAGGGTCCTTGGGAATTATACCTTTGCAGTCATAAAAAATGTCGAGCAAAATGCATACAGGCTTGACAACATCGTGATTATGATTCTTCTAATAATTTTTTACCGATTGTTCCTTAACATCTATTTGATATGGTCGTCCGATTCTCAAAAAACTGTTTTCTAAATTCAAGAGTCTCCAGAAAACTCCAAAAAGGGGTGCATGTACTATGATTCATTTTATATAGATTTGTCGGCCTTTTCTATGTCGGCTATAAGGTATAATGTTCAGACGTTTAGGAAATTTGTATCTTGATTTAAAAGTAGTTAACAGAACTCGACTTTTTGAATAAATCGTGCCAGTATAATTAAAAGACAACGTCGTTAAAAGTTCGAAATTCAAGAGTCCATAGAAAACTGAACATCAAAAAAATCATGATAATTTTAAATAGATTTTTCGATTTTTCCTATGATAGCTATATGTTTTTATAGTCGTTTTTATGAATTTTTGTCAAGATTTAATAGTAGTTAAAACACTCGATATACCAAAAATCATCATAGAGTTATTATCAACTGAAGGAAATCGTTATCATAAACCAAACTATTTCATTTGCTTGGAAAACATTTTAATCATGTTAACAAGGGTATAACAAGAAAATAATAAGCCAAGCTTTCAGTAAAAATGACTACCTTGTGGACAAATACTAATTCACATGGACTTACGGTGCGATTTCCTTTATTTTTAACACGACATCTTAGAATAGCAACTTCGTCGACAACAGCGGTCACATTTCTTGGACTTATATCATCGAAGAACGGTCGTTCAGAACTAGTTAGATCTTAATATAAAATTGTTCGATATTTGAAAAGGTTAATGAATAAATTTTATCATAGCATACGAATTTGTATTCCTCTTACCGTTTAGGTTTAGAAATGAAGATGCACTGATATGGTTAAAACATATATTAAAGTTTAGGATTATAAAAAGAAACGGCTTGATTTTAACCGGGGAGTTTTCCGAGTTTGTGGCATTGTTGCCACCCGTCATATTGTTTCAATTCATTGGCTTTACGCAAAAGACGATTTAGTTAATAAGCGTCCTTTTCCGGGATATTAATACAATTTGATTGTATGGATAGTCTGCACAACAATTTTATGCTTTTTATCCTGATTGTGATATTCTCTTTTTTTTTTATTTGTTTTAACACTTTCACGTGTCTTTCAATTTATATTTTATGTATAAGATATAAATTGTATTTTTATTTAAAGCTTTTCGCTTATGTAGCTGGTATCCACAATCAGTTTTTCAGCAAAAAGCTCTGTTCAACCCCTAACATTGCTTTTCATAAGATTTACTGAATGAGCTTTCTTGTAAGCTTTCTAAGGGTTCATCCCTAGAAAAGCACTCGCATGTAGCTTAGTATCAGCTCTATTTTTTAGCAATATTATGAAAAATATATTACTCTATTAGTATATTTTTCATAATATTGCTAAAAAAATATAGAGCTGATTTTTTAGCATAATAACTTTCGCTTAGTATCAGCTCTATTTTTTAGCAATATTATGAAAAATATACTATAAATATTAGTATTTTTTTCATAATATTGCTAAAAAAAATATAGAGCTGATTTTTAAGCAATATTATGAAAAAATTGGAAAAAAAATGGTTTGATGGTCGCTATTTTTGAAAAATTTTGAAAAAAAAATCTTTTTTTTAAAGTATTTTTGTAATTTATGCAATAAAAATACTTACAATTATTCTATAGTATATTCGTTATATTTATAGCATTGAAAAATCCATACTAGAAATATACAAAACTGTCACATAAAATTAGTCGTTAACAAATTCTTTATCCTAAAAATCAGGCTTGTATGATATTTTCTACATCGATTTATTTTATTAAAGAGTGTGCTCTTACGAATTTATTTGTTCAAAGATCGAAACATCCATAAGAAATGAGTCCAAATTAAATTATCTGATTTTTTGAATATAAGGTTTTCAACCACTTTTGAATAACGATTTTAATTATTTATTAGCTGTGCTGTGAACAATCAAATAAATTAGAAACAGGTATTAGAAACAAGAAAGGAAGCTAGCTTCGGCAAGCCGAAGCTTATATACCCTTGCAGTCATCAAATATGTCGAACAAAATGCATAAAGGTTAAACAACATCGAAGCTATAACGATTTTTCTATTCATTTTCCATATTTCCGTCTATAGATCATATGGGAGCTATATGATATAGTTGTTCGATTTTGATCAAATTTAATTCGTAATTTAAGAGTCGTAAGAAAACTCTATATTTCAAAAATCATACTTGTCTGATAAAAAACCACGATGTTATAATTTTACTTTCGTTATTTCTATAAAGATTTTTAGATCTTTCCTATGACAGCTATAAGATATAGTTGTCCGATTTTTTTTGAAACTTTTTTCTCAATTTAAGGGTTGTTAAAAAACTTGATATTCAAAAAATCATGCTCATGGGATAAAAAACAACGATGTTATCAATTTATTTCCATTAATTCTATATATATTTTTTGATCTCTCCTATGGCAGCTATACGATAGAGTTATCCGATTTTGATAAAATTTAATCCGAAATTCAATAGTAGTTAGAAAACGCCATCTGAAAAAATTCAAGTCGATCTGATCAAAAACCACGGCGTTAGAATTTTTTATTTCATTCTCCCGTATTGGAGCTATCCGATATAGTCGGCCGATCCGGCTCGTTCCGACTTATATACTGCGTGCAATAACTACACACCTTTTGGGAAAGTTTCATCAAGATAGCTTTAAAACTGAGAGACTAGTTTGAAGAGAAACAGACAGACGGACAGACGGACAGACGTATTCTGCTTCTACTCGTAATGCTGATCAAGAATATATATACTTTATGGGGTCTGAGGTGTCTCCTTCACTGCGTTGCAAACTTCTGACTGAAATTATAATACCCTTTTGCTCTGCAAGGGTATAAAAAGGGTCATATCTTCGATATTCTTAAGCATTTAGGCTATTTCCCGACATTTAGTAATTTTTTACGGTAATAGATATTCAAAAAAAGTAAATAAAAAAGAAATTGGAAAATTTTACGTTACAATGGTAACAAGTACTTTTCATCACTGTGAACAAAACAATTGGGATGCCGTAAGCAAAATGACAGTCTTTGTCATGAAATCCTTGCATCGCGCTGAACGTCAGCGCAATCGACTTTAAACCTAGTTTAATTACTAGTGGGGGGTTTTTGGGCCATCTCCCCCCTCGCGAAGTAATACCCAAGGTTAACCCCTGCGGTTGTACCGTGAGAGGAAAACGCAGAGTAGGTTCAGGGTTTTAGTGGGTGAAAGACCTACACTTCGGCTCTTCAAGCTTTCCCCCTTAACAAAAAAAAAAAAAAAAAAAAAAAAAAACATAGTGTCAGTTGTGGTTATGGTACTAGTGTTGTGAGTTAAAGAGCACAGTGGGCGTTGTGCAGTGACGATCTCCGACCTTATCTCCAAAGGTGTTTTACCAGCTATTGGGTACATTTTTATACCCTCGCAGACAAAGGGTATTATAGGGTATTGCCAGTTAAGGGGACACCTTAGACCCCATAAAGTATATAAATTCATAATCAACATCACGATCTGAATCCGTTCATATTAGCATACTATTAAAACAATAATAATTTTTATTTGGATTTGTAACTGAAAAGATATGCATAGGAAGAACCACGTACTTTCGGCAGCAACGGGCTATTAGCCACCGCTTAAATATAATAAGCAAACAAAACAGGTAACAATATGCTTCCACACTTTAACCAATGTCCGAGTCCAAGGACCAAAACTTAGTCAAAGGACCCCAGAATCAGGCAGCGTTGGCATAGTGTATTCAATAAATCAAATTGTGCATCAGAAAGGAAGGCACAAAAAACACAGTTCAGCATAAAATATTAAACATAAGTAAGTCTTCCTTTTTTTTGTAGAACCATTATTATTTGTAGGACCAAAAAAACAAAACACAGTAAATATTATTTCTATAATTGTAAATATGTCGCAAATCGTTAAGCTGTTTTATAGATTTTAAAAATCTGAGTATGGAAGGTTTCCAGCTGAAGGATAAGAGTGTTGACTTTGATAGTTTTGCTGCTGTCCAGGCAGAGTTCCCCAGCCTCTGGCACATTTGTTGAACGATTGGTCGTGGCTTGTTGGTCGAGTAACTAAGCTGCTTGGTGCTGGTCCGCTTCTGAAGTAGTCGGTTCTTGACAGATTGCGATTGGAAGAACCCATCGACCCTATAGAGCTGGGAGATGTTGACGTCACTTTATTGTACCCAACGTCAAAGGGTACTGGCGAAGCATTGCCTACATGCAAATTTTGCTGAGCATTCAAGTACTGTGGACCTCCACCAACCGAGCATCCTTTATCGGGCTGTTCATACCTCGCCAATTTATCGAAGGACAAAGGCGAAGGATTAAAATTGACCTGAGGCTTAAAGTTTTCGGACCCAACTTGAGATTTTTGATAACTGGACGGTGAGTAGAGCTGCCGCTGTGGTGGTAATGTAGTATATCCAGTTGCTAATGGTTTAGACGCTGGAAACGCGGTGTTGTTAATGGTTCCATACGAGCTTTCACCAGGAAAATTCGTTTTTGGGAAAGGGTGCGGTGAAGACTCGTAGCGTGGTGCTTCCACGCGTTTTTCCTGTACTGCGTACTGATTAGAAGGTGCGGCATAGCTCGAAAGAGATATTTCTTTCGGGACATATAAGCCTGTATAAAAAAGTAGAGACACAAAATTAGAATAATTTGCGTAATAATAATTTATAAACACATAATTGAAAATGTGACATAAATAGAACATCTATATAAATAGAACATATATATGTATATAGCTTGTAGCCCTGGGAAAATAATTAAAAAAATAAATAAATAAAAAAAAAAAAAAAAATAATAATGTCAAACATTTTACGTTCCCTACCGTTTAATTAAATCTAAGAAGTTACTTCTCCAAACTAAAAGTTTTAAACTTTTTTCTCGAAAAATCACAAAGAATGATTTAAATATTGGGATCAACAAAATTAACAAATGTATACATATATAGGGATTACACTGGACAACAGTATTTATGATAAAGGCTTATCAAATAATGATAATATTACTAATCTGCATACTTATTTTGATTACCATAAAACTAGAGACCAAAATTAAAATAATAATTGCATAGGCACACTTGTTGAAAAGGAAAATGAGGGTCAAATTGAAGCTCCTCTGAAATATGTAGACCCAAGTTAAAAAAGAGTGACCCAAGTAAATGCCTTTTAATTAAATGTGGTTCAGGTGAAAGCATTTTTTGAAAACAACTCAGCTAATGCTTTTATACTCGACAAGAAAAAAGAAACCGTACGAACGAACAGAATTTTTTTTAAATTTAATGGGTTAAGCCACTCAAGAATTTTTGATACATTTAATTTTCTCTTTTTAAATGTATCTCAAGGCCCCAAAAATGATGCGCAAAAAAAACGATGGCCTAAAAAAATCTTTAATCTCTCTAAAAATCCAAATCCTTGGACTGCTTCTGCAAATGATGAAAACTTACATCGTACTATAGTACGTTGATATAATTAAAAAAAAATAAATAAATAAATAAACATAAGGAGTAATCACAAAATCAGTGCAAAGTTGTTATTTGGAAATTAATCCCTAAAAAATATATTGTATATAGTCACTGACATAAATAAAAAATTCTCTTATTTGTAAACTTGAGTTCTTATTTAGTTTTTCTTAAAACAAAAATTCTAAAAAAGGACTATTTTTTGGGAGCTAGAGAGGCCCATCCCCTTAAATATATGCACAAGAACATATGTAACAGTAACAAGACTTTCGTTTTATTTCTTGTCCTTTTCTCTTTTCTCTCTTTCCTTTTAAGTGTCTGACGTTCAATGCTTTTTTATTCTCTTCCTTCCTCTCCTCGTTAAGACGCGTGAGCGAGCTCGCAATACATGATCATAAACCTATTTTATTCTGTGAGCGCGAGAGATATGGCTATACATATCTGGTCTTTAACCGTAATTCTTATTTTATGGTACAGTGGGTATTGTAGGTAAACATCCTACTACATATGGTACAGTGGGTATTGTAGGTAAACATTCTACTACACATACACAAACATAGAAATCTTGCCTTCATGGCTTTCTTTTGGTGTTGCGGCTTGGTCGACTGGATATTGATTTTCCGATATACTCTGCTGTTCAAAAGAATGTATTAATTCACGCACATTTACTTTTTCATTTGATTGATTTTGGTCATCATCACTAAATTCTTTCCATTCATTTTTTTGGTTGCAATCACTTGCATTTTGATAAGCCTGTAGCAATTTTGTTGGAAATAATTCACGGCCCTTTTCTGTCTTTTGAATTGTTTTCAGTTCATAGCGTTGGTGTTCCAAAACTAAGTTTTGAAATCGTTCCAGTTGATTCAGTCGATGCTGCACATCAACAGCAAAATCATATGTCAAAACTCGATAGTAATTTTGGTTGTCTTCTTCTGCTGAGTCATTTCTAGGGCTAAATAGCCACGGTTCTGTTTCATTCATTTGCAAATATTCTGAAATATTTGAATTACTAAATAAAATAAGACCTTAAGAATAATTTGTTTTTAAAATTTGATTGGGTTTTGGACTGAAAAGATAAATTCTTTATTTAAGGTCATCTGTCCTACGTTACAGCTTTTTGAATTAAGAGACATTAAATCGTATAAATCGACTTTGATTTACTCTATTGAACCTAAGGTGTCTCCTTCACTGCTTTGCGAATTTCTAATTGAAATAATAAAACCTCTGCAAGACTAATCAAGTTGCTTAACATGTTCATTAAAAATGTTTAAATATGTTCTTCCAGACATTATGGTCGCTTTGAAAGCAATGTGAAATTTATTTACACATCAACGCGTACTATAAGCACTTTGATTGAATTTTTTCGTTAGCCTTACCTTATAAATATATATTTGCTAAGATACATTTTTTAAAATTAATTTAAAAAAAAACTCATAAAAAAGAGATAGTAAAAAAGCTGGATACAAACCTTTAGGTAGTTCCACACTGCGACCTCCCCAGCCCTGGGCAACGCATGGAGTATATGCCAGATCCCTTTGCGGATTAGAAAGGACATCGGCCGCTTGCGAACCAGAAGCCTGTGGAACAAAACTGTAACTAAGGAACAATAAAAGCGAGTGTCATACCTTATTATATTGCTTCAGATCATGAGAACGCCTGGGCTCCTCAGCATCTGTGAAATCCTTATTTCCGCCTGGAAAGTACAATGGTGGTGCTACGGCGGATGGCGGATCACATTGACTTTTGGTATTCTCCAAAAACGCTGAACTCGCTGAACCAGTCTGTAGAGCTGCTTCCCAGGGAGATACGACAACCTGCACTCCTGGCTTTGCATACTTTTCAATTAGTTGATTTTGATGGATATTCAACTGAACGCGATGCTTCCCCGCATCAGAATATGCGGGCAATATATTTGGTGATATAGCCGGCTTCTGTTGATACTGCTGATAATCTGGAATACCAGACGGATGGTTTAGAGTACCTGTGTTGGCTTCGTCGACCACCCAATTCTCAGCCTTTTTGCGGCGCTTCGCAAATAGTTCCGCACCTACATATATGGGTTAAAGTTTGGTTGTGCCTCAATTGGAGGCATTGGTGGCAGCAGCAGCAGCGAGAGCGTCAACAATGAAGCAAAGCAAACGTATTTGGAAAAGAGTCCAACAAAGAAAAAATTTATATTAGTTCAAAGTTGTAGTTCAAAAGGTCATAATCTAAAGTTTTTTTACGATTTAACTCGGCTATATGAAATAAACTATATTTTAAGCAAGCAAAAAAAACCAGATTCAGCTAGTGGAAGCTTATATACCCTTAAAAAAAAAAAAAACTTGACGCTTCATAAGTACTCCCGTCATTTAAACCTTCAGATAAACCTAAGGCTTCGGCCATGATACAATTATACAAGGTAGTCCACTCGGCTTGCCGAAGTCGTTCGGGTTTGGTCCCTTATTTTCCTTGTGCGTGCCTGCTTGTATGTAGCCGTTTCACTCACACTTACTTGTCAAAGCTAAAAATAGGGGACTATGGATTTTGCCGAGTGGACTACCTTGTATAATTGTATCATGGCTTCGGCCACGCATTGAGCGATGAGCGACTGAGCGACGCTCTCTCAAGGTATTCCCCTTGGAAAAATAACGTTTGTTGATGATCGGGAGTACACCGAAAAGTGATTAAAACATCAAGAAACCACTGAAGAATGGGAAAGTAAACTGCTATTAAAAATTAACTGCAAACCACATCGTGAATTACGTCTGATGTCCGCAAGTGTGTGTGTGTAACAATGTTGAACAAGGTGGAAGGCCAACTTTTTAAACCCCAAATAATCTGAAGGAAGTACTCCTCTTGGATTACAGGGTAAGTACAGGAAATTATGTCCAGGATATGCGGGGTAAGTGAAAACCATATATTGTATAAAAACTCAACTACTTAATGAGTAAAAGAAATATTGTAGAATATAAGAAGTTTCCTTAGGTTAAGAGACAAATCAGAAGGGCTTGACTAAGTCCCAATATTGCTTAAAGCCCAATACAAATAGTAAACCAATCATGACCCCCTTTGCCTCCCAATCAAATATGCAATTCCTTTGCCCTACAACAAAAGGGATTCAAAGGGATTCCGCAGTTGGGTCCTGCAGCAAGGGGTATTTGGACTGCAAAATCTCACAAACAACTATTTTCCAAGTCGGCGTCTAACCCACATTTTATCGCAGCCCAGGTGCGTGTGAGGTTGTGTGGGGAATCCTGCATAGACAGACCAGACAGCCAGTTGATGTGGCTGTGTTTTTCTGATTTACTTGTTCCAGCAATTAGATGCAACTCAAACTGGCACTCAAATGCTCAGTTTCTGCCAGGTGGGAGTTCGGTTGCTCCCGACCTTTGCACAATTAGTGTTATTTAGATTCCATTTACTTTCCCAAAACACCAGGCACTCGGTAATTACGGCAAACTCGAGCCTTTGAGCGACCCAAAGTGCCAAAAGTGTATTGGATGCAAAGCGAAACAATGGAAATTTATAATTAATTCTATTTGCATCTTGGTCCTTTATGCAAACTTTAAGTAAACTTCTCCGGGCAATAACCTAATGTTGTGTAGGGTGGCAGTATGAAAACTTTTGCTACGCCAGTGCCAGAAAAAGTCGAAGGAAAAATTCAGTGCATCCTTTGACGCAATCATCCGGCAAAGTCTACACAAAGTGAATTCTCTATCACTCGCCTTCTCACTCACTCTTTCACTCTAAACCTATCTCTTTCCGGCTTTCCATTCGTGGGTGAGAGCCGCTTGTCCCTAATAACTTAGAACTAGAGTTAAAAAAAAAAAAAATAAGGTAATAATGCCAGGAATAAGGCGGTTTGCAAGGCCTAAAATAAAAAACACTTTCGAATCCATAAGGTAAATAAATTTGTGGATGTCCGTATGTCTGGTTGCCTCTAAGAGCATATTAGGAATATATACTTTCGATTTAGCATGTCTGTTTAACCACGGTATGCGATGCTGAAGGGGCCCTTGCTGGTCTTAAATATTTTCTTAAGTGAAATGTACTAATAAAGTACGTATCGACACCGCGCATATTGGACTAATGTTCAATCGATTTATCCAGTGAAAAAATGTATGGGCGAAATGCTAAAATCGACTAAACGAGACCAAGATTATTAAAAAAGGAAAATAACTTAACTGATAAAAATAAAGAACGAATGAAATTGAGATCGAAATTGGAAACAAGTAAATTTTTTTAATTATTTTTTAAAAAACACAACTTTGTTTTGCTGTAAAGTGCAGATCAAGATTCATCTAAAAGTAATGACAAAAAATTGCCTAAAAAATTCGGGGAAGAGAACAAAATATCCTAACTGCGTTCTGTAGAGTTTTTTTTTCGCAGCGTAAAAAATTTGTAGCAACTTTTTACTTTTTCTATCTTTCCACTCTTAAGTGCAAGGGTGAGGCATCCTTTCTTGTTTTATTAAATTCTTATCTTTTTGTGTAATTAGTGAGTTCTACCAAACTACCATGAGAATAAACAATAATTGTGAGTTCTACCAAACTACCATGAGAATAAACAATAATTGTAAAGGCTATTATTTCAAGCCAACTAAAAAAATGTACAAAAATAATTAGAGTGCACATTTTTGAGGTATTGACAAGAATCAAAAGATGTTTCACATCCAAAGGACTTAAGCCTGGTTTTATCTTATAGCTGACATAGGTAAGATCGAAAAATCTGTATAAAATCATTGAAACAAATATTTTACCGCCGTTGCTTTTATCAAACAAGCAAGATTTTGAATTTCGAATATAAAGATTTTAACTACGATAGAAGATAGATTTTTTGAATATCAGGTCTTTAATTCCGAATTAATTTCATTAAAATCGGACGATTTTAACTTATATGTGTAACAGGAACAATCAGTGAAAATATAGAAAATTGATAAAAAAAAAAAAATCGACACAGTTTATCGTTTATCATTTATCGTTTATGTATTTTGCTCGATATCTGTGATGATGGCAAGGGTATATACGCCTCTGCCAGCCGAAGCAAGCTTCCCTTCTTGTTAAAAAATTTGTTAGAATAGTTACATATATGTATGAAAATAAAAAATTACCTTTTCCTTGTTGAAGTTGAAGTGCAGTTATTAGTTCGGCGCAATTGTCAGGCGACAGTAGACCAGTTTTAGTGTTAATCAATTCTTTAAGCGAGTTATAGTCATGGACTTTTCCATTTGGGTTCATTAGGAGCCTTAGCGGAATTTTTTCCAACTTTTTGCATTCCAATGTGGACTTTGTATCTGAATTTTCTTTAAGTTGGTTTATAGCATCATTTAAGCACTCATTCCCTATGTATGCAAATATTTGTATATTCTTAAAAAAGAGAATTCAGTCGCTTACTATATATATATGTATAAATATTAAGCAACCTATATTAAATAGTTTCTATCAAAACCTTTTTAATTAAATTTTTTATCACATAATTACAAGTTCTCACTTTTACATAAGCTAAGCTTTATTCAATTTCGGTTTTTTATTTTTATTACAAATGTTTATTTACATAATGATTTGATTAAATACTTAGGTTTTAACTTTAAAATTTCGTTCTCTAATGAGACTCGTTTGTCAGTTTTCAAAACGCAATAAACTTGAGTTTTGCCTGAGCCGAAGATTATTTTAATACCCTTGCAGAGTTTGTTGTAAACTGTTTCTAAGTAAACTACAGTAGAATCCGGTTATAGCGACTTTCAAGGGACCGACGATTTTTCGTCGTTATACCCGGAAGACGCACTAAGCAAAAGAAACAAAAAAACATTTTTTTTTTGTTTATTTATGGTTGCTGTCCTCGTAATAGGTTTTTAAAACAAATTAAATTAAATTTTTAATTAAAACTAAAAATTTAATAAATTTAACACAAAAAGATGGGTTTCTCATAATTCTGAAAACTGAATGAGCTTATTATTGCACATATTGTATTTGGCGAATTTACACATTCAGTTTTACTCGGAAAGAAATATAACGGGACATCTCATGGAATAGGCTATGAGGTCTGCACACGCAGTGTGACGTCGGCATTGCACTTCGACTCTCTCTCTCTCTCTCTCGCAGCAGCGTAGTTAAGGCGACAGCTAAAACTAACAGAGAGTAGTGACAGTGTAAGATCCTTCGTGCCGCTGCTACGCACACAAGCAAGGGTGCCGATCACTGATAAATACATACATACATTTCTAACAGCGTATTTTTAAGCTTAAATTTGGCAGTATTGCACTGTATTTTTTTCGCACGACGCAATATCCGGTTGAATTTTTACATTTTTGTCGCTAAAAGGGGAAACGCACTAAGCGGAGGCCCTTTCATATAAGTTTGTATGGGGCCAACCAAACCATCGAGTTTTCGTCGCACAACCCGGACGGACACTATAAGCGGAGTCGTTATAACAGGATTCTACTGTATTGTATTTTTTTTTTTTTTTGTAAAAATGATTTATTTCTGATGGTGTGTTTTTACGACTCTTGAATTTTTAATTCAATTTGGTGGAAATCGGATGACTGTGGCTGCCATAGGAAAGATCGTTATTTCTATAAAGATTTAACAATTAATTCAAATTTTGACAAACCTATAGAAGAAGCCTAGTCTAAAATAGTTCAAACTGCAAAGGGTATAAAAAAGTATATAAAGAAGCTCGGTCTCGCCGAACATATAAATTTTCTGAAATACTTGGGACTGCTAAATAAAGTTAAAAACAGGAAATCGTCGAGCCGAATCTTATATACCCATGCAGTCAATTTTATTATGAAAACCATCAATGGTATAATTTTGTTTCATAAACCTTATATGGATTATTATTATCCTATTATATGGATTTTTCGATCCTTTTTATGATAAAGTTGTCCGTTTTTTATGATATTTTTTCATGATTCAAGGCTAATTAAAAAACTTTGTACTCCAAAAATCATGGTCGTGTTATAAAAATCAACAATGTTATACATAATTTAATTTTCGTTAATTCGATCTTTTCTATAATTTCCGACTGTAAGTATAAAATCCCCTACAAGGGGAAAAACAAAAAAAAAATGCACAAAAGTCGGAGAACTATATAACATATAGCTGCCATAGCAAAGTCCGGAAAATCTTTATAAAATTAAAGAAAATAAAATTATAACATCTTTGTTTTTGAACAGGAAGCATGAATTTCGAAATATCTATAGAGTTCTCTATCGACACTTGATTTTCGAATTAAATTAAATAAAAACTACGACTATATCATATAGCTGCCCTATGAACAACCCTCGAAAATATAGAAACTCAATACAAAAATCGACATTACTTCGATGTTGTTTAGGCTTTATGGGTATATAAGGGTATATAAGCTTCGGCTCGCCGCAGTTGGGTTCCTTTCCTGTTAAAAAATTTAAAAAAAAAACAATTTTTTTCAAGAGCCTTTTCACGCACGAAACTTACGTAACCCCTTAAAGTTTATTTTTTTTATTTAATTTTTTTTTTTTGTAATTCTGTTTAGCCACATGTGTCAGTAAATCCCAATTTGGTATTATGTATATTGCGTTTTCTTTTGAAAGCGGTTAAGTGGGAACGATTACCTCCATTTTTTATTTTGTAACCAACACTTTTTTTTAAATTTTAATTTAAAAAACTTTTTTGGGTGAGAAAAGGTATGTACCGCAAGTCTATAAAGCGTAAGCCGCTAAAGTTAAAACGTTTACAGGGTATATTTTGTCGACTGTATAGCAAAATAAATTGTGAGAACTTATCATAAATAACAGTAGAGATAATTCAAAGAGACTATTACCTTGAGATCTACCTTCATGAACCCATTTGTCTGATCGTTTCTTGCGATTGACGTACATTGACTGACCCTTAGAAGTTTGATTACTAATATCACTCAATGAATGCGATATTCTTCGGGCCAGTTCAACTTGGTCTTCCACAGTGGGGTGTAGCGTTGGCGAATAAAATGCAGACGAGGAATAAAGTTTTCCTATTTTAAATAAGTTATATTTGCAAGATAACATTTGTTCTCTGAAATATTATTCAAAAGGTGGCACGTAATCAACTTTTTACTTTAAGTTTTAGCTATTGTTGTGGCAAGCGAGGTCTACTCTTAAAGCAGAGCATAAAAGACATTTAAAAAATTAAAAATATATATTATATATTAGTGCTGCTATAGGTAGCATAATTTGGGCTATAAGCTTAATGAAATACGAGCCTTACGTATCACCTTTTTTAAAACAACTTGTATTACTTACGATTTTTCGGCAAAATTTCTGGAGCATCGGTAGCAGGAGTAAATATTTTACGCAAATCAACCGTCTTCGATGAATGGGTGGGTTCCTAATTATTAAAAAAAAAGTTACCTTAGCCTATTTAAGTTCAACATTATTTGCTTTTATATTTTGAATTATTCAGGTGGATAAATTCATTTGAAAGGAATAACATACATTTTTTTTTTGCCACAGCTGCGTACTAAGTTCTAAGAGCATTTGCCGTGTGTTTTGATTTAAAAGATCACTCGGACAAAAGCATCTTTCTTTCTCTTCTGTGCAATTCATTTTAAACGTATTTATTGAATTAGTCAACACCTTAAAAATTATTGTTAAGCAATATTAAAGTTAAGTGATGTCCGGATCCATAACACAGAATTTGATTTTCACATAACACTCGCATCTCTCCCCACAGATTTATATGTGCATTTGCATGATACATTCATATACTTAAATTCGTATATGTGGACGCCGTGTATATAGTGCTTTAATGTGAGCACACAAAGAGAACTCAGATATCCTATTTATAGAAACCATGGCATCGAAATAACAAACCAAACAAGAAAGAAAGTCCGTCCCTTCCGACATACAATATATACTGCGTGCAATAACTACACAACTTTTGTAAAACTTCAGCAAAATAGCTTTAGAACTGAGAGACTAGTTTAGACGTACAGACGTATTTCCATTCAGATCGTGATGCTGATCAGGAATATATATACTTTATGGAGCCTGTCTGTGAACTGAAATTATAATATCCCCTGCAGAAGCTAGCTTCCTTTCTTGTTTTCAACTAAATTAAACTGCCATTGAACTATCCGTTCACAAATATAGCCACAGAGTTAAAGGGCAATTTTTGTTCTTAAGAAAATATGTACTATCGACCTTAGCGTCGGCACAGAAGGTTGAGTCTAACCACGCAAAAAGGGACTATATCCTCGACACCGGTCACCGGTGCTTCACAGATGACTCTCCCTTCCCTTTCAGGTGAAATGTGCAAGTATAATGCTTTATCCGCCAGTAATGAAGTTAAAACGGTCAGTGTTGGTGAACATTGCACTATTATTTCTTTTTTTTTTTTTTACTTTTATAAATGTGGAAATTTTATTCAATGATTAGCACACTGTTACCAAACTGACAGCTTAATCTAATCTTTATATACAATATAATACAAAACAATGTCCAAGAGTTAATTAGGGCAGGAAGTAAGTTAAAGTTTTTTTTTAATTAATAATGCGGGTGGTTAATTAGCTAAGTCAAGCACTATTATGGAATGAGTACATTTATGGGAGCAATCGACATCGACAACAACGAAAACCATATACTTTTTACTCCTATAAATTCTGACTGAAATTGTAACATCCCTTGCAAGGTGTATTAACAATTTAAGGAGTCTAGTGAGAACAGATGGGCAAGTTTATATAGGTTTATGTAGACGAGAAGATAATTATTTCTTCGAGAATAAAAGCTATCATATTAAGCATGTAGGTACAAAACGAAAGCTGTTTCAGAAAATATAAGTCGAGGGATATTTATTAGCTCCAGTTCTAAGATGCAATAACAAGCGCTACAACAAGATTTTCAACAGCGAAGGGAATTGGCGTGTCCAAGTAATAAGCAAGGCAAAAAAAACCTACTATCCTGGCCACAACTTAAGTATTTACTCCATAGAAACCACTATTAGCCACATTACCTCCTGAGTTATATGAGACGCGCTTTCCATAAAAACGCAGTTTAAAACTTTTCTCGTAGTGTCTACTCCCAAGTGCGTAAATGTCTTTTACAAAGTGGTTTGAAGAGATCTTGTGGCAACATTTTAGCATTGCAAAAACGACTATTATATAGCATATAGCATAGATCGCCTCAAGAAATTTGGATCGTTGCGTATATATTGCCGGAACCAAATCATTGTGGGCCCCAAGGAGATCCGCGGTCTTTGTTGAAACTTCTCTTGCTGTCCATATTCTAGCTCTAATAATTTTCAAGATTTTGACGTTCAAACAGAAAATAGGCCAATTCAAATATGTCATCGAAATTGTTGTAACAAAAAGCCCACGGGTTTCGCGATTTCTGGGCACATAAGTAAGTGGACGTGGAATAAAACTGTAGCAAAGCTGCGCTGAAAACGAATCACAAGAATCGTCTGATGGCCATAAATTATGTACTTTATGTGGGCAGAAGTGCTTCCTTCGAACTGTTATATACTTTTTAACAGATAACGGGATGGGTATAAAAAATATACAATTATTAGCCAACATATTCTAGTTCTAGTTTAAATACTGCACTTAGTAGTGACCATCCATAAAATTAGCTTAAAACCCATTTCACTGCCCAACCGCGTCCTATTTCTCTCTATGCAAATGGTATCGGTAGATATCTCTGACTAACAAAGGTAGTAACAGGGACGCAAGTAGCTTAAAAAAATATGAAATTTCTCGTTCACTTAATCAATAGGCAGATAGAAATAAATATTAAAGTCCAAAGTTAGATCAAAGACCCTTGACCCTTGAGCCTCCCTTACCTTCACAGTCGAAACTGCATGTTTCGCATTGATCTATGAGATCAGCGGTTGAACTGACCGGGGTCAACCGAGGTCGGCTTAGGACTTTTAAGAGCATTAGACAACTAAGTAACTTAACAAACTAAAGTGAGGCATACTATAGTCACAAAACAATATTTGAATACAGTACATTAGTTTTTTGTAGTCTTCTGAATCTGATACTTACATTGAAAGCGGTGTTCTTCTGTGGTGGGGTGGAAATTGGTAGGTGACTTCTATTATGGCTTTGTGCGTCAAATTTCCCATTTTGACCTTCTTGACTTTGACTTTGTTGAAATTGGTTTTGCTCATTTAGCTGTAAGGCCAATATCTGTTGCTGATGGATTTGGTTTGTCAGCTCATTCTGTTTCTTTATTAGTTGTAGCTCTTGCTCTTTGAGCTGCGTTATTTTTTCTTGAGCTTTTATATTTATGTCTATGTCCGATATTATGTCCAGAATTTGGGTATTCAAAACGTTCTGTAACGTAAATTTAGATAATAATTTAGCAATTGCTACAAAAGTAATCTAATTGGATTTAAGTAACGTCTAATTGGATTTAGACCGTATTTTAGATTTTTGAACATGTTTTTGATTTTTTTCAATCAGTGTTCACGGAACTTAACATACCTGATCAGACGTTTTTAAATTGGCGTTTTCATTAGTAGTTTTATCTAAAAGCTCCGTCTCCTTGCTCTAAAAGGTAAATCGACATTTTTAAAAAATTCCTTTTTGACATAATAGACAAGTACCTGGGTTAATCTTGAATTTTCGTTGTCATTTACATTTTTAGCAATAATGTCTGATTTATTACCAAGCTTCTGTGATTCGTTGATCTAAATAAAAGAAAATCAAAAATAAAAATAACATAGATAAGTACACAAAACTATACTACAAAGATATAAACAATAAGTTGCTTAGCTATTTAGAAATGTAAGTACAAAAATTTGAGTTTGATGACAGTTCGATTTTTAATGATTTTATACCTTTGCAGGGTAAAGAAAATGTTATCAGAACTATTTTAAAATCAATTAATTTACTTTTGGATCGATTTAAGTCAAGTATTTTGTAAATTTAAAATGATTTTCTGAACAAAGAATTTTATTAAAAAACTCTAAGAGGCACCACCAAGGAATTCAATTCACATTACACGCGAAACATTCCCTTTCATATCTTACTTTTCCTATCACCGTCCTATTCTCAATAGAATGACACAAATTAAAAGAAGTTAAGTATCACAAATGTTTAAAAGATTTAATACAATTGCTCGAAAATGTAAAAACTAGGTAATTTGTAAAAAAAAGTGACATAATTGTACTTATGCGTAAAAATTATTATAACTTGATCAATTCATTTGATATTCCCATTTACATCCCTCTCTATATCCAAACAAAATATCTATCAAATTTAACATTTTCGTTTCGTTTACGTTCGATTCCGAACGTCGGCGAGTGCAGACGTGCATTTATTTATTTCTCTTGTGCTCCGAAAGACAATCGATAAAAACAAAAAACAAAAACCCCGATATAAAATAAAAATAAACGGCGAAAAGACGCTTATCGCGATGAAAAGTCGCAAGTTAATATTATTTTGTGTTTTTAATTAGTGCTTCTAATACTGAAATACAAATAAAACCAAATAAAAAAATCAAACAAATAAGGTGATGAACCCAAACGAAGTTCGGGCGCAGCGCCAACGTAAGCAAGACGAGCGCCGGCTCTCTCTGCAAAAGAGCAATGCATACTTCTCTTTCGTATCGACAGCAGAAGCACCAACAACAAAAGCTTCTGCAGTAGTCGATCAACCGCGATCGTTAACCCCAACACCTTCCAACGAACTCAAGCCTATTCTTAACGAAAGGGCGCGCTCTCTTTCTCCATATATGTCAGCGACGATGCAAAGCGGGGTAAGCGACAAATGCGTTTCCCCTCTTCCTGGCCCTGCCTCACCCCAACTGCCCACATGCCTGGCCACGGTTACCAGCACAGTAACGTCATTAGCAACTGTAAATGCAATGACAACAACAACATCAGTTTCGTCGGCATGCCCAATACAGTCGAGCGTTTTACCTGCTGTCTCAGCGAATTTATCAACTGCAGCTAGCGCAGCACCGTCAGAAGCTTCAACTAAAAAGCAAGGTCCGTCCATACAGACTGGCATGGATCGCTACATAAACATTAAAAGAAAACTAAGCCCACAGGGCACGAAAATGGGCAACGCCGCAAAAATCAATAGGGCTTTCCCAAGCCAAGGAACCGTGCAAAACTCTAATACTGCAAATAGATTTCAACTTTTGGCTGACACGTCCGATGAAATCGCTTCTACAGTTTTGGATACGGACAAAAAGAAACCGAGGCCGCCTCCGCTTTACATTCGAGAGAAAAACTCCAACAACCTCGTTAATATAATAATCGATCTGATTGGTAAAGATAGCTTCCACGTAATCCCCTTGACTAAAGGAGAAATACATGAAACAAAGGTCCAAGTCAAAAGCGAAGAAAGCTTTAGAAAACTGACGGAGCTCCTAGACGCCAAGAAAAAGAACTACTACACCTACCAGCTAAAAAGTAGTAAAGGTCAACAAGTTGTTATAAAAGGAATAGAACCAGACGTAAGCACTGCTGAAGTCGAGCAGGCACTAAAAGACAAAGGTTTTAACGTAAAAACAGTTATAAACATACGTAACCGAAATAAACAACCGCAACCTCTCTTTAAAGTGGAACTTGCACCTGAATCTAAGGCGCTTAAGAAAAATGAAGTCCATCCCATCTACAATCTCCAGTTTCTAATGCATCGCAGAATCACGGTTGAAGAGCCGCATAAACGCAATGGCCCAGTCCAGTGCGCAAATTGCCAGGAATACGGACACACCAAATCTTACTGCACACTCCGCTCTGTATGCGTCGCCTGCGGAGGGCTGCATACCTCAGCTAAGTGTGAATTAAAAAATGAGCCAAATAGCAAAAAGTGTAGTAACTGCGGAGGAGACCACACAGCAAACTACAGAGGCTGTCCAGTATACAAGGAGTTAAAAAGTCGGATAAACCAAAGAGTCTCAACAGCACGATCTCACCACACACCATTGATACCCTCTAAACTCACACCTGAAGTCTTCTTTTCGTCAGCAGCCCGATCATCACTCGGCAGTTCCACTACAAATAAAAACGTAAGTTTTGCAAGCGTTTTAAAATCGGGTCATGCGAGCCCCGCTTACAATGTCCAACCACCACCTTCAGTCTCTCACCAACTAGCAGAGCACACAGAAAATAGAATGGAAACGATGATGCTCAGTTTGCAACAAAGTATGGATGAATTCATTTCATTTATGCGGACGACCATGCAAAGTATGTTGACAAATCAGAATATTTTGATTCAGATGCTCCAAAACACTTTATCAAAATAATCAATGGCTCCCCTGCGCATTGCACTGTGGAATGCCAACGGTGTTTCACGGCACAAACTTGAGCTAGCACAATTTATGAACGACAATGAAATCGACGTAATGTTACTTGCAGAAACCCACCTTACCAACAAATATAATTTCCAAATCCGAGGGTATATGTTTTACAACACCAATCATCCTGATGGAAAGGCCCACGGAGGCACTGGAGTCCTGATTAAAAACCGCATCAAGCACCACTTTCACAACACGTTTGCTACTAACTACCTGCAAGCCACATCTATCAATATACAGTTGGGTTGTCACAATCTAGCTCTAGCAGCGGTATACTGTCCTCCTCGATTCATGATATCCGAAGCCCAGTTTACTGACTACTTCAACTCACTAGGCAAATACTTCATAGCAGCAGGAGACTACAACGCCAAGCATACGCACTGGGGATCTCGCCTCGTGACGCCGAAAGGTAGACAACTGTATTATGCAATTATAAATCCTAGCAACAAACTTGACTGCGTTTCCCCTGGATCACCTACACACTGGCCTAGCGACCCCAGAAAACTGCCAGACTTGATAGACTTCGCAGTTACAAAAAACATCCCACGAAATCTAATTAGCGCCAGTTCTCTCTCGGATCTATCATCAGATCACTCGCCTGTACTTTTTAGCCTAAACCAACAGCCAGTTAGTAATGACAACCCCGTCATGCTAACTTCTAGAAGCACAGACTGGCTCAAATTCAAAAAATACGTAAGTTCGCACATCGAACTTACACCACAGCTAACCGGCGAAGACGACATCAACAGAACCGTATGCATGCTAGAGTCAGTTTTGGCCTCAGCGGCACGAATCGCAACACCACCAAGGCAAAACACAACACATAACATAAAGAATACAAACGCAGAAATAGAGCAGCTAGTCCTAGCAAAGCGTCGTTCCCGACGTGTTTGGCAATCTCTTCGATCGCCATCTGCAAAGCAACAGTTAAAAGAAGCTTCACGCAGACTCACCAAGGCACTACGACAAGAAGAAGACAGGTCCCAACATCGCTATATAGAACAACTATCTCCATTCAGCTCAAAATTCCCACTATGGAAAGCCCACTCAACACTGAGCCCTCCAACAGTAACGGTTACGCCAATAAGGACTCCTGCAGGCTGCTGGGCCAGAAGCGACAAAGACAGAGCCGACACATTCGCTGCCCACCTTGAAAATGTGTTTCAGCCAAATCCAGTAACAAACGTGCGTAATATAAGATCGCAAACTGAAGACGACCTTCCTATTGCCGAACCAATTGTATTTCGACCATGCGAAGTCATAAAAATTATAAAAGAGCAGCTACAACCGAGAAAATCTCCAGGCTGCGATCTAATAACTCCAAAAATGCTCATAGAACTCCCACTATGCGCCGTTGGTACCATATGCCAGCTGTTCAACGCGATGACAAGACTGGGCTGCTTCCCAAAGAGGTGGAAAAAGTCAATCATCATAATGATACCAAAACCAGGAAAAGACCACACCCTCGCCTCCTCATACAGACCGATAAGTTTACTTTCCTGTCTATCAAAACTCTTTGAAAAATGCCTTCTGACCCGTATCATACCATACTTCAGAAGACATAATATTATCCCAGCACATCAATTCGGCTTTCGCGAAAAACATGGAACTATCGAACAGGTGAACCGCATAACTTCAGAAATTCGAAGTGCATTTGAAAATAGGGAGTACTGCACTGCGGTATTTTTGGACGTCTCCCAAGCATTCGACAGAGTATGGCTTGACGGCCTAATGCATAAAATCAAAATAATGCTCCCTAATAGCACGCATAAACTCTTGAAGTCATATCTTTACAACAGAATATTTGTGGTGAGATGCAATACTTCCATATCAGCTGAACGCAACATCGAAGCAGGAGTTCCTCAAGGGAGCGTTCTCGGGCCAACTTTATACCTACTCTACACTTCTGATATTCCTACGAGCAGTCAACTGACTATGTCCACGTTTGCCGACGACACCGCGATCCTCAGCCGATCTAGATGTCCACAACAAGCCTCAGCGCAACTTGCGGCACATCTAGAAGTAGTGGAGAAATGGCTCTCAGACTGGCGAATAAAAGTAAATGAGCAAAAATGTAAACAAGTAACATTTACCTTAAATAGACGAAACTGCCCAAACCTTACGCTAAACAACATCGTGCTCCCCCAGTCAGATGATGTAACATATCTTGGCGTACATCTCGACAGACGGCTTACCTGGCGCACGCATATTGAAGCTAAACGAACTCATCTAAGGCTGAAGGCAAATAGTTTGCATTGGCTGATCAACTCCCGCTCCCCACTCAGTCTGGACTACAAGGTCCTTATCTACAAAACAGTTTTGAAACCAATCTGGACTTATGGCTCCCAGTTGTGGGGCAGCGCCAGCAACAGCAACGTAGAAATCGTGCAGAGAGCCCAAGCAAAGATCCTAAGAATTATCACTGGGGCACCGTGGTACGTTCGGAGTGTAAATATTCAGAGAGACTTGAATGTACTCCCCGTCCGAGATGTAATAGCGCAGCACATGCAAAATTACTACACAAAGCTGTCAACTCATCCAAACCACCTCGCTAGAGCATTGACGTTGGTATGTAGCCGCTCCCGCCTTCGTCGTAACGACCTTCCCATCCAGCGATAATTATTAGGACCGTTTAACACAAATACAGTTTAACAAATTGTTAGAATAATGTAGTACTTTAAGATTTTAACACATTTTGTTAGTCTCGTAAGAGAAGATTCAAAATAAACAAGCAAAAAAAAAAAAAAAAAAAAAAAAAACATTTTCGTTTGAAATTGCAACCCATTGCATTCTATTAATTTTTTTTCTTATGACGTTGTAATGTTTAACTATCGTCCGTAAGGACAATCATTTTTTGTCATACTGGCATGGTTTCTTCCAGAACAAAGGTGTATTTCAGATTCAGATTCAGATTCGCATTTTGGTAAGAGGATATTTTAGTATCATTAAATGTAAAGTCTTACACAAATTTTTACTTACATGCTCGTCTGGATCAACTTCTTTGATTTCGGTGTCCTCGACATTGGTTGTGGGTTCATTTGATTCCTAAAAAAAAGTAAATTACACAGTATTTTACATAGTGAGCCAAATAAATGTTGAATCCGAACTTAAAAGACGATTTCAGCTTTTAAAAAAAATGGAATATTATTATCGCATATGAAAAATAGTTATTATTAGTTAATACTATAATTAAGCTCAATATTTAATTTTTTTTTATTACCTCGTTCCCGTTAACTTGTAATCACAAAAATCATTCATAAATTCAATAAAAATATTTTCGATGATTATGCGCATAAAAAAAAAATTAATTTTAAATCCATTATCAGCCTGAATTGTCTGCAAATTAAAAACAGTTTTGCTGCTTTTCATAGATGTTGGTTAGGCCATATATATTATATTATATTATGTATAATAAATTGTTCGTTACACGCGCAATTGTCACGGGATTATTGAACAAAATTGTTATAAAGGCAAATATAAAATAAAATTTCCAAGGGTATTTTAATATCAGTCAGAAGTTTTACGCTCAGTTGGCCGAAAAAACACCAGGGAAGCCTAAAATAAAAATACAAACGAGTAAAAACGAATTTGGATGTCCGAAAAACTACATCCAACACACAAAAATCATAAGCATTTTTTTACAATATAAACTATGTACAACTAATACCAATTTTTAATTTTCTTTCTTCGTACGACCTCAGACTGTTTTCACCTAGGTACTTGTGAATATCCTACACTTCCGCTCAGATAATTTGTTAATTTATTTCGGACTCCCGTACTTAAGACCTGAGGCGACGATCTCGACGGGGTTTCGATTTAGTCAACACAGTGTTACATCTACATCACATCTACATTACATCTACATCACAAGTATAACGGATGTACATTTGAAAATGCATGACTTTTTAAATAAAAGTTTTTTACTTTTAACTTAACGTGAATTACATTTTAGTTTCATGAAAATCAAATGAAATTTCAAAAAAAAAAAAAAAAACGCTAATGTTTAAAAATACGAATGATATTTAAAATTTTGAGCTCTTTGATTTGATTTTTGAATTAAAATTTTGTTTCATAGGAAAGATGACGTATATGAATTTAATGAACAGAAAACTACTCCTTTTTTTTACTATGTAAGGAAGATTTTTATATATCTCGGCCGACATATATACTATCTGCAATACCAACACAACTTTGTCGCGGATTTCACGAGATAACTTTAAATCTTAGTGACTACTTTGCAATCTTTTGACTGAAATTATAATACCCCAAGAGCATAACAGCAGCTGATGCAAAGCCCGATTTATAACTCCGCAGGGGTTACCGCTTATTTGAAGTTGAAAAATTAAACGTTAAAAGAAGCTGCATTTTATAAGGTTAAAGGCGTTGACTTTTTATAAGAGAAATAAAAAATACTTCTTCTATTGAAGATTCCTGCAACACAGTATCTTCGGTAGTTTCAGGCTTCTCGCTCTCAACTTCAATATCTGACGTTCCATGTATGGCAGATGAGTTTTCTACATTGTCATCTACATTGTCATCGTTTGTATTCTCCTCAGAAACGGAGGTTGGGTTATCGATTTTGATGTTAGCAGGATTTTGTGGTGTTGGAATAGGTAAGTCAGTTTTTTTGGGGCCCGTGGATTCTATTTCCGCGCTTTCATCTATTTCATCAGTGCTACTGCTTTCCGTATCCACTAACCCTGGTTCTTCGCTTTTGGAAGCCGTAGTTAAAGTCACAGTTTCTACTGGATCTGACGAAATTGTGCAGTCTCCCGTTTTGGTTACTTCAGTTTTAATATCAGCACCTTCTTCGCCACTAGTTTGGGTAACGGACTTATCTAAATCACTGTCAGAGTCTGATTCCGATAATATTTCGACTTTGTTATCGATTTCCTCAGGAGCCAATTCGTTCACATCCGCTTCCGTTCCATTTTTCGTTTCAACTTCTTTTTCCGTTCCACTTTTCGTTTCAACTTCTTTTGCCTTGGAATTGTAGAGAAAACTTTATAACATAAGGATATTCACTGTTTATACAAAAGCTTTTCTCTATTACAAAAGTATGCAAAGATTCCTCTTTTATCTACTCTATTCATTTTATACACTTAGCTCTGGGAAAAAAGGTATCCCGAGTCCAAGGTTATAATAGTTATGTTATCATATCAGGATCTTATGTCAAGTCTCGCCCTAAGATTCTTTTTATCACCAGTTAATTGACAATACAATTCGTGAAATAAACTATTGTACGAAAATTTTAATATTAAAAAGATAAATAAAGAAATTGAACTAAATATAAGCTATTGTAGAAAAGCCTAACAATTAATTATTGGATTCTATATAAGGTTTTTCAAATCAAAAAAAAAAATCAAAAACAGATTTAACCTTAACTGGTTTTATACATGATAAAATTTATTACCACAACAAACTAGGCAAATATTTAAAATATTTGTTTATTAGACATACAGTTTTTCATTAGATTGGTTTTCTCAATTAAAGCTTATTGAAAAATAAGTTGATTAACGTTCATATTAACCTATGTATAAACTGTATACAAAAAATATTTAATATTAAATATATGTATTATATTACAAAATCATTCGGATATTTAATAAAATTGTGTTATTGGCCTTACCGGAATATCGGAGGTAGAATCCATTTCTCAACTTTATCCAATCTAAGAAAATAGAAAAAGGAATACACATATAAGCTAGATTTTTGAAAAATCATTCCCTTATAAACAAACACATTTATTTATGAAAACAGCAACAGGTGTGAGATGAGCGCACTTTTGAACATATATTAAGATTGACATACACGTATATTTATTTATGTATGTATAAACTTTATTAATTGTGCAGGCATGTATAAACGTATTCCAATTATAGTTCGGTTGGTGTTCTTATGTAATACCATTAAATCACTAATTATGTTAATGTTGGAACAAATGTAATAAAAAGATTTTTATTTTTTACCTATCTTCACGATTACCTGTTTCTAAAAATGTTTTGTTCGAAAAAAATACAATCCTGTACAGCCAAATTATTGAACGATGATAATCAAACCAAAATTCGCAAAGACTAAAAGAATAAAGAGAAATAAATAGAAATGCCTTTGAATTTCGAGAATATGAGTGCACATCAAAGATAGCTTCCACACTGTCCACATTTTGCTTATTTACTACTTATATTATCGACTCATTTACATATATTTCAGAACACTTAAATTTAAATCTCACACATGCACACAAAGTTCTCACCAACACAAGCATCTTCATTCGAATGCTGTTATTTTCATTTGTATATACCCTGCAGTTCTGGCTGTTCACAAGTGAATTTTGGCAATTGCCAATCATGTGTGTAGGAAAGGGAAAGGGATATTCCTAAGTTTCCCTCTCTTCCTCACTCTTATAATACGATTTCGTTGCTTGCACCCGAAGGCAGCCCGACTCCAAATTTGTCTTCTATTCTTTCGTTTTTCTAATTGCACTGTTGTCATTCTCCGTTAGAAACAAAAAATTAGTTTTCGATGGAAAATACGGCTGAGGGGCGCTCGACTTATGTATACTCTTCTGATGCTAAAGTTCTTCAAATATAAATATAATATAACATATAATATATATATATATGTATACATATTATTATTTAAATTATGGAACCGAGGTAACCATAACATTGATTACAAATGTATGTGGATACATATAATATAACTCGCGTGTCATTTATGGTCGGTTACACCCAAAAAGAAGGGTATACTAAAAGGGTGAAAAATAAAATTTAACTGTGTCATTCTTTTGCGTAGTGCGTTGACAATATGTTGTCAAATTTCTTCATTTGTGCAACGGGAAGCGGAAATGTTTAAAAATCATGTAAGTGTCGTTAATATTACAAAAATATTATGTTTTTTACTACAAACTTATTTAAATCTTTTTAGGATTAAGCCATACACATGTTTGTCCGATAAATTCGTTTGAAAGGTAAGTTTGCGCTAAATTAAAAAAAGTAATATATAATATGTAATAACGAAAATATTTTTTGTACCATAGATGGACGCAAAACAGCCGATGTCCTGCAAATACTCTACATAAATGATAAACAAAAACTTTCGAATTTCATATTTTTAATGTGCTTATCTCTTATGTTACAAAATAAGGTATTTTATAAAATAAATAAAAAATATATATATATATTGTTTTTCATATGAATTTGGGGATGAAATTTTGAACATTGGCATATATGATTTCCCTAAGGGCGATCCTCGAGGAAAACCCCGCTTCCACTTCCGCTCCGAATTCCTCTATGCCTTATACGAATTTTTTCCATACAAAATTCGTATAAGGCACCGAGGAATCGTTCGATGAAACCGCCAAAAAGTTCATCGAGAGCTGCACCTATGAAGAAAACTTGAATCCCATACAAAATTCCTCGCGCAATTCCTCGGTGCGGGCATACCTTCGTACCCCGGTTCCTCGGTGCTTCCTCGCGGATTTCATATAGGAAAAAGCTATTTTGGAACTGCAGGGTATGTATGTACAATATAAGAATAAATTAGAGCATTTTGTACAATTTCAAACGTGCAGTGATGCGGTAAAATGATTAAATGAAAAGGAGCTTATAAATTTATGCTAATTTGTAAAATAACCAAGTACTGGATATATCTATTAAAAATAAAGAAAATAAATTAATTTCTGTTAGATTGATAACCACAGAAATATGGTGCATAAGTACATATGTATGCGTAAAACACGGGTCTAATTTTTAGCTCAGAGCAATGAAAGGTTTAATTTTTAATTTGCAGGAAAAAGTTTGGATCATTTATTAAGTGGATACTCATAAAAAAATAAGAAATCTTTAAACATTTCCGAATTGTAAAGCAAAACCGGGCTTGGCTTTCTTTTTATTTAAAATTTAATACTTGTGATTAGTGCATGTAAAACAAAGCCTTAGGTTACTCAAACAACAACCCGTATATTATCTGTATTAATTAAAATAAGTTAACACTATTCTAAATAAAGATGACAAAGCGAGTCGACCTAGCCATGCCTGTTTTATGCCTGTCCGTTCGTATAAACTTTACGGTCTTGGAAACTGTAAGATTTACAAGACTATTTAAAACTTAATGGAAATCGTGAAGCTCTGTCATCTCATCGTTATAAAACAGGCTTTAATAATTCATGTAAGTACAGATAAATGCTTGCTTCCAATTAACGTTATCAAAAATCTAATTGTTCATTAGCCCACAGAATCGCCAATCAACCGCCGTATTAATACATATTATATTTAGTGGTCAAAGCCAAATTTAAGGACAAAGGAATAGACACTCACCAATAAAAATGTTCTGCCACCCACGTATCGGCAGAAATCACTTGGTTACGCGGCTTAAATTAAGGTCACCTAATCCTGAGGAGCTCCAAGGGAAAAGAAGGGCCGCCGAAAGCTATGGGAGATTTACACGCACAAATCCTTTATCTTATTAATCGGGACCTTTTTGTTTTTAGCAAACCGTCGGTAAAATGATAATCTTGGGACTATTTTGCATTTAAATTGGATAATCAGGTATTCCGACACGGAACGGACTCCCCGGAGATCTGGAGTCCGAGAATGTGGACTGGGTCGTCGATGGTGGTAGGTGTTCTTTCCAAAATTGTATTTGGTCAAACAAAATGTTATGTTCCTCTTGTTTCCTCCAATAAAGATATATTCTTCCAAAAAGCTTATGTTCTTCCGACCCAAGTGGGTCTCCTCCAAAAATAAAAGGTTAGCAACTCCAAAAGAATTTTGGTTCCTGAAAAAATGTGGGTCTCCTCCACGAAGGTTTTATTTTCCTCCCAAAGAATATGGTTCTTTAAAAAAAAATACGAATTCCTCAAAACAATTTGTGGCTCCTCCAGAAATAATTCCCGGGGCCCTTTATATCGGAACCCCGGCTTCACTAAGGAAAAAATAATATTTTATATTTCCAGTGATTTTCGGTCCCGCCACGTCTGTTACGTCGATCTCTCCGGGCACTACTGAACGGTGATCCTTTTTATCAAGCCATGTTCCCTGCTATTTTCCCAATCCTCTCTCCAAGATGGATCAATGGACATCCTCAAGGCCATCTAAGAGAATCCCCTAAGCCGAGATTACATGGTTACATTTTACATGTTAGATGATTCGCAAATGGCCCAAAAGGGGGCGCTGCCCTAACCATCGCTACCTGTTCTAACCTATCGATAACGTCCTCCTGGAATCGACTCCAAATGCAACAGCTTCTCAAAACAGATGGCAAAATAAAAGCAAAGGAGACTACTTTTTTTAATTTTCCAAAAATATCAGTATTTCTGATAATATTGAAAGCGTTTTAGTTAGCAAAAAAGTTAATTGTTTTGCTTTTAAATATTCCGATTACTGGGACAAGTCAAAAAGAAATTTAACTCAGTTCGAGAGAAGAGATTGCTCTTGGCTAAGCTCGCCAGCATTTTTTACCATAAAATCACCTTTAAACAAAAAAAGTTGCTTACATCGAAACTATTCATATTTTTCTATTAATTTTCCATGTTTTCGACTATTGTTCGTATGGCAGCTATATGATATAGTCGTCCGATTTTAGAAAACTCTATATTCCAAATACTTGTTATTAAATACCGCTAGACTACTTTCTGTGGGGCTACGTAAAGTCATTGGTCTATACGGTCCAAGAAACAAATCGAACAAATCGAAATTATCGATATACGGCCACAAGTGTTGGAAAAATTCATCGAAAATTGGACGTCTAGATTGGACTACATCCCAGCCAGCCGTGGTGGTCTTATGACAGAAAGCATATTTATAATGTAATGGCACAAGATAATCTTTTGGATAAATTCATAATAGTCAAATAATCCATCGTTGTTTTATTGCAATTTAAATTTCTAACACTAGATATTTATGTATATACCCTTATAGTCGAGCAAAATGCATAAAGGCTAAACAATATCGAAGCTATTAAGATTTTTCTATTAATTATCTTTATTTGTACCGCTGTTTTTTTTTTCTTTGACAGCTTTATGATATATGACAGACTTTAGAAAACTTATGATTGCGTGATAGAAAACAACGATGTCTTAATTTTTACCTATGTTGTCAGTATGATTTCTGTCTCTCCTATGCGAGCTATCCGATATAGTCGGATGATCCCACTTCTGGAAAAGTTTATTCGGGGTTACTTTAAGCCTGGGAAACTTGGTTGTGTATAAACATACTTCTAGTTCGATTCAGATGGTAATACCGATCAAGAATATATACTTAATGGGGTCTGAGTTGTAATTATAATACCGTTTGCAAGGGTATTAATATAAGCCCAGGTGCAAAATGAAATGTAAGTCTTAAAAAAGACTTTTGTTGATAGGGTTATTTATAGACTCATCACGAAAAAGCTTTTTCTGTCCAAAAAGTTTGGGCAACGGTTCAAATCTCAGAAAAAAGCTTTAACCTGCTTTAACAAACGTGTTAAACGTATAACATCTAATCAGTCGTTCAAAGTTGTTAGCACGAAAAGATAGTTATTGAAGAAAAACGCTATTTTGTTGATTTGTATTTTGAAAAACAACGTTTTGGTTGAAGTTATTGTGATGCAGTCTCTGCTTTGTTTCTATATAATAACGCAGCTTATCTTTTTCTTTGAGACATCAAATGGAAACTTTATCATTCAACCAGTTTCTCAAGCACTTGAAGGCTATGTTGCACTTACCCCACAGCCGCTTCCTCAGGCCTTGAAAAGTGAAAGTCAGCTTGAGATCATTAATGAATGGAAGTATATGGATTTTGAATATCCAACATTTGTGGAACGTCAAAGGGCGATTTTAAATGGGTAACAAAACAATTCAACAACACAATGTACAATCATTTAAAAATACCTAGTTTAATTTACATTTTTTTGAAAGTTAAGAATAAAAAAATTAAGCCAAGCTCATTTTTATACACCTAATATAACATATATATTATCATTATATATACACCTCTATCCGTTTGTTTGTGTCTACGAAAACTTAATATCCTTAAAGATATACTTGTACGATAGTCTAATATATAAAATTCTCGTGTCACAGTTTTTGTGACCTTACTCCTCCGAAACGGCTATTCCGATTCTCATGAAATTTTGTGAGCGTATTGAGTAAGTCTGACAATTACCCAACGTCTATTTTTCATCCTCTTAAATCGTGTTCGACATACCAAAAATCGCATATAAAGTAAGTTTCTACCTCATCAAACTGACAAAAACACGCTAACATAGCATTTTAAATCAATTTAAACTGGGGCAAAAATCCTTCATCATTAAGTAAAATCATTAATTCTATTTATGAGTGTTTTGTCCAGTGAGCTATGCCAAGAAAACGCAAAGCGGGTACTTTGAGCCGTGATACAAGTAGATCTCGATACATGCGAAATAGAAGATCCGAAAGAATAGCGCAATTGCATCAAGAAGAGCCAGAAGATACACGAGCTGAACGCAATGAAGTCAGAAGGTTAGAACAACGACAACCACGCCGTGTCACAGTCAATAGACGCAGAACAAATGACCATCAACGACAACCGGTACATCGAGCATTTATAAATAATTCATTACTGCGTCTAGCATTCCAGTATGAGCCCGATATTGAGTAATATGCTCACTCAAAAGTGGTAATTGGTGCTATGGACAAGGAATGTCCGCATTGTCATGCTCTGAAATTTAAAAATGAGCCAGCTGGGATGTGGTGCGCGTCAGGAAAAGTGCAACTACCAGAAATTGAAACACCACCTGAACCATTGAACGGCTTACTTATCGGCACGGATCCAGATTCTAACGTGTTCCTGAAGTCAATTCGAACATTCAATTTATGCTTTCTACAAAAGTCTAGAACTGAGTAAATTTTGCACAGAAATTATAAAGTCATCTGGTGGCAAAACAACGTTTGCCGGGGTTTGCTAGTTATTATATATAATATTATTTAAATTATTGAACCAAGGTAACCATAACACAACATTGATTACACATAAAGATATAACATATAAAGATATAATATAATATAAAGATATTGTATATCTTATGCTCGGTTATAACCCAGAAACGGAGGGTATACTAAAACGAAAGAAAAGACTCGGATCAAAAAGTTGAAAAACGAAATTGACTTGAGTCATTTTTTGCCATAGTGCGTTGACGATTGGTTTTTAAATTATTTAAACAACAGGCAGCGGTGAATTTTTAAAAATCATGTAAGTGTTGTTAGGATTATAAAAGTAGTATTTTTACAACTACAAACTTATTTAAATCTTTTTAAGATTCAGCATATACAAAATTCGTATTAGCCACCGATGAATCGTTCGGTGACATGGGATAAAGTTTCATCGAGAACGTCTTGCATACCAAAAGCGGACATCCCTTATTAAAAGTCTATGAAGTGTCATCCGTGAGTCACCAGCAGCGTACCCCGCTGTCACCAATGAGTCATCGTACTATCATCGGCGACCCGGCACTTGGAACTGCAGGGTGCTATCTTCATGAAGCTTTTTCATGAAGCCCAACCTCATTCTTAGTTTTTGAAACAGTTAATAATATTAATATGTCACATTTTTACTAGTGTGAAAGGCATTGAGCTTACTAGAAGATGACAAGCACTGGGGCTATACTTCAGCTAAATCAGCTGTATGCAAATAGCCATTCTACTGCTTGATTTGTTTGCTGTGCGTGTGTGTGTTAATGAATTATGAAGGAGATAACGCCACACATATTTAGGAAAAGTGAAAAGAAAATTTTTCAGAAGATTTTTTGTACGAATGTGCAATAGTTTGCGAAGTAGATCTAGCTTTAATCGAAAAAGTACTTTAAAAAACGTAATTTTAAACGTATTTTAAATTTAAAATTGCCCAACCCAAATCGAATTGATAAACCATTTGAAAATTAAATGAAATAGATTATAATATTAGTGAATTAAATTTAAGCGAAGACGAAAGTTTCTTAACATATGAATATACAGTCGACTCTCGTTAATTCGAAACTCGAGGGACTCTTGTAATATTTCGAATTATCGAGTGTTTGAAATATCAAATGGTTCGAAATTTGCGAGAGAAAATAAATAGAACTTTGAACTATTAAGTGTTGGTTATTTTTTATTTATTAATATAAAAATGATAAGAATTAAGAGGTACATTCGTGTACGTACATGTATTCGTAATGTGAATTAATTAATCTTTCGAAATAACTTTGTTATACTGGTTTGCTTTAAAGCACAATTTTGGTGCTCACACTGCTCAATAACTTTTTGAAGAGAAAAAGTTCCTGAAATGCTTTTTCATCACTTTCGTTTTGTAGACATACATAAGCTTTGTAAGGTATCAAATGAGGATCTTGCTTCCTTAACTGACACCTCTGCCAATGGTTCTTTATACTCTCTAGGGCTCATAGCTAACACTAACTTTTAATATGCATACCAACGAAAGAGTAACAGTAACTGAATAACTACACAAACCAATTCGTAAGAAGTGTGTGCGTCAAATGGTCAAACTACATAATCAAAACAAAAACAAAGGCAAGTTTGAACTTGTCGCAAAATTTCCGACTTTTTTTTCTGCAACTTTGAATTGTCGAGTGTTAGACGCTGATGAGTTCGAATTAACACGTGGTTTTGTTAAATATCAATGATTTTTTCGTTCGAATTACCAAGTGTATGAAAATGTATTGATTTAGTTCGAAATATAAAGAGATTTCGTAGGGACCTCGTGATAACTTTGAATTATAGAGAGGTTCGAATTATCGCAGGTTTGAATTAATGAAAGTCGACTGTAGTTGATTGCTCCATATTGCTACATAGTTGATTGGAACTCATTTTGCTCGATATTTAACGTCCTAAGATTGAAGATTTTGGTTAGGTTGTGAAAGACATTCTTAGTAATAATGTTTTGATGGAAGAAACGTTTTAATTATCTCAAGATTTTTACAAATGCTTCCGGTTGTTCTTCAAGGAACAATGGCAGATAAAATGAAACAAGCATCAAGCCATATTGATTAAAGTTGCCTAAAAGTCATTTTGATTTGACGATGCAGTTCTTCCTTTCAATTAAAATTCGTTCTCCCACAAACACGTCTTACTCTATGGTCTTGTGAAATTAAGGACTTTAAGTTTATAATACATTAATACCAAACACAAAGGCAAGCGCAAGCTATATTGGAGAGATTTTCAAACTTAATAGCCGCAGGCGAAGCTGCGTAGGCCCTTGTTAGAGGGTAATAAAAACATTTTTTTTTTAAAGTTAAGACTACTTTAAAACACGAGGTACTATATACTTAATGTTGAAGGCTGAATATTACCATTGACATGTTATGAGTCTAGTCGTTTAATGGGCGTAAGTCCTAACTGGAATTTAAAAATTACTACATTTTTGGAATATTTTTTTTTTTCAGGGAATTCATACCGAGGAATAATTTACCTCTGGGTATTGACGTCTATCTTAATCGCCTTTTTATAACAACACCGCGTTGGAAAGGTGGTGTGCCTGCAAGTTTAGGTACAATCCCAAATCCACCGAAAGAGTCAAGTCCAGCAATTAGACCATATCCCAATTGGGAAGCTCATGGAAACCCCAATAACCCTGACTGCTCAAAACTAATTTCTGTTTATCGCACAGTAGTGGATACATGTCATCGAATATGGATGATAGATTCTGGAGTTGTAAATGCCACAATCAAAATTAATCAGATCTGCCCTCCAAAAATAGTTGTATACGATCTTAAAACTGACAAACTGCTGGGGCGACACAATTTAGAAGAGTCTCAGGTGAAACAAGATTCTTTGCACTCTAATATTGTTGTGGATATTAAGGATCGTTGCGATGATGCCCATGCTATTGTGGCAGACGTCTGGAGATTTGGTCTTATTGTATACAGCCTATCAAAGAACAGAAGCTGGAGAGTGACTAACTATAACTTTTATCCGAACCCAGTTGCTTCAGACTTTAATGTTTACGGATTAAACTTTCAATGGTTGGACGGTGTTTTTGGAATGAGTATATCTTATGACCAAAAAAGTATGCAACGTGTTCTTTATTTCCATCCCATGGCAAGTTTTAAGGTAAGCGTGTATCCCAACTAATCAATCCAGAGCTTAACCATTAAAAACCGCACCCTGAACCTTATTGATTTTCAAACAAACCCGAACCGAGCTTGAACACTATATTCGTCAACGCAATTATTATAAAGGTCTCATTTTAAAACTAGTACTTCAACCCGGAACGCATTGAAAATTTATTCCGAATTTCCAAAGGTCTCAATTGTTTTAAATTTAATTATGCGATAAATCAAACTAAAATGGAGTGTCACAAATATTTTAAGCTCGCAGAAGTACTACAAAAATTTACGGAAACTTTTTTTTTATTAACCCCTTTATGCGTTACGATCTATTCAATAGAATAATAAGTAAATTAAAAGATGTTTAAGCTTGACATACATATTTTAAATAAATTTAGTTACGTTTTTAGGGTTTTATAATACTAAATACTTCACAATTATTATAGGAGTTCATGGTTCCGATGGACCTTTTGCTGAACGAAACTTATTGGCTATCAAACAGTGAAGATCGGGCAAAGCATTTTACTTCGATTGGGGATCGCGGACCCAACAGTCAATCGTCTACCTCCGGAGTTACAAGAAATGGCGTAATGTTTTTTACACAAGTTCATAAAGATAACATTGGCTGCTGGGACACAACGAAACCATACACTCGAGCCAACTTGGGAAACCTACTTGACCTGGACGACAACACAAATATAATTCAATTCCCAAACGACCTTAAAGTGGATAACGAGGAAAATCAAAGTGTGTGGATTATAAGTAACCGGCTGCCAATCTTTTTGTATAGCAATCTAGACTATGAAGATATCAATTTCCGAATATTAAAGGGGAATGTGAACAAGATTGTGAGTAATAGTGTTTGTAATCCAAACAATGAGTACATAAACGGATCAAAATCATCTTTTTTGTTATTAGAAGAAGGCCAATGCTATTAATAAACAACAAAAACATGAACACCGATTTTATTTTTAATCATATATATAAAAAACATTTTTTTTAAATCGCCGCTGATGGTGATGATGATAAGGACAAACATATGAAAGGTGAGTTTTACCATCGAGGATTATTAATTTACTACATTAAAATCAAGAAATTAAGCTACATATACCCTTGCAGTCATCACAAATGTTGAACAAAATACATAAAGGCTAAATCTCAGGCTACTTAAGGCTGGGAAGTCTGAAATTATGTGTAGGGAGGTTTCATCCTCGCTATCACAGAATCTGCATGTCGTGCTGTTTACAATCCCTATATAACATAGGAGACTCTTCAGCCTGCAATGTCTGGTTAATAACCGGTAATTACCCCAAGTGAATTCTTCTCTAGTGGTATAAGTTTCTTGAACCTCTTCATGTCATAATTGACGATGAGGGTTTTGGCTTGTCTGCCGGTGAGAGGAGCTGCAGAGGTTGAGGGTGACTGCCTTTCACCCTTTTCACCCGCCTTCAGCACGCTGAGTATGACAGCGGATACCTTAGGGAGATGTCTTCTTGTCGCCGCCGCCTTTGATGTGCTTGGTTCACCAAGCCTTGGGGGGACGGGAGGGAGGCGGCGCTGCCTCTTTGTTGCCCTCTGATTTCGACCTTTTTGGGTTGTCAGTCGGAGGGGTGAGGGTACTGTTCGCCCGCTTGCTGGCAGGTGCACTGCTTAGGGGCGCTGGACGTGGCTCCTTCCTCAGTGCCTCGTCAGGGGTCATACCCAGCTGGAGGTATCTGAGGTACCATTTGACTTTTGACCCCGGCAGGCCTTTCCTGTTGGGGTCATCCAGGCCTCCTGGTTGTCCTCTGGCTGGGAGGGCGTCCTCCTTCTTTGTGGGCCTGGTGTTCTGTCCAGCCGCAGGGGATGGGCAAACCGGCCGGGATGGTCCTGTTGGTGGCCCACGTTCCCGGACTGGGACAGTTGACCATTGAGGGTTTGCCTCACATTTTGCATCGAGAATCGAACATCAACAGACCCTATCAATAAGATTATAGCTGGACTAAAATAAAAGGGTTTTTATGCCAAAATGGCAAGGAATCTATCTAATATATAAAATTCTCGTGTCACAGTTTTTGTTACCATACTCCTCCGAAACGGCTTTACCGATTCTCATGAAATTTTGTGAGCGTATTGCATAGGCCTGAGAATCAACCAACATCTATATTTCATCCTCTTAAATCCTGTTCGACATACCAAAAATCGCATATAAAGTGAGTTACTACCCCATCACACAGACAAAACCACGCTACCATAGCATTTTAAATCAATCTTCTGTACGTATCTTAGTCATTGAACTCCTCCTAAACGGCTAGACCGATTTTGATTTTAATGTTTTAATAATTTTATATTTCCGCTTATACATTGCAATCTCAGTAGGTAATTATACATAAGTATAGAACTGAGTAAATTTTGTACAGAAATAATAAAGTCATGTTTGGAAGACGACGTTGTTGGAACATAGGTCGTAGTACAGTGTACAATGCTAGAAGCGTACGTTGCCATCTGGTGGCGAAACGAGCGGAGAGCGACACTGCTAACTGGACTGGAGAACTAGAAAGTTAATTGGCATTTTAATAAGTTACTTAAACAATAAATTTATAACGATTATTAGAACCAAATCTCTTAACTTGGGGAAGCGGAGCAGAGCTACAAATCTCTAGGAGAAAACCTTCAAACCTGGACATGTTTAGGTAATATTACGAGTCCTGCACGCGTCGGGATGTGCAAGGACTTAACTTGTATATCTCTTTTATGAAAGAATAAATTTCACTTGGTCATATGAGTGCAATCAATAACATACATCGAGTGAGCCACATTATATTGTCCGATACCAGTGTGTGCTCAGACCGCAAAGCTCTTCAACAAAGTTGCGATTCGTTTTTGATCCGTCAAGCAAAACGTCATCACAAACGTCGCTTAATGACACTCTTATGGTTGGTCCAACGATACAACCATCTCTTTATGCAACGTTGCTTCGTTTTCGTTTGAATCCTTACGCAATTACAGCTGACATCACTAAGATGTACGGTCAAGTGGAAATTAACGAGACTCAGAGATGACTTTCGCTGACCTAAGAGGTCTGTTTTATCGTTTGTAGCACGTTTGTATGAACCACTTGGATCATTGTGTCCAATTGTTACTCGAGCGAAAAGTTAGCATAAGTTAGATTGGGATTGCCTACAGATTTAAAGGAGCTATTAAAATCGGTTACTAAATGCTTCTCGTCTAGTGAGCTCATGGAATCAATTTGGTTACGGTCCCATACTTACGGGAGAGTGGGGATAGGTGAACCACTTTTTTTTTTATTAACATTATTATGTCTGAACAATTCGACGTAAGGGTCTGCTGTATATAGAAATCTAAAAGAGCCCACATTCCTTGGAATATTAAGTATTATGCAAAAATACTATCTTTTGAGTTTTTGTTGGAACTGTTGTTGTAGCTGTTTCGTCTAGATTGAAAACGTTGGAAGGGTCGGAGAACCTGGGCTCCCGATCGTAGACCTTTTGTAAAATGTCGTAAAAAATCTTGACGTTATGAGCAAGCTCTAGTCATGCTGCAGTTCTCCGGTTTCCGATGAGTAATGTCTGGATTTCTTTTGCGAAATGAATGAAACCAGTCTTTACCTGCTGTTTCGTTATCTTTCTCTTTCTCTAAAATCAGCCTCCAGCTTTGTTTCCTGTCCTTCTTTTATCTTCATGACGTAGCGGCGAAACGTAGGATATGGAATGTTGTGTACTTTTGCTGCTTGGCGAATGCCATACCCCTTCTCCAGATGATCACGTAATGCGGATTGCATAGTTGCACTGGAAGTCAAGCCTGTTTGGGTTTTGCGTTTGTAGTTTCTCACCATTTTGGCAGCGTGCGATCGAAAATTTAGAAAATCAAATTTGTAAAGGTGGTTCATGTATCCCCACAAGTACTAGTTCATGTATCCCCACAAGTACTGGTTAATGTATCCCCACAAGCACTGGTTCATGTATCCCCACAAGTACTGGTTCATGTATCCCCACAAGTACTGGTTCATGTATCCCCACAAGTACTGGTTCATGTATCCCCACAAGTACTGGTTCATGTATCCCCACAAGTCATTAGCCAATTAGAAGTGATTTGAAGAAAACATGAAATATTTAAACTGCGTGAGCTACCCGAGGAAATATCATAATTTGCGTCTACTTACGATAAAATACAATTTTATGAAGTTCAATGCCACTGGCGAAGCACGATAAAATTTTTCCAAGAAAACGTTAGGTCACAATTGAAGCTGCAAACGGCGAATACAAACTTCGATTAGCGATAACAACGACAACAATCGATTGACGGGACTGTGCGTGCGTGTGAAGTTAGGATATCGACTAAGTAAGCAACCCACATATAGATGGCGCACAAAATCATGACAGAAGGTGAAATACCACCAACGATCTTTCTGTGTTAGAGAAGCGGAAGGATGCCACAGTCTTGACCGCGGCCGATGCACTGGAGAATCCATTTGTGGACCTCGTTAACAAGTCTTCGTCATATTAGAAAATTCTGCGCATCGTGTCGTATATGCTTCGATTTATTAATGGAAAATCGCACAAACAGAAGTCACTCGTGCCATCAGCAGAAGAACTTGGTTCGGCGTTTTTAGCAGTGGTGTTTGCATTGCATTAATTCCCGAGATTAACATATAAATTCCACAGACTAGATTTACACTGAAACATTTTTTTTCAATCGAAAACCCCCTCAGTGCCTTTAAGAACACTTTATGGAATATTTTGTTTTAATTTAAACATTTAAACAAAATGTTTGACAATGTTGAAAAGCATTTTATCTTAATTTGAGTCTTATTTAAATTTATAATATATATACATACAGTCGACTCTCGTTAATTCGAAACTCGAGGGACTCTTGAAATATTTCGAATTATCGAGTGTTTGAAATATCAAATGGTTCGAAATTTGTTCTAGGGCTCATAGCTAACACTAACTTTTAATATGCATACCAACGAAAGAGTAACAGTAACTGAATAACTACACAAACCAATTCGTAAGAAGTGTGTGCGTCAAATGGTCAAACTACATAATCAAAACAAAAACAAAGGCAAGTTTGAACTTGTCGCAAAATTTTTTTCTCTGCAACTTTGAATTGTCGAGTGTTAGACGCTGATGAGTTCGAATTAACGCGTGGTTTTGTTAAATATCAATGATTTTTTCGTTCGAATTACCAAGTGTATGAAAATGTATTGATTTAGTTCGAAATATAAAGAGATTTCGTAGGGACCTCGTGATAACTTTGAATTATAGAGAGGTTCGAATTATCGCAGGTTTGAATTAACGAGAGTCGACTGTATATGTATGTAAGCATAATGACACAAAATAAATTTATGATTTGAATCACAAAGAAAACATTGGTTGCACAAATTTATTTGCTCAAATCGATCCACCCTACTAAACACAATTTTAATATTTATTGTAACAGCTCTGGCCATGACCATGAAGAGCAGTATGCTGTATTTACATGCTTAGTCAACAAATTTTATTAAAACATATTTATGTACATACATACATACACACGAATATGTTTACAGCGTTTGCCTAGGGGCCCACACAGCGTTCTAATACAAAATATACTTAAGATATAACAATTTATGTTTGTTTTTATACAAACATACATATGTATGTATACATGTTCATATGTGTGCTTCTAAATGACTGGGATAATTCCAGATAGCGTATGCACACGACATTCGGTATTTTTTCACTCGTTGCCCGGAATGTTCAAATTCATAAATGTACATATGTACAAGTTCCGTTCTTTAAAAATTTTAATTTTGATCACAAGAGATGTATAGTTTGAAGCGCGCTATGTTTTCTCAATTTTTTGGGTTTATGTGTTTTTGGATAATTCTTCAGCAAGTCGCAGTTATATTAGCCAATGGTTAGTAAATTGTGTCTACATATGTATGTAAATACATATGTATGTATGTATGGACTGAAATGGTTCAACAAGTTAAAAATGTATTCATATGTACATACATACATATGCGTGTAGCTCGTTTGAACATCCTTATGTGCATTTATACACACGTGAGTTTAGAACGATAAAATATGAACATATGCATGTACATATGTACTTATGTGTGTAGGTATATATGTGACGTCATGTATGCAGCTTGCAAAGGAAACAAGAAAGGAAGCTATAGCTTCCCAGCGGGAAAAAAGATGTGGAAGATAGAGAGGTTTCTTCATACAAGCGGAAGGGCAAAAACCTCCTTCAACCCTTACATTTTTGCCGTCTCTCCTTTCAAAATACACGGGGGTGACACACAAAAGTAAGCAGGGCCGGAGAAACAGTTTTGAGTGGGGTGATGACGTCACAAATTTTCAATACCACTTTCCCGCTGGGTTCGGCATGCCGAAGCTTATATACTCTTGCAGTAATCAAGTACATGAGCATGATCAGCATCGCGATCTGAATCGAAATACGACTGTCCGTTTGTCCGTCTGTACGTCTGCCCGTTTGTCAGTCTGTCCGTCTGTCTGTTTCTATGTAAACTAGTCTCTCAGTTTTAAAGCTATCTTTCTGAAACTTTCCCAAAAGGTGTGTAGTTATTGCACGCAGTATATAAGTCGGAACGGGCCGGATCGGCTAACTATATCGGAAAGCTCCCATACGAGGGAATGGAAGAAAAAATTCGTAAACTTTTTCATGTTTTTTAATCCCACGAGTTGCGGAGAAAGTAAGTCCACCCGGGCAGAGAACCGCCATACCCGGGTAAGGCATGGTTAGGACAGGCGGTCGCCACTTGCCTGAACCCTCCTCCGTGAGAGACTGGGCTAGTTGTTAATCCGGGCCCCCAGCCAAGCTGACTATCGGCACGGGTCGGATGACACCTTAGTCCGGCACCGGAGTGAGATTGTATGGGGAGAGGAGTTGGTAGGTTGTCGTGAGGGAAGAGGACTGTGTGAGGATCAGCACACCGACTCCGGTGTACCCGCTGTTTGTCCGGGGTTTCTTATTAGCTTGCGCTTATTCGCAACTAACCTTATAAAAGTCCGTTCGCATCCGCAACCTGCGACCCGCCTGGTGGCCCCAGCTAAGCCCCCTCTTGAACATCTCACTAGTTCTCAAGGAACAGGTACCATTACCTTTACTTAACGTGTAAACTAGATGTAAATATAATTTAGTAATTGATTTGTAATTTTATTGATTTTTTTTTAGACAATATATCGGATTATATAAGGAAATGTTGCATAACTGGTTTGCGCCATGCGCGAACAACTGCCTCCTGCACAAATGTCGATGTATCCCCAACAATCATCCCAAAACTATGGCTGGGACTATGTCATTCAACGCTCGAAGTCTGCTGTTCCCAGGAACTGGACCGTCAAAATTGCGAACTGGGTCGGCTGGCTGCCCTGGAAGGTACTCGCTGCAGCAGTAAAGAAAATGGGACTTCTAGTTCTTATGCAACCTGTTGTCGGTCCTGTCAAATTGGATTGGCAGTAAAGGCCAGTAAGGTTAACTGCAAAGATCCATTATTTTCATTTTTTTCCTCAATTGAATCATATCGGGCCTGTTGCTATGAAACTGCAGATTTTAAGTTAGGTTCTGATACATTTCAAACTAATGAAATGTCTACTAGTGATGAGGCACGGAACCCATTAGAGTCTCAATATGATGTCAACGGTACCATTGTTTTATCTGAAGACGGTAAGTTTACTGTAATCCTAAAAACATAAATAAAATATAAAATATTGTTATATTGAAACACGTTCTTAGATGACATTTGTGGAAAAATTGAAAACCTTTGCGAACACATTTGCGAAAACACATTTGATGCGTATCAGTGTAAGTGCCACACCGGCTTTACTTTGGATAACAACAACGTTACTTGCTCACCGATAAAGACTCACATTTGTCCAAGCGGCTTTAATTTAAATAAATTGGAAAACAAATGTATTGACATTGACGAATGCAGGGAGGACCTTCATGAGTGCAAAATAAACCAATACTGTCACAATACGAATGGTGGCTACCACTGCTTAAATGTGAAATCAAAAGAATGTCCATCGGGATATCACTATGAAAGTGAATATGATGAGTGTAAAGGTGTGTATTTTTAATTGTTTATCCTAGCTTGTCCATTTTTAGTTAAGTTGCTTTAAAACATAGATTGGAATGCACTGTATTGGCAGAAGAAATAACTGGAGAAAAGACTTAAGACCTGTAATCTAAGTTACGGAAGGTGGGGAACAGGAACCAGTAGCTACTGAAAAGTATCCATGATCTTTTAAAGTATTTAAAAAAAATTTTAATAACAAACAAAATCAAAATAATACATAGCTTCGGCTTGCTGAACTTGTGACGGTAATACCATATTTATTTAAAAATTAGTCCAACAAAATATTAATTAACTTAAAACTCTACAACAATAGAGAAGTACTATATGAAACACTTATTGTACGGATCGAACTTACAATAGGAACTTTTTACTATAGATTTGCCTAGTAGATATTACATTATACTTTGACTGCTAGAGAAAGCTTTAATTCCATGCATTCGATTTTTTCAGAGGATAGTGAATGCAAAAATGATAGCTCTAAATGCCCATTTGTTAAAACTCAATCATGTGAAAATGGATTTAGCTTGAAAAACGGAAGCTGTACTGATATTGACGAATGTGCGCACACTTTATCGAACGACTGCGATAATAACAATCATCAGGAGTGCATTAACACTGTGGGGAGCTATTTTTGCCAATGCCAGACTGGATTCAACATGGATGGTAGTCTAAATAAGTGTGTTGGTAAGTTATGTTTTACATTTTATTTGGTGTCTTTAATTATTGGGCTTTTGCAGATATCAATGAATGTTCTATCAATAACCACAACTGCCTGCCAACTCAGAGATGTGATAACACTATTGGATCATATATATGCACGGTATGGTTGAACTTAATCAAAAATTATAAGTCCCTTACTTATCGTATCCCACACAGCGTCTGCAAAGCTGTGGTACAGGCTACACATTAAATGCGGAAACGGGAAACTGTGACGGTAAGAAAACTTATTAAACGCTTCTTTTATAAGTTAAATAAAAATGTTTGCATTTATTAATATTCATTTATTTATATAATATCCGGCTCAAAGGACCAGGGGGGGACGGTGGCCCAGCAGGTAGAGCGCTGGCCTCCGGTCCGGAAGGCCCGGGTTCGAGTCCCAGGCTCCCCGAGAAAAAGTAAATGTCTCTTTTTCCAAATCTCCACCACTTCTATGCTCTATCGCTCACTTAACATTAGTAACAAATTTCGGCTCCCCGGACCCGCACACCTTCTCGTCCACGTTACTATGGACCCAACAATAGATCTTTTCGTCACTCCTAGATGGCGCCTGGTGGCAACCCCACCGCTAGGATAAGTCGCTACTGGCTTATCACCAGTACGATCGAAAACCAAAGATAAATGAATCCTCTTCAAAAACTGTAGAGGCTCAATGCTCCCGGGTGGAGTTAAAGAATGTAATTTTTTTTCTAGGTCTTTTAGAAAAAAAAAAAATAAAAAAAAAATTGGAAAGGTCGCTAACACCCACAAATTATGAAAAAAATATTTTAAAAACCTTACCCCTCTTTAAGGGATCTGGGGTGTTTCCTTCACTGCGATGCAAACTTTTGCTCGATATTTGTAATTTCTGCAAAGGTATATCAGCTTCGGCTCGCCGAAGCTAGCTTCCGTTCTGGTTCCAATAGTTATAGCGGCTGCTAAATGTAGTACAAAATGCTTAATCTTGAAAACTTTCTAATTTCTTTAAAGATGATGATGAGTGTACACTGAATTCACATAACTGCCCCTCAAACTACGATTGCCACAACACGAAGGGATCGTTTCGTTGTCATCGGAAAACCACCACGAGCTCAACAACGTCAACCACAATGGCGTCTATAGTATCAAAGCCGGCGCCAACGGCAATTAATTCTCGATATCCTTATCCTTTAGCCATACAACTGGATAATATACGCCCCAAACTTGGTCCAATTGCAACATCAAGATCGGACTGTTCCGCTGGGTTTTACAGGAATAAGCTAGGTGCATGTGTAGGTAAGAAGTCAAAATTGCAACTAAAGGTAAAATTACATAATATAAATCACAGGCTTACCCGCCCTCGGCATCTTTGAAATAATCGTCGTTTACTAACACTTAACTTAAACTTAAAACTTATTTTTTTGTAAATTAAGGTGTTTTATCGAATCTTTATATCGGTGCCTTTGCTAAGAAATATAGAACAAATAGGATTTTGACTAGTAAAACCAACTTTTTTCAGTGAAAAAGTTTTATGAATAATGCCACGCCCACAGTTTGATGGCACAGCACATCCCGCCCCTCATGCAACTTCACATACCCTATCCATATCTGGGTAACGGGTATCTTATGGTCGGGGCACTAGACATTAGCGTTCCCCTTGTTTTAAATTGGATTCTTGTTCTCTCTAGCCTAAATTTATATTTTTTATTAAAATATTTCTCTTTCTTTAAGATACCAATGAATGTGTGGAAATGAATCCTTGTGGTAACCATCAACGTTGCATAAACACAAACGGCCACTTCCGATGCGAAAGCCTTCTACAGTGCTCACCCGGATACAAATCAACAGCAGACGGGAAATCATGCATAGGTAATAAAAACTGTCTAACTGTCTCTTTACCAAAAACACCTAACTAATTAAAAAAAAACGGTTTGACATAAAAACACTAAAATAATAACCCAATTCGGACAAATATCTTTGATACGTACAAAGATCAAATTGTGGCCAAAAACCACCAAAATGCTAAATTGTACCTGAAAATTGTGACCCTGTGATGCCGTTTAGTAACACAGAAATATTACCACAGTTACAGAAAATATTATACTGATATTTTTGTATAATCAAATAGTGCTGTTTCTAGTTTTACCTCTTCCAAAAATGGTCACTAGACAAAAACTATGTTCTTTCCGAAACTGTTTAAAACGCCTACTTTTTATACTCTTTAGTAAGAATATTAAATTCCTAAGCAACAGATAAATAATATATAAGCAGCCCCAGATTATTTTTAAAAATTCTTTCTGTGTACCAGTCCTATATATATATATATATATATATTTCTTGGGAGACCGGTCTGGCCCACATCCAACGATGTGTAAAGGAGTGTGAAGGAAGCAGAATCCGATTATTTTTGTACCCTTGCAGAGTAGAGGGTGAGAACTATCGATAGCGCCGACATCGATAGTCGGCGATTGTTTTTCTCAAACCCTCGATAGTGTCGATAGTGCCATCGATAGTTCTCCACCTCTATTGCAGAGGGTATTATAATTTCAGTCAGAAATGCAACGCAGTGAAGGAGACATTTCAGACCCCATAAGGTGTATATGTATATACTTTATGGGTTCTGAGGTGTCTCCTTCACTGAGTTGCAAGCTTCAGAGTTAAATTATAATACCCTTCGCTCTGCAATCTTTCCAGGGATTAGTTGAAAAATAGATTACCAGAAAATTAGTCGGCTGAAGGCCGAAATAAATAATAATTAATTAAGTAAATAATTAAAAAATTAATTTGAATGGTAATACAACTACTGGAATTACCGAATAAACCTTAATGGGACCTCACAGCACGGTCGATTATTCATGTGGGGCTAGAAACATGGACCAACTAAGCGACATTTGTTTCCAAATCTTTGACCCGTTTGGGAAAGGCATACCTTAGGCTCACATTCGGTCCAACTGATACTAGTCCGCTTTGATTAAGACCCCGGGAAAAGCTTTTGAAGAATGGTCTTGTTTTTTCAAAAACCTTAACTGTGCTCCTTTTAATAAAATAGGAATTCTATCCGCCCCTATGTCGTTCTGATGACCACCTGCGGGGTCTTGGTTGGGTGTTCTCGAAGAAACCATTTTCTATAGCCATCTGCTTGTGAACCTCAATGTCACTCGCTCCGCAGAATCAACCTACTTTGTCATTCATCTATCAATATTCACTGCCCGTGCCGGAGAGCAAAATTTTATTACAAGAAGGCGCTACCATGATAGAATAGGTAAGGAAGTCTCGAAGTCTGGGTTAAACAATATTTTTTAAATTTGAAAAGTGGGTATAAGGAAGTCTCGAAATCTGGGTCAAATTAATTTTTTTTATTTGAAAAGTGTAATCGTTTGGCCCCTGTTGACCGTACCTACAAATTAGATTTGTATGGTTCCCGATTCGATATATAACAAACTTTTTATTTTACTTACTCGATTTTTAATGAATAGATATTGACGAGTGCGAAACTGGAGAACACAATTGTGGCGAACGGCAAATCTGTCGTAACCGAAGCGGTGGCTATATTTGCTCCTGTCCTTTGGGTCATGAACTTAAGCGGCTTGTCGACGGGGTCAATACATGTGTGGACATAGATGAATGCGCTTTGGATCATCGCGTATGTCCATCAAATGCAAAATGCTTTAATACCATAGGCTCTTACTATTGCGAGTGCAAAGATGGGTTTCAAAAGAAAGCTGATAATAGTAACAATACACAATGCTTTGACATCGATGAGTGTCGTGAGGTACCAGGTCTTTGCCAACAAAAGTGTATCAATTACTGGGGCGGATATCGATGTACATGCAATTCCGGATATCAACTTGATCTCGACAACCGCACTTGCAATGATATAAATGAATGTGAAGTGCACAAGGACTACAAACTATGTATGGGGTATGTAACAGAACAATAATATAAATATCGAATTCTGAAATAATATCTATGATTTTAAAGATTGTGTACCAACACTCCCGGATCCTACCAATGCTCCTGCCCACGTGGTTATACCTTATCTGCAGATATGAATACTTGCCGTGACATCGATGAATGTGCAACTGATTCTAATAATCAAGTTTGTACAGGGCGGGTAAGTATTTTCAAAGGTTCTTAACGCAAATACGTTTTCAATTATTATTATTTAGTAACGTAACTCTTCAAGAAAAGATTCAATAAATAAAAATAAAGTTTAAAAAAAAATAATAGTGTAAGTAGTGTAAGTGTAAGCTTACAAACAACGATTTATTTGCGAACTTCGTCGATACAATAACATTAGAGTGTTATAGAAATCTCAGTATATAAGTCGGAACGGTCCAGGCCGGGCGTTTATATTAAACAGCACCCATAGAAGAGAGAGGAAAAAAGTTATCACACCGTCGTTTTTGATGTTATCGACTTGTTTTCTTCCAAATTGTGTTTTCTAACTTCTATTCGATTTGGTCATAAAATATGTCGAACAAAATAGGCGTTATGGCGAAGCTAGGACAATTTTTCTTGATTTTTAATGACACTCCTGAGTATAACATTACTGTAATATAATATTTAAAAATATATTACTTTTTAATTTCTCAGAACGACATTTGCACTAACACCCGAGGAAGCTACAAATGTACCACTGTTAATTGTCCATATGGATATTCTATTGATCCAGATCAAAAAAAGTAAGTATGAAGCACATACAGTGGTGGCCACTAGTTTAGCACACTATGCAATCCCCATTTTTGAACTCTAATTTCACCTTTACCCGGAGTTTAAAGTTAACTGATAATTCTAGTTGTCAATAAGATGGTATACAAATATGTGTTTGCAATCCCACCAGCTTCTTAGTGCTTAGAAGGACAGCAGGAAGTCATTCAGACTCTTAAGTCAGCTGGGAAAACGATTTTAGAGATTTCTGAAGACTTAAAATGTTTCCGTAAAATGGCTTACAATGCTCTAGGACATATTAAAAGCAATCAAAGTACCAAACCCACCAGGGAAAAACCAAGATCCCGAAAAACAGATGACAAAGAAAACCGACTTATCAAAAGTGTTTCTGAAAAATACTCACTTAAGGGCTCTAGAACAATAAATATCATCAATATTTAATATAGAATTATACTCGAGGACTGCAAGAAGGCGATGAAATGAAAATTTCAAATGAAGATTTCAGTTTGCAAGGGAGCGTTTGAAAAAACCACTGATTGTTTCGAAAAATGTTCTGTGGGATGATGAATCCAAGTTTTGTCGATTCGGATCTGATAGATCGATCAGATATATTTTTTTCCAAAACCATTTTGATCGACATATTCGATGATTGCAAGGGTATATAGCTTTTCATTCTTGTTTATAATCAATATTATCTTTTAACTTACAGCCGATGCCGACAAAACACAAACTTCTGTGAAGGAGAAGATTGTTACACCCAACCGTCAGCTTACACATATAACTTTATAACCTTCGTATCTAAGTTAGTTATACCTCCGGACGGTCGAACCATTTTCACATTGAGAGGTCCACTTTGGTATGATAACATCGATTTTGATCTCCGAATTGTTCGCATACAAGTTAACAGCAATATTCAAGGAGCAACTGATAAAAATTTTGAGTATGTTTTTGTACACATTTCTATCATTGTTTAATATATGAAAAAAAAACAATTTTATAATTTACAGCACCTTAAAAAACAACAACCAAGTGAGTGTGTTACTTAAAAAGCCGCTCGACGGGCCACAGGATATTGAACTGGAATTAAGTATGACCGTATACACAAACGGAATGCCTCGTGGAAAAAGTGTGGCAAAATTATTCCTCTTTGTATCCCAGCATACGTTTTAAAAATAAATAAATAAATAAATCAAATATGTGATATTTTCTAAACTTCGTCTTTATTCGATAATTAGCTCATTTAGGGTCTATCCAACGCAGAGGGTCTAAGCATGATCCATGTGCTGTTGATTAACTAAGTGAAAATATCTTTTTCAAAAAAAAAAAAAAAAAAAAAAAAAAAATAAGGAATTTGAGGGAAGAACGAATCCAAAAACAAACGCCAACATAGCAACCGAAAATAATTAATACTCGGCGTTAGGTAACGGGTTAGATATTTACAGCAACCGATGATAGCTTTTTTTTTTTTTTTTTTTTTTTGCATATACATTATTTTCTTATTAGGATTTATCTAGGACACGCGGTATTTCGTAAATGGGAAGCCATAGAGTTAGGTAGGCTATGACGATTCATTTCCAATATTGGTGATTACGCTGACCGAAGCCTTGGCTTTTGGCACCCACGTTGTACAATATCCGCAAATGACGCTAGCCTTGCATTATTTTCATGCCGGCTATGCGTGATCAGCTTGGCAACTTTTCAATTGTCGGGTGACCGTGTTAACTCCTCCCTTGCTTAGACGAAGGACGTTCTCTGACTTCTTGATACCATTAATAATAACTTGTAGGTCATACTGGCGAAGGACTCGCTTGTGTCTCTGATACAGGTTGAAAATAGAAAAACATATTGCCAAGAAGGTTATCGCGACTGCTCCAGATACTCTAGGTGTTGTGACAAATGCTAAATTGTCAATGCTGAGCGTCTACCGCTCTGGGGACTTTTATTTGACAAGAGAAAAAATAGGTACAACCGAAGTAACTTCAAGATTAATTTTATTTTAACAAATTTCACTAGATATCAAAACAACTAATTTAATTACGAAGGTTAAGTTATATCAAAATTTTAGGGTTCTTCAAGGTATAAAAATCAAAGACACAGGCCGACCAGCACCGAACACCGCTTGCCAAAGAGTGGTTTGTCGGATTTTGGCATTCGTCTTTTGTGCTGCTGGGACGTCTCGAGAGCGTAGAAAACTGCATTAAGCACACTCTTTGTCTCCTACGAAATACTCTTAATAGATGCTCGAACATGCCGCCCGCCAATACTGATCCCAGTATTAAACTCCAGTGCCTTTCCCTTTTTGCCAATTAAACGCTGTGAAAAGACAAGTGTTTGTTAGAGCATGCATGCGTTGGATCAAAGATGTGCAAAATAATTGTCGTTAATTTGATGAATCGAGACCTTTAGCTACTGAGCTGCAAACTAAAGGCAGAGGACAAAGTTTTGAAAGCGATCGCTTATATATTCCTGACGAGGTTTTAACGGAAGCCACACGTACGAGGTTGTCTGATCCGGGATGCAGTTCTATAATTCGCCCAAGTTTCCATTCCGCCGGGGGAATCGATCATCCTTTATGATGACTATATCATCTACCTTTAGATTGGGTTTTACTTGCAACCATTTTGGGCGAGCTTGTAAATGTGACAACCAGTCTGCGCTCCAACGCTTTCAAAACTGCCTTACCAGTCGTTGGCCGTCAAAAAACTTCAAGTCCAAAGATTTATCCGCTGTGGTGGGAATTGGTAGAGACATCATGGAATCACCGATCAAAAAATAAGCCGGAGTCAAAGCCGAGAGATCCTCAATATTGGACGTCAACGGGCACAAGGGTCGAGAGTTTAAACATGCCTCTATTTGCACAAGAACTGTGTTCAACTGCTCGTAGGTCATCTTGACCCCCTGGAAAGTACAAAACAGATGCCTCTTGACTGCTTTCACGTTCGCTTCCCACAAGCCTCCGAAATTAGGGCTGTGTGGAGGATTGAAATGCCACTGAATGTTGCGAGATGTTAATTCAGGCAGCACAGTCGTTGTCATTTCTTTTACAAATTCCTTCTTCCACAATTGAAGCGATTTATCCGCACCCATAAAATTTGTGCCGCAGTCGCTGTACATATGCCTGCAAAATCCGCGGCGTCCAATAAAACGCTGCAAAGCCCATAGGAAATGCTGGGTAGACAATCCTGTGACGGCCTCCAAATGGATTGCTTTGGTTGCTAAGCAAACGAAAACAGCGATATATGCTTTGTAGGTATGATGTCCACGAAACCGAGATGCCTTAATTTCCAAAGCGCCAGTGTAGTCCACGCCAGTAGCCTCAAATGCTCGTTTTGGGGGGTTTACCCGATGAAATGGTAAATCTGCCATTAACTGCGATGCTGGTTTTGGACGATGTTTGAAACAGGGAACACATTTGCGTAGGACTCGTTTCACTGCTTGTTTTCCGTTTACAATCCAGAAAATCTGTTGAATAGTCGCTAGTGTGAGATCCATTCCTCCATGTAGTGTATTATGATGAGCATTTCGGATCACAAGCTCAGTGAAGTGATGTGACTTGGGTAGAATGCTCGGAGTGCGTTGGTTAGCAGAGATGTGGAAAGCATTCTTTAATCTCCCTCGCACCCGCAAGATACTCTGCTGATCTACAAAAGGACATAACTGATGAAGTTTATTAGAGCCAGAAAAGGATTTACAGTAGAATCCGGTTATAACGACTTCCAAGGGACCGACCATTTTTCGTCGGTATAACCGGAGGACGCACTAAGCAAAAGGAGGAAAAAAAATTTTTTTTGGATTATTTTATGGTTGCTGTGTTTGTTATAGGTTTTTAAAATAAATCAAATGAATTTTTTAATTAAAACGAAAAATTTAATAAATTAAATTCAAAAACATAGGTTTTTATAAATACTGAAAACTGAATGAGCTTATTTATGCACATATTGCATTTGGCAAATTGAAACATTCAGTTTTACTCGGAAAAAAGCAGAAAAAACTAGAAATATAGAAATATAAATTTTGAACTATGGCACTCTATTTTTTCCGGCACGACGCAATATCCGGTTAAATTTTCCAATTTTCCTGAAAAATTTCATTCTTATAAGCGGTTTGTCGCTAACAGCGGAAACGCTCAAAGCGGAGGCCCTTTCATATAACTTTGTATGGGGACCAACCAAACCATCGAGTTTTCGTCGCACAACCCGGACGGACACTATAAGCGGAGTCGTTATAACAGGATTCTACTGTATTTGATTGTAATCTAGAAATCTCACATGGAAACGCTTCCCGCTGCACCAGTCGAACGACTTGAAGCATGGCATCTTGAAACTCGTGTGTCTTTATTGGGCCTGTTCGACGCAATGCCAATGCAGATTTGGAATTGTGTACAAAGCGAAGCATATAGGCCACAACAAAGATGAGTCTATTATAGGAAGAAAATGAGGTGATGATTGATTCATCAATCGAAGTGGTACAAGTGAGTGTTGATTTTTTAAGATCTCGCTGCTCAGCTCTGGCAACGTTATCCTCCGGTGGATCCAAGCGATTAGTTGGCCATTGGGTATCCGGTAGCTGTAACCATGGTGGGCCACACCACCACAAATCGTGATTTGCCAGCTACGTTGGGGTAAGACCACGGGTGGCGCAATCTGCGGGGTTCGTTTCAGTGGGCACGTGTCGCCACTGCGACGGTACGCTTGATTCCAAAATTTGTCCCACTCGATTGGCAGCAAAAGTCTTCAAGCGCATTGGATCTCCATTAATCCAGTACAGTATGATCATTGCATCGGACCAAAAATGAACCGACATTGCTTGGTCTTGTAAATGTAGCTGTTGGCAGCACCACTTTGCCAGCTGGGTGGCTAACAGAGCACCAGAAAGCTCCACTCTCGGAATTGTCATTGGCTTCGTGGGTGTAACGCGACTACGTGCAGTAAGTAAATGAGTATGTACAGTATCATCCATCCATTGAACTCTGAGATACGCACACGCAGCATATGCAATGGTCGATCCGTCACTAAATACATGGAGTTGAAGAGATTTTAGACTGCTACGTTTAACATTTAACCACCGAGGTACTTGGATTGCCTCGACATCTGGTAATCTCATGATATAATCGTTCCAGCGTTCTCGTAAATCTAGAGGAAGTGTTTCGTCCCACTCTAATGGCGAGGAAACTCCAGCACAACGTTCAATACGAACACTCCAGACGTCCTTCAAAATTGCTTTGGCAGTTGTGATAACTGGCACAATAAATCCTAATGGATCGTACAACCGGGCCACTGTGGAAAGTAATGCTCGTTTAGTAAATTCTTGACTAATTTTGAATTTTATATGAAAGCCATAAACATCTCTTTTAGGATGCCAATACAAACCAAGTGTTTTTATTGAATCATGATTATCGACTTCTAAAATGGTTGAATTCGACATATGTTCTTGCGCAATGTTAACCAGCAAGTCAGGATGATTAGATGCCCATTTCCTGAGACACATGCCAGCGGATTGCAGTGCAGCAATTAGATCCTCTCGAATTTTGATGGCTCCATCAACGGTGTCATGACCACTTTGAACGTCGTCAACATATATTTCCTTTTGCAGTACATGTTGTGCCAATGGATATCTCACACTTTCCTCCTGAGCTAGTTGATGTATAATCCTGATGGCCGTATATGGAGCCGACGCAGTTCCAAAGGTCACTGTAGTTAAACAATACTCCTGAATTTGATCCTGTTCGTTTCGCCAAAAAATCCGTTGAAACTGGGCATCATCGGGGCGCATGTCTATGCATCGGTACATTTTTTTGGATATCTGCCGCAAAAACATATCGATGCATGCGCCAGTTTAGTATGACTCCCCCAAGATCATTCTGCAAAGGACATCGTTGAGAGAACGGCCATTGGAAGTTTTGCAAGACGCATCATAGACCACGCGTAATTTGGTGGTGGTACTCTCCTCCTTTAGTACAGCGTGATGAGGCAGAGTGCATGCCGCAAAACCGACCAGCCCCAATGGCGTGTGAGTCCGATGTTGCTCCTCAGTGCTTGCAGCTTCGATGATCTGGTTGAGATCAAAATACTTTTGGATGACGGCTGAATATTGCTGATGTAACGCTGGTTGTTTTTGAAACTTACGCTCCAACATATGGAAGCGATTAAGGGCTATTTGCCGAGATTTCCCAAGAACTTGCGAGGAATCGAACTGCGTCTTGAATGGGAGCCGAACCATATATTTCCCATTGGGTTGACGTGTATGCGTGCGTTTGAAATGATCCTCGCACCATTGTTCTTCTGCTGTCAACTGTCGAGTTTCGGGAATTTTCTCTAGTTCAAAAAACTTATTGACCAAAGACTCCAAATTTGTCTGATGGCATCGAATGGATATGGCATGCGAAAGTATTTGGTTTGTCTTACCAAATACAATCCAACCCAGTTGCGTGCGCTGAGCTATTGGTTGATCCTGAGCTCCCTTCCGAACTTCAGACAGCATGAGCTGAGGTATGACATCCACGCCAATCAGCAAGTCGATTCGACCGGATCGCGTAAAGGTAGGATCTGCCAATTCGAGTCCTTGGATATGCGACCAGTTTTGCAGGTGGATATTCATCCTTGGCAGAGGCGATGTTAAAGAGCGAAGCACAAACGCCGTATCCACTGACATTTGGAACTGAGGGTGTATACATGAGCTTAATGTAAACCCCGTGCGATGCTTGCACTTATTTGTTGAGTTTTCGCCTACTCCCGTGATTTCAGCAGAAACAGGGAATCGCTTTAGTCCAAGGGCTTGGACGACATTTTCCGTAACAAGAGTTCCCTCGGAGCCGTGATCAATTAAAGCGCGTACTATCATAGACTGACCAGTGATGTTGTTGTGCAGTCGAACCAGTGCCGTCGCTAGAATCACTGTGGGTGACTTATACGAGGCCATTGCACTCACGAGCTGAGTTGTGTTGGCTTGAATCGAGCTTGCCGATGAGGATGAATCCCTCGTTGACTGATGCTGTGGAACATTAGATCTAGCATTATTAGGCTGACTAGGAAAATGTAAAAGAGTGTGGTGCCGTTGACCACACTGAGAACAATTCTTTGTACTACTGCACTGAGACCAATTATGTAAAGGGCTTAAACCGTTCAGACAAACCTTGGTGTTTTCCGCTATCAGTTTTCGAGCAAAACAATCTTTAGACAAGAACTCTGGACAACGCCTTAAAATGTGGTTGCCACTACAATGAGTGCAACGCATTGCGGAATTGGTACCGCTCGTGGTATGGTAGCTGCCGCGTTTATGTATGTTATTGTTGTTAGAGTTGTTCGGAAGCTTGTATGACGGTTTATGCGATGCATTTTGGACCGATGTGGGTTTTGCTGATGGGTTCCCTTTGCGACTTTCTATCATTTCGATGCTGACAAGGCGATTGTTTAGAAAACTTTCGAACATCGAAAAGGTTGGAATTTCTCCTGAGCTGCCCAGGTGATGCTCCCAGGCTTGGAGAGTAGTTGATGGGAGTTTCATCGCGAGATGATGCACTATCCAATGGTCACAAGTTGAGATTGCGATTTTGAGACGCTTAAATTCGTTTATACACACATTGGTGACGTTGAGTAGGTGCTTTGCTTCCGTCAAATCCATTTGCTGGACATCCTGATCGCAATCACCTGGCAAAGCTTGCTTAAGAAAATGGAATTTTTGAATGCTAGAAAGTGCCGTATTCTCGTTTATAAGCTGTGAAAATACATCAAAAAATGCTGTTTGCCAGAAAAAGTGGGAACCGGTAACTTAGGGAGCTGAACTGAGGACATTGCTGTAGAAACCACCGTAGAATTATGGCTCGGAGCTCCAACTGTTGTATCAGTATTTGTTGTTGTCAGCAGGGCATCGTAGGCATCCAAAATAGCACAAAAAACCGTGGTATAACTTTGCTCAAACTTATCTTCAATTGCATTTTTAAAATACGCATGCGTACGCGGACATTTAGAAATAACAATCAATTGGTGATTTTTATTAAATTGTCTAGAAAGTTCTTCCAATTTATCGCGACGGAGTTGAAAATAAGCTTTGGTTTTTCGAGCTGCACTATCTTTTTTAAAATTCGTATGCAGCTGTGTTAATCGTTTAAGAATATCAAATTGAAGTGCACTGAGATCTTCATAACCCGCTCTCTCCAATGAGACTTCTAGTTCACTTTCGTTTTTCTCCATTTGACTCAAAAATAATTGCACTCAATCTATGACCAACATACAAGCATGCAAATAACAAAACACTCACCCTTTCTGTGCAAGAACACCTTGTGTTTCGCAGTCGTTAGCGTTTAACGTTTGTTGTTGTTGTCGTCCGCCAGGCAGAGTAGAGCGACAAAGGCGAAAGCAAGGCGGTGATTTGCATGTCACTGCAGCTGCGCTTCCAGCGGTCCAGCGAAGTGACGTGGGTGTATGTGGTCCTTGCACTCGGCCGATCATCCAACGAGGCAAATGTTGAAAGAGAGACGCCGATATTTAGCGAATCACTGCAGCTGCGCTTCTCGCGGTCCAGCGACGTGACGTATATATGTACAGATATGTGGCCATTGCACTCGGCCGATCATACGAAAGCACAAAGTATAGAAAGAGACGCCGGTAACTTAAGAACGGCGTCTATGTAGTTTGGTAGTTGGCTGACTCTTTTTGGGTGCGTGCTGGCACTGAACTTTTAGATTTTTATGAACACACAAAGAACCACTTTTTGCCAATTTATGGGCAGATAACTGTTGAAAATTAATTTCAAATGTAATCACGAAGTTATGATCAAATGGTTCCCCTCATGGGCCACCAAAAATGTTGTGACAAATGCTAAATTGTCAATGCTGAGCGTCTACCGCTCTGGGGACTTTCATTTGACAAGAGAAAAAATAGGTACAACCGAAGTAACTTCAAGATTAATTTTATTTTAACAAATTTCACTAGATATCAAAACAACTAATTTAATTACGAAGGTTAAGTTATATCCAAATTTTAGGGTTCTTCAAGGTATAAAAATCAAAGACACAGGCCGACCAGCACCGAACACCGCTTGCCAAAGAGTGGTTTGTCGGATTTTGGCATTCGTCTTTTGTGCTGCTGGGACGTCTCGAGAGCGTAGAAAACTGCATTAAGCACACTCTTTGTCTCCTACGAAATACTCTTAATAGATGCTCGAACACTAGGTCATGTTTAATTTCTGCAACATCTAGGGCGGGGAATTTAAGAGTAAACCAGAAGTCTAGGGCAAAGAAAACAGCACTTTCATCTACATTTTCAGAGGAAGAGGGTAATGCAGAATCTTAAAACACTCTTCGACTAGAGTGCGGAAAAGCAAGAAGACCGAGAAATAACGGCGCTTCGCTGTGCAACCCTCGTACCAAAACATCTATGTTCAGGCCTCTCCCGCTCTCCCTCTCCCTGGGCTTCTCCCCACAATGCACTCTTCCTCTCGCGGAGCTTTGAGCGTGTCGCGCTCGGCCGTCCAGGCTCTCCACTCCCCGAGCGCAAGAAGTCTCCGCTGCGCCTCCAAGCGCTTAGCTTAGATAAGCTTAAATTAGTACCAAAGAAGTCAATCGTGTGAATAAACGCCCGGCCGGTCCGCGCCATTACCGAAGTCCAAAGTCTTTTCTTTTCCGCGATCGCCGAGTGTTTTTTTCTCACCCCCACAGCTTACCACCGCCAGCCGTCGCTGCCCACCAGGAGTTTTCTGCCTTCAGTCGGACGCCCCACCATTTCAATCTATATTACCAAAGCTACGGGTGTCGTTAAGATCGACTTCACAATCGACATGACATCCCCAAAAATTACTTTGCGACACACAACGGTGTTTTAGTCAAACAAATATAAAACAACTAAAAATGCATTTTTTTTTCTGTAAAAAGTTACAAATTCAACCAAAGAGCTTCGTAGAACTTGATCCAAAATAAATTCGTGAAACCAAGTAGCCCTTAAGAATGTATTCAGACCCGATTATTTTCAACGGTAAGTTTTATATTGAATATTTAATTTCCTGATTATTTTAACAATTAATTTTCACAACTTAGGTTTAATACATTTAACTTCAAAATACATAAGATCTGGAAAATTAGTTAATTTTCTATCCCATCGTTCTTGCCTTATCGTCTCTTATCGTAATTCTGAGGAGTTATTGCCTAAATCACAATCGTCGACAAATTCAACGTGCGTGAATGGAAAGTGTCCGTTTCTTCCATTTAATTCACCCTCCCACTGTCCATTAATATTTGTTTTTGTGACTTTAATAATATCACCAACTTCTAATTTTAACGCAGTCTTATCGTAGGCGTTTGGAACCCTTGACTGTTTTACTCGGGCATATGCAGGTAGTTTGCGCTATAAAAAAAAGTGTTAAATTTGTTTAACTATTTTTTTTGCACTTACATTTAAATCTGTCCTTTTCAGAGTGCTTCCGATGAAATTGCTAGATCCTGCCAGAGAATCTGATGAATTTAAGCGCTCAATATCTAATCCGTATTTGTAAAATGCAACTTCATTCATACAGTCATCGTGCTAAAAACAAATTTAAGAAACGATAAATATTAAAACATTCTCGTCGACTGGCACTTTTTAACAACATAAGTTGTGTTATTTCCTAAAAGCGAGTTAGCATTAAAAAAAAAATAGAAAGTTAGATCAGTAAGGATTTTTAGGATTGTGTTCGTAAAAAATTTGCAATGCAGTGAAAGTATACCTCAGACCAAATAATGTACAGTCGAATCCCGATAATTCGTACCCCGTTAAATCGAAAATCGCGATAATTCGTAAAAAATTCTGTTCCCTTGAAAAAAATCCCTTAAAAAAATCTCGATAAATCGAATTCCCGTCGAATTCGTAAAAAAAAGTGATCCCCTTGCCATTTCGAATTATCGGGACCCTACTGTATATGTATTTTGAATCAGCATCACGATCTAAATCGAACTAGAACTAGGGCCGAATCGAGCGACTATGTATATCAAAAAGCTCGCATAGGAGAGATCGAAAAAAAAATAGAAAACATTGAAAAATCAATATAGAATTAATGGAAACGAAATGATTACGTCGTTGTTTTTTGTATTGTAACACGACCATGATCTATGAATACCAAGTTTTTAAATGGGGGTAAGGTTTTAAAATTTTTTTTTCATTTTTTTTCCAAAATCGAGAACATTGTGTAAAAATTTTGAGTCAATAAGAGTCAAACTAACGAAGTTACAGCGTTTAAAACGACCGAATTTCGAAGTATTTTGACCTATAAAAATACTTTAAATCGATTTTCCTGACAACGTTATTTTGAAAGTCGATGAACATGAGAACTCAAAATCTACTAAACCGATCCTTTTCAAATTTTTAACACAAATTCTCCACACAAATACGCAGGTAATCAGGAAAATGTTGTTTTAATTTTTAATTTTTTTCTATTTTTAAAAAATAATTTAACAGCTATTTTTTCAGCTAAAATCGCACTTTTCACCTTCAAGTGCTCCCAAAAATAGAAAAAAATAAATTTAAAAAAAAAACACCGGTTGCACTCCGGGAGTGCCGGCAGAAGTGAAAACTTCAATATTAACGTTGTGTACTATCATTTATGAGAGAGGTAGAATACAATGTTTATTTATTGCGCTATCGTACACAAATATGGCAATTTATATGTTGAACCATAGGGGGAAAAAACCCGAGCGATTTTGCAGCCGACGAGACCATGGTACAATTATACAAGGTAGTCCCGTCGGCTGCAAAATCGTTCGGGTTCTTTCCCCCTATGGTTTAGTGCATGATACAATTATACAAGGTAGTCCACTCGGCTTGCCGAAGTCGTTCGGGTTTGGTCCCTTATTTTCCTTGTGCGTGCCTGCTTGTATGTAGCCGTTTCACTCACACTTACTTGTCAAAGCTAAAAATAGGGGACTACCTTGTATAATTGTATCATGGTTCAGTGCGCTCGGGATTTCGAAGAGAGAGGTCGTACGCGGACGATTTTTTCTCAAAACGTTAACCCTTGTGTGCTTGTGAAAAATACTTGTTGCAATTATTGCAGCAAGCACCTACAAGGCGTAACATGTAATATTGCAGAAAAATATTTTGAAATGTGAACAATATGGGAGCGAGTCCTGAAGGGCAAGCTTTGTGTAAAAACCGAAAATTTCGGAAAAATTAATACTCATGGTCATATAACAGTCCTTTTTAAACCACGTGCACAGCACGGTTGATAATTCAGAGCAAGAATATATTTTCTTTTTAGGGTCGAAAGGGAATAGTTTTTAACAAACACTCTTTTACTCTGCAAGTTACGGGTATAAATAATTTTAGTATTGTGAAAATAGGGTTTTCGATTTAAGGCATGAATATCTTAAAAAAATATAAATCTTCAGAAAATGATTACTTGAATGTAGAAAGATTTTTCTACACACCGAAAGCACATAAGGGACAGGTATTTGTCCAATTTTTCCAGATGAGTTACGTGCAGTCCACCATTGGTCCTCGTCTTTTCTAACTATAGTCAAAACTTCACCTTTATGAAATGGTAAGTCATCTTGATCCTTTATAAAAAAATATACACATTATTTTACAGAAGTATAATTTGTGATAAATACTTACGCTGCCAACAAAGTCGAATTTTCCTATTACTTTTTCAACTCTTTTAGATGCAGGCCTTCTCAGAGGCGTTGTATCCAAGTAATGAAGCGTGTAAAAGGTCAATAGTTTTGGAAGATTATCAAAGGCTTGATCCCCAATGCGGTAAACGATGTGATCCTGTTGTTGAACTTTGTTAATGATGTAGTTGCTAACTTTCGTATCTTCTCTGAAAAAAAACAAAAGCAAAATATATATGTAATATTTACTTTACTTTACTATGCCAGCGATCAAGGAATTCATTTTACTTCGACTTTTATCTTAGCTATTTCTGATTAACAATTTTTATTGTGTAGCATTTTTTCTAGTCAACATGTAAAATATATCAGAACTTCTATATTAATTTGTTTAACTTTATTAACTTTATTTGTAATTATCTGTAATTTTTTAGGGGAAAATCCCTGCTTCCATACGTCTCCCGTAAGCTAGCAGGAAGAGAAATAAAATTATTAATTAATTACACTGCTCTGCAAATTTCATCTTTTGCGATGCGAATAAGATGCGATATAGTGTGAAAAGTTATACAGGGGCAGTGTTTATACTACTACATATAAACACGCCCCCTGCCCTAACGGTGCATGCGAACATTTGATTTTGGTCTCGTCTGAAAGATCACAAATCAAGCTTCAATTTCCAATTACTTTCCAATTACTCAATTTCGTAGCGCAGAATTTTGGGGTATAACAAACGGGAAAAACCTTTCGGAAACACTATATCGCATCACCCATTCAGAGCAGTGTTATTAATATTAATTGATACAGTTATATCGCTCCATTCCCGGGGCTAAGGGCATCATGGCAGTGGATACGCAATTTGACGAAAAGTCAATCCAATCCATGGTCTTACTAAAAAAATAAAAAATGCCTGATATCGGTGTTCAAGGTTAAAATACATTTTTTATGCTCAGCGCTTTAGGAGTTTGACGGCATTATCGGGCTCGACACACTTAAACAATAACGGATCAGAAAAAATGCAGTTAACCAAGTTTGAAAACGTAAATTGGGTACTACAAAAACTTTTTGAAGCAGGCAAGTGAGTATCCCAGGAAAAATCAAAGTTCTTTAAAAAGAGCGTTAAATGTTTGGGATGTTTGGTGTTTGGGTGTCACAAAGAGGGCTGCGAATATCACCTGGAAAAATTAGGGCCATTAATAAAAAGGAATTTGTTTCAGAAAGTTGAAGTTTAAAACACCTGCAGTCAAATCAAAAATCTATAAGTAAATCTTAACGATTTTTTCCATTTTTGATACGATACCCAAAGGGTCAGCAATAACGCGCACTTCCTGTTATTAAATAAACTGTAGTTAAACTTACCTGAGCTTTTTTTTTCTAAAAAGGTAAATATTTTAACAGAAACGGTACATAAGCTTCACTCCAACCTAAATTTAACCCTGATTTTACCAAATCAATCAATTTTTTATTTCGAGTAAGTCGAAATAAAAATGTTTGTATCCAGTACACAAAAGTATGCTGGCAAGTGCAAATGCAATCGGAATGATAAGTTACCTTACACAAAGTACATAATCTCCTGCTATAGAGTTACTGTCGCGGACTAAAAATACCCCTCTTTCGCGTTCATTCATTAAAACTTCGGTAGCATCTTGTCGAGACATGGAACCAAAATACCAGCTATAAAAACACAAATTAATATTCAGTACACATTAATAATCAAAACACAGGAATTGCATATACAATTTTACCTGTTCCTATCCGACACATCAAATGTATCCATTTCCGTTTTATATATGGGTCTGGCTTAATACAAATAACGTCAAAAACATAAACAATGCAGTTATCAACGCTGATTTTATTTCAATATTTGACAATTGTCTTCCAAAGGGTCATATTCGGATTCTTTTCTTTAAAAACATGACAATAATATTTTCAACTTGCCAAATGTTTGGATTTAATATGTATCTACTGTGTGAAAGCGTTATGGTAACAAAATCTACCATTTAGTTTTCACATATGCTTTTAAAAAGCGTCAAGATAACGACGTGGAGTTAGCCACGATTGGAGAACGGTGAAATTAGGAGCACGAACAAATTTTAATTTTTTGTTTAATCGCTTTACAATTAGTTAACTGTAGTTAAAAAAAAAGGATTATAAAAATAAACTACCCACAAATCTATTTAATTTTTTTGAATATAATACTTTATTTAATAAAGTTGTGCTTTAGGGTCTTTTCCTAAAAATGGGCTCGGAATTTTTTTTAGAGCTTCCTTGGAACCTAAACATTATTAAACAAGTGTCGGAAAGCGTTATTTCTAATCATTAATTTGTGAAATTAGGAATTAAGACCCCACCGAGACCAAACGTTTTTATAACATTGCCATGTTTGTCGACGAAGAGTGCTGCAAATGCGTAAAAAAGAAAAAAACAAAAGAAATTAAAAAATTTGACCATGTCAGGATGAGAAATGCCTCTGAGTGATTTTATGGTACTGAGTGAAGATCAAGAACAGCTACTACCAGATGCTTTTTTCCTATTTTTTTTGGAATTAAATAATTATACTTAGGTTCCAAGGAGCTCTTAAAAAAATTTTTTTTGAAAAAGCCCAACAAATTCATATTTTTTCGGAGGTACAGAAGAAGTAGTGAGCAAGCCTCGACCGGAAATACGTAATAACAAAAATGTTTATGAGCGATTTCTTGGCTTTACATTTTTCGATTTTTTCTAATTGGCTGGAAAGATGGAAAAAAAAACTGTACGACCTATCGAAATGTGCCAAAAGTTATGAATAAACCTTAATTTAAACAATATAAAGTAAAATTTTAAACAAGAAATTTTTTTTAAGTTGCGAAAAGTTATTGAATTTTTCACTTTTCTTTGAATCTTTTAGATTCAACTAGAAGGGAATTTAATCCTGAAAGTTAAATTTTACCAATCCCCATAAGGCTACAACTACTGGTATAGTACCATTCCCACAGGCTAATTTATAATTATTATTATTTTTCTCTCACGCGCACAACGCGCGGTTGGCAGTCGGTTTTTTATAAAAACTAAACTAGGTGGCAACCCCACCACTCTGGCTAATCACCAGCTCGATCAAAAACACCAAAAATTTACCGAATTCAACACAAGCGACCACGAGCTGATCATTGGGGAGCTTTCAAATATGCTGGACCAAAAAAAACACAGCAAGGTCAGACATGGAAACTGACTTGTAACACACTAAGGAAGCAGAAGACATCATTGACACACAGCAACAAACAAGAACCAACTGGAACTGGACTCCATCAACAAATGGAACTCAATGAAATTACTAGCTGGCCGAGACTATAAGATATGCTTCCCACTAGTGACGCAAATGGGAACCGGAGAATATTACCCGCCCCACCCTCAATGTGAGAAATCGGAAACGCAATAAAGAAGTTAAAGAACAAGAAAGACTGATGGTATACCAGTAGAAATCAAGTTGAGACTCAACTGATGCCAGGAAAGATGACCTTAGCGGTTGAGTGATACAAACACTTCCAAGAGGTTCGTAAACGTGTTGGACGCTCCGGCGTCCATCGACGTCAACAGATGACTATCCTTTGAAGGAATTAGTGCTGAAAAATCGTCGGTTAACTGTAAAAGGTCTCTTACAGTGATACTGATATCATCAAAATATCCAAAGGTTTCTGCATCACGAAAATGTACCATCTCAAACTGCATACAAGAATTCGACGCATATTGTTCTGCACGTATTCTGCTGATTTGGCTCCGTGTGATTTCTGGCTATTCCTTGGGAACTCTGGTTTTGGAACACAAAAAACACTCCGGGGAACGCGTTTCGAGTCGGTTGAGATAAAAGCTAAGTCGGAGAAGATCACATTCCTTTTTGCGCACAGTATGTAACATATGTAACAATACTATAAAGTTTAATAAAAATAAAAAGCATGTATTTAACCGGTTTTTTTTTAAGTGTAAAATGTTACAACACAGTAAACAAAAATTGAATAATTAATTGTAAATATTGGCTATGCGTTATTATACAAAAAAGGAAGCTGTAATCTTATATAGCCTGACAGTTGCACCTAAAATCTCTTTTGATTAAAAATATTAAATTAAAAATAATTACTATTGTGCGTATCCAGTAAACATTTTTGTTGGTGAAATATAAGCTTTGAAAAGAATTCTTCGAACACTTGGAATGGTATAAGACTATATACTAGTATATACTATATACTGGTATATACTAGATCGGTAAAAGGGTGCTTCCCTAACGACGCCTTTTATCGAAATATAGTACTATAGACTATAGTTAGCAAATGTTTTTAACAAAGTTTGTTATAACTGTATCGGTTTAAAGAAAAAGCTGGGACCCCTTTTTGTTTTATAATGAATATGTCTTGTAAAAAATTAGGACCGGAATTGTTCTTTTTGTTTTTCATCTGCATCCATTTTTCTAAACTGCCAGTTACCGAGGCCATCGAATTCCAAAATATGTGTGTGATATTTCCTGAAAAAAAAACACAATTTTTGTTTAAGCTAATTATGATAATTAATAAAATCTTACCACAGCGTAGGCCTGTGTGTTATTGTCAGCAGCGTGATTCCCATTTCTTTCGCGACTTCATAAATCGAGCTCTCAACATCTATCGAGACGGCGCTAGTGCATTCATCAAGAAGGGCATATCGTGGCCTTAAAATGTATATGGTATAGTTTATATATTTGGATTAAATTATTATACAAAAATTAAGGAATTGAATTTCAAATACAGTTTGTTGATTAAAAATGTTTCTTCTAACTGCAAGGGCATATAAGCGATAATGACAATTACAAATATGAATTACACTTGTTGGCAAAATAATTTTGACGAGAATAAAACTGTTCACTTCAGCCTTTTAATTGTTTTGGTTAATTTTAACTTTCTATGTACAACTGATACAGACTTAAGAATAAAGGAAGCTAGCCTCGACGAACCGAAGACTATATACCAGCAGTGCTCAACGCCTATACACTGAGTGCACTTTGGTTTTTGTAGATGCTCTGTGCTTATGGGTAGTGCGCGCATAAGCACCGTGCATATGGGCTTCGATTTGCATGCGAAACAAAAACAATTTTGCTTGTTTCGCTGAACGCAATGTATTTTGTTTTTGTTTTTTTCTCGAGCACATGTACTGAAACTTATTTTTCTGTCTGCGTTACACTTATATTTGTGAAAGCGCTTTTTCAATCTTAAAATTAATAAAAAATAATTATAGAAATCCACTAAATAATAATAATCTGGAAGCTCAATTGAAATTATCAACCAGTAAAATTAATATAAATATTGAATCTTTTTTAAACCAAATGTAGAAAAAAAAAAAATAAATAAATATTTAAAACTTTTTTTTTCTCTCAGTGCACAGCTGCGCCCCAACACAAACGCGCCGCTACATATGTACACGTTTTCTTGTGGGTGTGTTAGTAAGAATTAGTTAGAATTTGAGCACCCCTGCTGTATACCATTGTGTCATTACAAATGTCGAGCAAAATGCATTAAGGTTAATCATCAAATTTAGGACCATTTTTCTATTAATTCTCTATATTTTCACAGATTTTTCTTATGACAGCTATGTATCAAAATAGTCGTAAGATTTTCATGCAATTAAATTATAATAATTAATACTATACTGGTCTGAGGCTTTTTTTTCCCTGCGTTGAAAGCTTCTGACTAAAATTATAATACCCTCTGCAAGGGTTAACAAATGCGTCCCGCAAATTAAAAGAACAGAACACGTTATGATGGTAACTAAAAAGACTCTTCTAAATTGTTCGCGCCAGAGCGGCGCTTTCCAGTCCCTTTTGAACCGCCCCTGGAGTCTTAACAGTCGTGAGAGCAGTTCTTCCAGATCGCTCTCTGGCACTGTTAAGGGTCTCCAATCCGCTCTCCAAGCGGCCCTTAAAGTTTCCACCCCGTAGCTTAAGTTCAGTTCTAATTTCCAAGTGTAACCGCGCAGTGAAATAAAAAGTGAAGTTTTATAACATTATGCCAACTAATGTATGTGTAGTATATAGCAATAAATGTAATTGATTTGTTCATACTTATGGTAAAACAAGCGAGCTATCGCCATACGTTGCTTTTCCCCACCAGATAGTATATCTTTCCAATCGCGAATAACATCAAAACTGTCTCTGAAAGTAGAAATAAAAAAATAGGAATATGTATTACTTTAAAAGTTTGTATAAAAATATTGAGTACCTTTGTGCAATGTGTCCAAGGCTGACCAGTTTCAAAATATTTCTCAGTTCGTTCTCGGTTATTTTCTTGCGGTTCATATCATCCCGCGTATCGGGGTATATTATCTGGTCGCATAGGCTGCCGATTGACATGTATGGTCTCTGTGGAATGTAGAACATGCATGGGACATCATTTACAGGCCGTGGAATTTGCAACTCTCCAGCATATATGGGCCAAAGTCCACTTAAGATCCTGAACAAACTGGACTTTCCACAGCCATTCGGACCAGTTATTAACAGATGCACGCCCGGTTCGATGCATAAAGTAAGTTTTGGTACAACTATATCACAGTTGGGTGTCACTACTGGCACGGCACGTAGGTTTATGGACATATTTTCGGGATCATCCGAATAAATTATCCGGCCTTTGGCTATTGGCTTTCCATTGCAGAACTCAATAATGCCATTTGACTGACCATTATCCACCACACTCGTCTTGCAATAGACACCCTGAGCAGTTTCTTCAAACACATCCATCATGCCAGCCACGCGATAAGTATAGCCGGCAAGCGAGACGATTTCCTTATAAGAAGACATCAGCCGTTCAATCGCATCTGCTGCAGAAATAAGTAAATTTCTGGCTGTAGTTAAATATTGGGTGCGTTCGCTGACGTTTGACTCTGAAGTGGCCGTGTTACGAACTTTTCCAGATTCAACGTCACTTCCCGTCAAAATTGGAAGGGATACCATAATCATTCCAGTGCCAGACCAAACGTATTTCATAAAGAATTGTTCGAGCATTATAAACCACAGTTTTTGGTTAAATATAGTAGTCATCTGGTTGACAAGACGATTGTATGCCTGCCTCAGCTGTTGCATTTCCACCTAATAATAATAAACAATAAGCATTCTCTTAAATTCTGTAAAGCAATTTTATAAAATAAGTTTTTATAATAAATTAATCATTAAAAGTTAAAAAAAATAATTATGATTTTTTTTTTAACCTGAAATAAAATTATTAAATAAATTTATAGCAAGCGTAAACAGATCTGGTATCCAAATGAGCAAACAAAAAGACTGTGCCTTCAAAACTGTAGGCTCCACTTAAACTTGCGGTTTGTGGTCCTAAAAGTGGGCGTGGCACTTTCATGAAGACTTCTTTCGCTGCGAATTTACCACTTAACTCAGTAAAGATAATAGCAACAATTGCGTCTTTGGATCGATTGTTTGTTTTCCTAATTGTAAATCTAAATCAAGACGAAGTTTATAAACCTTTGCAGTTACAACTTAAGCCTATACGTTTTATTCTTTTTTCGAGTTTTCCATTATTTTTTTTTTTTTTTTTTAACGCAGAAATATAAAAAAGCAGTGCGCTATTTCATAACTTATTTTACACTAAACTATAATAATAAATTACCTCAATATTGTACTAAACATTAAAAAGTTGAGAAAATCTTCTATCTTACCTTATGGCCTCCGTAAAAAGCAATTTCCTCAGCATTTGTTATTATGCGGGAGTGAATATGTCTCAGGTAACCATATCTGTTCGCCTCTTCTGATACCAACTGTCCAAACTTCGGCGACACAATTCGCAATATATGAGCTGTTAGGGCAATAACACCGACTGACAAAGCAGGTCCTGCATATTGGAATAAAAGTCAGATCTCAATTGCATATACATTTAAGCATTACTTAACCCGTTATAATGTTGGCTTTCATTTTTCTCGACGATCTCATTAATGCTAAGCCAATTAGCATTAGATCAAAGCATGGTTTAGTCAGACTACTATACAAATGAGCTACAGAGCTGGCAAATACAGAGATATCCTCGGTGAGTCTATAAAGAAATATTTGTGTGAAATAACTTCCATTTTTGAATACTTGTGGTATCGTAAAACTTACCGATGATCTGCATTTTCAATACGACCGTCCAGATTCGACACTCTATAGTAGTTTTGATTCTTAAAGTAAAGCCGGTATGAATGGCGTACCAGACGTGTTCTAAAAAAATATTGAAGTGATTTTACAAGGATGCTTTTCGATGTTAATCTTGTTTTTTACTTACCGGAAAGCAAGAGCCAGTTTACTTTCAAGGAATCGTATCATCGAGTTAACAAATGTAGCGGGGATGGCGATTCCAAACCATTTGAGCAACACCAGACCAAACTGTTTTATATCCTTCCGTACTATAAATTTAACAAGGGCCCCTTCCAGTGCCGCCACGTAAATACTTAGAAATGTGCGCGAAATTAGGCAAAACGTGTGTGTACGCTCAGTAATCCAGTTTCGTAGCACAACGTTTGTGGGATCATTATTTTTGCGAGCATCTTAAGCTGTTTTAAAAACTCCTTGTTCAATCCAGGCTCAATAAAATGAATTTTATTCTTCTTTTTGAGTTGCTGAGCAACCAACAACTTTTCGGCCTCTGCAAGCTTGGAATCCTCCTCTGAATTTTCCTCTTCCGTTGGCGTAAGCGATCCATCATCAGCAGTGAATTTTGTATTTTTAGTTTTATTGTCTGTATGGGCGTTTTTAACGTAAGGAATAGTAACTTTAATGGTCAGCGCTACTATTGCACTAGTCACAAGAGCATAGCTAAAGGCATGCTTCGTCAGCCCGTTGTGTTCACATGTTTCTGCAACCCGGTCGAGGTATTTGGATAGAATACTCATTGTACCCTGTAAACCTGATGTCTGGCTTCGGTCGATGGTTTAAAAAATCAGAGGAAAAGAAGCCTGCAATTTAGAATTTAACTATTATGAATATTTTATATTGCAGGTCACACTATTTTAAATGTTACTGAGTAAGTTATATAAAATAAGGGTAATTGTTTACAACTGTGGTAAAAAATGCTCAAGGATGTGATTCTGGAGGACTGGAAGAAAATTACTGCAGATGAGAGAAAAAACTGGTGGATTCCATGCCGAGAGAAAAGGATACCCTACCAGCTACTAAAAATAATATTATTTATGTTTAAAATAGGTGTACGCAGACTTTTGCGGGTACATTTTTTGGAAGAGTTAAGTTAAAAATTAAAAATAAAATATAAGACTCTGTTGAATAATTAAAAAAAAATACGTCAAGGAAGACAAAAAATTATAATTATGTTTAAAAAAAGAATGGGCTTAATATATGCATAAATTTCCGAACAGCTAGGGTTTAGAGTTAGATTTTGAAATTTTTTTGCGGTGTACGCAGAGATATGCGGGCGAGTGTACTTTACTTATATAATATAATATAATAATATAAAAATTATAATATCCTTTGCATGGGAATACTTATAACGCCATTGTTTTATATTAAAGAGGAATAACTTTGATAATAAAAAGCCTTAAAAATCTGACTTATTTACTATAAAAAAATGGTTGGAACAAAATCGTTGTTTTCATCATGATTATTTGGATATGGAGTTTTCCCTTGAATTTCGAATCAAATTTGAATTAAAACTAAACTAAACAAAAACTAGAAACAAAACTAATAACTTTTAAAACGCTGCTTATATTGACCTAAAATTTTAATGAAATTTAATTGTTCAAATGGCCATGAAAAGTTAAAAAACTTAAAAAAAATTTAATAGAACGACGGGGGAAAAACTAATTTAAATTTATTTATTACAAAGTTTTTTTAAATCACTTTTGGCTGAGTTTTAGTAAAAAGTATTAGTGTTTTTCAAGACGTTGCTAAATGTATCTTAAAGTCTTGGTATGCATACCTTTTATTTAAGTACGATTATTATTATTATGCCCTTTTGTATTTGAGTGCAATAAGCCAGAAAGTAAAATCAAGAAATTATACGAAATTACAATTTCTTGGTCGACTTTGCACTTTGGGAATTGATAAATTAGCAAGGTGCAATTCTTGAAAATTGATAAGCTGACACAAAATCGAAGTCCGCGTTCACCGCGCTGTGTAGCTAAACTGACTTTTCAAATTCTTTTTATCAATGGAAATACGATTGATTTGGTAGGTGGCCAAAATTGATGATAAGAACTGCTCCTCCGGATATACAAAAATAGTATTTTTAACTTACAAAATAATCAAAACGATGTCTTTGTAAATATTTCAAAAGTTCGTTTCCAATATAATAAATTTATATAATACTTAAAACTGTACACATAAAAACTTTTCTATTTATTTTATATGTTATATTATATAATTTTATTTTGGTTAATGGTTTTTATCGTAGTTTTCACACTTTAAAACATTGCCTAAATTTTTTCGATGAATAAATTTGAAAATTACACAGATCAAAGATCTACATACCTACATATGTCTTTAACCTTTCCATAATAAATAACGAACAAAAATTAACTATTATAAATCTCGGTCAGTTATATCAAAAAGAAGGCATAGGAACGTTTGAAGAAATATCCATCGTTGTTATTTTAATAAAGGGTATGTATAGCTTCGGCAAACAAAAGCAAGCTTCCCTTTTTGGTAAACACGACAAGGCCAGCTATTAGGTAACAGCTAAGGAAAAACTCAGATAATAGTAATGATAATCTACAAATGGCTTTAACGGATTAGATTACCAATACAGTCGAATCCCGATAATTCGTACCCCGCTAAATCGAAAATCGCGATAATTCGTAAAAAATTCTGTTCCCTTGAAAAAAATCTCGATAAATCGAATTCCCGTCTAATTCGTAAAAAAAGTGATCCCCTTGCCATTTCGAATTATCGGGACTCGACTGTAAATCGTAATACGATGCGAAATTTCTTGTAGTTAAAGCACCGTTAGATTTTGCAGACAGCTATGCCGCCTTTTTTTCGCTATGCATTATGAATTTTGTGTTCGCTCGCTGTTATAATTTTATGTTATTGTTTAATTTTTCTTTAATATAAAAAACGTACAAGTGAATGTACATACTTATAATGTTTGTTTAATTTTAGTAAAGTTAAATACATATGTAAACATGATGTGAAATGTAAAAACCCCGTTTATTCGACTTTTTCATTTTTGAGCCCCGTTAAATCGAATTCCCGTCTAATTCGTAAAAAAAATTGATCCCCTTGGCATTTCGAATTATCGGGACTTGACTGTATACTCATTCATACATGTACCTAACACACTGTACCTACAGAAAAAAATTGTACCGAATGAAATAAAGCATTAAGTGTAATATATAATATATAATATATAATATATAATATATAATATATAATATATAATATATAATATATAATATATAATATATAATATATAATATATAATATATAATATATAATATATAATATATAATATATAATATATAATATATAATATATAATATATAATATATAATATATAATATATAATATATAATATATAATATATAATATATATAATAATATAAGTAATTAGAACGTTTCTACGCAGTTTTAAAATCTCTGTGCAAATTAAAAAAAACCACTCATAAAAAGATTTACTTCTTTTGAAATTATTTCAAAACAAACAAATTAAATGGGTTCTGAAATGGGTTCTGAAAATGAACGCAATTTAAAAATGTACTTTTCTTTGAAATCCTAAGGTAGTTATAAAGCATTTGAATAACATAGTTATTATTTTTTGTCCAAGGCTATATTTTACATAACACATTTTTAAATATACATATACGAATTTATTTTTTTAAAAATCTGATATAGCTGACATAGGAGGTCTCGCAAAAACTACAGCAATTTCGGTTTTTGTTTACCTTCATTATTTAATACAATTGAAATCCAAATTGAAGTCCTTAACTATGACTGTTTTCAAGGGATCAAAAGTCCTTGTGGGTTATGTTCAATTGTATCTTCTATTTGTAAATAAACAGTTTTGGAAGCGAAGCGTTCGGCTCCCGGATTCTCCTAAAATGGCAATACAAAAATATGTATATATAAATGAATTTACCAGACTTAAGCAAAATTACCTTTGAATGTGAAAACCAACCGATTTACTGCAGAAATTTGTAAAATAATAATAAATAATAATATAAAAAGAAAGGAAACTATATACCCTTGCAGTCATCAAATATTTCGAACAAAATGCCTAAAGGCTAAACACATTAAAGCCATCACGATTTTTCAATTAATTTTCCATATTTCCATATCTATGACAGCTATATGATATAGTAGTCTGATTTTTATGAAACTTTTTTCTCGATTCAAGGGTATTTAAAAAACTTGATGTTTAAAAAATCATACTCGTGGAATTAAAAAAAGTACGTTAACATTTTTTTTTTTATTATTTATATACAGTCGACTCTCGTTAATTCAAACCTGCGATAATTCGAACCTCTCTATAAATCAAAGTTATCACGAGGTCCCTACGAAATCTCTTTATATTTCGAACTAAATCAATACATTTTCATACACTTGGTAATTCGAACGAAAAAATCATTGATATTTAACAAAACCACGCGTTAATTCGAACTCATCAGCGTCTAACACTCGACAATTCAAAGTTGCAGAGAAAAAATTTTGCGACAAGTTCAAACTTGCCTTTGTTTTTGTTTTGATTATGTAGTTTTTGACGCACACACTTCTTACGAATTGGTTTGTGTAGTTATTCAGTTACTGTTACTCTTTCGTTGGTATGCATATTAAAAGTTAATGTTAGCTATGAGCCCTAGAAAATATAAAGAACCTTTGGCAGAGGTGTCAGCAGGGCCGTAGCTAGAGCCTCGGGGGCCCTGGGGCAACAAGTAAATTTGGGGCCCCCTATACGGGAGTCTTTTGTCAAATTTTATTCATAAGAAAGATCGATTTCAGCCAAGCGATCGACGAATTTGCGGCTTGCAAAGCGAGAAAGCGGCGTTTTTAATGGTATTTACCAAATGAGATACTGAGATATGTATGTTGAAATAAAGCGAAAACATGTAGTTTTGTACATTATCTAATAAAACTGTAAAAAATTTAGAATTTTTTTATTTTGTTAGATTATTGTGATCCATTTAAAGCCCATTCAGAAAGTCCGAAAGGCATGGTAAGGCTTTTTCAGAACTAAAAAAGGAAGCCCCGGCGGGGCCCCTTCCCTTCGGGGGCCCTGGGGCACCGCCCCACCTGCCCCATGCTAGCTACGGCCCTGGGTGTCAGTTAAGGAAGCAAGATCCTCATTTGATACCTTACAAAGCTTATGTCTACAAAACGAAAGTGATGAAAAGGTATTTCAGGCACTTTTTCTCTTAAAAAAGTTATTGAGCAGTGTGAGCAGCAGAATTGTGCTTTAAAGCAAGCCAGTATAACAAAGTTCTTTCGAAAATTTCGAAATTTCGAACCATTCGATATTTCAAACACTCGATAATTCGAAATATTTCAAGAGTCCCTCGAGTTTCGAATTAACGAGAGTCGACTGTATGTACATATTTATTTTTTGGTCTTTCCTATGACAGCTATATGATAGAGTTATCCGTCTCTCCGTTTCTCTTTAAACTAGTCTCTCAGTCTTAAAGCTATCTTGCTGAAACTTTACCAAAGTTGTGTAGTTAGTCCACGCAGTATAAAATTCGGAACGAGCCGACTATATCGGATAGCTCCCAAACGAGAAAATGAAATAAAAAATTCTCACGCCGTTGATTTTGATGAGATTGACTTGATTTCTTCCAGATGGCGTTTTCTGAGAAAATTAAAGATTTTTTCCGTTAATTTTAGTTAATTTTATATAGATTTTTCGATCTTTCCTATGGTAGCTATATGATATAGTTGTGCGATTTTTATGAAATTTTTTTTTCTATTCAAGGGAATTTAAGAACTCGATGATCTAAAAATCAGTTCTGCTTAGACCCTTATTTTAGTTTTTTACATGAAGCTTATATTTACATTTGTTTAAATCTGTTCCTGTTAACTTGTTGCTTGCAAATACCATATTAATCGATACTGTGTTCTAGTCGAAGAAGGTGTGACGTCCCCAAATATTTTTTCACTACCAATAGATATCATTAAACATATTGTTGAGTTGTAATTGAACCAGTCACAGGCGGTTCTACATATATTTTCTTGATCAACATCATAAGTTTAAGCGGCCCGATTTAGACGACTATATCATAAAGATCCCATCGAAAATATGGGAAAAATAGTTTTCAAAAATTATTTCTTTTGTTTTTCTACAAACACTGTTTGTATACTCTTATATATACAAAACAAAGTCGTGTTATAAATAATGCTGTACCGATCTGGTTGAAAATTGGTGGGGAGGTAGCTTAGAGCCGGGTGAGGGGTATGTTTAACCCCTTCGACATCGTAATGGATTTTCAGGAGAAATGTGAGCAGGAGCGGACGCAGAAAAATATTTGTGGGAGAGGGGCTCCGATCGAAAAATTTTGTAGTTTGGGTGGGGTCCGTGAGCTGTAAGGGATTTTGAAAAAGTCTGAGATTTTAAGGAGGTTCGAACCCCCCGGACCTCAAATAAAAAATTGAATATCGGATGTCAATGAAACTATGTTAATTATTAAAGCAAGAAATATTTTTGGAAAATCGACATTTGACTTAAAAATAAAATTCTATCTAAAATGAAGTTCAAATTTTAATTCAAAACTATGAAATCGTTGCTTTTTGTCACACAAACATCGTTTCTGGAATCTAGAGTTGCCTCCTCTCTGCTGCATTTCAGGTTAAAGAAATTTCAAAAAATATGTCAGCTATTTAATTGGAAATTAAACATTAGTTTAAAAACACCATCTGAAAGAAATGAAGTCGATATGAACAATAACAACGGAGTGATATGGGAGCAATTCGACAGGGTCCGCAAAAAATCGCCTTCCGACCATATCTTGGCTGAGAGTATTTTTTGGGCCACACAACCGATCACGCCCGACCCGTGCCAGTGCTGTCATAGCGGCTGTACGGGATAGTGTTGTGAAGGACCCGAACAAAATACAGATATCCCAATGATTGTTGCCCGAAGACAAGACGCGGCGGTTGGTCTTCGCCTAAAAAGTAGCCGAGATTCTTGAAACGGAGCCGAATTTTTGGCAATCCATTTTGATGACCGAACCGCATTTCTTTCTGTCTGGTGGCGTCAATAAAAAGAACTGCCGGTGTTTCAGCCAAAACGGGTAATTGGAAACACAAAAACCGAAAAGATTCTTGAAGTGTACAGAACTGTGCACAAAATGAACTAGGTAAAGAAAAAAAAAATTAAAACTCCAAATGTTATCAGTTTTTGAAAAAAATTTCGATTTTTGCGTTTCGCGTTAATTATTTTCTCAATTAAACAGTTTTCAATATTTTTGGATAATCCTAGTTCATTCGTTAAACGAAACAATTGGGAACACTTAAAAAAAATTTGATGACAACTGGTTAATCCCAACGCCTTCAATCACTTTCGTAAGGTCCGAAAACGTGGTTCTAAGATAAACGCGTTTAAAGTTCTGGCTTCAGATGACCGGTGCTCGACATGTGCTCAATGTAAAGGCCTGTAACCCTTGTAATTTTTCAAATTTTGATCTGAAATTTGTTGAGCACATTTTTAAAATATACAAAAAGCCAAAAAAAATTAATTTTTTCCCCACAAGGTGAGAACCTGCCTTAAGGAAAATTCCCTTGGGACCAATACATTAATAAAAAACATGGCGGAAAACGTGATTTGTAATCATTTACAGTAGAATCCTGTTATAACGACGCCGCGGGTTTTGCGACGAAAGTTCGATGGCTTGGTTGGTCCCATATAAACTTATATGAAAGGGCCTCCACCAAGTACGTTTTTTTCCGCGTTTAGCGACAAACCGTTTATACCGACGAAATTTTTCGGATATTTCGACGTGCCGAAAAAAAAATACAGCGAAATAATGCCAATAAATTTAATTATTTATCAGTGCTCAGTATTACATGAATGTTCTTAGATTTAAGGACATATTTTGGTTATTAGCTCAAAATAAACACTTTTTAATAAAAATTTTTTCGATATCTCGCACCGTTTACGAGCTATCGAGCCTTAAATATTACACGTCACGGCGGGTGGGTAGCGAGTATAATAAATATGTCTGTTACTTATTGCACATATTTTTCGGGGAACTCGCGATATTCGCGAGTATGGATGCCGTATTTTTTTATTTCGTTTATATTTTTTTCTTTTTAAGGCTATATGGGAATGGAAAGTGATTGGAACTTCAGGTTAAGTTTGTTTCGTTAGTTAGTTTAGTTTTTTTTTTTTTAGAAAAATTACTGAAAATTTTTTTTAATATGGAACATTTTCGTTTGTTTTTTTTTTCTAAAAATTAACTAATATCATCAAATATATTATTGATTGAGGTAATTTTTCTAAAAAAAAACATTAATGTTTAGGTTTGAAGGTAGATCTTTAAAAAAAATTCCTAGCGCATTTTTAGCAAAAGCCCCCAAAGCACAATTTTACCTAAGTCGGTACCATAACTACATATATATGTAAGTAACTTCAGAAATTGGTGTGAACAGCCTACAACATTTATGTTATTACATATGTATGTACATACATACGTACGTAAAAATGTATAAATACTTATTACAAACTCTTATGAAGAGTTTTTAAAATAAAATAATTTTCTCTGTAAAAACGTCTTTCACTAAAAAATAACAATCCTAATGCACCATAAAAACTAAAAAGCCCTGAATTTTACATGCATAAATCGACTTAAGTTTTGTTTTATTGCAAAAGCTTACCGCAATTTCTGTGTGCCTCAAAAATGAAATTGATACAAATTGACGGCAATGTGCATTTGTATTTGTTGTTGTTGTAGGAGGAGCGAGCATAGCATCGACTCTAAGTATCTGAATATTTTGACGAAGGAGTGCAAAAGCTTTAAGCTTAATGTTTTACTACCTGTGTACGTTCATATGTACATATGTTTATTGTGTGTGCATATGTGCATACATACATACATTTGTGGTATGAACACACGTCCCTTTGTTTCGGAATTAGTAGGCTGAACTTTACTTCTACTTTTTAGTTATGCGTTATGATATATTTCTATAGTATATCGCCTATTCTTTTTAATCTGAAATTAATAATCGATTCATCACACATAGTACATACATACTTACAATGTTAGATATGTACATACATATTTGTTGTTCTGTACACTTGGTGTGTTGAGACAAAAGTTACATAAATACATACATAATTACATGGCAGCTACATTTGTATGTAATTGTATGATAAAGTCGCTTGATCCCAATTAAAGTAAATTTGTAATTCTTAACTTGTACTGCTTAATTTTGTATACATATGTACGTATATTTGTTTACTATGAAAACATGTTTTTAATTTAATACTCATTAAGATACATATATCCTATCGTTTTAAGGCTTGCTTTTATGCTAAACCTCAGGCATAACAATCAAACAATGTGTAGGTTCTTTTGTACTTTTCTATGGCATCTTTTTGATATACAATCCGACCCATATTGTTTCTACAAATATACATATGTAACAGCTGATAAAGTTTCAGCAAGATAGATTTAAAAGTGAAAGATTGGAGGACGGGAGAAAACGTAATTGCTAAAGGGTCTTGTGCACATTAATAAAGGCATTTATAATTCTTCTAGAAAAACATATCGCTTTAAAAAGTTACCATTGAAAAAGTAGGTTTAAACAAAAACGCTTTAAAAAATACATAAGCAATACCGGAGCTGCAGTTGTCACAATTAGGAAGCAGTGATGATTTGGGGTAGTTCATTATTAGACTGCTGGGCTTCAACACAAACCAATTGCAACTTGGCGAATCAGCTGGGCTAATAGGTTATTCACACTAAAATTCGAAACGATGAAAATGTTGATTGAGGTCCACAATGCAATATTTATAACTTACGGATTTCGTCTAAACATACTGTTATGAATAAAAAGAATACTAAACACAAAAATTAAAAACTTTACGCATATACACTATTTATAGGGGATGGTAAAAAAACGCATGTATCTCTTCGATAACTTAAAACAAATGTATTCGAACTTGCAGATAGTATTACAAATTCAGTCACCAATCAGCATCTTCATCCCAGTTAAACAAAACATATACTCTTTTAAATATTAATCTTGGAATATGTCTAGTAGTTTTATACTGTCTAGTAGTTCTAACTGCAAGTGTATAAATGAATAGATTTAGTTTTAGTTCCAAGAACGATATATATTTTTCGATTTGCTGTTTAGCGTAGTCGGTTGATTATATAATAATGATAAACGTGGTCTGCGCGTATCTTATCTAAAAATCCACTTATTTTAGTTCACCAAAGTTTTTATATCTTAAGCTAAATCGATTAGCAAAAACAAAGTACAGAAATGTTTTTAATCTTAATTTTATAAATTTTATGCCGGGTGATTTCACTATTTAAAAACAACATTGATCTTTATTGGCCACTGCTAACTGTGCTCTTTCCATCACTCCTTAAAGCATCTCGGTTGGCAGCTATTTCGGCACGAATATTGCTCTTGAGCTCGTCGATGGTTTTCGGCTTGCTGGAGTAAAGTTTACTATTTAAATAACCCAACAAAAAGACGTCTGGGGGGTTTGATCCGGGATCTTGGTGGCCACTCAATATTCGCTCCTCGGCAACACTCTCTTTTACGGCTTAAATCATTTCATTGGAACGTCTTGGACGTGGATGATTGTAGTTTCGATTGCCCACTGTACCGTGCATAAAGAAATTTTTACCCAGTGCCCGAATTGTTTTGAAGTGAATTTTTTGAAGTGAAAACTTCTTTAGCGGCGCTGAGCACTTTTTTTTATGGGTAAAAACTTTCAAACTCGCGTCACGTGATGCTGATCAAAAAAGCGTAAGATCGAGGGGAAGGGAGAGGAACTAGTATCTCCCACTCTTTCTACCGTGCCTGAGTCATGGTACCATGGTAAAATAAGTACAAGGTTGTCTCGTCGGCTTTTTTTTCCCCCTATTGGGCACTACAATGAGTGCGAGTGAGAGGGTGTTTTCCCGTAAGTGCGAAAGAAACAGAAACAAAGTGTGTTGTTTAACCCATATACTGTGCATAGGGTTTTAAAAGACTGTTATATGACAATGAGTATTAATTGTTCAGTAATTCTTGGTTTTTACCCAGAGCTGCCCTTTAGGACTCGCTCCCATAGTGTTACCCTGGCCATAACTTATATTTTTTGATCTTTCCTATGGCAGCTATATGATAGTTATCCGATTTTGAAAAAAAAATGTTTAAATTTAATCCAAAATTCAATAGTAATTAGAAAATGCCATCTGGAAGAAGTCAAGACAATTCGATGAAATACAACGGCATAATAATTTTGTTTCCTTTATTTTTTGACCTCTTGTATGGGAGCTATCCGATATAGTCGGCCGATCCGGCTCGTTCCGACTTGTATACTGCGTGCAATAATAAAAGATATTTAAATGTAGTATTTTATATTTATTTTGCGTGGCCAGCTTAATTAAGATAATTACATTAAGAATACGCATACATTTTTTTCTTTGTCAGTTTAGAAAATAAAGATTAATTATAATTTGGAAATATTATTGGTAAATGTTAGTTTTTTAAACATATTATTATTCCATAAAATTATGAAAATATATACAGATGTTTCATAGTAATTGTAATTCATTTATGGCTTCCTAACATGTATATTATGTTTTGATGGTGCTGCATAGAAAGATTAAGACTATAACATTATATATGTTACTCTTATTGCAAGTTTTTAGGAATACATTTATGTTTGATCAAGTTAACAATAGAAAATGCATAAGCCTTAACTAATCAGTACTATTATTTAACTTTTATTTTAAACAAGCTGCTTTACTTATAATAAACGCATTTTTCGAGCCTATTTCTTAGTATATATGTAATAAATCTTAATACTCAAATAATAAATTTATTTTAAAAATCACTTTTCCCCTGGTTTGTAAGAAACAAAGTAAAACGAAATTTATTTAAAATATTATGTACTCCTGCCTTTTGAAAACGATTTGTGAAAATTGATATGTTAAAAAACTGGATTTTTTACGTGCGTTTTAGTAATTTTTGTTAAATCAAATGTTCATACAAAAAATATTCATAACTAATAATTATTAATGTGAGATTTTGTTTTTAAAAACACTTAAGATTTCATAAGTATTTTTAATACATAATTTTTGAACAAATCCTTTATCAAAATGTTTACTATTCTTGAATAAATATTTTTTGTGTGAAAACGGGGAACAGAATTTATTAGTAAAAAAAAATTTGGCAATCACAAAAAAGTTTTGAAAATGAAATAAAATTAATATTCGAATTATATATCAATTAAATCAGTAAGTAATGGATCGGTTCGACAAAATATACATTATGAACAGTCAAATTTATCTATGGGTTATAAGATAAATGAGCTTGTGAACACAGAAACATTATATAAACTTGAAACTTACATCTTAGCATTAAAATATTGTTTGTTTTATTTAAATTTAAATATTTCATCGTTAGTATTATAAATTGGTATACTGAAATTTCGTATATATATTGAATTTATTCAGCTTTTCGCTTTTATTTTGTTATATATATATATATATCACAAGTTTGAAGATAGTAGAAGGTGGTAATTTAACTACTTTTATTGGCATAAACCGACGACAATCAACACAGCAGCGTTCGATTGATAGTAAGTTAGAAAAACAAAATTATGACATGCAAAGCTAAGTATCAGGGGTAAATTAATCCTAGCAATCAATGCCATTGACAGTCGCACTGCAACTTTTGAGACGAAGCGAAGATACAACTGCCCTTTCACTATCCACACTCGATCCATTTTTAACGCCATTTGGCTCCTCGATGGACCGAAATCGCAGAAAGCCGTGGTCTGCCACCAGCATACTGTCAGAAGCACTTGATGTTGTAAACGAATTCGAAGAGGCAGACGCCACTGAGGCCGACGAAGCAGTGCACAACTCGGAACAGAGCTTGCCATTATTTTGAATATGATATTGGGTTTGTATATTCGAATGTAAAAGCGGATCATTTGATAAATTTTTAGCTGCTGCTGGGCTGGCATGTGCTAAGGACGATTTGCTATTAGTGGAATCGGAATTTGGATTTGAATTTTCGGCTGTTACAAAACTAGCATCATTGTTTATCAAATTTGTACACTCTACATTGTTTCCTGATATTATGTCTTCGTCCTCCTCCTCCTCTTCCTCGGAGTTATGGTCATAAGGTAGCTGTTGTAGTTGATTCTGCCTAATGGGTTTACTTTTAAAAGGATCCGTACCAGTACCACCCTGCATTGATCTAAAGTTCGAACGACGTCCACTACCTCTCTGGTAATAGTGTGCTCTATCTCTTTCGGAAATGCCCAAAGTCTGCGCTCCATTGGCACTAATCCGTTGAGCTCCAATGGAAGCATTTGGAGGATTTGTTATGACACCACTGGTAATACTGCTGAGAGTTCCACTTTTGCGAACACCACTGAAGAATCCTCGCTCACATGAGTTATAGCTGGCATATCGTCCCCCTCCACCATTCGATGAGGAGCAGGAATTGGTTGAGTTCGAACTTCGGCGCTCGGGATTCTTTTTTTCAAAGAAATTACGCTCAAGTGTTGTTCCATTGCCATTCAACACTTTCTCGCGATCAGTTATCTTTATCTTTTGTCGATCTGGATCACCGTTCGATTGAACGTTATTAACTGATTTATCCTTGAACACAGGTCGCTCAAAAATATTAAATTCATACCGCTTCTTTTCCTGCTCCATTGGCTCCGAATAACAACCGTCGTTCTGCAGATGCGAAGATCCCGAACTACTTTGTTCAAAGATTTCCTTCTGTGATTTATCTCCTACTGCACTGCTGTGTAAATTAAAATTTGGATTTTCGTAATGGTCTGGCACTGTATCAGTCGTATAATCCGTGCACATATATGTCTGCTGCTCGTGAAATCGAGATTGATGGGCTTGATAGTGTTGCTTGAATTTCTGTGTACCTTGACACCCATAGTCTGTTGCGTTTTGGCTATTAAGACCACTGCCAATCGAACCAGTCTCATATGGCCTTTGGTACATTGGCTCCTGCAGTTGATATTCACAAATGCGACCGTTTGAAGATAGAGCGCCAGTGGGTCCTATAGAATTTAGGGCATAGCTGTCGTCATATATCAGCTTTCCCGTCCGCATAGTGTATGTATGAAGATTGGTATTGGCGTTGCAAATAGCTGGATAGTCGGTCTCAAACTGCTCCTGACTAGAGCTCGATGTGCATGGCAGAAAGAAATTGGACACATTTGAGTTGTGGCCTGCAGTACCGCCGTTACCCAAATTTTTCTCCCTGATTGGATTGTTGGTTGAGCTGCCATCCTGGCAGTATGTAGCTCGAACCGCAGAGCCAACCATTCGAACGTCACCATTTACAGCGGTCAAGGAATCGTGCCCAATGCTGGTCTTGAGCCCAGTTACCCAAGATATTAACGTTATTATGGCTATTTCTATAAGGCGCAATGAGAACTGATATCCCCATTGTAGCCAGTCAACATCGACTATATTAGTTTGACGGGACGGCGAAATGCATATGGCTCCAAATATTTGGAGCGCAGCCAATAGGACAAACAGAAGAGCTGTGGCAATCGTTATATGTATGGCGTACGAAAGGTTCTGATAGCCATGAATATAATTTTGAGATTTACTGCGAAGAATGCGCTTTAAAATTCTGTACATGTAGAGATATAGAAGCCCCAAGCTGAGGCATATAAAAATATAAATTATCTGACATATCAGAGTCAACACTCTGGGGGTGGTGGTACAATGGCAGACGGAGATGTGGTGGCAGTCAATTGGGCTTGATTATAAAGCTGCTGCCGACGAATATACTGTTGCTGCTGCTGTTGTTGAAAATACAAATGATGATTTTTCAATGTATACGATTCAACATAGTGCAGGGTAATGCAAAGCCCAACGTGTACTCCGCAACCCACGACCACGGTCAGTGGTCTTATTAGGGCCGAATATCGATTGTTCTTGTGGTTCAAAGACTTAAGAAACAGAAACAATATAAGTACTGAAAAAGCCACTGTTAAGAATGTAGATGGCAGGTTGAGCAAGAGTTCTGATGTGAATATATTAAAAGAACCATGGACGTTGTATGCATCAAAGCAAAGGAAAAATATTCTCATTATACAGATCACAATCAGTATAAAATGGATACAGACAAAATATGACTGGGCAAACAAATGAGTAAGCTTGTTATAGGTAAGCAGCTTGTAAAGTGAGTAAACCGATAAAATTGTAAAGAGTACCACGGACAAGTAAATATGGATATTCCAGGCCCAAGTCCAAGTCGTGTGTGCAGATGCAGCTGCTGCTGAGGCCGCAACTGCATCGCGATCGCCAATGCTTGGACCCAACCCATTGGCAGAGTCTGCTGCCTTTTCGGCATGTCGATCGAGGCTCGCGTTTGTGGTGGCCGAGACATCACCAATGGCAGCAGCTGCCGATGGCGTTGTTCCTGTTGTCTGATTTGTATTCTCATAGTAGTCCAATTGTCCGGGCTGGTATTTGCTCTGATTAATGTTCGCACTAGCCGTGAATGATCCACCAGTATTTGTGATCTCCTCATTTGTTATGGACTTGTCGATCAATACAATGGGGGAAGATGGTGGTTGCCGCATGGTTACAAGGGGTCGCTGGGTTACTTGCTTTAACAGCACAGCTGGTATGTCGCTATTCTTTCCATTCGAGCCCAAAATGCGCCTTATATTGGGTAGAACTTCCTGTCGTTTGATGGATTCAGTGACACCCGGTTCTTGAGACCCTAGGCCCCCCTTTCCGTTGGATGTCTTTTCGTTTATAAAGTCTTCACTGCTGGCACGTGCTGGTGTATTAAGAGCTTTCTTACGATCCCTTACCGACAAATCGGAGACGGTTTCATGGGCAATAGTGCCGTCATGAGGGTGCTTTGCATCGTAGCCAGAACTAGAGTAATTTATTTCCGCCTGCGGACTCACAATTGCATCGTTACTATTGCTTCCCAGATCTGGCGGTCGAATGGGGATCCGGTCCTGACTAGGCATTAAACTAGGTGGTGGGATTGGACGCCTGTTCATTGCAATTATACCTTCATTATTGGTCCCCCTCAAGGTGGGCTTGTCTGCAAATGGGTTTTGATATTCCGGCGGCAGCGGCGGTGTGAAAAAGGCTCGTGATGGCGGCGAATATGATGGAATATCCCCGGGATACATTGGTATAGTGGGTGGTTGCCCTCCGTTAAACTTTTTTAATAGGTTGGGCACTGCGAATAGTGTGTCTTAAAAAAGGAAACATTTAAAAAAACCCACATGTTTTTTTACTTACCGGATGGGTTCGGCGTCGAATACTGCACTGTGTTTCTCTGACGATCTCTATCGTGCGAATGGTGACGATTTGGATTTGGATAAGTAGGATTGTTGTTACTTTTAAGTATGTCAGCGTTCGGAGCGGAAGTTGGCAACGCATGGTCTCTCTCTAAGTCTAGTTCATAGTTTTTCTGACGACCACTGATACTTTGTTGTTGATGTATTTGCGTATACCTGGTAATATATCAATTAAGAGCAACTGTATTGACATGCTAATGATATTATTCATAGAAGAGAACATTTTACATAAGAAGAAAATAATTGCGAACCGATTAATTATTAATTATCGGGGTCATCAAAAGAGTCAATCTGTCTGTCTCAACACTGGTGGAGATATCAATAACTGTAAAATCTAGTATTTTAGTAAACCGTTACTTTTTAAACCACTGAATTAGAACCGATTACTTGAATGATGATATTTTTTCCAAATCTGTCACTCAGTTTTAAGCCTTCTTATACCTTACCAAAATACTTGTTTCTACTGAAGGAACATACCTATATTGTAAGTCGGATCGGAAAAAATTTAATAAAAATATAACGAAAATACAAGAAATCTACCACAGTGTTGTTATTTCAACGAATTTTAAAGAGTGCAAAGACCTTATTAGGAGGTTTTCACTTATTGCCATTCTGTTGTGATTTTTGGGAATTTTTATTAAAAAACTACTTTATCAATTACTTCAAAATTTTCAGAATATATTTATACATGTTTTAAGAATATGCAGTGCATAATACCTCATAGGGATTACTTTGAAGGGGACAAAATAGATATTCATAAAAAAATAAATAATTTTTGAAAAAGACAAAATTCGCGATACTTTTTGAACACAGCTCGTATAGAAACAGATCGACTCATCATCTGTTTGTGCGCTTAAACGTCGCGATCTCGAAAACTTTAAAAACTGAAATATTAATATTGACCACGAAGATTTAGCAAAAAGTGTCAGAAATAAACTTACAACTTCAAAAAACAACCTACATATAATAAATCAGAGTCGAAGCTTGCAAACCTTTGTATTTGAAACTTAACGAACGACTAGACTCTGCGAAAATGTTAAAAATTTAAATGGGTTCGGTCGGCTATTAAGTTTAAAGATCGAAAAACCCATGTAGAAATAAAGGAAATAAATTGAGAAAGTCGTTGTTATTTATCACTTGACCATGATTTTTTGAGTGACAAGCTTTTAAGCTAGAGCTTTGAATTATGAAAAAAATTTCATAAAAATCGGAGAGCTATATTATATAGCTGCCATGGAAAGATCCAAAAATCTATATAGAATTGATGGAAATAAATTGATCGTTGTTTTTCATCAAACAAACATGATTTACGAATTTTTCGAATTTCATCAAAATCGGACTACTATATCATATAGCATTGTTTTATTTCGTTAAAATCAATTAAAAACCACATTTTTATGTTTATTTGTGGGTAAAAAAGAAATTGTTAAGCAATACTAGTATACTTTTTAAAAAAGAAAAAAAAATTAAAACTTAAAAAGTTAAAACAAGAAGTAAGGTTATAATAGTCATCATCACCAAAATCTAAATTGTCAATTTCAGTTCTGTACCATCGAACCAGCTTTGCCAACTTAGCTATTTCCCCGCTAGATCTGGCGGTTTTCAAAAGCGAAATGCGGGATATATTGAGAACTAGTGGCTAGCGGGAATTATAGCTATTTTTAAAGCAAAACTAACGGAATTTTAGCATTTTAAATATGTATTTTTTTTTTTACCTTCTTGAATTTTTATGTTTTACGATGCCCCACTTTGATAACATGCTGTATTTTTTTATCCATTTTTACTAGTTGTATACCATCGTTATCTGGGTATTTCACAATTTCAGCACTGGATACTCAAGCAAACATTTAAATGACATCATATTTGCAATAAATTCATTAAAAAGTAAAATCATTATTGATACATATTTTTTAAAAACGATTTAGAACATTTGGAAGCACGATTGCTCAAGAAAAAGCTCAAAGAACATAATGAAAACATCTCGAACGAGATTGCAGGACAATTTTGAAATATTTCAGCAAATTTATTTGTTTTCCCTCAACAAAATATTTTGTCGAAAGAAGGCATTTTGCAGAATATTGAAGAGATTATGTTCCAATATAAAAACGTCCATCCTTTAAAATGGTCCAGTTTACTGATTACCAAAAGTTTATCGGTCGCAGTGTCTAACTACATGGATGTAGCAGGAAATATAATATAGCACTTAAATCGGACAATGCTAACTATGTTAAAATCGTCGTCAGAAATCAATAAAGAAACCGGTATGTCATTACCAAACAACCTAATATTTAACCAAAAAAAAAAAAAAATATAATAAAATATTTGAAGAAGCTTACCTTTGCGTTGTCAGAAATGGAGTGGCAACAGTCGTTAGACTTGAGGAATAATTAGTATCTGGGATGCTTCGCTTCGTTGTAGAGGTGGTACCATATGCTACTTTTATTAAAACGGCTGCCACACTGCGCTCAATGTTATTTAATTTTTCCAAATAATCCTTCTGTACTATCATAGAGGTACCGGAAATCATTTTACTTCCCGTGTTGTTGCCAAAGTTACTATTTTCATTCGACTTCTCTTGCGAAATGGTTATATTATCTCTTGAACTTAATTCATCCATTAATATCGTCTGCGCCAAACAAAGTTGGTGAACAGAAATCAAGAACAAAAATAAGAAGACCGTATCATGACGTTGACGTAAAACCATTATTCGACGTAAGAGGGAGACAAAGATGCGACCAAAGTAACTCAGCTTTAACCGTTTGACCTTCGTTGTACATTCAACAACACCAGTGTTCCGGGAAGCATTTTGCGGGAATAAATCGGTTTTAAATACTGATGTGATTTTGTGGTTTGTGGATTTACAACATAATTTCATAACTTTTTTCTCAACCTCATTTTTATTATCAATTTGTTTTCCTAAAAGAAAAAAAACATTTTGTTAAAAATCAATATATTGTTTTACCACTTACCCATTTCCAAAGGTTTCCACTTCTTAATTTTTGTTTGGAAGCTATGGGTTTTACACATGATATTGAACTTCCTTTTATGAGGCCGACCAAATACAGGGACTATTTACTAGATTAATAAATCTAGAGAGGCTCGTTTTTACGGGGCATTTTTTGTAAACCTGTAAATGAAATATAACAGTTATAACAGGTTAAAATAAAAGACCTTGAGAATTCGTGTTCTGATAAAAAGGGCCTAAACGATGGAAAATATATGTTTTGAACTGACAGATGCATTTTTGTTAAGGCCTCTCAAAGGGCAAAAATGTTTACTCTTTAATCGTTCATAGAAAAGATCGAAAAATGTAAATAGAAATAACGGAAATAAAATTATAACATCGTTGTTTTTCATCAGACAAGCATGATTTTTGGAATATAGAGTTTTCTAACGACTCTTGAATTACATATTAAATTTCATCAAAATTGGCCAACTATATCATTTAGCTGCCATATGAACAATAGTCGAAAACATGGAAAATGAATAGAAAAATCGTCATATTTCGACATATCTGATGACTGCAAGGGTATATAAGCTTCGGGTTGACGAAGCTAGCTTCCTATCTTGTTTTCAATGATACCTTTTATAAACTCTAACTCGCCGACACCTGCAGCGGACTTGCAGCCCCACACTATGATGCCTCCAACACCATGCTTTACTGACATAGCAAGGTTTTCTTTTAGGAGTTTTGTATAAGGTTTTTTTTTTCAAACAGTTGGAAAATATTATCAGAAATGATTACATTAGTCCAAAAATCAATTCTGATTGTTGGCCTCAGAAATAAGCGGTTTCCTTTTTGAGACCCGATACATGACCCAATACAGTTAGCTTAAGCCTTAATGCAACTACCGTTATGGGAAGAACCGTTATGGGAAGAAGTTTTCTCAAAATCTTTTCTCTCTTTTTTCTCTCACTTAAGTTCAATAATTTTTGGTCGTTCCTGGTCGCGTAATACCTTGTGTCGACCTGTGCGCAGATCACTTTTCAAGGATAAGGCGCTCTTAAAACGCTGCCCATATCCATAATTTCTCCGATCTCAGCATAAGAGTTTCCAAGATTTTGGAAATTCCAAATAATTTTCCGGTCCGATTCTGAAGAGTTCTTATGTTTACCCCTTATTTTATAAAAAAAAAAAGGTTAAAAAGTCAATATTATGCTTTTAGATGAAAAAATGAGTGACCGTTTTTGCAATAATACGCCACCAGATGACTGCAATAATCGGCACATCACATGCAAATACGGGCACTCAGATCCGAATTTGTACTACAAATCGCATTAATAACAAAAAAAAACGGTGCAAAATTTTCACTCTCCGCCAACGGATTTCGAAGTTTTAGAAAAAAACACATCGTTTCTATATTTTACTTTATTTTTTAAGCTATATTTACCGTGCACCGCACTTGTAAACAATTACCGGAAGATTCGGCACTTGTTTTCGTTATTTTAATTTTAAAAATTAACTGTAAGATGTAATTTATTGAAAAAAAACTTGGTTGTGTTTAAAATAATAAATTATATTATGTAAATAAATTTTGTCTTATATAAATATGTCCATGTTAAGAGGAGAAACTCAAAGTTGAACAAGCCAATAATTATGTTAGTCACTGTACATACATTTCAACTAATAGAATAAAGCCTTTAATCTATTAGCAACAGGTATAAAAACCTATTTCACAAAACAACTTTAGCAAAGGAAATTTAAGCACGTATCCCTATAGAACATTTTTTAAATAGGACATTAACAAATTTTTATAAAATATTTTGTTTCGAACCTTTCAAACCCTTGTGGTGGGAAACTTAACTCAGAAGTTTCCAACGCAATGTAAAAAAAGAAAATAAAGAAGAAATGAATATACACTGGTCGGCATATATGTTTTGACTATAATAAAAGTGAAATATACTCGAAACTTGAACTTGCTTCTTTTAACTTATGGTGTCAATGGAAAAGTAATTTAAATACCGTTTGAATACCATACTTTTCTTAAAAAGTAAAAAATTTCATAAACATCGGACAACTATATCATATAGCCGCCATAGGAAAGATCGAAAAATCTATATAGAATTAACGGAAATAAAATGATAACATCGTTATTTCTAATCAGAAAAACTGCAAAAAGAAATTTTCAAAAATAATTTTTCTTTTATTTTTTATAATTTTTTGAAAATGTTTAGAAATACGCATTTAAGCCATATTTTTCTCTTTTCCATACAAATTTTTTCCGACATTGTCACCTTCGAAAAATAATAAAAAAATAAAAGAAAAATTATTTTTGAAAAATTCTCTTTGCAGTTACTATCATTTTTGTTTAAAGAAACTTTTTGCATCCAAAAATTTTAGTTTTCAAGACGAGGGAAAAAGTTTAAAAAGTAAATTTTTTTTTGTAAACTGCCCTTTTTAATAAATATCAAATGAGTTAAAAAAAAGTATGGTATCATTCAAACGGCATTTAAATTACCTTTCCATTGATACCAAAAGTTAAAAGAAGCAAGTTCAAGTTTCGAGTATATTTCACTTTTATTTTGTCAAAATATATATGCCGACCAGTGTATTATCTTGATCAGCATCACTATCTTAACCGATCTACCCATGTACGTCTGTCTGTTTCTATGTTTTAAAGCTATTTCGATGAAACTTTATATTTTATTTCATATAAATCGGTCAACTATGTTATATAGCTGCCAAAAAAAAAAAAACAATCGGAGAAATTATAAAAAATGAACAAAAAATATATGTATTTAGCTCCGATATTGTTAAACCTTTATCATTTTGCTCAACATTTAGCAATTTGTTGCGAGAATATATATTCAAAAGTTATTTTTATAAAGATCGGACTAAGGAAGGACCAAAGAACAGTAAAATTGATCGCTGGCATTGTAAAAATCGATCACACAATGGGAAATAATAACGGTAATCTTGTTACCAAATAATTAGTATAAAAGCTTAGAATCCCCAACGATTCCTTTCTTGTTTACCAAAAAACAGCTAAAAGATGACAAAAAGTTTTTTTTGGGAATGGTAACGTCCGACTACATCATAAAAAAGAATAGTTCAATTTAAAGAAAGAGAAGATTAAACCTTTTTTAAATCCTACAAAAATTAATAATCACAAACTTTTTAGGACAATTAACACTACATACATTACACAACTATTATTCTTTAGACAATATGCACAAAAAACTTGTCTCTTTATAAGATTGTTGTATTGTGAATAAAAGTTTAAAAACCAAAGAATTGTTTTTAAACAATTAAATTTGCTCATCAAAATATTATAGTTTAGGCCCAACAATATACATATGTATGTACACACTTATGTAGCTTATATTTAAACCTTTACCAATTTTCATGTTGTTTTCCAAAATTATTTATGCTGCCAGATTCCCGTCCATTACGTTAAAACACACACACATTTACAGACCAAGTCAGGTCATAGGGTTTTTACTTCAGGATTGAATAGAAAAAGTAGATGTACATATGCATTCAGATGTGTACACTCAAGTTATTCATAGCCCAGTTAGATGGCTGGTATCCACAGCAGATTATAAAACACAATCAATATGAAAGTCCTTCATGATATTTTATTTCATTTAGAAAACAATCATTCTGTATCAATCACAAATAATATAAGTTTATTATGACGTCTGGCCTTTTCACTTAATGCAACACACATCTACAAAATGGCGGATACAAAACCGATCAATAATCGGTAACCCCGATATATAAGCTAGCATCATGAGCTGAAACGTTACTAATGAAATTAAATTTCTTACAGCACGCTCTCACTAATACACATTTGTCAACCAATAAAATTTGTGGTTTTATTTTTTATTCCATACCATGAACTTTTTAGGAGTCTATTTGCAATTAACTACAAAATTAATTGTTTTCAATTAATTTTAAAGCACAGTAAACACCCAAAAGTTCAACATTTTTAAAAAACCATGGGTTGCATTGAACTTAAAGAGATTTAATTTTTCGGCGTTTTGACGGAGTGACGTCGGAAAAAAGTGCAACAACATTAATTGTCACTTATATAGTATTTTATTTAATTTAAAAAATTTGGTTTTGTATTTTTAAAGTTAAAAAATAACAAAGGGTATGCATAGTGGCTGGATCAGCTGTTTAAATTTGGACGTGTTTGGAAGAACTCTGGCAATTGATCAGCTCCGCACGGAGTTCTTGATCCAGGAATGAATTGTCCGTCAGCGCTTAAGAAATACAACGAGCCCACTGGCGAGTGTTGATCTTGCGGCTGAAAACGATTGGAATGTACAGTGACCGCGGTTTCACGGCAGAGTGTATGCCAAATTCTGTTCATCCCGTCTAGAAAGAAATCATTACATTGACTGCATTCAAAAATAGTCAATAAACAAGAAGTAGGGTTGTGATGATATGTAAAAAATATCGTATCAGTGATATATCGTTTTCCATAAATCTATCGAATTGATAAAAATATTTATCATACAAAAATATCGATATATCAAGTATTTTTGATATTTATTACATTTACATATTTATTTTTATTAATCAACCAAATTTTACCAAAAAATTCTTTTTTTTTTTACGATTTTCGCTGCACATTTGCTTAATGCTTTATTTTAAATACATACATTTATATATTATCCTGATTTTACTTTGCCTTTTTCCTACAACAATTAATTTATTGAAAATTAAAAACGAAATCACTAACATGAAATTAGCGGAAAAAATCTCGATAGCAAATCAAATCAATTACACGGAAATCGTGTACAAACACAAAAATTCGCGGAAATATACACAAATCCACAGAAAAATAAATTTTGGATTTAACTTTGGCAGTTTGCAACCTAATCTAGCCACTTAACCTATGACAGCTGTGCTGAAATATATTTATTTAAATTATTCAAAAAAATAAATAAAAAATTAAATTCTGTCACTCCATCCATCTCTGCAATTATTATAGGATTCATTTATCTTTGGATTTTCGATCGTACTGGTTATAAGCCCATAGCGACTTATCCTAGCGGTGGGGTTGCTATCTGGCGCCATCTAGGAGTGACGAAAGTTCTATTGTTGTGCCCAGTGACGAGGGGGTGTGCGGGTCCGGGGAGCCGAATTTTGTTACTATTGTTAAGTGAACAATAGAACAATTCCGGATCGGAGGTCAGCCCATTTACATTGTTAAATAGCCTTATTAATAACAAGTCAAGAATTAATTGTATGTTAACGTATAGATTATTTTTTAACGATTTGTTTTATATCACCATTAAAAATAATTTATTTATTTATCCAAAAAATATTAATAAAATTTATTTATAACAATGGTGTAATAAGACAATAAAAAACAACAAAAATATTTAATTTCATATTACATCTTATAAACTAAAAATACAGATTCATTAAAGTGGGAGGCCAAATTTATATTGACTTAACATAATTTGTTAGAAAATTAATGTGAATTGCCAAAAATGTTAATAATGAAATAGAACGCTCCTTTGGCATCTATTACCTTTTGTAATCGTGCAGGAACAGATTTTACTAAATTTTGAAGCGTTTCAAGGGAAATTTCCTTTCATAGTCCTTCGACTTCATCAATTGTCTCCTCTCGAGTTCCTGTTAAGTTTGGACTCTTCTTACGTTTTATGTAAGCCCACACATTCTCTATAATGTTAAGATCGGACTTTGGGGTGGCGAATCTATGGTAAAGATTCTACTTCCAAGTCCCTCAAATATGTTGTAATTTTTTTGCTTTATGTCAATGGAGCATTATCCTGTTGCAGGGTAAAGTCTTGTCCAATAAGTCTGTCGCCGGCAAGCAATGCTTGGACATTCAGAGTACGCAAAGAGTGTTCTTGATTCATCGTCCCATTGATGGGGACCAAGTCACAGAACCCGAAAAGGTTACCTCGACCCAACTGGATCTATTGTACCCCCTATCTGAGCTTAGAGCTCACCCATCAAGCCGGCTCCTCCGATAAAGTTAAGGAGATTTGTTGGGTCGATGCTTCCAGAGGTCCCAAGTGTAAGGAACCTGGACCCGAGGGTTCTGCTCCTCAGGCTACTTAGTGCTGGGCAGTCTGATATTATGTGTAGGGAGCTTTCATCCTCGCTATCACAGAATCTGCATGTTTTTCTGTTTGTAATCCCTATATTAAATAGGTGTCTCCTTAGTTTGCAATGTCCGGTTAGCAAACCGGTAACTACCCTAAGTTAACTCTTCCCTAGCAGTATAAGTTTCTTAAACCTCTTCATGTCATAATTGACGATGAGGGTTTTGGCTTGTCTTTGGCCTGTGGTGTTATCCCAGTAGGCTTGCCTCATATGTACCTCTTCTGTTCTTAGGTAATCTTTGACTGTGTGTCTGCCTATGCCACTCGGGTCCTATAAGGGGTCGTTCCGCCCCTAGTTTTGCTAGCCTGTCGGCTAGTTCATTCCCGGATGTCTTTATGTCCTGGAATCCATCTTAAGGACAGCCTGTTGTTGCTGCCCAGATGGTTCAACTTTGTTCTTACTTCTCGAACCAGCTTCGGGGTGATTATATTACTACAGAGTGCAGTAATAGCCGCTCGACTCTCCGAGAGGATCGGAATGTCCTTGTTTGTGTACCCGCGCTTCATATTGAGCTCTGCACACCGTCCTATGGCGCATACTTCAGCTTGAAATATGCTGGTGTATTGGCCTAAAGATTGATGGTACTTGATTCGTGGTCCTATTACTCCAAGGCCAGTGCCTTGGTGTGTTACAGACCCGTCCGTATACCACGCTATAGTGTGACTAGCCATGAAGTGTACTTCCTTCATGGTGGTCCATTCTTTCTTGTTGCTCAGATGAGCAGAGAAATTCTTTTCGAAGATGAATTCTACTGTCATTTCGTCCCTGGGGTGGGAACTCAGGGGAAGTTCGACTAGTAGTTTTGCCGCATCCCTAGAGCTGAGGATGCGGTCACTGCCATTACCACAAGAAGAGATTCTTAGTAGGGTGGCTTTCCGCTGTAACTCTACTACGCAGTGGAGCGGATTGAGTTCCATGAGAACTTCCAGTGCCGCAGTGGGGCAGGTTCTCATTGCTCCTGTCATACATTTCTGTGCGGTAATGAGCCTAGCTCTTTTACCCCAGGCTACTGAACCATATGTGAGTATTGGCCTCACAATTATAAGGTATAGCCATCTGATGATTTGGGGTGAGGTCCCCCAAGATTTCCCTGCAATTTTTCGACAGGTGAAGAGCGCCCTGAGGCACTTGTCCACTGTCTTTACCATGTGGCTTGCAAACGTTAGCTTCCTGTCGAAGGTAACTCCGAGGTACTTCACTTCCCGGCTTATTGCTACGGGAGTACCTAGTAGTATGATTTGTCTCATTTTTTATAGTTTGTACTTCATTGTAAAAGGAACAATGAGTGTCTTTGCGGGGTTGAGGTTAAGCCCAACTTCCCTGCACCAGTCAAGAGTTATCTTGAGTACGAGTTGGACAATATCGCAAAGCGTTTCTTCAAATTTCCCTCTGGCTACTATTACTATGTCATAGGCATAGCCCTGGCATTGTATCCCTCTATCGGCGAGTTTCCTTAGTAGTTCATCTATTAGTAGGCTCCACAGTAAAGGAGACAAGACTCCACCTTGCGGACATCCTCTGCTTGTGGCAACGGTCATGGTGCTATTGCCAATGGTCGCCATTGCCTGCCTGGAGCTTAACAAGGCTCCAATCCACCTTTTAAAAAAAAAAAAAATTTTTTTACATTTTTTTTTATTTTTTTCTAAGAAAGCAATATGTTGAGAACATTGTTGAGCTAATAAGCTTTTTTATTAGCTGTTGAATTAAAAAGACGAAAACTTAGAGTTCGATTTCTGCAAAGGCAGCGAATTTATTTAGCAGAAGCGATTAACAAAAATGGTCCGCGAGATCGAAAGGAAGAGTTAGAATTGAATTAAGACGCGGATCAGCCGATTACTGACCCAAAGTATAAACCAACAAGTAACGAGAGAGAGCGAATAGAAAGATAAAGTGAGAGAGAGCGCGATGGTAATTATGCAGATAAGCTAAGAGCTAGCATTAAGAGAATCTAAATATCTGCTGCGGCTGGATGACCCGACAAACATTGTGCAAACATTTTTAGTCAGAGTCAAACTAACGGAGTTACAGCGTTTTAAACGACCGAATTTGGACGTATTTTAACGTATAAAAATACTTTGAATCGATATTCCCGAAAAAGTTATTTTGAAAGTCGGTGAACATCAGAACTTAAAATCTACTGAACCGATCCTTTTCAAATTTTTAACGCACACATAAACACACAGGTAATCAAGAAGAGTTTTTTTTAATTCTTAGTTTTTATACCCTTGCAGAGCAAAGGGTATTATAATTTTGGCCAGAAGTTTGCAACGCAGTGAAGGAGACACCTCAGACCCTATAAAGTATATATATTCTTGATCAGCATCACGATCTGAGTCGAAATCCGTCTGTACGTCTGTCCGTCTGTCTGTCTGTCCGTCTGTCCGTCTGTCCGTCTGTCCGTCTGTCCTCCTGTCCGTTTCTGCCTAAACTAGTCTCTCAGTTTTAAAGCTATCTTGCTGAAACTTTCCCAAAAGATGTGTAGTTATTGCACGCAGTATATAAGTCGGAACGAGCCGGATCGGCCGACTATATCGGATAGCTCCCATACAAGAGGTCAAAAAAATAAAGGATAAAAAATTATTACGCCGTTGTTTTTGATCAGATCGACTTGAGTTCTTCAAGATGGCGTTTTCTAACGGTTATTAAATTTCGGATTAAATTTTATCAAAATCGAATAACCCTATCATATAGCTGCCATAGGAAAGATCAAAAAAAATATATAGAAATAATGGCAAAATAATCATAACGTTGTTGTTTTTTATTCCACGAGCATGATTTTTACAACATCGACTTTATGAACTACCCTTGAACCGAGAAAAAAATTTCATAAAAATCGGACAACTATATCATATAGCTGCCATATGAACAACAGTCAAAAATATGGAAAATTAATAGAAAAGTCGTCATAGCTTCGATGTTGTTAGCCTTTATGTATTTTGTTCGATATGTTTGATGACTGCAAGGGTATATAAGCTTCGGCTTGCCGAAGCTAGCTTCCTTTCTTGTTTTTTACTATTTTTAAAAAATAAATTGATAGCGATTTTTTGAACTAAAATCGCACTTTTCACTTCCAAGAGCTATAATCATATAGCAGCCATAGGATAGATAAAAAAAAATATATATAAATAATGGAAAAAAAATATAACGTCGTTGTTTTTAATCCCACGAGCATGATTTTCAAAATAAAGATTTTTTTAATAACCCTTTGAATTGAGAAAAAAATTTCATTAAAATCTGACAACGTTGTTATATAGCTGCCATAGGAAAGATCGAAAAATCTATATAGAAATTATGGAAACAAAATTATAACATCGTCGTTTTTCATCAGAATGGTTTTGGAATATAGAGTTTTTTTGAAATACTCTTGAAATACGAATTAAACATAAGTCGAAAATTTGGAAAATTTATTTATAATTATGTATATTATAACTATACCTATATAATTTAATCGTCATAACTCCCCCCAGTTCATTTATTTTGGGACAAAATACTTACGATAGATTGATATTTCGAATTGATTGTTCATTCATTATCAGATGAAAGATTATTTATAGATTCTTTCATTTAAAGATCAAAGCTATTTTGGTTTTATTGAATAAACACATTTTTTTTTTAATCCATTAAATGTATTGATTAGATGGCAAAAACTGACTTTCTCATGTAAAAATATCGTACTACCTTAACAAATTGATTCTGTTATATGTATTTGCAGAAAATCCCTGATATAATATAATTCAATATAATATAATTTTAATTAAAAAGGGCAAATATCAAGCTACACTGAAAAATCATATGATCTTCAATCACTTGAGGTTCGAAGTTGTTGGGGGAAATTTCTAATTGAAAAAATTTAATTTTAATTTAACTCAAACCATGAAACAATTTATGAAAGTTTGAATTTATCAATTATTCAAAATTAAACTTTTCACGCCGTTTTTTTTTTTTATCATAACGACTTGATTTCACCCAGATGGTTTTTTTTTTAACTACTATCGAGTTTCAAATTGAATTTCATAAAAATCGGACAACTATATTATATCGCTGCCATAGGAAAGATCGAAAAATCTATATAGAAATAACGGAAATAAAATGATGGCTTAAAGTTTTCTAATGACTCTTGAATTTCGTATTGAATTTCTTAAAAATAGTCAAAGATTCGATGTTGGCCAGTCTTTATGAATTTTGTTCGATATATTTGATGTCTACAAGGGTATATAGCTTTCTTTCTTGTTTTCGATCTTTCCTATCAAACATAACAAAGCTGATATTCCAAACAACATCCTTGTGTAATAAAAAACAATGACGTTATAATTTTTATTTCATTATTTTATATAGATTTTTCGATCTTTGTCATGTCGGCTATATAATAGAGTCATCCGATTTTCAAAAAATTTAATTTGAAATCGAAGAGTCCAATGAAACGTAACTACTTTATGGAGTCCCAATGTGTCTCTCTCACTGGGTTGCAAACTTCTGAATGAAATTAATTAATTAATTAAGCAATTAATTAAGCAATTAATTAATTAATTAATTAATTAATTAATTAATTAATTAATTCACTCTGCAAGGGTATAAAAAAAACATGAATATTCTTTTACATAAAAAGTTTTAAAAAAAGTTGTCATCACAGTTCTCACGTAATTGATAAATTTAAGTTATATGAAGGGTTATTTAAAACGACTTTAATTTAATATTCATTAGATAAAAATAGATTAACTTAAAAAATACTTTGCTTATAGCGAAAAACTTAGTTAACATTTACAATACAGGGGTGTACTGAAGGGAAAATAGTACAAGTGGTTGAAGAAAAGTGGTGGTTATAGTAAAAACACACTAGTCTGAGTGTGTTCACCTGAAAGATAATGAGTGTGTACTAAAATAGGGTTGTTGCTGTGACCTTACTGGAAATCGAGCCATTTGTGGACATTATTTGGTCGGCAATAGTCGGCTCAAAGGAAACTAAAGCAGGTATGACTACTATATATGCTTTTCGACCACCCGAGCACCATTTCCATTTCGACCCTATAAGCCCGAGAGAACTATGTAGCTGTACCTCCTACAAATATTTTCTTGGGTTTATAGGAAAATTGGGGTTGCTTATAGACCAGTTATACAGGTGCAACGGCCGAGGGCACTTCAACTTAGTCAGTATTAAACTAACTTAAATAACAGTCCCAACTAAATTTAATGTGTATGGTCGCTTAACCGCTTATCATTGATTATCAGGTAAGTATTTTTAAGGAAGGAATAAAATACATTTTTTTTAGCTTTGAATTTAGTATTTAATAAAGTTGGACATATAATGACTCATCAACAAAAATCCCCTAGCTCTAAAATTTTAAATTACGCTCAACTGAATTTGTTCTGTGGAAAAATATTTATAGTTTAGTATAATTTTTTTTAGGACTTGATCGTATTAATTTAGCCCATGGCGAAAGCTTTGCACAATTGTTTTTCCGTAATTCTTTGTAAAATTTGTTACGAATATATTTGATAACGAACTGCGTATATAAAATGCTTAACTGATTTTTGCTTTGATATATTTACAGAATTTAATGTAAAATATACTTGATCTACGACTATCAATATCCGAAATTACGTCGTTTACGGGTACACACTTGTTATAAAAAAAAATCAAAAAAATCAATCAGTCACTGCTTTAGCAATATTTTCAGTCGAGGGTATAAAACATCGGTTTTCATTTTAGGTTTTTTTTTCATGTAAACATTTTTTATTAATTTTCTTGTGAAAATAAAAGGTTTTGTAACTTCAGTCGGAAGTTTAGATACACACTTAACAAAATGATCAGCGGCACCATCTTAATAAATCTGTCCCTTTCTACGAACCCAAGCCTCTCAGTTTTTAAGCTATCTTGCAGATAGTATATATGTCGGATAATCAGAGAAATCAGAAAAATAATGGAAAAATATTTTACATCTTTGTTTTTTAGTTTATAGCATGATTTTGTGGATATGCTGTTGTGAGAGACTCTTGAAAACCATGTAACTCTCATAGGAAATTGAAAAAATGTAATTTAAAAAAGTGTACGTTTTTAAAAACCTCTTGAAATACAAATCGAGTGCATCAACAAGTCAATCTATATTTTCCGAGATCGCGATTTGCCGGAGAAAATTGAACTTTGTTAAATAAGTACTATATTGTACACCATTTTGCTAATTCTGTGTTTATCGGGTCTAAAAATCTTGTTAATATAGATTTCTGATGAGTCCAATTGTTTCATAGACTGAAGTTCTAACTGAAGTATGTATGTATAAGCTCTGGCCCACCAAAGTTTGCTTTCTAAATAAAATAAAAATATTATATTAGGCAATAAAGCCACATTTTTTAATACATTGAATTTCGCAAAAAAGGATGCTTCACCAAAAAGGGTCTTACTCTTCAAAAGTTTACAAGATTCAAAGCTGGTAAGGGCTCAAAGTTAAAAAAATGCGGCTACTAAAACTAATTAAGTTTTTTTTTAATGAAGTTTAAGCTTAATGAAGTTCTCCAAACTAGTAGCTGAGCTCGTTTTTGATCAAAATGAAATAATATTTAATTCATTTATACTGAAAAGCCGTTATGAAAGCTTTAATTTTTTTTTTATTATAGATTATGACAGAAAACCTGACCTCATTGATTAAGAGCAGTGCTTTAATAATGATAAATAAAGAGGTGAAGCCTTCCCAACAAAGTGGAGATGACTCCGATGAAGAGCGTGAGCTAACCAACCTCAACTGGCTGTTGCGGAGTCAGAATTTAACTTGGCCCAGAAGCACTGATTTGAACGCCGATGAAAACTTGATTACAAGCTCAGCAGAAAAAACGAATCTGAGAAGAATTGTAAGTTCGAAACAACCTTGCAATAGAGGTGAAAAGACAGTTCAAAGGTCACAAATATTTTTGGAGTCCAAAGTACATAGGGCAACACCAAACCGGCCAACTCCATCCGAACGCTTTGATATATTTGTCAACAAGGTTAAAAGGTAAACAAATTTTTAGTTATTTTTTATTATTCTTGCGTATTATAATGATGCAGTTATTTATTTATTTATTTTTTTTAATTATGGTATTTAATTATCGAACCTTCTCTTGATGAGACTAACGACAAGTATTCAATTCTTAGCCTAATACATATAATTAATTAATTAAAATTAAGTAAGACGGCCCTAGCTATTGTTACTGGGTGGGGAGATCTCTTCGCCGGAGTCGTGTGTGGCTAGTGTTCCACGTTAAAGACCGCGCCAGCCTGTTTGGATGAGCATATAACTTGATCTTAACTTTGCTTTTACTCTGTCGATTTCCTCTTTAACAGATTCCACGTTAAGTCCTTGTGAGTACTTTTGATTGGGCTCTCTGGATCACTTCTAGATTACTAACGCATGCGTTCCCCCATAGCTCGGAGCCATACTTCCAAATTGGTTTGAGAAGTACATTGTACAGAAGTACCAGTGTAGGCTTCTTGCTTTTAATTTCAGCTGTGTTCTCTTGGCTTCGATGTGCCTTCTCCAGGTAAGCCGTCTATCAAGGTGGACTCCAAAATACGTTACTTCCGTTGTTTCTGGAATATGGATGTTGTTCAGAGATGGTGGGGGGCAAGTTTGTCTATTACGGGTAAAAGTAACGTGTTTGTACTTTTGCTCGTTAACCTTTATGCGCCAATCTGCTAGCCATTTCTCCAAAAGCCCGAGATGAGCTGATAGATTTTGAGTTGCTCTCATGGGGCACTTAGATCGACTTAGAATGGCAGTATCATCAGCAAATGTTGAAGTTATTGTAAGGCCGGTTGTCGGAAGGTCTGCTGTATAGATTATGTACAGCGTTGGTCCAAGCACGCTTCCTTGAGGTACTCCAGCTTCGATTGGATGGTAATCGGAGAGGAAATCTTTCAAATGTATTTCGTATCTCTGAGGTTATTCGGTTTACTTGTTCAATGGTTTTGAGTTTCTCGCGGAAACCGAATTGGTGGCTTGGGATGGCATTGTGGGACTGCAGGTGTTCTATTATACGATTCAAGAGAAGCTTTTCAAATATCTTTGATAGGCACGGCAGAAGACTGATTGGCCTATATGATGAAGGCTGGGACTTCTCCTTTCCAGCTTTATGGATCATAGTGATGACAGACTTTTTCCATTGTTGTGGATAATAGCTCCATTTCATCATGCTGTTGAATATCGTGGTGAGAAGATTTACTGCACAGCTCGGCAATTCCATAATCATTTTAGGGGAGATTAGATCGTGTCCTGGCGCTTTCTTTTTTTCCTGAGCCTCGATCACTCTTGTCACTTCTCTTGATTCGAATGTGATAGGCAGGGTAGCCTCTGGAGTGATGTTTGTTGGGAGCACAAAGCTGTTTGTTGATGGAAGCGGTTTGAAGACGTTGTCCAGATGCGCAGCAAATACATTCGCCCTCTATTCGTTGCTGCGAGCCCACTCTCCTGTTTGTGTGTGTAATGGCGATTCGCTTTCGATTGGTGGATATCGTCTACTGTTAGAGGAGAGATTCTGCTAATGGAATAATTGAGATCGATTATTTTTATCTTCTAGGGCTGTGCGTAGCAGATAGTTGCCTGTTTTAAGCCACTCCTTCGAGGCAGGCGATCTGTGGGCTTGCCACTTCCTCCGAAGCCGATATAGTAGGTGTTGAGTGTTGAGCAGCTAGTGACATAAAAGACACTAGTGCTGCAACTGAGCTGTCAATCTCTTCTTTTTGGTGCATGTTTGGGAAACCATCAATATGGGTACTTACATACTTTCTGTATTTAAGCCAATCTGTTTTACTGGAAGTTAGAAGATGTGCTCGTTTAGAAAGCTATGGATGGTCGTAGAGAAGAATTAAAATGGGCGAGTGATCCGATGAAAGATCTGATAAGTGTTCCACATGAACATGACCTCTAGGCACTCTTCTTGTGACGGCAAAATCCATCAGGTCAGGCTTCTTGTTAGGATCTGTTGGCCAATATGTAGGCTTACCTGGGCAGATAAGTCAAGCTTGTTTCTTGGTGTTATTAAAGCGTTGTACAGCTGTCTTTCTTTCGGGGTCGGGGGACGGGCATTGGGCACTCCACGGCTGTTTTTGTGATGCGCCGCTTGGGCATAATAAGGCGGGAGAGAGCGAGCGTGCTCTCTCCGTACTCACTTTTAGTGTTGCAGTTGTTGTCGGTTCCAACTCTTCCGCTCTTAGAGAGCGAGCGTGCTCTCTCCGTACTCACTTTTAGTGTTGCAGTTGTTGTCGGTTCCAACTCTTCCGCTCTTAGAGAGCGAGCGTGCTCTCTCCGTACTCACTTTTAGTGTTGCATTTGTTGTCGGTTCCAACTCTTCCGCTCTTAGAGAGCGAGCGTGCTCTCTCCGTACTCACTTTTAGTGTTTCAGTTGTTGTCGGTGCTAACTCGTCCGCTCTTATGGAGAAGTAAGCGTTGTTTCTAATTGACGAGAGCCGACGTTCGTCTTGTTGTTGTTGCCGAGCCTTGCTCATTATCGCTCTTCGTTACAGAGCTGGTGCTCTTAAACGCTGGCTTTGTTTATGATCAGCTGTATTATTGTTTGTTTTCGTAATTTGAACACAACTTGAAATAATTCCATAGGCAACACGAGTACATGTACCCATGCGTTACCTCAGCGTCTTTTCGCGAAATGGAATTCGGCTATTTACGATGTATTTTTAATTACACGGCGGAGCGATATAAAAAAACCTCTGTTCTGATTTTTTGTTTTTTTTTTCAGGGATTTGACAGAGTATGAAAAAATGGCAACTAAGTATGAATCAGATGACTCGGAAAAACCTCCTTTTAACTATTCTCATATAATTGGAATGGCAATGCTCAAAAATGGACGCGTAACATTGCAACAAATATGTGCATGGATAGAAGATAAGTTTGCTTTCTTTAGAGGACGCAAAAAGTGGAATGTAAGTAATTATTAATTAATTATTAATTAAGCTAATTAATTTGAATTTTTTTCCAGAACTCCATAAGGCATAACTTATCATTGCACCATTGCTTTCGCAATCGAAAAAGAGAGGAGAAGGGGAAAGGCGGTTACTGGGAGCTCGGTGTTGACCCAAAAAAGTGCGACAAAAAGCGCATTCGTAACAGAAAATTAGGTCACTCAAAACTAAATAGGTCTTCTAAGTGCCATAGTAACACTGATCAGCTTTCACATAAACAGCCTTACTTATCAAGGTTTGGCAAGGTGGATAAACAAAGTATGATTGCAGAAAATTCTTTAAAAAATTCGTCTACGTGCACTAAAATTGAAAACGGCGAGTCACAAAACAAAAGAACTGACCATGAGAAAAGTAAAGTGCATTTTGAAAAGTTAACACCGCGTATCGAGGAAGAAAATGTAATAAAAAAGGTTGAGTGTGACCAAGTTAAAAAAAGCCCTGCAGAATATATTTCTGCAGCTCAAAGCCTCAATTGCTTTATCTCACACAATGTCGACAGTAACAACACGGTAAGACCATTATATATATTTTATTTTATTTATATATATTTTATAGTTTTAACACAATAAAACTGACACTTTATCAAAAGTTATCTAAAAAGGGCCCAGATCGAACGACTATATCCAATAGCTCCCCTAGGAGAGACCAAAAAAATAACGGGAAAAAAATTATTATTACAAAATAACTTTTTGATGACTGTATCATATAAAGGAAAGATCGAAATATCTACATATATAATACAGTAGAATCCGCTTATAGCGACCTTCAAGGGACCGACGATTTTTCGTCGTTATACCCGGAAGACGCACTAAGCAGAAGGATTTAAGTGTATAAGTCTCTCTGGGGACCAATCAAGCCATTGAGTTTTCGTCGCAATACCTGGACGGACACTATAAGCGGAGTCGTTATAACCGGATTCTACTGTATAACGAAAAGGAAGCTTGCTTTGGCTCGCCGAAGCAGTCATCACAAATGTCGAGCAAAGTGCATAAAGACATCGATAACATCGATGTAATGACGAATTTGTGATGATAGCTTTGTGATATAGATGCCCGATTTTCATAATATGTATTTATATCTATCTACATCTTATTTTATATCCAACAAATCTTAGCTTTTTCCTATGGCAGGCATATGAGACAGTTTTACATGATTCAAGGCAGGTTAAGATACTTGACACTTAAAAAAAAACACGCCGTTATCATTTATTTTCCAGTAATCCTATCGAAATTTTTCGATATAGTTGTCCTATTTTTCTTCAATTTTTTTTTAAGATTTAAAGCGAGTTAAAACTTAGTACTAAAAAAATCATGGCCATGTTATTAAAAACAAAGACGTTATCATTTTATTTCCATTAATTCTATATAGATTTTTCGTTTTCTACTACGGCATCTATATGTTATTTCAATTACATTTAATTCAAAACGCATTTTGAATCACAAAAAATCTGAGTAAATGATTGGGTATGATTGAAAAAATGTGATATGTATCGTTGTTTTTTATCATGATTTTTTTGATTTACAGTTTTCAAACGACTCTTGAATTTTAAACTAAATCTCATAAAAATCGGATGATCCTATTATATAGCTGTCATAGGAAAAATAAAAATATTGAAAATTAATTTAAAAAATCGACATATCCCCTATGCATTTCCCTACACATTTGTGATGACTGCAAGAGTATATAAGTTTATTGTTTTGACAAGACTAAACTTAACCAACTAATTAATTAGTTGATTATATAAAATCCTATAATGAGCTACGCTAGCTTGCTCACTTATTTCCAAAATAAAAATAGTATTACTACAGCTTTTGATAGATCAAATGTGGCCAGGACTGAGTTATTATTGTAACTTTATCAGATGATTAATGACGTAATATGTATACAAAATGTTTTTATTTAATTACAGCAGATTTCTGGAGACGATTTCTCTATATTTAATGTAAATTCCGATCTGACACCAGTGCTTGCATCAACTTCAACCGCAGTAGAAGACCAAATTATAACCACTCCCATCCATCCATGCAATATAATAATTAATTATGATTGCACCAACTTCCGACCACTACTGGACAGCATTGATGAACAGTATCAATACCTTCAGAACGACGCCGAATATAGTCGAAACGATGACACATTAGATAACATTCTTGATGTTTGTATTTCTCGCTATTAAAAATTAAAAGTTGTTTAAGCTTTAATACTGATCTTCCCTTTTTTGTACTTTACAACAAAGCTTCATTTCTTGTTGTTATACTTATGCCATTCGTGTAGAAAAAAAAAAAAAAAAAAAAAAATAGGGAATCTGCGTAGAGTGTAACAATTTGTTCTTACACTTTCGAAACCAACGATCTTGCTCTAACATACTCATCTGTCTCGGGAGTCCTTTTTAATTTAAGCTCAGCAACAATTTTCTGAATTTTCTTATCCTGCCGTTGTATAGAAAATAACCAATCAGATTCGTGAGTCTTTCAAATTTTAAGGCATGCTGTGTCCATTTGTCGAGTATCCTCGAATGGAGCTCGACTTAGTGCGTGACAGCTGCTAGTGCCTCTAATTCGTAACTGTGGTAGTTCTTCTCCGGTTTAGAAGTAGCTCGACTATAGAAGCGATTGGTTTCAGCTGATCCTTTACACGTTATAGCAGTTCTTTGCCTTGCAGAGCAAAGGTGCTGTAGACCTGATCTGCCAAGTCCGATGATCGCTGCTTCAATAAGCTGGTACCGCTCTCCAATGGCTGACATCCTGAAACAGTATTCCTTGACCGTCTCCTTATGTCGTCTGGTTGCATTTGCCATCTTGAAATGCACTTCAGCTTCATCTGGGCTTGCTTCGAACTCTTTCTATATACTTTCTGCGAAACTGTTCCTGTGGTGTGTAAAACTGATGATAAATCAAGCAATCAAGCACGATCAATGAACTGGCTAACGGGATCAAAGTTGACATACTTTGATCACAGTAATGAAAATAATAAATTAAACAATAAATCGAAGGCTTTTCGGACTTTTTGTAAAGAGGTCCCATTTGCTAGGACTTTTCTTATGTTGAAGTACCTTCCTATTTCACGTGGAACAATAAAAACTTCGAAGGAGAAAAGTCTGTAGTAATGACCAGGCTAACGTGGAGGTAAAATGGTTCAATAATTCGATTTGGCTTTTGCACAGAATAGACTTAGGGGCAATTCGCTCTTTTAGACAGTCTTTTGTCTTCAATTTTTTTTTCATTACCACTGCATCGACTACGCCAACTTTTGCGCATTCGTAAAAAAAAATACCTTTCCCAAAGATGTGTGCTGTTGGCCCCTTGAAAATGTACTAACATAACAGCAAATAAATTAAGCAATTCAATAAGCGATTTACATAAAACTGCTTGATCTGTGAAGTACAATTTAAATATTACAAATAAAAAAGAAGAATTCACTTTTTTCGGTTTTATGGTATACCATTACCTCCAGAAAAAACCTGGTCACCTTTCTTCCTTGGTGTTTCTTTGTTGTCCCACTTAAAATAGCAAGGTACTTTAACATAAAGAAAGGAACTTGCCCATAGTTAGAGTATACGTCATTCCCTCAACAACAAATATTGGCCAACTAATATTAAAGCGGTCTCATCCTTGCCACTAAACAAATTTAAAGAAATCGAGCTGGATTTTTAGAAAATTGGAAAACTTTTAAACCAAATGACAAACTTGAACTGGTACTTTAATTGTAGGCATTCTATCACTAGTAAACTAGGAAGCCATTAAAAACTTTTTCAACAGAAGGTTTCAAATAAAGAAATTGACGGTTGATTCGTTGAAATACTTAGAAGAGGATGTGATCATGTGTTGAATGGTGTAAACTAGACTTCCCCATCTTTGCAAAAGATACCTTACATAATTGCTTTTCTGCCAAAATTAAAGGGTTGTATACCTTTTTCTCCAGAGAAATACAGGGTTTTATTTATTTTTTTTTAGCATGTTAGCATTGTTTTATTTAAATACACTACAAATTTTATCAACGTACGTGTCCTTAAGTAAATTCGTATAAAATTTCGAGTGAAAATTTTCATAACTGTTGAAGTTATAGTCCTTGCCGCAGAAGTCCTGAAAACTGAAAAAAAACTACGTTAGTATATAGTGTTACCTAGTTCGCCAACGAAGGATTTTACGAAAAAAAAATTTTTACAGTTACAGTGATTTTTATACCCTTGCAGAGCAAAGGGTATTATAATTTTAGTCAGAAGTTTGCAACGCAGTGAAGGAGACCTCAGACCCTATAAAGTATATATATTCTTGATCAGCATCACGATCTCAATCGAAATCCGTCTGTACGTCTGTCCGTCTGTCTGTTTCTCTTCAAACTAGTCTCTCAGTTTTAAAGCTGTCGTGCTGAAACTTTCCGAAAAGTTGTGTAGTTATTGCACGCAGTAGGTATATAAGTCGGAACGAGCCGGATCGGCCGACTATATCGGATAGCTCCCATACGAGAGATTGAAAAAAAATTCTCACTCCGTTGTTTTTGATCGGATCGACTTGATTTCTTCCATTTATTTTTCGATCCTTCCTATGGCAGCTATATCATAGAGTTGTCCGTTTTTTCATAAAATTTAATCCGAAATTCAATAGTAATTAGAAAACGCCATCTGGAAGAAATCAAGTCGATCTGATCAAAAACAACGGCGTAAGATTTTTTATTTCACTCTCTTGTATTGGAGCTTTCCGATATAGTCGGCCGATAGGAAAGATCGAAAAATCTATAAAGAAATAACGGAAATAAAATTATAACATCTTTGTTTTTAACGGACAATCATGATTTTTGGAGTATAGAGTTTTCTAATGAGTCTTGAGTTTCAAATTAAATTTTATAAAAATCGGACGACTATATCATATGGCTGTCATATGAACAATATGGAAAATGAATAGAAAAATCGTCATAGCTTCGATTTTGTTTAGCCTTAATGTATTTTGTTTGACGTATTTAAGGACTGCAAGGGTATAAGAGCTTCGGCTTGCCTAAGCTAGCTTCTTTTGTTGTTAACTTTAAGGTTCAACTAAATTCAAATAGTCAACACCAACCCCCATAGCCATAATTTTGATTTTTACTTTTAAGCTTTTTTACCATTTGGAGTAAAGGGCAATTGTTTTTCCTGGAGTTTTCGTATTATTTATTTTAGTTTATTTTTAGTTTAAGCGATATCCCTCGATCGGTATATTACCTATTATGGTAAGACCATCCGTCGGACTTTGAATTTTGCAGCTATTTATGTAGTCGCCGTCGCAAACTCTCTCGTTGCTCTTCGTCACTACGTGTAATAAGACTTTGAAAAATAACTTGTAACCTTTAAAAATAGGCCTACAAATATCGGTTATAGTTTTGAGTTGAAAACTTTAAAAGTACCACTGCTTAAAGTGTATAAGGTGAAATATGATGTCGACTAGTTAATAAATGGGAGCTGCTTAATTTAAAAAACCAGCCAAACCACATTTGTAAGGTTCGACTGCAGAGCATCAACCGGATGGGTCTGTTATTGTGTCAGGGAAATCAGTTATCTGACTTTCGTTTCTATAGATAGACCTGCGTTCCTCTTTTCCGATTTGATTACAGTTATATCCGGTTACACAATTTATAAAACAAAATAAGAAGAAACAATCACACACATCTGACCTGAATCAGATGAAAAGTTACTGTTTTAAATAAATCTACAAGTGGTTTTAATCATAGCTCGTTTTAAAGGAGACAACAATGCTACAGCCACGCAAAACCCACAGGATAATAAGCCCCTGCCTGAGAAACCACCTTTCATTTCAATTCAGAACTAGAATGGTCATAACTCTCTTAAATATACTTATTTTAATTACGGTCAACACTGCAGCTTCGCAAACAAGCAGTAAGTATACTTCGCTTTGTGTTTTGTAGTGGCTCTTAAAATAAGAAAACATGGCAATTAGCGTGACGAAATAAATAATACTAATGGGTTTAACACTTTTACTTAAATCAGCTTTAAAAGATTGTCATAAGGTTATAACATCTTGTGTTAGTATTGTAAAAGACTATCAGCTTTAAAAGATTGTCATACAGTTATAACATCTTGTGTTAGTATTGTACAATTTCAGTAACGTGTTTGTATGTATTAGTATCACGTATTCACTTTTAACGGGCTACTTGCGATGTCTAAACAAAAAAAACCAGTTTTACTGGTGCTGTGCCTGAATTCTGTGTTTGGAAGAAGGAAACCAATATTTGGCTGGCCAAAGCTTATATACTCTTTAGGTCATTCAAAATTAATTAATATTAAAATAAAAGCAATAAATGAAAAAACTAACAATGTGCATTCCAGAAACGTTTTTAGCAAAATAAAACAGATTATAAACGTTTTTATATTAAATATTTTAAGCACTTACAGACTCTGGCACAATACCAATTAAGTTAAATATTAAGTTATTTAGTTAAATAAAACATTTTAATATTTTTGTTACATTATTTTTATAATTATTAATTATTTTCTGATTTTACATTGGCAGTGTTAAAATAGGTATTTTAAGTAAGACTTAGTTATTGTTTTCCAATTACATAATTGTAGTTTTAAAATATTTATTAATATTTATTTATTATTTAATTATAAATAAAACTCATATTAAGCTAAGACTTTAAGCGTCTTAACATTTGTAGTAATTTTAAAGCCATGAACTTAAGCTCGCTTTCCTATCAGTTTGAATTTAAGCTTTATTCATACACAAAAGTGAAGCTTTTGAATGTTATAAGAAAACTTTAATATTAAAATTTGGATTTGGATTATTTTAAAAAACTGAAAAGATTTTTTTGGTCGGAAGCAGACGGTTATATTAGTGTTTTCCGAAACAAAAAGTATGCAGTAAAGTTCCAACAGTTAAAAGCTAAAAAAATGATTTTATATCAATTATATTCGCACCAAATATAAAACCGATAACTGTAAAGAGATTTTAAAGCCAAAAAGGCAAAACATTTTGTTTGTTAAAATATACAAATATCTATATTTGAACAGCTACTTAGGGCTAAGTTAATCCAACTTCAGGTTGCTCAGGCCATAAACCTGGTTGAAAACCGATCTCCGCTTGATATCCGGCAATCCTTCAACGGCGATCCGGCAATCCGTTCTCGTGAAATCTTGACCAGAGCTTCAAAAGAACGCGGTTCCCAAATGGGCAAATCAGACAGCGTTTTGTTGTTGAGTAAAATATCAGATCGAGCCAAGCCCTCCTTAAAGGTTTCCAGACCAACTCCTGTATCAGGATCTTCTTTAGTGTGTTCTCTTATGATTCTCACTACGAACTGACTCGCTGCTCGCAGGCAGCTAGCTTTCAACCCCCGTTTATGCTTAGCTTCTTACTCTCTCGAGAGAGCACATCCTCTCTCGAGAGATCAGAAGTGTGACCAGCGCTTACAATATAATCTAATAATATAAAATAATGATATTAATAATATAAGTTAGCATACATAATTAATACCCAGCCTGTTACACTCCGTACTGCTGACATCCCGGCTCCACTCGTGTGGTCCACAGTTGCGCCATGTCCAGTTCCTTCAGCTTTCGTCCTTTAGAAGCGTACGCCAATGTCCTGTGAACGCTCCTAACCGCGAAGGAGTAGACATTGCGAGTGCGACTTCTGTAATGCTAAAGGAAACATGTGTATTTGTGGATTTGTTATTATTGTGAATGGAGTTGTCCGATTTTTGCTCAATTCGTAGGATTAAACACAACGACGTTATAATTTTTTTTTTATTATTTATTATTTAATATATATATTTTTCGATCCATCCTATGGCAGATATATGATAGATTATCCGATTGATAAAATTTAATTTGAAATTCAAAAGTAGTTAAAAATTTAGGACGAAATCAAGTCGATATGACAAAAAACAATGGCGAGGGAAGTTTTTTTCTTAAGACTTATTTCCCCTTCCGACTTATATACTGCAATAACTACACAGCTTTTGGAAAAGTTTTAGCAATATAGGACACAGCATGTTGGACGGGTGGTGTTTTTAACTACTATCGAATTACGAATTAAATTTGATCAAAATCAGATAACTTTATCGTTATTATTTCTCTTCAAACTAGTCTCTCAGTTTTAAAGCTATCTTGCTGAAACTTAACAGAAAGTTGTGTAGTTATTGCATAGAAATAAAATATATTGCCTAAGTAAATAACTATTTTTTGAACCCCATGCTGGCCCGAAAGCCACCTTAGTTGCCTTTATCTAAAGGGGGCTGCCTTTCTGTCCGTTTGTCATCCTATCTCTCTTTCCGGACGATATTGGCTTGTTGTTTTATTTTTGCACGCAAGAAAATTCAATTGCGTAAGATATAAATAAGCACCCATAAGCTGCTGCCACAGAACATCACAACAATTGCCGACTAGTTAGAGCCGGAACAACGCGTGAGGGCTTGCAGTTTGGGATATCATCTGCTTACCGTTTACCGTTTACCGTTACATAGCTGTAAAGAAGAAGATGGGAATAAAACGGTTAACCAAATTCTGCTCCCGCACGGCACTACTAAGAAATACATATATAACAGGATGTAGGCCGTACTGGCAACTGTTAGCTCCAGCCAAAAAAAAAAAAAAAAATCAAAGCAAGTTACTACTAGGGTCAAAGTGAGTCAACAGATTGCTGACGGCAGAGTGATGGTCGTTGTCGCAGTTGTTTTATTAAAAAAGTCACTGGAATTTAGATAACGTATACATATTGTATCAGGATCTTCTTTATTGTGTTCTCTTTTAACTTTCAATGCGAACTGACTCGCTGCTTTCAACCCCCGTGTATGCTTAGCTTCTTACTCTCTCGAGAGAGCACATCCTCTCTCGAGAGATCAGAAGTGTGACCAACGCTTACCATATAATCTAATAATATAAAATAATGATATCAATAATATAAGTAAGTATACATAATTAATACCCAGCCTGTTACAATATTTAGATGCCCGGTTTGCAAGGCTTACACTTGTAATATTTAACATGCATCACAATATCCTAGATATTAAATAAGAATTAAACTTTACAAAGTATACTTTTGTCAGTAATACCTTGGAAAATATTTTATAACGGTTTTCTTGTGGCAAACATCTTTTTGCGCTTACCCAGAGCTTGAACTTGATCAACTAAGTAATAATACAATTTTGTTTTACAGATCAGCCTTATCTAGTGAGTCCGACACCAACATTGCCAGCCAAAGTTGTTGACGGTAAGAATTATGAGGCAACCGTGTTCCCAAGCCATGTTTAATATCGTAATTTATATATCTATCTTGTTTTCTTATTTAAAACTGATTTATTTAAAACTTTTTTATACATTTTCTTCATTTCTTTCTATGATTTCACCATCTTTTGGAATTTACATTCTGGAAATATTGACTAACACAAACCTTTTAAAATATAACTGCTCAAAATAATATTATGTATATATTTATATGTTGTTCACTATTCCTTTTTTTTTGTACTTTATTACCATACCATTGATATAATGCTTTATGAATATGAAGATATAACAACAGTACTCTTGCTAAATAATGAATCAGGACATGTGGGTGATATTCATGGACGGTTCCTGACAGTACGTCCAGAAATAGGTCTATTGACATCGACAGCCAGGACATTTATTCAGGATGGAATAACAACAGAGTTTGCCACAAAAATTGTAGGGACAACTTTGAGTAACGGTCGGCTCTACGCACAATATATCAAAAAAAGTTCGAGAGTTCTTTTTGAAAATGAGCATTTGACTCCATCTGTGGTTACAAGTTGGGTGGGTGAAAGGGCCTCTCAGCAGACCCCACAATTTCTACAGAGCCACAATGACCTTTTCAACTCTGATGATGCCGACTGGCAGAATGTCGATGACAACCTTGGCGTTCAACAGGTAGAATTCGTAGGCAACACGGATTTTATTACGCCACAAACTACAATAGTTAAATACTCTATGACACCTGCCCTAAAAGAAAACAAGCCTATTACTTCTTTAGAATCTGTAATCACCAGCAATGACACATTGAACTTTAACTTAAATGGAATAATTGAAAAAAATAAATTGATAAGTGATAAAGTGTTTTCAATTACAAATTTGAAAACATATACAATTAAAAGCAATATCGAAGATATTCCGAATTCTGCATTCCAGGAAAGTGCTACCGACTCTTACGCTCTCAGAGAAGAAAGAAAATACGAAATGCTTAGGCAACCAAGTCAAGGGCATCAAAGTCTTTCTACCCAAAAGCCTTTTTTAGCCACTGTAACATATTACGGATTCGCAGAATTTACCACCATCGTCGGCGATAGTGTTATTGTTTTTTCCCCCAGCACTTTGGAAAGCAGTATGCACTTCGGACAAGTTACATCCATTAAAGGCAATCCGACGTTACAGCCTGACTTTATTCACGACTACCACAGCCAAAATGTAGAAATAACACAGAGTTCATTAGAAACAGTAGAAACCCTTGAACAAATAGAATTGTTAAGCAAGAAGTCAAGTCTTGGGTCAGACATAAGTGCTTTTACAATTGAAAACCAATCAAACGATATTTTAACTCCACAGTCAACTGCATCCTTAGAAACCAATTTTAAAAGTTTATTAGTAGAAGAGGCAGCTGGAAATATTTTAATACCAGATGTTCTCTCGAGTTCCACTGCAAAAAATGATCTCAAATCAGAATCTACCAACGATAACAATAACCTTGAAAAGCTAGAAGGTGCAAAAACTGTATATATTGATGATGATCCATTCTCTCGATTTGTTGAGCTATCTGATTCATCGAGCTCAAAGTCTGAAGCCACTGACCAGGACAGTACACTGAACTATATTCACTTATCCAATAACGAAGATATCAAAAATGGGACATTGAAAACTAGTACTGTTGATTCTGACATAAAAAACATGCATAGTTTGACTGAAGAACCAATTGTTGGTACTGGGAATATATATGATACTAACATAAAAGACACTTGCAGCCATACCACGTCACAAGTGTTTCTTACTCAGATGCCCAAGCCAGTTCAAACAAGCAATGGAAATATCGAGCCCATTGCTATTAATGATAATCCTCTTTTATCTTATGATATTGTAGAGACTACTAAGTTCTATTGCATACAGGCATCAAAAGCGGAACAAGAGTCTGGGCTTAGTACGATTAATGAGTCACATGAGACCGTCACAGAGTCCAATGGAGAGTTGATGTCCACTGAGTTAATAGATGATGTAGATGAAACCACAGTTCGAGGCACTGATGATTACGATGTGACAACAGAAAATGAATATGAAGGCGAGGATGATGATTACGAAAATAATGCCGATGATGTTGACTTAATATACAAAACTTTGTATACAACTTACACATATTTGACAACTTTCTTTGAAGGGTCCAGTTCTACCGTAGCTAGCCACACTGAGATCTTAACAAACATTGTTTCCTCAACATTAGGTGCTGAAGGTGAACTAAAATCAAGCAACCTTGAAGGCCAATTTGAAAAGGCTTCAATTGTATTGCCTAAGTATACTATACCTCTCGACATAGCTGGTCTGTTGACTAAGAAAAGTACACAAAATGATACTGAAGTCGAAAATACTATATCGACATCAACTTCCAATTTCGATGACTTAAAATACAGTAAGACTTTGTTTACAACTTATACATACTATACATCGATTTTTAAGAATAACGATACTGAAGTCCAATCACGAAGCGAGATAGTCACGAATTACATTACAGACGAAATGCCAAACTCTCAACAAAATATTATCATTTCAGGAGATTCGCAAACGTCTGACCAAAGTTTCTTAAGCTCTCAAACACTCTCTGATGTAGACATGTCTCTTGGAATGGAATTAAAATCAAGTAGCTCAAATTATACAGCTTCAGATCTTTCTATTACAACAAATTCCCTTGAAGACCAAGTGAGCTCCGAAAGCAACACAGAGGAAATAATACCATCAGCTACTTTTCTTCTCCAGACAAGTTTTACAACGTTTACTTTTTATACAACCATGTACGTTGGCGAAGACTCTAATATTATAAGTCGTCTGGAAACAGTAACCAATATAGCTACTGAAACTTTGAAACCTACTAAAGTAGTAGTAGATGACTCCTCTTTTCCTATTACCTATTTTACAACATTTACCTATTGGACTAAGTTAGCTAAAGATGGTGAAATAACTACACTTAGTAGAGAGGAAACGTTATCGAATGTAATCCAACCTACAAACGTCACCGAAATAGTTATTGATGACTCATCAAATACAGAAGTTGAAGCAAGTCAGTCAACTATAAGCACTAAGTCCGAAAGCAATAGTGACTATATTTCCAATTCGACTAATGCAGACATTCGATCAGAAACTACTACCTACTACACTACTTATACTTATTATACAACTTCATACGAAGTCAATAATACAATTATCGATTCTCGCTTCGAGACCGTCACTAATTTAGTGACTGCCGGGGAAGTCACAATTTCCGCCTCTACTTTAGATATGATGCCTAAGTCTAGTCAGTCTGAAAGTGCAACCGAAAACCCGATTGAAACAAAAGCAAAGAATGTAGTTTTATACGATTATAAACAAATTATTGATGCAGACGAGATAAGCACTTTGTATTTTACAACCGAAGTTTTATCTTCGCTAAATAGTGAAGGGCATGAAATAGAAATAACAAGTAGCTCCTCGAGATTGCTCGTTGACGAATCGAAAAAGGCTAGTTTAGCCACGATCTTAAGTAACACACCTGATAATAGCTTATCCAGCCTAAAGATGCACAAAACGGGCTTAGTACGGCTTATTGAAGGCAAACGCGTTCAAAACAGTACGACTACACTATACCAATCAAAAGTTATTGGAACTGTTATAGATAATCGATATGCCCAAATCATTGAGAGTACATCAAGTTTTTTCTTTGAAAAGTACACCCCCACAGACTATTTGGTCTCGTCCACCGTTCAAATTCCTGTGATGGCAACAGCAAATGGAAATTTCCTTAATTCAACGAACAACATCAACACTGAAAGTCAAGATGCAACAGTGTCTGACATAAAGGCAAGAGATGATCTTGGCACTGACGGGCTTGCACCACAAAATACTAAGCCATTATTCGCGCCTGTAATAAGGCCTTTTGCTTCCCGAAACAGGCCTACATTCGCACCAAAACAAAAAACTTTAGTCCCCAGCAGTGCTACCATAATAACAAGATCAGACATCACACCCACCATTACGGCGACTCCTGCTTTAAAGTCAGCCGGTAAATACAGCTCGTCACGCAGGGGTGTCATTTCGAATGCGCCAATTAACCCAAATGAGTTTCAGAGTTTGTCCCAGGGTCAGGCATCAAGGCGCCTATTTGGACGTCCAACAAAGCCACTATCAAATTCAGCCGAAGCAAATGGCACTCTACCCTTCAACATTGCATTTTCACCTTCAAAGAATCGCTTTGTTTCTTCTTCCCGTAATGTTGTTAGTTCCAGGCGACAAAGCATTAATTATCGATCATCAAATGTTCCTGGTTTTCGTGGATCTGGAATAATAGCCAATTCTAGGCTACGCATAAAACCAACTAACTCAGTGTTAGTGTCGACGCAGTCATTCAGCAAAGTGCCAAGTTCAGATAGTAGTTCTGAGGAAGAAAATTCCACAGATGAGATAAATGAAGAGGACGAAAGCCCTAAACATACTAACAACCCATTGACACGGTTCCGTCGACCTTTGAGTGGGCCCAATGCGTTTACGCCTGCAATAAGACAAAGTGCTGGAAACTCGCCAGCCGTTTCGCTCAGACGAAATCCTTTATCGACTCGATCCAAAACTTCGACTACAACAAGCAGCACAACAACAACGACGACCAAGCCCCGAACTAGAAGTTTTCAGAGACCTCTTCCATTTCAGTCAGCAAGGTCAAGACCACAAAACTCCCTTTTCCCACCACGAGGACTTTTCCAGTCTCTGAAAAAGGAAGAAAGCTCTAAGGAAGTTAAGCCAAACGATAGTGCGACTGAAAATGATCCTGAATACGTAGACGATGACGTAGGAAATGCCGAGGAATCAAGCCCGCAGGAAAATGTTTACCGCATAAAAAGGTCAGTTGGTACTTTGACTAACCCGAAACGTAATAGTAGAGTACGTCGTCAAGCAGATGCATTGAAAATAAGTAGATTTCGATTTCGTCGACAAAACCAAACAGCTACGTTGACTAAAGAAGATTCAAAGCTCTTCGGGCCTGAGGTTCGTACTGAAACCACGCCAACTTCGCGGGAAAAGATAAGTTCAAGATTCGGTTCAAGATTTCGTTCTCCACAGGGACAGCAGACAACATTGCTTGAATCAACCACAGTGGCCAATCATAAATCGATTCGACCGACAAGACCGATAACGAAGCGACCACAATTTACACTAAGAGAAAAAGATGTCACTTTAAAAGGGCCTTCACGTTCGAGTACAAGCAATAACTTTCGGCGTCAACAGGCAACTGGAAATGCCTCAATAAGACGTGCTGGTACCTCAAATACAGGTAATTCAAACAGCCGTAGGCTTAAAGGCTTGGTTAGCTATAACAACAAAAATAATGGAGATCACGGGCGACTCTCAAATGTGCAACGATCTCGAAGTTCAAGTTCTAATACACTGAACAGAGGGAGGAGTCGAGGTCGAAATCGGAACGAATTCTCTCCAGACCTGCAGTCCATAGAACACGAAGTTCACTCCATCACAGTTACACATTTCATACCATCTGAATTGACGATACCAGTTGTCAACGGACATGTCACCGAGTACAAAAACATAGTTACTGCCAAGGCAAGCACCGAGGTTGTTGGACCAGATGACTATATGCAAGTATTGGGGACAAACGGATTGAGTTCTATATACCTGAACAGAGAGATATCTAGTATAAATATTGCTGGTGCCACTGAACATACAAAGTATTTGCTACACGAATCCATCACAAGTTCAATAATCTTTACACCAACCACAATCCGCGGTAGAAAGACATCATTTTCGCATGTGGTTCCATCGACAGCCTATTCGGTAGAGTACCTGGTAACTACAATACAGCCTCAAATTCCTGATAATGCGCCGCTTGCCAACATCCTACTATCCCAGTTACTCTTGGGAAATCTAAACCTACCTGCTCAACCTATATTAGGTGCTGTTGGGCAGCTGACAAGTGCCACATTGGCACCCACATCAGTTGAGCCTGTAACTGAGTATCGCACCCACACATCCACCTACGTAACTACAATTTTCGATGGGAAATCGACTATTCTTCCAATAACCTTTCAAGGAAAAAAGATTCTAACTACCGTCTACGATACCACTGCACAAACAATTACAGCCACAGAATACAGCGTAGATACAATAGTTAATACTGTCCCATTGCCTTACAATACGCAGTCCATTGGACAGGCAGCTCAGGTGAACAATTTGTTGCTCCAACAGTTGCTCCTTCAACAACAACAAGATGGGTTCTCACTACCCCAAGCAGTATCGAAGACTGTATCGCCTCAAATATTTTTAAGTGAAAACCTACAGGACTTGGAAGAAGGTTCACGGTTATCAAAACAAACCGATGTCGATTTTGAAAATGATTCTGACTTTATGTCCATCAGCAGCGAGTCTCAACCCACTAAAAGCAATAGAAAGAAGTCGCGAAAAACCAGCTCTGGGCACAAGCGCAGTAAGCAAAGGAATGTAGCAGTGGAACCACAGGACCCCAGCGTAGTCACACTCTACGTGTCAGGACGAAGACCTGGTGAATTCAGTACTGTGTTGTCGACGGTGGGAAGCGAGTACGATCACTCAGCTGCCCTACAAAAGAGGGAAGCATTCTTTGAAATTCAACCAACTGTCACTTCGATGGACCATTACATTCAGTTTCCAAACACCGAAGAAATAGAAGATTTTCAGAAACATTTTTGAAGATCAAACGAAGTTGAGTTTACCAAGCGGTACGCAAAATATTGTTGTTAAAAATGTTAATTACCTTGGTATGTTCTGCACACGAATTAAATATATAATGTAAAGAATGAATTTTGGAAGATTCCCGATTACTAGTCAAAGATTAAACAAATATGAACTTAGAGTCTTCTGTTCACTCGTGCTCACACTTTCTTATTTTTCTTTAACACTGAGGAAACGAAATTGACATAATTTGTAAATTTACATGACATTATACGCAACTACAGTCGAATCCCGATAATTCGAACCCCGCTCAATCGAAAATCGCGATAATTCGTAAAAAATTCTGTTCCCTTGAAAAACAATCCCTTGAAAAAAATCTCGATAAATCGAATTCCCCTCTAATTCGTAAAAAAAGTGATCCCCTTGCCATTTCGAATTATCGGGACTCGACTGTATTACATTACATACGAAACAAGTTTGCCATTTGTTTTCTCCATACATAAAACTGCCATTTTACAAAACGTACGCTACCAGCGTTAGCGATTTTTCTGGAACTTTTCTTCAATTTATAAAAAAATAATAATGTAACTAAAAAAAAGTGTTTTTTGAGAGTACACAATAACAAAATTGATAAAAAAGAAACTCATTAGGTATAATATTTTCTGATTGCCTATAATGGCTTCTAGTTTACATATGTATGTATATTGGTTTTGAATTGTAAAATCATGTATGTTACACCGGACTTTAACCTTTCTTTACACGTGTTACGACATGAGGAAGAGAAAACTGATTTTGATTACATTAAATGTTATAACATTACCATCTAAATTTAATGTATATATGTATGTATGTGTACAAATTTCTGTATTTACTATTTCCCTACTAATACTTTAGAAAAATGTACATATAAAAATAAAAAATAGTTTATCGAGTTATCGAACTTTTTATAAAATCGCATTATTTTTTATTAAAATGTTTTATTTGTATGGGAAATTATAGAGTGTTACAAGTTCTGTCAAAAGTATAAGATATTTCTGACCATATGGGTATAGGCAATTTTTATTGTTTTTCTTGTTAAATTATTTTCCTAAATTTTCGATGCTTTGTGATATCTTGGATATGGCAAGCCTTAATAGCTGAAAAAGAATATAAAACATGTGCAAGATGCCCAAGTATACTATACTCCATCCTTATACATATGTCCCAACCAATTTATGGTACTTCTTTTCAAACGTTCCTTCTATTGTCTGTCTTTTTTTCACCTTGAACTTGAGCAACCGACAATGCTCGTGAACATTAAAAAACTTTAATTGTCTATTGGAATCAACACAGGACACAACCAGATAAACGTTTCGTATAGGACCGGTAGAATTAATTCTAGATACGTTCTACTGCATGGCTCCATCTCGGAGAAAATATGGGACGAGGCTAGGTATAACGTTGCCACTCACGTAATGCCAAATGGAGTAGAACTTATAATTGCCAACGAAAAGGAAAATAGTTTTGAAAAGCTAGCTGTGACTTCTAAAAAACTTGTTAGTTATAATAGTAAACCACTTTTGATCACAAAACAGTTTAACAAACCTCTGACTCTGGCCCCAAGCACGTTAGAGGATCAGATGACTTTGACATTGCCTTTAAAAAAGCAGGTAACCTTAAATAATTATTTAAAAACTATTGCAAATGTAACGACTTATATCACATAGGACACAGTTTTGCTTCCCGACAACTCTTTTACCACTAAAATGTGTTTTACCACCTACACTTACCGCAAAACCTTGATGGAAAATGGAAATATGAATGTTGTAAGCAAGGATCTAGTAATATCAAACCGTCTTACCGAGGATCGGATGACTACAAGTGATAGGACCATTTCTGATATTATTTCCTTCAAGGTAAGCATAGTATTGTTCGATATTTCACTGCAATAAACTTATTATTTTTTATATTCAGACACCAGAGCTCTTTGTTAAAGAGTTCTCAACAATATATCACTATTTTAACACGATTGATAACGGCCCTATGGAGCCAACTCCAATAGTAGTTACATCAAAACACACCATAATAAATACAATTACTGGGCCTGGTAATTCTCGGATTTTATCTGGAGTTTTCTCCCCCACCACAAATACCTACATCAGCCAAGTATTGCTAACTAAAATCGTATACGATATACTACAGGCACCAACATATTACATAAGAAATAATAGTATCACCCAAGTCGTAATCACAGAGTTTGTGTCCCCTCCAGCACTCATTTCAAGCTACCTATATACTGAGGAAACAACTTTTTCTCCTATTTCGAAGCAAGTACTTAGTTCAAAATCATCAACTATCAATAAGAATGAACTGAATAATTTAATAATATACTCAACAAAAGCGGTACTTGAAACACAAACTTTTTGCACCGCGATGGTTAGTGATAATTTTACTATATGCAGTTCACTCTGTAAAGTCAATCCAAAAATTTCTGCCCATCAAGCAATGATTCATTCTCACGTAATACAAAATATTGTAACCGACAAGCTGAGTAACACGCTGTTGGGTTCAGAACTATTGATATCGTTGAAATCAAAGCTTATGAAAAAAAAGGAGAAAAACAAACGCCAAAGCATTGTAACAATGGCAACATTACTGGGAGGTGAAGTCATTGAAGTAACTGCCATGAATATTATTGAAACACCATATATAAATGAAAAGCCTATGCTAACAAGCTCAAATGAACACTTTAATTCGGAAATGAACATAATGAATGCTGCACTGATAAGCAGTCTGCGAAAATCAACTTTGAGTGTAAAGCTGCTGGACTCTTCCAAAAATGTAACCAAAATATCTGAAAAAACAGCACATTATACGGAAACCTTAAAAAAAAATAATACAGATTTAAAATTATCGGAGTTGAATAATAATAATGAGGTATAAGAAAAAAAAAAAAATAAAATAAGTTTAAGAATATATTACATATATTTACATTACTTTTCTTCTTTGTATCTTTACAGGTTGACTTCATTGGCAACATAAATTTAAAACTATTTCGACCGATGTTCAATGTTGTGGCACATATACTAAAAAAACAGTTAGTAAATGCACCAAAGATAGAACTTAATCGCCCGTTAAATGATAAAGGAAACCCAAAAATAAATAATAATAATAAATTTGCACAGGCAAGCCAAATAATAAATAAACCAGTTTATATACCTTTGAAGCAAAGTGGTAATACTGAAAGTAGGAAAAAACACCTTAGTTTCACAAATACAGAACAAATTAAGGTGTACCCGCCTGAGATCGATGCAATAAAATCGCGTTCTCTAACACAGATTATATTTAACGCGTTAGTTAACACCGTTATTCCTATTAGACCTGGTGAGATAATAACTGCCAGCGCTGACGTTATTTTTGGAAGACCGACTAATAGTGTATTAGTAACTCCCACTTTGTCAAAGTTTTCCAAATACATTTATTCAACTTTGTTGAAACCAATAAAATACATCGTTCCATTTAAATCCACAATATTGCCTTATGCGCAGTCCAATAAGAGAAGAATTCTTATAGAGTACGCCAGTATATTGAAGCCACCAAGATTACCTGAAAATAAACAAATACTACTACAGTACCCACCATTAGGACGAACTCAAGAAAAACAGATGTTTTCAGCTCATGAAATGGTTAACAAAAATCCGGTTATAGACTTTTATTCCTCTCAATCACGAATTGGCTTTAATTCAGCCTTGCACAACAACCAAGTTAATCGTGTACCAGAAATATTAGGTACAATTTATAGAACTACTAAAAGTTATTACACAACCACAAACTCAGATAAGTATTCTTTTATTGAGGATTTTTCTGTAGACATGTTGAGCACAGCCATGCCCATCAGAACGCCTTTCATTATATCATCCTTTTCCGAGCTTCAACATGTTAACTTTAAACATGATGTCCTTAGCCACACAATTAATGTGCATGCCCGTCCACTGACATTTAAAAAAGAGATGGAAAACACTCCGCATTTCGAAATACCTGCTAGCAGCTTTAGGACTGAAGTCCCATTGAGATCAAATCACAAGAGGGTGTTTCCTTACGACAATAAAAAAATAGTCTTCGAGGAGGTCGATTTCAATAAACTTAATATTTTAAGTAACTTCAAGTTTGGTCAATATCGTAATCCAACAAGACATATGGATGGACATCTTCATGAATCAGATCAAGTTGCCCAACATTCAAACAAATCATTTTATCTTTTAAAGATTACCTCAACAAAAAAATACGATCTAATAAATAACACAGCACCAAATAATTGGCCTTCAAGCATACATTTTTTTAATGAATTCACAATGTCGAATAGCAACCATAAGGGGAAAATTCACAAGATGTCCTTAAGCAGTTTACAAAAGCTGGTTCCATCAAAAGGGGAACATTTTTATGTAGGACCATTAACAGGGTACAATACTGAACCTCCAAGGTTTAACGCGAAAATTCCTAATGCAATTGACTCTCCTTCCCCGAGTGATGATATACAAAGTATAGTATACCTAAGTATACAATTGAAAAGTACGAAGACAGATAAGCTTATGTCGAATGACCACATAAAGTTGAATACAGCATTATTAAGCCCAATGAATAATAACAGATCCAACGCCATATTATCAGTACTAAATTCAGGCAATGCAATTGCAATATTATCAACAAGACAGCTGCTGTCCAAGTCTACTCAAATCTTGTCTACTTCAACCAAAAGTACAACTACTAAAGCCGGCAACATGAATCCAATAATTGCCTTAAAAAGTGATAAAAATCACCTTGAACCTTCTGAAATGTTACAGAATGATATTACTTCTGTTTCAAAAACAGCAATGTATTTGGAAAAAAATTCAAGGTTCTTCACAAAATTAAAGCCAATAAATTCATTCCTTTCAACATCCTTTTATACCAGAAATACACCAAATTTCTTTTCTATTTTAAAACCCACCAAAACCATATTAAATGTAGTGAACGGATCTGTTTTAAAAAGCATATTTGACTTGAAAGATAACAGATCTATTGGGCACGCGATATTTAAAACGAAAAATGATGTAAAAAAACCAATTTCCATTAGGTTTCAAAAAGAACCTCCTCCGCCAATAAGGTCACAAGTAATTCGTGAATATGATGTTAAACATGTTAGTCAAATGACCAAAAATTTTAAACCTACAGACCACACATCAGAACCATCGAAATCAATTAATGATTCGGGTTCCAAAAACGTTGTAGATATTAACAACACGATTAAAAACAGTCTGAGCATTTCGAAGCATGATGTTATTAAATATGGGTCGACCAGTCTATTGTCCTCAGACTTGACTCGACATGAAGATCTGTATACAACCAGCGTTCCAAATAAAATACCCATTGAACCATCAAAATCAATTAATGATTCAGGTTCCAAAAACGTTGTAGATATCGACAACACGAAAAACAGTCTGAGCATTTCGAGGCATGATGTTTTTAGATATGGGTCGACCTATCTATTGTCCTCAGACTTGACTCGACATGAAGGTCTGTATACAACCAGTGTTCCAAATAGTATACCCATTGGGGCGACGAATTATTTAAAAACAACTATTTCAGCCGATCCTTGTAATCCGCCGTGCAAGTCAAATAAAAACGAAATTTGCGTAACCTATGGTTTGTCTTCAAGTTTTTGTGGCTGTCGGCCAAGTTTTGGACGGCTGTTTCCGGATCTTCCTTGCAAACGTATGTAATGTGATTGATTTGATATGCCATGAGTTAATTTCCTGATCACTTTTTCTAGCCACTTATTCTTACGAAATGAAATTGCAAACCGACTGGGTTGAAAATTCTTTAATAAAGCTGATTGGAATAGATATGAATTCCACAAACGAATATCACCATATAAAAATAATTTTTACAGACGCCGTCGATCGTATGATTATGCAATCTGATTATAGGAACATATTTCATGGCGCGCAATTACAAAGCATTTTTGCAGAGGAGAAAAACAACAAAATTACGGCTACATTTTTATTACAGGTAAGTGTTGTACAGCTCGATTAATTTTAATTTTTTTTTTTTTTTTTTTTTTTTTAGCTTTAAATTTATTTATTGAGTCTTCTCTTGAAGAGACATACAATAAGAATTCAGATCTTAACTTATACTGTATATTATTAATTTATATTATTTATTTGTTATATTATGTTTAATTAATTTTAAATAATATTTCTTTTGTATATAGTTGTCAGAGAACAGCGATGAAAATCTACTAAAATCAACACTTACAAAACATTTACGACTAAGCAATTTTAGTATTGGAGGCACTGGTTTGCACACTTCAAAAAATGGTCCTAATTTATTAGCTTTTAAAGGTAAGTAAAAAGTATCGTAATGCAGTGAAACGTTTTTAAATGGTTACACTTTTTATCCAAACAGATTTCGATGAGTGTCGCCATAAAGACTTTAATGACTGCTCCAATGATGCCCACTGTTTTAATTTAGTTGGCAGTTACACTTGTGTTTGTAAAGAAGGTTATATGGATATATTCCCAAACGCATTATACCCAGGTCGCCATTGCTTAGATAATAAAATTGGATGTGATAAATGTAGCTACCATGGAAAATGTTTTCAAAAGTGGGCAGACAAACAACAACAGGCAATAACATCGTGCAAGTGCAACAGTTGGTATGCTGGAACAAAATGCCAAGTTAACCTCAAAGTGGTAATAATACTTCTTTTGACTATGGGCACACTTTTGTTGGCATTGCTGTTGTCTTTCTTATTGCTTATAAACATCAAACCTAAAAATAAGGGCAACAGAATAGCAAGCCAATTTAATAATGCATCTTCCCAATTACATCGCAGCATAATATCATCAAACGAAATTTGTGAAATAAGCCAAACTATGCTAGCCGTTTCTAAAAAGGTAATAATAATAGTTTTAAGGAATTTAATTAAATAATAACTAATTTCATTTGTTTTTTAATAGAAATGTAAAAGCTCGTACATCAAGGAAAAATCTGCTACGCAGAATGATCAGACCTCTTCAGCTTATAATACAAGCGACGATTTAACAGTCAAAATTTCCAGTAGTTCAGATAATAACTTTGACGAAGACGGGCACACCTACCGCTCTCTCACTCTTATGATTCCACGTGCGAAATTCCGTCTGCCATTTACTTCTAAGATCTCCTATATTAACCATCAATCGAATATGCATCTGGAGCCCTGTCGATCTGGTACTCTAACTCTAGCTAGTCGAAATGATTCCGATGAACTTTTCTACAGAAACCCCATTAGCCCAATGTCCTATCCTGGTATCAGCGGGTGTGAAAGTATCTGTCGTTGTTAGCAAACATTTATTGTGAAATTTTACATAAGTTATTTAGATTTATACAAAACAATAGGATGTGAAGCTTATTGCAATTAATGATAAGCTTGTGATCATCTTCACGTTGTAATTTTTCTATATCCGTAACTATTAGAGTACAAATATGTTTAAAATAGCTAAAGTATTATTTTGATTGATCAAGATCATCAATCGAGATGTCTATCAGTCCGTACCAATCAGAAAAGAGATCGGTTTTTCAAAAATTTATACGCTACGCACCAGACTTTGACTGGATATGCGAACTACACAGTGAAAATAGTTTTTGTTTATAAATATTCTGGTTATAGTTATTAGTTATAAATATTATTTGAGTTATTTGAGTAAAGAGTATCCTCCCTCGTGAATAACTCGCTTTAGGACGGACGATCCTCCCTGGTTAGGACGGGAAAGGGAAGGCGAATCCTCCCTAGTGAATAACTCGTTTTGGGACGGGCAATCCTAACTAGGCATGTCGGGAAAGGAAAGGCGGATCCTCCCTCGTGAATAACTTGTTTTGGGATGGACAATATTCCCTAGTCAGGTCGGGCAGGGACGGTGGATCCTCCCTATCGCGCATCGAGTGATTTCCTAAGCCTGAGAATACTCTGTCGGCTGCGGCCTCGTCCGAAGGTCCAGCCCGTGGGATTTTTGGGTCTGAAAAACCCCTCCAAGACGATCACAAAACTCTGTTCGTCGAACGGACAGACTTCTCTATTCGACTGAGGTTCGGAATTCGACTGAGGTTCATACCCCGGCTGGAAAACATCCTTACAAGTGGCGCCCGAGCAGGGACACTAAGGCTAGCTAGAGTGACAACAAAGTGGCGTAGAGACCCACTAAAGTTATAAATATTCTGGTATCTGAATGAATATCAATATCTTTGGAATTGAGTGATATATGCACAAAAAATGGATTAGCAATAGCTAAAACTTTAAAAGTTATTTGAGTAAAGAGTATCTAACAACCGGGTCCCTCGACGAAAAACAGAAAATTAACTACGAATTTAGAACTCAATAAGTATACATATAGTCTATATGATATAGAACCACGAACATTAAATTTAAAAGTTTCTTTTAGTAAAATCAGTCAGCGGAATCCTATAAAAAAGAAACAAATATGTTTCATATAAATATTGTGTATAGCATTCGATATTGACTGCTAACTTTATGAGTTTGTTTCTGGAATAAATATTAAAATTGATTTTAAGCATTAAGTTATACATTTTATTTAATGTATGTAAATGCATTTTTAACAAGTAACAGAATGGGGTAAAGCATTAAAATTTGCAATAAAATGGTATAAACTCGAAAAAAAAGTTTTTGAATCAATGAAAATTTTCAAGTTTAAAAAGGATTTGTAAAAGAGTGTCCCACATACACATTTACAGACTGCAAAAAATAATTTAATTATTTGCCATAAAAGGTTATGTAAACAACAAAGTGTTCCGAAACATATTTAATGTTCTGGAAAAATATAAATAAAGTATTGGAAAAAAATATTCAAGGTTGTGACAATAATATATTGACTTTATCTGATCTATTGCTTCCCACATCCTTTTATACAAATAGTACACCAAATTACCTAAATTTTTTGAAAGCCACCAAAAACCAAATCTAGTGTGATGGACACATATGAATTTAAATATATTTATGTTTATGTACAAGAAACATATTCTTTAAACACTTGAAATTCAAAACATCAAAAAATTATATAAAACAAAACAGTTTTCAAAGTGTACTTACGCCATTAAGTTGATTAGTAATTTCTTAAAATATTCCTATTCAGGTAAGTCAAATTTAAAAGTTTAAATCTTTTAGGCCATGTAGTAGCACCATCTAATATTTTGAGGTCCAGAGGTATCAATAATACGAAAAACATAATACTTATTTGCTATTGCAGCCATAGAATAAAAAAGAACATTACCGGAAAAGAAGTACTACGCAATAATCAATATTAAAGAGTTGTAAGCTCAAAGCTGGCTTCTTTTTTGTTATTTTATTAAATATATTTTTTAGGTTAAGAGTCGTTCTTTATATATAAAATAATATGCTTTTGTCATCTTTTCAATATATTACGTATATTGAAATAATATATATATAAATTATATATATTACGTACAACAAGAAAGGAAGCTAGCTTCGGAAAGCCGAATAGTTACTTTAGTTTGTAACCATAAAGCGGATTTAGAATTAAAAATTATAACTAAAAATTTGAATCATTTTTAATTAAAAATTAAATCGTAGAGACGACAATGTCTCGTACAGTTAGTTTTTTTTTTACATTGCCATTCGGGTTTTGAAAACTGAATCGATTCAAAAACCGATTTTTTTAAATCGTGAAACAAAACCACATCCCGAATGATTTCAAGAACTGAAACGAGTTATCTATCTGTATAAATTGTTTATAACAACAAGGTTTTATCTCGTAAATTGTGTCTGCTGGTGCTCCTGTACCTCGGCGTCGCCATTCTTCAGCTTTGCCATCGTCCAGCGTTGTGACCCACCGCTCAATGTGACCGGCGGGTGCGAGTTTACATACCCCTAGTTAACATACCCCTCTCACTGGCCACATGATAACAGCGGACCCGGAGTTAACATGCCATAGTTAACATACCCCTGTCACTGGCCACAGAATAACAGCAGACCCGGCAACCCTAGTGCTGACGGACAACAACAAACCGCCAACATGCCAGAACTCTGACGAACACACATATATTTTCTCTAATCACTTTGTAATAAAGATTCACTTTTATTTTGTGCTCCGAACAAAACGCGGTCGTTTTCCTTACAAGCTTATTTTCCAGCGTTTTCCAGGGCGAAATTCGCTAATGGGAGACACCCTTCTACTCCCTCGGTCACAGGACTGTGACTTGCGCGCCTCCACCCGATCCGGCAAGCTCCTCCCACACCCTTGCCGACGTGTCCTTCTCCGGGATGTCGGTGGCCAGCTATGTCCATGTCGCTGGTGTCACCTTCTGCTGCATCCTATCCTACGGCGCAGCTGACGGTGAACGCGGCGAACGATTTGGTATATGCGGGCCCTACCATCAATAACACTGTGCGACAAAATTTAACAAAATCTTTGTTTAAGTTACTTTTTTGATTGTTTTCGGTTAAGGTGCATAAATTATGCACAAAAATATCTACGCCACCTTTTAAGTGAAACGATTTCTTTTTCATGTTAAATTTTATAAAATTATTATTATGAAAATAATTAACACAAAATATTAGTTTTTTTTTTACTTTCAATAAACTATTATTTTTTTTTAAAGTGAATTTTTTTCTGATTTTTTTGGCTTTTTCAGACGTATCCTCGCGTAACAAGTTCCATACGTAGTCGCCCAGAGTATAGAGCTGGAAGAAAAAAATTTTAAAGCATTGTGATAAAAGCCTAACAGTATATTTGCTTAATACATTTTAATTAACAGATGTCGAACTTGCATTAACGCTTATAACGGTTAAAAAATATTTTCCCAATATGTGATTATAAGGCTGTGAAATATGCAAAAACGCGCGTTTTTGGGACATTTGAGTGTGTGTAAAAGCTGATTGGCTATTGATATTAACAAATCCACAAACTTATATTCTTATTTTGATTAATAGAAGTGAAAAATAAGAAAAAATCAACTAAAACATTTTTTTGTCGCACAGTGTAATAGTCAATAATAAGAGCAATAAATCGTTTACTACCTCAATCTGCACATGAACTGTTTCCCTTGATTGAGCACATAAAGTGGACATGTCAACGTTAAGTCCCGCCTTTCACCTGAATATTCTGTGTTAGAGCCTTTAATATTGAAGTCAAGATTAATTCTTTATCGTGTTTCTTAAAAATTATGTATGAGTTATCAGTTAAGTAATTTGTCGAATTCGCTGTGACGGTTCAATAATAAGATAAAATCCTTGTTTGGGTTCAGTATTTTTATATTCTCCCAATAGTCTTTTTTCGCCCTATAGTTCAGCGACCATCATTGAAACCCTTAAGGTTTCCCAGTGTATCTACGTAGTCTGGTTCAGACATTATTATACTTTTACTCTTAGAGGAAAAGAGTATACTGTTGAAAAGTATGTTACCGGTAAAAGATATACTAGCGACGCTATTAAGTGTAAATCTTGATCAGAATCATCAGACGAGTTGATCTACAAGTATGTTTGTCGGGTCATCCAGCCGCAGCAGATATTCAGATTCTCTTGGTGACCCCGACGTGATTTGTGCATAAAAGGGACTCAGTGCAAGTCACAAAAATTAATTATTTTACCAGGCTGCATATTTTGCTTTATCTGTGTTGCAGCTACATTGTGCGTTTACCTGCCATAAACAACACAAATGTTTATAAATTGATTTGTGAAAATAATAGCACTCTTGGTTACACGGACTTGTACATAAGGCGGTATATAGACCAGCGGCGGACCAATTTTTCGCATTCTCCTTTGCGCTCATCTTCCCGCTGAAGCCGAATTTTGCCCGCTGAGTCTGCTGCATATCTCACTTTGTGTTTGGTGCAAAACAATAAAATTAATTGATTTATGCAAATAATAGCACTCTGGTTACACAAGCTTTTACATAAGGCGGTATATAGACCAGAAGCGGACCGATTTTTCGCTGTTCCCCGTTACGCTTATCTTCCTGCTGAAGCCGAATTTTGCCCGCCGAATCTGCTGCATTTATTTTGTTGTTGTTGCTGCTTAACATGTCTTCAGAAAATTCGGTAATCGTCACCGGCAATAGCAGCTCAAACAGGGTGACATTTCTGAAGCGCAAGGCAAATTCACTATTTAATAGAGTGGAGCGTTTAATGGAATCTCTTTCAACTTCGGCGTTGAGTTCGTTTGACGATTCTGGCCTTCATGTGAGGTTGGAGCTTATTGAGGAACTTCAAGGATCATTTAAAAAGGTTCTCAGCGAGCTTGAGGAGTTGGATTTCGACGAAATTGAAAACGATTTGGACGAGAAATTTGATGACGTCGTCGTAATTCTTAAATCGACGGTTCGATCGGAGATCACAAAGCGCTCCTCGCAATTGCTTCAGCAGTCAACCTTTGCTGATGGTAATACGTCCGGTTATTTCGGCCATCAACAGCCACAAGCTCTGCGCCGAGCTATTCCACTTCCCGCTCTTGAACTTCCGAAATTCGCTGGAGGTTATGCGAATTGGGCAGATTTCTATTCTATGTTTACAACGATCATAGATAGTCATCCTGACCTGACCAACATAGAAAAGCTGCAGCATCTACGTTCATGCCTGAGGGATTCTGCGTTGGAAACCATCCGCTCGCTGGAAATTTCGGATGGCAATTATTCTGTGGCATTGGACTTATTGCAAAAAAGATTTGATAATCGTCGTTTAGTTTTTCAGGCGCACATTACTGAGATCCTGGGGCTTAAGGCAGTGCAGAGTGGTTCCGTCTCGATGCTTCGTGAGCTGTCCGATAAGTTTAACGCTCATATTCGTGCTCTAAAGGGATTGGGCACGACGGAACAAATCGCAGGTTGCATTATCATCCAAATACTACTTCAAAAGCTAGATCCTGCGAGCCAGGCCAAATGGGAGGAGCGATTAGAGGATCCAGTATTCATCAATCTATTTCCGACGTGGGAATCCATGGCATCATTTTTGGAGCAGCGATGCAGAACGTTGGAGACTATGGATTTCGACATGGCAAGCTATGCGCCTGGCAATCAGGTGGGAAACAACGGAACGCCTAATCCTCGTAGATCCGCTTTTGTTGCCACAAATATTAGCCCTTGGATTTGTTCGTTCTGTAATGCTTCTGGTCACTCCATTTATTCCTGCCAAGATTTTTATGCCCTGCCTCCTGCAAATCGGCTTCGAGAAGTAAAGAAGCTCTCTCTTTGCATAAACTGCCTTAAGTTAGGTCATCAATTGAGGCAGTGCAATTCCAGCAATTGTCGTGCATGCGGAGCTAAACACCACACTCTCCTTCACTTGGGAAATTTAGCCTCAGCTTCTCCACAGGCAGGATCACAGCTTCCAGAAGCTCTTGCCGCTGTCTCACTCAATGCTGTCGTAAAACCATCTGCCGTGCCTTCCACATCCACTGCTCTTATTGCTCAGGATTTCAGTACTGACAATGTGCTCCTAGCCACTGCCACCGTTCTCGTAAAAAATCGGTCTGGAGTTTTCGTTCCATGTCGAGTCCTTCTAGATTCGGGCTCTCAACTGCATCTAATAACATCCCGCTTTGCAGATCAGCTTCAAACAAAGAAAATAAAGTCCTCGGCATCTGTTACTGGAATCGGTGATTCGAGCTTTCTTACAAATGGTCACTCAGTTAATATTACGATGCAGTCCCGAACGTCTGATTACACGGTGAACCTAACCGCCGTTATTGCCCCCAGTATAACTGAGCTACAGCCTAGTTTCAATGTGGACATCAGCAGCTGGAAAATACCGCAAAACATTAAATTAGCTGACCCTTCATTTTATATCCCTCAGCGTGTGGATCTATTGATTGGAGCCAGTTTGTTTTACGAGCTGTTGTGCGTTGGACAAATTAAGCTCGCACCTGGATTACCGCTTATTCAAAAGACTCGACTGGGATGGGTTGTTTCCGGAGGATATGGCGTCTCCAATGGCTCTTCATTAATCTCGCCCCTTGCTGTACCTCTCGTTAGTAAGGAGAATAGCTTGGATCGCCTTGATGATCGTCGGAAGGTTCTGCTAATAAAATCACCATACGCAGACATCGTAGCCTTCGCTGCGCTTCAAAGGATTTTCGGATACGTCTACAAGTTTATCAATCGCATTCGTCAGCCGGATCTTAATGCGTCAGATATCCAAAGCACCATAAAATCCTTGCAGTCTAAAGGAGTAGTAGCCCCATCTAGTTCGTTTGGATCTCCATTTCCCGTTATGGATCAGTTTGGGCTTCTTAGAGTGGATGGCCGACTAAGAAACTCGTCGCTGGACTTCAATGGCCGTCATCCAATCATATTGTCACGAAGCCATCCTGTCACTGCCGCCACTCACTTTCATGAGCGTAATCTGTACACTGGACCTCGCGCCCTATTCTGCATAGTTCGATCCCAGTATTGTCCTATTGGGGGGAGGAAGACGGAACGATTGGATGGATGGCAACGTGTGGCCTATTTGCAGCAAGTCCGCTGGACCCGATGGAAGGAAGATTACCGAACGCTACTGCAGCAGCGCTCCAAATGGCGTACCCCGAAGCCTGGCCTGGTTGTCGGTGACGTGGTGATGGTCATGGATGAGAACTTGCCTCCGATGAAGTGGCCCCTAGCGAGAGTCGTTGAGCTTCGAGATGGAGTTGCTCGAGTTGCCGTCATCAAGAAAACATCTGGAGTGACAAAACGAGCAGTTAATATGCTGTGTCTGCTGCCCCTTAAGGATGCTGTTGAAAGCCAGGCTTCCAACGGGGGGAGTATGTCGGGTCATCCAGCCGCAGCAGATATTCAGATTCTCTTAATGCAAGCTCTTAGTTTATCTACATAATTACCATCGCTCCCTCTCTCTAATTATCTTTCTATTTGCTCTCTCTCGTTGCTTGTCGGCTTCTACTTTGGGTCAGCAATCGGCTGATCCGCGTCTCAATTTTAATTGTATTACTTCTTTTCGATCTCGCGAACCATTTGTAACTCTTTTTCGTCGAAAATAAAATCGCTGCTACAGAATTAGAAAACAGAATTTCTTCGTGCATAATTATTTCAACAGCTAATAAAAAAGCTTATTAGCTCAACAATGTTTGTCCGTTCATATGAACGTTGAGATCTCGACATCTAAAAGAGCTATATATGGGAGATAAAACATGATATTAACAAGGTCACGAACCCCGAAGGAAAGAGGGAAAGCACGTGGAACGCAAGAGTCAGGTTAGAGTACTGCTGTAATCGGTGCAGGGAGCATTTTCTGGGAACGAATTAATAAAACTAACCGCAAGTAGAAGTATTAACCACTGGAGATTAATTAGGCGAATCCTCCCTAGTAAATAACTCGTTTTGGGACGGGCAATCCTAACTAGGCATGTCGGGAAAGGAAAGGCGGATCCTCCCTCGTGAATAACTTGTTTTGGGACGGACGATATTCCCTAGTCAGGTCGGGCAGGGACGGTGGATCCTCCCTATCGCGCATCGAGTGATTTCCTAAGCCTGAGAATACTCTGTCGGCTGCGGCCTCGTCCGAAGGTCCAGCCCGTGGGATTTTTGGGTCTGAAAAACCCCTCCAAGACGATCACAAAACTCTGTTTGTCGAACGGACAGACTTCTCTAGCTCAGTGTTTCCGTGATTTTTTTTTAATTTTCTTGTAAAGGACCCCGGAATTCGACTGAGGTTCATACCCCGGCTGGAAAACATCCTTACAAGTGGCGCCCGAGCAGGAACACTGAGGCTAGCTAGAGTGACAACATAGTGGCGTAGAGACCCACTAAAGGAAGTAAACAGCGCCCTATACAGAAATTTACGACCGAAGAATAACTGCGCGAGATATGGTCGACCCAAAGGAGTCGGATGGCGAGCACGAAGATGCGGATTTGATGAAGAACCCCGGAGTGGGGGTACGATGGATCCATCAGTAAACTAGACAGAAAGGATACGGCACTCCATTACGTAAGCAAAGCTGGGAGGATCCTCCGTTCTACTATGTAAACTAAGCAGAGAGGACCCTCCCTTTCAACTATGTAAATTGATCTCTCGATTTCCTTGTGTCCACCGACTTATCTTCTATTTTTTCAAGTCGAAATTAATACACTATTTCCTGGATCTCTGGTATTTGGTCTGGAGACACCAACTCGGACGGGGTTCGGGACTCCGATCTTTTAAACTTAAAAATATATCTCTAGAGAATTATAGATTTTATAACTAAGATTAGGTTAACAAATTATAGTTGATATTGCTATATATTATAGTTCATCTCTAGTTTAACAAATATTTTTAAATTAATTTTCTTATGATTTCTGTGGCAGCAATACGAGATAGTTCTTCAATCTTTATGGAAAGAGTATCTTAACATCTGTTTTCGGAACGAATAAAAGTCAGGCAAAATGTATATATACCTAACAACCCGAAATTCAAAAGTCCTTAGAGTACTCAATATTCCAAAAATCAAGCTTAGATGATTTTTTTCAGATTTAAGCGTTGATGGATTATGGATTATTATTATTATCAAAGTGGGTAGTAGAAATTACTACGTCACTGAAACTATTAACCATGCAGAAAATGTCATAACTTTGTATTTAATGCTATTTCAATCCAAAAATCTTTTGACCACGTTTGATCCCCTCTTGGAATTGGGAAAAATTAAAACTTTGGTTTTTAATTTATTACGCCTTGGAAAGCGTAGAGGGTTGAGTGCTTTCTATTGTATTCGGCCATCAACAGCCACAAGCTCTGCGCCGAGCTATTCCACTTCCCGCTCTTGAACTTCCGAAATTCGCTGGAGGTTATGCGAATTGGGCAGATTTCTATTCTATGTTTACAACGATCATAGATAGTCATCCTGACCTGACCAACATAGAAAAGCTGCAGCATCTACGTTCATGCCTGAGGGATTCTGCGTTGGAAACCATCCGCTCGCTGGAAATTTCGGATGGCAATTATTCTGTGGCATTGGACTTATTGCAAAAAAGATTTGATAATCGTCGTTTAGTTTTTCAGGCGCACATTACTGAGATCCTGGGGCTTAAGGCAGTGCAGAGTGGTTCCGTCTCGATGCTTCGTGAGCTGTCCGATAAGTTTAACGCTCATATTCGTGCTCTAAAGGGATTGGGCACGACGGAACAAATCGCAGGTTGCATTATCATCCAAATACTACTTCAAAAGCTAGATCCTGCGAGCCAGGCCAAATGGGAGGAGCGATTAGAGGAACCAGTATTCATCAATCTATTTCCGACGTGGGAATCCATGGCATCATTTTTGGAGCAGCGATGCAGAACGTTGGAGACTATGGATTTCGACATGGCAAGCTATGCGCCTGGCAATCAGGTGGGAAACAACGGAACGCCTAATCCTCGTAGATCCGCTTTTGTTGCCACAAATATTAGCCCTTGGATTTGTTCGTTCTGTAATGCTTCTGGTCACTCCATTTATTCCTGCCAAGATTTTTATGCCCTGCCTCCTGCAAATCGGCTTCGAGAAGTAAAGAGGCTCTCTCTTTGCATAAACTGCCTTAAGTTAGGTCATCAATTGAGGCAGTGCAATTCCAGCAATTGTCGTGCATGCGGAGCTAAACACCACACTCTCCTTCACTTGGGAAATTTAGCCTCAGCTTCTCCACAGGCAGGATCACAGCTTCCAGAAGCTCTTGCCGCTGTCTCACTCAATGCTGTCGTAAAACCATCTGCCGTGCCTTCCACATCCACTGCTCTTATTGCTCAGGATTTCAGTACTGACAATGTGCTCCTAGCCACTGCCACCGTTCTCGTAAAAAATCGGTCTGGAGTTTTCGTTCCATGTCGAGTCCTTCTAGATTCGGGCTCTCAACTGCATCTAATAACATCCCGCTTTGCAGATCAGCTTCAAACAAAGAAAATAAAGTCCTCGGCATCTGTTACTGGAATCGGTGATTCGAGCTTTCTTACAAATGGTCACTCAGTTAATATTACGATGCAGTCCCGAACGTCTGATTACACGGTGAACCTAACCGCCGTTATTGCCCCCAGTATAACTGAGCTACAGCCTAGTTTCAATGTGGACATCAGCAGCTGGAAAATACCGCAAAACATTAAATTAGCTGACCCTTCATTTTATATCCCTCAGCGTGTGGATCTATTGATTGGAGCCAGTTTGTTTTACGAGCTGTTGTGCGTTGGACAAATTAAGCTCGCACCTGGATTACCGCTTATTCAAAAGACTCGACTGGGATGGGTTGTTTCCGGAGGATATGGCGTCTCCAATGGCTCTTCATTAATCTCGCCCCTTGCTGTACCTCTCGTTAGTAAGGAGAATAGCTTGGATCGCCTTGATGATCGTCGGAAGGTTCTGCTAATAAAATCACCATACGCAGACATCGTAGCCTTCGCTGCGCTTCAAAGGATTTTCGGATACGTCTACAAGTTTATCAATCGCATTCGTCAGCCGGATCTTAATGCGTCAGATATCCAAAGCACCATAAAATCCTTGCAGTCTAAAGGAGTAGTAGCCCCATCTAGTTCGTTTGGATCTCCATTTCCCGTTATGGATCAGTTTGGGCTTCTTAGAGTGGATGGCCGACTAAGAAACTCGTCGCTGGACTTCAATGGCCGTCATCCAATCATATTGTCACGAAGCCATCCTGTCACTGCCGCCACTCACTTTCATGAGCGTAATCTGTACACTGGACCTCGCGCCCTATTCTGCATAGTTCGATCCCAGTATTGTCCTATTGGGGGGAGGAAGACGGAACGATTGGATGGATGGCAACGTGTGGCCTATTTGCAGCAAGTCCGCTGGACCCGATGGAAGGAAGATTACCGAACGCTACTGCAGCAGCGCTCCAAATGGCGTACCCCGAAGCCTGGCCTGGTTGTCGGTGACGTGGTGATGGTCATGGATGAGAACTTGCCTCCGATGAAGTGGCCCCTAGCGAGAGTCGTTGAGCTTCGAGATGGAGTTGCTCGAGTTGCCGTCCTCAAGAAAACATCTGGAGTGACAAAACGAGCAGTTAATATGCTGTGTCTGCTGCCCCTTAAGGATGCTGTTGAAAGCCAGGCTTCCAACGGGGGGGAGTATGTCGGGTCATCCAGCCGCAGCAGATATTCAGATTCTCTTAATGCAAGCTCTTAGTTTATCTACATAATTACCATCGCTCCCTCTCTCTAATTATCTTTCTATTTGCTCTCTCTCGTTGCTTGTCGGCTTCTACTTTGGGTCAGCAATCGGCTGATCCGCGTCTCAATTTTAATTGTATTACTTCTTTTCGATCTCGCGAACCATTTGTAACTCTTTTTCGTCGAAAATAAAATCGCTGCTACAGAATTCGAAAACAGAATTTCTTCGTGCATAATTATTTCAACAGCTAATAAAAAAGCTTATTAGCTCAACAATGTTTGTCCGTTCATATGAACGTTGAGATCTCGACATCTAAAAGAGCTATATATGGGAGATAAAACATGATATTAACAAGGTCACGAACCCCGAAGGAAAGAGGGAAAGCACGTGGAACGCAAGAGTCAGGTTAGAGTACTGCTGTAATCGGTGCAGGGAGCATTTTCTGGGAACGAATTAATAAAACTAACCGCAAGTAGAAGTATTAACCACTGGAGATTAATTAGGCGAATCCTCCCTAGTAAATAACTCGTTTTGGGACGGGCAATCCTAACTAGGCATGTCGGGAAAGGAAAGGCGGATCCTCCCTCGTGAATAACTTGTTTTGGGACGGACGATATTCCCTAGTCAGGTCGGGCAGGGACGGTGGATCCTCCCTATCGCGCATCGAGTGATTTCCTAAGCCTGAGAATACTCTGTCGGCTGCGGCCTCGTCCGAAGGTCCAGCCCGTGGGATTTTTGGGTCTGAAAAACCCCTCCAAGACGATCACAAAACTCTGTTTGTCGAACGGACAGACTTCTCTAGCTCAGTGTTTCCGTGATTTTTTTTTAATTTTCTTGTAAAGGACCCCGGAATTCGACTGAGGTTCATACCCCGGCTGGAAAACATCCTTACAAGTGGCGCCCGAGCAGGAACACTGAGGCTAGCTAGAGTGACAACATAGTGGCGTAGAGACCCACTAAAGGAAGTAAACAGCGCCCTATACAGAAATTTACGACCGAAGAATAACTGCGCGAGATATGGTCGACCCAAAGGAGTCGGATGGCGAGCACGAAGATGCGGATTTGATGAAGAACCCCGGAGTGGGGGTACGATGGATCCATCAGTAAACTAGACAGAAAGGATACGGCACTTCATTACGTAAGCAAAGCTGGGAGGATCCTCCGTTCTACTATGTAAACTAAGCAGAGAGGACCCTCCCTTTCAACTATGTAAATTGATCTCTCGATTTCCTTGTGTCCACCGACTTATCTTCTATTTTTTCAAGTCGAAATTAATACACTATTTCCTGGATCTCTGGTATTTGGTCTGGAGACACCAACTCGGACGGGGTTCGGGACTCCGATCTTTTAAACTTAAAAATATATCTCTAGAGAATTATAGATTTTATAACTAAGATTAGGTTAACAAATTATAGTTGATATTGCTATATATTATAGTTCATCTCTAGTTTAACAAATATTTTTAAATTAATTTTCTTATGATTTCTGTGGCAGCAATACGAGATAGTTCTTCAATCTTTATGGAAAGAGTATCTTAACATCTGTTTTCGGAACGAATAAAAGTCAGGCAAAATGTATAGATACCTAACAACCCGAAATTCAAAAGTCCTTAGAGTACTCAATATTCCAAAAATCAAGCTTAGATGATTTTTTTTAGATTTAAGCGTTGATGGATTATGGATTATTATTATTATCAAAGTGGGTAGTAGAAATTACTACGTCACTGAAACTATTAACCATGCAGAAAATGTCATAACTTTGTATTTAATGCTATTTCAATCCAAAAATCTTTTGACCACGTTTGATCCCCTCTTGGAATTGGGAAAAATTAAAACTTTGGTTTTTAATTTATTACGCCTTGGAAAGCGTAGAGGGTTGAGTGCTTTCTATTGTAGGATTTTAAACTGTAGGATTTTAAACAAAAATCGTTATACACCCTCTTAAAAATAAAGATTTTAAACTAAAATCGTTTGCCAAATCTTCTTTTTCATAAAAAACCATCGCTCCTAAAAATTAATTTGTATCACAAAAAAATAATTATTGCCCACGTTTGACCAACATTCCAAATTTATTATTACGCTTAATAAGGAAAGATCTTTTTATACATAGATAACTTTTATAAAAGAAAAACATAGAAAATTTGTGAAAAACTTTTAAGTCACAAAATACCTAGGCTTTGCCGTCTTATTTTGATTTTACTGTACCTTTAAGATTTCAACGTACATTACGACCTTGGGGCTTGCTCATCAGTGGTGTCATTTTTTTCTGAGCAAAAGAAGCTGGATCAACGAAAAAAAAATCAAAAAAAAAGCGGAATACCAGAGAAAAAAAGTTAAGAAAAAAGCTGATTTTCAAAGCTGCATGTTTTTCATTAATAAACCCTCAGTTCAGCACATTAATGTACAAAAATTAAGAATTATAGTATATATGAGATATCGTCAGTATTAACGACATCATCGCTTGGATAAAAATTCTTTTGTTCAATTGTAGTTAGGCAGCTGGGTGGTAGACTGTAGTTAAAACAGCACTTATTGTGTCGACGCAGCCCCTTTCTAAAATTTTAAGTAAATTAATTTCCAATTTCAAAATCTTATACTTAGTATAGCGTTTAACGTTTCAACGCTCATGCTATTTCGAATTTTTGTTTTAATTGAACAAGGCAGAGACTGCATTTGCAGAGCAATTGAAGCCAATTCATTAAAACGGCAGTTTCCGTCAGAATCCCGGTATTTCTGAACTTCAACCCAGAACTTTATTGTATCACCCTCTACTAGGAATATGTCGTTTTATCGATAATGGGAGTACCAAAATACTCATTACTTTTTAATTTTCAAAAAAGCCAGAATTCCCGCTCCCCGCTGTTTTTATATATTTCCCGCAATCACACTTCAAAAAAATCCAAATCTGACGGGAAAAAAGCGGAAATGAAACCGCTGATATTGACCTTTGTGAGAACTGTTGAAAAATTACCAAAGCTTAAATAATATTTTGCCATAGAAAATTCCTATTAGTTCTGTCGACTCGAACAATCGTTAGTAACAGTTGCCTTACTATGATTTTGATCGTTTTCGAGCATGTTAGCACTTCATTGTCAATTTAAACAAACAAATATGATAAAAGATCATGAAGAAGCGGCTGAGCTTCGTCTAAGCAAACAATTTAAAAATAGAAGGTCAACCTATTTAAAAGTTTATAAATTTCAGTTATCGTTGTGAATACTTAAAGGCCTAAATAAATAATTCAAAAAACTTTATTTAGAATTATATCTATCTATAATCACGTGTGTGTCCGAAAACTGATAACAAATATAATTTTGTCCCAAATATTTCTTTTCAGTATTGTACTTACATATATGTAAACTCTAATTTACTTTACTTTACTTTCTTTATTAATAGAACTCCAGTCTTTATATGTATCAAATTGTTGTTCACTACTTAAAGGCCTGAATAAAACCTTCAAAAAACTTTATTTAGAATTATATCTATCTATAATCACGTATGTGTCCGAAAACTTATAACTAATATAATTTCGTCCCAAATATTTCTTTTCAGTATTGTAATTATTATATTATTAATAGAACTCCAGTCTTTATATGTATTAAATTGTGTTTGTATCTTATGATTGGTCTTTTGTCACCATACTGATAAAAACAGGCCAAAGCACAAAGCTTGGCCATTTTTATCTCTTAATCAACAACTTTTAAAGCCGTACTTAAGCCAGCTCAGTTTTGTATTCAAGCCAGTGAAAAAGCTCTGACTTGCAGGCAGGCGCTGCATACATATATATTTAAGTAGAGGTGAGCCAATGGGCTTATTGTAAACTTTCGCTACATGAAGACTGGTTCAACGCGTAAATCCATTCGTATTAAATTGTTGTAATTTTCCAATAGAAAGTTGTACTTAGTTGTTTCTGATAATTTGAAGTTATTAAATTAAAATGAGTTTCAAGTTCGCTTTTGCGCTTTTAACTATAACTACTTTATTAACGTCATTTTGCACTGGGTCCGAAAAAATAGATGAAACTGCCAAAACTGGTGAAATTCGAATTTTTAAACGTCTTATTCCAGCGGATGTTTTAAGAGGTGAGTCTATTACAAAAGTCGTCGCTAATATTTATGTTTATTAAGAAATTGTTAAGCAATCATTACCGCGCCTTTTAGTGGGCATGGTACTTTTTTTTAAAAGCTTAAACCGGGTCTATATATATTTTCGGTGACCGTTCAAGGTAAAGTTTGTATAAGTGTTTGCCAACATCTGTGGGTACCCTAAAACATATGAATACTTTGATTTAAGCTAAACACCTTGGCTTACAAACATAAAAACACATATAAGAGCATACTATTAATAATATAAGAAACTAAGAGTCAAGTACCTATTTTTGTTAGATTTATATATTACATATTGACTGTATATTACATTACATATAATGTATAATAATGTAATATTGTATATTACATTACATAATATTACATATAAACTTTTTAAGCGAATGTCATATACATATACTGTACACGACCATCATATATATTATATTTATATATATATAAATATGTATCTATATAATTATAATATATTACAAAATATTTATATAAACTAGAAGAACATACACATGTTTTTGTAGATTTTCTTCCGACCAACAAATATAATATTATAATAACTTTTTAGATTTTCCGGCAATGTGCTTTGCCTCCACTCGCTGTGCTACTGTTGAGCCTGGAAAGTCCTGGGACTTGACTCCTTTCTGCGGTCGCTCTACTTGCGTGCAAAATGAGGAAAAGGAATCGAAGTAATATAATAATTGCAAACCTTTTTAAAACAAAGAAACAAAATATTACAAAATTTACATTTTTTTAAGGCTTTTGGAACTCGTAGAAGACTGTGGCCCATTGCCCTTGGCGAACGACAAATGCAAACTGGACACTGATAAAACAAATAAAACTGCTCCGTTTCCCTACTGCTGCCCCATCTTCACTTGTGAGCCTGGAGTTAATTTGGAATATCCCGAGATTGGAAAGGACAATGAGAAAAAGAATGATTGATTAACATTACAGAGCTGTACCACAATTTTTTAATTACATGTGTTGCTTTAGTCAAATCAAAACTATCATTTTTATTAGTATAGTCAATCCCTTACCAAACTTTCTTTGACACAAAACTATTTCTGTTGAGATCCAGCAATTTTGACCATGAAAGTCTTATACATTTTTTTAACGACATCAAATGGTCACCATTGAATTTTAACCTGTATTTATTTTCGGCGCAGCTACTAAATAATCCGCAAAAGGCTATATTGTATTTCTTGAAAATATATAATATGCTTGGGATCCGAAACAGTATATAAACTCTTGAACAGGGCAATCTGATATAGATTTTAAAACAAGAAAGGAAACTAGCTTCGGCAAGCCATGACATAGTTATCCGATTTTAATAAAACTGAACTCGAAATTCGATAGTAGTTAAAAAATTTCATCTGAAAGAAACCAATTTTTCAATATCTCGTATGGGATCTATCCGATATAGTCGTCTGATTCAGTTTTTTCCGACTTATATAATGCTTGCAATAACTTTACAACTTTTGGTAAAGTTTTTGTAGGATAACCAGATGACAAATGGACAGACGTCCACACGAAATAAAATGAAATTGTAACACCCTTGGCAAGGGTAAAGTATTGAATGAGATATGCACATTTTATGATGTATGGATGTGTGTGTTGCAAAGAGGGAAAAGATTAGCTTTCTTTGAACACAATATCCTTGTATAATTGTACCATGGGAACAACTGTTAACGATCGTTGGCGCGACGTCTACGCAAACGGCTAAGTTTTGCAAAACATTCGGCGGCCGGATATTCGGCGGCCGGATATTCGGTCGGCCGAATATCCGGAATCCGGTATCCGGCCAAACCGCTATCCGTTTCATCTCTACTTTTAAGCATTCTGAAAAAAACAATATGCATTTATATTGACAACTAATACGCGATACTTGGGATGCAGTAGTTTTCTTTCTTTGCGATATTTAGCGAACGCGAAAAACGAAAACGAAAGCGAGAGTTACGCAATGCGTACGACAGGGAGTTCAACTTTCAACTAACTTTAATTTCATCCAAATTCTCTTACATGCTAACCTAAAAGTACTGAGCGGGAGAGCGGCGGCCGAATTCGCCTGAGCGAGAAAGCTTTATTAAGCCTCAATCCCCGCTTTACACTAAAACAAGAGAAATCTGCAAACACCGCCCACTCTGAAGGGACCATGGTACAATTATACAAGGTAGTCTCGTCCGCAAAAAGCACTCCCTTATTCATTACTCACCACAAGTGCGAGTGAGAGGAGTCTGCGTAGTAGGTGCGAGTGAAACGAAAAAAAGCTTTTTGCTTAGCCCTTAGATGGTGCATGGGGCTTAAATTGCTCATTGATAGCAATAGGAGTTAAAGTTTTTTATAAATTAATTTTTAATAGTTTTGAATTAGAAAAAAATTATGGAAATAGTAGTCAAATTACTACCACTGAGATCATGAACCTATTCAGTTGAGCGGCAGTGTATACTCGTATGATCAAGTAATAAAGATGAATCACTTCTTCCGACGCAAGGTTAACGACCACTGCAATTAGGAGTAGCCCTCCCCATCCAGAGGGACGATCACGCCTATATATTGTGTACTTACTTTTTTGCTTTTTTGACATCCGGTTCACGCAATTGTTGCTGATCAACGAAAAACCCCCAAAATGGCAGCCAGGAAAGCTAAAGTCCAAAAGGAGGAAGTGCAGGTTCAGCTCGGACCTGCCCGCCGTGAAACATTTGCCCGGGTTACCGGAGGCATGAAGGCCAAGGCCGATCGTGATGAGGCTTCGCCCTACATACATAGGTGCAATAAGCCAGGATAATATAACCGGAAAAAACTTCAGCGATTGAGATCTCCGACTTTAATCAGATAATCAGTTAATCAGTCTGTTTGGTCCAGCCCAAACAACTTAAATAGCATCCCTTTTGTTTTCTTAACATAATAACTAAAACCTATTGTAAACTGCCCTGCGAGGCAAACTCTCTTAAATTCGCTTGCCCTGCGAGGCAATTCTCTTAACCATCGCTTTGTTCTTCGCTTATCATTTATCACTTCTTACTTCTTCGTCAAGCTCATGCAGCTGCATTGCATCGGCATTGCCGAAAATAATTATCATTCGTTGCTAGCTATTTGTCGTTGCTAGATCGTTGCATTTAACGCTCAAACTAATTCGGGTTTGTCTGCGCATATTATCGTATTATTTTGTCGCCGCCCTTGTGCCGCTAAATAAACTCTTGTACTTAATAAACATAAGTGAAATAATTGAAATAAAAATTGTTATAATTTCCGTTGGAGCTAATTAAATACACCTTTATAAAACTAAAATAAATCTTTGTGTTATCTTGCCAAAAAATAGTTAGTGAAAAAGCTCGCTAACTCAACACAGTCTTTAAACACAATAACATGAGATGCAAACAAGGTCTAAACATCAGTATGGTTAGTTTACTTCGCAAGCCTCTTTTTTTTTTTCTTGTGTTCTGATATTAAATTCGGAGGTTAGTGGTTAGTTTTTTGAAAGGGGAGCCAAAAAAGAACAGGTCAGACTTTGTTGGCCTTCCTTTTTTATTAAAAAGATTATAGTATTTTTTGCATATTGTTTTATTATCTTTTAAATTATCTTATTTAAACATCAGATTAACCCTATTTATATTATAAGAACCAAACATCAGCTGTGCATTTTTATTTATTTAATTGTGCTAAAATAAGGAAAATTTAAAAGCATTCGAGGACAGTCACAGTCAATTAGTTATGCTAAAGTTTCTTCTTTTGGGATTTGTTTATTTTTCGTCGTTTTAAAATCATATCATATAGAGCATCCAGGCCTTCTTGAAGACCCTCGCCAGTTATGGCGCAAGTCGGCTGTATATACCATCCTCTAAATTGCATCGAGTTGGAAGAAGCTCTGTTGTGTTTCTTGTTATGAAAACATTTCTTCACTTCACGCTGAGTTTGTTGATCCAAATCAGCTGGATCATTGTAAGAATGCGAATATATAAATGCCGGCAGCGCTTCTTCGGTTAACGTGTCTTTTTGGTCACCAGTTTCAAGAGCTGGTTTTATGTGAATCATTGAGGAATGCAAGTGACTCGATGTTCGCTTTGTCGATGAACTTTCTATGATACTTTGGTTTGCCATGCTGCATCCGATTAAATTGACAGTTGAAGAAGAGTTTGAACTAGTTAAAATAGAAATATTCGGCACTGGGCTGTAGAGTTCATTTAGTCCTAGAAGTTTTTCCAGTTCAATTGCTCCACAAGCGTTCGGAAGATCTTGCTTATTTGCTAAAATTAGCACAGGAACACCCTTCAAAATAAAATGTATTTATATTAGTTTAAAATGTTTGTAACTTACAAAAAAAAAAATCAATGAAGCGCAAAGTTCTGAAATCAAAAAACATTTTAAAAACAAGAAAAGATGCTAGTTTCGGCGAACCAAAGCTTTTGTACCCTTGCAGTCATCACAAATATTGAGCAGAATGCACTAAATATTTTTATATATTTTTACCGATTGTTCCTTGGACAGCTATATAATATAGTCGTCCGATTTTCATGAACTTTACACGAAATTTAAGAGTCGCTAGATAACTCTATAACTAAAGCAGCAGGCTTGTATGATAAAAAACAAAGATGTTTATCCCATATTTTCATATTTTGTTCCATTGATTTTTTCGGAGGAGAGTAATCCTATAACCGGAATTTTTGGTATAGTTTCAGCGTGATAACTTTAAAACTTAAAAAACAGTTTATATAGGAACAGGCAGATCTTGATGCTGATCAAGAATTGAATTACTTTATGGGGTCTTAGGTTCTCCTTCACTGTTGCAAACTTCTGACTAAATTACTCTGCAGTGGAAATGAAAATTATATTATATGAACAGTAGAACGAACTATTAAAAATCCTAGAAAATACAGTCGAGTCCCGATAATTCGAAATGGCAAGGGGATCACTTTTTTACGAATTAGACGGGAATTCGATTTAACGGGGCTTAAAAATGAAAGAGTCGAATAAACGGGGTTTTTACATTTCACATCTTGTTTACATATGTATTTAACTTTATTAAAATTAAACAAACATTATAAGTATGTACATTCATTTGTACGTTTTTCAAATAAAAGGAAAATTAAACAATAACATAAAATTATAACAGCGAGAGAAACACCAAATTCATAATGCATAGCGACATAAAGGCGGCATAGCTGTCTGCAAAATCTAACGGTGCTTTAACTACAAAAAATTTCGCATCGCATTACGATTTATAAGAGGTTACGAAACAAAATTACGGTTTATAAGAGGCTCAATATTCTTTGCGTTGCGCCAAATACTACGAATTAACGAGGAGACCAAAATGTATCGAATTTTAACGAATTAACGAGTTTTTTTCAAGAGAACAGAATTTTTTACGAATTATCGCGATTTTCGATTTAGCGGGGTACGAATTATCGGGATTCGACTATATATATATGTATATGTATTTGTTAATTGCTTCATCAGGTTAAGATTCAACAGGTTATTATACCATCAAAAACAGGGGCGGATTAAGACAATTTGCCGCCCTAGGCAGTTTTGATTTTGCCGCCCTAGACTGCAGCCTAATTTTCAAAAGTTGTATTTTATGTAGTGTTAACAGTCGAAATTTGCCGCCCCTAAAAATTTGCCGCCCTAGGCAGCTGCCTATGTTGCCTATATGGTAAATCCGCCACTGATCCCAAAATAATTGTCAACCGACATAACCGAAAGCCCCCTAGCCTAGATGGTTATGTAAACGTTTCTATCTCTAATAATAATAAAATGTTGTTAACTCATAAGGAAGCTAGACGTATGACACTTAAAAATAGTTTGTACTTAAATGAGAACACTTAAAACTTATAATTTATAAGTTTTTGTATGCACAAAGAATTGTTTGTTTAAATAATAAATAGATTTTTCTTGTCATGTCAAATTTTTGTCAAGTAATTTTGTACCTGGTTGTCAGGGCACTTGGCGGTACGCATCAATTCCATTTTTGCTTCTTCCATACGTTCTGTATCGACAGAGTCAATAACAAACAAAATGCCATCAGTGCAGCTAAGAATAATTGAAAACCGTAATAAAGTTTTAGGCAATTTGATATTTAATACCGTGTGTAGCTTCGCCAGAGTGGCCGTAGTTTTTCTTGTCCTCCAACATCCCAAACTAGAAAATGAACTCCTTTTGCCTTGCCAATAGTCCCTTGTACCTAAAAAAAAAACAAATGAGGGAGCTTCTCAGAATAGCCAATTGTGAAATAAAAGCAAACCTTTTCACAATTAAAGCCAATTGTGGGAACTGTATTTAAGTACTGATCGAACTTAAGTCTGTATAGTGCCGTAGTTTTTCCAGCAGAATCCAAGCCTAACATAACAACATGCAGCGTTGCCTAAAATGCAAAATAAATAAGTTTTTATTGACTTTAAAAAATGAAACTACTACCTGTGAAGGCAAAGCATCCAGCAAATTTCCATTTTTTACCAACGGTTTGACCATTGTAGCCCCCATTATATTATATCCGTTTTTGCATTACTTTACTTGTTCTTGCACAAATATATTTTGTTGTAATTCGATAACATGAGGTTGGGACGATGGTGGATGATGGTGCTCGTCAAAAATGTAGATTTTCACACCATCTTCACTGCCTAAAAAAATCTTACAAATTAAAATAGACACAAACATCTGTCTTAATATTATTTAAATTAAGTAAGTAAGTAGTTTTCATTTTGCACGAAAAATATTTTATGATAGTTAGATGTAAACTGATTAGTTGTAACGTCACACCAAACATAATAATAAAGTATTTACCTTCCAGTGGATACACTGCGTTCACACTGAATACACATGAGCAGCTTCCACTGCGTTCACACTAAATACACTTGAACAGCTTAATGGTATAAAAATGATTGTATTCTTACAACGTCGAGTAGACTAGAATCGAGTTATGCACTAATTCAATTTTTGTTAATTTTTGTGTCCGCTTCGCTGGTCAACACAATTTAACAACATAAAAGTCAATGTTGCAACATTTTTCAAATATATGGAAGTATAGAAAGATGGTGATTTAACACTTTTCCAGTTTGACTTTTCCACTTGCTCAGCACAATCCAGCCGTTTCTCTTTTAAACTTTAACGCACTGCAATATCGGTATATAGTCCAATATCTAAATTTTCATTGTCACTGTAGTTCGCAGTGGGGTCATATTGGAATGCCAAGCGATTAAATGATGTCAATGATCTCCATGAGCTCATTTGTCTTTCTTCGCTTAAGTTTTGTGAATATACTTGTGGCTGGCTTGGATGTCTGCGGCCAATGTTTGCAAGTCGTCCTCTAAGCATTTTGGACTATGGACAGAGTGGTGAATTTATCCTCAAATTCACGATCCACATAATTTTCACAGTTCAACTGTAAATTGAATTAAAATTCTTCTTTCCACAATTTCACAGTGAACACAAAAATTGAGTTAAAATGCTATGGGAGCGTGTTTGTCAGTGTGATGAGGTAGCAACTCACTTTATATGCGAAAATATTGCAATTTTCTTACGGTTCCCATTTTTTATTTTCAAAATAAATTATAGCCTATTTAACTCCACGATAATATAGCTTTCTATCGATGAAAGAATTTTTTAAATCGGACCATTAGTTCCGGAGCCAATTCGCTGCAAACAAACAAACAAACAAACAAATTTTACCTCTTTATAATATTAGTAGGGGAGATGTGGGGGTTGTGGGCATAGTTTTGTTTTTGGCTTATAATTACCGAACTAGTGCATATTATTTGGACATATGGGTATCTGTGTAAAGCTAGAGACCTAAGCTAACTAATTATGAAGAAACATACTTGATTTTGTCATGCGAAAAAATTTCATATGAACTTTTGTAAAATCGTAATTTTCAGCTAAAATTTTTTTTTTTGGGGGGTTGTGGGCACCCTGGGAAAAAATGCTGCAAATGGAATAATATGTAAAAAAAAACCGCAACCAATATCAACAAAATGACAATTTATTTATTTCAAAGACTACATAGGCGTTATTCATCGTCGGAAACACAATTTTGACATGTATAATGACTGCCCCGCAAGTCCACACATTTCGGATGAAAAATGAAGAATAAAGTGTTAAAATCTTAGTGATAATCCCTCTCAGCGGGAGAGGATCCCTTTCAAGAGCCTAAGATTTCTACAATAATGTTCTAGAGGGTTCCAAACAAATTTTGAAAACAATTTTACAAGAAATTGTAGGTAATAAAAAAATTGGCCAAAAAAAAGGGGTGCCCACAACCCACCCAATTTTGGTGCCCACAACCAACTTTCGCAGGCATTTTAAGAAGTAATTAAAAAATGTGTTTGCATAAATTTTTTGGTTCAAATCGATATTGTTCCATTTAGTATAATGCTTTGACTAAATAAAAATGCATTACACTTACCTTTTTAATCGATTCACTTTAATTGATACACTATTGAAAATCTTTGAATAAAGTTTCACCACCTTTTCCAAGCACAAGAAAAACCAATTCGTTAATTTCAAAAAGCAAACGCGTTCGTTTACTTTGATATTTGGCATAAATCATACATAGGGTAATTGCTTGCGAATGACATTACCAAAAAAATTCAATCTTAATTTTGTGAAAATATACGTAGGGGTGCCCACAACCGACCCATGCCCACAACCCCCACTTCTCCCCTATAGATATATATATATAAAAATCAGAACTAACCTACACAGACGAGCAAAACTGTAACACGATTTCATTGTTTCAACTTCAAAGGTCTGTAACTTTTTTTCTAATACAGGGATCTTGAAGATCTAAGTCTTGTTTTGTAGATTATATCACCCCCAAACCATGATGGAACCGCCACCGTGCTTGATAGCGAATTGGGATACTGTAAGTCATTGCTACCAGTGCAAAGTGGTCGGGCTTGTATGGAACCGCGGTCATAAATACTTCTAGATGTGCTATCGCTATGAAACTTTCCCCAAAAATCTAAAAAAAATATTATAAATATGAAATAAAAAAATTTACCGGATCGTACCATTATATCCTATAGTTTCCATAGAAACGATAGCATCAGTGGTGGCACTTTCATGAGAGAGCAGTCATAAAATCACTTTAAATGGTCACATCAGGCTAATATTTCTACTGTAAGTTATTTACAAGCATAGAACTATAATACAAAAATATTGGAGTGATGACTTTACTCTACTCCCACGCCAACATCCTCAAAAAAGTTATGATAACAAAAAAATAGTTTAATATAATAGGACAAGTAAAAAGTAATTCATTATTTGAAGAAGGATTTTTTGAGAAGGGTATTTTGAAATTATATAATAATCGAAATAATTCGAAATGGCTATAGATTGTAGAAAAAAATGGTGCTTTTTAAAAATAAATCGGTTAATTCTAACCATAAAAAAAAGCTTTGAAATTCATGTACAAATAATGGATTACTTGGAAAATCATAAACATAATTGTTAAATTGTTTCATTAAGTAAAGAAATGGTTGTCTCTAGAAGCGGTGATTTTTGGATATAAGTAATTTTTCTTTTCCCACTAATAAATGGGTCAGAGCTTAAAAGCAATCTGTTTAATAAATCTGTGTTTGAGGCGACTCGTGAAATTTTGCGTGTATGTTGCAATCGAAATTTTTTAAAATCTTTAATTCTCGCCTCAGCGGCTAATTATTAAATTCTTATCAATTCCCGTTGTGTCGGCAGATATTTCAGGATTACTAAAGAATTTTCTGGCTGTGTTGCCATTATTCGATGGCATTTTAAAATAATAATTTCTTTGCACTCAAGCTAATCAGATTATTTTTTCAAAAATACAACATAGTTTATTTGTTTTTGCAATTCTTCCAAATCCGGCTCATATCCCTTATTTTTTATCTTCTTAATTAAGGCATCCAACACATTTCTAGTTCTTTGGGCAAGTGTTCCGCATTCTTTAATCCAAATGTTAAAAATATCCTTCCGAGAATACTCGCATTGACTATGGGTACCTTGGAAAAGAATTAACTAATTAAACGAAAAAATAATCTAAAATTAATAAACATTAAACACAAAGCGAAAAACTAAAGTACAAGAAACTAAAATGACAACAACAACATAACAGACACAGAACAAAAACATGCTTTCCTCCTAGATAGAGCTACTAAAAAATGAGGTTAGGTTGCATTTTGTTATGGCAAAAGTGCATCTGCAGGTTTCCGCAGCTGAAGTAAACAATTTTATAATCTTGAAATATTAGTAAATAACGGAACATACGTTTCATTTGGGGGCAACCGGGGGGAAATACTTAAAACTTTACATAAACATTGGTAACGCACAACATATATGAACAAAAAAGTCGCACTTTTTTAACAAGTATTTACACGAAACACAGGACAAACTATTTATATATTTATCTTTAAAAATAAAGTTTATACCATTATATACAATATCCATTACAACAGTTTTTGGTTTAACAGCGCTTTATAATCGCTCACTTTGCACGACAATTACTCCGCGAATTACTAGTAATTGTTTTTTAAGCCTTGTTCTATTGATAAACAGATGAGCCAAATTTGAAATCAAAATTCCAAAGTTGATTTTTTGATTTTTGGCCTATGGGACCGACCACTGTGCAGTGTCTTAAAAAGCAAGCAATTCCAAAATACTTTTGTTTTCAAGATTATATGGTCGGATGAAACAAAAATTAATCGCTTCGAGTCAGATGGGCGCTCTTGGTATTGGACTAGAGATCCCACGATCCAGTCACCAAGGAATGAGTGACAAACCGCTATCGGTTCCATCATGGTTTGGGGGTGCATTAATTTAAATGGAGTTGGTTCCTTGTTGTTAATCGATGGAATAATGCGAAAGGAGCCATATCTATCCATTTTACAAGAAAATCTTCCAAAGAAATTTTGGAAAGTTGGGTCTTTCTGCCGAAAAATGCGTTTTTCAGCAAGACAACGACCCCAAGCACACGTCCATATTGGTAAAAAATTGGATGTCAAAACAGAAATTTCAATCTATGAAGTGGCGACCACAATCTCCCGACATGAATCCAACAGAAAACTTGTGAAGTCATGTGAAATCGCAGCTGGAGAAATATGCAGTTCCTCCAAGTGGAATGAAGGAGTTGTGGGAGCGGCAGCAGGGCGTATGAAATGATATTCACCCGGAAATGATACGACGGTATACCTAAAATATGCCCAGACGCATAGAAGAGCTAAAAAAGTCCAAGGGGATGTGAACTCACTATTAAAAAATCATTATTAAAAATATTTCTTAAAAAAATAACCAGAGTGCAAAACTGTAACATTTTTTTTTTTTTTTACAATTTGGCGCGTCATTTTCTTTAACTGATATCAAATGGTTGAATTTTACTTAATAGTAGTAAATGATATAACCTACAAAACCAGACTAAGATCTTCAAAATCTGTGCATTAGAAAAAAAGTTACAGACCTTTGAAGTTGAAACAATAAAATCGTGTTACAGTTTTGCTCGTCAGTGTACATATTACCCTTCGCAAGGGCATAAGTACTCGTATTACGCAATATATATGTACAGCCGATATAGAAACGAAAGCATATGTCGGGTCAAGATACTCCTTGTCCATGTCTTATTTTAATTATTAGACGGTTGTAGATGGCAAATAGATTGAGCGCACCACTGCTTGTTTTAGACTGTTCCAGAATCCCGAAAACTGGGCTATCGAAAATGTTGTGATGCACATACTGGCATCTCTGTCTCTCGCAGTGGCTCAAGCATACACGCACGACAATCGCCTAGTGCGTAACCCTTTTTCCAAATCTCTAACCTCACGCAAGATGTTCGCATCGAACTATTCTGAACACCTGGCGAATAGGTAGAATAAAGCGCACTAACAAACAACCGTTAGAGTGCAGCGAGTAGAACCGTTACACTTGATTCGATTCCCCATACACTGACTAGCATAATTTATGATCCGACACATACATATATATTTTACATTTACCTCTTACAAATATAACGGAACATGGTATGAACACTTTGCACATAACAGTTAGAGCAGGACAAAACTTATCTGAAACAAGAAGGGAAGCTAGCTTCGCCAAGCCGAAGCTTATATACCCTTGCAGTCATCAAATATTTCGAACAGACGGATTTCGATTCAGATGGTGATGCTGATCAAGAATATATATACTTGACAGGGGCTGAGGTGCCTCCTTCACTGCGTTGCAAACTTCTGACTGAAATTATAATACCCTTTGCTCCGCAAGGGTATAAAAACGTCATTTTGATTAAATATCCCAAATTGATTATTGACCGTTTTGTTAAAATGAAGCGACTGCTTACTGAAATGTAAAAGGATTGGCGAACATTATTCGCACTTTTTATTTACTATTAACAATATTTTTTAAAACAAATTTACTACAGAAATCCGGGAAATTTTCCAAGCTGTGTATCATGATTTTGTTCAGCGTGCAAGCTGACATATGTGGGCTGCACTATTTCCCAGTCGTTGCAACTATTTGGTTCATAAGCTTCTGTTATTGGTGGCCAATTATCTATTTTTGAAATGTCATGCTCGAGGCGCATGTATTTTTGCTTAGATGTGATCCAGTTTTGATCTCTTTGGACTTGGTATTTTTTAAATACAAGATATTCAACCAGAAAAGACTCCACGAAGACATGACAAAAAAATGCCGCCACTCCGTAAAGAAGCATAATATATCGAAAGCTCATAACAGGTGGTACAATAAGCTGAAAAAAATTTTTTACCCAGTCGCTTGGCTTAATTGCTAAATAGACTATGACACATACATTTACAATAAATGCTAAACATAGTGGCCAGTTGGACCACAGTGGCTTACGATACGGCGCACCCTTGGAGAAGACAAAAGCGAGAATTATGTACTGAAAACTGGATATGCAGAACATTGTGTAGTTTTCATAGCAACCCAAGTGACCGGCATCTGCAGGTTGGATGCGTTCGAACCATGGCTGCTGATGGAGATGGATCCAACCTTAAAAATAATTTATACATTAAAATCATTTTGCTGTTCCCATGTCAAAGTTCATTCAAAAACTTACCAGTCACCTGGAATACTGTGACAACAGTAAGATGCAGTAAGAGCGATGCCAATGGCGTCGATGATATCAATGAGCTGAGTGGTACTTGTTTAACTAGTTTGCCGTCAAACGATTCAGTTTTGCCAAAAAAGAAGGCAAATATTGAAATCAATCCAAGGTCCACATAAAGATACTGCTTGTCAGTGAGGTTTGAGTCGATCGAGTACAGAATCATTACAGATATAAACTGAACAAGAGAATAGGCTGCCATGTATTTGAAAATACCAAACGATGTGACTAATGCAGCGCGTCCTTCTCTAATAACTTTTATAACCGCAGAAATAGTTGGGTTTCGAGAGGTAAACGGCGACGCTATCGACGCTTCGGTTTCGCTTAAGGAAATACCAGCGTGGGCCACCTTTAGGGCTCCACAGTCGTTGGCGCCATCCCCGCACATGGCAACGCAGTAATCGAGGTTTTGAAGTTCAATTATTAGCGCCTGTTTCTGATCGGGCGACATTCGTGCGTAAATGGATCCACGCGTTAATAGAATTCCCATTTCTTCGGGAAAGTGATCTTTTATTATTTGCCAAGTTTTACCTTCCATTGCAAAAACATAGTCCTGCCGCCAGCATTCGTCTGGTGTACGTTTCATTCCAAGTTCAACATCGACATCTTTTACTTCGTTATGGGTCCATGTCTCTGTGGTTTTCAGACTGGCCAAACTGTCACTGGTCGGCAAAACGCTTTCTGCATAGCTTGAACTTAACTCATTTACTAAAGAATTCGTCGACTCCAGGCGATAAAGGGGAGTTCGAGCACCGACGTTGCCAAATTCCTTACCCGGAATTTCCCCGGGGAAAACGCTAGGAGTCAGAAGCGATGATGGTGAGGTTTTACTTCCCAAGTCTAAAGTGTACTGCAACTTGTAGTGTTTATCTTTAAAATGATCAGCTACAATTTCAGTGTTAGTGTTGTGACCTGCGGTGTTAGTGTGACCTGCGGTGTTAGTGTGACCAGCGGTATTAGTATCATCGTCAACAGGATCTGCGTGTACTGTTATAACAGCTTGCGATGCACACACTATTCCACAATCACGAGCAACACTCATAGCAGTTAATATATTATCGCCCGTTATCATCACGGTTCTTATTTTGGCCGAGCTTAGTGCGTTGATTACATTAGCAGTATCTGGTTTGAGACGATTTTCAAGTATTACGAATCCAAGAAACTCCAGGCTGTTTTCAATCTCTTCGCGGGTTAGTCGCTGGATTTTTGTATAGTTCATCTTGTGTGGAAGAGCTTTAAATGCAACAGCAATTATTCTGTATCCTTTTCTGGCAAATGCCGAAAGTTGTTGGGAATAGTTGTCCGGCAAACTTTGTGTTGTGCACAGCTTTTGTAACATTTCAGGAGAACCTTTGCAGTAAACATTGAAAACCTTGTCACTGAGACATCGAGTTATAACAGACATTCGCTGAAGACTGGAAGTGAATGGGAATTCTCTAACAATGCCATGATCGAAATTCTTTTGAGCTTGCGAGATGCCAACAGTGGCTAGTAAATCGTCCAAAGAAGATTGCCGATTTATTGGCTTTTTTGCTTCCGTATTCGAAGAAGTCAATTCAGAAAGACACGATTTTGGTTGCCTTAAAATGGTTGGATAAATAATACCATATTTTTCATGATCTGGTATGTTATTAGAGTCCTCAAGTGTCCAACCCGTAGACTGAAACATTTTTAAATCCAACGGATCCCCCATCATTGAGCCGTTCACTATTGTAATTGAATGACAGGTTACCATACCGAAAAGAAAATGATCGTAAGGGAGACGATCCACATCTTTTAACGGTATTTGAAATCGGTTAGTTAATGATTTTGGAACCACCCCCACATATCTAGTCCATCTTCAGTGAGGGTACCAGTCTGAAAATAAAAAAAAGGAATAAAAAGATGATATATATAAATCATTTAACGGACCATCCAGCTAGCTTATACACCCTTTCAGTTAAAACTCATCACAAATCTATAATAAACAAAATCTTTTCTAAGTCCGATACGTACAAAGCCAACGAAAATATGTAGTGTATAAAACTTTTTAGTAACGTCAAACTTTTTATCAATTTCCTTATTTTTTATATCGGCATTTCTCAATAATCGTGACAACCGAATTCAAAAACACAGATTTATGTCAGTAAATGTTCTGCCGTCATAGGCATTAAGCCCTCCTGGCTTAATAACATCGGAGGTATGACGATGATTCTATTTATTAAACTTTGTCAGAAAGTCAAGAGTTTGCAACACAGCGAAGGAGACACCTCAGACACTCCATAATCGGTCTGACCGTCTGAATCGATCTAGACGTGCCCAATCGTCTCAAAAAGAAACGAGACCAAAAGTTCCATCAAATATCAAAGCTTTGTTCACTGTTTTCTTCGATTACCATGGCATGGTGCATTAGGAGTTATATAATTAATTTTAATTTAATTTTTTAATAGTTCTCAACTCGATACTCCAAGTCATGCTCGTGTGACAAAAAACTCAGATGGTACATTTTATATATCCTTTTTTTTGGTTTCTGAGATGCCTTCTTTAGTTTGCTTTGTAATTGAAATAATAATACCCTCTTCAAGGCTATAATTAAAGTGTTTTGTGGTCCATTGAGAAAAGGCAATTGTGCGGTAAAAAGAAAGATACGAACCTTGTCAAAGCAACAGCAATTTATGCTCCCGGCTACGTTTATAGAACGTGGAGAAATACAAAATATTTCACTAGTCATTAGCCGTTTTTGTGCATAGAAACGACCCACGGTCATTGCTGCTGGTAGAGCTGGTGGGACTACAATTGTAATGAGGTCCAGAGACTCTACTGCTATTTTAACAGGATCTGTTCCACGCAAAATCTGAACATAGAAGACGAATTTTAGATTTCCTTAATTTATGGACACCAACTTAGCTTGATCAACTTACTTTCGTAACAAGCGTATAGATAAATCCAACACAGGCAATAAGTGCCAGAAACTGAATAAATTTATACGAGTCTTGTTCAAATTTGTAGTCTACAGGTGGGGGATAAAGAATAGATCTTATTAGTTCACCTTTGGCTGTTATATTTCCAGTGTTAATCACAAACGCCAACACTTTCTTTGATCCAATGTAACGAGTCTGAATGACCTTTGTGCCACAAAACAGCGTGTGTCTGGCATGCTCCGTTTTATCAAATATTATATCACGTTTTGATGGTAATGGAGTTTTAGTCACTGGAACGCTCTCCCCTGTGAGCATAGACTCATCTATTATACAGTTTCCTGATAGTAATACGGCGTCGCATTGCATTGTACAGCCAGAAGATGGTATTTCGATAATATCTCCCGGCACGAGGACTTGGGTTGGGAACTCCTTAGAAAAACCCTTAAAATCAACAACCCAAGCCTTGCCAGTGTTGCATACTGTTTTATGAAGGACGTCTTGGTTCTAAAATAAAAATAAAAATAGAAAAATTGAATAACGATTTAATAAGGCTTTGCGTCGTGCTACTTGCCTTTTTTGTTTGCAAAATCGACATAGTTATTCCGAATATAGACATTAAAAGTATTACGCAAGCATAGTAATAATAATCATATGTAAACCATAGAACCACCGAGAATATTTGGAAAACGTAAAAAGGATTCAGTACTTCTAGGAAAAGTAGTGTCTTGACATCTCGCAATGGTACAGTGATTTCATTTTCTCCAAAAACAATTCGTCTTGAAATCTGTTCGTTTAGACTTAATCCACGTTGCTGGTGATAATATGAACACGGTACGTTTTGGTCCAGGCCATTTATTTTTTGAAATCGACTTAGATTATTGTTCCACGCATAGATCAGCTGCTTGCACCGGAATATTCGTACTGAAGAACATCCTAAAATCACATTATATTGCAAAATATATATTATGGGAGGTAGGCAAATGATTTTTAAATTGTATAAAAATTTAATATACTTGCATAAGGTGTTAAAGATTTGCCGTTTATATTTTTATGGTATATATTTAATTATTATTAAAAGAAAGGAAGCAAGCTTCGGCAAGCCGAAGTCCTGGCAGTCACCAAATATTTCGAACAAAATGCATTAAGGCTAAACAACATCGAAACTATGACGATTTTTCTATTCAATTTCCATATTTTTGACTATTGTTGATATTGGCAGCTGTATGATATAGTCGACCGATTTTGATAAAATTTAATTCGTAATCCAAAAGTCGTTAGAAAACTCTATACTCCAAATGATCAAAACCCACGATGTTATAATTTTATTTCCGTTATTTCTATATAGATTTTTTGATCTTTCCTATGGCAGCTTTATAATAACGTTGTCGGAGTTTAATGAACATTTTTTCTAGATCAAGGGTTATTAAAATAAAATCAACGACGTTCTAATTTTTTTTCCATTTTTTATATATATATTTTTCGATCTTTCCTATAGCAGCTATACGATAGAGTTATCCGTTTTTGATAAAATTTAATCCGAAATTCAATAGTAGTTAGAAAACACCATCTGGAAGAAATCAAGTCGATCTGATCAAAAACAACGGAGTGAGATTTTTTTTTCAATCTCTCGTATGGGAGCTATCCGATATAGTCGGCCGATCCGGCTCGTTCCGACTTATATAGATAATAACCCTTGCAGTAATAACTTAAGCCTTAAAGATTTTTTTGTCTTTTCTAATGACAAGTATGTACTTTTTTAATGATGTCAATCGATTACACTGGCCAACAAAATGAAGAAAAGTTTGGTCCAGAGATAGTGTTAAGGGTTTTTGCCTAAGTGTCAACTAAATTATTGTTTTTTTTTCCTAGGTGTAGTTTTCGATCCACCCTTAGTTTTGAATATTGGCTGTAGTCAGTACTTTAAAGGGGGGCCTGCTTTAGAGACCTAAAAAGATCGTTTTTTGTTTCTTTTTTTGCATAAATGTCTTCCTAAACTATCTAAGCATGTGCCCCTAAAATTTCAGAAACAAATTCAAATTATTTTCGGAGTTACAAGAAAAATAGTTAGTAAGCATCAAGCAGATATACGTATACATTTTTTCGATTCTTTCTAATTGACGGGAAAGATAGGAAAAAAGAACTTAACGTCCTATCGAAACGAGACAAAAGGTATTGTATTCAGGATTAAAGCCTCTTCCAGTTGAACCTCAAAACTCCAAAGAAAAGTTAGAAATTCAATAATTTTTCGTTTGTTGAAGTCACTAAAAACTTTCTTGGAAAGCAAATTACTACTTACAAATTTTAAATAACGTGCTAGAGAACCTGTCATCACAGTCATCTGGATCAATTTCCAGAGAATCTTGGGTCCTATAGCGAAGAACAAGTGGAGCGGTTTTACCAAGACCTTAAAACCTTGGAGGAGAGGTACCAAGGATCGGCATATGATGCCTGATTACTGCTGGGATTGTCCTAATACATCCCATTCACGAAAGGCGCGAAAAAAAATTTTAAATAAATTCTGTTTTTCCTTAAAAAAAAATGGTTTTTCTTATACATGTCAATAACTAGAATAGTACACGTAGGAAGTCATTTTATGATTCAGAAATTTTTTTTTTCATGAATTTCGTTAACCTTTCAGAAGAATAAATTAAATAAGGAATAAATAATATGTTTTTGAAAAACCTTCTTCAGCATTTTATTATAAAATGATTCAAGAGTTAAAGAAAAAAAAAATTATGGAAATCGGTACACTGGTTTAGGAATTATAGACAAATTACTTCCTCTGAGATCATGAACCTATTCAGTTGAGCGGCAGTGTATTCTAGTCACCCTGTACATATACATAAGCTAGTTTTGTAAGTATTAGTAATAAGCAACTCTTTATGAAAAAGGAGACAAATAAAGATCAGTTGAATGAGAGCACCGAAAAACAGCGGTTGTGTTTGTTGCTACATTACATTGAGTTTACATTAATTCGTAGAATAAATTTTAAGTTTTACATTTACCTCGATTGCCCCTGTATCGTATTTAAATTCACCTTTTACCTATTTATATTAAGAAGTACGTACTTTTGAACTGCGCTGAGGAAAAGTGAACCGATAGCTGCAGGGAGTCTTCCATACTGTTGCTTTCCCTACGCATGCTTTCTGGACCTGGTGACTCCTTTTGCAACACTGTTCTGAGAATGAATAATTATTTTTACTTTAATAACATTTTTGAGTAATGAGTACTTACTTGAGGTGGTTTACAGTAAGAACTTGAATTTTCTTTACGTGATACAGCTTGTGTTTTTCTTTGTAAATCTCCGTTACCAGAACTTGTTCTGCCTCCTCTAACGAACACTGAGAGCATGTGGCAAATAGATACAAATGTCGCCACCAATATAGCAACAGACGCAATAGACCTCCAGTTAGGAAAATACAGGCCCAGCAACACACAGTTCGTATATAAGAACGACGAAAGCCAGTCACTTGCATTTGATCCTCCTGATCTTCGTTTAGTAATCCAGTACATGGTTTAGAATCTGAAAACAAATTAAAGATAAGGAATTAATTGAGACAAGGAGTTGATTTTATTATTAAGATGATGAGCCATTCAACATATTTTAAAATTTAAACGCATACCTCCTGATTCTTTTTGGATGATCATATTTGGTTTGCAAACTTTCCTGTTTTAACAAAACGAATACTCTATTTCAAGTTCTATTTAAATAGATCAAGAAATAAAATATTAAAAAACAAAACTAGGAACATATAACCTGATCAAGACAGAAAGCTTTGCACAATATAAAATTATTTCAGGGTTTTAAAATGATTTGAACAATAGGTTTGTAATAAGTTTGTGCTCTTAAAACAATTATCATTGTTTAAAAGTCTACATTTGTAAACCAAGAACGTTAAAATCCGAAGAGCGTTTGGTCTCTAGCTTTAAAGTTTAAGACAACTTTATTAGAAATTTGCCTTGAGCTGCAAGCAAATCATTCTATGTAATCAAGAAAGCAACATCAGTAGATAAAAAGCAAATGATAAGAGTCCAAAGCGCCCACTTGTTATTATTTTTTCGCTTCGAACCGTTAGTCTTCTCTCGCCCTACACGTTATACTTTATTCGTTTATAGGGCCCTTGTCTTGATTGCCTCTAATGTTTGCCAAAAAACAAATACAAATCAAATTATCAACACTATATGTATGTGTTTTGTTAGAGTCCAAATTTAATAGCTTTTCTTAATTACTACAGATCTACCAAGTTATTACAAACCCTACGCACTTGTGCACACATTCACCAAGGCCATATCGAAAAATAATAAAGAATTTTCAATAAATAAGGCATACGAATCAAAAGCACAAGGCATTTAACACTGCATATACACGTACAAATACAGCAACATTTAAATGCTGTTATATACATACATACATGTACACGTATTTACGTACATCAACTTTATCATCATTTTTGTCATTCATAGTATTGCATACTGATAACAAGTCTTGGTGTCGAAAAAAAAGATCGAAAAATATCATAAATGGGTCAAAATTATAACATCGTTGTTTTTTATGATGCAAGCATGAGTTGGAGCATGTTAAGTTTTTTAAAGACTCTTTAATATCGAGATTAATTTCATGAAAACCTGACGCTAAAGCATATATGTACATACATACATATGTATGTAGCATACGTAGCTGTCATAGGAACAATCGTTGATAAAATAGAAAATGATTAGAAAATTCGTTACAGTTCCGATCTTGTTAGGCATTTATGCATTTTGCTCGATATTAATGCTGTGTATATAAAATATAAGTCGAAACGAATAGAGAGATAGTGTCAACGGCTGTGAGTGGGAAAGGTTTTTATGAGATGATTTTTTACAGTGTTATCCGATAAATCGATGGTTGAGCAATCGATGGTTATTTCCGTCTAACAACAAAGCATTTTCTCACTCAAATAAAAACTAGCCTAGCCTCTCAGTTTTAAAGCCATCTTGATGTATCTTTACCAAATGTTGTGTAGTTATTGCTCGCAACTTAACCTCCCTTAAGCCGACAAATTTCATAAAACACGGAAAACTATATCATATAGCTGCCTTAGGAAAGATCGAAAAATCTAAACAGAAATAACGAAAATAAAATGATAACACCGTTGTTTTTATCAGACAAGCATGATTTTTGGAGTATGGAATTTTTTAACAACTCTTGAATATAGATTTCTTACGAAATTTATATTACAAATTGTCTTTGGGATAGAAAAATAATAAAAAAAAATGTACATTGCTTTGATTTTTTATTTATGTATTCTTGTCGACATTTAGGAACATTATAAGAGCCGTTGTGAGGATCCGACTAATAATAAAAAAAAATTTCTTGTTACAAAACCCTAAAGTTCCCACAGTGAATTATCCTTTTTTTTTTTTTTATGGTTTAAATATTATATAATGTATATATTTGAACCATCTAGGCAATTATTAAAGTTTCATATTGTAGTAGTAAGTTAGTCCTAAGCAACACTGTGCAATATTAGATTTAAGTATTATACAACACTATGCTCACGAGAGAGCATGAAGGAAGAGGATCTTCAATGCTCACTCTCACGAGAGAGCATGAAGGAAGAGGATCTTCAATAAAGCGGCAGTTCAAGTTTGGCTGCAAAGGAAACCTCACGTGCGTGTGCGCTTACTAAAATATCGATAGTTGTACGTTTTTTTAACTATAAAAATTCAAATAATGGGATTGAATGTGAAGATACACCCATGGTATAATAAGTACAAGGTAGTCCCGTCGCCGGCAGAATTGTTCGGGTTTAGTCCCCTATCGCCTCAGTACGCTCGGGTCGTTTGCAGTGAGAGGTTGTCTGCGGACGATTTTTTCTCAAAACTTTAACCCTTGTGTGCTTATGAAAAATACTTGTTGCAATTATTGCAGCAAGTACATACAATGCGTAACATGTAATATTGCACAAAAATATTTTAAAAGGGTAACAATATGGGGGCGAGTCCAAAAGGGCAGCTTTGGGTAAAAACCAAAAATTACGGAACAATTAATACTCATTGTCATATAACAGTCCTTTTTAAACCCTTTTAAAACTATGCACAGCATAAGGGATAAACCACACACTCTTTTTCTGTTTCTTTCGCACTTACAGAAAAACACTCTTTCACTCGCACTTATTGTTGTGCGCAATAGGGGACTGACACCGGCGACGGGACTACCTTGTAGTTATTATACCATGGATACACCTTAAGTAACTCTTTTCATACATACATACCATCAACTAGTCTGTGCGAGTCTTTCGTACAACTCTCATCGACGTTTTGCTCAAGGACGTCTGCTTCCTTTTGTTCGCTGTCCTGGCTGGGAGGAATATAAGGATGTAACGGGACCGATCTTGCTGGCGTGTTAATGCAGCCGTTGACCAAAGTGTTATTATTCTCAACCTTTTTCGTTTTACTGCTGGGTACTCTATCATTTCTTCTGGGCTGCACTAGTTTTTGTTCTAAGCTGTGCGTTGCAGCCTGGGAGTGCCACCAACTAAGTTTCAAAAGTTTATTTTTATCAGCTATTCGAGAGAATCGAAGATCCTCTTCTTCAAAATCCGAATTTGTTAAATTATTGGCCAAATTTGATAATGGTTGTAGCTGCAACGCGTCATTGGGAGAACTGGCAATCTCAGAGGCTTGGCCTTGATTCGTCAACATCTTAAAATCAGGTTGGTTTTGAAGAAGCAAGAAATTTTGCAGCAGTTGACGATAGCTTAAATATACTGTGATCTTAATTTGATCCTTATTCTTAAGAATTAAGAAGTTTGGGCACCTATAATGTCAGCTGCGCATCTGAACTTTACAAAATACCACCCTGAAGTAGTTAAAAAAAACGTCAATAAATTTGACTAATACCATTTTAACACGGTTTGATTTTCCTAAATTGCGTAAAAGCAAGAGACTTGTTGTTAAATGTTGACTTTAAACAATGTTTTTTGAGTCAGTTTTCGAAACAAAAATTGATCTCAAGGACCTGAAAAATTCAGAGCCTACTTCTCCAATGCAAGGACCTTTAGCACTCTATTTCCCGGTTTTTTCTTTACATCGCCTCGAGCTGAACTCATTACGAATATTGCAATATTTTTTCCACAATGGTTTATATTTATAACAATCTAAATTCGTCGCTTATATTTCCCGGATTCGACATTAAATTATAATGCCACTAGCGAACATTATTTAATTTTTAGTGCGGTTTTATTTGACATATAATTGCCTTCCATGATTCCATCCATTTTATTGAGAACAGCATTCAATAACATTTTAATTGATATCCATGCAAAGGCAAGAATGATTTCAAAAGCTTGAATACTTTTGGATGTTTGTCTTAACGATATAATGTTTGTCTGAAAAGAGAAGAAGCATTTTAAAAATTATTCGATTTATACACACTTTAAGAGGTTATTAAAATATCAGTCATAAGTTAGCGCCACAGTGAAAAAGACAACTCCAACCCCATAAAGTGAACCAATACTTTTTTCTAACCACCATTTGATATCGATATCATGCTACAATTATACAAGATAGTCTCGTCGGCAAAAAGCACTCCCCTATTTATTACTCACCACAAGTGCGAGTGAGAGGAGTCTGCGTAGTAAGTGCGAGTGAAACGACAAAAGAGCTTTTTGCCTAGCCCTTAGGCTGCAAACATAGTGCGCGTTGAGACGAAGATTAAGATGAAGACGAAGCTGAAGACGAAAAACAGTGCAAAACAATTTATATGAATTCGCTCGTCCGTAAACATAGTGCGCGCAAAGACGAAGACGAAGACGAAGACGATACGCAAGCAATCAGCTTCAAACGGTGCAGTACTGTTTTTGAAGACGAATCGCTTGCTATTTTGCCTATGTTATTATTTGTCTCTCTTTCTATCCATGCTTTGGCGCAGCGCATGTTACAATTCACACAGGTATAATTGGGGTTTTGTTAAAATTTGTCCAATTTTTAATAATTAGCGGTTCAATTTTTTAACAGAATGTAATTAAATGTGCTGATTTTCATTCTGGTGTACTCCACAATTTTTTTTTCATCTTTACGCAGCTCATTAAATAAATGATGAAATTCGCCGAACGCTTTTCTACCCAAATTAATTGGGTGAATTCGAATGAAAGAATTTTCTGCTGTATTTAAATTTAAAGAATAAACTTTCCTCCAACAGCAGCTCATCATCTGATGAGAAATCCATTGCGACTAACATCACAAAATCGCAACAAATTCGTCTTGCACTATGCAACCTATTAGCTTGCTAGCAACCCAAACAATTCGTCTTCAGCTTCATCTTCATCTTAATCTTCATCTTAATCTTCGTCTCAGCGCGCACTATGTTTGCAGCCTTAGATGGCGCATGGGGCTTAAATTGCTCATTTATAGTAAAAAGAGTTGAAGTTGTTTATAAATTAATTTTAAATAGTTTTGAATTTAAAATTAAACGTTTTTATTTTTGAATAGTTATTTCTTTGTTTAGGTTCTAAATTTAAAAATAAATGTCAATATTAAAGTAAATTTTTGTAATATCTAAATTAATGTTTCTTAGCACTAATAATAGTTTCTCCTTTACATTTTTTGTTATACTAAAATTATCTGAAACGACATGTTGAAAAAAAAAAAAAGTTTGCATTCAAGGGTAGAACGACATCTTTGCACAAGGGTTAATACTCTGAAAAAATTCGTTCGCACGCGTGCTCATCCTTCAACAAGCACGAACGCACTGACTAAAAAGCCGAACGATTAGGCAGCCGACGAGACTACCTTGCATAATTGTACCATGATCGATATGTCCGCCGATAGAAAGGAACCAAAAGCAAGCTAGCTTAGGCAAGCCGAAGCCTATATACCCTTGCAGTCATCATCGAACAAAACACATAAGGGATAAACAACATCGAAGCTATTTTCGACGATTGTTCATATGACAGCTAAATGGTATAGTCGTCGCATTTTTATGAAATTTAATTCAAAATTTAAGAGTCATTAGAAAACTTTATATTCCATAAATTATGCTTGTCTGATAAAAAACAACGATGGTATCATTTTTTTCAGTTAATTCTATACAGATTTTTGATCTTTCCTATGACAGCCATATGATACTGTTCGATTTTTATGATTTTTATACCCTTGCAAAGCAAAGGGTATTATAATTTCAGTCAGAAGTTTGCAACGCAGTGAAGGAGACACCTCAGACCCCTTAAAGTATATATATTCTTGATCAGCATCACGATCAGAATCCAAATACGTACGTACGTCCGTCCGTCTGTCTTTCTGTCCTCCTGTCGGTTTCTATGAAAACTAGTCTCTCAGTTTTGTAGTTGTTGTGTAGTTGTTGCACGCAGTACAGTCGAGTCCCGATAATTCGAAATGGCAAGGGGATCACTTTTTTTTACGAATTAGACGGGAATTCGATTTATCGAGATTTTTTTCAAGGGATTTTTTTGAAGATTTAGCGGGGTACGAATTATCGGGATTCGACTGTATATAAGTCGGAACGGGCCGGATCGGCCGACTGTCTAGGCTTTCTCTTTCAAAGCTTCATTGTCCATACTTTTTCTCCATACTTTGGAAGGACCGTCGTGTCCAAATTTGTTGTTTTTCTCTCAAAACGAGTCCAGCTGCTTAAATATCAAAACTAAAAACTTTTTTTATGTAGATGACTGAAATTAAGGTTTTTCGGCGAGGAACTCTGCCATATAAACCGGCATTCTACAGATAGTTGTGGTAAGTTTTTTTCCTGTAGCTTCCTGTAGATTCTTCCGAATTATAGATGTATTTGTATGTCTTTCAGCTCTTCGCTTGGTGTCAGGATCTTGGGTTTGCAGCTTAATCTCATGTGCCCAGATATTTGTTTACGCTTTGTACTATTGTTCACGCTATGTATTATGAAAGGTGATTTGTCAATGACTACCAATTTCGTGATAGCTTCGATTCTATAAATGTACATATATATAATATAGATTTTCGCAACTTCTTTTTCTTCTTCTTTTTTTTTTGTTATGAATAAAAGCAGCAAAAATACCACACGAAAAAGCACGTCGAAGCCTATTCCTAAGTGATTCCAAGTAAAAACAAACAAAAAACAGATTTACGTTGCAATCGCAAATAGAAGACGATAAATGAAAATTGTCGAATCAGTTTTGTGCCGCATTTTAGGCTTTTTTTTTGCATTTCATTCACTATTCTGTGCTGACTATATATACATATTGATTTTGCATAGAACATAGTAAATTAAGACTTTAGAATTCGTGACATAACATAACCAAATGCAATGTATCTGCGAAAATGTATTTTCAATTATGTAGGTATATTTAAATTTTTGTATTGATTCATAATGGTGTGTTTTTGTAAGCATATGGAACCTCTTTGTATCTAAAGCACGTTTGATATACACAGAAATACAAATCTCTACGATTTGATACGCACCGAATATTTTAAAGCACAAAGACATAAGAAAATTGGTTTATTCACTTTAAATTCTTAATTGATCCCGCCTGCAAACTTTGTATAAGAAACGGTTGCTCAAAGCAAAAAGAATTTTTAAATTAGTTTATCCAAAAACAACAGAAGTAATTTTGTCAATTAATCGATAAGCAATTCTAAATATAATTATAAGTATATCTTACTAAACAAAAATGAAATATACCTTGTTCACACAGAGCTGTACTTACTGCAGTAAAAGTAGCGAATGTGTTGTCTTGAGATGTTGTTTTATATTTTTTTAGTACCTTTGATTAACGACTGCAAAAATGTATATTTACATTTTAAAAACCTAAACTGGGGCTTACGGTATTCAATGTATTGGTAATCCCTGTTGTTAAAAAATTTATCAATGCTCAAAGTCCGATAAGCGGTGCCGATGAAAAAAAAACTGCCGCTTTCAGGAAGTGGTAAGCTAAAGAATAAGGGTAATATATGACTTATGCCTTGGGGGTTTTTTTTTTAAGGATTACAATGGGTTGTCATCAGGTATCAGCCGTGTATCGTACGGAACGATTCGCGGAAATTTGGACGCGATATTAAGGAGAAGAGAAAAAAAAAAAATTACAAAGCGATGCAAAAATTAAATGGAGAGGGGAACATTTTTTCTTATTTTATTTTTATGATCTAATTTTGTGCTCAAAATGTTTATATTAGTTGCTTTAGGAGCTGCAGAGATTCAGTAGTAGATTCTAGAGAAATAAGTCTATTATAGTACTCTGAAAGTAGTAAAGTACTCTGAAAGGCTTATGCAAGAGGAACATAATTTCTAGTTGATCTACTTGGAGCCGAGAAATTTAGTCTACCCAACAAGTCAGGACTGTCGATTTCACCACGAATAAGGTTAAAAATTATTTCAGTAACAAGCAACGTTCTAAGCTTAGTAAGAGATGGCTAGTTAAAAAAGACCAATCTGTTGGAATAGGAGGGTAGGAATAGGTTTGCACTGCAGTACTGTAGTAAAACACGAATGACAGTGTGGGATGAAGGTATTAGTTGGTTTAAAAAAACCTTGTAACCGATACCAAAAACATTAAAATATCGATGCATCGATATTTCCAATGGTGTACCTCGACTCTACATTAATTACTACATGAATTTCGATATGGGTAATATCGATAAATGTATTATAAATCGAACTACTTTCTCGAAAAATAGTTAAACATTCGTTTAAAATTGTATGTAAATATATAGCTAAAGCGAATTAAATACCATTTCTGTTTAATTAACGATATATTATATTTTTGGGAACTGTTATTTTTTTTTTACAAGTAAACACTCAGTGATGACATCATACATCCGTCCTTACCAAAAATATAAAAAGCAATTGTATATGTATATGGAAAATGGATGTTATTATATGCATATATTGGCATAAGTCCCATAAATTTGTTTAAAAAAGAAAACCCTTTTTATTAACACATTGAAACATTTATTCACCTTATAAAATGAAAACAAACTTTGATTGATGATTTTTCAGGTGGTGGCATCTCAATCATGACACTGGGTGAGGAACAAGAAGATACAACATTTAGGACTGTAAATTGTGCTCAAACAATCAATATGAATGAAACAACCCTGGACAAAATGAATGGACATTTTCAACAGGTAAATAACATTATTTTGTTACTATTTTTAGATATCCAAACATAAAATTGAGCTATTCATGAGTATGTAAACACAATGATACGTGGGCGTTTCCTGCTGTATAATCTTGCTAGCACTGTTTAGTCTTATTGGTACAGACAAATTAAGTCAAAATTTAACTCAAATTGGTGGTTGTCCGGTGAAAATGATTTTCCAGGCATTTCCAGAAGCACTTTTGAAGAACTTTGGAACTTTGTTCTTGGCGTGCATTCATTTATTTACCGTTACTTGTTGTACTTGTTGGAGAAATGTTGGCTTACTTTAATTGTTGAAAAGAACGTAATGAGGTCGGGATATACATATGTATGTATGTACATAAAAATATTCTTGAACATTCTTTCAGACAAGTCGATCTACATATGTATGTATGTGTGTCCGTCTATTTCTCTGAAAAAAGACTCCGAATCTGGTGAACTTTAAGAGCTGGAATATTAGAATCAAAACCGGGGAGCCAAGATTTGAGGACATATTTTTGTTAATTGGCCCAAAGTAAACACTTAAATAATTAAAATTTTTCGATTTCTCGCACCATTTAGAAGATATCGAGTTAAATGTCGGATTATAGTGCGGGCGGGTGCGGTCGAAATCAGTGATTGAAAATGCTATGCAGCATCAGAGTATTTTTTTGCTCCCGCTATTGCTCTGTTTTCGATCGGCTCTGTAGCATAGCAGAGAGCACAAAATCAAAACGGATGCTCTCTGCTCTGCTCTGTAGCACTGAACGTCGGAGCACGGAGCAATAGCGATAGCAAAAAAAATACGCGACACGCTATTTGTAGTTGTAACAATAGCACAAGCATCGACAGCGAGATGAGAGCAGAGCCAACAAATAGAATATTGTGCTTTTTCGCGGAACTTGCAATATTTACGGTACTTTTGGTCGAAGACGGGCATTTAAATTAATTTTTTCAGTTTTTAGCTCATGTTTTTTTAATTTATATTTTTATATAAAATAAAAATTATCGTATAGCATATGTATTAATGCATAAGATATCGACGCATTTCCGCGAAAGTATCGTAGGTCGTTTTTTTTTCGAAATTGAGATTTTAATGCAAAATTTTTAGGCACCTGATTTTTCACTACCCTCTGAAATATTATAACTGAAAGCCCTATAGTTCCGATAAAAATTAAGTTTCAATTTTATCGTATGTTACAATGTGCGCGCGAAATTATCGTATGTCCATACAATTTTTTTTTCATTTGCAAGGAAATACTGCAATCGCACAAAAATACCGAAATACAAAAAAAAAAAAAAGAAAAAGCTTCTCCTGTAAAATTTGATTTGGATCTGATGGAAAGCGATACATATGTTTGGCGGCCACCACAGAAGCATAATGACCCACGATACACTTTAAAGCCAATCAAACATGGTGGAAGAAATGTCATGGTGTGGGCTGCCCTTTCCTGGCATGGTGTGGCCCCTATTCATAAAATAGATAGCTAGATCTAAAAAAAAATTATGACGGATATAATAATCCAATTCGCCTTTGAAATGGCGTTTTATGCAGGATAATGACCCTATGCACACTTCACGTCTAGTAAAAAGTTGCCTTGAGGAGAATAAAATTTATGTTTTATGGTGGCCTGCTCAATCTCCGGATCTCAATCCTATTGAGATCTTGTGGGGTGATGTTGAGAACCATGTTTTGTCCGAAAAACCCAGGAATTTGAGTGAATTGTGGACTGCAATCCAAAATGGGTGGAACAACATTCCCCAGAAGTGATGCGCAGCCTTAGGCTTCGGCCACGCATTGACGCTCTCTCGAGCGACGTTAATGAGCGATCGCTTTGAGGGAGGTGGCCACGCACTGAGCGACATCACTCGAGATGATTAGTTGTAAACATTTTAGAAATGCCTTATTCTAGAGAGGTTCTACGAAATCTGTTTGAAAGCCGTTATAGTAAATATAGGCAATTAAAAAGAATACAAAGGCGTAGGTTTTGCGTTCATCCCATTAATCGATTGATTTTATTTTTATTTTATTTATATACTTTTATGTATTTTTATTTTTATACACTTTATGAGTGTCGTTCCATAAAACGGTTCGGCTTTGAACAGCAGAAATTAATGTTTCCGCGCATATTTTTTGCATTGTTTACATTTCGTCGCTCAGCGGCTGCGTGGCCACTCCAATGCATTCTCATAAGCTTTAATATTTTACGTCGCTCGAGAGAGCGTCGCTCATCGCTCAATGCGTGACCGAAGCCTTAGTGGAGAGCATGGCACGTGGAGAGCATGGCTTGGTAAAAGAAAACGGTAAAAGCGAATGGCACAAAATTAATAATAGAGCAAATGTACATTAAATAAATACGGTCAAAAATCTCCAGGGAAAGAATATATTTAAGTTCAAAAATGGGGCATGCATAGTGTGCTAAACTCGTGGCCACTACTGTAGCTGCCAAAGGAAAGGTCGAAAGGTCTATATAGAGTTAAAGGAAATGAACGAAAAAAAATGATAACATCGCTGTTTTTCGTCCGATAGGCATGGCAGCTATATGATAGAGTTAACCGATTTTGATAAAATTTAATCCGAAATTCAATAGTAGTTAGAAAACACCATCTGGAAGAAATCTAGTCGATCTGATCAAAAACAACGGCGTTAGAAGTTTTATTTCAAAAACTCGCTTGGGAGCTATCCTATATAGTCGCCCGATCCGGCCTGTTCCGACTTATATACTGCAAACAATTACTACACAACTTTCAATAAAAATTCTAACATCGTTGTTTTTATCCCACGGAAATAATTTTTAGAACATCAAGTTTTTTAAAAACCATTGAATAGAGAAAAAAATGCATAATCATCAGACAGCTATATAATGTAGCTACCATAGTAAAGACCGAAATCCTTATAGAATAGCGGAAGTTAACGGAAAACAAGATAAATTCGTTGTTTTTCATCAGAAAATCATAATTTTTTAAATATAGAGTTAATGACTCTTGAATTTCAAATTAAATTTCGTAAAAATCTGACGACTATATCATATTGCTTTTATATGAACAATCGTCGAAAATAGAGAAACCTCATAGAAAAATTGACATAGCTTCGATGTTGTTTAGCGTTATTGTATTTGATTACTAATGTTCTTGTTTAATCATGTTTTTTGCTTTTTGCAAATATCTTCCTTCTAATTTTTGCTTCTTATTCAATGCGGTTTAAAAAGTGTTACAGTGATCGGACTTACTTCAAATACGCGACATTTTGTTCCACAATCTGTTTTCATCTAGACGGAAACTTCACAATAGTACTAATTTGCGAAGTCTCTTTAAAGCTAAGCTTTACACCACCGAGGGCGCTCGTCATTGACAAGAACAGGTGGTAATCACTTGGCACTTGGTGGATGCGAGAAAACCTCCTATCCAAGCTATCTGACGAGTCATCAACGAAGTAGGTGGCGTTGTTCAGGTGGAACTCTTCCCTCTTCCTGTTGGCATATTGCGTTTTGAGAGGGCCAGTTGTTCGCAGTATATGGCGTCTGACCATATGGGAAAAGCTCATAGTGGATTATTCCCTTCCAATCCCACGAAACACACAGCAAAACCTTCCTGGCCGTTGATACCGGCTCACAAAAAATGCGAACAAATAGGTTTTTTTTAATTTTTTATTGCAGAAATCGTGTTGCGTTTGTACCTAGCGATGATGGGGACTTATTGTACATGTGAAAGATCGTTTTCCAAAATGAAATTGATCAAAAGTCGACTTCTTTCGAGCATGGAAGAAGATCGACTGGTTCATTTGATACTTTTCATGATATTGTTAAGAATTTTGCGAATGAAAATGGCGTAAAATGTCTTTTTAATATACAAATTCGAAAATACGTTTGCTTTTACTGTACACAGATGCAATTTGAAACAATTTATTTATGTTTTATTCTACTCTTCTACGCTGTATTAGATGACTAAGATAAAATTGTGATAATAAATAAATAAAACGAATTGAAGGCTTAATATTTTTGGATAATGTAAATAATTTCGAACCGCTAAAAGCCCTCACATGTTGATCGGTCCTGGGGCCCTCACATTCGACCATGGCGTTTTTGCTTGATATTGTCGAAAGTGATCCATTTTTCGTCGCGAGTCCGTTGATTCGGTCCAAAAGGTTTTTTTTTTTTGCGTGAAGTCATACCGCACCCAAACATCAAGCTTTTTTTTGTATCCAGCTTTCTGCAGATGGTAAAAAATTTGTTGGTGACTTACTCACATTGTCACTGGGCGATGTCACGACGTGTCGGTCAACTCTATGTATTTCATGATTTGATCAGTATTCGTTGTCACAGGTCTTCAGTCGGCTGGCGTATCAATGGTGTCGTTTTCACCGTCTCTGAATCGTCGAAACCATTCCTCCGCGGTTCGAAGTGATAACTCTATCAACAAGCACCACTAATTTCACTAATTTTGAATCTATATACATATATTTAAAAATATTGTCTGAAAATTATTCCCGTAAAATAGTTTTGGAGTAACGAGCCTATTATTAAAGACGTCTCCTACGTAGTTCATAATGTAGCCAAAACTTTAAATGCGTTTTTCTCGAAATCATGTTTTCAAAGTCGGTGAGGAAAATTTCTCCGAGACGGCTTGACCGATTGACTTGAAATTTTCACAGACTCTTCTTAGATATTTTTTCCAGGTAATAACGCGGGGAATTTTGGCTCCGACAAAAGTTTCGATTTTTTTTAGTCACTGTGAAGAGTAAAGCAGATCAAAATGCATTTAATTATATTTTTATATTTTGTTAGTATTGTTTAAAAATAAGAAAAATTAAAATAGAACTTAAACCAAAAACAAGAATGGAAGCTAGCTTATACACCCTTGCACTCATCAAATATGTCGAGCAAAATATATAAAGGCTAAACCACATCGAAGCTATGTCGATTTTTCAATTAAGTTTCTATATTTTCAACGATTGTTCATATGACAGCTATATGATATAGTCGTTTGATTTTTATGAAACTTAATTCGAAATTCAAGAGTCATTAGAAAACACCATATTATAACAAGAAAGGAAGCTAGCTTCGGCTTACCCTTGAAGTCATCAAACAAAATACCTAAAGGCTTAACAACATTGAAGCTATGACTATTGTTCTATTAATTTTCCATATTTTGACTATTGTTCATATGACAGCTATATGATATAGTCGTCCTATTATAGACCAACCATAGGAAAGATCGATAATCTATATAACACATCGTTGTTTTTTTATTATACAAGAATGGTTTTTTTTAATAAAAAGTTTTCAGTGGCTACCCGAAGCTTTCTTTTCCGTTTATATTAACGTGAAATAGTATAAATACTGTCGGCTTTTGTACTTGGAAAGGCTTAACACCTAACTTTTCCTCAATATATATTATTTTAAAACTTCTGTTTCAATTATAGAATGACGCAACTATCTCATTCTTACGAGCTGCGCGCAGCGGGGATTTAAAAAGAGTGATCGATTTTATAGAAAGTGGTGAGATATCGGACATCAACAGTTGCAATGCGGTAAGTTAAAATCAAAAAAAAAAAAAAATTAAAAAAAATAAACAAAAGGAAGTGTTTTTAAATTCTGGCTTATCTATATTTATATTAAACAAGGCTTTTAAAAACCTTAAGCTTATAGAGGATTTTTCTATTTATTTTCCATATAGATCTATAGATAGTTGTCCGATTTTGATCCAATTTAATTCGTAATTCAAGAGTTAAAAATTTAGAAGAGTTTTGAAGTGAAACTTCTTTATGCGCGTTATGGATTTTCGGGGACGGAGTAAAACCGATTCATGACCGTCACGAAAAAGCGAGGATCCCCATCCCTTTCTAACCGCTGACGAACGATGTCTCTATCCTTTCTCGACCGTCACGAAAAAGCGAGGATCCCCATCCCTTTCTAACCGCTGACGAACGATGTCTCTATCCTCCTCTATCCTTTCTCGCTCTCAGCGCGCTCGCACAAAGTTGAGAGCATAAGTTGAAAACGGGGTGAGAGGTGTGAATGTCAAAAGGAATTCAAATCGAACAGGTTGCATACAGATATTAATTGGCACCATAATTTCTATCCATTTTATTTGACCTAGAAATGAAAACACATATCGATATGTATTTGTCTTCTTCTTCTTATCAATCGGTTTGTTAACTTTTGAGAGTCGCCAGCACATTTCGAGACCTCTAAAATTAAGCGTCTAAAAAGGCTTTTATTCGGTTTCCTACAGAATTTCAATTTTAAAAATGAGTAGTGATGAAGAAGTTTCACTTTTGTCGTGCGTAGGCTGGACACACCCCTTTTTATTTTTTCTAAATATTAACAACCGAAAACTTTGGGTGGCTAATTAATTTATTTGGCATAAACGAAACGAGAAAAAATACGTGCGCTCGATTATACTCAATTTCAACGTATGTCTTATTACCTCTCCACAATCATGCTTAAGCCTAGCTTACCGAAGGTTGGCGAAGACGGAGCGAGCTCGCAGAGAGCGAACGAAAGCTTTGTTAGTCTCGTAAGAGCAGATTCAAAATAAACAACCAAAGCTTAACGAAAACAAAAAAAACCGACCCTTAACGATTTGCTTGCCTATACGTGCAATGTGTACCAATACATATGCAAAAGACCTTTCGCTTCACTGAACACGACATAACGGTCTTAGAGCAACCAGAACAAAACCGAATAGAAAATAACGGTTTCGCTCTGAGCGCGAGCGTGGTCATTCAGGACCCCATAAATAGGTTGCTCTCTGAGTCTTTTCGTAAAGAGTCAGGAAAATACAGTTATTTGCAAACAACGAGTAACGGTCGACAGTTATCTGATTTGAAGTTTTTTTTTTCTACGACACAATACGTCAAAACTCGGGCGTTTAAGATCCTGTAACTCCCTTAGTTTGACCATAAATGACTGAAAATTTGTACAAAATATTCACAACATACTTCTTCGCCGTTTTAAAAAAGGAAAAAAAAGAACGCAAAAAAACTTTTAAATTCATCACAGCTTTGATGTTGTTTAGCCTTTTTGCTAATATATATACACAACATAAAGGTGTTCCATATTCTTTTTATTAAGTTTAAACAATTGAGAAAACTAATGGTCAATGGTTTGTTTATAATTTTAGAATGGCCTAAATGCACTTCATCTAGCTGCAAAGGACGGATATCTAGATATTTGCTGTGAGCTGCTAAGAAGGGGCATTAACGTGGATAATGCTACCAAAAAAGGAAACACTGCCCTACACATCGCATCTTTGGCAGGCCAACAAGAGGTTATTAACGAGCTTATCTTAGCTAAAGCTAATGTAAATGTACAGTCTTTAACTGGTTTTACGCCGCTTTACATGGCCGCACAAGAAAACCACGATAACTGCTGTAGGATCTTACTAGCAAATGGAGCAAACCCGTCATTATCAACCGAAGATGGTTTCACCCCACTTGCTGTAGCAATGCAGCAGGGACACGATAAAATAGTGGCTGTTTTGCTTGAAAGCGATGTTCGCGGTAAGGTTCGTCTTCCAGCACTTCACATTGCAGCCAAAAAGAACGACGTGTATGCGGCCAAACTATTGCTTCAACACGATAACAATGCAGATATAGTTTCCAAATCTGGCTTCACTCCTTTGCATATTGCCGCTCATTACGGCAACGTAGACATAGCCGAACTGCTTTTGAATAGCAAGGCTGATGTAAACTATGTGGCCAAACATAATATTACCCCACTACACGTGGCAGCCAAATGGGGAAAAACATCAGTTTGCAGCTTGTTGCTCTCGCGGGGAGCAAAAATCGATGCAGCGACTAGGGACGGCCTAACTCCACTTCATTGTGCCTCTCGTTCAGGCCATGTTGAAGTCATTGAAATATTGTTGCGTCACAACGCTCCTATTTTGACAAAAACCAAAAACGGACTGTCAGCGCTTCACATGTCTGCCCAGGGAGAGCACGACAAAGCAGCTCGATTACTCTTGGAAAACAACTCGCCAGTGGACGAAACAACCGTGGATTATTTAACATCACTTCATGTGGCTGCTCACTGTGGTCATGTGAAAGTTGCTAAACTGTTACTTGACAACAAAGCAAATCCAAATGCTCGGGCGCTCAACGGATTCACTCCTCTTCATATTGCTTGCAAAAAGAATCGCATAAAAATTGTTGAACTTCTTATTAAACACGGAGCTAACGTTGGTGCAACTACCGAATCTGGTCTGACGCCTCTACACGTTGCTAGTTTCATGGGTAAGTACAAGTGTAGGGATGTGAATGTATATCCCAGTAAAACACCAACACAGTCAAGTTCACTTTTAATATTCTTTATTTGACTTTATAACTTCTCGATGGTTCAACTACTGGTGTTCGACTGACTCTTCTCCACTCTTGCGATCCCGATCAACCCTCGTTTTAGCGAGAGGCAAGAGCGCAAGAGAGAGAGCGAGAGCAAGAGCAAGAGCACAGAGAGCGTGCAGCTGCCTATGCTGTTTCTTATTAATGCGCACGATCTTTCCCGTTTCTACTTAAAGCTATTTCACAATAATGCGCACTTACAAATAATACAAACATTTACACATACATACATATACTCTACGTAGCCATCCTGCTACACAAGTGATTTAAAAAAATGTTATTATACATGTTCTATAGCCGGATGTTATTAACAAATTTGTATACTCCTGCAGAAGGTATAAAAATATCAGTCACAAGTTTGCAACGCAGTACATAAAGTATAAAGTATATATTCTTTTAAGCAGCATCACCGTCTAAATCGATCTAGACTTGTATGTCTGTCCATCTGTTTGTTTCTATTGTAGTAGTTAAATAATGTCGAGGTTGTGCTTTAATTTCAATAACTTTATTCTATTCTATAACCAACCGCTCCTTTCAATCGCCAGGCACTGAGTGCCTTTTTCTCTCTTCCTTCTTCTCCTCGTTCAGCCGCGTGATCGAGCTTGCAATACATAATCATAAACTTACTCTATTCTATTATATGAGAGCGAGAGAGATGGCTATACATCTCTGGTCTTTAACTGTAATTCTTATTCTATGGTACAGTGGGTATTGTAGGTAAACATCCTACTACACTATGTAAACTAGTCTTTCAGTTTCAATGCTGTCTTGCGGAATTTTTACCAAAAGTTGTGCAGTTATTGCACGCAGTATATAAGTCGGACCAGGCCGGATCGGTCTACTATGTCAGATAGCGCCCATCTGAGCGAATGAAAAAAAAAAATGATTACTCCGTGGTTTTTGATCATATCGACATAATTTCTTTCAGATGGGTTTTTTTTACTTTCTAATTTCAAACTAACTTTTATTAAAATCTGATTACTATAGCCGTCAAAGGAAAGATCAAACATTCTATACAGAATTAATGGAAATAAAATGGTATCGTCATTTTCTTTTGGAAAGATTGAAAAATCTTTATAGAAATTAAGAAAATAAAATGATTGTCTTTGTTTTTTATAACACGATCATTAATTTTTGAGTATCAAGTTTTTTAATTAGCTGTGAATCTAAAACAAATTTCATAAAACTCGGAAAACTATATATTATATTACATTCGAAATAAGATTATGAAGTATATATAAATAACTTTAATTTTCAGGATGTATGAATATTGTTATATATTTACTACAACACGATGCGAGCCCAGATATACCGACCGTACGCGGAGAAACACCACTGCACTTGGCCGCTCGGGCCAATCAGGTACTGTCAAAAAATATATTGTCAGACACTGTCAGTAATGTTGATTTATTTCAGACGGATATTGTTCAAATCTTGCTTCGCAACGCAGAAGTGGATGCTGTAGCTCGTGAAGGCCAAACACCCCTACATGTGGCTTGCCGATTAGGAAATATTAATATAATTACGTTATTACTGCAGCATGGAGCGAAAGTGAATTCTAAAACTGAAGACAACTACACGGCCCTTCACATTGCGGCAAAGGAAGGGCACCAAGATGTGGTCCAGTTGTTATTGAAAAATGGTGCGGAGCTAGATGTCTTTACCAAAAAAGGATTCACGCCGTTGCATTTGGCTAGCAAATACGGCAAGCAAAATATAGTGGCAATATTACTAGAAAAGGGAGCTCTGGTTGACTTTCAGGGAAAAAATGATGTGACCTCATTGCACGTGGCCACGCATTATGGCCATGAGCCAGTGGTTGAAGAGCTCCTAAAGAATGGTGCTTTGCCAGAGTTATGCGCTCGAAATGGGCAAACTGCACTTCACATAGCCGCCAATAAGAACAATTTAAAAATTGCCCAGCAGTTATTGCAACACGGTGCAGATGTTAATGCTGTAAGCAAAAGCGGCTTTTCTCCCTTGCATTTGGCAGCCCAGGAAGGCCACTATGATATGGTCACACTACTCCTGGAACATGGCGCTACGAATGTGGCTTCCAAAAACGGCCTGACCCCATTACATTTGGCTGCACAGGGGGGTCACGTTCGTGTCTCCCAAATTCTGCTGGAGCATGGTGCTAACATCTCGGAACTCACTAAAAATAGTTATTCTCCCCTGCATATAGCAGTCCACTATGGTCACCTCGAGCTTGTAAAATTTTTGCTTGAAAACGATGCTGACATTGAAATGTCTACCAATATTGGCTACACACCACTGCATCAAGCTGCTCAGCAAGGACATGTAATGATAATTAATCTTTTGCTACGACATAAAGCGAATCCGAATGCACTAACAAATGTAAGTATATATAATAAATAAAATTCTTGTGTCCCAGTGTTTGATATCATACTCTTCCAAAACGACTAGACCGATTCTTATGATATGTTGTGAGAATATTGGGTAGGTCTGAGAATCAAACAACATATGTTTTTCAACCTTCCAAGTGTTAAGGGTAATCCAGTAAAGGACAGGGAAAGTTAGTGACGTAGTTCAATTTTGATTTACGCAACCTCAAAAGTTATCAACACGTGTCACGAGTTTTATTTCAACTAGTTATTTTTAAGTGTGTTTTGTCCAACAAAACGCAAAGGGGCTAACTTGAGCCATAACACAATTAGATCTAGAAGCATGATAAGTAGAAGAACCCAAAGAACTGAAGAACAAACATATGCGTGTAAACACGGCGCAGTTACGTCGAAAACAACCAGAAGATTCTCGAGCTGAACGCAATGACTTACGAAGATTAGAACAACGACAATCACACCGTTTTACTGTCAATAGACGCAGAAATGACCCACAACGCCAACAGGTACATCGAGCACATAAATCAAATTAATTTTTTCTGCTAGCATTCCAATATGAGCCTGATGTTGAATGGTACGATCAGTCCAAAATGGATGCAGATGATGATGATGATGATGTTGATGTTGATGATGATGATGATGATGATGAAGGTGAAGGGAAATAATAAGTTAGTTGTTTTTTATTCTACACAAGAAATTATTTTGTTTCGAGAAAAAAACTCGTTTGAAGATAAAATGAGGATTTGCACTGTTATAAGAGCGGCTGCTCTTTAAATTGCTATAACTCAAAAATTATTTGAGATATCGATTTGAAATTTTATTATGTTATTTTTAAAGGTGTAATCTACCGAATCGATTTTTTTTTAAATTTCTCTCAAGTTGTGTCCCTTAATGTTACCTCGATAAACTTTATCAAAAGTTTTGTAGTTATTGCACGGAGTGTTCAAAAAGTATTATTATTATTAGGGGGGGGAAAAGGTTACCTCGACCCAACTGGATCTATTGTACCCCCTATCTGAGCTTAGAGCTCACCCATCAGCCCGGCTCCTTCGATGAGGTTAAGGAGCTTTATCGGGTCGATGCCTCCAGAGGTCCCAAGTGTAAGGAACCTGGACCCGAGGGTTCTGCACCTCAGGCTACTTAGTGCTGGGCAATCTGATATTATGTGTAGGGAGGTTTCATCCTCGCTATCACAGAACCTGCATGTTTTCCTGTTTGTAATCCCTATATTAAATAGGTGTCTCCTTAGTTTGCAGTGTCCGGTTAGTAAACCGGTCACTATCCTAAGTGAGTTCTTCCCTAGTAGTATAAGTTTCTTAAACCTCTTCATGTCATAATTGACGATGAGGGTTTTGGCTTGTCTTTGGCCTGTGGTGTCTGCCCAGCAGGCTTGCCTCATATGTACCTCTTCTGTTCTTAGGTAATCTTTGACTGTGTGTCTGCCTATGCCACAGTAAGGCTCGGGTCCTATAAGGGGTCTTTCCGCCCCTAGTTTTGCTAGCCTGTCGGCTAGTTCATTCCCGGATATGTCTTTGTGTCCTGGAATCCATCTTAATGACAGCCTGTTGTTGCTGCCCAGGAGGTTCAGCTTTGTTCTTACTTCTCGTACCAGCTTCGAGGTGATTCTATTGCTGCATAGTGCAGTAATAGCCGCTCGACTGTCCGAGAGGATCGCAATGTCCTTGTTTGTGTACCCACGCTTCATATTGAGCTCTGCACACCGTCCTATGGCGCAAACTTCAGCTTGGAATATGCTGGTGTATTGGCCTAACGATTCATGGTATTTGATTCGTGGTCCTACTACTCCAAGGCCAGTGCCTTGGTGTGTTAAAGACCCGTCCGTATACCATGCTATAGTGTGACTCGCCATGGAGTGTACTTCCTTCATGGTGGTCCATTCTTTCTTGTTGCTCAGATGAGCAGAGAAAAAAGTAAGTTCAAAAAGTAAGGTGACTTAAAATTTCTCGGGCAACGTATTTTTGATAATCGGTTGTTTTGTTGATAAACTTTTTTCGAACAGCTGTACTAAATTTCAAGTGAATGGCTATTTTTTTTTTTTTTTTTTGAAAGGCGTGAAGGTTATAAGTGTTTTGCATGCTAGTCGGTTTTTTGCTATATTTTTATCAAAAAAACCATTGATTGAGCATCGCTCAAGAGCTGTTAAATGTCGTCAACGATAGCCCATATTAACTAAAAAAGGTTATGACTGAAGACAGATCATGGAAATAATACGAACAAATTGTGCAATACAAATAACAAATTTATTCTATGTCCGACAAACTTCAAATTTTTATATTTTTTTTATTAGACCTTAAGCTATTTTATAAAAAATATTCATGACCATAGCGAGCAGCTTTCCTTAGATTTTTGGATATTTTGCGCATAGCCCTCCTGAATTCTCACTAATGGCCAGCCACAATAAAACCTTTTCAGGAAACTTTGTTTTCGTTATTTGAGTAATATTTTCTGGTGGTTGAGTATTAGGAAGCTTAAAGTAATATTTTGGAGTCCATTCATGACCCTCCATTGTAAAATACGTCTCATCGTCCATTATGCAAACTTTAGAACTGCTTGCAGAAAACAAATTTCTAGTAAGCGCACGCAGCCTCTGTTTAATAGCCTCTCTCTGGGCATCTGAAACTTTAGGAACAGTTTTTTTTGAACATTTTATCACTCCCATTTCTTTTATATATTTTTTTACAGTTTTGTCGCTTCCATTGTATTTTTTTGCCAGCGCAAGATACGATTTAGCTGTGCGACCCACAATTGAAGCCTTTAATTTGGCTCTAACTTGAGACTTCTGTAGTGCACATTTTTTCCCGGAACCAGGGGCTCTTTCCATTTTTTTTCCACTCTGTATATCCGAAATAACTTTATAAATAAAAGTTTTCTTGAACCCCATAGCCGAAAAGTAATGAAAAATTGAATTTTTGGCTGAGATGGGGTATTTGCACAATATGTGCAAATCAAATTTCGACGCTCTGCTGTGCTCTGAGACATTACCGCGACTAGTCACATTCAAGAAAGCTATAATTTATTGTAATGAAATCTGGAATAGTACCGTTAGTTATCGTGTGTTTGGTTTATCTCTATCAGTACTAATAAACTTTTGCGAACATGTTTAATTTTGTTCGTATTTCATTCCGCATACCTTAGGGTTATGATAATGAAACTATGAATTATGTAAAAACCGTGATTTACTATTTAAATAATTTTCTTTCAGAACGGTAAAACTGCACTACATATTGCAAGTAACCTTGGCTATATCACAGTAATGGAAACCCTGAAAATTGTCACCGAATCATCCGTAGTTAACACCAATACTGGTGTTATTGAAGATAAAATCAAGGTATGGTCCCCAGAGGTTATGCAAGAAACGATGCTTTCCGATTCCGATGACGAAGCTGGCGATGATCTTTTGGATCACAATCATTATAAATACATGGCAAACGATGATTTTAAAGCGAATTTTAGTCGGGATAACCAAAACTTCGATACCACAAATCCCGAACATGATCAGTTTGAAATGTCGGATCCGCTTATTCAAGAAAAAGGTAAGAAAAACTAGAATTTCTTAAAATTTGTATCGAATGTATTTGCGCATTATTAGAAAATGAAGAGAAAACTCGATATACTAGTGAATTAATATACAGTACACCCACCCTATCGGCGATGTTGTTAGGATCGAGCTCATAATAAAAACAAGAACGGAAGAAAGGTTTGGTAATCTGAAGCTTTTATATCCTTGCAGGTAATAAATATTCCGAACAAAGTACATAAAGGCAAAGCAACATGGAACTATCACGATTTTTCTATTCATTTTCTATATTTTCGACTCTGGTTCATATGACATAGTGTTGTCATAATTGTCCGATTTATTTAAACCATAATTTGAACTCCTTTCAATCGCATTCTGAATATTGCATTCTATACTTGTAAGGGGAGTAGTTTAAGATGTAGTTCAAGAACGTTTAAACTTTCGGCATGGTAGAAATGTGTATGCGCCCAAATGAGCGCCCTATATATAAAGAAACCGAAACAACAAAAACACTTATGTTTTATATATAATTTTCTGTACATATTTGGTAATAGATTTGTGTACGTAACATAAGATAAATGGTTTTTAATTCATAGAAATACTACGAAAGGAAGAAAAATTTTTGGATGCCACAGAAAAGGAACGAAAATCCGATAATGTCGTTATTGTTCGTCCACAGGTTCACTTAGGGTAAGCAACCGATACTTATCTTTAATATTTTTTAGAAATACAGTGTACAATTTTTTTTGTTTTATAGATTTCTCGTGTCTTTTTTGGTAGATGCACGTGGTGGATCTATGCGCGGATATCGTCACAGTGGTGTCCGAATTATCGTTCCACCAAAAGCTTGCTCTGAACCAACACGTATAACTTGTCGTTATGTTAAACCGCATAGGGTTGCCAATCCTCCTCCCCTAATGGAGGGCGAGGCACTTGTAAGTCGTATACTAGAGATGTCCCCTGTTAAGGAAATGTTTTCAAGGTGAACAATTTAGTTTCCAAAATAGTCCTATTTAATAACTTTATTATTAATTATTTTTAGTCCGATAACACTGGAGGTTCCTCACTTTGGCACGATAAGAGAGAACGAGCGCGAAATCATTATTTTGCGGTCCGATAATGGGGATACTTGGCAGGAACATAACCAATATGAGAGTAACGCAACAATTTCAGATGCCAATAAACACTGTGACGATTCTCGTCGAACAGAAGAACTGAAAACAGACCGGATCATACGCATAGTAACGCAAAGTGTTCCGCATTTTTTTGCTGTCGTTTCGCGTATTCGTCAAGAGGTGCATGCGATCGGACCTGATGGAGGAACTGTTAGCTCTACGGCAGTACCGCAGGTTCAAGCTATGTTTCCACCTCATGCCTTGACCAAGAAAATTCGAGTCGGTCTTCAGGCGCAGCCAGTTGACTTGGTTGAATGCTCTAAGCTACTCGGCCAAGGTGTTGCTGTTTCACCAATAGTCACTGTGGAGCCTCGCCGTCGAAAATTTCACAAGGCAATCACACTGACCATTCCCACTCCAAAAGCTTATACCAAGGGTATGGTAAATTCAGGTTATGGCAATGGGAATCCAGGTTCACCTACTCTGAGACTATTGTGTTCCATTTCTGGTGGTCAAACGCGTGCAACATGGGAGGACGTTACTGGATCAACTCCTCTGTCATTTGTTAAAGATTGTATAACATTTACGACTACTGTTTCTGCCCGTTTTTGGCTGATGGATTGCCGTAGTATTGTAGATGCTGGACGAATGGCAACCGAGTTATACGGTCACTTAGCCAAAGTTCCGTTTGTTGTTAAATTTGTAGTATTTGCAAAACGAATCTCTAGAACAGAAGCAAAGTTTTCAGTGTTTTGTATGACTGACGATAAAGAGGAAAAAACGCTTGAACAGCAAGAATATTTTACAGAGATTGCAAAAAGCAGAGATATTGAAGTGTTGCAGGATCAGACTATTTACTTAGAGTTTGCTGGGAACCTTGTCCCAGTTCTTAAAACAGGAGACCAGCTAAATACCCAGTTCCATGCCTTTTGCGAAAATCGGCTTTCATTTACTGCTCACATTAAAGATCCGGAACTTCCACAAGGTCGCATTTGTTTTATGACTGGTCCGAAAGTTGGACCTTCAGAAGCACCACAAAATCCACTGTGCACTTTAAATGTTTCATTAGATGCAACAACTTTGAGAAAGGATGGTGTTGAAAAGATTGGTAAACCTCATAATAATAATATGAATTATTCAGATAAAAAAGCTGGCACAGAAGATTTAGTAACAGCTGAACCAAATCTCAAGGTAACTACCAATTTTGAGATTGAGAAAAACCTCAGCAACGCAGAACTAATTCAGAAGATCGACCTTGCGTTATTCGACATATGCAGCACCATAGGAGCCGACTGGCCTCAGCTAGCAATTGAATTGGGTGTTTCCGAGACCGATATCGAGCTTGTCAAAGCAAAGTACATACGTGACCACATCGTTCAGCAAAGCATGGCTATGTTGCAGCTATGGCTAGAGCAGGGAGCTACTTCCAGTGGAAATGTTATATCTGAAGCCCTTGACAGGATTGGTCGCGCTGATGTTGTAGAAAAGTTCATTCATGATATACGCTTTGTCACTGATGAATTGGAAAGAAATCTGGTCACGGAGAGAATTCAAATATTAGTTTATTCTGACGAGCCATTCATGATGCTTCCAGACGCCACAGCAGAGCCTTCCAAAGATGACTTTCACCAATGGTATGCCTACAAACTCGCCCAAAAAGTATTATTGTTATAAATGTAATTTTTAAAACACATAGATAAATCCTGTTCTGCGGCGCAGTCACCCCCGAATGGATTGTGCACTAAGCGGTCAAACCCTGAATAAAAATAATGATACATCCCCAAACATATAACCGCAGCGAATGGACACACTGGATCCACTTCTTTAATCAGTTAAATTAAAATACATAATACAAATAATACTTAACATCTTGTTAATGTACATTTTATTTTCAGAAAACGATGATGCGTCAATTAATTACAAACAAATGTTATTTAAAGGAAATAATACAATTATTTCTTTAAAAAGTGTACTATGTATTTTGTATTTATTTGGACTTTAATAAAGGTCAATAATAAAATTATTAATTTTCGGTTAGGATTGAATATGTTGTACTTATTTAAGAAATGTTTTAGATTTAGAATGGGGAAGTCATGGTTGTATAACCTTAAAAAGGACGATTTCCCGGCGATCGCAAGGGCCCTAGGCATCGAGCTAGAGGGCCTTGTAGAGGAAATGAGAAGGACGCTGGCCGAATTTATCGACCATTCCGAGCATGATCCTGATGCGCTGGCAATTCTGGCGGCCCTGGAAAGGGATTACGCCAAGTACCCGTCGGTCGGCCTAAAAGTCACATGAGCCGAGGGCCTGGTGCGCAGCCTGGACGTGAGCAGCATGCAGCCGCGACCGACGGAAGTACAGCAGGGAGAGGAAGAGCAACAGCCACGAACGAGCAGAAAATGGCAAGTCCGGACAGGATTATGCCAAAATCGCTAAGCAAGTGAGAGAGTGGAGTGTGGAGAACAAGTGGAGCCATGACGTACGGGCTAGATATAAACCAGATTCCGAGGGCGATGCCCGAACTCCTTCCTTCGGGTCGCCGCGAAATTCGTACCAAAATTGCTCAATTGCGACTAAAAACAGCATCGCATGAACATTGCTAATGAGATGTTAAACTGTGTCCGCGACGACCCAAATTTGCTCCAGATGGTCATAACTGGTGACGTGGGTTTATGGTTACGACGTGGAAACCAAAGCTCAATCATCTCAATGGAAGCTGCCGCACGAACCAAGACCGAAAAAAGCGCGCCAAGTTCGGTCGAATGTGAAAGTTTTGCTGACAGTTTCTTCGATTGCAGGGGCGAGGTGCATCATGAGTTCTTGCCACAGGGAAGAACGGTCAATAAGGAATATTACCTGCAAGTTATGCGCAATTTGCGCGAAGCAATTCGCCAGAAACGCCCGGATTTATGGAAGAACAAAAATTCACATATTACGCATGTGAACGACTGAAGCCGTATACCAGCACACTGATTGGACCTTATCAGTGCGGCTTCAGACCTGGTAAGTCCACCATAGACCAGATCTTCACATTACGCCAAATCCGGGAAAAAACCCACGAGAATAACATCGACACACACCATCTCTTTGTCGATTATAAAGCTGCATTCGATAGCCCGGCGAGGGAACGCCTATATGCCACCATGTCTGCGTTCGGTATTCCTGCAAAGCTAATACGTCTTTGCAGAATGACATTGAGCAGCACCATCAGCTCTGCCAAGGTAGGAACGAACCTCTCCGAACCTTTTAATACCGTTCGAGGCTTCAGACAAGGCGACCACCTGTCGTGCGACCTCTTCAATTTCGAGATGGAAGGGGTACTGCGGAAAGCCGGTGTACATCGATCTGGCACTATTTTTTATAAAAGTGTCCAGCTCCTTGCGTATGCCGATGATATTGACATCATTGGCCGCAGCAAGCGTGATGTCACTGCTGCATTTTCGGCTATCGAAAAAGAGTCCGCAAAAGTGGGTTTGGCGGTAAACGAGGGCAAGACGAAGTATATGCTGTCGACAAGGAGGGAATATATGTATATATGTATTTTATTGGGTCTGAGGTGTCGCCTTCACTGCGTTGCAAACTTCTGAATATAATTAGGATAAACTGAGCTGAGCAAGGGTTTAAAGTTTTAATTGGACAGTTTCCTAGACAAAATTAGCCGTTACACGAGTCCACAATTTCCTTAAGCAATGAAAAGGTTTTAATACTTTCAACATTATTTCTTTTTATTATATATATGTATACATTATTTCTACATTTCGCACATAAATTATTTCCTATTTTAAACTTTAGTAACTTAAACTAGTATATGAATGCTATAAACTTATTTCTAGTTATTATATGTTTACTTTCTTATGTCATAACATTTAGTTAATAGTATGTTTTATAATATTAATAACCCTTGCTACTATCTGGAGTTTAGCTTAGGTAACGATCCTATCAGTCGACCGATAACTTATAACAAGTCTGAAACGCTTAAATAATCATTACTTTCAATCATCAAATAGCATAAATAAAATACCTAACTAAAATATATGTACAAAATAATTATAGTATTCGTTGTAAGACCCCTTTAATAAAGTAGGTACAGCTAGTGAACGAAGGGTTTTCTTATAAAGTTCCTACCAGTTTTTGTTGGTTTTTAAATACAAGTTACACAGTATTTTACTATAATAAAATTAGCTAGAAACAAATATCAAGAAATTTTATATGTGTTACAAAAAGATGATTTCAAGATAAATATGAAAATTGATTTAGCAAAAACAGAAGTTCAATACCACAGAAAATGGAAGCACGAAACCTTTTTTAAGTTGATTCAAACTAAAATTTAAACGAATTGCAAATTATAATTATATCTTATAGGCAAAGAAAATTGGTTTCAATCGATATATATAAAGTACTAAGATTGTATTCATTTAAACATTTTCCGAGTAAAACATATATAATATGCGTTCAGCAGTCTTTTAAATTAGCATGTATATGTACAATGCTTTGTTTATATTGTAAATATACTGTTTTGTTTATATAAAAAGACCACCAACTATTGTAACACAGAGTTTTTAATCTTATACGTGTTTGTGATTGAGCTCTTTTATTTTATATATATTCTTGTTATGCTATGTATACATACATATGTACATATATATACATGTGACTAGAGCCCTACATAAATCGGCATTTAGTTTATCACAGCAATATATCCTAAAAAATTCCGACCTTGCGTTTTTCCGTATACTTTATCCTTACATTTTATTCAACTAATTTAAGTTTCAGAAGCAAAATTACATTTTATAATGCTTTATTAATAGTCTTTTAATTGAAAAGTTTGATATTTTAAAAAGTTTAAATTAAATAAATAAATGTTGCGGATGAAGTAAAAAATGTCAATTATTGCAAGTAGTAATAATTAATAAAGAAATAGGAGCTCTTTAAAAAAGGTAATATTTAAATTTTGCAAGTAAATTTCGTGAAAATAAACCCATCAAACAATCATACTTGGATTGATAAATTTATAATGTGGTTAATACGGAGTTATGAAAAGATTTAACAAGTCCTTCTGGTAAGCACAAATACAAGTCAATGTAGAATATAATGTAGAATGTAGAATATAATTTTTGTGGGAATCTATCTCTTTTCAAACAAAATCGTTTTTGGGGCGCAAATGAAGTAACTTTGGTTTAGTTTCGACGGGTATATATATAAATATATATATATATATATATATATATATATATGCAGATAAACTTTATAGTCGATCGAAAATAAAAAAAGAAATTGCATTTTATTATTATTAAAGTAAATGACTAACAAAATGAAAGAATAGGAAAACACGAAAGGAAGCTAGATTCGGCAAGCCGAAGCTGATATACCCTTCCAGTCATCAAATATGTCAATTGTTCTATATATTTTCGACTATTGTTCATATGATTTTGTGGCCCGATTTTTATGAAATTTAAATCGAAATTCAAGAGTCATTAGAAAACTCTATATTCCAAAAGTGATGCTTATCTGATGAAAATCAATGGTGTTCTAATATTTTTTCCTTTCCTTTTCCAACAACGACGTTATTGTATTTTACCATTATTGTATTTTTCGATATTTCCTATGGCAGCAATATTATATAGTAATCCGATTTACATAAAAACAGACTGCAGGACAGACGGACGACGGACAGACGTATTTTGATTCTGATCGTGATGATGATCAATAATATATATACTTTATGGGGTCTGAGGTGTCGCCTTCACTGCGTTGCAGACTTCTGACTAAAATTATAATTCGCATCTGCAAGGATATAAAAAAGTCGTTTTCCACATTAAAGTTCTAACCGCAAGGGTGTATTACTTCCTTTTTTGTTTCTTAAAAGGTTTGTTCAGAAGAAATTGGGTGAATTTGACCAAAATCAAAATTTTTTATTGTAAATTTAAAAAACATGGGCGTGTTTTTTAAAAGAATAATTTTTAAAACTCTTTATTCGAGAAACAAGACCGTTCCGACCCTATATAAATATATATTTTTTTAGTATTCTTATTAAATAATCCTGTTTTTATTCTCTTGTAGAGGAAATTATAATTTAAGTCAGAATTCATCAGAAATTTGCAACACGGGGAATAAGTTACTCTGGCCTCATAAAGTTCAAATATTCTTGATCAACATCTAAATGCTTCTAATAAAACTAGTCTCTGAGGCATAAAGCTTTCTCTCGGAAGCTCAGGCAAAAGGTTGAATACTATTAAAAGAAGAATAAAGATATACGATTAAAATTTAAAAAAAAACCCCGATTTGGACACAAAAAGAGAAGAACGAAACAGTAAACCCTGCTTACGTGCAACGGATCGGACTTACAATTGGGAAAAATCTTGGAACTATAGATTTGTCGAGTTAGAAATTTGTTCGTCAAATTTTTAAAATAGTAATAACTTTTTTGAAAAGCTTCGGTTGTTTTCTTTAGCAGCACAGAGTGTGTTATAATTTGTAATTCCTGGAAGATGAACTTTTTATACCCTTGCAGAGCAAAAGGGTATTATAATTTCAGTCAGAAGTTTGCAACGCAGTGAAGGAGACACCTCAGACCCCATAAAGTATATATATTCTTGATCAGCATCACGAGTAGAATGAGAATACGTCTGTCCGTCTGTTCGTCTGTCTGTTTCTCTTCAAACTAGTCTCTCAGTTTTAAAGCTATCTTACTGAAACTTTTCCAAAAGGTGTGTAGTTATTGCACGCAGTATATAAGTCGGAACGGGCCGGATCGGCCGACTATATCGGATAGCTCCCATACGAGAGAATGAAATAAAAAATTCTCACGCCGTTGTTTTTGATCAGATCGACTTGAATTCTTCAAGATGGCGTTTTCTAACTGTTATTGAATTTCGGATTAAATTTGATCAAAATCGGATAACTCTATCATATAGCTGCCATAGAAGAGATCGAAAAATATATATAGAATTAATGGAAATAAATTTATAACATCTTGGTTTTTCATCAGACAAGTACGACTCTTGAATTACGAATTAAATTTGATCAAAATCGGACAACTATATCATATAGCTCGAAAATATTGAAAATGAATAGAAAAATCGTCTTAGCTTCGATGTTGTTTAACCCTTATGCATTTTGTTCGACATATTTGATGACTGCAAGGGTATATAAGCTTCGGCTTGCCGAAGCTAGCTTCCTTTCTTGTTTGATTTGATATTTAAAAGCATATTTTTAAAGCCGCACAATCAACAAATAAACAAATTTGTGCTATTTATCGTTATTTACAAATATTTTATAGAAATTATCGTTTTAAAATAAAAAATACAATGTTGGGAAATAGATAAAAGACCATAACAAAATATTGTGTATGTGTATTGTGTATTTGTTTAGCTACAATTTATTATAAAGGTTAATAAGAGACCAAAAACATAAATTAGTTTGCTTTCTTGCAGTAAATAAAGGGCTTACTTTACGTACTTTTAATAAAAAAAAACTTTCACAAAAATCTGGGTCGATCAAAGGTCAAAGTTTAAATCAAGAATTTTTCATATAAAAGTTTTACCTTAAGTCTCTTATAGTTCTCTAACCCTCGACCCTCAATGATGATTTTCATGAAGAATTGATTTATTTCTTAGGGGATAGACGTTTTAAAAATGTTATAATACTCATTTAAAAAGTTGTTTTTCGACTTCACAACTCCTGTTCTGTTTTGTCGATTGCAACTCGCAATATAATTTTTCAATTTGTCAATACTTTATGTTGAAAGACCCTTAATTCTGTATGAATTTGAACGAATAACTTACAAAAAATCTGTATTTATTCTGCAATACGCTTTACATGCCTCGGATTTACATAAGGCTCTAGTGATAATTCGTGTTAGCATATATCAACTAAATCCGTTTATAGGATTGGCATATGTATCTTTTTTACACAAATAGGGATATGCATTTTAAGTACAAATGTACAAGTACAAATTATGCCACATTAAAACTTTTTAGTAAGACAAATTTTTAAAAATGTTTCACACACACTTTCATATAGTACATATTATAATCAATGTTTAAAAAAATATTTGTTCACTAATTAAACCATTAAACGTTTAATAACTGAATGAAGACTAGTATAAATAATAAAGTTGATTAGAAGGGTTTTCTGCGCAAAGTAACTTTTTAAACATCGGCTAAAATTAAATACCAGAAAGCAAACATGAAATATGCATGTGTCGTTAGAATTATTACATTTTATGGAATAGTAGCTATCAGGTCTTATGGTCAATAAATTCGTATGCTTTATCAGTAATTTTTATGTAAAGTTTCCTATAAACATTTTTGTTTTTTTTATAAATATATAAAATATATATATAAATATTTTTTATAATTTCACTTAAAATAATTAATAAATTCTTATGATTTCCAAATTTAGTTCAGAATATTACATAAACGCGATTGAACTCTTTGCTTTGTAATAAAACCTTATTCAAAGGTGGGTCTTTAAAATAGAAAATGATTATTTATGGAGCTAGGATTGCCTTACTGAATATAATAATTTCCAAACTTATTTTCCCATTAAATGAAATAATTGATTAGCGTTATAAAACACGGAGCTTTTTCTGAGAATATAAAATGGAGGAAAAGGACCGGAAACCCGTTACTCAACTTGGCAACTCTGGAGAAATCTTTCTGTCATCCTTAGAACCTGTATGTTCATGTTCAATATTCAACATATAGTTTCTAAGATAACGACGTTGCAAACTTTTGAATACTCGTTAGCTGCGTATTTATAAGTAGAATCTAAATACAATATTAATTTTATGAAAATTCGCAGTTTTTTTTGGCGTGGCACTAGACAACTTACGTACGAACAACTAGGTATAATATAATATAATCTGCATACCTAATCTCAATATTCTGTATCATATAGTTCCAGAGATCTCGACGTTTGTACAGACGAACAATGAGACAGACAGATAGACATAGCTTGATAGATTCGTTTCAATCAATCTTTCTTTGACTCTACGAGTAACGGGTATAAAAGAACTAAGAAAACTTGTGTCAGTGTGTGTAGGGTTCATTTCCAAATACATATTAGTAAATCTAATGGAAGAATATCGGATATAAGAAAACTAAGAAAACTTGTGTCAGTATGTGTATGGTAAATCTAATGGAAGAATATCAATAATTACATAGTTAAAAATACAAATTTGTTCGAATTTAGAAACCAACAACGCGTTGTTAATACATTTCCCATTAACAATCAAAATTAAATTAAAAAAAAAAAACCAATATGTCATGTTCCCACTATTATTTGCTAGATTCAATGTGCACATACTGTTTGTTTGTTAAGTGATAAATTTGGCATTTCCTAGCTTGGAATATTTATCAGTTGTGTCTATGCAAAAATTTAAAGTGTATCTCCATTGAATTGTAAACGATTTGTTTTTTCGAAAAATTATATTGTTTAATTATCTGTATAGACTTAACTAGTTACAAAAAGAAATATTGCGTTTAAGTCTTGGCACTAGTATTTTAATGGCATCTTGTTTCAGAAGATGGCGATGAGAATAATTTTTATTGCACTTTTATTTATATTCACAAAAAGTTATAAATAAAAAATTTAATTTTTATCATTTTCTCACACAATTACGAACAATGAAGGTAATAATCCACTGCGATCTGTTAAGAAACGCTTATCACGCCAGATTCGGAAGCGCCTGCGCTCGGAGTCTTACTAGATGCATTTGCCTGTGAATCAGATGCTTTATGGCATTCACTGCTGTTAACAGACATAACGGTTGTCTCATTTCTTTTAGCGGTCTCCATGTGGTTAGTTAACTGCTGGTGGAAATGCTGGCTAAAGGTGCTATTTAAAAAGGACTGATTTGCATGGTAATTGTGGGCTGCCACATGGTGAATTATGGACGTGGCAGAGTGAGCAACAACTGTTTTAGAGTCACTGGATTCAACTACTTCAACGTTCTGATAATCACGTCTCTTTGTTAACTGATTGATGCTTAGTGGATTATTGACATCCCGTGGATTAGCACCAATGGGGTTTCGGGAAGTGTTTGGCATTGAGGAATTGTTTAAATTAGTGTTACCAATCGATGGCAATGAAAAAATAGCATTGTTACCGACTGCGGTGTACGACTGGAAAAATGGTTCAGGCTTATTAATACCTGTGCTAATAACCGGGGGGCTTAGGCCCATTCCTAAGTGGCTAAACCGATTTCCCAGCATCATGGCTCGTTCGTGAGCCGAACTTAAAGCCTGGGCCGTCGTACCTGTGACTGGCGAAACTGCACTTGAGGTATTTGAGGTGGTGCTTATGCTGCTCGTCGATCCACTACTGGATCCTGCCGTGGAAACAGATGTGGATCGTTGTTGTGTGGTGTCCGCACAGAGCACATTTGAGGTGGCAGGAAATAAAACACTATTTGCTGGAGGGTTGTTCATATGAAGTGGGCTGGCCACACTCATGGTCGTGGCTGGGCTCTGTAAACTGGATAATCCGCTGAGACATCCTGGGCTTGACATCGATTGATTTAGCGACTCTGTGTCGTCGTCCACTATTTTGTTAGTTTCGTCGGCACTTCCGCAACTTCCGCCCAGTTTGTCATCGTCGTAGTCATCGTCGTCATCACTCAATTGGCTTCCGTGTTCATCAATGCCACTCCCATCCTCGGTGGGCCCATTTTCATGCAACGCTTCCATATAACGAATGCATTTTTTTTTGCGTCTGTGTAAAATAAGAAATAAAAAATGTAAGTTAAGTAATTAACATTTTTAGTTTAAACAACAAGAAGTGCAAGTATTTAATCATTCCGTATACATACAAGAAAAATAATAAATCATGCAGCAAATGTTCAAACCTTTCAATTCACAAACAGATCAACACAAAATTAAAGCTATGTAATATTTTAATAAAATCATGCCTATTTATTTCTTCAATTCCAGAATCTATCAAAATAAATCAATTATTTTTAGCTCTATAGCCTTTTCTTCTGTTTACAATTTGTACAAATTTTTTGCGTCGTGGGAATCGTCGGCATTTCAAAAATGTTTGAAGATAGAAACATATATGTCCAGATTAAAAACATTCATAATAGGTATTGTAGTAGTAAGTTAGTCCTAAGCAACACTGTGCAATATTAGATTTTAGTATTATACAACACTATGCTCACTCTCACGAGAGAGCATGAAGGAAGAGGATCTTCAATAAAGAGGCAGTTCAAGTTTGGCTGCGAAGGAAACATCACGTGTGTGTGCGCTTACTAAAATATCTAAGTTTACTAAAGTTCCTAAAAAAAACAACAATAAGTTGTATTTTTTACACTTTTTAGTTGAAAGTAGAGCATTTTACTGTTCCATATTTTTATCAGTTATTACTCTTTGAGGACAGAAATGTTTTATAGTACCACACTGATGAATAACACATTATGGGCTAGGAAATAAAACATTTTAAAATTACATTTTACATTTACACAAATTAATTTGATAAGAACAGGACGCGTAAATTTGAATACCAGAATTTAAGTAATATATATGGACTATAAGCTTTACTTCCTGTTAAAATTATCAAATCTGTCTTGTCTTTATATAAGGTATATATAAAATCCTACAATTCAAGAAATAAATGAAACCAGTAAATAAAATTTGATATAAAAATATTAATAATTTAAACTGCCAAACATTTGTACAGTATTTCAGTAATTCAACGACAACATAAAATAACAACAAGATATTACTCGCAGCAAATATATGTTTACACCAAGACAATTAAAAAATTGTTGAGAATATTTTTTTAACTATAATCTGCTTGTGCTAACCTAATAACATAAACGCCACACAACTTAAATAATTCGCACTCATCATTCACTCTACAATTATTTGCTGGAATTAGTTAATTTTCGTTGGCGAGATTTGGCGAGAAAAGGTTTAATTTTATAAATTATTAATATATATTTAAACAGGGATAAAAGCTTAACTCAACTTATATATGTATTGTAATCAAGAATTTATTTTCATATATTATAAATGGTTTAATTCCAATAACAACTCTGGATTTACGATTTTTAAATCTTCGTTGTAGGAGTTAACTATTGGATAAATTTATAACTCACTCAATATTTGGTATTTTAAATAAACACCTGCGGCAAACACAATTAAGTTTAAAAAATCGCAAGAAAATCTGACAGAACAAAAATGGTTGGGTTTTCCGGTTCCAAAATAATGATGTATGATCCACATTTATATGAGATGAATACTATAATGACTGCGTTTTTAATATAATATAATATATAGGGTAACTGTAAACAAATATCGGATCAACAACTTTATGTTTTTAATTAAACATTAACTTTGTTAGCACACTTTGCAGTTCTGATTTACAGAAAGTAAAGCAAAATTTACTTTAAAGCATTAAACATTAAGATATTGAAACTTTTGGGTAGAACACATTAATACACATTACTAAAAAAATAAAAAAATTAACTATACAATAAAACTGCCCAAAAATATACAATTATTTTAAAGTGTAATTGATGTAATAATAAATTGCATCTTTGTAAGTCTATTTATTAATTGCATTGATGCATTATTATGCATTGCCGATTTTGTATTTCTCATTGAGAGAGTCGTTAAGGGCGGGGGTAAGGTTTTAACTATTTTTTTTTTATTTTTAAGACAATTTGACGAGGACATTGTGTACAAATTTTGAGTCAAATAGAGTCAAACCAACGAAGTTACAGCGTTTTAAACTACCGAATTTGGCCTATTTTGACGTATAAAAATACTTTAAATCCGTATAAAAATATTTTTTATAAAAATACGTATAAAAATACTTTAAACGTTATTTTGAAAGCCGGTGAACATCAGAACTCAAAATCTACTAAACCGATATTTTTTCAAATTTTTAACACAAATTCTCCACATAAATACGCAGGTAATCGGGAAGAGTTTTTTTAAATTTTTTTCTATTTTTAAGTAATAAATTAACACCGATTTTTTTGAGCTAAAATCACACTTTTCACTTTCAAATGCTCCCAAAAATAGACAAAAAAAATATTAAAAACACTCTTCCTGATTACCTCGAGAAATTCATTATCTCGACAGCGCATATCACTTTTTTTTTTTTAATGATCCGTTAACGAGTTATGATGTTCACCACAAAACAACTTTTTTTTTTAGGCGCTTCGGAAGATTAAAAGCCACAGGATTATTTTTAAATATAACATGTAATTAAGCTCAGTAAAATAAAATTACTCATTTCGCTGAAAAAAAAAAACAAATATAGCCTTATGGTATTTTTTTTGTTTGGTTGTGAGAGGCGTGATGGTTATAAGTGTTTTACATACTCTTTTTTAATACCGAAACATATGGTTAAAGAATTTACACCAAATGTTGTGTAAAAAAGAAAATGAAGTGTTCCGTAGCACATTGTTGACAGTGGTATACGGTGAAACTGTTCTAAGTAAAAAAAAATGTTTACAAGTGAAACAAATTCTTCCAAGATGACCGGAAAGATACCAATGATGAGCTTCGCTCTGGACGCCAAATTGAGTCAACAACTGATGAATACTTTAATGGAGTAAAGAAAATAGTTTTGGATAATCGTCGCATGGCTATCAAAGAAATTGCTAAGGATGTCGGTTTATCGCAGATATACTCAATCGGACCATAACTAGTGACGTGCCATGGGTATATGGTTATGATATCGAAACCAAAGCCCAATCCTCCAATGGAAGAGGAGCCATGACCGCAAAAAGCAAAAAATGCCTCTCACAAAAAAAAAAAAAAAAAATGACATTCACTTGAAAAAAAGGTACCAATACCAAAAATATAAAAAATCCCCTACATTTAGAACCCACTTCGCACCTGCAATCACCATCCTTTGTTATCGTTTCTAATTCATAACACATTAAAAAAAGAAGATAATTTAATTTTTTAAATTAAATATTTTTGGAAAAGCGTGATTTTATTTTATTAAAATGGCAATACTCTTTTATGGTATGGACTTTTTAGAGCGTTCAAACATTTTTTTTTAATGTATTTTACATGTATCAAACAAAAGTACGACACGTCAAATACTTCTTATTATGATGGAAATTTAAACTTGTCAATAATAAGCCTAAAACAAGGTAGTTTAATTGGGGGATTGCAGGATTATTTGTAAATAAGGTCGGCATTGAGTTCTATTGTGTTTAACATTGTATCTTTTTTAAGTCCTAGCTGTTCTCCGTCCACAAACACAATATTACCTAGCAGTCAAAACAATAATAGGCAACAAAAACAGCAGCTGAAAATTCTACAAATATACTGTCTGGTATTTTTACAGGTAATATAATTCCGCATTGCATAAAGTACAGCAGGTACAAGTACTCTTAAAAATTATTAAAACTTTTCCTTGTAACTTGCCGACTTATGTACTAATGTGGAAATATATTTGGGGCCACGACTTTTCATGTAAACAGACGTTTTGATAAAAGAAAGTCAATTATGTTAGTTTTGATTAAATGTAGGCTTAATTACATTCAACTACTGCAAATAATTAAGTGCTTTATAAATTTATATGTTGACCCACAAATTAATGTACTGGTTGTTTATTTTAATTATTAATTATAATTATTTAATTATTTCTTATTTAATAATAACTCACTTATGTGATAACTATAAGTGTTGTGTTATGTACGAATATATCAATGTTTTTTATTGGAAAAAAACCTGAATTTACAAATTGTATGAGTTTGGGTAAAATATATAAATTTTACATCCTCGATACCCTGATGTTAAATTCTAAAAGCAATCTTTGGTTTATGACGGTAGTTTTTTTAGAGGTATATCTAGTCGAAGGACAATCTTGTGGCATTACACTTTAAATATGATTTCTGGCAACAGACTGTCACGGCTTGCAAACTGCGAATATGCGAAAATCGATCGCCATCTTGAGCAGTAATGCCACCTTAAAGTTCTACACCTCGAAAAAAACACCATTTATCTCAAACTGTAAAAGAAAATATAAATTGTTTCTACATCTACATTCGCATAGCCTTGAAAACTATAGTATCTAAGACGGTATAACGAGACAGCACGGTGTAAAACATATAAACGGAATTTGTAGCTTGTTTTTTTCAGTGCTCTCAGAACTCAAGGTCATATGTGGGTTCGTGTTTATCCTACTGCCTTGTGTGTCGAAAAGAAAAGCTTGTCCTTAGCATAAGCAGCCAACACCTCCTTCGTGGGCGTTGAGGTTTTTGTTATTTGTAAATAGTTTTCATTGTTTTAACTCTGTTATCATTTTTTAGCCAACAAACAAAATAATAAATATTTTTCATGCAATAAGTAAATGTATATAGTGCCACAAGGTACTCTATACAGGAACAGGAACTAGTTTATAAGCCCTGATATGCATTGACTTGAAATGTTTGAATGTTTATTTACTGGTTTGATTGTTGAAGCAACTTTAAGATGCAAAGACTCGTCAGAACTTGTTCACTTTATTGATTCCTGGATCGTCAGATTTATATATTTCGGCGCTGCTTTCAATTGTCTGGATGTCTACAAATTGACATAAGTCGGTGGTGCCTGAGGGGACAGCTGTTGTAGATTTGTGCCTGCTGAGCCACCACCTCCTCCGGCCGAGACTGTTATGCCGTTTAAAGATGCTACTGCGCTTCCATTACTGGTAGACATCATTTGTACATGTGTATGAGAAGACGAGGTGGATGATGATGAGGAGGACGAGGATGACGAGTTGGGCAACATTACCGTACCCCCGAGGCCACTTACAATGGGTGTCAGCATGCCAACACCAATGCTGTTGACTGCCGAACTACTGGTGATGCCAACGCTGCTTCCATTGTTGCTTACGGATGAAATGACACCCAGATTGGGACTTATTATTGGTCAAGGTGAGAGTCAATAAAAAGTCGAATATTAATATGATTAACCAACAGACATTAAGAAGATATCAGAAAAAACAAAAGATTATTCTGCACTAGAATTAGTGTAAATGTGTTTAAATCTTTTTACTTTAAATGAAAATATTACTTTTTGCAGCCCGATCCCTATGTCATGTTTTTTCGCAACGGTGCTTCAATCGCAAAAACATTACAAAAATTAATTTGGTCTCTCAGGTTGGGTCATAAAATTAAAAAAGGGAAGTGTAAAACCAAAAAAACACCATCATTCTAAACGAATCGCACTCATACACACTTACATTATTTAATGTAATGTAATGTCAATGTAGACGTTATTTACATGGAAGCTCAAAGTAAAAAACACACGTTGTACAAACCGATATCGATGGCCGATACAAAAATTTTAGCTTTCAGCCGAGATGTAAAACATCCGCTTATGATAGTGAATTATCGGATCGGATTATCGATATCTCGAAAATATATTTTAAAAATATATCTTTAAATGCATTTGTTATGGGGACTTTAAGTGCTCAAGTTCGCTGACTACCAGATACATATACTCAGATAAATTTCAATATGTATCAAAATAATCATCAGACATCGGAGCTGAAACGCCCAAGACTCTCGTGGTCGTAAAAGGAGGTGTGATAATTTCTATTATTTCCATTATTATTTATTTTTCATATTTGATATCATCGTCCGATTTTTATGATTTTTATTTCAAAACTAACTAACTAGATTTTTTGAAAATAGCCCTAATCCAAAACAAGAGAGAAATTCATTCAGAAATAAATCGATTCATACCGTGATGCTGATCAAGAATATATAATACTTTATGGGGTCTGAGGTGTCTCTTTGACTGCGTTGCAAACTTCTGACTGAAATTATAATACCCTCTGCAAGGGTATAATATTTGTGGCTTGGAAAAATTTCTAAGTACTCTAAATTCAAGAATAGTGCTGTCTGGCTGTCGTATGAAAACTGCGTTTTTAAGTTGGCCGGACAAATAACTCAGTCAATGTTCAGCCGATTAACTTTGAGTTTGGAATACATCTTAAAAATAACATTATCTATGGAAGTACTAGGATTCTTTTTAATTTTAAATTTAGCACTTTTCGCTTTGGAAGTGCGCCATTTGACCAAAAATTATACATAGAAAAAGTCGTACGTACTTCTATAGCTATCATTTTTGCAGGAGCCCTTGTCCGGCCGATGACCCTACATTAATTTAAAACCATATCACTTAAAAAAAAATACAAAATAATAAATTTTGAAATAATAAATTTTTGAAAAAAATTCTTTTATTAAAAATATTGATTTATTTTTTCTGAGAAAAAAATCCCAAAAAAAAAAAAAGCCTATCACATTAATTTGGATTTCATGAATCTTTAAAAAAATCTTTATTCTACAAATCAATAAATGATATGATAATAAACAAGGATACTATAATTTTCAACCATTATTTTTATATACATTTTTATATAAATTTTTGTTTATCTTTTTTTATAAGTAGTTTAATTTTTATAAACAAAAATTTTCATACAATCGTCTTAAAAAATTTTAAAAACAAGGAAGTTATTTTTTTTAATCTCTCCTATTGGAGCTTTACGATAAAGCCACCCGATCCGAGTCGTTCCGACCAATTTATTGCAAGCATTACCTTGAAAACTTAGAAACTAGTTAATATAAAAACAGACAAACGGACAGAAGTAAACTTCTAGTGATGGCGATAAAGAATATATATACTTGATGGGGTCTGGGGGTCTTCTTCACTGCGTTGCTAACCTCTTGTTAAAATTATTATATCCTCTGCAAGAGTACAAAATCTGGGAGCAGCACCAAAATAAACTACCAATACTATTTTTTTTTTTTTGAAAATTTCTATGTGCCGAATATAAACAAATTAAGAAAGGAAGCTAGCTTCGGCAAGCCGGAACTTATATACCCTTGCAGTCATCAAATATGTCGAACGAAATACAAAAAGTTCAAACAACATCGAAGCTATGACGATTTTTCTACTAATTTTCCATATTTTTGACTATTGTTAATGTGGCAGCTATATGACATAGTTGTCCGATTTTGATCAAATTTCATTCGTAATTCGAGAGTCGTTACACAACTCTATATTCCAAAAATCATGCTTGTATGATAAAAAACAACGATATATCCGTTATTTCTATATAGATTTTTTGATCTTTCCTATGGCAGCTATATGAAAACGTTGTCAGATTTTAATAAAATTTTTTCTCGATTCAAAGCTTATTAAAAAGCTCCATATTTTTAAAATAATGCTCGTGGGATTTAACCACTTTTGTAGTCAGGATTGGGCCGTAATAGTTTTTAATTCTCTATTGTACCTTTCCAAATATGTACAAACTTATTCTAAATTGTCACTCGTTTAGTACTAATGGGCATAGGTCAAAATATGGCCCAACCCTGACAACATTCCCCTATTTTTTATCTTTCCTATGACAGCTATATGATAGAATTGTCCGATTTTGATAAAATTTAATCCGAGATTCAAGTAGTAGTAGTTAGAAAAGATTCTTTCAGATGATCGAGTCGATCTGATCATAAACAACGGCGTAAGAATTTTTTATTTCATTCTCTCGTATGGGAGCTATCCGATATAGTCGGCCGATCCGGCCCGTTCCGAATTATATACTGCCTGCAATAGCTGCACAACTTTTGGGAAAGTTTAAGCAAGATAGCTTTAAAACTGAGAGACTAGTTTGGAGAGAAACAGACAAACGGACAGACGGACAAACGGACAGACGAACAGACGTATTCCTATTCAGATGGTGATGCTGATCAAGAATATATATACTTTATGGGATCTGAGGTGTCGCCTTCACTGCGTTGCAAACTTCTGACTGAAATTATAATACCCTTTTGCTCTGCACTGGTATAAAAAGGGTGACCGACTATTTCTTAATGGACAATAAATTTTAATTTAAAAAAACTTTTTGATAACTTTAAAATACCTCGTTATATACAAAACACCACTTGTCTACCTGAACTTTTTCTTGCTCAAAATAGTTTTTAAAAAACGTCCATTTTCCGAGGAGATTGTGTTTAAATAAAGTTGTTCAGGTTTTCAAATTATCTTCATAAGGAACAAAAAATAATAAAAAGAAGTTTGAACATTTATAGGGGTTATGTTTTATAATATAAATCTAGATTTCGGTATTAGTATATATTCCTCCACGGTTAAATAACAGAAGATTAATTAATTTAAAAGATAAAACAAACAAAAGCTCGCGTCTGATAGGATTCGACGATATTAAAATATTTTCTATAAGGTTGCATTCGTGCATATTATAATTATGATCGACTTGTACTTAATCACTTCATAGTAATAATAATGGAGTACCTTTTTTTATTTTTTTGGTGTGTGTATGTTTGTGTGTGAACGGTTTTATAATAATTCTAGTATGTGCAAAAGAATTCCTCAAAAAGTAATCAACAAAATTCACGCAAGACATTTTTACCTCACAATATGGGCATCAAAATATTATTCTTTTGAAAAACAAAAATTCCCCATCAAAACAAAAATTGTCTGTCATTACCTATGTCATATAATTTACTTATTATCTTTAATTAGATAGATTGTAAATAAATATAAAAAAAAAAAATAATAATAATAATAATAATAATAATAATCTTAGCGTAAAAATAGCATTGAAGTAATTGCGATTTGTCTATTAATTTAATTTTTTCTATTTTTCTTTCTATTACATCTATGTCTAATATTCGTCCAATTTTTTATTTTATCGACTTTTGGTAATGAGTTTTATAAAGATTTTCGGGTATTTCCTATTAAAAATTAATTTTTCTTTAACTTTTAAATAAAATTAGAATTAAAATTTAAAAACAAAAACCTCTCGTTGCCTGTTGTTTAATAAATCAACTTGGTTATTTATTTTTAATTTTTTTCTTTAATGACTAACTATTTGCCACAATTCTACAAATTGTAGAGCCATATTCTTGTCCGTTCCAATTTTGAATTTGTTCTTTATTATACTTAAAACGAATATTTGCGGTTTTATATATATTTATATTTATATATATATATATATATATATTATAACATTTTGGAAAGGAAAATGTTTGCGTAAATCTTGTAACGTTCCTTGTAATGACGTTTGTAAAACAATTTGAGTCCAAGATGACTCCGAAAAATCTGAAACATACCTGCAGGGCTTGCACCATTGATTCTGCTGATCCAGTCCAAATCGAGCTCGGCACTTTTTCATATTATTACCTGGGAAAACGATAGTCGGGAAGTTTAATAATGTCATATGAAATGATTAACTTTATTGTTAATTTTCTGTTAATAAGCTATATATCGTTTAGTAGGTAATATGACAATGAACAGGGATACCTTCACGTTAAATAAACGAAATATAATAATGGCAAAAAATACTGGAAAAATGGTGTTATGTTTCATTTAACTTATTTAACAAAAAATGCAATACTTATGTAATAGTTTTTCTGACAAAATAATACCTATAAAAATGCATGCAGAGTTCTATATTCTAAGTGAAAATGTACTTAAATATACATATAACTACTAACGACTTTTTAACATGCACTAGATTTAAAATATTTCATGCCACTTATAAGCGATTTCGATAAGATATATATACTGTACTGTACATAAAATGTATATAGTATGTAGGTACATAAAAATTGTTGTTGTATGATTCAAGAACGAGTTAGTTGACTTTTAAGTTCTTTTATACCGAAGTGGTTACGCAGGTGACTTGCCAATATTTTGTTGAATTTTATTCAGAGTTTAAAAGCATATATATCATACATGTTTGAACGAAAACGAAATATTTACATGTACGAATTTAAGATTAATCAAAAAGTGTTTTACATTTGTTGTAATCAATTTTCGCATAGTAGTCCTTGTTAATTTTAAGTTCAATATAATCTGATTTTGTGTTTTTTTTTTGTCGTAGAATATTTTAAGAAAATTGATCTAACCTCCGTCGCTGGTATCTTGCTTCCGCTTCCGTTTCTTGCCCCGAGAGGCATTTGTACGAGAGCTCCAATCGGGATACATTTGCATGTGGAGTTGTCGCTCCCTTCGCGCCAACTCGTAATACTTCGCCTGCTCCTCACGCCCCAAGGCATGCCACTGGGCGTGGGATAAATTTCCGCGAAAAACATATTATATAGTGATATTATGCAAGATTTATTCGGAATGATGGGATATAAACAAGCAAATTCAAAGCCTTGCTTGAACATAACAATTTCAACACGATTGTTACATCTTCAATTTCTTATTTTCAGTTCTAAAATGCGTCATTAGGTACCAGATGGTCAAAAAGGAGGATAGATCGCTTATGCCAATGGATTGAGGATTGAATATTGCCTCACAGCCTTGGGTCGTACGCAATTTAATAATATTTCGTGCCAGATGGTTGCAAATAAAATTTGAATTTGAAGTACGTAAGCTATCACCTTTTGACAATGATAATGTATGGTCCGTGACTTAAATCCATTAATTCTTAATCATAATCAGCAGATCCTTTCCTAATTGGTTTATTCGCATAAAAATACAATGCAATTATTCAAATAAAATCTACTTATCAAATGTAGTCTTTCAAACCCTTCTAGAGGACGAACAAATTGACTTGTTGTAGATTTTCTTAAGGAAATACTAACCAGGAAATTAAGATTAAAAAATGAGAATTTATTATAAACACATCCATCAAGCAGCTTATGTAATTTTTAAATTATGAAAAGCCAATGTATTTTTTCCACATTTTATATAATAATAGGTCAAGTAAAAAGTAAGTTTGTTTGTACATGAAATTCAAGGCTTTTTTTGGGTTAGAATTAACCGATTTATTTCAAATAAGCACCATTTTTCCTACAATCGATTGCCATTTTGATGGTAATTTCATGATACCCTTCTCATAAAATCATTCGTCCTGATTTGCCAAAAACTGAGCCATCTATTCTTCAAATAATGGATTACTTGACCTACTATAATACCAGCTAAAGAAGAAAGTATGTTTTTTTTTTATACCTTTGCAGAGGGTACTATAATTTAAATCAGAAGTTTGCAACGCAGTGAAGGAAACAGCTCAGACCCTAAATTAAATTTAACAAAATCGAATAACTATACCATATAGCTGTCATAGAAAAAATGGAGAAATACTTATATATAAAAATTATGAGAGTATCCAATTTTTTAACTACCCTTGAGTCGTGTAACAGCTGCCATAGCAAAGGATCGAGAAATCTATATAGAACAAGCATAAGTTTTGGAATAAAGAGTTTTTCAATGACATTTGGACTTCGAATTGAATTTCTTAAGAATCGAACGACCATATAGCTGTCATATGAACAATCGTCGAAAATTTAGAAACTTAGAACCATAAAAACAGAACAGAAATTTAGAAGCATAAAGACATCGGCATAGCTTCGATGTTGTTTAGCCTCTATGTATTTTTTCGTCATATTTGATGATATATATATATCATATCATATCATATCATATATAGTTTATAGAGCCGAAGCTAACTTGCTTGCTTGTTTTTATAAGATAAAATAATTTTTGCCCAAATCCCGCACTTCCAACGTAAAAAGTAAAAGTTAAAAAATCTAAAAAGCTTTAATAACTTTCAATACCAAATAAACCAAGTAACATAAAAAAATCTTTCGTATTTCAATGTACAATAGGTTTTTAAAGACATATTTAAAATTGTAGGTGATGCGGTTAAAATTGATTGAGTCATAAAACTAGACAACTTAAAAAAGCAATCCTAACATTCAAGCTCTAATAGATCACAATTTCTCGATGCTCATACAGATCTAACTCTTCTGATGATCCTGATCGAACTTTTGCATATTTTTCAACAAATGCAGTATAGCATTTTTCCGTTGAAAGTACAGAAGATGAATAGAGAAATCGTTATAGCCTCGATATTGTTGGTCATTCATGCATTTCCGTTCCGACAATAGTTTAATACCTATTATTACACATTTTGCTCGAATTAAGCCATTCGTACTGACAACAGATATTAAAAAGTTAGTTTATATAATAAGGATAAAATTACTATCACATCGGCTGGAAAACACGGCCATTTCTATGAGAGGGCGCTACTTGTATTCAAATCATATTATACCGAAGTGACAACGGATGATTCATGGCTCCATCACTACACTCCGGAATCCAATCAGGATTAATCTGAATGGACGGCAAGCGACGAACGCAATCCAAAACGTGGAAAAACGCAAAAGTCGACTGGCAAGGTAATGACCTCTGCATTTTGGGATGCACACGAACTAATTTTCATCGACTATCTCCAGAAGAGGCAGAAAAAAGCGCTGTTTCACCAAAACAAAGCACCATGCCACAAGTCAATTAAAACAGTGGCCAAATTAAATGAATTGCCCTTCAAATTGCTTCCCCATCCTCCGAATTTAAATCGTACTACAAATATGGTATCGAAAATTTGCAATCGCTTTAATCGCTATAATCGCTGTATCGCTGTAATCGAAGGAAACTATAGTACGTTGGAAAAACAGAATCTTAAACGGACAGAACTTTTCAGACGAACTGTTATATCGTAAGACTGTCGCAGAAATGAGAAAATTAATAAAAAAAAAACTGGCAAACTAGACCTATTTGGTGAACTTAGTCGCTGTCGTTGTAAGGATCGAACTAACAATAGACAAGGGAAAAAATAAAATGCATTTCATAATATCGGATTACTATATCTTTTATGAAGGTGCCATAGAAAAGATCGAACAAAGGTTATATACCCTTGCAGTTGAAACATACATTTAGAAACCGACTGGACTCATTAAATATCTATAGTATCAAGATTTTTTCGATTGATTCCTTGGTTAGTTCGATCCAAACAATTTTAGCGTTGAATATTACTATATAGTTCATCTGCAGTTTACCAAACTTTAATATAGTGGTTCGATCATAACAGAAATAACTGCTCAATGTCGAGCAAAATGAATTGATTCCTAAAAACATCGAAGTTATGACTGTTTTTATACCCTTGCAGAGCAAAGGGTAATATAATTTCAGTCAGAAGTTTGCAACGCAGTGAAGGAGACACGTCAGACCCCATAAAGTATATAAGCTATAACGATTTTTTTATTCATTTTCCATATTTTCGACTATTGTTAATATGACAGCTACATGTTTTAGTCGTACGATTTTGATGAAATTTACTTTGAAACTCAAGAGTCATTAGAAAACTCTTTATTCCAAAAATCATGATTGTCTGATGGAAAAAATTGATTTTATTTCCGTTATTTCCATATAGATTTTTCGATCTTTCCTATGGCAGCTATATGATATGATAGTCCGATTTTTATGAAATTTTTTTTCTCGATTTAAGGATGTTAAAAAACTTGATGTTCCAAAAATCATGCTCGTGGAATTAAAAACAACGACGTTAAATTTCTTTTCCATTAATTATACATACTTTTTTTTTTTACTTTCCTAATTCCTAATGATCTAATATGATAGATCCACCGATTTTGAAAAAATTTGATCCGAAATTCAATAGCAGTTAGAAAACGCCATCTGTCGATCTGATCAAAAACAACGGCAGAAGAATTTTTTATTTCATTCTCTCGTATAGTCGGCCGATCCGGCCCGTTCCGACTTATATACTGCGTGCAATAACCACACAACTATTGGGAAAGTTTCAGCAAGATTGCTTTAAAACTGAGAGACTAGTTTACATAGAAACCGACAGACGGACAGACGGACAAACGGACAGACGTACAGACGTATTCCGATTCAGATTGTGATGCTGATGAAGAATATATATACTTTATGGGGTCTGAGGTGTCTCGTTCACTGCGTTGCAAACTTCTGACTGAAATTATAATACCTTTGCTCTGCAAGGGTATGAAAACCACGATGTTTCAATTTAGATCTTTCCCCCGGCAGCTATATGATTTAGTCATCCGATTTTAACAAATATTAATATGATATTCAAAAGTCCTTAGAAAACACCGTTTGGAAAAAAAACATTCGAATATCATTAATAACAAGAAAGCAAGCTAGCTTGGGCAAGCCGAAGCTTATATACCCTTGCAGTCATCAAATATTTCGAACTAAATCGATTTTTCTATGAAGTTTCTAAATTTTCGACGATTGTCTATGAAAGCTAAATGATTAATTCGAAATTCAAAAGTCATTAGAAAACTCTATGTGTATTTCAAAAATTGAGTAATTTGAGTAATCATTTTTTTATTATCTCTCGTATGGGAGCTTTTCGATATAGTCGCCCGATCCGGCCCAAGCTAAAACACCACGTTGAAAGATTGACATAGTTTTTTCAGATGGTGTTTTCTTAGGACTCATGAATTTATATTTATATTTAATAAAAATCGGATGACTATATGATATAGACATAGGAAAAGTCGAAAAATATATAGCAAATTATCGCCACAACAATCGTAGTCATTTTTTTTTTATTACACAAGCATGGCTTTTGGAAAATCAACTTTTTAACTACGATTGAAACGGATAGAAAAACGGTTATTCTACCATATAGCAGATACAGTGGTGGTCAAAAGTATTTACACAGAAAAAAGTTAAATACATATACTCGTAATTTGAGCTTGCTTCGTTTAACTTTAGGTATCAATGGAAAGGTAATTTAAATGCTATTACTATTATTTTACTACTATTACTATTACTATTACTATTATTTTTGTTTTAAGAAACTTTTTGCATCCAAAATTTTAGTTTTCAAGACGAGGGAAAAGGTTTAAAAAATAGATTTTCACAAAAATTCCCACTTTTAAATAAATATCGAATGAGTTGAGAAAAGTATGGTATCATTCAAAGGGCATTTAAATTACCTTTTCATTGATACCAAAAGTTAAACGAAGAAAGTTTCGAGTATATTTCACTTTTATTTTGTGAAAATACTTTTGACCTTTGACCTTTGTATAGGAAAGAAAGAAGAACCTCTAACAAATTGAAGGAATACAATTTTAACATCGTTGTTTTGTTCCCAATTATTTTTTGACCCTTCCGATTAAAGGTACATACACTGCCCCGCAACTGAATAGGTTCATGATCTCAGAGGAAGTAATTTGTCTATAACTTCTAAACCAGTGTACCGATTTCCAAAATTTTTTTTTCTTTAACTCTTGAATCATTTTATAATAAAATGCTGAAGAAGGTTTTTCAAAAACATATTATTTATTCCTTATTTAATTTATTCTTCTGAAAGGTTAACAAAATGCATGATTTTTTTTCGGTCATCTGAATAGGTTCAACCTAAAACAATTAAAATTATTTAAGTAACTAAGGATAATATTCATATTTTTTGAACTTAGCTGATACTTATGAACATTTTTAAAGTACATTTTACTAATTTTAATAAAAAGTGAACCTTCCGTTGTCCGATATAACATCATATACACGACCGGGAAGCGAGCTATACGAATTGTGCAGTATTTGCAGTGAAATTGTTGTCCAGGCTATTTTAATTGCCTTAACTAAAGTTTTTTTGCAATAAAATTACCTGCCTCCTTCATATATCTTGCGCGATAGCAACCCCCATACGATTTCGATTATATTAAGGTCAGGTGAATATGGGGGCCATTCAAGTAAATCCACATTTTGAGCCTTAATCCACTCTTTTACCACCCTAGCTGTATGATGGGAGCGTTATCGTACTGGTAAGACCATTTGATAAAGTGAAAAGTACTTAAATAATCAGGAAACGCAGCCTTTATGATAGATTTGTAGGTTTCCGCGCTCGTTTTATAAGTAACAAATTAAAGGTCGCAAGTGCCAAAGACTGATACCGACTCCCACACCTAAATCAATTTAATTTAGAAGCGTAAATCAATAGCTACAACTATTATTATCACGATCTTCGAAAGGAAGAGCATTTCCTTAGCCGTTGTCATAGCTGTGAGGGTGGGGTAATGGTGTGGGGGTCGGTATCAGTCTTTGGCACTTGCGACCTTTAATTTGTTACTTATAAAACGAGCGCGGAAACCTACAAATCTATCATAAAGGCTGCGTTTCCTGATTATTTAAGTACTTTTCACTTTATCAAATGGTCTTACCAGTACGATAACGCTCCCATCATACAGCTAGGGTGGTAAAAGAGTGGATTAAGGCTCAAAATGTGGATTTACTTGAATGGCCCCCATATTCACCTGACCTTAATATAATCGAAATCGTATGGGGGTTGCTATCGCGCAAGATATATGAAGGAGGCAGGTAATTTTATTGCAAAAAAACTTTAGTTAAGGCAATTAAAATAGCCTGGACAACAATTTCACTGCAAATACTGCACAATTCGTATAGCTCGCTTCCCGGTCGTGTATATGATGTTATATCGGACAACGGAAGGTTCACTTTTTATTAAAATTAGTAAAATGTACTTTAAAAATGTTCATAAGTATCAGCTAAGTTCAAAAAATATGAATATTATCCTTAGTTACTTAAATAATTTTAATTGTTTTAGGTTGAACCTATTCAGATGACCGAAAAAAAATCATGCATTTTGTTAACCTTTCAGAAGAATAAATTAAATAAGGAATAAATAATATGTTTCTGAAAAACCTTCTTCAGCATTTTATTATAAAATGATTCAAGAGTTAAAGAAAAAAAAAATTTTGGAAATCGGTACCCTGGTTTAGAAGTTATAGACAAATTACTTCCTCTGAGATCATGAACCTATTCAGTTGCGGGGCAGTGTATGTATCAAGAATAAATATACTTTATGGGGCCCAAGAAGTCTCCTCAAGAGTCTTGCACACTTCTGACTCAAATTATAATACAAATATGAATTATTTTTACAAACAAAGTCCATTGCTAGTCCTAACAGCTACAAAAAATCAAACCACTCTATTCTGAAAAGAAACAAACCTTTTTTTAAAAATTGTTTGTCAAAAATTTGTCTTTATAGTTTTCGATTTGAAACACATTTTACTTCTTTTGCGATACAGTTGTACTGATTCTAAAATGAAAAATGTCTAAACACAAACTCAGCAGGACCAACACAAGCTCTAAGTAAAAATTCTTCAAGTCCAAAGGCACAATTATGTGTTGTTACGAGATTTAAAAAGCTTGGACTGATCGATCTTTAATACGGTTTCGGGCGCATGCTTTCGCCAATTCTTTTCCAGATGCCCGATTTAGGTCCGGAAAAGGTATTAACAATCGTTTGCCAGATAATGAAGCAAACAAGGATTAAAATGAAAATTTTAAGGTATATAATGTTTTTGCCAAATCTGTTTCAGATGCCCAGTTTTAGAGGGATAACTATAGTTTGCCAATTTCTTAAGCAAACAAAGGATTAAAAATGAAAACTTTTAAGAAAGTTTTTGTTAAGTAGTTTTTTAAGTTTTTACTTAATTTCCTTTGCCAATATTTATTTTAGAATGAACTAGCTCACAGCTAACTGCAAACAACAAGCCCCCAAGTAAAGTAAAAAGGATTTTTAAAACGTATCTATATAATTAATTTCGATTGAAACGAAAAAACTAAAATTATACAAATAGATTGGAAAATTGAACTTACATTATAATTTATAAAATGGGAAATAATTCAAATTGGGAAAGTAAAGGACATTTTTGTATACTCCCAATAACATTTCCACCAAAACATTGAAAAAAAGTTTTAGACATTATTAAGGGACTTTCAACACCTCCTTTAATTAAAAAATCAAAATGTAAAATGTAAAATGTAAAAATTGATATTTTTTATGTTTACTATGGGGGCTATAGTGTTACAAGCTAATTAACTGTAAGCAAGATTTACTGTTATTTGTGTTTGTGTTTTGGGTACGTGAGTGTGTTTGTCTCTCCTCTGAAAAATATTCGTAATTTGAAATTTTAGGACGATTGCGTTCAAAGATTTGGCATATTGGCATGAATTTAATTAGGCAACGATAATTAAGATGCTCATACCCCATTCTCAGGTTCAGTAAATGAAACATTTACATGTTTTTGACCCAACAAATAATTATTAGATCGTTTACAAAATTACAAAAACATATCGACGCATTTCCGCGAAAGTATCGTATGTCGCTTTTTTTCGAAATTGAGATTTTAATGCAGAATTGTTAGGCACCTAATGTCCCACTACCCTCTGAAATATTATAACTGAATGCCCTCTAGTTCCGATAAAAATTAAGTTACAATTTTATCGGATGTTACATTGTGCGCGCGAAATTATCGTATGTCCATACAAATTTTTTTTCAATTGCATGGAAATACTGCAATCGCACAAAAATACCGAAATAAAAAAATAAAGAAAAAGCTTCTCCTGTAAAATGTGATTTTTCTACATACGATACATTCGCGGAAATGCGTCGATATTACGCTCTACATATTACTTCCCTAAAATTAGCAATTTTTGAACTTAAATCTTAGTTTCAGGTAATATAGCTAAAAAATTTGAAAATTTTTAATGAAAAAGGTTAGTTTTGAAACCCAATTCATAGGAGTGTTTATATTAGTGGTTACTATGTTTTAAATTGACTAACTAGGATTAAACTTGTCAATCTAGGCTATCTTCAAATCTACAAAAGCAAAGTCGTACATCTTCAAGGTGTAGATTGATTTGTGTTTTTGACTCTTTATTTAGTTAGTTACCGAAATTTGCAATATCTAAATATAGTTCAAGTATTTACACAAATTACATAAAGGTATTTTGTTGGTTTACTGTTATTTATAGTTTTACTATGTTAGTTCTTGATGTAAGATGTGTGCTTTAAATTGTATATGTGTCAGTAATAATAAAATAAAAAACAAGTGAAATGCAATAAAAATAAAATGTAAAATTTTTAGAATTTTGTGCAGTACCTCCCGAATCCGTTGTCGATCTGTCTTTTTTTCGCTTTTTCTTTTTTGACACGTAACCGTAGTTATCTCGTGCGCTCCACCCCGGATACAATTCCATATGCAATTGTCGCTCTTGTCGAGCTTTTTCGTAATATTTGCTTTGTTCTTCGCGGGAAAGTTCGTGCCACTACAAAAGTATTATTAATAACAAGGTAATCCATTAGAAGTGGTTTTAATAATTCATGTATGCTTTATCGAATAATTGAGTAATTCAAAATTTTTAGTTTCTTTATGTTCCATGTGTCAGTTCTTTTATTCTTTTTTTCAAAAGTTCGTTTTACATTTATTTTTGCAAAAAAAACTCTGACCCAAACTTACTTCTGGCATAAGTATATCAAAGGATATTATGTTACGAATTTCTTACCCGTCTCCCCAAAATCTGATTAATAGCAGCTGATTCTTTCAGTGTACATTCGGCAACTACTTTGGCACGCATTTCCTTCATGTACAGCATAAACGCATTCAATGGCTTCTTTATATGGGGTTTCTTTTTATCGTTTGAACTTTCCTTAGAGTCGTTTGTTTGCGTGTTCGATGAGTTTTTTGGATCCAGGTTTCTGAAACGTAGACAAAAAAAATTTTGAAACGATTTTTAATCGCTGTTCTAAGATTACTTAGTTGCTAAATTTCAATATTATATACTAGCCCGCTTTTTATGCATTTTTTCTTAATTCAATCGTCGTTAAAGAACTCACTATTGTGAAAATCATGATTGTCTGATAAAAAACAAGAACGAAAGCTAGCTTCGGGCAGCCGAGTTGCTCTAACTTAAAAACTATCTGAGATATCGATTTTTAATAAGTTATTTTTAAAGGTGTAATCTACCGAAATATGAAAGGAAAAAAATGTCACACTAGTTTTGCCCCGTAAGGGAATTAAAAAACTCAGTGTTCTGAAAATCAGCTCGTGGGAATAAATATGGTTCAGCGACGTTATGATATTTTTCCCATTATTTATATATCTTCTATGGCAGCCATATGATATAGGTTTCCAATTTTTTTTAACCTCTCGTATGGGAGCTATCCGATATAGTCGCCCGATTCGGCCCGTTCGAATAATACACTGCGTGCAATAACTATTCAGATTCATATCGTGATGCTGATCAAGAAGATATACACTCTATGGGGCCGACTCCTACACTGCGATGCAAACTTCTTACTGAAATTATTATACCCTCAGAGCTCCCACATTATGTAAAAAACTAAGAACTCCCACAATTCTAAATAAAATACGTTTAGACATTTAAACAAACGCTCATTTCATTGTGTCACCATGTTGCGCTCTATGAGATTGATTTTTTACGTTAGAAACATATTGACGATTTGGGATGTGTACTGTTGTGAAAATGTGAAAAGGGTAAGGTTTTAAAGGCCAAAAAAGAGGAGTTTTATTAAGTTTAATGACATATTATTGTTCAACTTTTGAAGAGTATCAAAACAAATGTTTAATGAAAAATATTTAGAAATAAGCCTGTGACGGCTAATCTTCAGAAGCGCCTTGAACATCATAACTCTTAAAATAACAGAAGTGATATGCGTTGTAAAGGTAATATATTTCTCGAGGTAACCAGGAATAGTTTTTATACCCTTGCTGGGCAAAGGGTATTATAATTTCAGTCAGAAGTTTGCAACGCAGTGAAGGAGTCACCTCAGACCCCAGAAAGTATATATATTCTTGATCAGAATAGGAATACGCCTGTACGTCTGTCCGTTTGTCCGTCTGTCCGTTTGTCCGTTTCTCTTCAAACTAGTCTCTCAGTTTTAAAGCTATCTTGCTGAAACTTTCTCAAAAGGTGTTTAGTTATTGCACGCAGTATATAAGTCGGAAAGGGCCGGATCGGTCGACTATATCGGATAGCTCCAATACGAGAGAACAAAATAAAAAATTCTCAGACAGCTGTAGATCGGATCGACTTGATTTCTTCCAGATGGCGTTTTCTAACTGCTATTGAATTTCGGATTAAATTTTATTAAAATCGGATAACTCTATCGTATAGCTGCCATAAGAGAGATCGAAAAATATATATACAAATAATGGAAAAATTATAACGTCGTTGTTTTTAATCCTACGAGCATGATTTTTGGAAAATCAAGTTTATTAATTTTTAGCTCAAAAAATGGGTGGTAATTTATTTTTTAAAAATAGAAAAAAATTAAAAAAAAACTTTTCCTAATGACCTGCGTATTTATGTGGTGTTTTTTTTTTTTGTGATAAAAATTTGAAAAGGATCGATATAAAATTGTATCCTTTTCGATTGTCATTGAAAAACTCGATATTTCAAAATACATGCTTGTTTAATGGACACTAACTAATAACTTTTAAATTTAGTAGCCCGATTCAAGAGGCCTTAAGAAGAACTACAGTGGAATTCGCTTATAGCGACTTTCAAGGGACCGACGATTTTTCGTCGTTATACCCGGAAGACGCACTAAGCAGAAGGATTTAAGTGTATAAGTCTGACCAATCAAACCATGGAGTTTTCGTCGCAAACGGACACTATAAGCGGAGTCGTTATAACAGGATTCTACTGTATCTACAAAAATGGTTGCTTGTAAAAAAAAACCTACGACGTAAGAATTGTGATCCAATAATTTCTATGGGAGCTTTATGAAAAAGTCGTATAAAACTAAGAGTCAAGTCAAGTTCGCACAGAAACAGACTCGGGTGGTGATCCTGATCAATAATATATACTTATAGAGTCACTGCGTTGCAAGTCTTCTGCAAGGGTATGTAAATTGATTTTTAAACTAGTAGAAGTAAAATTGAAAATTACATTTGTTTTATCTTTGTTCGAATACTCAAGTCATACGGAGCATCTAATATTGGTAATATTTCGCGTTCGGTTGAACCGGTGTCTTCCGTAAGCGCTGTAAGGCGTGATTTAAACATTTTGGTTATGGAACGTTCCTGCGCTGTCGTCACAGTGACTTCGCTTGAAGAGGATGTGGTCTTGGAAATGAATGTTAACAAATCATCTTCGCCATTAGTAGTAATGGTAGTCGATATCTTTGGCTGGCAATGCGTTTCCTTATTGTTATTACTTTTTAAATAATTGGACTTAGAAGAATCTGAAGTAAGAGTTTCAATTCGCCGTGCGAATCTGGGTTTTCTTCGATTGTGACTCGAACCAAAGATTCCGGAACCTATTCCAGTTGAACAGCCACTATTACTACTAGTCGACGGTGTAGAAGGAGCAGCAGGGAACTCAGAGAAGAAGGCAGGATCGGTGATGATTGACACAGTTGAACCATCCCTGGAGTTATTGAATATACTGGGAGAAAAGTTTGATGAAGTTGTTAGAGAATCAGTCATGCGTAGATTGTTTGCATTGGAAGAAGATGATAATGAAGCATATTCTAAAATTATTTCAGCTGCAGTGGAGCAATGCTCTACCTCCTTATTTTGGCAAAAGCTCCGCTTTTTTGAATGCCAAATGCATGCTGGAGACGAAGTATTTTCTTCGCACTCACTTTTAGAACTATCACTGTACACGTCAGGTGTGACGCTAGCTTGGCTCGATTGATTTATATTAACAGTTGACGCTAGTGTGACGCTAGCTTGACTCGATTGATTTATATTAACAGTTGAAGCAAGTTGCAATATAATATCCTCTATTTCATTTAATGTTTTGGGCTTTACTATCGATGACACAAGATCTGATTCGCTTTTAGTGTCTAGCTGCTTACAGCCCATTTCCATACTGGAAGCTTTCTTGTTCGAAAGCTCATTTTCACCAGACAAAGCTATGGCTGCCATAGCCATAATGTTATGAGTCGGCGTATGGTCAAATTCAGATCCTTCTTCGGATGTCAGTCCTAAGCGGTCCAAGCTTCGAAGATAATAGAGCTCAGCGCTGCTCCATTGATTGCAAAGACGTTTCACTTGCTTCAATATGCTGTCAATCGACTTACACGTTCCATCCAGCTGGCGCCCCACAGTCGCCTCGAGAGCAGAATCCGAATCATTATTAACATTGAATCTGCATTGACGCACACTGAGAGCTTTTCGAAATTTTTCTGATAGAAGAAAGAGTTTTCCTAGTCTGTTTTTAACATCGACTAGTACGTTCTTATGCTCTCGGATAAACTCAAAAGTGTATTGCAGATTAAATTCATCTGTACACATAGCTCCCGTACTTAGTTTAAAGTTCTTGTCGTTCTTTATCATGGGATTGCAATTCTCCGATTCTTGCTTATTTTTTAGGCTTTTATTTTGAATAAGGATATTTTCAGAATCGTTGAGTAACTCAATATTGTTATTACTATCTTGAGAAGATGGGATTCGTAAAAGTTGGTTTTTTGGAACCGTTGTCTTTTTTACTGAATCTGAATCTCGTTCCAATACCTGTGGTTGAAAAAGCCCAGCATAAAAAAGTTGTGTAGCCAACAGTTGCTGCTCTGAGCATTTCTGCTGACTTATATAGGAAAAAATGGAATTTGTATTGCGAAAAATCTTTTCTTGACATTTGTCCGCTTCATGTTCCAATTGCCAATTTTCGGAAAATGCCTTTGGCTGTGCTAAAAGCAGTTCGGATAATGATGCCGCCGTTCCTGCGGGACTAAGGGACGGAACATTGAAAAACGCTTCCACATCATCGCGATTTTGTTGTTCATGAGAGTGAGAAACTGTTGCATCATGTTTTTTTTTTACATCATATGAAGATAATTTAAAGTTGATGTTTGCTAGTTCTCCATCCCTGTGGTTTTTTGTGTAAAAAATTAACTCTTTTGAATCCGAATTTCTTCCACCTTTAAATGCATCCAAGTTTGGCATTATAGATATGTTCCGCGACCTTCTGTGAAGATCCGATTGATAAACTGTTTAGTTAGGCATTTATAATTATTTTCTTGTTATAAGCGATAATATACATTCTTCATTTATTTGCTTTTTGGGTTTGCATATATTCAGATGTTATATTAAAATGTTATTTTAATTATGCAAGTTTTGATATTAAATTAATTGCTTTTATTATTATTTATAATCAATCTTTATACAGAGATAAACAGGGTGTTTATTGTCCGGTGCAATAAGGAAGATTTTATTTATATTATTAACACGGCAAAGGGAAATACAGTTTTATAAAAACAATGCAACCAATTTAAACGTTTCGTAGTTAACTAGATTCATTTTGTCAGCTTTTGACATTTTTAATGTATTTACTCAATCGTTATTTATAGTTATTTATCTTTCCTTTGAGAATTGAATGTTTATATTATTTTTTGAGAATTATGTTACGTATAACGATAAGCTTGTGTCTTTCCAATTGACAACTCATGGTTTTATTGCAAAAAGCCTTTCATAATTATTATATTATTAAAATTTGTTGCTCTCAGAAATTTTCGCAAAATTGTATATACTGCCACAACAATTGCCGAATTACTCTCTTTAGGACGTTGAAAATAAAAACTGGCGATAAAGGTGTACGAAGTTCATCCGTCAAAAAAACGAAGACAATTCAGCAGCACGAATGAAATTGAATGCGTGAGAGCCACTGCGCAGGCCTTTTATTATAAAAACATTAATAGTTTTCTTTGCAACCTGTATTTGCACAAACACATAAATAACATTTTAAGTCGATTTTAGGCATAATTCACTTAATTAGGAGGCACAAATAAAATTAAAAGCACCTGGTAATTCTTATACTTTCTCTTATACTTTATTCAGCACTTCTATATTGTGGTATCCTATGTATACATGTTTTTGAACGAATTTTACAACACGTAAAATAGCCAGGATATCTACATCTTACAAACAATTTGTCTACACATTTAATGTATACATAGTCTGTGCTCTGGGGCGTTAAAGAGCGGCTAATAAGAGCTTTTGCCTCTTTCGCCCAGAGAGCTTGGAGAGGCTTAGAAAACATGTATAAGTCAATTTTATATTCATTTTTTCAATGCTCAATGTAACTCAAAGATTAATATATCGCCAATAAAGTTTTATTTGTCACAACAATGCAAAACAAAAATCCATCTCCAGAACAAAACTCATAAGGGCTAAACAACATCGAAGCTACGACAATTTTATACCCCTGCAGAGCAAAGGGTATTATAATTTCAGTCAGAAGTTTGCAACCCAGTAAAGGAGACACCTCAGACCCCATAATATGTATTATATATATTCTTGATCGGCATCACCATCTGAATCGAAATACGTCTGTCCGTCTGTCTGTTTCTATGTAAACTAGTCTCTCAGTTTTAAAGCTATCTTACTGAAACTTTTCCAAAAGGTGTGTAGTTATTGCACGCAGTATATAAGTCGGAACGGGCGGGATCGGGCGACTATATAGGATAGCTCCCATACAAGAGATTGAAATAAAAAATTCTAAAGCCATTGTTTTTGATCGGATCGACTTGATTTCTTCCAGATGGCGTTTTCTAACCACTATTGAATTTCGGATAAAATTTTATCAAAATCGGATAACTCCACCATATAGCTGCCATACAAAAGATCAAAAAATATGTATATAAATAATGAAAAAAATTATAAAGTCGTTGTTTTTAATCCCACGAGCACGATTTTCAAAACCTGGAGTTTTTTAATAACCCTTGAATTGAGAAAAAAATTTCAATAAAATCCGACAACGTTAGCATATAGCAGCCATAGGAAATTTTTGGAATACAGAGTTTTCAAACTGCCCTTGAATTGCATATTAAATTTGATCAAAATCGGACAACTATGTCATATAGCTGCCATACGAACAATAGTCGAAAATATGGAAAATTAAATTAATTATTGTTATTATTGATTAAATTAATGCATTTTGATCGACATATTTGATGATTGCAAGGGATATAAGCTTCCTTTCTTGTTATTTCATAATTATAGAAATATTTTTAAATCTTTTTATTTGCAGGTATACTATAAATTAACTTTGAAATGAAGGAGATTTGCTAAAATTCTTGCCTGTGTAATAAAAAAGATTTTTTTATAGGAGCGATACACAACTTTTGTTAAGTTTTTAGCGAGAAAACTTTGTTTTTCTATAATTTCTCCTTTCGAGAAGTAATAGACAGTAGCGTACCATTGTTGATATCGGACAAACAATAAGATGTGACTGTATACGAAAACAACAAATTCTAAAGGGTTTGTGGCAACATTTTCGAAAATATATCAGCGAGAATTTCGAAGTTGAGGGGTAAGAAATTCGATTGAGCCCTATTTTAGGGGTTGAAGTAGAATGCGCAGGCGCTATGTCAACAAGACCACCAATGAGAGACCTTATATATATCCGCAGTTTGTTCATTTGTTCTTTATGCGTGTATATGTAAATATGTGCATTGAAGAAAGCCATTGGTAAATTAAAGATGGCGGATGCAGATTGCCCACCCAATAAATTAAAATTTCAAAGTACACTCAATGGAAACTAGTGCCCAAAAATTAAGAAATACATGCAAAACCACTTTTAATTGAAAATTAAATGAAATTAATTTTAAAAAATAATTTGTACATTTAAATATAAAATTCTATAATTATATAATCATTTATTCATTCTAATAATTAAACAATACTATTCTGTTTACTGTATGTTATTGGTAGCACAAGCTGGCTTTAATAAAACTTAAAACTTAAAATTTCAAAGTACACTTAATGGAAACTAGTGCCCAAAAATTAAGGAACACATGTAAAACCACTTTTAATTGAAAAGAATTATTTTCAAAAATAATTTGTACAATTAAATATAGAATTCCATAATTATATAATCATTTATTCATTCTAATAATTAAACAATACTGTTCTGTTTACTGCATGCTATTAGTAGCACAAGCTGGCTTTAATAAAATGTAAATGTAATGTAAATTAAATGTATATTTACCTGGAGTATCTATTATTTGATGTGGTATCCGGCGTTACGCAGTCCTGTTTGGAGCTAACCCCCACGATGGCAGAATGCGCATTTAATACGTGGTGCGATGTGGCGTGCACGGAGGGCAATAGGCTGGGTGAAAATCGGAATGGAAAATCACTGCAAATAGAGTGTTAGAATAGGCTTTTCTGTAGTAATTAAAACCTTCAAACATAAACAATGTATTTTTCAGGTCGTAAACTATATATTTGTTATGCTGACGATACAATATTTGCATTCAAATACCCAAGAATCACAATATGACAACATAGGTTTTAAATTACGTACATTGCACCTACAAAGCTCGCTGATAAACAAAAACATTTTCCATATGCGAAATAAATGAACGTAATATAATAATAATAATAATAATAAAAATTAAGAACAAGAAAGGGAGCTAGCTTCTGCAAGCCGACGCTTATATACCCTTGCAGACATTAAAGAGTTTAACTAAATACATAAAAGCTAAACAACATCGAAGCTACGACGATTTTTCTATTAATTTTCCATATTTTCGACTATTGTTCACATGACAGCTATATAAAATAGTCGTCAGATTTTAATGAAATTTAGTTGATAATTCAAGAGTCATTGAAAAACTCTATATTCCAAAAATCACGATTTTCTGATGAAAAACAACGATGTTATCATTTTTTTTTCGTTAATTTCCGTTAATCTTATATAGATTTTTCGATCTTTTTTATGGTAGCTCTACGATATAGTTGTCCGATTTTTATGAAATTTTTTTTCTTGATTCAAGGGTATTTAAAAAACTCGATGTTCTTAAAATGTGGAATAAAAAACGACGGTTTAAGGGGGGAACCCAGTTTAGACCGATCAAAAAATCATTTTTATTATTGCATTAATCGTTATATTAACTATTCAAGAATATGTGGTAAAAATTTCAAAACAAAATTCCCATTAGTTCGAAGGAAATGAGCACTTAAGTGACCGCCCGTTCGTTCTGTGAAGAAGCGCACATTTTATTTCAAACGCGTTTTTCTCGAAACTACTTTTTTTTATTAAAAGTTATTGATCAATCGTTCTGAAATTTGGAGTAGATATTCCTAATTCCACGGAACATGAACCAAATTCGAGGATTATATTGTTATAAAAATATTTTTCTACGCAAGAAAGATGAAAAAATATAGTATAAAAACATGACATTGTGTTCAAACACCTCAAAAACATGCAATTTTCAATTTATTTGGTCAAAATAAGATTCATATTCTTAGAAAATATGTTTTTTAATGAGAAGAAAAAAAATTCCTGATGATAACAGATAAAAATTGCGACGTCAGGGACGTACGCAAGCCAAATGCTCGGATGGCAACTCCACTATTTCCGTCGGAAATCGTTTAAACGAATTTGAAAGTTTACTTGAAAACATAAATAAAATATCCTCCAAGTTTAAACAATTTGTGATTATTCCTTCCTGGTTAAAAAAAATCATGAAAAACGGCAAAATTTCGACCCCATAAACTGGTTTTCCCCCTCAATATTAAACGTCTTTTAAACGTCTGGTTCAATTTAGATGGTGATGTTGATCAAGAATACATATACTGAAGAGTATTCTTAATGTGTTTCGATCTTCTGACTAAAACTATATTACCCTCTGAAAGGTAAAAAAAAAAATGTATTTATTAACCGAAAGCATTAGAGAAAATTCTTTTCGAATTTTTACAAGCTATTGTCCTGAGAAAAAACTTTTTAAATAAAGTAATCAACTTGATTGTTTTCCTCATTTTGTTATTACCTTGAAAGCGTATTGTTTATTGGGATCGAGGAGGGATAAGGAGTTCTAAAACTGGATGCAGAGTACACTGAGGGTGTGTGCCTAAAAGAAAACGCATTAACATTAACTGGAACAAAAGATATATAGTTAGCTTGACACACCATGAAGCAACTTGCGACATATCTGAACTCAACATTGGGTATGGATATTGACCTCCTCCAAATGGGTATAACGCTGGCCGAGTTAAGCCTGAAATGAAGATTGGTAATGGCCATACAGTGTTTATTAATTCACAGGAAAATAAAATATAAAATACAGTTAAATATAGAGTTTCAAAAGCATCTTGAGTTACAACAAATATTTATTGAAATCAAACAAGAAAGCCGAAGCTTATACACCCTTGCAGTCGTCATTTAACTAACTACTATTGAATTTCGGATTAAATATATGTATTAATAATGGAAAAAAATTATAACGTCGTTGTTTTTAGTCCCACGAGCATGATTTTCAAAAAATAGTTTTTTTATAACCCTTGAATTAAGAAAAAATGTCATTAAAATCCGACAACGTTATCTTATATGTAGATGCCATAGGAAAGATATAAAATTCTATATGGAATTGACGGGAATGAAATGATTACATCGTTGTTTTGCATCAGACAAGCATTTGATTTAATTTTTGGAATACAAAGTTCTCTAACGACTCTCGAATTACTCATTAAATTTCATCAAAATCGGACAAATATATCATATGGCGGCCTATGAACAATGTCCAGCCTTTATGTGTTTTGTTCGACATATTTGATGACTGCAAAGGTATATAAGTTTTCGGTTTAAAAATTACTTTGTAATGATTACTTATCGATTTTTAATTTTTTAAATCAAGACTAATAATTATTTTTGAGCAAAAAAAATAAAAATCAAAAATAATCATTAAGCTTGAGCAAAAAAAAATAAAACTCAAAAATAATGAATATTTCTGATAATAAAATAATGATTATTTTTGATTTTTATTTTTTTCGCTCAAAATAAAACTCAACAAGCAACAACTTTTGGTCCTTTAAGGATATTACCAATATTGTCCTATGTCCTTATAAAGGGACCCTAGAGCAACAATTGACAACAACAACAACAACAATAAAATGTATTTTACCTGTGTTTGTTGCAATTATTTAATATAAGGTCAACTGTTACATACAGAGCAGCAGCAGCAGATATACACAATTACCAAAACAATGATAATAATGATAATGATAATCATCATAATGATCAACCAGTAGAACAATTAGGTACATTAATTTTCAATTTATTATTCATTTATGTATTTTTATAATTTTTATTTAATTTTAGGAATAACAATTTTGACAGCGACTCGCTCGACAAGTTGCACCTTTGGTCGGTTAGCATTATTTTAAGCGCAGAAAAGGCACGCTCTACGCTAACTTGGGTAGCTGGAACCGCAAGCACCACCTTAGCAAGCTGATATAAATTCGGGTACTGAAATTGCTTCTCACTCCAGTACTGCATTACATCAGCGCCTAGGCCGATGGGCTTCGGGCTGTAACTATCAGTTTCAGCATATCCTTTTAATAATTCCTGCTGCCCATCATCGTCAGCTTCCTCTTGGGCATCGACCTCAATGTTACTTAAAAGCTCGGTCAAGAGCGAGCAAGACTGAGAATTTTGCGAAAGCGAATTGGTCTCTGTCAAGCTAGAGGTTGAGCAGGCTTCATCCGTATCAATCTGAAAATATGTTGAATTAATTATTGCTTATTATTTATATAAAATGAATTTACTAACCTTTTCCTTCAACTGCCACAGTTGGCGTAAGAGCTGTTTAAGCTCCGTTTTCGCGCGCATCACGTTTTTAGGGTGTTGCACACGTACTCGCCAACTAACGTAAATTTGCAAATTTTGCACTCCGAAACATTATTTCCCGCGTGGAAATTAAAAAAACTGCGGAGAACAAAATTTCGCTTGCGACCCATATCGAAACTAGAAATGTCACGAATATTCGGCTAGTATTCGGTATTCGGCCTATTTGGCCACTTTTTTTGGTATTCGGTATTCGGCCGAAAAAACACACATCACTTTTATCAGAACTTCTTTTTATTATCAAATTAAAATATGTCAATAAATAAAATTAATAAGCGGTTGTTGTCAATTGTTGCTCTAGGGTCCCTTTATAAGGACATAGGACAATATTGGTAAAATCCTTAAAGGATCAAAAGTTGTTGCTTGTTGAGTTTTATTTTGAGCGAAAAAAATAAAAATCACAAATAATCATTATTTTTGAGTTTTATTTTTTTTTGCTCAAAAATAATGATTATTTGTGATTTTTATTTTTTTTTGCTCAAACATAATGTTTAACAATAGAAGAATAAATATAAAAATTAAAAATCATCAAGGATATTCATAGTGTATCCTTAAAGGATAAAAACGTGCTAGTCATGCTTGTTCTATGTTGATTGGAAGTGATTGATTTATTCATTTGAAAATAGCGACAATAATCATTATTTACGGTCCCTGGTTTATTTTTATAATTCCTATGTCGGCTATCCGATATATACACAACTTTTGGTAAAGTTTTAGCAAAATAGCTTTAGAACTGAGAGACTAGTTTACGAAGAAACAGACAGACGTACCGACGGACATACACTGGTCGCCATATATATTTTGACAAAATAAAAGTGAAATATACTCGAAACTTGAACTTGCTTCTTTTAACTTTTGGTATCAATGGAAAGTTAAACTAAATGCCGTTTGAATGATACCATACTTTTCGATATTTATTGAAAAGGGCAGCTTTTTTCAAAACCTGTTTTTTTAAATTTTCCCTCGTCTTGAAAACTAAAATTTTTGGATGCAAAAGTTTCATTAAGGGGGGCGCTCAAGTTCAAGACCCACACTAACTCAAAACTTTAAATCGTTTTTTCTCAGAACTATGATTTTAAAAACGCGGTACACGACTACGAAAAAACTACTGAACCGATTTTGGATTTCTAAAAAGTGTTTTGCAGATTATACATTGAACGAGTGCATGAATATCTGAAATTGTGAAAAAAAAGTTCTTTTATAGACTTTTCAGTCCAATTCAGCAAAAAAAAAAAAAAAAAAAAAAAAAAAAACGAAAAAATGGCACTTATTTTCAAGACGTGATTTCAATATTTTTAAATCGAATTTTTTGAAGTTGCAGACATTCATGCACTCGGGGGAACCTTGCTGAATAATAAAAAATTTTTTTTGTAATTTTAAGATGAAAACTTTGGGCTCCACACTGTACCGCAATAAGTCCCTCCAGCCGCGTCGAGCCACACGCGACCTTGAATAAGTCCGCCATTTTGTTTTTTAGAATTTTCAAAAAATGTTTTTCTCATACTTTAAACATGTCTTCAAATATATGCAAAAAATAATTCGTGTAAGTTTTCATTTTCCAAGTGAAAAAAATTCCCAAACAACAACTACTTTTTGACATGTTACATGAGAGGCCCCCCTTAAGCCATATTTTTCTCTTTTTCATACAAATTTTTTCCGACATTGTCAGCTTTGAAAAATCATCTATACTAATATTATAAAGAGGTAAAATTTGATTGTTTGTTTGTTTGTTTGTTTGCAGCGAATAGGCTCCGGAACTACTGGTCCGATTTAAAAAATTCTTTCACCGATAGAAAGCTATATTATCGTGGAGTTAAATAGGCTATAATTTATTTTGAAAAAAAAATAGGGATCCGTAAGAAAATTGCAATATTGTCGCATATAAAGTGAGTTGCTACCTCATCACACTGACAAACACGCTCCCATAGCATTTTAACTCAATTTTTGTAGTTTTCATTTATCATTTCCAAGTGAATTAAGTTTTTTCACATATTATGCAAACCTTAGTGTTCTCTGCTCAGTTAATTTCATAGACAAAGGGGTAATGTGTTCACTGTGAAATTGTGAAAAAAAAAAGAATTTTTATTCTTATTGTGGATCGTGCATTTGAGGATAAATTCACCACTCTTTCCATATTCCAAAATGCTTAGAGGACGACGTGCAAACATTGGCCGCAGACATCCAAGCCAGCAACAAGTATATTCACAAAACTTAAGCGAAGAAAGACAAATGAGCACATGGAGATCATTGGCATCATTCAATCGCTTGGCATTCCAATATGACCCCACTGCGAACTACAGTGATAATGAAAATTTAGATATTGGACCAATGGCGACTATATACCGATATTGCAGTGCGTTAAAGTTTAAAAGAGAAACGGCTGGATTGTGCTGCGCAAGTGGAAAAGTCAAACTGGAAAAGTGTTAAATCACCATCTTTCTATACTTCCATATATTTGAAAAATGTTGCAACATTGACTTTTATGTTGTTAAATTGTGTTGACCAGCGAAGCGGACACAGGACTTCTAGTAAAAAAAAAAAAAAAAAGAAAAATTGTTTTTGAAAAATTCTTTTTATTTTTTTTTATTTTGTCAAATTATATATGCCGACCAGTGTACGTACACGTCTAATTCACTGTGCTGATCAAGAATATACATATATACTAAGGTTTCTCCTTACTGCGTTGCAAACTTCTGACTGAAATTATAATACCTTCTTCAAGGTCCAAAAATTGTAATAGATTTTAAACATTTTTTTATAGATGTTTTTTTTTCGATATTAGCATTTTTATTTTAACTACTCTAAGAGCGAGTATAATTTATTTATTTTTTCGAAAAGTAATTGAATTTCGTTTTTAAGTGCAACATGAGTGCAACAATGTGAACATTTGTCATACGAGACTTTCGCTTGATTATCTGAAAAAATTACCTACTTACATAAATAGGGATGGAATCCATTTGTTGTCTTATCAAGCGTAAAGTAGATGTTTAAATATAGGATTATTTAGGAGTTTCCCTCGCAAACCGTTTCTGTCTTAATTGAAAATTTGTTGTCCTTTCTATTTCATGCTTCACTGTTGTTTCTAGTCCGTGCCCTCAAAATGTTGTCTATTGTTGTCGTTTTTAAGTTCAATTGTCATGCGTTGCGGCAGGAAACCAACCGAACTGAGAAGGGTGACGCGACTGTTACTGCAATCACCCGCGGGCTGTACCTATAGTCCTATGGAAAACGATGGTATCCATGAATTAATCTAGCGACAGAAAGATGTCATTATTATGTGGTTGTGCAACATGTTTTTACGCATTGTTGTTTTTTTTTTCTTTAGCAGATCCCATTGAACGGGTCATGCCCTATTAGCAGTGCCCACCCCTGCCATTTGTTCTCGTCTGTCGCGCAACCCCTAAGTAAAGATTTTATAAACTACTATCAATTTCAAATAAGGGACGAATTTTTCATGGGCTAAGTTCTCAAATGTTTGTATTATGATGTATACCCCGTATACGGCAGTGAAGTATTTAGAAGAACAAATTTTACTAAGCCTCTAGAAGGTAAAAAAAAAAAAAAAAAACGTTTTTCTGATAGCAAAGGTATTTATTTCATTACATAAGTATTTGTAATAAGTTCGAGATACATTTGTGAAAATAAAACATACATATGCAAATTTATCCACAAAAAATTGAACACCAATCGACAAATTAATTGACCTATTTTTTTCTTTTTAAAACTTTTAATATTTAAAGTCACCCTATCCCCCGCCAGTTCTGACTAATATAATAATATAGAATATATATACCTAATGGAGTCTGTCCAAAGACTATTTATAATCGCAGGCAGAAGTAAACAATGGAGAAAAGGAGAGTAATTTTCACCTTCTGTTCTTGTATTCTTACTTTATTGATTCCTAGTGGACTTTAAACTACATATTTTATTATCTTTCATTTTTTCTTTTATTCTTATGTGCGTTAAAAATATAAAAAGTTTAAATATAATAAAAAAAAAACACTTTCACAAAAATTTGATATTGCGATAGATAGCATCTTGGGTTTAAGTAGCGTGTATCATGCTTCAATATCTTATAAAATGCAAGGGAACCGTATCATTATGATAATATCGCCGAGTTTTAAAGAGGCCTGCTTTTTTAGTTCAGCGGGGTGGTTTTGAGCCATTGGTCCGCGCAGAGGGGGGTCCCTTTGTGTACCTCTCAAAGAGACATACGCCCCTTTTTACGTTGTACTAATAGTTTGGCAATTACCAGTTTTGTGTGGAAATGAATATTAACATTGCCAGCTATAAAATTATGCCTTGTACTCTTCTAGTTTCTACCTTAGGGTTTTAATTTAAGAAAATTTAATATATATAATATACATGAATTCGCCAAGTAAATTCATTGGGCGGTAATATTGACATACCGGTTTCTTTATTGATTTTGACGACGATTTTTTCGATTGTCCGATTTATATGTATCGTTGCTATATGTACCGTTGTCTTCGATGATTTTCTGCCATTTTGATGGTAACTTGTATATGCCTCTCCTAAAGAAGTCCTTGTCCCTACTGGCAAAAAACTCGGCGATTCGATTTTCCCAACCATTCCTTGAACTCAATTTTTGACCATCGAAAAAATTTTGCATGGCCAAAAACAGATGGTAATCGCTTGGGGCAATATCCGGACTATAAGGTGGATGCATTAACACTTCCCAACCAACCTTCCGTAGCTGGTGACGCGTCACCAAAGATGTCATGATGGAACACAACGCCCTTACGATTCACCATGGCTGGCCGCTTCTGTTCAAGTGCAATCTTCAATCGCTCCAGTTATTCACAGTAGAGGTCAGAATTGATGGTTTGGCCATAGGGCAACACTTCATAATGGATAATTCATCTGATATCCCACCATACACCCAGCAACACCTTCTGAGCCGTCAGTCCTGGCTTTGCCACCGTTTGAGACGACTCACCGTGCTTCGACCAGGATCTTTTGCGCTTTATGTTGTCATATATGATCCATTTTTCATCACCAGTGACTAACCGATCCAGAAATGAGTCGAGATTATTACGATGCAACAAAGATTCGCAGATTGATACACGGTCGAAAAGGTTTTTTTGGGATAACTCATGAGGCACCCATACATCGAGCTTTTTGTTAAATTTTTCGACTTTAAAAGCCTTTGGACGGTTTCCGTGCTTAGTTGCAGCTCCTATGCGATGGTTTAATAGTCACATGACGATCTCGATCCACTATTTCCATGATTTTATCCGTATCAACGGTCACTGGTCGTCCGGAAGGCTTGGATGTTTCGGTATCAAAATTGCCACTTCGGAATCGCCTAAACCATTGTTCGGTGGTTTGAATCGAAAGTTTGTTATCTCCTAAGACAGCAATAATCTGTCTGCGAGTTTTTCCCTGTGCGAAATAAAATTTCAGAATTGCCCGAATTTCTGCGTTTGTGAACTCCTTTTCAATCGATTGTAATTTTTTAACGTGGAAGCTCATGAAAACAAACTACATATATGTCATTTTAAAGGTGATACCAATACCTAAACGATATACAGCATTGCCAGATACGATTATATTTGACTTCACAAGCGAAGCGCCAAATTTTAATGTAAAAACCGGTATGTCATTACCAAACAACCTAATATTTAAATAATGGAAAAAAATTATAACGTCGTTGTTTTTAATCCCACGAGCATGATTTTTGGAAAATCAAGTTTTTTAAATACTCTTAAATAGAGATAAAAATTTCATAAAAATCTGTGTATTATATCATATAGCTGCCATTGGAAAGATTAAAAAATCTATATAGAAATAACGGAAATAAAATGATAAAATAGTTGTTTTTTATCAGACAATCATGATTTTTGGAATATAGAGTTTTCTAATGAGTCTTGAGTTTCAAATTAAATGTCATCAAAATCGGACAAATATATCATATAGGGGAGGGTGGTCCCATACCGACCCCCTAAAAGGCAAAGGCGATAAAGGTGAGAAAAATCAATTTTTCAGTTCAGTTCAAAAATTTACTATGTAGAGGGATCAGTTTACTATACATCTAAATGATTAGTAAGTGCGTAGGTGCTTTGAAGCGTTAGATATTCAGGCAAATATAAAACTCTACTTTTTGGTCGTACTCAAAAGTAGTGGTCCGAAACCGACCCCCTATTTCTTAACAGAAAAATTTAATAACATAAAATAGAATTTAATGATTTTGACGTTTATTAAGAAATATATTGAAGGTTCTTTCCAGAAAATAAAAATTAATATATGAAATAAAGGGCACTGTAGTCAATTGATGAAGTCTGAGTTGTCCTCTTTCTCATAGTAAGTTTTCGCGTTGTTTTCGCGTTGTTTTTCGAAAGCCGCTCGTTGATGACTGTCTCTTCGCTTTCTTCTGATCTTTTTGCTGTTTCTGTTACTTTTCTTTACTGAATCTTGTTTACTTTTTCATATTTTCCCTCAAAAATACGCTATGACATATTAAGCTGCCAATAAATGGGGGTCGGTTTCGGACCATCACTTCGCGGTCGGTTTCGGACCACCACAACCTTTTCTAATTAACTGCTCGCCATTATCTAATGACGCAAAGAGCGATGTAATTCTAATAGCGTGAATGACAGCTAGGACTATCAACTATCAGAAAACCTTACCCTCCGATTTTTATGCGGAGAAAAAAAACTTTAAAAATATTTAAGCTCAAGTTCAGTAAAGAAAAAAAACTGAATGTCACAGGCGTTGAAACAAAACAAACGGAAAAATTGCAGTATCTATCTCCAAAATGTCTGTGTTATAACAGCTTTTCACTGAAGTTACCGAAAATTCGGCTAGCATCGCCATCTCTGAGAAACATGGGGGGGTCGGTATGGTACGACCGGTCGGTATGGGACCACTCTCCCCTAGCTTTTATATGAACAAAATGGAAAATTAATAGAAAAATCGTCATAGCTTCGATGTTGTTTAATTTAATTTAATTTAATTTTAGTTTAATGACTGCAAGGGTATATAAGCTTCGGCAAGCCGAAGCTAGCTTCCTTTCTTGTTTATCAGACAAACATAATTTTTGGAATATAAAGTTTTTGACTCTCGAATTTCGAACAAAATTTTATAAAAATCGGACCACTATATAATACAGCTGTTATATGAACAATCGTTGAAAATAAAGACAAATAATGAAAAATTGAGCTTAAAGAAGTTGGGTCGAAAAAAATTTCAAATTTCGTTTTTTGACCATCTTTTAGATTTTTTGACCACCCCCTATTTCAAAGATATGGAAAATTTTCGAAAAAAAAAACTTTTCATTTTCAAAATATTTTTTCTTTACTATTAAAACTACATTTGACCACTTTTGCCCACCTTTTAGAATTTTGAAAAAATGTATACTTTGGAAGATATAGGGCTTCAAAGTTTTTATCAATTACGTCTTAAAAAAATCTTAAAAAATGTATTTTTTCGGAAAGCACTAAAGAATTGAATGCTTTGAAATGCCCACCCTTTAAATTTTTGAAAAATTTCAATGTTAGGGATTTACAAAACATCAAAAAAAAAAAAAAAAAAAAAAAAAAACGTTTGCCGAGCCCTTAAAAATAAAGTTTTCGAAAAAAAAATGTATGCACACGTTTAACCACCAGCTCAAATTTAAGATTCTAAAAAAGATCGTAACCGAAGCTAGCTTTCTTTCTTGTTTGTTATAATTCCGATAGTTCCTATATTATGTGCGTCCAATTTTCATGAAAATTAATTCGTAATTAAATACCACAATATTAAATTTTTGACTGGATGACGAAAGCCACGTACTGGCAGTTACATATATGATAAATATAGACCAATCCCAGTCGATCCAACTATACAACCAGTAATAGCAACTAGTTTTGACGAAAAATAAAAGACCTTCTGCAAGGGTATACAAAAAACTAATACCCTCCAGCCCTATAATCTAGCTAACACAATTTTTATTGTACTATTTATTCAATTATGAGTACTTGACCATTGTAAAGGTTCACAACGGCATGTTTTCCATCGGACTTCTTGAGTGCACGCCTTTTATTTGCGCTGCTGGTTGCTAGGGTTCAATTTCAACCCACCACAATTTCTATTCAGAGAATAAACAACGAGGGAAATTTAGCAGAATCATTACTATAGAATTTTCTATATGTACAAATTAAATCGCATCATACGCACTTATTACTTCATAATTTGAATGAACTCTGTTGTTGAGGCCTAGGGTGAGAAAGTCAAAAACTCGTGGTGGAATTATTAAATGGAAAAATAACAAAAGCATCGACCAAACCGCACGGTATTGGTTTTTTATATACTTATAACCTTTAGTGTACAGAACATCGAAATGATATCGATTGTTATACCCTTGCAGAGCAAAGGGTATTATAATTTCAGTCAGAAGTTTGCAACGCAGTGAAGGAGACACCTCAGACCCCATAAAGTATATAATATTCTTGATCAGCATCATGAGCAGAATCGGAATACGTCTGAACGTCTGTCCATCTGTCCGTTTGTCCGTTTCTCTTCAAACTAGTCTATCAGTTTTAAAGCTATCTTGCTAAAACTTTCCCAAAAGTTGTGTAGTCATTGCACGCAGTATATAAGTCGGAACGAGCCGGATCGGCCGACTATATCAGATAGCTCCAATACGAGAGAATGAAATAAAAAATTCTCAGGGCGTTGTTTTTGATCAGACGACTTGAATTCTTCCAAATGGCGTTTTCTAACTACTATTGAATTTCGGATTAAGGGGGTCTTCCTATGTGATGGGTTGAAAAAATCGATTTTTTTTTTTTCATAAATTGCTCCCTTAACATGTCTAAAATACGGTAGTAAAGCGATTTTAGAAAATTCGAAGTCGTTTTAAAGATACAGCAGGTAAAAGAAAGAGCGGTTCGAAGCGCTGAGTTGGCAGTTAGAAACTTTAAACGCGTTTTTCTCAAAACTGTGTTTTTCAAACTTTCCTCCATTGTATCTCAGAAACGGCTGGACCGAATTACTTGAAATTTACAGGGCACACTCAATATATGTAAACGCATGGAATGAACTATTATCAATCGAAAATTTTCAAAACTTCGATTTTTGTATAGCAAAAAACAAAAAAAAAAAACGCCAAATTTGCAACTTTTTTTTCAAATGTCTATCAAAAATCCAATTTTTTTTATATTCATTTGATTGTAGTTCATTCCGTGCATTTAAGCCTACAAATTAAAACGTCGTTTATTTTTTTTTTTTCTGATAAGCCGATCAGCCGGAATCGTGGAGGAAGTAGGAGCTCTTTTTTTCGAGGCGGGGGTGTTCAGAGCGCTGTAACTCTAGTTTGACCGAATATTTTTTGCTGAAATTTTTTATTTATACTGTCCAAATATGTGTTAATAAATGATAAAAAACTTGAAGCTCTAAATATTTACTGGTCGTAGAAAAAAAATCCTAAAATAACCCTAAAAAACAGGCCGTCACATAGGAAGACCCCCTTAAATTTTATTAAAATCGGATAACTCTATAGTATAGCTGCCATAGGAGAGATCAAAAAATATATATAGAATTAATGGAAATAAATTGATAACATCGTTGTTTTTTATCCCATGAGCATGATTTTTTGAATATCAAGTTTTTTAACAACTCTTATATTGAGAAAAAAGCAGGGACTGTAACGGTTATAATTAAAAAAGCAAAAAAATTACAAAATAAAAGTTATTTCTTAATTTTTACGAAAAAAAAATGATTTTTAATACTTAAAATTAATTTTAATAATTAAAAATTAGTAATAATTATTAAATATACATTTTTATATAAAAATTACGCAATAACTTTTATTTTCAATTTGTATTATATAAATTGAAAAATAAAAATTATTCGATAACTTTTATTTTAAAAATTGAAAATAAAGATTGAATCTATGAATCTTTTGATCCGTAGAAGCCAGATCCAATATATATGTAAGATAATGGGATTATTATCATAAGTAATTACTGATCTAAGATGCAACCATCCCGAAGACTCAGTGCAAAAGTTAATGTTCTTGAAATTAAATAATTAGTCATTTATATATTGAAAACTAATAAATTTTTGTAATTTAATCTCGATTAATAATTTAATGAACTACTCTTTCTCAGTCGCCGCAACAATAGTTGGGCTATTTATGAATACTGCCAATACTAGACAGGCACATAAGCGGATAAACATATATATATATATACATACTTATTATATACCATCTGAAAGGTATTGATGTGTAGATCATATAAATACATATATATTGGATCTGGCTTCTACGGATCAAAAGATATATAGATTCAATCTTTATTTTCAATTTTTAAAATAAAAGTTGTCGAATAATTTTTATTTTTCAATTTATATAATAACAATTACAAAATAAAAGTTATTGCGTAATTTTTATATAAAAATGTATATTTAATAATTATTACTAATTTTTTATTATTAAAATTAATTTTAAGTATTAAAAATCAATTTTTTTCATAAAAATTGAAAAAAAAAACATTTATCTTGTTTTTGAATTCGCCATGAAAATTTAACTTATGACAATTTTTTCCAATTTTTTTGGAGACTGTTTTGGGCTTCAATTTTTTTAAAGTCATAATTATTATTTACGGTCCCTGGAAAAAAGTTTCATAAAAATCGGACAACTATATCTTATAGCTGTCATAGGAAAGATCGAAAAATCTATAAAGAAATAACGGAAGTAAAATTATACCATTGTGGTTTTTCATCAGACAAGTATGATTTTTGAAATAAAGAGTTTTCTTACGACTCTTAAATTACGAATTAAATTTGATCAAAATCGGACAACTATATTTTATAGCTCCCATATGATCTGTAGTCGGAAATATGGAAAATGAATAGAAAAATCGTTATAGCTTCGATGTTGTTTAGCCTTTATGCATTTTGTTCGACATACTTGAGGACTGCAAGGGTATATAAGCTTCGGCTTGCCGAAGCTAGCTTCCTTTCTTGTTTTTTAGATATTTTATTTCTGAATCAAATCTTATAAAAAGATAATGCATGTAGGCATTTTCATACTCTTTCACAATATGTACAACTGTTAGGAGCCATCGGTAAGGACTAAATTTACAAATAATATAATATATAATAATAAATATATAACACTGTGCGACAAAAAAATGTTTGAGTTGATTTTTTCTTATTTTTCACTTCTACTAGTCAAAATAAGAATACAAGTTTTTGGATTTGTTAATATCAATAGCCAATCAGTTTCTACGCACACTCAAATGTCCCAAAAACGCGTGTTTTTGCATATTTCACAGCCTTATAATCACATATTGGGAAAATATTTTTTCACCGTTATAAGCGTTTTATGCAAGTTCAATATCTATTAATTAAAATATATTAAGCAAATATACCGTTAGGCTTTTATAACAATGCTTTAAAAATTTTTTCTCCCAGCTCTATACTCTGGGCGACTACGTATGGAACTTGTTACGCGAGGATACCTCTGAAAAAGCCAAAAAAAATCAGAAAAAAATTTCACTTAAAAAAAAAAATAATAGTTTATTGGAAGTAAAAAAAAAAATAATATTTTGTGTTAAATATTTTCATAATAATAATTTCATTAAATTTATCATAAAAAAAGAAATCCTATCACTTAGAAGGTGGCATAAATATTTTTGTGCATAACTTATGCCCCTTAACCGAAAACAATCAAAAAAGTAACTCAAACAAACATTTCGTTAAATTTTGTCGCACAGTGTAATAATTGAACTTACCCATAGTCTTAGGATCAAGCTGATAAGGTGGAATTCCGCAATGAGCTGGAGGGGGCGTTGTTAAGGGATCTGCGTTATGACAGAAAAACGAAGGCAGTCCAATTTTGTTCGCCTATTAAGAAAAAATGCATTATTACATATTTGTAAGTAAAAGTTAGGTTGCACAGTCTGGAAATTTCAAACTTAGTGGACGTTTCGTAACTTGCTCTTTAGAAGAGGATAGCCGGACCTTTTCAAGGCATTGCTGAAAGGACTATAATTTCAGTCAGAAGACTGCAACGCAGTGAAAAAGAAACCTGATCCCATAAAGTACTTAAATTCTTGATCGGCATCACCATCTGAATCAATTTATATGTACATTTTAAAGCTATCTCAATAAAACTGTGTAGTTATATCACGCATTATATATTTCGAAACTGTATCGGACTTCTTCGATAGGAGATACTATATATACTTTATGGGGCTTGACGTGTCTCCTTCTCTGCGTTGCAAACTTCTGACTAAAATATAATACCTTTTGCAGAGCAAATATAATATACATAGTATAAATATAAAAACTTTGCTGTATTTTTTAAATTTAATATATTATGTTTAACTGTTTGTTTTTTATTAACATAATTAAAGGCTATGCTCGTAACGGCTCAAAAAAGTAGCAAAAAAAAAAAAAAACAAATGCCACACAAGCAATAAAAACCAGCTGAGTTGAGTAAAGCATGAAACAATTCCGTAAAATTCAAAAGGCTTTGAAGTCGCCGCCGCTTTACAAACATGAAACGTGCCGCCTTTCTTTGTGTATTACCACCCCCATCGATACAACAGATGTGAACGGTGTATATTTGTTTTAATTATTGTCTTATTTGCATCGTCGCTGCAAGTTTCGCAACAGACTTTATCACTGGGGATCTGCACAGTACAGTAATAACAGCGACATTAGGACCAATAGGTAACCCACCCTATAAGACCTATAATTTTATTTCTCAACAAGAAACATGAAGGGAAGCTTGCTTCTTCGAGCCAAAGCTTATGCACTTATTGCACTCAGAAACATTACAGCCTTGCAGAAGAGGGTATTATAATTTCAGTTAGATATATATTCTGGATCATCATTACGATCTGAATCGAACTAAACCTCCCAAAGAAGAGATCTAAAAATTAACGGAAAAAATTATCACGCCGTTGGTTTTAAACATATCAACTTGGTTTCTTCCACATCAGTGTTGCCAGTTTAGCTTATTATAAGCAAGTTCTAGCATATTTGAAACTAGAAAAGCTTGAAAAATGTCCATCTAGCTTATAGCTTGAAATATAGCTTATTTTAAAATTCATCTAGTATATTTTAGATTTTTATATATTTTCGACATCCACGGGATGTTTTGTACGAAAAATATGTTTTATGGCATGAAATATCGGAGTTTATTCTTTTTTTGCCAATGGTTATGTGCATTTAATGTGATGCGCGTGTGGAATCCACATCGTGTTTATTAACTACTATAAAATTTCGAATTAAATTTTATCAAAAGCGAAAAATATATACATATATAAGTAGTGCAAAAACAACAAAGGAAGCTTCCTTCGCGTCAGTGTTGCCAGTTTAACTTATTATAAGCTAGTTCTAGCATATTTAAAACTAGAAAAGCTTGTAAAATTTCTCTGTAGCTTATAGCTTGAAATATAGCTTATTTTAAAATTCATCTAGCATATTTTAGTTTTATATGTATTTGCGACATCAACAGTTTGTTTTGTAAAAAAAAATATGCTTTATGGCATGAAAATATCAGAGTATGCGTAAAGCTTTAATAATAAGATTTTTGTTCACACATACAAAAAACTATTATAAATTCATCAACAATCACCTTTAAATTCATGTTTTTTCTTTCGGAAACTTTTGAAATGGAAATTTGAAGACCTAATCAAAAATATTTCCCCAATGATTTTTGCCACTCACATAAAAATATAATAAGGTTTCATGATATCTCAAATTTGAGTGTAGCTTGTTTTTGAGAACTTTTTTTAAATTTAAGCTTATTCTAGCTTATTTTTTTCAAAAATCTAGCTTATACGGGCGCTCATCACCTGGCAACACTGCTTCGCGTGCCGAGGCTGATATATCCTTACAGTCGAACAAAATGCATAAAGAATGTGACGATTATTTCTATTTTTTTTATATGTTCGAGATTGTTCATATGACATATACATACATGATATAGTCGGCCGATTTTTATGAAATTTAATTCGAAATTCAAGAGTCGTTAGAAAACTCAATATGCCCCAAATCATGCTCGTATGATTAAAAAACGATCTTTCCTATGGCAGCTATATTATATAGTTGTCGAATTTTTATGTAACTTTTTCCTTGATTCAAGCGTAGTAAAAAAACTGGGTATTTTCAGAATCATTTTAGTGTAAAAGGAAGCAAGTTTTGGCTCGCCGAAGCTTATATACCCTTGCAGTCATCAAATATGTAGAACAAAATACATAAAGGCCAAACAACATCAAAGCTATGAAGATTTTTCGATTCATAAACAAGAAAGGAAGCTAGCTTCGGCAAGCCGAAGCTTATATACCCTTGCAGTCATCAAATATGTCGAACAAAATGCATAAAGGTTAAACAACATCGAAGCTAAGAGTTGATAAAAAACTTGATATTCAAAAAATCATGCTCGTGGGATAAAAAACAACGATATTATAAATTTATTTCCATTAATTCTATATATATTTTTCGAACTCTCCTATGGCAGCTATATGATAGAGTTATCCGATTTTGATCAAATTTAATCCGAAATTCAATAACAGTTAGAAAACGCCATATTGAAGAATTCAAGTCGATCTGATCAAAAACAACGGCGTGAGAATTTTTTATTTCATTCTCTCGTATGGGAGCTATCCGATATAGTCGGCTGATCCGGCCCGTTCCGACTTATATACTGCGTGCAATAACTACACACCTTTTGGAAAAGTTTCAGCAAGATAGCTTTAAAACTGAGAGACTAGTTTGAAGAGAAACAGACAGACGGACAGATGGACAGACGGACAGACGTACAGACGTTTTCTGATTCTACTCGTGATGCTGATCAAGAATATATATACTTTATGGGGTCTGAGGTGTCTCCTTCACTGCGTTGCAAACTTCTGACTGAAATTATAATACCCTTTGCTCTGCAAGGGTATAAAAATAAATGTCCGAGTTAAGCAGAAACGATTTTTGCACATAAAAAATGAACGTCCGAGTTGAGCAAAAAAACCGATAACGGTAAAAAAAAAATCGCTTTTGCACATCAAAAGTCAAGGTCAGAGATGCATCAAAATCATTACTTATTCATATATTTATTATTTATTATTCATTTATTTGCAAATAATTATTACTTAATAATCATATAGCATAATAATAATATAATATATATAATAATCATATAATATATATAAGTGCGCGCGCACTTTTGCATTGATACATATGCTATATGGTTATTAAGTAATTTTTCTAAAAAAAAAAAAAAAAAAAATAAAATAAACTGAAAACTGAAAAAATAACCGTTTTTTTTAGAAAAATTAAATTATTAAATTAATAATGATTTTGTGGCATCTTTGACATGGATTTTTTTATGTGGAAAAAATGTTTCTGCTCAACTCGGACATTTATTTTTTACCGTAATCGGCTTTTTGCTCAACTCGGTATCGCCCTCAAGAGTCGTTAGAAAACTCTGTATTCCAAAAATCATACTTATCTGATGTGAAACAACGGTGTTATCATTTTACCTCCGTTATTTCTATATAGATTTTGCGATCTTTTTTATGGGAGCTATATGATAACGTTGTCGGATTTTATTGAAATTTATGAAATATGTTTATAATTCTGATAAATTCTATTACGGCTGATTTCCGATTTTGAATAAACCGAATTTGTAAGTCAGAAGTTGCTAAATGCAAAAGAATTTAATTTGTGTTAAACAATTCAATATTTCCTAGTTGATCTATTTCTTGATAATACTTCTTTTGGCAGCTACATTTATGATAAGATTCACTTATAAAAACATTTCTCTGGTGTCTTTCACTCACTTTCTTTTCCTCCTTATCCTATTCTCGTTCTCTCTGGTTCCTCTTCTTAATTTATTCAAATTTTACACACACAAACATATGTGTTAGCTTTGATATGCTTCAATGTAATGAGTAATAAGATATATAGCAAAATAAATGGAGAACAATAAAACCAACCACCGAAAACAATAGTCTACTGGTATTTTTTTCGTCATATACTTGAGAGCCACCCCCAAATTGTGGTGAATTCACTCAGGTAAGTAATAATGGAGTAGGGTTTAAGGATTGCAGCTAAGTATACTAAGCCGCAAAGTATTATGAATATCGTCAAATTTATCATTTAACTATTTTATCTTAAATTTTATTTAGTTTTTAACGACGCAAGATAAAGTTTTTAAAGCTAAAAAAAGAGCTATATTTTTTTTTTGCGGCGAAATGAGTAATTTTATTTTATTAAGCTTAATTACATGTTATTGTTGAACTTTTAAAGAGTATTAAAAAAAATGATTAAAAAATATTTAAAAATTAGAAATTAAAAACAACGATGTTATAATTTTATTTCCCGTATTTCTATATAGATTTTTCGATCTTTCCTATGGCCGCTATTTGATAACGTTGTCGCATTTTTATGAAATTTATTTCTCAGTTCAAGAGTTATTAAAAAACTACATGTTTGAAAATCATTATAATTTTTATACCCTTGCAGAGCAAAGGGTATTATAATTTCAGTCAGAAGTTTGCAACGCAGTGAAGGAGACACCTCAGACCCAATAAAGTATATATATTCTTGATCAGCATCACGAGCAGAGTCGGAATACGTCTGTACGTCTGTCCGTCTGTCTGTCTGACCGTCTGTCTGTTTCTATGTAAACTAGTCTCTCAGCTTTAAAGCTATCTTGTTGAAACTTTCCCAAAAGGTGTTTAGTCATTGCACGCAGTATATAAGTCGGAACGAGCCGGATCGGCCGACTATATCGGATAGCTCCAATACGAGAGAATGAAATAAAAAATTCTCACGCCGTTGTTTTTTATCAGATCAACTTGAATTCTTCAAGATGGCGTTTTCTAACTGTTATTGAATTTCGGATTAAATTTGATCAAAATCGGATAACTCTATCATATAGCTGCCATAGGAGCGATCGAAAAATATATATAGAATTAATGGAAATAAATTTGATAACATCGTTGTTTTTTAACCCACGAGCGTGATTTTTTGAATATCAACTTTTTTAACAACCCTTATATTGAGAAAAAAGTTTCATAAAAATCGGACAACTATATCTTAACATATAGCTAGCATAGGAAAGATCGAAAAATCTATATAGAAATAACGGATATATAATGATAACATCGTTGTTTTTTATTAGATAAGCATGATTTTTGGAATATAAAGTTTTCTAACGACTCTTGAATTACGAATTAAATTTGATCAAAATCGGACAACTATATCATATAGCTCCCATATGATCTATAGTCGAAAATATGGAAAATGAATAGAAAAATCGTCTTAGCTTCGATGTTGTTTAGCCTTTATGCATTTTGTTCGACATATTTGATGAGTGCAAGGGTATATAAGCTTCCTTTCTTGTTTTTTCTATTATTTGTATATATATTTTTTGATCTTTTGTATGGCAGCTATATGGTGGAGTTATTCGATTTTGATAAAATTTTATCCGAAATTCAATAGTGGTTAGAAAACGCCATCTGGAAGAAATCAGAAAAAGTCGATCTGATCAAAAACAATGGCGTTAGAACTTTTTATATCAATCTCTTGTATGGAAGCTATCCTATATAGTCGGCTGATCCGGGCTATTCCGACTTATATACTGCGTGCAATCACTACACACCTTTTGGGAAGTTTCAGCAAGATAGCTTAGTAGATTTTGAGTTCTGATGTTCACCGACTTTCAAAATATTTTTATACGTCAAAATACTTCCGTGTTCGGTCATTAAAAACGCTGTAACTTCGTTAGTTCGACTCTAATTGACTTTTAGAAAAAAAATAAAAATAGTAAATAATTTCATACAAATCGCTGCCATGGCTGCCATGGCTGCCATATGATCAAAAACCTATACAAAATGAAAAGAACAAAATTGTAACATCGTTAATTTTATCAAAGAGCTTGATTTTTTGGATAATTTTTCTAACGACTCTTGAATTATAAATAAATTAAATTTCACGAAAATCTGACGACTATACCATAAAGCTATTATAGGAACAAATCGTTGAAATTACAGCAAATTAATAGAAGAAAAAAGCTAGCTAAATATGTAGATTTTTCTTTTAATTTTCTATTTTTTTCGACGATTGTTCATATGACACCTATATGATATAGTTGTCCGGTTCATATGAAATTTAATTCTTCTTTTCTGTTATTTTCTGATGAAAGACAACGCTGTTATAATTTTCTCTTAGGTTTTTAAATCTTTCCTATGGCAGCATAATATACTTATTCGATTTTTATGAAATTTTTTTTCTCGATTCAAGGGTAGTTAAAAAACTTGATTTTCTAAAAATCATGCTCGTGGGATAAAAAACATTCGACGTTGTCAATTTTTTGCCATTAATTTCATATAGATTTTTCGAGATTTCCTATTATCATACAACTGATATAGTTATCCGGTTTTGATAAACATTTATTCGAAATCTGATAGTAGTTTAAAAATACCATCTGGAAAAATTAAAGTCGATGTTATACATTTTTTTAAATCTCTCGTATGGGAGCTATTCGATCCGCCCTTTTCTGATTTATATATTATATAAGTTTCAGCAAGATAACTTTAAAACTCAGAGACACGTTTATTTTGATTCAGATCGTGATGCTGATCAAGAATACATATAAATACCCTCTGCAAGGGTATAAAAATCGTCTAGCTTCAATGTTGTTAGGCGTTCAAGCATTTTGTTTGACTTTATGCAATTTGTTCCGACAATAGATATTTAAAATATAATAATAATATAATAAATATAACATACATATATTATATTATATTACAAGAGATTTTAGTTACTGGGGCGCCAAGATTTTGTTTAGAAAAAAACTAAACTAAACCCCATCCAAATATATCATCAACATTTTTGTTACATGATAATTGTGGAGTTGCATTAGCGCATTAGCTTGGGTGTCTGCATTGGGCTAAAGAAACATGATTCTTTGCCACATTTATGGATGCGTATTTATTACCAGAATGTATATCACCAAATCAAAATGACATACTCTTACCATCGTCACTGGCAGGCCACTTGGAGAGCCATTTGCATAAGAATATGGCGAAACTAAGTATCCCATATTGAAGCTGGGAGCGTGGGTATCGAGTTTATCTGAAACGTAAAAAAAAAGATTTTAGTTGATATATGAACCAGGAAGATGTTATATTCGGGTTGCCGAAAAGTTAAATGTAGGGTAAACAACGAAATTATAAAGAAATATTCTAGCTTATACGACTTGATCTGTTCTCTTGCAACTATATGATAGAGTTATCCGATTTTGACAAAAATTTAATTCGAATTGGGGTCTGAGGTGTCTCCTTCACTGCAAGGGTACAAAAATCAGACGACTACAGTAGAATCCGCTTATAGCGACTTTCAAGGGACCGACCATTTTTCGTCGTTATACCCGGAAGACGCACTAAGCAGAAGGATTTAAGTGTATAAGTCTATCTGGGGATCAATCAAGCCATCGAATTTTCGTCGCAATACCCGGACGGACACTATAAGCGGAGTCGTTACAACAGGATTCTACTGTATATGATATTGCTGCCATAGAAAAGATCGAAAAATCTCTATAATATCAACGAAAATAAAATGATAACATTAACATAGTTGTTTTTCATCAGACAATCTTGATTTTTGGAATTTAGAATTTTTTAACGTCTCGGAGGACTTTTCATATAGCTGTCATATGAACAATCGTCGAAAATATAGATGTGCTTTGTATGAATTTTGTTCTACATATTTGATGATTGCAAGGCTTTATACATAGATTCCTTTCTTGTTTTTTTATTGCTTTATACTTGTATATTTATTACAATCAAACATTTTTACTGCAATATTTATTACAATCAAAATTTTTATGTATTCTAGATAAAGCATTGTAGACAATAAACAAACTTTCTATTAAAAACAACGACTTTGTATTTTTTTTTTCTATACATACTTTTATTCCCTTGCGAGGGTATTACAGGAGCAGGGTTGCCAACTCTACGTCTTTTTACGTAGATCTACGTACTTTAAGCCTTTCTTGCAAACCTACGAACTTAAGTCCCAGAATCTACGTATTTTCTATCAAAATTGTTCAAATTTGCAAAATAGACTGAATGGGCATAATTACTAAATTACTACTAAATTAATAAATGTTCCGTTTAGCCTCTTGTTAAACTTGTTTAAATTAACTACAGGTGGTATAGGTTTACCAGAATCTCGTGGCAAATAAGCCAAACTTTAATCACAAACATATTAAAATCCATGCATTATTTAGCCTTATTTATTTCATACTCTATGTGCAAATATATAAATATCTATATAAACAGATCATTTACTGGTAATTAATAAATAGATGATTTTATATTTGCATGTAAAGTTTGGCTTATTTGCCATGTGATTCTGGTAGACCTATAATTCATAGATTTTTTTTATTTTAAAATTTCTTGTTTGTTTGCTGTCTACTACTTTTAGGGTAATATAAAATGTAATTTTATTTACTTTTACCTACCCTACTAACTTTCTTTATCTGACCTACGCCTTTTTTAAAATCCGAGATGGCAACCCTGCTTGCAGTCAGCAAATATGTCAAAGAAAATATAAAAGGCTAAACAACATCGAAGCTATGACGATTTTTGTATTAAGTTTTTTATTTTCGATGACTTTTCTTATGACTGTCCATGATAGTCGTTCGATTTTTGTGAAATTTAATTTGAAATTTAAGAGTCATTAGAAAGCACTGTATTTTAAAAAGTATGCTTGTCTAATGAAAAACAACGATGTTATCATTTTATTTTCCGATAATTCTATATCGATTTTTGGACCTTTTTTATAACAGCTATATGAAATAGTTGTCCGATTTTTAAATTAAAATATTTTCCTCGATTGAAGGGTAGTAAAAAAACTCGATGTTCTAAAAGTCATGGTCGTGGGCAATGGCGGATTAGAAATAGAATTTCAATCTGGGGGGGGGGGGTTTTCGATTGAGAAAATATTTTTCAGTGTAAATCTAGTCTGCGGAATTTATATGTTAATCTCGGGAATAACGTTTATATCAGTTCATATATCATATTATGTATATATTTCTAATTATTGTAAAATTATTCAATTATAAACGAATAGTTTCAATTCAATTTTACCGCGTTTTTTTTTTTTGTGGAATTTTTCGTTTTTGAACCTCATAAAATTTTATTCGAGTTTCGATGGCATTCAAAAAACACAAACTGGAAGAAATCAACTCGATATGATCAAAAACAATGGACTGATATTTTTTCTATCAATGGGAGCTATCCGATATATTCGCCCGGTTTATATACTGCATGCAATAACTACATAATTTTTGGCAAAGTTTCAGGAAGTTCGCTTAAAAACTGAGAGACTGGTTTACATAGCAACGATAGACGGACAGACGTATTTCGATTGAGATCGTAATGTTGATCAAGAATATATATAATACCCTCTGTTCTGCAGGGGTATGAAAACGAAGGAACTATCTGAAATAACTACACAAGTTTTATAGGCTATCTTGCACAGGCAAAACAAGCATTGTCTTATACATACATACATGTATAGGCGAACAAATTTTTCGTAAATTTTTACGCATACAGAAGAGAAAAATATCAAGGGAAAACAAAAGAAGTGAAGTAGCATGTCGGCGAACGATCTTCACAGCCTTGTTAGCACAGTGCAACGTTGGATGCCAAAACTAAAGGCAACGTAGCCGGTTATTTATCCAACGCACCTTTTTACCTGACCCCCTGCCACTTTACCGGGTGCTTGCTTTATCTCTCTTACGCTAGTAAACGTTTGACTCTCCGCTCAGGCCAAAACCCAACACAAGCACATGTCGACAGACGTTGTTAACACAATACCAGTAAAGCTTGTATACATCATTTTATATACACATATGTATAAAAATGTATATGTATATCCACACCGTTGATATGCAAACAGTTATTTATATTATACAGTAACATGAAGTCAACATTTTTTTTATTACATTCACTTTTAAGATTGCATTTTATTCTAATATATTAAACAATGTTCCCAAAACTTTTTTTAAATTGGTTAACAGTGCCACTTTGTGCTTTGCTGTGATTTAAAATTGAAAAGACTTTAGGTTTTTATATGAAAAATGTACTTACTAAAAACTGGGCTATGGTCCGGCCTTGCAATTTTTTGACCCTTTTCCTATGAACAAGAGAAAAATTATATGTTAGGCCAAAAATATATTAAATAGTATTGAAACAGAAGTATTCTAAGCTGAAAAAATTAAATTTCGAAGTCTGATTTATAAAAGTTGGCTTAATGGATTCACAAAAAAAATCAAAAGTCGCACATTTTACAAGGCGACGGTTTCGCTGTATATTATATGTATACCATATGTATAAATATACGTAAACTCGTAAGTTTTGAGCATAAGTATACAATTTTTGATTAGGATCATCGAACGTTAGTTCGATCTAGCAATTCTGACTCAACGAATGAAGAACGTATCTGGATGACATGCAGATTCAAATAAATAATACGAAGAGTATTTTCCAAAATATAAGGTTTCTAAAGAAAAAATTTAAAGTATCATTTGCTTTTATTTTTGCAAAAAAAAAAAAATAATAATAAAAAATATTTTTAATTTTTTTTTTTTATGTTTGAAACCCTAATCTTAAAATCATAAGCTGTTGGTTAAAATTATAATTATGTTTATTAAATTCAATTAAAATTAAGAGTAAGAAATTTATATTACCTCACTTTCAGTTAAATCTATTAGGCTTGACTTCTCTTCAACTAACAAGTTCTCAGAAGATATTTTATCATCTTCACGATCTCCTTCGTCCTTAAATACTTTCACTTCATCAGTGCTGCATAAATCATCTCCAGATGATCCATGCCTGGTGTGTGTATGAGGCATTTTTTAGTCCTTTCAAGGTGTTCAACAGTCGAGTTCAGCTTTCCTTGTGTATATTAACTGCAGCAATTGCGTAGACTCGAAAACTCTCTTTTTTGAAGTGTACTGCATTTGGCTGTACCCCAGTTTTAAATTATCCATATTCCTTAAGGACGTGTCTGAAATTAAACCGAAGAACAACAACAAGATGTCAATAAAAAAAAGATTTACAAAAAAGTGTGCCCGTAGTATTTGTAAAAACTACAAAGTTCGAATTAAACATGCAAATTCTAGGGATGAAGCGAAAAGTCTTCAAAGAAGCAAGAAAGTTAGCTTCGGCAAGCCGAATCTTATATACCCTTGCAGTCATTAAATATGTCGAACAAAATACCTAAAGGCTAAACTTAAGGGGTTATAAACCTTTTTCTCCAGAGAAATACAGGGTTTTTATTTATTTTTTTTAGCATGTTACCATTGTTTTATTGAATACAATACAATTAAGTAAATTCGTATAAAATTTCGAGTGAAAATTTTCATAATTTTGGAAGTTACAGTCCTTGCCGCAGAAGTCCTTTTTTCAGTAGTGGCTCACGGTGAGCATGAAAACAAGGAAACGGCTCAACTTAAAAAAAGAAAAAAAAACTACGTTAGTATCAGTGGCGTAACTATAGGGTGGCAGAGGTGGCCAAATGCCACGGGCCCCCGACCCAAGAGGGCCCCGGCTCAAGAGGCCGATACCTCAGTTTTTTTTTTGTTCTATGTGTTATAAGAACCTGTGTATTTTATTTGAATTGATAATATAAATATACATATACATATTTTAAGTTCTGGATCTATATAAATGTATACAGTGTCGGATAACTAACTACTTAAGGGGGCTTCTCATGTAAAATTTTTAAAAATCGATTTTTTTTTTTCATAGATCGATAGAATAACGTCTTGAGAGTATATTCCCGAAGTTTTATGACTCAACTCTCAATATTATGGAAAATGTGAGTGATCGAACGAGCGCGCAAACAAGTTCAAGACCCACTAACTCAAAACTTGAAATCATCTTTTCTCAAAACTATGATTTTAAAAACGCGGTACACGATTACGAAAAAACTACTGAACCGATTTTTGATTTCTAAAAAGTGTTTTGCAGATTATACATTGAACGAGAGTATGAATATCTGAAATTGTGAAAAAAAGTTATTTTATACACTTTTCAGCCCAATTCAGCAACAAAAAAATTCGAAAAAATTGCAATTTGTTTTCAAAACGTGATTTCAATATTTTAAAATCGAATTTTTTGAAGTTGCAGACATTCATGCACTCGGGGGAACCCTGCTGAATAATAAAAAATGTTTTTTGTATGTTTCCGATGAAAACTTTGGGCTCCACACTGTACCGCAATAAATCCGTCAGACGCGTCGCGCCACACGCGACCTTGAATAAGTCCGCCATTTTGTTTTTTAGAATTTTCAAAAAATGTTTTTCTCATACTTTAAACATGTCTTCAAATATATACAAAAAATTCGTGTAAGTTTTCATTTTCCAAGTGAAAAAAATTCCCAAAAAACAACTACTTTTTGACATATTACATGAGAAGCCCCCCTTAAGCGGATTATTAAAATGACAGGGTCCCATCAAAAAAATTTGCCACGGGCCCCAGATGGTATAGTTACGCCACTGGTTAGTATATAGTGTTACCTAGTTCGTGAACGAAGGATTTTACGAAAAAAAATTTTTTACAGTTACAGTGATTATTTTTTCAAAAAAACCGATTTTTCGAGGTCTAATAATTTAGTTTTTCGCCCCAAAAAAATAGAAAAATTTGTCGAAAATAAAATTCATTCGTTCACGAACTAGCTATTGTATCTACAAACAATCCCCCAAAATTTCAAATCGATCGATGCAGTGGTTACCGAGATATCGTGCTCACCGCAATGACCTTTTCTCAAAAATGCGATTCCGAGATAATCGCGTTTAAAGTTTTAGGTGGACATTAGGTAGTCATGTACACCGTGCGCTATGAACGGCTGTATCTTAGGTTCTAGTGCCCCGATCCCTAAAAAAAATTTGCAGAAAAATTGTTGAAAGTATGTACATTAAAAAAAAATTATAAAATTTTTTTCGATTTTTTGAGCCTGAAAAATGTATATAATCCCTTAATCGAAGTTATGGCGATTTGTCTATTGTCAAGAATAGAAAAAGAAAAAGAATTTTTCAAAAATAATTTTTCTTTTATTTTTTTAATTTTTTGAAAATGTTTAGAAATACGCATTATAGCCATATTTTTCTCTTTTCCATAAAATTTTTTCCGACATTGTCACTTTCGAAAAATCATAAAAAATAAAAGAAATATTATTTTTGAAAAATTCTTGTTGCAGATACTATTATTTTTGTTTAAAGAAACTTTTTGCATCCAAAAATTTTAGTTTTCAAGACGAGGGAAAAAGTTTAAAAAGTAGATTTTTTTAAATTGCTCTTTTCAATAAATATCAAATGAGTTAAGAAAAGTATGGTATCATTCAAACGACATTTGAATTACCTTTCCATTAATAACAAAAGTTAAAAAAAGCAAGTTCAAGTTTCGAGTGTATTTCACTTTTATTTTGTCAAAATATATTTGCCGACCAGTGTATATGCATTTCTTTTTCTATCTTTCCTATGGCAGCTAAATGACATAGCCATTCGATTCGAGGCTAATCAACATCGAAACTATGACGTTTTTCTATTAATTTTCCATATTTTCGACTATTTATACATATGTTCATATGGCAGCTATACGATATAGATATAAAAACCGAACCCTTTGGAAATTCTTCATCTGAAAGTCGATCCACTCGATTTTACGTTCCCTAATGTTTTCAATTATAAATATTTTATATTTAGTTTTGTTAAAGCAAATCTATAAAATTCCCCCAAATGACGATTTTCTTCTATGACATAAAGTTCTTGAAGTTTTTCGTAGCGCAAAAAGCCTATTATTACATCCGAGTTGCGCGAAAACGCAAGTATAACTTTAAGTATATATAAGATATTATTGATCAGCATCACGATCTGAATCGAAATACGTCTGTCCGTTTCTCTTTAAATTAGCCTCTCAGTTTTAAAGCTATCTTGCCGAAGCTTTATCGGGTGACTATATAGAATAGCTCCCATACGAGAGATTAAAAAAAAATATATATATACAGTAGAATCCGCTTATAGCGACTTTCAAGGGACCGACGATTTTTCGTCGTTATACCCGGAAGACGCACTAAGCAGAAGGATTTAAGTGTATAAGTCTGTATAGGGACCAATCAAGCCACGGAGTTTTCGTCGCAAAAACCGGAAGGACACTATAAGCGGAGTCGTTATAACAGGATTCTACTGTATATAAATATGTATAAATAAAATATCGACTAAATTTCTTCCAGATTTCGAATTAAATTTTATCAAAATCGGATAACTAATATGAAATAGTTGCTGCTGCCTTAGGAGAGATTGAAAAATACATATGTGTATATATAGAATTACCAAAAAAAATGATAAATTCATTGTTTTTTATCAGACAAAATTAATTTTTGGAATACAGAGTTTCGAATTTCGACTACATTTTATGAAAATCGGACGACTATATCATATAGCAGTCATATGAACAATCGTCATAGCTTCGATGTTGTTTAGCCTTTATGTATTTTGTTCGAGGGTATGTTTTTTATGTATAAAGCATATTTTTTATTAAAGGTTATTGATTTGTTTTTCAAACAAGCCGGCAAGCCGAAGATTCAGCTTAAAGAAGTTGGGTCCAAAAAAATTTCGGAATTCGCATTTCAAACATTGAATTCTCTAGTGCTTTCCGAAAAAAATAAATTTTTTAAGATTTTATTTAAAGACGTAATTGATAAAAAACTTTGAAGCCCTATATCTTCCAAAGTATACATTTTTTCAAAATTCTAAAAGGGTGGCAATAGTGGTCAAATGTAGTTCTAACAGTTAAGAATACAAATTTTGAAAATAAAACATTTTTTTTTTCGAAAATTTTCGAAATTCCATATCCTTGAAATGGGGGGTGGTCAAAAAATCTAAAAATTGAAATTTGAATTTTTTTGGAACCAACTTCTTAAAGTTCGAAGATTCATATACAAACATATATATATAAATAGATCAACAAGTCTAAACGTCAGCCATAAATTCTACTATATAAATTTTCCGTTTATTGGAAGAAATTTGTTTTAAATAAATAATATTGTAATGAACAATAATATTTTTTATATAGTATATATAATAGTTCACCAATTGCAATGACGCTTTATGATATCGTCGGTCTATTTAATGAAATGTTATTCGAAACTCGTGAAACCTTAAAAACTATATTCCAAAATCAGGCATGTACGACTAAAGACAACTATTTTATAATTTTTTGATTGCATTTTCTCTATATTTTTTTTATCGTTCCTATGGCAGCAATACGGTGCAAGGATGCGTTTTAAAAACATTTTTTTTCATAATTTAATCTTAATTAAACAAGAAGCTTATAATCCCATGCATTAAACAACAAGAAAGGAAGCTAGCTTCGGCAAGCCGAAGCTTATATACCCTTGCAGTCATCAAATATGTCGAACTAAATAAATAAAGGCTAAACAGCAATTAATTCGGTATTCAAGTCGTTAAAAAACTCTATATTCTAAAAATCAAACAACGATGTTATCTATATCTATATAGAATCTATATATAGATCTATATAGAAATAACGGAAGTAAAATCTGTTATTTCTATATAGATTTTTCGATCTTTCCTATGGCAGGTATATGATAACGTTGTCGGATTTTGATGAAATTTTTTTCTCGGTCCAAGGGTTATTTAAAAAAATCCATATTTTGAAAATCATGCTAATGGGATTAAAAACAGCGATATTTAAATTTTTTCCATTATTTATATATATTATTTCTATAACAGCTATATGATAGAGCTATCCGAATTTGATAAAATGTAATTTAGAAAACGCCATATGGAATAAATCAAGTCGATCTGATCAAAAACAACGGCGTGAGAATTTTTTATTGGAGCTCTCCGATATAGTCGGCCGATCCGGCCCCAATAACTACACACCTTTTGGGAAAGTTTCAGCAAGATACATAGCTTTAAAACTGAGAGACTAGTTTGAAGAGAAACAAACGGACAAGAATATATATACTTTATGGGATCTAGGTGTCTCCTTCACTGCGTTGCAAACTTCTGACTGAATTTATAATACCCTTTGCTCTGCAAGGGTATACAAATCGTCATTACTCCAATATTGTTTAGAGACGACTTTAAGGGCTTCAGCACGCCGAAGCTAGCTTCTTTTCTTGTTGTTTTTTTTTTTTTGGGTTTTTGTATTTGTACAATAATATAAAAAATATCGCAATAAAATAATAAATTACAAAATAAACCATTTTAATTAGTTTTGTATGTAAAATTTCTTATTAATTAGAGCTATGTGAACTCTTAAACATAAAAGGCTCGGGAAAACATATTTTTCCTGTCCTTTTAAAGTTACCATACAAAAGAAATCGGCAATATATTAAGTTCTTGTAATAAAAAATGCACCTTTTATAACAATTTTTATAAGATGAGACAAGGTCTTGGAATAGAACTAATTTTTCGTAATCAGAACCCCAAATACAGTCGAGTCCCGATAACTCGAAATGGCAAGGGGATCACTTTTTGTACGAATTAGACGGGAATTCGATTTATCCAGATTTTTTTCAAGGGATTTTTTTACAAGGGAACAGAATTTTTTACGAATTATCGCCATTTTCGATTTAGCGGGGTACGAATTATCGAAATTCGACTGTACATGAAACCTGAACCTTTAATCAAGTTTCAAGGTCACGGCTTTTTGGGAGTACAGCCACGGCTAAGGTTCTCGGTTCCTTTCTTGTTATGAACAGATTTGGATTTATAATTTAGGTTTTAACTTTGTATATCAACCTATTTAATCATAAGCTGAGGTCCTTCATTTCCATAGAAATATATTTAATAGTTAACTCCAAAAGAGTTCCATCTTGTTCAACTTCTGAGAACTAAATGGTCCGGAAAAAGGGAAGGCAAAATACACAATATGATCGTCTTTTTCGGCTCAAGTTCCATGCGGGATTCTACTGCTACCTGTCTGGGCTGCTAAATCGCCTCAAACGATTTTTTAGGTAGTACTGGCAGGCAGAAGTAGCTAACTACATACGTACTAGTTCGGTAAAAATTTCACCAACGATGCTAGCGGCAATAACAAAAACAAAAACAGATAACGCGTCGGCTTGGGATTAATGACACAACGAGTTTCTATTTGGAGACAAGATTATGGTATATCAACAGGTAGAAACAGAATACAGTATACAGAAAATTGAATTTTGGGCAAATAAATAAACAAACACAAACATCAGGGTGTGCGTGGTACGGTGTTATTGTCCAAGTACTGTCGCCTCCCTGGACTCGAACCAGATCGGATCGCACGCGTGCTTAGTATATACATATATACATATACGCGTACATATGTATCTATTTTTGCATTAGTAGAATTCATATCTATCTGGCATAAACGTAAATAAAACAGACACATTGGGGATATACCGATTTTATGTATAACAGATAAAGACATGCAGGGAATGGAACTTACAATTGTATTTTGCTTTTTATCCAAAAGATATCAACAGAAAATTATATTTGTTTAAACACTAATTTTACTAAACAGTAACTAAAGTGCCGTCGGCTTATCGAAATCCAAACATATTCCAAAAACTGTTGTCATTTTTCAACATACGGTTGTGTGAGAGAAAAACACACACTTAATTAGGTTTCACAATTAAAGGCACACATACATACTTAAATTAATGAGACGTCTAATTTTATGTATGTGTATTTTTTTTATTAACACACTTGCACGAGTTTTCATTCTTCGGCCAGTCAACAAGTACCGAACGCAGCTTTGATCGCACTTTTGTATGTATGTCTCCCAGCACTCGGATACCGATAAATACTCATATATATTTGATTTACATACACATACACTTATATTGCATACTTATACATATTCCGATTTATTCTTTAAAGCACAATTTGTCGCAACTACTACGGCAATACCATATTTACACATTTTGTACTTGGTAGCAGGCGCATTTTTTAATTTTTTAAATAACAGTCACAAAATATGTTTCTATTAAGAACCGCCCGTTTTAAAAATATTAAATTTTAAAGAACCGTCTCACGTCCGCGTTGATCAATTTTTTTAAAGAGCACCCTAGAGCTGGACAAACTTTGATAACTCTCGATGAATAACATCGATTATTTGTAGTATTTTTTTACAGGCAGATTTATTTGAACTGTAAAATGTCAACGACTATATCGATACTTATGGTATTTTATGAGAAAAATGGTTTGAGTCATCACAAAGTTTTGTAAGCTGGTTTCTGTCTGCAATATGCTGGATTTTTGTTGGTATTTTTAAAATCAGCGCTAGCGACACGTGTTATACATCTAGACAAAAAAACACTATTAAGAATGCTATCGGTATGTTATGTGCGTACTAGCAATAAAAACAAAAAATTTCAACAAACCAAAAAATAAGGTAAACAATATGTGTTTACCGGCTGTCCATCGATATCGGAGTTATCGATTGTGCGTGAGTCCAGGTAGTGGTTCAAACGACTAAGCCTCAGGAACTGGTTCCCCGGATTGACTTACTCCCAAATGAACCGAAGTCGAAGTTTGAAAATTTTGAGTGGTTTTTGGCGAAGAGAGGATTAGGAATATTAAAAGTGGTTAATTGAAGGTGACGGGCGGGAATAGAAAAAGTGTATAAATTGTATATGATTTTTTTTTGCACAAGTGAGTTATATAAAAAAAATACAAAAAAAGGCATGTAGTAAAAAAATCAAAATTTTGTTTAGATAAATTCCGGAAAATAAAGACCGAACTGAAAAACTGGAGTTTCGACAATTTGGAAGAGGAGCAGCACCACAAAGAAGAGGGCAAATTTTTTTTTGAGGAAAAATTGGCCACTCATTGCTGGGTGGCCAAAGGTTTTTATGTATAAATCTATTTATTTAGTACTAGAGGTCCTGTGTCAGCGTTGCCAGTTTTTTTTTTTTTGCCAAGTCGGGACTTAGGAACTTTTTAGTAAAAAAAAGCGGGACTCTTACGTCGAAAGCGGGACATAATAAAAAACGTATATAACCAGAAGTTTTTAAAATATTTACTGCTTCACTTGTTGCATTCTGACGGTGATCGATAGCCGTGGGCGAAACAAATATCGCCTGGAATGCGCACCGAAACGAGTTGGCAGAGCCGAAGGGGGAATTATGCCCGTTGGGCGGAGTTGGCAGGTCCATGAATAGGGGAAAGTGGAACCCAAGAGCCCCATACCTTCCACATCCTATAAAAGGGGAATGTGGATGGTATTTGCCGATCGCGAGAGGAGAGCCCGGAGGGAGTGCATCCACGCACACCAAGGCCAAAAAAACTAAATCTCTGGCCTTGAACGCAGATCTCGACCTCGTTTGAGAGAGGCTCGAAAATGGGAAAGGGGAATCGGTGGGAACCGAGCCCATAAATAGGGCAACGGGGCAGCCACGGGACTCAATCCGCACTAGACCCACGTGACCCGCGGGCGTAAAACCGGAATTCGTTAGTGATTTAAATAGAAAAAAAAAAGAAAAAACAGACGATCAGGAGGCAGACCCGGACCAGGAAAACCGAATATTGGACAGATCCAGGAGGCAGGACATCCAGAAATCTACAGGTAAATAAAAGAAAAGAGAGTCCGTTCCAAAAGGAACTAAAACTATTTAATCCATGACGGGTTTCAGGGGTCTCTATTGTCCTTGTCGAGGGTTGTCCGGGGAGGAAATCCCGGCCAAATCTTCCGCCGACGCGGATAACAAAACCGGCAAATCCCAACCTCCAATCCCCACCAGGAATTACATAAATTGCACCGACCTAGATCAAGGAAATAAAGAAAACATAAATCACGTGATATTTTTGCCGTCCTCATTTCTTTAAATTGATTACTATATCGGCAGTTATAATATTTATTTAAACTATTTATTTATTCGCAATAATTTATTTATTTATTTATTTCACATATTTATTTATTTATTTGACTTATATATATATATATATGTTATTTATTTATTTGTGCCAGTGCTAATTTATTTAAATATTAATCTATTCGTCGGTGCGTAGGTGTTCTTATTTATTTACTTATTTATATATATATTTATTTAAACACATTTATTTATTTATTTATATATATTTATTCGCACATATTTATTTATTTATTTGAACATATTTATTTATTTATATGGCATTATAAAAAGCCGGTAAACGCACGAAAACAAAACAAAAAGACAATAGAAAATTAAAAGCACATAATTAAAATTATAAAAAAAGGGGCACGTAAATGAAAGAAAAATGAAATAAGAATTAAATAACAAATCAATTAACGTTCCTCATTAACAATCACGAAGCCAAATTAATCACTAACTAATTTAAAATTTAACAAACATGTAAAAATAACGGGTCCAGGCAATGAATCCTTTAAAATATACAAAATATCCTAATTTTAAGTTAATTATAAATATATATGTGTTTGGTTGAGGTCACCAGGCCGATCTGTGTGGGGGTATAAATTTATATTCCAACAATCACCCGTCTCAGCCCCTGACCCTTAGTGGAGCTCCAGTTAGGGAAAAGCTGAAAGGAAATGTGGGTTAATTAAAAGTTCTTTAATTACAATATTATACCCTTACCGAATTCTCGTGTCCTCGTTGTCCTTGTCCTCTTTCGTCTTCATCGTCGTTGACACTTTTGGATGATATGAATACACTATAATTTTGCTTTGGCCCGTAAATTTCTAAAAATACAAAAAAAAAAAAAGAAAGAAACCATAAATGATTGTAAAATTAGGTTGATAAATTAGTATGTGTAATAAGTAAATGTTGTTATGAATATGAGTTGCTAAGCGTTTGATGTTGGGGGGGGAAGATGACAGGATGAGCCGTGACCAGGAGTAAGCCAAGATAGCCGCACGCCCAGGGGCATCCAACAAGATGATGTCCAGTTGGGTGTCAGGAAGGGAGGGTGCGTCCAAGGATATTTCCAGCCATGTCCCGAGCCTGCGTCCAGGAGAGATGAAAGGTGAATGTCAATTATAAATTCGAGTAATGTTTCTGTTAGCGTTTTATTTACCTTTGTTTTTTTTATTTGTTTGTTTATTTTGGATTCCCAATCAGCTGGGATTTATGGTGCGACCTGTGGGCAGACGGGGAAAATCCCTCCCTGAGTCGACTGGCTAGCCGGCCTTGCCCCTTCGATAAGCGGGTCGTAACACACTGCACTAAAACAAACGGTAATCGTTCTTCTTTCGTTGATAATCGTACGTTTTCGTTAAACAGAAAATTATAAGCAAATGAAAATAAGGGAAGAGCGAAGAGAAAGAGAGGAAGTCGCAGTCGCACGCGCCTCTCTCACTCCTGAGCGCTTCATCAGCCCGCACGTTCGAATTATCATTAAAAAGCGGGACTGAACCTGTCCCGCGCGGGACATTTAATTTTAATTTAAAAATCGGGACGTCCCGCCAAAATCGGGACGTCTGGCAACGCTGTCCTGTGTCCGCTTCGCTGGTCAACACAATTTAACAACATAATAGTCAATGTTGCAACATTTTTCAAATATATGGAAGTATAGAAAGATGGTGACTTAACACTTTTCCAGTTTGACTTTTCCACTTGCGCAGCACAATCCAGCCGTTTCTCTTTTAAGGGGTTATATACCTTTTTAAGCGAAAAAATTGAGGAAACTTTGGATTTTTTTTCAGGTGTGTAGTAATTATTTTATGACACTGAAGTTATTATTTATTGATAGTACATGTTTTTATCAAAACAACAAGCGTTTGTTCTTGAAAAAATATAAATAATTTACGAAGCTATGGCAATTATCTCGGAACCCTTTTTTTTATAGCGGCTTGCGGTGACCACGATGGAAGTCCAGCAGGTCAACAGAAATCAAAAAACCAAAAAAATTTTATTAGTACATATAATATTATTTCCAGTTCGTGAACGATTATTTTCAAGAATATTTGGTTTTTTCTGCATACAGTAACAATTTTTCCAAAAAGTTGATTTTTCGAGTTCTAAAAAACTCTGATCTGCAAAATCGAAATTGGCGCATAAAAACTGAATCGTTCACGAACTCGGCACAACCATTACGAATAATTTAAAAATAAATGAAGAAGATCGATCAAATAGATCTTGTGCAATCGCGGTCACAGCAAAGGCACTTTTGGAAAAATACGACTTTGAGATAATCGCATTCAAAGTTTTACGTTGAGTATAGGCAACTATTGAAGTCGAGCAGACAAACTTACAAGTCATCGTCGAACTATTATTCGGATCTCTTTAGAAATTTGGGAAAATGTTCTCTAGGGGATATACTTTAGGATTCAGCAAAAAAAACCACTAACCACTTAAACTTTAACGCACTGCAATATCGGTATATAGTCGCCATAGGTCCAATATCTAAATTTTTATTATCATTTGTCATGTCCTGCCTTTTCGGATGTGTAGTGCAGCTTGCCGACTAGCCATCGATATCCCAGGGAGGGGATACATATGGATACATATGGACTCAAAAGATAGAATTAGAGTCTTCTGAGGCCCTCCCAACCATGGGTGCATCTTATATTGCACCTCCCTAATATGTAACTCGTGGAAATATTTATTTCATCTCACAAACTTTACTCACTCATGTAGTTTTCTCTATCTCGTTATAATTCAATTTTGTACTTAAATATTAACATGTATTACATCTAACACCTAACCACGGTACCGCGGGACGAATTACAAGAAACATTAAGCAATAAATAATAAATAAATAGAGGGTAATAAATAATAAATAAATAAATATTGCATAAGAAATAATAAATAAGTACGGCGTATATCACATGTTAATATCAAGGTTTCAACTACTTCATTTACTTTACTTCTTTTTGGAATTAATTTTTGGACTGTTGGATTATTTCATAAATATTCACTTCATATTTTGTCTTTGATTTTAACTTAAATCTAATTTGTTTGTAATAAATAAATAGTTAAGCTAAACAAAAACCTGAGGGCCACCCAGCGATGAGTAGCCAAATTTTTGAAGGGAAAACTTCTTTAGCGGCGCTGAGCACTTTTTTGTATGGGTAAAAACTTTCAAACTCGCGTCAGAGTCCCGTTATGCTGATCGAAAAAGCGTAAGATCGTGGGAAAGGGAGAGGAACTAGTATCTCCCACTCTTTCTACCGCGCCCGAGTCATGGTACAATTATACAAGGTAGTCTCGTCGGCTCGTCAGTCCCCTATCGACACTACAATTAGAGCGAGAGAAAGAGTGTTTTCCTACGAAAACCCGAGCGTTCGGGTCGATAGGGGAGTAAACCCGAACAATTCTGTAGCCGTCGAGACCACCTTGCAGGGGCGCACAGAGCTAGTCTGGGGCCCGGGCTAAAAATTCAATTTTGGGAGATTGTCAATCCTTACATATCATCATATATATCATATATCATATCGCGCGGGGCCCCCATGAGTCATGGTATAATAACTACAAGGTAGTCCCGTCGCCGGCGTCAGTCCCCTATTGCGCACTACAATGAGTGCGAGTGAAAGAGTGTTTTTCTGTAAGTAAGAAACAGAACAAGAAAGGAAGCTAGCTTCGGCAAGCCGAAGCTTATATACCCTTGCAGTCATATTTGATGAATGCTCATCAAATGCATAAGGGCTAAACAACATCGAAACTATGACAATTTTTCTATTCATTTTCCATATTTTCGACTATTGTTCATATGGCAGCTATATGATATAGTTGTCCGATTTTGATGAAATTTAATACGTAATTCAAGAGTAGTTAGAAAACTCTATATTCCGAAAATTATTCTTTTCTGATAAAAAACAACGATGTTATAATTTTATTTCCCGTATTTCGATATAGATTTTTCGATCTTTCCTGTTGATAACGTTGTCGGATTTTAATGAAATTTTTTTCTCGATTCAAGGGTTATTAAAAAACTCCATGTTTTGAAAATCATGCTCGTGGGATAAAAAACAACAACGCTATAATTTTTTTTCATTATTTATATATATATTTTTCGATCTTTTGTATGGCAGCTATATGATAGAGTTATCCGAAATTCAATAGTGGTTAGAAAACGCCATCTTGAAGAAATCAAGTTGATCTGATAAAAAACAACGGCGTGAGAATTTTTCATTTCATTCCCTCGTATGGGAGCTATCCGATATAGTCGGCCGATCCGGCTCGTTCCGACTTATATACTGCGTGCAATAACTACACACCTTTTGGGAAAGTTTTAGCAAGATAGCTTTAAAACTGAGAGACTAGTTTGCGCGGAAACGGACAGACGGACAGACGTACAGATGTATTCCGATTCTGCTCGTGATGCTGATCAAGAATATATATGTATACTTATATACTATGGGGTCCGAGGTGTCTCCTTCACTGCGTTGCAAACTTCTGACTGAAATTATAATACCCTTTTGCTCTGCAAGGGTATAACAAGAGTGTGTGGTTTAACCCTTATGCTGTGCATGGGGTTAAAGGAGGACTTTTATATGACAATAAGAATTAATTGTTTCGTAATTTTTGGGTTTCAATCAAAGCTGCCCTTTAGGACTCGCTCCCATATTGTCCGCCCTTTTATACATTTTTGTACAATAATCTATCTTACGCCTCGTATCTGCTTGCTGCAATTATTGCAAAAAGTATTTTGAAGTGAAAACTTCTTTAGCGGCGCTGAGCAGGGTAAAAACATTCAAACTCGCGTCAGGGTCCCGTTATGCTGATCGAAAAAGCGTAAGATCGTGGGAAAGGGAGAGGAACTAGTATCTCCCACTCTTTCTACCGTGCCTGAGTCATGGTACAATTATACGAGGTAGTCTCGTCGGCTGCAAAATCGCTCGGGTTTTTTCCCCCTATGGTTCACTGCGCTCGGGATTTCGAAGTGAGAGGTTGTCCGCGGACGATTTTTTCTCAAAACGTTAACCCTTGTGTGCTTCTGAAAAATACTTGTTGCAATTATTGCAGCAAGCACATAAAAGGCGTAACATGTAATATTGCAGAAAAATATTTTGAAATGTGAACAATATGGGAGCGAGTCCTGAAGGGCAGCTTTGTATAAAAACTAAAAATTTCGGACAAATTAATACTCATGGTCATATAACAGTCCTTTTTAAACCCCGTGCACAGCATAAAACGACATCATCTTTTTCTGTTTCTTCCGCACTTACGGGAAAACACCCTCTCACTCGCACATTGTAGTGCCCAATAGGGGGAAAAAAAAGCCGACGAGACTACCTTGTACTTACACTTAAATAGGTTCGAATCAAAACTGTTTGTTTCTTACTTCAGTTATCATAAACCAATTGTATCAGTTGTAAAAATTTGCGATGATGATGATGATAATTTGATTGATGGGAGTTGATTTTTTTGAGGGATAAAATTCAATGTAATATATAAATAACGTTATAATATTATAAATAACAACATATAAATTGCCATATTTGTGTACGATAGCGCAATAAATATACATTGTATTCTACCTCTCTCATAAATGATAGTACTTTTATACTTATATTTAAACACAACGTTAATATTGAAGTTTTCACTTCTGCCGGCACTCCCGGAGTGCTACCGGTGTTTTTTTTTTAAAGAAAATTTGTCCTCTTCCTTTGGGTGTTGCTCCTCCTTCAACTTGTCCAAGAAAAATAGATCCGATGTCCTCTTCGGGATTGAATTTTTCATGAAAAATCTTACTAAATTTTGAAAATTGTATGCCTTCTTGATCACTTTGCGTAACCTCTTCTTTCCTTCAATTCCTAATCCGTTGTGTATATTTACATTACTAGCAATATTTTCATTCACCTATTAATTAATTTAATTTTTTTCAGAATCCGTCTGCAATTTTAACGGGCAACGATGTTACGACTGGATATTATCGTACATGGACCACATTATATTTTTGCATAATACGGACAGCCAAATTAGGTACGTGAACTTTTTACTTTACAAGAAAAATAACAACCTTAAAAGACAAACATTTACTTTACATTTTACATTTACTACAAACAGATTTCGCCTCAACTCAGTCTGGCTGCGCATGTGCCGCTCTTTACTCGGCCATGGGTCCACTACTGATTGGAGAATTTTTCTACCACTTCGGAAGAATTTCGCAGGAAGAAATTCAGAATTGTCCCACTGTGGCTTCAAGGATCTCCACCCTGATGGTAGGCCCTCGGTCCAAACAGCTGGTTTCCGTTTCTGTTTCCTGTTTTCTTCGCTTCCGGTAAGTATCTGAATTTTCTTTTTGCCTTTAATCACTTTAATTAAACTTCTCTTTTTTTCCAGTCTATACTTGCAACTGCTGGGCATCGATGTTACACCTCATAAACAGTGCACACGGACCACACCAATTACAAACACAGACAACAGATTTAGATAAGTTACTACAAATTTACTTTACTTTAGACAACATATTAAAAAGACAATTGTTTATTTTTTTTCCAGACACATTCTAGCCTGTCTTCCTTTCACCTCAAGGACTGTGCTCCGCAACAAGGACTCCCCAGAATTTTCCCCACTGTGGCTACGATGGGTCTGGCCTACTTCGCCTGCCCACGGTCCAAACAGATGGTTTCTAAGATCTTAGTTACTGGCCTTTACCCTGGTGAGTGTCTACTTTATATTTTTATTGATTCCATTTTATTAATTTTCTTCTATATTTTTTGATTGGGCGCCATTTGTCATGTCCTGCCTTTATGCGCGGTGGAGTTGCCGGCTAGTCAGCGTGATCCCAAGGGGGGGAACAACCACAAATTTTCCTCGCAGCAGACACAACAAAAAAAAATAAAACGGAATTTCAAACTTTAACAACAACAATTTTTAACACAACGGATTTTTAGGAATATCCAGACTGGACTACCTCGCCAAATTGGTAGCCCTAGGAGTCCCTCCCAACCATGAGTGCATCCTCGTTTAATTTTCGGATACATTTCCCAATTATTGTTTTCATGGAAACATTTTATATCATCTCACCCCCCCAACAGGAATATCTACTCAGAGGGATTCATTTTTTCTAACTCGTTATAATTTCAGAATTCATTTCTCTTAATTTCTAACATTGACTTATCCTACCAACGGTACCGATGGACTGAATACATGGAACATATATAAATAAATAATAAATAAAAAATTTGAGGAGGCAAGTAGGACATGCAAAGTATTGAGAAGGAGAAGATAAAATTAGGAAGAAAGGAGAGAAAAGTTAGTGAGTAGTGGAAATAGCGACGTCTCATCCCCCCCCCATATTAGACAAAGTTGAAAAAAAAAGGAAATAGACAGATATACATAGGAAAGGAGTTAGGATATGTCAAATAGTGATAGGGATAGAATTCAAATCGGAAGAAAAATTAGGAGAAGTTTGGAGTTCATTCGGAATAGGGGACCAGCAGGTATGACTCCGCCAAAAACTCGCTCGCAAACTAACCAAGAGGAGAAATTAGAAAACACATCGGCACCAGAAGGCATGGAGTCTCTGAGGGAGCAGAATCCGGAAGGAAGTGGAAGCGGAAGTCCAGGAGAAGCACTAGCTTCTAGGTCAGCAATTTGTAAGCGGAACTGGTGCCATACCGAAGTCTCTGCCTTCTGAAATAAAGTCAGGAATCAATGCAGCACTGGCTCAGGCACATCAGACTTACCAGGTAGGGATGTCGTCGGAATATGATGCGTTTAAACACCAGATGAAACATGACATGATGCAGTTCATGAAGGACATCAATGACTGCATGGCGGAGTGGCGCAGAGAGTTGGTGAGGGAAAACGCAGCATGGCAGGCGGCTACGCAGGTTCGTCAGACTCAAACACAGCAATTTGGACAAGGCCAAACAGGGACACAGATGCAGCTACAGCAACCTCCGCCAAACATGCTGCCGTCCGTGCGTCACCAGATGGGATTCCCGCCGCCAACCTCGGGGGCATTCTCAGAGAGGCAAGAGCTGAATCGCCACGCCTCGGAAAGATATCCGCAAGCCGCCTGGTCGACGGATCCTGGAATCGGGGGGACACAGCAAAACGGAAATCCAGGGCAAGATCCGCGGCGAGCAAACGGGACAGCAGTCGAGTCCGCGTTTAAAGTTGGTCAGCTGCGTAAGTGGGGGCTAAGTTTCGATGGAAGTCCAAGAAGTATGCCCGTATCCGAATTTGTATTTCGCCTTGAACATCTACAAAGGACGTACCAGGTTCCATGGAAGGAGGTTCTAAGAGAATTTCACATATTAGTGGAAGGACAAGCAAAGGAATGGTACTGGATGTACGTGAGGTCGACGGAGAAGCAAGAGTGGCCTTACCTGAGGTATGCACTACAGCAGCAGTTCCAGAGTCACCGATCCAATTTCGAGCGAGAATATGAGTTGCGAGAGCGAAAGCAGAAGCCAGGAGAATCCAATGAGGTGTACATCCAGACCATGGTAGCGCTCAGATCTCGTCTAGAGATGCCTTTTTCTGATTTCGAACTGGTAAAGGTGATCAAGATGAACATTAGGGATCAGATTTCGAGAATAATATACCCGATATACATAACAAACCTGGACCAACTCCGACACGAAGTCCACGACGCAGAAAGAATATTGACGACGCGATGTACCAGACAGCCGAACCATCTCGAGACTCACCGGGGATATAAGGATTGTTCGAGAGTAGATGAGCTTTGTCCAGAACCCGTCGGAGAAGAGAGTGGACCTGTGGAGCAAGAAGAAGTGGAAGCATTAGCTAGACACTGGGAGAACCACAGAGAACGACCACCACTTACCTGTTGAAATTGTGGAACCGTGGGACATACATTCAATGCGTGTGAGTCAGAGGTGTTGAAGGTATTCTGCTTCAAATGTGGACTACCCAGGGTGAGAACTCCAAGATGCACGCGATGTCAAACGGGAAACGGCGGGAGGAGCTGGGGCAAGAACGAGGAACCACGCTCCAACCCGTTTGCAACGAACAAATAAAATCCTCGTCAAATTGCATGCCTAATGATAAGAATAGCGATAAAAAAAATTAATAAAGTTAGTAGGATTATGATAAATGTAAACAAACCTGCACGTAGCATTAAATGGTGGAAACGTGAACCTCTAGCAGTCCGAGAAGCGAATTACCAAGAGGCCAGGAACCGTATAATAGGGACATATAGCCCGGACCGACACACTTCTTCAAAAATTACCAGAGCCCGTAGGAGAAGTCAACAGCGAAAAAAGGAAAGAAGGATGATTTGCTCGGCCATCAGAGCTGCGATGGAAGGCGACAATAGACCATTCGCAAAGGCCATCAGTCAGCTTACTCGGGGAAGGTTGCCTAGAAATAGTGGAGAGATTAGGACTGAGATTAGAGAGATCACAATCAATAATGAAGTCAGCAGGAGGTACGCAACATCGAGTAGTGGGAAAGATTCAGCCCAACGTCTCGTACAATGGGATGACACATCGATTGCCGATACTCCTTTGTCCTTCCTTGAAGCAAAAATTATACCTTGGAATAGATTTCTGGAGGAAATTCCAATTAGCCCCAGAGGTAGTGGGGGTAGAATCCTTACACCATGTGGAATCCGAATTCGTGGCCAAAGGAGAACCGATAGAAGCCCATATCCTATCCCCAGAACAAGCTGAGCAGCTGGAAGAAGCAAAAATATATTTTTTGACATACGAAAGTCAGGGATTAGGACTCACCAAGGTGGAAGAGCATTCGATCCAGTTAGTTGAAGGAGCCGTACCCGTCAAGGAGAGATTCTTTCCAGTTTCTCCGGCAAAACAACAACTGCTGTTCGTAGAAGTCGATGAAATGCTACGATTAGGAGTCATCGAAGTGAGTGAAAGTCCGTGGAATAACCGAACGACACTGGTACAGAAACCTGGCAAAAATAGACTATGCTTAGACGCGAGAAAGCTTAATGCACTCACAATTAAGGATGCTTACCCACTGCAAAACATTGAGTCAATCTTAAGCCGGGTAGATGAGACAATCCTCATCGATGAAAAAAGTCGCCCATTAACCGCTTTCATAATACCCGGGAGGCCACTTTATCAGTTTCGGCGGATGGCATTCGGCTTATGCAATTCGGCTCAAAGGTTATGTAGGGTAATGGATAAAGTAATCCCACAACGTCTTCGCTGCCGCCTCTTTGTTTATTTGGACGACTTACTGATGATCTCCAAGACTTTCGAAGAACACTGCATTTTACTGAAAGAAGTGGCAGAGTGTTTGAATAAAGCAAACTTGACGATCGGACTACACAAATCAAAGTTTTGTTTTAAGTACTTGCGGTATTTAGGATATATCATCGGTGATGGTGCCTTACGTACAGATCCGAAGAAAGTTGAGGCGATTATGCGAATAGAAGTTCCCAAAAATACGCGGCAGCTACGCAGCTTCTTAGGAACCGCAGGATGGTATCGAAGGTTCATCCAGAACTTCTCCAGTATAAGTGCGCCGCTAACTGACTGCCTGAAGAATAAAACAAAATTTACTTGGACGGAAGAAGCAACGACGGCATTTGAAACGCTGAAGAAAGCACTCACCTGTGCACCCGTTTCGGCTCATCCAGATTTTGGGAAACACTTCTGGATCCAGTGCGACGCCAGCCATGTTGGAATTGGGGCAGTGTTATACCAACAAGACGTAGAGGGATCGGACCGACCAATAGCTTTCTTTTCGGCGAAACTCAGAGGAGCACAACTGAATTACAGCGTCACCGAGAAAGAGTTTCTTGCCGCAGTAAAAGCCGTGGAAAGATTCCGGCCATACGTGGAGTTGATGCCGTTTACAATCGTGCCCGATCATGCAAGCCTGCAATGGCTTATGACGTTAAAAGATTTAAACGGAAGACTGGCGCGGTGGTCACTAGCCCTGCAAGCATTTGACTTCAATATCGAGCACCGGAAAGGGAAAGACAACATCGTGGCTGACATGTTATCCCGACCGAACGAGGTAGCCGAAGTAGAGTTCTTCGATTTCGAGACAACGGAGTTTGAGAGTCCCGAATATCTGGAAAGACTGCGATTAATTGAAGAGCATGGAAATGATAAGTTTCCGGACTTACGTGTGGAAGAAGGACTTCTCTTCAAGAATACACAGTTTAATAGGGAAGAAAGCGAAGAGTTTGAATGGAAACTATGGATTCCTGAAGCTCTGACGACGACTTTGATCCAGCAAGCTCACTGCGGCAACATGGCAATGCATGGAGGTATGGGAAAGACTTTAGCGAGACTCCAACAGATGTTTTACTGGCCCAAAATGGTAGTTCAAGTCCGAGAGTTCGTAGCAGCTTGTGAAAACTGCAAGGAAAACAACCATACAACACAGATAAAACGACCAATGATGGGAAAGGAAGTAGAGACAGACCGACCCATTCAGAAGTTGTACTTGGATTTCCTAGGAAAATATCCGCGCTCCCGCCGAGGAAATACCATGCTGTTCTTCGTGTTAGACCACTTAACCAAATTTGTATGGTTAAAAGCGATGCCGAAAGCCACGTCGACAGCTGTAATCCGATTCCTGCAAGAAAATATTTTCACACAATATGGAGTTCCAGAAATTATCCACACGGACAACGGAAGACAATTCATCTCCCAGGAATTTGAAAATATGTTGCAAGAATATGGGATTACACATATGAAAACAAGAAGATACGCACCGCAATCCAATGCTTCCGAAAGAGTAAATCAATCAGTATTAGCCGCAATTCGAGTGAACATCCAGGACGACCACACACGATGGGATGAACACTTAGCAGACATCCAAGCGTCGTTGAGGTCATCTGTCCATAACAGCACTGGAACTTCTCCATACTTCGCCATGTTCGGCCAACATATGTTTACACATGGGAAGGATTACTCACTGGCTCGCAAGCTGAGTGCTCTCAATGAAGCAGAAATAGCCCAATTGCCCAGATCCGATCGACAACAGATGTACAGGAAGAAAATAAAAGAAAGGATACATCTGGCCTACGAAAAAGCAGCAAAAAATTACAACCTGAAGGCACGAGAAGTTCGATACTCACCGGGACAGGAAATATACAAGAGGAACTTCGTACTTAGTGACTTTAGCAAGAGCAGAAACTCCAAGTTTTGCCGTAAGTACACTAAATGCCGAGTCACCAAGGCGTTGGGAAACTCTCTGTACGCGTTGGAAAACTTGCGCGGCCATCCTTTGGGAATTTTCCATGCAAATCACACTCACCAGATCTCAATCTCAGGGTTGTGGGCGGTGGCCTACGTTGGGCTGGACAGAATCAACACAACATCTTCAGACGCACATCCTCCACTCCTGTTCCGCGACAAGCCGCGAAACCGTAGTGTGCTTGTTATGTGCGGCGAATAGAATAAAATAAAATTTAGTACCAAACAAAAAAGGTAAACAATGTTTGCTTACTAACGGCTGCGATAACAAGTATATCGACGACTCGTGAGTCCAGGGGGTCGGGCAGCCGAGTGCACTGCGGAACTGGTTCCCTAGACCGGATAACTCCCGGTGAACCGAAGTTAAAATTTTTGAGTGGTTTTTGGGAAACAGAGAAGAGAGACTTAGGAAAAAGAAAAACACATTTTTTCAAGAGGTTAATTCAAGGTGACGGTCGGCAGGAACAAAAGTAAAATTTTCAAAATTGTGCAAAAATTTCTTTAGAAAAATAATTCCCGGGAGAGGAGATTTTCAACGACTTGAACGAGGAGCAGCACCCCAAAAGAAGAGGGCGAATTTTTTTGATGAAAATTTGGCCACTCGGTCTGGGTGGCCCCAGGTTTTTTTTGTATTTATTTATCTCATTAGTTAATGAAATTAATTAGATTTAAGTAAAATATATAAAAAAAACCCAACCCCGAATTAAAAATTAAAATGAACTAGTCCCTGAAAATCTCAAAGTGAATTGATAATTATATATTATATTATATTTATGCAGTTATTTGACCAATTATTTATTTATTTATATACGATATTAATTAGTGATATTAATTTAATTATTTATTTATTACACTCTATTTATTTATTTATTTATTACACTCTATTTATTTATTTATTATTTATTTATATATGTTCCATGTATTCAGTCCATCGGTACCGTTGGTAGGATAAGTCAATGTTAGAAATTAAGAGAAATGAATTCTAAAATTATAACGAGTTAAAAAAAATGAATCCCTCTGAGTACATATTCCTTTTGGGGGGGGTGGGTGAGATGATATAAAATGTTTCCATGAAAACAATAATTGGGAGATGTATCCGAAAATTAAACGAGGATGCACTCATGGTTGGGAGGGACTCCTAGGGCTACCAATTTGGCGAGGTAGTCCAGTCTGGATATTCCTAAAAATCCGTTGTGTTAAAAATTGTTGTTGTTAAAGTTTGAAATTCCGTTTTATTTTTTTTGTTGTGTCTGCTGCGAGGAAAATTTGTGGTTGTTCCCCCCCTTGGGATCATGCTGACTAGCCGGCAACTCCACCGCGCATAAAGGCAGGACATGACACACTGTAGTTCGCAGTGGGGTCATATTGGAATGCCAAGCGATTGAATGATGTCAATGATCTCCATGAGCTCATTTGTCTTTTTTCGCTTAAGTTTTGTGAATATACTTGTTGCTGGCTTGGTTGTCTGCAGCCAATGTTTGCACGTCGTCCTCTAAGCATTTTGGACTATGGACAGAGTGGTGAATTTATCCTCAAATGCCCGATCCACATAATTTTCACAGTTCAACTTAAATTGAATAAAAATTCTTTTCTTTTTTTCACAATTTCACAGTGAACACAAAAATTGAGTTAAAATGCTATGGGAGCGTGTTTGTCAGTGTGATGAGGTAGCAACTCACTTTATATGCGACAATATTGCAATTTTCTTACGGATCCCTATTTTTTTTTCAAAATAAATTATAGCCTATTTAACTCCACGATAATATAGCTTTCTATCGGTGAAAGAATTTTTTAAATCGGACCAGTAGTTCCGGAGCCTATTTGCTGCAAACAAACAAACAAACAAACAAACAAATTTTACCTCTTTATAATAATTATAATAATATTAGTATTAGTATATTAGTATAGTATTAGTATAGATAAGCACATGTGATATAATATATGTATATTCCTTGTTATTCGTCCTTCGGTAAAAATTAGCTGTCGTCCAAGTTTAAAATTCTGTTTTGCTTTTGTTTTGTCTGCTGCGTGGAAATACTATGGGTTGTTCCCCTCCCTGGGGTAAGACGTTAACAACACCGCGCGAAAAGCAGGACATGACAAGAAGTTTCATTGTTTGATTTTAATTAAGTAATTTAACAATAGGGAGCAAAAAAACCTTGCAGCCGTGTATATATGTAGTCTTAAGTTCTAAAATATTTTAAGCCTACCCACGGTAGGCTTAGGAATAAGTACATAAATAAATAAATAAACAAGTATGGCAAGTATTATGTAAGTTAAGTCCTTGCACATCCCTTTGCGTGCAGGACTTGAGATATTACCTAAACAGGTTTCTTGAAGGTTCTCTCCTAGGGATTCGTAGCTCTGCTCCGTTTTCCTAAGTTAAGATCCGCTTTCCCATGTTAAGAGATTCGTTTTGCATAATCGTTATAAATTTGTTGTTTAAGTAACTAAATAATAATGCCAATTAACTCTCCAGTTCTCCAGTCCAGTAAGAAGTTCCATTCTTTATCAAGCCTCTGCTCGCCGGCAGAGCTCGCGGCGACGTCGGCAGCGGCGTTGCGCTTAGCGGCCGAATTGCAGACATTGCAATTCTTGACCGCTGTGTGTTGTTATGTCGCTGGCTCCAAACTTTCTGATGTTGGGTAACCGGGCAGGGGATATCGGACCGCTGGATCAGCGGGCTCTTGTTGTGCCGCCGTTCCATCCAAGTCAAGTGGCACAGTATGCTTCCAGGTCGTCTATGGCCCGATGCGACGGAATGCCTTTGGTAGATGTTATCTTCCGCCACACGACATACAGTAGAGCGACCACAATGAAAATCATCGATGCTTCTGTTAAAATTGAAAATAAAAAATTATTAGATACGGTCGATAAGATTATCTATCTATTTAGGTTTTGAAGACTAAAGTCGTGAACGTATTTCAGGGAAAGCTTGTACCCCGCGGCCGTTACATTGGTTAAAACGGCCGGCATGGCCTACACGTGAGTTGACATATAGCTGCTGTACGACATATTCCCGATGCTCACGGTCTCATTATCGTATTGGATTATAAATGAGCCGAGCAGTTGGCGGTTTCCAGAGTCCGCGATGATTGTACCGTTGAAGTTGGTCAGAAACAGGGTGCCGTCGTCCACCAATTCCACCACCTCCTGGTCGTTTCTTAGGTAGTCACAAATGGCGTGGCCTCCTTTTAGCAGTCTAGGAATGCAACTTGTCTCGTCCAATTTCCTTAAGTCTTTCTCCTGACAAGCCGTCGTATGGAGAGGCAGTTTCCCAACACTGCATAGGTTTCTAGGGAATCCATTGCTAATTTATTAAATTCCAATACCACCTGCTTCCCAGTATTGATTGCTGGGTATAGAAGAATCAATCGGTATTTTTTATCGACGACCTTGGGCATTGACAGAACGTATAATAGAGAGGTTCCATTGGTTAAAACCGATGGCTGTGCGAATTCCACTGCTTCTACTACATTTTGGTAGGGTAAGCTGCTCGTTTCTGCCAACAAGGTTTCCACTTCTTTTTGGTCTAGAAGGTTCGTGTTTACCACTGATGTCTTCGCTATTTAGCCGGCCCTCGTGTTTTCGTCCACCGGATTCGCGAGGATCATGGCCTTGTGCATCAGTACTGTGGCTACATGAACGTCTCCATCGATGGCGTTCACCCTTGCCATTACATCGTCTAGTTTCTGCAATGCGTCATGCGTTGCGTCGAACAACCACGTGTTTATTTTGATTTGTGGGTTGTTGTTTCGGACAACGTTATCCAGTGACTGAAGAATTGTGTTCCAGTCCGAGGCATCGGGTGACCCAGCGACCCACTTCCAGGCAGAACCCAGCCAATCGATTGAACGTGGCCTACGGTGTGTGGTGGTCATCTTAGCAATGCCATCTGTAGTCCTTTCCAGGTAATGGCTCAACAGCGATCCAATTCTGCTATCGGTGATCAGTAACGCGTCGTTGGTGGTCCTATCTGTTGTATTTGCTTCAGATCGATTACATGTGCTAGCTTGAACAATCTATTTACGCGCCATACCACGCCTCGTTGTAGTGGGACGACCGGTGAATCATATTGCAAGATGTGGAGGGTTGTTGCGATGTGAACAATCGCGATTCTTGGAGAAAATTTGTTACTTATTGTTCTAATTTTTTGTGTATTACATGTTTTTTTTTGTGTTTGTTGTTTGTTTAAGTGTTTGTTTTTTTTTTTGTTTCTTTTTGTATTTTTGTTCTTATTCTATTTGTGTTAATGGAATTTGAGGGCGTGAAACGTTTTCATGGCATTTGGTATTAGTTTTTGAGGTGGGATTTGTGCAAAAGTTTCCCCGATTTGGTCCTAACGGTTACTCTACGGTCCTCTTGTACCACTTTGGGTTTGAAGCGGTGCCTGTCTTTACTTTTAATCTGTTTATTGGCAGTATAAACAGTCTCGCCCTGATTATAAACGATAGGCTTTTTCCTATTTTTGTTAAGCCTATCGGTGTACATTTTTTGCCTGTGTTGTAATAACCCCCTTATATCCTCCTGGGTAGTCTCCTTAAAATTCGTGAGGCCTTGATAATTTATGTAGTATACGTGTAGTATACGGCGATTCCTAAAGATTGCAGGTAGTTTAATACGGTTGGGCAAAGTAGGCCTCATTCATTATCCGATACCATAGTTTTAGGTGCGGTGAAGTAATGCAGCACTTCAGTCAATCTCTTGCGTAGATGTATTGACGACTTAGATGCAATTGGAAACAGTTTGGCGAATTTAGAGAATTTGTCTATACAACTTAGGAATTTTAGGTTTTCGATCATGAAAAGATCGATAGACAAAATCTCGCATGGGTAAGTTGCAACAGGGGTCAACTGAAGCTCTGGTTTGTTGGGGTGTCTTTCATATTTAAACATTTTACAAACTGAGCAAGAAGACACTTGTGCCTTTATCCGGCTGGTCATTTTAGGGAAATAGAATTTTTCTAAAATTTGTACCCTCATTTCTTTGGGTTTTCTGTGAGCTCTTGCGTGTTCTTCGCTGATTACCCTGCACACTTCCTCTTCATCTTCTAAAAATCCGAAAAATGTTCCTTGGTAGCAAGTCTGCAAAAGTTGCAAATAGTTTTCTGGAATTTTAATGCCATTAATTACTAACGGCTTCAAATACTTTTTCAGAGAATTCTGTAAGGTCTGCAAAGTATCGCTTTTAAGCGGAATCAAATAGCGTTGCCTTCTAGTTTCAAATCTCGGACAGACAAAGAAAACATGTTCTGAAATGGTCCGGAAGCCGCAAATGACTCAGAGTGCGGCGCGTCTGTATGCCGCCCTGCATGAGCGGCATGGGCATGGCGGGAGCCCAGATCGGTGCCGCATACATAATTTTGGATTTTACCACGTTAACAAGAAGGCGCCTTCTCTGCTGTTTTGGCCCGTTAACATTTCCTAACGTGGCTAGGTGGAATTTGTACGTAAGCCGGTGATCCAGCATTACGCCAATTTACCTAATGTAGGTCTTTTCCACTATTATTTGTGCAGCTTCTACCGCCTTCTTGCTGCTAATCAAGACGGATTCCGTCTTGTGCTCGGCAAGCTTCAGGCCATTAGCACATAGCAAGTGGGAAGCTTGCTTAATTGACACGTTTTGTTATTGCTTCGGCTTCAGTTAAATGCTTCGCTACTGCGACGACAGCAATATCGTCTGCGAAGAATACGATTGTACCTCCTTCAGGGAGCTGGAGGTTGAGTATTCCGTCGTACATGCAGTTCCAGAGGGCAGGGCGCAGCACCGAACCCTGAGGAACCCCTGCTGAAACTGCATAGCTTCGACGGCCCTCCTCAGTATCGTACAGAAGCTGTCTGTTGCTAAGATACTCTGAGACTATGTCCACCAGTTAGCTTGGGACCTGTAACCGTCTCGGGGCCGAAAGTATTCGCTCCCAGTTTGCTGTGTTATATGCGTCCCTAATGTCCAGAGTAGTCTCTAGGCAGTATTTTTTGCTGCCAACTAGCCAACGTGTTTTCTGGATTGCCTCATAGGCCAGTTTGTGTACCAGCCCGACCGCGTCTATGGTGGAGTGTTTTTTCCTAAATCCGAATTGATTTTGGGATAAACCGGATCTTCGGAAAAAGCATCTTCTATTCTATTGCAGATTAGCCTCTCATATATACCTCTCTCTGTGCGAAACAAGCATTGATGAGCCTAACGAAGATCTTTAATATCTCCGTCATTAAAATCTTTAATGCCTTGTAAGGAATCATATCTGGGCGAGGGGCCTTATCGACTTTGATTCTCCTAACCTCAGCCAAGACTTCCACAGTATTTGTGAGCATGGAGAAAGGTGCGCCACTATGTTGCTGAGCTGCTCAGGACATGTTGGGGTGGGCTGGCTGAAGGCCGCCAATTTCCCCATTACCAGCTTGTAAGCTGTGTCCCAGGGACGTGCATCTGCGTCGTCGCATAGTTTCATGAAGCAGCTGGAGAATGGCGAAATTCAGCATGCCTTGAGAGCGCATTCTTTTCTTTTTTCTTCTTGCCTGGTGGCACTTCCTGCGCGCCTCGGCAATGGCATCGGTCCACCAATACACCGTTGGGCAACCATTTCAGCCAGCACGTCTTCTTTGCATGGAAGCTTCGCATGCTAACCAAGTCGCCTTATTTATGCATACAGCATTTTCGTTGGCGTTCTTACGCTCGACATAAGAGAGGGCTTCCGCCATTAAGGACAGGGCTTGGGAGTCGAGGGTAGTATCTCGGAACCCAGCGGACGCATAGGTGTTTTTGGGTTTGAAACTCCAGTCTTAAATTGCCATGGTGATGGCCCGATGGTCGCTGCCGGTATATAAGTCGGAGACCTGCCATGCTGAAGTTCTGGTTAGGGGTGGCCTCAAAAACGTAATGTCGATCACGGAACCCGTTCCCACCTTTTCGTAAGTGTTGGCTGACCCTGTGTTAGCCAGTGTGAGCCCTGATTGGGCAAACGCGTCCAACAGCATGTGGCCCCTAAGGATTGTGTGGCGGCTGCCCCACTCCGTTGCCCAGGCGTTGAAGTCGCCGGCAAGCAGAATTTCGTCGACATTGCCGCCAAATGTTTGGGAGCGATGTAGCACGAGTGAGGCTACCCACCTTCGCTCTAACAAAGCCGCTGCCTGAATGCCGGCATTGGATCTGCAGTGGTCTCGGACTGCAGCTTCAAATTGCTACACCACCTTGGGTGTTTTGAAACCAAATTATTAAAGTTTTATTCACTCAAGGAAAAACACTGTTTAAAGTAAATAGCAATTTATTCAGTGAGCGTGATAATTCTAGCATCAGTAAAAGTAACAGGGATGGCCAGATCGGTGAAAGAAGTGTGCCCGGTGCTTAAAAGCACACAAAAAATACTAGCCCCATATGTTTGAATACATATGTAGTTTCTCAGTTTAAATTCAAATAATTAAACATTACTTTAACACTTTCCCTTGTTAATTAGAGATGAATTTCTGAGTCTCTCCCTCTCTCTATGTATGGGAACGTCTTTGAGTTTGACGATCCCTCTGAACAGTCTGCTTAACCAAATTGCTTCTTTGGCTCCCTCATTCGCTGCGATAATCTCTGCTTCGATAAATAAGGTCGCAACAACTGCGCCTCCTGCGTACTTTACGACGACTCCAGAAGTAGTACGCCCTGTTTTGATGCAACCGCCAAAGTCTGCATCACTGAACACTTGTAAAAGTCCCACTTCTACTTTGCTTCGATAAACGATTCCCAGGTTCAGAGTCCCTGCTATAAATCGGAAGACTCTTTTGACTCGCACGACATCCTCTTGAGCAGGATTTTCCAGTCTTCTCGAAATGAACCCAACACTGTATACCAGATCTGGTCTCGTGTCAAGCATCAGGTACATCAGTGCTCACACTGCCTGCCTGTAAGGGAATTTGGTTGGCTTGTCAGCTTTCCCTGGTGTGGAAGTTTCTGTGCCCTTTAACATTGGAGTTGAAATTGGCATGCACTCTGAAAAATTAATACGTTCTAAAATTTTCCTTGCGTAATTCTTTTGACAAACTTTAATGCACTTTTCTTCTTGTGCAATTTCAAGTCCCAAAAAATAATCTGCTTTCTTTGAGACGATTTTGAATTCCGATTTCAACTCTCCAATAAAAGTTTCCATCTCGCTGAGATCTGTTGCTGCTAGAAGACCATATTCCACGTAGACCACACGAATGAGTTTCTGTCCGTTCTTATCTCGAATATACAGGCATGGATCTGCATCGCTGGCCTTGAATACATGTTGTTGAAGAAAGACTGTAAGACGCGTGTTCCACCACCTGGGTGCTTGCTTCAGGACGTAAAAACTTCTCTTCAACTTGCAGACCTTGCTGAATCCATCTTCATAATTTGGTGGTTGTCTCATAAATAAGGTTTCTTCGAGTTGTCCATACAAGAAGGCTGTTGATACATCAAACTGCATCAAATGCTGCTTCTCACTCGATGAGATGCTGAGTATCGATCTTATTGTTTCCATCTTTGCCACTGGACTAAAAGTTTCATTGTAGTCAATGCCGTAACGTTGACTAAATCCCTTGATGACGAGTCTTGCTTTAAACTAATCAATGATTTTTCTTCACCTGGTTGAAGTTAGGTTAAAGTCCACGAATGATTTTCTTTTAACGAGGCGATTTCTTGATCCATGGCTTTCTTCCACTCTGCTGAATCCTCGCTCCTTAGGGCATCTTCAAGCGTCACAGAATGTTCAGTCATTTGATTCACGACCTCTTCTACTATCATGGCGTAATATTCAAGATGTTGGGTCTTCTTTAGGGTTGAACGATCTTCCATTACTTTCTTGTTTGTCTCTTCTTTAGTGTTGGACTCAAACTCTTCTTCAGTGTTGACTGATGGCTCATCATGATCATTTTCTTCGGTCTTGATTTCTGCCTTACATTGACATCGTCTTTGATCTCATCTTGACTTTCATTTTCGTTGTCTTTTAGTGGTAGCTCGACTTTACATTCACATTCTTTTGGTCTCTCTTCGAATTGAACATCTCTTGATACGATGACTTGATAAATGTCTGGACTATAGGTTCTGTAACGTTCGCAAGCATCGTATCCTACAAGCACACCTATAACTGCCTTCTTGTCCATCTTGTTCCTCTTTTCAGCTGGTATATGGACGTAGCAAGAGTATTCAACAATTCGGAGAGGTTTGATCCTGGGTTTCTTCGCCATCCACAACTCGTAGGGATTGACTCCTTCCTTGGATGATTTTTCTATTAAGAATGTATTTCTATTAAGAATGTAGACTCCTGTCGTCACTAGCTCTTCCCACATTGCATCTGGAAAATCAACTTCTTAGCTCGAATACTTCAATGTCCTTGACATTTTCACAATCGTACGATTTTCGCGTTCACTGACACCATTTTGTTCTGCAGTGTATGGCGCTGTCAGTCTCTGGACGATTCCACTCTTTGCTAGAATGCTTTTGAATTCTTTGCAGTCAAATTCCCTGCCGTTGTCGCTGAGTAGCTCTTTAATGTTGTGTCTTCGAATGTGCTAAAAATTGATTTAAAACGTCTTTAACATCTGACTTATGTTTGATTATAAGCCATGACGAAACTGTCTTTAAAAAACAATAAAAAACGTATTTTGGTGAAGGATTCACAAAAAGGACCTACAACATCAGTGGAGCAAAGTACTCCTGGTTTTGTTGTCTTTGATCTTGTGTCAAAAGGTAAACGATGCGCCATTCCGAAAATACAGGGCTCACAAGTTTCTTTAACTCTCTTTAACTCTTTCTTCTTTGTCAGGAATGACCGATTCAATCGATGCCTTGTACAAAGACCCGCCTTTCCCACGACTTCTGCACAGTACTGTTCTTCCCTCTACTTTCAGCAAGCACTTAGTTGGTGTTGAAAAAAAGCTGGCAGCAATGCCAAACCATGTTAGCTCCCTTTCTTTGGTTTCTAACAGATCAAAGTAAAGAAAACAATTAATTTCAAACAAAATACTATGCCTGTGGGTAAATCATTAATAAGTGCAACTGGGAAACCCGCGAGTCAAAGTCGAGTGCAATAACAACAAAAGTAATACGAACGCCGGCTGTCTTCTGTCCGGAAGAATGCTTATATCGCAATTGTTTTAGAGACAGTTAGCAACGAACACGCAACAACAAAAGCAATGTCATTGGCTGCTTCCGAGAGAGCGCGCTCTCTGTCACCTGCACTCCTAAGCTCAAGCAGCGCTGCCGTGACCCAGTCGTGGAGCTACCAATGCCCATCTCCACTCTCACCACTCATTGCACTGACTACGTCAGCTCTTGCGCTGACTAGCACGGTGCCCTCTCTTACAACTGTTGTTTCGACGACGACAACATCAACTTCATCGTCGGTGGCAAATCTGTGGCCGATATTATCATCGCAATTGAAAGGTGTCTCTGCTGCCTCTCTCCCACAAACTAAGCTTGTACAGACCGTGATCGATCGGTATGTACAAATAAAAAGAAAGCTTAGCCCGCAAAAAACTAATGCAAACCTGCCGAAAGTATCGAAAACTTCAGGCAACAACAACAAGGCAACTTCTGAAAATAGATTGGCTATACTTTGTGACCTTGGAGAAGATGAGGGTCAACCGCCCCAACCCACTAAAGATGTAAAGCCACCGCCTATCTACATTACGGAACAAAATTGCTCGGAGCTTATTAACAATCTTAAACAAAACAAGAAAGGAAGCTAGCTTCGGCAAGCCGAAGCTTATATACCCTTGCAGTCATGAAATATGTCGAACAAAAAGCATAAAGGTTAAACAACATCGAAGCTAAGACGATTTTTCTATTGATTTTCCATATTTTCGACTATAGATCATATGGGAGCTATATGATATAGTTGTCCGATTTTGATCAAAATTAATTCGTAATTCAAGAGTCGTAAGAAAACTCTATATTCCAAAAATCATACTTGTCTGATGAAAAACAACGATGTTATAATTTTATTTCCGTTATTTCTATATAGATTTTTCTATCTTTTCTATGGCAGATATAAGATATAGTTGTCCGATTTTTATGAAACTTTTTCTCAATTTAAGAGTTGTTAAAAAACTTGATATTCAAAAAATCATGCTCGTGGGATAAAAAACAACGATGTTATCAATTTATGTCTATATATTTTTTTCGAACTCTCCTATGGCAGCTATATGATAGAGCTATCCGATTTTGATCAAATTTAATCCGAAATTCAATAACAGTTTGAAAACGACATCAAGTCGATCTGATCAAAAACAACGGTCTGAGAATTTTTTATTTCATTCTCTCGTATGGGAGCTATCCGATATAGTCGACCGATCCGGCCCGTTCCGACTTATATACTGTGTGCAATAACTACACACCTTTTGGGAAAGCTTCAGCAAGATAGCTTTAAAACTGAGAGACTAGTTTGAAGAGAAACAGACAGACGGACAGACGGCCAGACATACAGACGTTTTCTGATTCTACTCGTGATGCTGATCAAGAATATATATACTTTATGGGGTCTGAGGTGTCTCCTTCACTGCGTTGCAAACTTCTGACTGAAATTATAATACCCTTTTGCTCTGCAAGGGTATAAAAACTATTGAGTATTTGTTTGACATGAATTTTTTTATCCGAAAGCGTTTGTGGCTTATCCGCATAGACCAATAACTTTACAATAAAAGTAAACGTGGTGCGAAAACGTCCCATGGTTTAAAGTTAAAAATAAAATATAAGACTCTGTTGAATAATTTAACAAAAATACGTCAAAAAAGACAATAAATTATAATTATGTTTAAAAAAAAAAATGTAATACATGCATAAATAACCGAACAGCTAGGATTTAAAGTTAGAATTTGAAATTTTTTTGGGTGTACGCAGAGATATGCGGGCGAGTGTATATATAATTCAAAATTCAAGAGTCGTTAAAACACTCTATATGAGAATATTCATGATTGTATAACAAAAACAAAGGCGTTATATTTTTGTTTTAATATTTTATATGAATTCGATAGTTCCTGTGGCAGCTATATGGTATAATAATCAGATTTTATGAAAGTTTTTTTTTTTTATTAATTGTAGTTAAAAACTTATCATGATTGCGTAATAAAAAACCAAGACTTTGTTATTTAATTTTTTGATTAATTTTATATCGATTTTTGGGTTTTTTTTATGTGGAAATATGAAATAATCATTCGGTTTTCATGAAATTTAATTCAAGAGTCCTAAAAAACACGATCTGCATGAAATAATAATTAATAATAATTAGTAATAATTTTGTTTTCTATGTTATGGTAATGCTGATGATATAAACCACAAGTTATAAAGATGCCTATTGGAAGACTTATGACAATTGAGTCGAGGGTCATCGCTTGAAAAGTGCGTCCCCACTCGTCGAGTGGAGATAGCACATAATTTCCCTTGCATTTGCAATGTTTCATATTTTGATTTGAGAAATTCAATTTTTAAAATACATATATATTAACCGAGTAGATAAACAAACTTTTAATATAAAATTAAACATACTTTTTTTATAAAATAAAACAGCTGTGCCGCAAAAATTTTTCCTAATAAAAAAGTTGCGAATTTCTAAAGCTAAAGTGGAGTCAACGAATTGAATTGAGATATTCGTCGAGTGGAGATAACACATAAATTCCCTTGCATTTGCAATGTTTCATATTTTGATTTGACAAATTTAATTTTTAAAATACATATATATTAACCGAGTAGATAAACAAACTTTTATTATAAAATTAAATAAACTTTTATTATAATATAAAACAGCTGTGCCGCAAAAATTTTTCCTAATAAAAAAAGTTGCGAATTTTTAAAGCTAAAGTGGTGTCAACGAATTGAATTGAGATATTCAAGACACTGGTAAAAAAGTTATAGTTTCTATTCCAACAGTAACAGCGATCGACAAATTAAAAATTGAAATTGGAGATTGTTTTGCGTAATTGAAAATTGGAAATTAAAACTATTGTTTTAATAAACAGTAACGGGTTTTACGCATAGCAAATAAAAAATTGCTGAAATGTGATAAACTTACACTTAATATAGCTTTTTTTGTTAGAAGACAAATAAATAGCAAGTATTCCAACCCGGATTTAAGTGGTGTAAGTTCTTTGTGAGAAAAAGGTATTAAAGACAATAATCGAATGGTGGTGCATAAGTGTCTTAAATATCGATATAGACTTCCTTCCCAACACTAATTTCCTTCTTTTGACATCTGTAGCCAACGTGATTCGACCTTTTCCGGTTTATTCGTTGAACATGGCAGTCGGTAAAAATAAGGGTCTTTCCAAGGGCGGCAAAAAAGGTGGTAAGAAGAAGGTAGTGGACCCCTTTTCTCGCAAAGATTGGTACGATGTTAAGGCACCGAACATGTTCCAAACCCGTCAAATCGGCAAGACGCTGGTCAACCGCACTCAGGGCCAAAGAATAGCGTCGGACTATTTGAAGGGTCGCGTCTTCGAGGTGTCCTTGGCTGATCTTCAAAAGGATATTGACCCAGAACGATCCTTCCGCAAGTTCCGTCTGATTGCTGAGGACGTTCAAGACCGCAACGTGCTTTGCAATTTTCACGGCATGGATCTTACTACAGACAAGTACAGGTTAGTGAACAATTACTTTAATTTTTACCATTAGCGTTCTTTATAAATATTTGTAATTTGGCTAGGTCAATGGTGAAGAAATGGCAAACACTTATTGAAGCAATTGTTGAAGCTAAGACTGTCGATGGGTATCTTTTGCGAGTATTTTGCATCGGATTCACCGCCAAGGACCAGCAGTCTCAGCGCAAAACTTGCTATGCCCAACAGTCGCAAGTACGCAAGATTCGCGCCCGAATGACCGACATTATCACCAACGAAGTTAGTGGTGCCGACTTGAAGCAGCTTGTTAACAAATTGGCTCTAGACTCAATTGCGAAAGATATTGAAAAGATCTGTCAACGTGTATATCCTTTACACGATGTTTACATCCGTAAAGTCAAGGTACTGAAGAAGCCGCGTTTTGATGTCTCAAAGCTTTTGGAGCTGCATGGTGACGGTGGGGGCAAATCTGTCGAGGCCGTTGTTTCCTCAGAAGGAGCCGTGATCGACCGCCCGGAAGGCTATGAGCCACCAGTGCAGGAAGCTGTCTAAAGTGGATAATAATATGCATATTATTTTGTAATGTACTGCATTCAGATATAAAATACATTACTCCACCAACTGCGAAATCTATTTTTGAGGGTTTTTGTATTTAAATGTGGGTATTGTTGAAAAATCTTCTATATTTTAGGTACCTTGCGTCTCCTATCCGGAAGTTTGGTATGTATATCACAAAATATATTCCTGAAACCCCCACTTATTTAATTTTATATTTAGCGCTTGCAGCGAAGAGGTCTTGTCCACTTAATTCCTTAGGATGCATTTTACATCTAGTAGGTAAGTTGAGAAATTATATTTACTTAAACCCTTGTAATCAACTATTTGAAAAATAGAATTCAATAGGTGTAAAAAAAAAAAAAACAAACTAAAAATAAAGCTAGTTTCGGTGAGCCGATGCTGATATACCCTTGCAGATAAAAAAAGTCTAGACTCGTCATATATTCATAGGAATATATAATAGCTCAGTGGTCCCCAACCTATTTTGTCTACTGCCCACTTTGAGAATAAATATTTTTTTAGCGCCCCTCTTTTTTCACCTATTTAAAAACCACTATAACTTCAAATGAAATTAATTAATTATTGTGACCTATATATGTATATTAACGGAGAATTCTAAACGAAACTTTTATTATCGTAACGAATACGCGTGAATTCCTAATAACGTCTAAGACATGCAGATTTTTAAAAATTAATTTTATATAATTGTTCTGATCGTTTCTATATTCGTCTAAACTTCATTAAATTTAACTTGAAAACTAGTGACTTGAGGTGTTAATTTAAAGTTCATAACAAATTACTTTGAAAACAATGATGTTTTAATTTTGTTCTACAAATTATTTGGTTAAATATTTCAATTTGTATAAAATTAAAAAAAAATTTATTCAACCGTAAAAAAAACTCGATGTTTAAAAAAATATGCACGTACGATAAAAAAAAAACAACGGCTTCATAATTTTTTCCGGCTTTTTTTTTATCTCTTCTATTGGAGCTGCACGTTATATTCGTCCATTCCGGGTCGATCCGACTTAAATACTACCTATAATAATTAGGAAAATATAGGCTTTAAACAGACCCTAGTTTTATTTACTGCGTTGCAATCTTGTAAATGAACTTTTAATATACTCTGCAAGGGTATAAAAGCATACAGCCCACTTTCTTGACTGAGTTGCGTGAAAAATATATTTGTAGTTCCTAAAAAAAACATGATGATCCATTATTTTTCGTCTCTGTCAATCAATGATGAAAATCTTTTCCTGATGATTAAATTTTGATTGATATTCAGCGTTCTTTTATAACAAAATTTAACAAACGTTGTGTTCTGTCTCTCGTTGCAGTTTTAATTATCAGGATTGAAAACCCCGAAAACGTAAGTATTAAATGTAAGATATTTTTGGAACCAAAAAAACGTTTATGCTAGAAGACAAAAATTAAATTTAAGAAAGTGCTTGGGGTGGTATAGATATTTTTATATAAATATATAATATAGATATTTTTATATAAATACGTCTGTCTGTCGGTCTGTGCGTTTTGTCTGTTTCTTTTTAAACTCGTCTCTCAGTTTTGAAGCTATCCTCCTGAAACCTTACCAAAAGTTGGGTAGTTATTGCACTCAGTATATAAGTCGGAACGGGCCGGATCGGTCGACTATATCGGATAGCTCCCATACGAGAGATTGAAAAAAAAATTCAAGATGGCGTTTTCGAACTGTTATTGAATTTCGGATTAAATTTTATCAAAATCGGATAACTATCATATAGCTGCCATAGGAGAGTGCGAAAAATATATATAGAATTAAAGGAAATAAATTGATAACATCGTTGTTTTTTATCCCACGAGCATGATTTTTTGAATATCAAGTTATTTAGAAAAAAGTTTTTTGAGAAAAAAGTTTAATAAAAATCGGACAACTATATCTTATAGCTGCCATAGAAAAGATCGAAAAATCTATATAGAAATAAAGGAAGTAAAATTATATCATCGTTGTTTTTCATCAGACAAGTATGATTTTTGGAATATAAAGTTTTCTTACGAATTAAATTTGGTCAAAATCGGACAACTATATCATATAGCTCCCATATGATCTTTAGTCGAAAATATGGAAAATGAATAGAAAATCGTCTTAGCTTCAATGTTGTTTAACCTTTATGCATTTTGATCGACATATTTGATGACTGTAAGGGTATATAAGCTTCGGCTTGCCGAAGCTAGCTTCCTTTCTTGTTAGAACCCTTGAAAATACCCTTGAATCGAGAAAAATTTTCATAAAAATCATGGTTTTTTTTATTAGAAAAGCATAATTTTTGAAATATAAAGTTTTCTATTGAATTTCAAATTAAATTTCTTTTATATTTCATAAATTTCTTTCAACAATCGTCGAAAATACAGAAACTTTATAGGAAAATCGACATAGCTTTGATGTTGTTTAGCCTCTGTGTATTTAGTTCCGCATATTTGATTACTGTAAGGGTATATTATATAAGCTACTTTCCTTTCTTGTTCTGATATGATATGTTATTTGTGTTTTATTATACCCTAGCAGAAAATATTACAAATTTAGTCAGAAGGTCTCTTATCCCTGTAAATTGTGTAAAGTGAGTCGAGGCACTCCAGTATTTCGTTTTATCTTGGTGGTATGACTTAATCAATGCTTTTCTTTTTTTTTTATTTTTGCAGATTGATTGGAATACATAAGTTCAACGACTTTATGAGGGAAACATCAGAAAATTTATAGAAAATAAGATAAGAAAATGTAAATAACTTTGTTTTAGTAGTATGTAGTAAGTATTAATGGACATGGCACTTAGCTTAAGTGTTTTATGATATTAAATATATAATAATACAATATAAGTGAAATATTTTCATTTTATAGTTTTTATTATATTTATATTACATTAAATTATTGTTATTTTTATTTTTAATCAGTGTCCCGTGCCTGTGGTAGTTGTCTCACCTCTGAATCTAAACAACAAATATAAAGTGGGCCTGGAAAAATAGATAACTTTAAACGGTCTTAATCAACGCATATATTTTTGTTAAATAAAATTTATATACCCTTGCAAAGCAAAGGCCAAAGTTTGCAATGCAGTGAAAGGACACCTCAGACCCCATAAAGTATATATATTCTTGATCAGCATCACGAGTAGAATCAGAAAACGTCTGTATGTCTGGCCGTCTGTCCGTCTGTCTGTTTCTCTTCAAACTAGTCTCTCAGTTTTAAAGCTATCTTCCTGAAACCTTACCAAAAGTTGGGTAGTTATTGCACTCAGTATATAAGTCGGAACGGGCCGGATCGGTCGACTATATCGGATAGCTCCCATACGAGAGAATGAAATAAAAAATTCTCAGACCGTTGTTTTTGATCAGATCGACTTGATTTCATCAAGATAACGTTTTCGAACTGTTATTGAATTTCGGATTAAATTTTATCAAAATCGGATAACTCTATCATATAGGAAAGATCGAAAAATATTTATAGAATTAATGGAAATAAATTGATAACATCGTTGTTTTTTATCCCACGAACATGATTTTTTTAACAACCCTTATACTGAGAAAAAAGTTTCATAAAAATCGGACAACGATATCTTATAGCTACCATAGGAAAGATCGAAAAATCTATATAGAAAAAACGGAAATATAACATCGTTGGTTTGTATTAGATAAGCATGATTTTGGGAATATAAAGTTTTCTAATGACTCTTGAATTACGAATTAAATTTCATCAAAATCGGACGAGTATATCATATAGCCGTCATTTGAACAATAGTCGAAAATATAGAAAATTAATAGAAAAATCGTCTTAGCTTCGATGTTGTTTAGCCGTTATGTATTTTTTTCGACATATTTGATGACTGCAAGGGTATAAAAGCTTTGGTTTGCCGAAGCTAGCTTCCTTTCTTGTTTTCTTTTGTGAAAAATCTTTACCTCCATATAAGGGCCTCCAAAAAATATTTTATACGGGGCCCCGACAAGGCACGCTACGCCACTGTAGCTGCGATAGAAAAGATCTAAAAATATATATGTAGGTATATAAGTAACAATTTTATAACGTCCTTTTTAATCCCACGATCATGATTTTTAAAATATGAAGACTTTTATAAACCCTTGAATCGAGAAAAAAAAAATTTCATAAAAATCGTTGGGTTAATTATCAGGATTGCAATCCCCGAAAACGTAAATATGTATTAATTTAAGATATTTTTGGAACCGCAGAAATAACGTTTATGCTAAAAGGAAAAAAATTAAATTTAAAAAAGTGCTTGGGGTGGTAATAGTACCTTGTGTATCTAGTGCGGTAAGAACGAGATTACACTCGTGAAGTTATACACGAGTGTGATCTCGTATTTACCGTACGAGATACACACGGTGCTTCTTGTCCATAAACCCGTTAAATTTGGCATTTTGAGTGCAAAACTGCCGATTACGCATGGGTTACGGTAAACAGCTGAAATCATCGATTTACGGCACGAAAAATGCCAATTTACCGGGTTGTATGACAAAAAGATATTTTGTATTTTATTGTACCCTATGCACGAGCATCCGGTCAAATGCTGTGTCAGCGATTTGGTCGTTGCTGGGTACATTCCATCGCCGACTCTGTCTGGTTGACTTCAGTGAACTACTTGCCCTCAAGACTGAGGCCGCCCTGGGCGGACACTATTTCGGCAATCACGTCCTGTAGTATGATAAACAATCTTCTGGCTCTGGTGAGTCGCTGATGGGTGATACCGATACAAATCAATGTGCAACTTGTAGCTCCTGTAATTAGCACCACCATGTGTGCCCGGTTGCTATTGATTTCCTCTCCAATCTTCTGAATGCATTCCAGACTACATTCACTTAAACGGTGAAGTTAAGGAAGACTCCAAATATTTTGACTGATGGTGATGTTAAGAAAGAGCGAATTGGCTGCCCCCGCAGTCCTCTTCTGGGCTGTGTCGTAATTAACGAACAGGGTTTCGTTAACGGTGGCGCGTTCATTGAAGGTGAGAAGGTGTGTTCCATGCACCCAGACGCTGGTTCCATTGTCCACTTGCACCTGGACTGACCGGTCATTGATGTCGATGATTCCTTAGTCGATAATCGGATGTAGGTCACTCGGCTGAGGTTTACAGTGCGCTACTCCGCCAGCATGCAGCTCTCCTTCGCTAGTCGACCTCTCCGTTACACTCTGCTACTATATTCCTCGCTAGTCGTAACATCCCACTATGGTGTGCTACAGGAAACATTTTTATTTAATTACAGGCAAGCTTGATCTTAGGGAATTCGATGACAAAATGTAAACATTAATGGATTAAAGAATTTTCACGGACGCAACAGACAAGCTGTGCCTTATGGGAGTATCAGTGGGCTCCCCAAGCCAAACATTTTCTAAATCTGCGTGGTCTAGGATGTTGGGAGTTGCTATATTAATTTTTGCAATGGCTACCGCGAGCATACGCTTCTGCAATTCCATCATGATCATCCTATTCCGAGCAGGAAATGACTCGTATAAATCTTATACGTCTGGTATTCCTGCCATGATTTTCAATGCTGACCCTAGAAAATCTTAACTTCTAGCTACCCTATGGTGTATGCCATACACCATACCAATGAATCGAGTAGATCTCGGAGATGAGAGGTTCATATTTATGCTCAGAAGCTTTTTCAAGTGCGACTGCGGGAACAGTGCCGGATTAGCCATATAGCAGGAGTAGCAAATGCTACGGGCCCCGCGCATTGGGGGGCCCCGCGCGGCCGCGCTCCAACTCCTACCTATCTGATCGTAAAAAAAAAAATTTAGATAGGAACCTAAAAATAATTTGCATGACTTAAGCGTGAAGCGCTTAGGCTATGCTTTACTCCCATCTGAAAATATAAATCTCGATTTCGTCACGTTATATTTTATCTGAAATTAAACCACATTTCTACCCTTCAAGCGGCCAGATTTTCATTTTTTTATATAGGTATACATTTATTTTGCGAGTTTTCGTAGCCGAGATTGTACTTTTTTATCGATTTTAATATAATATAGATTATCAGTATTTCGAGAAAAAGTAGACAAACTATTTAAATTTTATTGACTCAGTCACGTGGTCAGTCACTCTAAATTTGCCCATATTAAATCCAGAAAAGTTTATTTGTAACAATTTTGTTTTATTTAATACCCCAAACTTGAGAACCTAAAGCAAAGCAAGGGCCCCTTGACAGAATTTGCTACAGGCCCCGCGCTAGCTTTATCCGGCACTGTGCGGGAACATTGTCACACTACCAGACTATTCTCGGAGAGATTCGCCGAGTGTCTTACGAATGCAAATTCTTCCCAAACCAGGACTCGACCATCAATGATGGGAATATATTTCGCCGTCAGTTATGTGGGTCGACGCCTTAGTCAGATTGAAGATGAGGAAAATGATCTTGAACCTGCGAAATAATTTCAAAGCTATATTTTTGTTTACGGCAAGGTTGCCCACCACATACAGAAATTAACTTAATCTTAAAAGAATTTTATCAGCTGTGCCTATTATTATTAAAAATTTGTGTCATGTGGCCATGAAAGAAAAAATAAAAACTACAAAATATTTTTGCCAAGTGGCTGATTTCTTCTTCTTCTTTTTTATGAAGTCAAAGACGTAGCCTTTTATTAGCTTAATTACATACCTCAGGTTGTCTTTGTGGACCAGCCTGTTCTTAATAAGAACCGTGGTCCCCAGGTCCGCTTTCACAACACAAGGGTGTGAGCTTGTCGTCGTTTGTTGGATATGCTGTGGAAGCGCTCTACTTATCCATTGGAAACGCTGTGTAGGGATGTAGTATTACAAATACAGGGTGCGCCATCTCGAGCTTCGGTATAGAAACACTGAATAGCTTTGACGTTTGTGAAGCGATTGGCTTGTGTAGGTACGTTTTGGAATCGTCAATTCAGTACAATTTGAACCATGAAAAACTTAACACCAAAAGAACGTATCGAAGTGGTGACTTTGTTTATCGAAAATGGGCGTTCAATAGTGAAAATGCAGCGTGCGTATCGACGAAAGTACGGAGGCAATATCGACTGGCCGCCGCGTTCGCCGGATTTGACCCCGCCGGACTTCTTATTGTGGGGCTATCTAAAAAGCAAAGTATACATAAGCAAGCCCAAGACCATAACAGAGCTCAAAGAGAGTATTCGCACAGAAATGGCCAATAAATCGGCCGATATGCTTGAGAAAGTCATGGAAAATGCTCGAAAAAGGACACTTTTTGCCATCAAGAACAAAGGTAGTCACTTAGTCGATATTGTGTTCAAAAACTAACTTAAATGAATTGTAAAGGATCAATCTAAATAAACATAAAACATTTTGCATGAATTTTTTTTTTCTAAAGTTATTCAATATTTTTATACCGAAGCTCGAGATGGCGCACCCTGTACTAACGCCAAAGTGGTTTTGTATCATGGCCGAGATTGAATATGAGTTGAGCGATGGCTCATTATTCTGGCCTTGGGAAAGAAATTCATGAGTTGAAGTAATGCGGGCTTCAAGTCTTCGATAGTTCGATGGCGAATTTATAAAATTTGTCGATACAAGTGAGAAAATATTTTTTATCTGAAGAGAAAATATCTATGTGTAGCATCTCTCCTTCATTAGAGGGTATCGGGGTTTTGCCGATCTACTTTTTTTTTTAGGTCTATCGTACTTGGTTTTCACACACGTTTTACAATCTGCGGCGATTTTATTAGCAAACTTCGTCATCTTGGGCCGATCTTTAAGCCCTGTTGTGTTCGGCTATGAGGATTTTCTTTCTTTCCTTGATAGCGAATATGTCTGTCAATCGATTTTTGCAGAGCCAGAATTTTGTGGCCGGGAAACTTCTAACCACCTAGCTTGTATTAGAGCCAAGCAAGTCACAGTGTCATCTCGTATTTACCGCAAGTGCTACATATGGTGCTTTTTGTCCGTAAACCCTTAAATTTGGCATTTTGAGTGCAAAACTGCCTGTATACCGATTATTTTTCTTGCGCATGCATCCCTAAAAAACAGCTGAAATCAGCGATTTACCGCACGGACTATAGGCACGAAAAATGCCAATTTTAGGGGTTCTAGGACAAAAAGGCATTTACGGGAATAATTGTGCTTGCGAGTTCCTCCAAAACTATTCTTTATTTGTGAAACTGATCGAATGGCATCTTTTATTTCCAAACAATATAAAGCTGCGTTTTTATGCGTCTCTTCCAAAATGATTTGGTTTTGGAAGAAAATCATGGGCTTGTCGGTGGTCTCTATTGTATGGGTGAGCGATTGTTCACTGTGGACTGTGGCTACACAGGATAACGCGTCAGCGACCAAATTTTTTTTGCCAGGCTTATAGAAGATTTTCGCACCAAATTCGTCGAGGCGCGCATTCCACCTTTTTATTTTTGTATTAGGATTGGATTCATGAATGAATGGGTTCGATCGTTGAAGACTTGGGCCAACTCTAGAGTTCTTCCGAACTTTTTGTAGTACTTCGTTATACTCGTGTTTCTAGATGATCTCCACAATCGTTAAAAGGCCTTCGTTGTATTCAGTCGGTGATAGACAAAGACTATACTCTTGTCTTTGCATTTCCTTATAAAGCGGAACATATAAACAAACACTCTAAGCAGCTTGATGACATCTACCAATTCCGACTTCCGTACCGTAGCGGCCATCGTTACACTCTTCCTTGATTTATTAATTAGGGCCTTTTCATCAAAAACGAAGTATGTATTTTTTGGCAGTTCTCTTCTTCATTCTTTAAAAAGGATGGTCCAGTAAACCAGATTGAGCTACTAATTTCATCTATGTCACAACCTCTTGATATGATATCTGCTGGGTTCTGTTTAGTTGGGACATGCCGCCACGTAGCTTCTCCTGACCATTCCTGAATCTCCGCAACCCTTTTCGAGACGAATATCGACAAAGAAGACGGATCGGATCGAATCCAATGCAACGTGACTTCCGAATCCGACCAATATACTATTCGTTCGATAGGGACCTTTAATAGGGGTTTGATTCTGTAACAGAGATCTGCGAGAAGGTGAGTGCCGATAACTAAAGCCTTGGGAGCATTTAAGTCTTGAGCGGCGCTGCTTTTGATTTTAAAGTCAGCAATAACAGTTTAAAACCTTCTTCAGTTTTGCTACGAATAAAGACGCAAGCTCCATAAGCTCTCATGGATGCGTCGGCAAAGGCATGCAATTGTACCGGTGACATCGGATTGGTGTGCACAAACCGAGGAATTGATATCTCTTCCAAACGAAACAAAGTATTTTTTAATTTATTCCACGCAGTTTCCAAATGCAGAGGAATCGACTCATCCCAATCCAACTTGTTCAGCCAGAGTTTCTGCAATAGGATTTTTCCTCTGATAACGATAGGACTAAGCAAGCCGAGGGGGTCGAACAGCTTCGATGTCACCGATAATATGTTCCGCTTTATCGCTCTACGACCCATGACGGAATTGTCGATTTCAAACTTGAAAGAATCTTCGTTAGGCAACCACGATATTCCTAACGCCTTCGTCGACTCTGAATCCGAGATCGGTATGGATTTAACTGTGCTCTCAGATGCGGTGACCTCAGGTAAGTTTGAAAACCACTTTGTCAATTCAAACCCGGCGGTTTGAAGAACCTGAGACACTTCAGACCTGATAGATCTGAGCTCCTCGATGCATGCAGCTCCAGTAACTTCAGCAGCTCTAGGGAAAAAAGTTTGTCAGATTTACTCAACCTTTATAAACACCGAATCGCTGGATATGGAGCTGGGCCAGTACCATACATATGTTACGGTGTTGAGCTGAGGGGTCTCTGAGGGGCCTATCCGCTTCATTAACATTACATGGCGATACATTTTTTTGACATCGACTATCAGAGCAAACCTATGCAGTCGGAAGCGGAGCAGTTTGGAGTACAACTCATCTTGAGTAGTTGGGCCTACTATCAAGATATCATTTAAAGAAACCTGAGATTTCATTTTACAAGAGGCGCCAAACACGACACGCAACTTTGTAGACATACTCTGGGGCCTAAGGACCCACTGATGGGGAATGACATAATGTGGAGTCAAAAGAACTTTATTTCTGTAGGAGACATATAACACGAGGAATTCTTCCTTGAATTCGAGATACATTTTCTTTAACTCAGGATCTCGAGACAACCTTCTTTCGAGCGACAGAAACCTCATTGTTTGCAACCTCAAATGAGTTGCCCAATCCAGTGGGATCAGTGGGATCATAAACCGACCTGATGGCAAAACCTGAGTGGCCTTTCGATAGTGTTCTTCACACGACTTATGCTCAGGTGATAGAATTTTCTTGTAGTGTGCTATCAATCGATACTTATAGCTCTTCACTACAACTGAAACTATTCACAACATCTCTTTAGGCAGACGACCTGATTCAACCCATCCAAGTAGGGTCTTTTAAAAAGTTGGATAGTCAGGACCTTGATTAATTTGACCAACAGCTGAATGCTCAAAAAAAGATTCTACTCCTATTAACATATCCATTCATTGCGGCTTGTACCATGTCTGCTAATGGTACTTTGGAGTTTTCCAGTCACTGATATTCACGGACTGGTCCGGATGATATCCGGACCGGATGATATTCCTATGCAGTAAAACGTGATGCGAGAGACCGCAAAAATGTACTACCCTTGCATTTAGAAACCGTATGACCCTTTCGCAAACAATTAATGCCGACCAAAGCGACTGCAGTTCGCTAGGGCATGGTCTCCAGCATTGCAATAGCTACAACCTTACACGGACTTAGTGTTGGTCAAAGAACACGAAAATGAGCTTCGATTATGTTGTTTGCTCGGCATTATTTTATCTTGCTTTGGCTTCGGTGTTTCCTCAGCAAATAAATACTGATATGGGCGATTCAACATCTTTTCACAATCGCACCAAAACGGCCAAGGTATACGCTACCCATGCCCCAAGCAATCTTCCCTTTTTGGCGCCGCACTATATCAGCAATGGTTTGATGTAGTGGATGATGAGGCCGAGGTCCCGTTGTTGTAACTTAACACCTGTGCCTAAGAAACTTCCGGGGTCGTCGGCGACGGCATACATGAAGAATTTTTAAGGGTTACAGTATTTTTTTTTTTTTTTAACTCTTTATAGACAGCACAACTTCTATAATTTGCAGAGTGGCTTCCCCCACAATTACTATATTTTTGGCAGAATGGTTCCTTTTTTTTTACAAGGCAGGCCTCGGTTGAATGTGCATCCCCGCAGGCCACGCAGACTGCGAGTCACAGGCTTGTGACCGAGTAGAAGGGTGTCTCCCATTAGCGAATTACGCCCTGGAAAACGCTGGAAAAGAAGCTTGTAAAGAACACGACCGTGTTGTCCGGAGTACAAAATAATTTTTTTTTTTTTTTTTTGATGATAACAAATAAGTTTTATTTACGTCGATCAGCCAACCTAATGGCTATAATACGTAAAGCATAACAAAGAACAGATAACATGAAAACAATAACAGAAGATGTACAGTAACAATTACTGTTTCAGGACTCGGGAAACATTGCGTCCTCTTGTCCAGAGATCGCCGGGGTGTCTCCGTTTCAGTCTTCTTCGGATAGCTTGATTACGTAGAGACGCTGCTAGGTGGTTGGGGTGCGCTATGAGGCGATCGCTGTAACGACTCGAGTGTCGGTTGATCTGCTCTCTAAGGGAGGGAATGTGGAGATCATTTGCTAGGGCGTCGTTTCGAACGTACCAAGGCGCGTTTGCCATCATGCGTAGCGCTCGGTTTTGGGTTCTCTGCACTTTCATGACGTTAGTGTCAGAAGCCATGCCCCATATCTGAATGCAATATGTAATCGAGGGCATCACGATCGATTTATACAGCAACACTTTGTTGCCAAGGCTGAGCTTGCTCGTTGGCTTAAGCAACCAGTTCAACTTCCTGAGTTTACTCCGACATGTAGCTGTTATTTTCTTGGTGTGTTCTTTCCAGGTGAGCCGCTTTTCTAGGATCAGTCCCAGATACTGCGCCTGGGGTGACTGTGGGATGGTGACGTCGTGGAGTTCGACTCTGGGTAGGACCTTTCCTCTCAAAGTAAAGTTACAATGTTGCGACTTCCTGCCATTTATGGCAATATTCCACCTGTTAGCCCACTTGCCATACGAGTCCAGAAATTCCTGGGTGATACTGGATGACTCGATTCGGCAGGAAGAGTTCACAAGAAAGGCAGTATCGTCAGCATATGTGGCCAAAAGTGTGCCCGGTTCAACAGAACTTGGCAGGTCTGATGTGAACAGGGTGTAGAGAACGGGACCCAGAACGCTTCCCTGCGGAACGCCAGCACGAGCAAATCTAATGCTTGACCTTTCCCCTTTCACCTCGACCATAAAACTTCGATCAAGCAGGTATGATTTCAGTAGAAGGAATTGGCCAGTCGGAAGTAATGACTTCAACTTATGAAGTAGTCCGTAATGCCATACTCGATCAAAAGATTCCTTGACATCAAGGAAAATTGCAGAGCAGTATTGCTTGTTTTCAAAGGCATTCAAAATGTGATTAACTACTCGATGTGCTTGCTCTGGGGTCCCATGGCGATGCCTAAAACCAAACTGGTGATCGGGAATGGCGGCCTGCACGCTTCTTACTCCCATAATTCTACTAAGAAATATTCTCTCGAATATTTTAGAGAATGTGGGAAGCAAGCTTATAGGTCGGTATGACTCTACAAGGTTCTCCGGTTTTCCTGGCTTTGGTATCATCGTTATCACAGCACACTTCCATTGGGAGGGAAAGTGTTGGATACGTAGCATTGAATTAAAGAGGAGAACAAGGAACAGGATACCCTTCTTAGGCAGAGCCTTGGCAATTCTATTGTCTATGCCATCAAATCCCGGCGCTTTACTGATATGTAGCTTTCGAATATGAAGACAAACTTCTTCTGGGCTGACATGTGGGATCGGTAGAGCATTCGGTGAAGGAGCATTAATGAAGGCCATTGTTTCTTCGAGATCCTCTGGGCTCGCGAGGTCGAATGGCTGAAAGCGTTTCTCTAGTTCGTCCGCGAAAGCTAAAGAAATCTCTGAGTCAGACCTGCACCATGTATCGTCAGTTTTCTTTATGGGGATCTTTCGGAGAGGCTGTCGTTTAATGTTTCGTGCCGATTTCCAGAGGTTAAAGCCGTACGGTTTGGTGGGATCCGCATTGAGGAGCATCTCATCAAAATATTCGCGCTTGGTTTGATGCAGAAGTTTTTTAAGCTCGTCCTCGGCGCGACGGTAAGCCCTTTTGTCGACTGGGTCTTGGGACCTCAAATATCTGCGACGTAAGGATCTTTTCAACCTTACCAAGTCCATAACTTCAGGTTTTAAAAGAGCCTGAGGTGGATTGGAGTGGCTTGAAACTTGTCCACAGGTTGAGGACTCGGCAGCGATATGAATACTCCGGACAAACATCTCTACAGCGTCGTTGATTTCCTCGGGAGAGTTTAACACCAGATTGAGGTTAACAAGCTGGTTAACTGCTGCTTGGAAGCGCGGGATACTCGCGTTTCGAGGAAGGATGCGAGGCCTATTACGAATTATTTGTGCAGCTACTCTCAACTTTATTATAAGCGGTATGTGATCAGAGCTAAGCTCAAAGCTTTCTGTGATGGAGAGACACTCGGACCGTATCCCTCTATAGACTGCAAAGTCAATGGCTGTTGGCGTTCTTTGGCTGTATGGATAATGCGTAGGCCCTCCAGTTGCAAGGACCTGGGAGTTTGATCTTTGTACAACATCAGCGAGTGCTCTTCCTCGGCTGGTAGAGTTTCGGGATCCCCAGAGGCGGTGGTGAGCATTCCAATCACCTGCGATTATGAAATTTGTTCCAAGATCATCAAAGAGTTTTTCGAAGTCGTCAGCAGAACATTGAAAGTTTGGTGGACAATATATAGATGCAATACATACTTCGCCATGGTCGGTTGTAACTTTGACAGAGACACATTGTACATTCGTGCTTTGTAGATTGTAGGACTGGTAGCATTTAAGACCAGATTTTATTATTATTGCAGATCCACCGCGCTTACGATCAGCAGGATGAGTTGCTTGATGGATATCGTACCCATGCAAGTTGTAGTACGACCTTGAACAAAAGTGTGTTTCACTGACCAGCATAATGTCAATATTATGACTTTGCACAAAGAGCTCTAGCTCGATGGCTTTATTGGCCAGTCCGTCGGCGTTCCACACACCAATGTTCAGGCCGATTTGGCTCATGGTTATGACACATTAACTGGGAAAGATCCAGGGAATGCTTGAGCTGTTCCTGGAGTATTTTGGGGTAATAATCTTGAGACAAGACTCATCATCGACACCATCATTTGGAATAGCTTGTCAATCTGGGCAACAAGGACCGACAGGCTTTCATTAGATTGCAAGAACATTTGCTCTTGGCGCTGCCATTGCTGGTCGTTGACCAATTGCTGTGAGTTGCGTCGCTGTTGTTGTGGGAGAGTCCTCTGGAGATCTGGCTGTTGCTGTTGTTGAGGCCTTTGTTGTTGCTGTGATGGCTGCTGCTGCTGTCGATGCGGTACTTTTTGGTGACTTGGCTGACTTTGTTTCCTGTTGTCACTGCCCAGTGAAGGAAACTGTTGGCTCTGCGTGAGGGTCACAGGGACTTGTTGCCGCTGGGGATGACTAGCTAGACCACGGACAGCATTAGCGTAGGAGTTGGGCGCCGCTGAGTTTGACCAAACATTAGGATCAGTAAACTGCTGGGGGATGGTTCTGCGTTGGGATGTGACACGTTTTCGTTGAGCAACTTGCTGGTATACAACGCAGCCTTTATAGCTAGCTGTATGTCCACCGCCACAGATAGCACATTTTACTGGACGGACATCCTTTAAGCAGGCCTCCAAGCCATGTTGTAGGCCACATCTGTCGCAGTTAAATAGCTTTTGGCAATGATTTTTGGTGTGTCCGAAAGCTTGACAACGGTGGCACTGAACAACATCATCCTTTTTGTGAGGGAGTTCAACTTGGACCCGTTGCCGACAAAGTGTCTTGATCCCGTGGATTTCTTTGTTGTTTGCAGCCGGTTCAAGTTAAAAAAAAAACTAAGTTAACGAGCTTAGTTTTGTCGAAGCGGCTTCTAGGTCTATTGACAAATCGAACCAAATGACCCGCCGAGGTCAGACTTTCCTTAATGTCTACATCTGGGACAGAATGATGGACACCACGGATGACAACACGATAAGATCTGTCTTCTTTTAACTGCCAGGAATGGTATGGTACCTTTTTAAGGGTCAGCGATTTGGTTATGGCTCTGTATGTGTCTGAATCTGATGCGAGAATGGAGACAGAGTTGTTGGGATGGCATTTCAGGGAGTATTTGGAAGGGTCAACAATCTTGTCTGTGGATCTTATGAGTCCGTTTATATTCTCACAGTGATCAACCACAATTGGGGGTGGTTTGTGGGAGGGTAGTTGCTCCTGGCTACCAGACGGTCGGATGACATTTTTGTTGTTGCCTGCGGTATTGTTGACGGCTTTTGTGTTTTTCTTGTTTGTTGTTGATGTGTTATTTGAGGTACTTTTGCTGTTGTTGCTAACTTGTCTTAAGCTGAAAGAAGAACTGGCTTCTTCAGAGACATTGGGGCCCATCGTTTGTGGGACTTCGACGGGTTCGGTGGCTGTGTCCATGTCCGACAGATCTGAGAATCGGTTGGCAGAGACATTGGTTTTAGGGCTATTGGAGTTTCTCAAGATTTTGGAGACAGAATTTGGTGATCTGGAGTCAAGACGGCGTTTGTTTGCCGGTCTTGGGGACCACCAGACCTCTTCGTCTCCATTTATGACTTCTAGTTCCGGTTCAGGATCATGGCTTGAAGGTGAGATGCTGAGGGGGGATGCAGGAGGTGGGGTAGCCTTAACTGACCTTAAGACCTGCTGGATTTTTCGCTGTTGTCGCGCCACAATCTTACTGATGTTAAGATCATCATCGGAGTCCGAAAGGCCAGACATGGTTTAAGTATTGGGCACAGATGTGCACTGCTTTACCGACTTCTTGTATGTATCGGCTCCTTGTCCGGCTACCTGCAAGGTGACCGTGGCTTAGTGGGCAAGGCGCAAGCCCCGCAGTCGGGCGGCACCCGGCTCGAACCCACCAAGTGACGGAGCAATTGAAATTTATTTGTCTTTTATTTGGGATGAAATTATTCTCAAACTCAATTTGACCTTGAATTTGATTTAAATCTTCACAAAATCTTCACTTGTTTTGTCTTTTCGAATCACTTGTTATCGCGTTAGTCAAAACTAACGGAGGTGGGATTCACAAGAGTAACAGTTCTTGCCACTGAGGTGGACTTGTCCATAGACTCTTCACAGTGAAATTCGCAGCGATGCAAAAACGCGTCTGCACTCCACGAAAGCATGATCGAGACTGACAAAATAAAAGTGAATCTTTATTACAAAGTGGTTAGAGAAAATATATGTGTGTTCGTCAGAGTTCTGGCATGTTGGCGTTTTGTTGTTGTCCATCAGCACTAGGGTTGCCGGGTCTGCTGTTATTCTGTGGCAGTGACAGGGGTATGTTAACTATGGCATGTTAACTCTTGGTCCGCTGTTATCATGTGGCCAGTGAGAGGGGTATGTTAACTAGGGGTATGTTAACTTGCGCGTATAATGCAGTAAGTTTTTGTGAGGCCGTATTCCTGACAATTCATGCATTGCACGGGACCATTCCGCTTATGGGGTTCCTCAACGGTGATCCTACGATGCAATAGGTATTGGAGCTTATAGATTGGGTGAACTTCATTGTTATATCCTTGCAGAACAAAGGAGTCACCTCACACCCCATAAAGTATATACATATGTTCTTGATCAGCATCACGATCAGAATCGAAATACGTCTGTTCATCTGTCCATTCGTCCGTCTGTCTGTTTATATGTAAACTAGTCTCTCAGATTTAAGGCTTTCTTGCTAGAACTTACCCAAAGTTGTGTAATCATTGCACGCAGTATATAAATCGAAAAAGGCTGGATCGGGCGACTATATTGGGTAGCTCCGTTACGAGAGATTGAAAAAAAAATTATCACTGCATTGTTTTTGATCATATCGACTTGAATTCTTCCAGATGGAATTAAATTTTATCCAAATCGGATAACTCGGATATCATATAGCTGCCATAGGAAAGATCGAAAAATACTTTTATATGGTAAATAATGAAAAAAATCATAACATTGTTGTTTTTATCCCACGGCCATGATTTTTAGAAAATCGACTTATTTAAATACCCCTGAATTGAAAAAATTTCATAAAAAAAGAGCGAAAAATCTATATAGAATTAATGGAAAAAACGAAAATTACAATTGAAATGAATATTTTACGGTGCTTTAAAATGGAGGACAGAGTTGAAAGTGTATGTGTTGCAAGAATATAACCTTTCAATATGGTATCTCCCGGAAAATATAATAATAGTACACATAAACCTTCATATAATTCTCAGACTTTCGAAGCGTATTTCGTAAGCGTCTACCTGACCTTTGGACAAGCTTGTGCTAAGGAAAATTATGAATCATAACTTTGAAAAAATAACTGATTTTATCGGTTTATTTGAGATAACACACCTTTCCTCAAATGCAGTTTGATTATTCGCAATTTTGTCTTGTGTATATACATATATATATATATATACATATATAGAAAAATTTTAAAACTTTTATAAAAAAAATTTAATTTAATTTTCCTATTAGAAATATGATTGTCAGTTTTCTTTCTCATAAATAGTTGTTTTTGTTTGTTAGGTATAAATTAGACTGCAAGAGTATATAAACATGAATATACCCTCTCGGTGCGCTTCGTTACTACGCGGACGGCCGACCACAGAACAGGCTAAAATAATGTCTTTATTACCAAGAGTGGATACAAGCCTACTATTTAAGTTGGACATGAGAAGTAAGACATTTTTACTTCACTTATGTACAGATATGTAAGTTTGTTATATGTTCTTGCAAAGAAAATTTTGCAAAACATCCTCAAACATTTAAAAACAGTACTAATTAACATACGGCGTACAGTGCAAAAACCTGTTTACCTATATGTATGTACATAGGTACATAGTACATGCATACATATGTACATATTTCAACATAAATACATACATACCTTTAAACATACTAATAACAAGAAAGGAAGCTATAGCTTCGGCAAGCAGATGCTTACATACATATGTACATACATACAGTGGCTCACAGCTTATTTGACCCACCTTGTAAATTCAAACTAAAGTTTGAATAACTTTTTAACTAAAGCAGATATTAAAAAATAAAAACCCAGGTTTTTCGGTGGGTATTACAGGAATAACAAAGAACTTAAAGTTTATTTAAATAACAAAAGGTTTCATAACTTATTGAACTTATTCTTCGATTTGGGGTTCAAACTTATTATTGCGAGAGAAATACAGTACAAATTATAAAACAAAAATTATCCATCCCAATTTTTAGGTAAACAAAGAGGTTATATTTGAAAAGTCAACCATAGCAAACAAGTACAACTTTCAGGTTCTGTGGTTCCAAGGGGGGGGAAATTTCCTAATTGCACTGCAAGGGTATAAAAAGTGACGATATTTCTTTGTCAACCATTTGTCCTCAACAAATTTTATATCGTCCAAAATTTGAACCATAATTTGTAATTCTATAGACCTTTAAAAACATGTTTTTTTTTAAATATAATTGTTTGATTTAAAGAAACAGAAACATGTGAACTACATACGCTTAAAAATTTGTGTGAGGGAGTAAGTCCTATAACCTTGGGTGAATATTAAAAAAAACAAGAAAGGAAGCAAGCTTCGGCAAGTCGAAGCTTATATACCCTTGCAGTCATTAAATATGTCAGACAGAATACATAAAGGCTAACAACATCGAATCTATGACGATTTTTCTATTATTTATCATATTGTTCATATGACAGCTATATGATATAGTCGTCCGATTTTGATGAAATTTAATTTGTAACTCAAGACTCATTAGAAAACTCTATATTCCAAAAATCATGATTGTCTGATGAAAAACAACGAGGTTATAATTTTATTTCCGTTATTTCTATATAGATTATTCGATCTTTCCTATGGCAGCTATATGATATAGTACTCCGATTTTTATGAAATTTTTTTCTCGAACGACATTATAATTTTTTTCCATTATTTATATATATTTTTTTTGATCTCTCCTATGGCAGCTATATGATAGAGTTATCCGATTTTGATAAAATTTAATACGAAATTCAATAGCAGTTAGAAAACGCCATCTGGAAGAAATCAAGTCGATCTGACTAAAAACAACGGAGAAAGAATTTTTTATTTCATTCTCTTGTATGGGAGCTATCCGATATAGTCGGCCGATCCGGCTCGTTCCGACCTATATACTGCGTGCAACAACTACACAACTTTTGGGAAAGTTTTAGCGAGATAGCTTTAAAACTGAGAGACTAGTTTACATAGAAACCGACAGGAGGACAGACGGACAGACAGACAGACAGACAGACGGACAGACGTACAGACGGATTTGGATTCTGATCGTGATGCTGATCAAGAATATATATGCTTTATGGGGTCTGAGGTGTCTCCTTCACTGCGTTGCAAACTTCTGACTGAAATTATAATACCCTTTTGCTCTGCAAGGGTATAAAAATGAAGTTTAGTTACCAAAGTGAGCAAGGTGTAAGTAGTATATGAAGAACTCTATTTCTCGTATCTGCAACCCGATATCAAGATCAGCAAAACAAAGTCGAGTTAAATACTAGAAGGCGTTGCCAACATAAGGAATTGAACAACTCAGCTAGGGTCTCACAAAAGATTTAAAAATTCAATTATTTGGAGTTTTTGTTGAGTTCAAGAGACGCCAAAATGTATGAAAGTACATTTCGGTGGACCTTTTTTAAAGGTGTGAAGAAATTGCTGTTAACATGCATGCTGCCATTGCAACAGGGAATTTAAAATTTACGTGTCTCGTTTTTTGTTGCATCTTTTCAAATAAATTTTATTGATAGTATGACCACATCACATGCATCACCGATGACACCGAAAAATTCGATCACACTGGAATCTTTCTAACCTAGCAAACATATTCTTTGGACTGCATATTGTGCTTAACGGTGCACTAAAATAAGCTTTAAAATATAAAAAAGCAGTAATTTTTCCCTTGAAAAGAAATCAACGTCATTTGTATGTATGTACATATCGAAATGTACGTATATACTTATGTGTGTAGTTACGAAATCGTTAATTTTCTTGCGAAACTTCAAAAGTTGTAGAACCAGGGACGGGGACACAGGAGGATGGTCCGGACCCTCCGAACCCAACATTTTTCGATCGGACTCATCCAAAATTGTTTTTCTGCGTCGGCTTCTGTGTAGAACAAAGATCGTAAAAAGCAAGGAACCATAATAAGTGGTAGGATATGAAGAAAATACGAAGTAAAAACATTCCTTTTTATGAAAAAATTAACGCTGTTTTATTCTTGCTCTTCTAAAACCAATTCAATTTAGATACATATACCATTTTTATTATATCGGCATATTGTTATTGGTATATTATTTTTATTGTATATTATTATTGATTGCATTATATTATTATTGTTGGTTTTCCCACTTTAACGGTTGTCATCGTCACTACGTGTTGTGCCTTCCACAATTTTTCAAAGCAAACAGTTCCCTTAAATTTCTTACTGTCTCTTTTTTTCCTTTTTCTTTTCTGTATCGACGGACAACATAATTCCAAAGGCCAACTCGGCTCAATTTCTTGATAATGATGATGCTTCAATCTGTGCCTGCTCTGTCGGTTAATGAAGAAAGAAACTGGATTTCGTGTATGAATAAATTTGTATGTATGTATGTGTACAGATATTCACATATAGTGCGCATGTATATATATGGAATTATTTATGTATGTATGTGTGTCGATACGATGAAATTGTTTTTTCCTTTTGGGTTTTGATCCGCTGACTAATTAAGCCTTTAAAATTTATACTGGACCAAGAAAACAGGGAGAAAATAAAGTCATTGGGCTCCGCACCCATAAAAAGCTGTGATAGGAAAACCAATGGTTTGGGAAAATACATATGTACATATGTACACATGTAAACAAAATATGTACGTACTTACATACATATGTATATTTCTGTGCATGTACATACATTTATATTTATGTAGGTACAAATATGTTTATGAATAAGTTTGTATATTAACAATATTTACATATATGAACATACATCTTAAATAGATCTTCATATTTACATATACTTATTAATTTAGAATTTAGACCCGGAGAGAATTAAAGGACAGTTAACAATAGCTTTGATTTTTGCAGTGTCAAACCCCTTTAAATGTTTTGTGATTTCTTCCAACACAAAAAATTACATACTGTACATACATACATATGTATGGAAAACGAAAGCTAGCTTGGGCTTTCCGAATGTCCATGCAGTGTAAAAAATATACACATCGTTTTATTTCTATTTGTTGTTCGGAATGTATCAGAATAGTACCTGGGCAGAACATAAAAAAAACACGTTACCGTTCACATTTTTTTTCGAGTTTTTGGGGCAATACTTGCTTACAATAGAATGGATACAAAATTTTCCTTCAGGAATGTACATACATACATACAGTTTGCTCTTAATACTCGTACATACTTCAGTAAGAATATGACATTGTATTATTTTGTTTTTGCTCTTGTTATTATAGTCATATTTTTAATTATGAACACTGCAGTTAAATCCAAGTATACATATACGGCATTAAAGTTACATACTATGTATCCTTGTACATATTATATGTTTTATGTATGTATATACATTTAAAGGAATACATATATGTACATACATACATACAAAGTAAAACATATTTCTTGACCACTGTGCTGTGCAATGCTCGCACATTTTTATCCACAAACTCCTTAATCTTTCCGTGTGATACATACTTACTATGTACATATGTATATGAACAGGCATGTACATTTTCAGACAATGCAGATGCGCATATTAGAATTTATAAATACATATATATATATATAAATATATATATAGAGATCAAATATATATATATATATATATATATATATATATATATATATATATATAGCATATACATGTATATATATACATACATATGTATACATCTTGTTATAAAATATCTGGTTTTCTGTTTCCGAGAACTGACAAAACGTTTCTCATAAAAAGAACGCATACACACTTTCATGCACGTGCATACACGAACATGCATACATACATATATTGGTGCAATTAAGTATAGATGTGAGTATAAGGTTTGAATATATGTAGGTATGCACACATTTAGCCACATGCAGATACATACACACGTATGTATGTATACAACAGCCGCACAGCTTGCGTTCGCTCCTTTCACAGAAAGAAGACTTGAGTAAGACGTTAAAATTGCAAAGGGCACATTATACGACCGTAGAAGCGCACAGCAAGAGCGTTTTAAGATCCCAGATTCAATCCTGCTGTGCACTTGCAGACAAAAAGGTACATACTTACATACATACATACATATGGGGGATAATTTAGAAAACAATTGTTGCGCCTTGTTACCAAGAAGTTTTTTGATATGTATGTTTTATGTATAATCGTATGTACATACATACACATATGTACATATATTTACTTTTAAGACTGTGCTGTGTGTATGTACATATTATTTTATTCATACATGTATAGAGGCATAATTTGTCGTACATTTATGTACATACATACATACATACGTACCGAAGAAAGTACATACAACATATGTTGATTAATATATGGATGTACGCACATACAGTATTTGAATTCGTATTTTCCTTAATTTTTGAAGGCATCATGTATGTACATACAAACATATACATATGTATTAACATGTGGTGTACATACATATGTACATATAAAAAAAATTAAGTAGTATACAAAAATATAATTATAATATTTTCAATCAAGGTTTATATGTACCTTCTACACCATACATATGTACATATGTATGTATATATTCTTGATGTGCAGCTAAATCAAAACAAACATATGTATGTATGCATGTGTATGAACATGGTTTGGAATGTATGCACATATGTATGTATGTCGTACGTCGCCCTAGTTCCACGCAAAATATTCATTTAATTTTAAAAGTACCAATTTTAAAGTATCTAGTATCTTTGCCCATTTTATTGGTTGATCCAGCCGTTTTTTCAGTGATTTCAAAGTCTAACTACCCATCCCGCAGTGCAGAACCTTTAAAGGACGTGCTTGAAACTTAGATAAAATCTTTTAGCTGTAGATTTTTAACCAAAAGGTTGAAAAAAAAATTGTATCGTGCATGCTTAGTTTCTGACTAATTTCTTGTTAAAAACGGTATCTTAAGAAGATTTATCTTACTTAGCAAAATTCACGTTCAACGGTAAGTCAGGGTTATGTTCAAAAGTTACCGTAAATTTTAAATTATTTGTACAACCATTTAAAAATTATTTTTATAAATTCTCTAACACGTAATCCCCAACAAACAAGAAGTTAGCGCGGCAAGCGGAATCTTAGTGTATATGCCAGTCTTCAAATATGTACATATGTCGAAGCTGTGTGTTAAGATTTTATATAGTAGCTGTATGACATAATGTATACATAATACTCGTGGGATAAAAACAACTACGTTATCAGTTTTTTTTTATTTCCTATCGCAGCAATATGTTATATGTAGTTCAGGGGCGGACGCAGAAAAAAATTTTGGGGGGGGGTCCGATCGAAAAATTTTTACGTTTGGGGGAGTCCGATCAAAAAATTTGTTCCTTTGGGGGGTCCGACCAAAAAAATTTTAGTTTTTATGGTTGAAAAGCCGTGTGCTGTAAGGAAATTTAAAAAAGTCTGAGATTTTGGGGGGGGTCCGGACCCCCCGGACACCCCCCCTGCGTCCGCCCCTGATGTAGTTTAAAATTTTCATCAAATTTAATTTGAAATAGTAGTTAAAAAACACCATCCAACGTCGTCGTAATTTTTTTTCGATCTCTGTCCGTCTGTCCTCCTGTCTGTTTTAAAAGTCGGAACTTCTGAATCGGTCGACTATATCGGATATGTCCCATACGAGAGATTGAAAAAATTCTCACTCCGGTGTTTTTGTTCATATCGACTTGATATCTCTCAGATGGTGTTTTTCAACTATTATTGAATTGCGAATTAAATTTTATCAAAATCGAATTACTATTTCATATAGCTGCCATAGAAAAGACCGAAAAATATATTTGTAAATAATGAAAAACATAAAAGAACGCTACCTTCGGCAAGCCGAAGTTTATATACTTTCTGGAGTGTCTGGGGGTAGAAAGAAACTTTTCTAAAGAAAGGTGTTTTCAATTTTAATAAACAAAAAAATGTAAACTAATTATTCAAAAGTAGAATTGTTAAAAAATATTAGGAGAACATATAAAAAGTAACTTGGTGCCCCATTGACATTTTGAAACACTTTACTCTGGGTGTTCTAAATTGAGATTTGCCGACGGCCTCCTATCAACTTAACAAAAGGTATTGAATATGTAATGAATATGTGTAATATGTAATGAATACATATGTAACGAAAACAACAGGTCGAGTTTTAGCGAAAGAGAAGAAGAAGAATTCCAGCCGAATCATTCCAATGAATCTGGTCACACGTTGCTTGAAGTGGTTTAAAAACAATTTGTTCATTAAAAGGTAAAAATTAAAGTGTGCGTAATTGTGAGAGTTTGTATTACTCAATCATTTAATTCTTGATCGATCAGCCCGAAGAGCTGTGCTTATAGACATATATTTATAGAGTCAATAATAAAATTAAAAAAATTGCGCATGCGATCGAAGTAGCGGACATTCTTTGAGCGAAGTTGATCGCTCCTAAAATAAAAAGATCTTTAATCTTTTATGAGTGGTTGTGTGGTTAGCAATGTGGGTGGGTGGTTATTTAGTTATTTCAATTTAAATAAGCTTAGCACTTGGAATCACCTGGTCAGTCTATGCATCCCACTTCTTTCTTGACGAAAGAATTATTATGTATTACCATACAGGTGTCTTAAAATGTAGTATTTTTGCCTTACAAAGTCCAAAATACTCTAATGAAAAAAGTATCCTCGATAAACCGTGTTTCATTAAGCAGAGGTCGGTGAGCTCTAAATAAAATTACATATTTCACACATTTTCGCGAATTTTTGCTATCAAACAGCCTTAACAGTCTTAAAAAGTACATTTGATTGAAGTTAGCTAAAGAATACTCGGGAATAAAGAACTAAATGAACAATAGACTTAAGGGGTACTCTTAACTTTTCAAAAAATTCACTTTTTTTCAAAATTTATTATATGATAAAAGTGTAAGGAATGTTGTCCGAAAATTTCAAATCAATCGGAGGAGAACTGTAGGAAGGGGGAAAACTTAAAGCGCGGTTTTCCAGACTGTTTCAAAGAGTTTGAAACTTTGAACGCGTTTTTCTTAAAACGAGTTTTTTTTAAATCGGTAGTTAAATTTTTGCGAAAACTATTGCATCGATCGACTTTTTCTTTTGCACACTTCTTTTAAAAATGTTTTTCTTATCGTTGAACAAAGGATTTTTATTATTTTCAATTGCAACTTTTTTTATAGGACGAAATAGGGTTAAAATGTGCATACAAAAACGAAACTTTTTATATAAACCTTATAAAAAATTTAATTTTTAATAAAGAAAAAAATCCTTCGTTTAAAGAAAAGACACATACACTAAAATAAAAATTTTGGATTTTTGATTTCAGATGAAAATTGGCGGAGAAAATACAACTACTGCCAGGGCACTATTTTTGATATGGTCACCTTTACAGATTTTCAACTACAATCTGTAAAAATTTGAAAAGATTATATTATTAATATTCAATTAACGAACATTGTAAAAATATCGCAGGATCAAAATCAAATAATTACATATATAATATAGCGAAATATCCAAAAATGTATACATAAATAATGGAAAAAATGATGACGTTGTTGTATTTTATTTTACGAGCAAGATTTGTAAAATATCGAGTTTTTTACTACCCTTTAATCGAAATTTCACAAAAATTGGATAACTAACGTAGGAGAGATAAAAAAAAAGAAATTTTGACGCCATTGGATGGTGTTTTTTAACTACTATTGAGTTTTTAATTAATTTTTATTAAAATTGGATAACTATATCATATAGCTGCCAAGGGAAATGAAAACCAATTGATACTGTAGTTGTTTATGAAATTTACTATATTATAAAGCTGCTGTAGGAGAGATCGAAAAATTAATAAAGCGGAATATTATAACATCGCTGTTTTTCATGTTTATTATGTTTACTGGAGTAAAGTGATTTCTAACGACTCTTGAATTTCGAATCAAATTTATGTCATTTATGTCACGACTATGTCATATAGCTCTCATATGAACAATCGTCGATAATATACCTACAAAATTAGTTATATCTTCTATATCTAGTTATGTCTTCAAGTTCACATAGAATCAAGCAGAGGCACAGACGGAAAGATCTAAATCGACTCAGTGGTGATGCTGATCAATAATATACGAATATAATTATATGTTCTTCTCAGATGTCTCCTATATATGAATATAAATAAAGATAGTTCAAGCATTGTTTTGCGATAAGTTGGAGTTGCAAACAACTAACAACTAATAGGTAAAAATCACTGGATCACTGGATATGGGGTGGAATGCTTAGAATGTTTCATTTTTAACTATGTTTCCCTCTTGCTTTTAATTAAATAAATTTATTATTAATATTAGATGTTCTTTTATACGTGTCTCTATACTAATACAAATTTGTTTTACACCTTTTGCACCTGATTGCGAAGCACACAGGATGACAGCGAAAACAATAAACTAAAATTCTGAAGAAACACTTTCTGCCCGTCTTGGTCTTGAACACATTACCTCTGGTCCAAACCAGAGTTTGACTGAAAAGTCAAACACGAAGATATATAAAAATGATTGTTTCTTAAAGCAGTATTAAATTAATTTACTTCCCCTATCATATACAGTATTTTTGAGTTTAAATTTATTGCAAATCTATACACCCAAGTTAAAGTTTAAATTTAAGTCCTACAACTACACTGCTTCTCAACATCTGAGCAATAATGTGGGTTTTTGGGGTTCAAAATTAATTGTTGTGTATATTACTGAAATATATATTGCTTAAAATAAGAAATAAAGTTATTACATTTCTAATCGTTGTCTGCAAAAACCTTTAACTTTTCAATATTTACTACGTAGTGTGCGCACGAATTGTGCTTTGTACTTCTACAACAATACAATTCCGAAAAGATAGACCTGCAAACAGTACAACCTCACAAATAGAGAGATAAGCGGAAGCAAAACGATCAATGGTAATCAAAAAGGGCCCTGCAAACTTTTGTCTCGCTTTTTAATGCCCACTGCAAGATAATAATTAAGAAATTCAAGCGACTTTATGCACAAAAAACACTTTTTTACCTATTTATTTAGTTTTATTTATATGTGTGTATATATGCCTTACCGATTATATATAAATAGGCACACGAACGCTCTCGAAAACGGCAGAAGAGAAATATTTACCAAGTGAGAGATAAAACTGAGAGGACTGCAGGCGATTGTGAGAGTGAGTGTTGCTTCAATGTGCGAATGTAGGCGCGGCTAATGGCTTATACGCTTTGAGCATAGTAAATAAACAATTATTATTATAAAAAACAATGGAACTTTGGGCTTTAAAAAACCAGTAATATATTTAAAGTTAAATAAAAGAAAACTTACTTTACTTACATAAAACTTATGTATGTTAAATATGATTTTATTTTTACATTAGCAGAAAAAAGCTAAATTGTCATCACTGCCACGATAAAGTATCTTCGGCTCGTGTATGTGCGTTGTGTAGCCATCTTCGATCTGCCCGCCTTCGCCGTCTGCGTGTGATCTGTGGGCACACACAGATACACAATTCAGCGTCTCACTTGTTGTTGTATTACTTATATAAGTGTGTTTGTAATTCAACGTGTATCTATGTTGGCATCGGTGTCTGTGCTCTTTCAAAAGTATTTGTGGAAGAGCGGAGATTCGAACTGCTTCATCTAAACTAAAGAAGCGTTGCAAGAGCTAGTGCTAAAACCGCTCAGTCTACTCGTAAGATACACAGCATTAAGACGCAGCATACACCGTAATTTACTTGGTTAAACAATAACGATTTGTGTTATTCATATACTTAAAATTTTGTGATCAACACCCAATAAAGTTTATAAAAACATTAAAAAAAAGATTCGCGTATATACTGCAAAAAGTTCAGTTGGTTAAAAATTTAAAACAATAACATATAAATTGAATTGTGTTTTTTTATCAAAAAGTCTTTGATATTCAATATTCCTTAAAACGTGTTTGATAAAAAATGTCTTACAAACGTTTCAAAAAGTGCCGACGGTGAATCTTCAGAAAACACATTTAATTGGTTTCTCACAATTTCCTAACTCAACGTTCTTCAATTATTTAAAAAATGGACGCCTACGCTTTACCCACATATTTTCCACTTGCGTAAGTTTTTTCGTTTTTAAAGTCGAATCTTTAATTGATTTATGAAAAAAATAAAATAGAGTTAGTTTAATTGCATGCCATCATCGAAGGTAACACGGCGATTACGTTCCTAGAAATCCTCGTGTTAAGCGAAATATGGATTCAGTAAAAAACAATGGGTTATAGTTTATATTTTAAGCCAGATTGTTTCAACAAAATATATGTATATCGATATGGGAACAAATTTGTACGTGCTAAAACAGTCAGTTTTAAGAGAGGGCTAAGTGTATTATATGTATTTTTAACTAGAAGTTTGCCACGCAGTAAAGGAGTCACCTCAGACCCAATTAAGTTCACAAATTCTTGATTAACATCACCATCTTCGTCGTATGCAAGTTAATCTTTCAGTTTTAGAATCAGAATCTTTCAGTTCAGGGAATCACAAATCGGCCCGGATCGGTCGACTATTCAATAAATAAATAAAAATCAAGCAAGGAGGGAAGTTTTGGCGTATAAACCCTTTTATTTTAGAACCTTAATGCAGAAAACGACTAAACTATGCCATACTTGTTTTAGTTTATGATATAGTAGTCCGATCTTTTTAGAAATAACTTTTTAATATCTATTATCTAACGAATTGCTCATTGCCGAAAAAACTTCTTAAATGCCTAACAACATTAAAAAGTATTATAAAATATATATATATTTTTTTAATTTTGTAAATTTCTCCAATTTGTGTATAATTAAATAGGTAAATTGCGAGTAAAACGTTCTCAAAATCAAATTCTTCATTAATTTTTATATTTTAATAACAGCTATATGATATAGCATTTCTATATTTTTAAAAATATCTTTAAAACATTTTTAAACATATATTATCCTAACTAATTTCTCAGAAACTACTTTCTAACAAATTCTTAAAATTATGCTTATTTGATAAAATACAACGACGTTATAATTTTGTTACTATTAGTTATATATAAATGAATTGATCGTTCTTAAGAAAGATTTTAAATCAATCGTTGCAAAAAAACTTGATATTCCAATAATCATGGTTATGATTTTAAAACAACTATGCTATAATTTTGTATAGATTCATATAGATTTTCTATGGCAGCTATGATGTTGCTAACCATTTATGTATCATGAAATTTAATTCGAAACTCGCAAGTCGTACAAAAGACAAAATGTCAAAAATCATGTCTGTATGACAACAAAAAAATTTGCCTTCTAATTTTTTCACGTTATTTTTTCAACCTTTTTATGGGAGCTATAAGAATAAGTCGTCCGATCCAGGACTTATTTACTGCGTGCAATAACTACATAACCTTTGGTAAAGTTTCATCGATAAAGTGAAGGAGACACCTCACACTCCATAAAGTATACATATATATTCTTGAATTAATGGAAATTAATTGATAACGTCATTGATTTTCATCTAGTTGTGTGATGCTGATTTTTTAAATATAGAGTTTCCTAACGACTCTTGAATTACGAAATAAATTGTATCAAAATTGGACAACTATATCATATTGCTCTGCATGGATATAAAAAAGGATACAACAAAGTTATTACGACTTTACCATTAATTATACCCACTACTAGTAGCCCAAAGAGGGAAAGAAGTATTTCTTGAAAAGTATGTATCAGGCAGAAAAGTCATTTAATATCAAATAACATTTATTTATTCTTAATCAAGACAGATATCATATATGTATAGCTGTGCGTTCTTTCGGGAACCATGAAAGGTAAATTATTGGGATTGACAACTCAGTTTTTGGATATGCTTTCTGTTTGCTTTCTGTTTGTATGCTTTTTTAGTGATAAACAAGAATAGAAGCAGACTTTGGCGAGCCTACACTTACATATATATCCTTGCGGTCATTACAAATGTCAAGCAAAATGCATAAAGGCTAAACAACATTGAGGTTATAGTGATATCTTCTATATTAGTATTATATTAATTTCTGCAGCGTATCCGATGCATCAAATTCTCAACGGAGGGGTAAGGTACTCTGCAAAGTTTCTAGATATGAAGCCGGTTTGGGTTCTAGATATTATGTCGCAGGACGGCAGAGGGTTAGCACTAGATACTTTAGAAAATAGTGCTTGATGGTAGGAGCTGACTACTCTAAAAGGTTCATGCTGGTTATAGTTAGATTTACAATAAGCTAGCTACAATTTATAAAAACATTTAAGCGACCCAACAAATTGACATTCCATCTTAACCCCGTATAGCAATAAAAATCTGCGGCTTGAGAGGCTAAAGTATTAAGTAGCAGTCTATATGAATAAGATGGAAACAAGAGGCTTGCATTCCAATTAAGCTGCATAAGGCATGAACAATTAGTTTGTTTGGGGTCCAAAAGGACGCCAAGATCGTCAACCACTGTTATTCTTTTGCATTTCTATTCACTTCGCGTATATTGCTGTTTATCCTGAGCAAATATGGTCAGCTTGTACTTTATAAATGTTGGGATTGTAGGCTTTGATAGGAATTTGTTTATATGCTTTTATTGTTTATTATTATTGTTTATATATATACAGGGTAAGAAGTAAGGACCCCTATGGATACTAGATAATTAGTTTGTCCTGCCACTGAAGTAACTAAAAATCCAATTGAGGGGATCAGCTTGAACCCTTTCACGTCAAGTTTATGTATTAACAGAAAGTGATTTACTGAGTCAAATGCTTTGCCGAAGTTAAAGTTAATGTCATCAGTTAGATCTTCGAAAAAACACATACTGACACATACCTTTGTATAGGTACTGCACATAAGGAGTTAGAGTTCGTTCAAAAAGCTTTGAAATTGCTGAAAACTTAAAAATACCTTTTAGTTTGCATTCGAATTTTTTCTTTTTTGGTGAAGCCCTGCAAGCATGCAAGTTTTTAAAGACAAGCTTGTGAAGGAGTTTATACAGAGCAAAGATTTGTGATAAGTCTAGTCATTTTCTACATTTAGATTTGCAAGGGTAAATAAGCTTTTGCGGGCCAAAGCTACTTTCCTTTCTTGTTTATTATACAATAACGAATTCTCGAATATAAGCTTTTCTAACGACCCCTAAGTTACGAATTACATTTTTTTGAAGTGAAACTTCTTTAGGCGCATGAGGGTAACATTTTTACAATTGTAACGGTAACGTCACGCAAGTATGCAACGGAAGTGACGAAAAGAAAAAAGAGAGAGAGAGAGCGATCGAGACCGATTGAGAGAGAGTACGACAGGGCAAACGTGAAGCAACTAGCGATGGAATGAGAATAGGAAGCAAGCAAGTGAAAAAGATCGAGAGAGAAAGATCACGCATAGAGTCATGGTATAATAAGTATAAGGTAGTCTTATAAGTGCGAAAGGAACAGAATAAGATGTTGTTTTACCCTTACGCTGTGCATGGGGGTTTAAAAAGAACTGTTTAATGATAATGAATACTAACTGTTCCGTAATTTTTGTTTTGTACCCAGAGCTGTTCCTCAGGATTCGCTCCTATATTGTCAACCCTTTAAAAGATTTTTCTGCAATAGTAAATGTCACGCCTTGTATGTGCTTGCTGCAATAATTGCAAAAAGTATTTTTTCATAAGCACACAAGAGTTAACGATTTGATAAAAAATCTTCGGCGTACAAAGAGTCTCTTACGAAAACCAGAGCGTTCTGAACCATAGGGGAGTAAACCCGAACAGTTCTACCGGCGACGAGACTACCTTATACCTTTTGTACCATGGTGCCATGGAGCGAGAGAGCTAGTGAGAAAAATTGAACGAGAGAGAGAATAAGGTTTATTGAGAAATATTGGTTTTTGTATTCGTTTACTAGTTAATTATTAGAACTTTAGATGGAAAATCTGTCGCATAAGGTCATTTGCAGTAAACGCATTTTTTTGTTTATCTATTTACAATATTATTACCACTTATGCAGTGTATAAACAGTTAGTTAAATTTATAAATAAACTTTATGAATAATTTTTGTGATACATTTTAAAGTCGTCCTGTACTAAGCAGTTACTCGAAGTAGGTAATATATCTGTTTTCTTTTTGTTTATTTACAATTTTTAGGCCAATTGGATTGAAGGTTAGGTAGTTTTAATATTTACAAATAACAAATTAATATTAACACATAACATACCTTGCAACTCGTCATTTAATAATGCAATAAATCATATTCCATAAAATAAAAATATGTATTTGATAAATTCGCTTTTCTAAATTTTAAGTTCAGAAACAAAATTTAAATAACTTTCAATATTTTAATGACAATTAAATTCCTAACATATTTTCCTTTTGATAAATTAGTTCGCCAAAGAAGTTTCACTTCTGACATGTGTACTTTGTACGCACGCACTTTTTTTTTGTTTTTATCCCCTTTCAGAGGGCATTATAATTTTAGTCAGAAGTTTACAACGCAGTGAAGAAGACATTCCAGACCCAATAAAGTATATATATTTTTGACCAGCATTTGAAACGAAATACGTGAAAAAAAGTATTAAAAAATACTTAGAAAACAAGCCTGTGGCTGTTAATCTTCCGAAGCGCCTAAAGAAAAAGTTTTTTGCGGTGAACATAATAACATTAAAATTAACGGATCATCTTTAAAAAAAAGTGATATGCGCTGTAAAGATTATGAATTTCTCGAGGTAATCAGGAAGAATTTTTTTCTAAATTTTTTTATTGTCTATTTTTGGGAGCACTTGAAAGTGAAAAGTGCGATTTTAGCTGAAAAAAATCGCTGTTAATTTATTTTTTAAAAATAGAAAAAAAATAAAAATTAAAAAAAACTCTTCCTGATTACCTCTTTTGAGTTCACCGACTTTCAAAATAACGTCTTCGGCAAAATCGATTCAAAGTATTTTTATACGTGAAATTCAAAATCCAAATACGGTAGTTTAAAACGCTGTAACTCCGTTAGTTTGTCTTTAAAAAAATACAAAAAAATAATTTTTAAAACCTTACCCCCCCCTTAATTCAAAAACATGGGTTTTTCAAAATACTGAAAACAGAATAAGCTTAAGCTTAAGTTGCACATTTTGCATTTGCCGAATTTACGCATTCAGTTTTATTCGGAAAAAAACTAAAAACTAGAAATATAACGGGACATCTCATGGAATGGCTATAAGGTCTGCACACGCAGTGTGACGTCGGCATTGCACTTCGACTCTCTCTTTCTCGCAGCAGCGCTGTTAAGGCGACAGCTAAAACTAACAGAGAGTAGTGACAGTGTAAGATCCTTCGCTGCTACGCACACAAGCAAGGGTGCCGATCACTGATAAATACATACATTTCTGACAGCTTGCTTTGACGCTCAAATTTGGTACTATTGCACTGTATTTTTTTTCGGCACAACGCAATTATCCGTTTGAATTTTTTAATTTTTTTTTTAATTTCGTTCGGATATGCGGTTTGTCGCTAAAAGCGGAGACGCTCTAAGCGGAGGCCCTTACATATAAGTTTGCATGGGGACCACCCAGCGGAAAAAAACCTGTGGAAAATATGCTATTTTCCAGTGGTTTCTTCATACAAGCGGAATGTGGAAAACCTCCTTCACCCCTTACACACCCCTTACCACATACACGGGGGTGACACACAAAAGGAAGGGGTAAAGGCGGTTTTCCAGTGGCTCTACAGCTGCTGAAAGCAGGACAAAATCCACTGGATTTTTCCCTTACCGCTGAACAAAAACCTCCTTACTTCGGTAAAAACCCACCCCCGAAATCGGTCCGAAATCGTCTATCCCCTTACCTACGCCTGCTAAAAGAAGGAGGTTTTCCAGTCAAATAAAAACCTACTTCTCACTTTCCCGCTGGGCAACCAAGCCATCGAGTTTTCGGCGCAAAACCCGGACGGACACTATAAGCGGAGTCGTTATAACAGGATTCTACTGTAGTTGTCATATAAACAATCGTCAAAAATATGGAAAATTAATAGAAAAATCGTCATAGCTTCGATGTTGTTTATTCTTTATGTATTTTGCTCGACATATAATGTTTGATGACTGCAAGGGTATAAAAGCTTCGGTTTGCCGAAGCTAACTTCCTTTCTTGTTTTTTTAATAAAACTTTTCCATTTTCGCGCCCAAAATCTTTTTTAAATTGTAAAAAAGCAACCGGAATTTTTACCAATATATTTTTTAAAATGACTATAACACGTTCGATCTTCATTAATTTTAGACTATGTGTGACTATACAAATATTTGATTTAAGCTGTAAAATGCTCTTAAATGTTTTTAGGGTGGTTATTAATATTTGTTATATAAAAGCTGCAAAGCGATAGAAATTGATACATTTTGCACAGAAATATAGTACTTTTATCAGCTCAGGTTTAGTTGGAAAAACTGGTGTAGATATGTCCAGTTTTGAAGCAACCTCATCGACTTTGATATTTGCAATAACTTAATCTTGCAATAACTAATCTAACTGTTAATAAACTACAATAAGTGAAATATATTGCATTTATTTTTCTGTAGATATTCTGAATTGCAGTTTTTAGCGTCCAGACGAGCTGCTGCTGTGGCTGCCGCGGCAACCGTTTTGCCAGGCTCTCCGTGCATTAACCATGTTCATACAACAGATGTTTCGAGTTCTGTAACAGTTCCATCCATAATTCCAACGGTGGAAGCACCACCGGCCACCTCAGTTCAACCACCTGTAATTAATGGAGGCGGTCTTCTTGCAAATAATTCTGGCCCCCATCCCAATCACCAGCATCAACATATACATAGTTTAACTGGACAAACTCACGGACATGAATTTCATCCAGCTTATAGAATTCCCGGATATATGGAACAATTATACTCCCTTCAACGAAGTAGCCCCACAGCTTCCTTCCATGGTATTGATTCTATACACGTTCAGTCATTTGTCAATTTCAAATATGTATAAAAATCTTTCAGATCCCTACGTGAACTGCGCTTCAGCTTTTCACCTTGCCGGACTTGGATTGGGATCAGGAGACTTTTTGGGAAACCGCGGCATGGGTTCTCTGGGTGATCTGCATCATGCGGCAGTGGCAGCAGCTGCCGGATCTCTAGCAAGTACTGATTTCCACTTCAGCATCGATGGTAGCAGGCGGCTAAGTAGTCCTCGACCACCAGGTGGCAGTATTCGCGCAAGCATCAGTCGCAAACGAGCCCTTTCCTCATCGCCATATTCTGACTCGTTTGATATTAATTCAATGATTCGATTTTCACCAAACTCATTAGCCACGATTATGAATGGCTCTAGAGGAAGCAGCTCAGCAAGCGGTTCTTACGGCCATATTTCAGCTAACGCCATTAACACCATGCCTCATGGACATTCTTCGCGATTACAACAGATCCAAGCCCATTTGTTGCGCGCAAGTGCAGGGCTTTTAAGTCCGTTGACCTCACAACAAGCAGCTACAGCCGGGATTTCTATAAGTCATGCTGCATGTGCGGCTGCTGGAAGCTTAAACGATGTTCATCGCAACCTAAACGATTTACCTAACCAAATAACATCTTCAAGTGGAAGGCTGGTTTCTGATGATCACAAGCATATATCATCGCTCTCGGTAATTTAGAAATAATTTTAAATGATTCAAAGTAACTCACTACATTTTTGTTTAGCAAAAAAACTTCGACAACGGAAATTCAAAAAATCGACAGTATAAAAATGTTGTCGCCGAGCAGCCTTCATCAACATCTGGCAGTGTGGCTCAAGTAGAAGCAGACAGTGCCTCATCACATTTGACGGACCAGTGTCACAAGAAATCATCAATCAATAGCAAAAGTGTTGCAGACGATGTGAAAATCAGCAATCGTTCTGAAGAATTTACTAGTCTTGGAACAGCTTCGACTCTGCTAAACGAATATGATTGTGCCAACGCTGATACGACAGATATAAAAGACGAGCCCGGAGATTTTGTGGAAACGAACTGTCATTGGCGTAGTTGTTGTATTGAGTTTATTACACAAGATGAACTTGTTAAACACATAAATAATGACCATATTCAAAACAACAAAAAAGCTTTTGTCTGTCGATGGGAAGATTGTACACGTGGTGAAAAGCCCTTCAAAGCGCAGTACATGCTCGTTGTGCACATGCGCCGTCATACTGGAGAAAAGCCACACAAGTGCACAGTAAGATATTTTACAAATTTTATATTATCAAATTTGTTGGCTTAATATTTTCTTTTGGGAAATAGTTTGAGGGTTGCTTTAAAGCGTACTCACGACTGGAAAACCTGAAAACTCATTTACGGTCACATACAGGCGAAAAGCCATATACCTGCGAGTATCCGGGATGTAGTAAAGCGTTCAGTAATGCCAGCGATCGAGCGAAACACCAAAACCGTACTCACAGCAATGAGGTAAATGTTGTTATTAAAAATATTATTTTAAAACTTACATACATATTTCTTTTCAGAAGCCCTATATTTGTAAGGCTCCTGGCTGCACAAAACGATACACTGACCCAAGTTCTCTGCGAAAACATGTAAAAACAGTTCATGGTGCTGAGTTCTATGCGAATAAAAAACATAAGGGCTTGCCCTTAAATGATGCCAACTCGCAATTGCAAAAAGACAGAGGCCCGGGTCGGCATCTTCAAGAACATAATATTGACTCAAGCCCTTGCAGTGAAGACCTGCAAATGGGAAAGATGCTAGGTATGTCTAGTCCCAGCACTAAATCTGAATCAGATGGAAACTCTCCACATCATCTGGTGAATGGAGTTCGAGCATCAGATTGTTTGTTAGCATTTTCACCACATGACGTTGTCGAGAATTTAACTTTAGAGGACAACTGGAATTGTGATGATGATGTGGACGTGGCTGACCTACCAATTGTTTTACGAGCAATGGTAAATATTGGGAGCGGAAGTTCGTCGACATCTACTTTAGGAGGTGGTGTAATGGCACGGCAGCGATTTAGAAGTCGTCTCCAAACTAAGGGTATCAACGCAAATACGGCTGTGCTCTGCAACATTCCAGAAAGCAATCGAATTATTGGAATCAATGAACTGAACCAGCGTATTACTGAATTAAAAATGGAACCAGGTTTAACTGGAGACATTAAAGTTCCTATTCCCCTGAATAGTGGCAAAGATGTGTTTCCAGAAGACTTGTCGTCACAAAGTCAAGTAAACTTTCGCAACGCAACTTTTAATAAACAAAGCTTTTCCATCATTCCCGGCTTAATGCAAGGGCAGCCTCGCCGCGATAGCCAAAACTCTAATACGAGTACATATTATGGTAGTATGCAAAGTCGTCGCAGTAGTCAATCATCACAGGTGTCTTCTATATCCACAATGAGACCAGAATCTTCTTACAACACAGCAACAGCTTCTTTTTATGACCCGATTTCACCAGGATGCTCGCGACGCTCTAGCCAAATATCAAATATAACCAACTACAATGCCGTTATTACGCAATCAGGACAAACTCCTATAAACAATGACTTGATTACAAACAGCAGCCCAAATGCTTCCATTATTAAACCAAATGTTGGTGCTCAGCGGGCTAATTATTTGAACAACAGTCTTCCTCCACCACCGTCGTCTCATTTAATTGACACTAATTTGAAACGTTTGCAGGAGACGGAGCCCAAAACATGTACTCAAAATTCAACAAGTGGTCGATTTTCAATATCCAATTTTATGCATTCTTCAAGCAGCAACAAACCGACCGATGAGATTGATTTCGAAAAATCAATGCCAAATAACACATTTCGACGTCAGTCTGAACCAGTGTCGAATGTAAGTTTCAATTCAGTAACAAATATCCCTCGATTTAGTACCCCAGTAAATAATTTTCAAACACCTGTTGGAAAGAGTAGACACAACAATACAAAAGCTTATTCAAACCTGGAGAATGATTTAAAGACTGTAAAAGGAAGTGTTCAAACGAAGTCTTACATGACTACTACAAGTGAAAAACATCCAAATGAAAGATTTAATTTAGATGAAGTTGAAGAGCTTATACTTCCCGATGAGATGCTTCAGTACCTAAATTTGGTAAAAGACGATACTAATCATATCGATAAGGGACATGAGCACCTTTTATCTGAAAACATGACATCTAGTGAAAATCGAGTACGCGTAGTGTCAAACTCAAATTCATGTAAGAAAGCGTTATCCCCATTAAGCTCAAACTTTGATGTCCTTATCGACTTACAACAAAGCTCATCAAACTTGTCAGAGAAAAAAGAATTTACCATTGATATTATAGAAGGCTTGTTCAGGCAAGAAGAACCAAGTACTGATCCTGTGCTACAGACAAAAGAGCTGACGAAATATAGAAGTTTTCCTCAAGGGACACCGAAAGATGTAAGCATGGATGTTGGTATCAAACAACAGCAACCATCACCATCGCACTATCATCAAGAAACCAATAACTCAAATCAAAATCAAATCATTGACTCATCAATGACAAGTTTACCAGAGCTCAATGTGACTTCAATATTTTCGCGCATTGACTCAGAAAAAGGTTCTAAAACTCATAGAGACCAAGAAAATGAGATTCAATGCGGCATTATAAGCCAGTCTCAAATGTCTCCTTCATTAAATATTCATAACGACTGCCAGATTTCCACCTCGAGGTTGGCTCCCCCTACAGCATTAAAGTTTTCATGTCAACCTCGAAATTTAGTTTGTGACACCCAAGCGAATAATATCAGTTCAATGCAGTCAGAAACGTACCAGCGTACTTTAGAATATGTACAAAGTTGTCAAAATTGGATGGAAACAAATAACTCAATTTCCGATCATGTTCAAGGCCTGCCTGGGGTGCCAGTAATTAATTCATTGTGGCCTGATGTAAGCAGCTCTACACACCCATATCCTGGAACAAATATGGTGATCAATGATATGACAACATCCCTATCTTCTTTGTTAGAGGAGAATAGATATCTTCAAATGATGCAATAGGAAAATATACTAGAGATTACTATTTTTCTTGCAGTATAGTGGTAAATGGAGATCGAAAATATTTATAGAGACGAAAGTCACTCATAAACGGAAATCTGAATTTTATTTCAATAAAGTAAAAAATTGTCAACGTCAAAATTTCCTAATAGACAATAGAAAAACAAACTGGAATTATAAAATGTTTTAGACTCACATAAGATGGAGTCGCCATTAGTTTTTTAAGTTTAAAAGATATCTTACTTTTGAGGTATGCGCAATAAATATGTCTTCCAAAACTATCTCAATTATACAATTATAATACATTTAAGTAAATAAAAAAATATATTTTTTCATGAAACACATGCATTTCAGTTAACTATGCGTTAAGTTTGGCTTGCCAGTAGCTAGTGGAGACTTATACCCTTGCAGAGCAAATATTGGTGCACCAACGATTAGTAATTTGAGTTTAATTTGCCCTGAAAAAAAGTTTATTTAGGGAAATCACAAAAAAAAAAAGCAAAATGGCAAGCTAAACCTATATGATATTGCCGATCTATTGGCGAATTTGTATATATGTGATCGGATCTAGATTGGTTGCATACGATTAATAACTGACTGTAAATACTATACGATATATGGTTCTATATAATTGATTTGAAAGATTTTATTCTTATTCTTATTTCTTCTTATGTTATGATCCCTACTTATCAATTACCGAAGATTTCTTTCCTGTTTTCCATATTAGAATGTTACCATCATCTGGATATAAAACTATTTCAAAAACTGGTGTTTTAATTAATTCATTCGGAATATGCGAAATAATAAGAATTTCGACAGAGTCTCTTTTTAACCAAATGGATGTTTTTACTTTCAATCGGAATTCATATCATTGGTTATTTCAGTTTCCGATTTTTTTTTCGTTTACACTGTGCACCCCTTCTAAAAAAAGAAAACAGCCTGTAAGGCCCTACTATGACCTCCAGTGTTGCCGTTTTAGGGTTTTTCCCCCCAGATTTGAGGTTTTTTGAATTGGGATTGCGGGAAAAATTTTAAAACAGCGGGAAGACGCTATTAAATAATATTGAACAAATTGAACTTCAGCACCAAAACGTGAGTATTATAAACTGGGAGAACAAGGACGATACATTATAGTTTTGGCTGGAAGTCAACGCATACAGCGATTCTGGTGGAAACCCGCGATTTAAAGTGCCTTGGTCGAATGCCGAGGTTGAGCGGGTTTTCAGACAGATCAACTTGATTAAATATAGGCAGAGAAATCGAATGAACATTGACACTTTAAACTCGATTTTAAGCATGACGTAAAATAATGAAGATATGTAATCTTAAAAAAAAAATTTACATTCTGTTACTCCACCCGGGAGCTTAGAGCCTCTACAATTTCTTGTAGAGGATTCATTATCATTGATTTTCGATCGTACCGGTGATAAGCCAGTAGCGACTTATCCTAGCGGTGGGGTTGCCACCTGGCGCCATCTAGGAGTGACGAAAATTCTATTGATGGGTCCATAGTAACGTAGACGAGGGGGTGTGCGGGTCCGGGGAGCCGAAATTTGTTACTAATGTTAAGTGAGCGATAGAGCATAGAAGTGGTGGAGATTTGGAAAAAGAGACCGTTTTCTTTTTTCTCGGGGAGCCTGGGGCTCGACTTGAACTCGGGCCTTCCGGACCGGAGGCCAGCGCTCTACCTGCTGGGCCACCGTCCCCCCAATCTTAATCTTAATCTTAATCTTAAAAATATAAACTACAAATTGTCACCATTTTAGATCCGGTTTCAGCGTCATGGCAAGTGTTGCCATAATTATAAAATACTTCCAACTTTCTTAAAAATTATCGGAACCACAAAAAATATAGATACAGACGAAGAGGCTGTCGATATAGACGATATTATTAAAAACTTTGAATAAAATTATATAAAAAGAATCTAGGGTTTTTTTTTTAGCTTTTTAACAAAGGTTTTTGGTGTTTTTGGGGGTGTTTTTTTTGCTAATCTAGGGTTTTTTGCACTAAAAATTATAGCAAAACTGATGACCTCCCGACTATGGTACAGTTATACAAGGTAGTCGGCTTTTTGAGAGGATGTTTTCCCGTAAGTGCGAAAGAAACAGAAACAGAGTGTGTTGTTTAACCCATATACTGTGCATAGGGTTTAAAAAGACTGTTATATGACAATGAGTATTAATAGTTCCTTAATTTTTGGTTTTTACCCAGAGCTGCCCTTTAGGACTCGCTCTCATATTGTTACCCTTTCAAAAAATTTTTGTGCAATATTACATGTTACGCATTGTATGTGCTTGCTGCAATAATTGGAACAAGTGTTTTTCATAAGCACGTAAGGCTTAAAGTTTTAAGAAAAAATCGTCCGCGTACGACCTCTTCCTTCGAAATCCCGAGCGCACTGAACCATAGGGGGAAAGAACCCGAACAATATTGCAGCCGACGGGACTACCTTGTATAATTGTACCATGCTCCCGACCTTTCCCCAACCGCAATTTGGGTTGTCCAAATTTATCATGATCACGGGCACTAACAAGACAATCTCCCAATTCTCTTGATCTGCCGTTCACCGCGCCTTAAAAATGTTATCAAAAACATTGTGTAGATTTCCAACCTAAGGGACGGAAATGCTGGTGAAAACATAAAGTGATGCCGAGCTATTTATAAAGACTTCTGAACTCACCGCAATTTGCAAGGTATTTTTCAAACTCCATGTAGCCTCAAACTCCGTTAAAGGAACAGTTTATGCCACAACCTCAAAGTTATAAACTATAAAAAAACGAACTCATGACCAAGCATAAATTCATCAGCCTCCACCAAACGGATTAATTCATGCATCTCCACCAATATGCATCCGATGACCTTTCTACCAAAAGTAATGTTACCTTTTTGGAAACCGATTTTAAAAGGGCATTCGGTCGCGTAGGGGTGCATAAAGTTTTGAAATAAAATTGCCAGTGGGGGATAGGTCAAAAGACCTCCAATTTGGTGACGGCTGATAAGCAATCGATCTTTCCGAGTTAGAGTTAACAACACAATTTCTTACACTGCACAACGGCATCCCGCAAGGATCGCATTGTTCATCATCGCCTTCTAGTCACTAAATAATATAATCTTAAAACATAAGCAAATTGAACGTTGTAATAAGCTTAGGATTAACATTAACATTCGACTAAACATAATCAATTTTTTTTTATATCGAAGCGGTCCTTCATACTTCCAACCACACTTTTACAAGCTACAAGAGTCTTGTTGCTTTCCAAAATCGAGTATGGACTACCCATATATGGCTGGTATGCTGGAATGTGAATCGAATCTTTTCCCCTTACCACGCTGGGGTCAGGCCATAAGGTGTGTTCTAGCAAGCTTATACCCAAACCGATGTGCTCCACTACCAAACAGATTATAATCATCGAAGTAAATACAAAATGCAATCTTCGATCAGAAGGTGGATATCCTTTGATATGAAGCACCACTAGAAACACCCTATCGTTGGAATAAAGTCAATCCTTCGTCTCCTTGGAAGCTATGTCCTAGCATCAAAGACATAACCATATTCGATTTCCTAAAATCAAATTCTTCCGCAACGACTTTCAAATAACTTCGAAAGAAACTAATCCACAAATACCACGAGCGGAAATGGCTTTTCACAGATGGTTCGAAGTCTGCAACCACTTTTGTGGTGGTAGACGAAATCGGATCGATCGTTCCCTGGGGTCTGATACCGCCACCCTTCCCAGTGCTTACTGCCGAAGCAATATGGTATGCCATAGAACTTAAGGAAAAGCACATCATCTGTAGTGACACTCTGTCCACCCTGCAAGGGGCTTTCAACTTTTACAATAACCACATCAGCTCTGCATCAAAAACAACAACAAAATTACGCTACTGTGGGTCGTTGCACATATAGGGATAGGCGGGAACGGGTTCAAATCAAAGGGAAATTGCTTGAAATCGAAATGGAAGAATGGTCCCCCTTTAACCACTGGTATAAAATCCAATCCAGAAAAAAACACGCCCATCTTCCACGGCTTTGCACAAGAAGAGAATGCGCCATTCCCATTCCCGGAAGGGAGCCAAACTACCCCGACTCCGAAAATTATCAGTCGAACAACTACGGGATGTATACAGTCACAACCGAAATTCACAGAACAAACATGTTCGCTCTCACCGACGCTTCACAACTACTAGCCAATCCAACTGCGATTAGAAGTAATCTAATTTTATCCTTCTTAGCCAAATTTCTTTTATTGTTACGGTATTTTATTTATCGAATCTTCTCTCTTCCATACTGTATTCAAATTAAATTTTTTAGAAGAATGGCCCTAGCTAGTTGCTGGGCGGCTAGTGGCTAGTGTTTCAGGTTAAAGACCGCACAAAGCTATTTGGATGAGCATATAGCTTGATGCATGAGTTACCGCCTCAACAATTAGCCTCGGCAGTCCCCTGCCAAAACCACCACTACTTTTATAGACGCCGCCTCAGCAAACACTTAAGCGGCCACCCGATCGCCCTACTAATAACCTACTAATAATCGAATCCCAAACTAATCAAAACAATAGCATCCGCTCCACTTATCCACTCTACTTAACTACTCCAATTATACGACCCACTTCAGATCCATAGAGTAAGCACTTTCCGTTAGATCAGCATTTTATGTTAGAATAAGAACCAACGAGTTGACAAAAGAGAAAATACAGAATCAGTCTGAATATTGAACTCAAACAATCCGGTCGTTTTATTCAAACATTACAAGTCAAAGTGACTCCCAACCAAAAATACCAATTCCATCTACGAACATATTATAACTCATGTAACTCATGTAAAAAAAAGAAATCGACAATGTCGACTTCGTCTTTAACAGATCCCACATTTAAATAGTTTTTAGTATCTTTGATTGTAGATAAAAGCCCCATTTTATCATGCTGTTGAATATCATGGTGGGAAGATTTACTGCACAGTTCGGGTATTTTATAATCATTTTAGGGGAGATTAAATCGTGTCCTGGCGCTTTCTTTTCCTCTCGAATCTTTATCACTCTTATCACTTCACTTGGTTCGAATATGAGCGCAAAGCTATTTGTTGATGGAAGTGGTTTGAAGACGTTTTCTAGATGTGCGCCAATACATTTTAGCTTACAGAAGTTGGGCCAAAAAAAATTTCAAATTTTAATTTTGAAATGTGGAATCGTTTAACCCCAGTTTGCCCACCTTTCAGTTTTTTTTTACCGTTTCAAAGATATGGAATTTCAAAAATTTTCGAAGAACAAAAATTTTTCAATTTTCAAATTTTTTTTTAATCTGTTAAATAATCGTTTGACCACGTTTGCCACCCTTAAGAATTTTGAAAAAATTGATACTTTGGAAGATATAGGGCTTTAATGTTTTTTAACTATTACGCCTTAAAAAAATCTTAAAAATTTTTTTTCCGGAAAGCGTTAGACAATTGAATGCTTTCGATTGCCCACCCTTTACATTTTTGAAAATTTTCAATCTTAAGGATGGATACTGGAGGTGGCGATTGGCCTTGCGTAGTTGCTTACTTCGTCGGTTACTATATGGGTACTTACTATACTGACCCTACGGCAAACGAGCTGCGAACCAGCTACTAGCTGGATTCTACATGGGTACTTACTTTGGTGACCCTAGGGTTATCAACGCCGAACCACCTAATAGAAATATGTATGCATACGAAAGCATAAACGAAAATTCATAATAAAAAAAATAAGCTTCGCCTTTGTTTTTAATATTTTGAGCAAAAGGGCAAAGTAAAAGTTGAAAGCATAACTTCGATTACAGTTAGTTCTATTTATGTTGCGCCGTTCTTTCGCTGAAACGCATTTGTGTTTGCCGGTTGTCAAAGTTATTCTAACCATTGCAGTTGAGTGGAGAGAAGCGGAGCAAACGCAAATTAATTGGTAAGTAAAACTAATTATGTATATTAAATACGTGTGTGTGTATGTATGGTATGTACTAATTTAATTAATAATATATGCAATATAATATAATATATGCAATATTTATATTTAGCTGACCAAAAAGTGACGCAGGACAAAATCGAGGTACTAGTAGAAGCTTCCTCAGAGCAAACAGCCACTGTCAAGGGGATGACGAAGCAACAAGGAGAAAGGCAGAAGGTGGCTAGCAAGTTTCCTGTTCAGACAGTAGGCGATCTAATTGATCTGAACTCAGTAATAAACATCGCAAACCAAGAGCTCTATGTATGTATAAATACCGACAAAAATTTTCTTTTAACCGCAATTCGTATTTATTTCGTTTACAGATTGATGCAATAAAAAAAATAATTGTCAATGGCGGAATTTTAAAAAATCTGAGAAATGTTATGGCTAATGAGGTGGTTTTGGCTTATAATATAGATGGTGTTCAGGGAAAAGCGGCCTTAAAAAAGGAAATAGATTTCTATGGTGTTATGATTGGTAGGTATTTATAATCAGGCCTGTTAAATTTGAATTAAGATTAATAATCATTAAATTTTTCTTATTCCAAGATTCCATAAGTGCAGTTGGAGGTATTGGGTCAGCTGAGGACCAGCTGCGAAAGGCCTTGCAGCTCCAAAAAAAGAGGCACTTTAAAAACTCTAGCGTTAAAACAAAAAAAATGAAGAAAATGTTTTTTTTTTTTAAATAAAAAATAAGTAAATTAATAATGCATTTCAACAATTGTTACTTATATTATTTTTAAATTAATAATGGGTACTTACATTACCGACCGTTCCATGGGGTCCCATGTAAGTACTTACATTACTTCCCTTAATATGGGGCACTATTTCACTAGTTCCTGGGTATACGACACGGTGGCGATTGACCCTATTTGCGGACATTTCATACAAAAACGGAAATGAAAGACCGCATTGCTTGGGCCCGAATGGTAAGTAGGGGTGGTCTGCTGTTAAGCGCTTATTTCACCAGCTACGAACCAGCGCGCAGTACTGCAGGGATAGAACTTAAAACTTCAAAAAAATATCTAAAAAATAAACGTTTGACCACCCCTAAAAACTTAATTTTTCAAAAAAAAAAAATGTATGCCCCCCAGCTCAAATTTAAGATTCTAAAAAAACATCGTTTTACCCCCTTAAAATAAAGATTTTTAAAACAAAAAAGTTTTTTTACATATCAAACGTGGCTATGTCATAAAAACAACGTTTTTTGACACCATAAAACTTAATTTTTCGAAAAAAATGTGTGCCCACGTTGACCCCCAGCTCAAATTTAAAATTCTAAAAAAAGTCGTTTGACGTATGTTTTCACAGGCACCTTGCTTCGAACTCCGATTTTGTAATAAAATGAACCGCTGGACTTCTGTAACCATGAACGTACACGTGGCGTTTACACGATCCTTGGGCAAGTCAGCCATTGAGGAAACGACGATAGGCTTGATTGTACGATTCACCAAGCAATTCTAAAGTGTTTTTTGCAGGCAATTTTACGGAATATTCACCTGAGTCCATGAAATGAGACTCACACTCTAGTTCTTCTTTGGTGGCTGGGACCACGCCTTCTCCACAACTCCCAACCTCCCAAAAGCGACGGACTAGCTCATCCATACGACCTTCGGCAGCAACCAATCCACGCTTGACCCTGCAACGCAGTTGCCTTGATTGAGGAAGATCCTCCTCCTGTTACGATCCAACCAAGTATCGTTTTCTGCAATAGGGGTAACCCGGCAGCTAACTTAGTCTGCCCTACAGATAACAGTTCAAAAAACATGCTTGCGCCAATGAGAATATCTATACGCCGGGATTTATAAAATTCAGGCTCGACCAACTGAATATTAGCGGGAATTTTCCAGCCTTCGGGCTTAACGGTCAAACTGGGTTGGTTGTCAGTAATCGCTGGAGCAACAAGCGCAGATCGGCATGCGAAATAATCGGAGGTATGCGACTATAAAGCTATAAATCGAATGACCACTGTTTTCACACACAGCACTTCCATTTCCCGCAGTGTTGGTGGCAACTAAGATGCTTCTATTGCGGGTAGTTCCTGACCGTGAACCATTTGAATATGAAGCAGTGTGTGCTCTACATTTTCCAATTTTTGACAACGCTTGGACAAAAATGTAGTAAACTGATCAATCGAAGGGATTTTATCTATTGCTCCTCAAAGTCATCGCGAACCATGCTGCCGATTTCGTTAAAATCCAGCTCCTCAAGCCTGTCAAGGATCTAGAGAAATGCAGTCTTGCTCTCGTCCAGGCGTTGAACACGAAGTTCCAGTTCTTCCTCACTCATTTCCTTGAGCATCTCGACGGTCAGGCCCTTCCCAAACACTTTGGCTTTAGAAAGCATGGAATCTGCCTTGTAATATTATATGTTGCTTCCGCAACTGGAGTAGAACGAGTTTTGTCCGTTGACATATTGATAAATTTGGTTTTTATTGTTTTCAGAATTTATCACTTGCACACCGATCAAGTTCCACTGTGCACTGATTAGCGCCAAAATTGTGCGTCTATTCGCTTATATACAATTAGGCAATGAACCCGCAAACAAAACGGTTTGTCGCCGCTGTAGAAACGTTTAAAGCGGGAACGACGGCACAAAGAGGAAACGAAAATGAACTTTACGATGCGCGGGGGCGGGTGTGCGAGACTCTAAGTTACAGCTTGCGCTTACATATCGACGCATTTCCGCGAATGTATCGTATGTTGAAAAATCAAATTTTACAGGAGAAGCTTTTTCTTTATTTTTGTATTTCGGTATTTTTGTGCGATTGCAGTATTTCCATGCAAATGAAAAAAATTTGTATGGACATACGATAATTGCGCGCGCACATTGTAACATGCGATAAAATTGAAACTTAATTTTTATCGGAACTATAGGGCTTTCAGTTATAATATTTCACAGGGTAGTGAGACATTAGGTGCCTAACAATTTTGCATTAAAATCTCAATTTCGAAAAAAAGCGACATACACTGCCCCGCAACTGAATAGGTTCATGATCTCAGAGGAAGTAATTTGTCTATAACTTCTAAACCAGTGTACCGATTTCCAAAATTTTTTTTTTCTTTAACTCTTGAATCATTTTATAATAAAATGCTGAAGAAGGTTTTTCAAAAACATATTATTTATTCCTTATTTAATTTATTCTTCTGAAAGGTTAACAAAATGCATGATTTTTTTTCGGTCATCTGAATAGGTTCAACCTAAAACAATTAAAATTATTTAAGTAACTAAGGATAATATTCATATTTTTTGAACTTAGCTGATACTTATGAACATTTTTAAAGTACATTTCACTAATTTTAATAAAAAGTGAACCTTCCGTTGTCCGATATAACATCATATACACGACCGGGAAGCGAGCTATACGAATTGTGCAGTATTTGCAGTGAAATTGTTGTCCAGGCTATTTTAATTGCCTTAACTAAAGTTTTTTTGCAATAAAATTACCTGCCTCCTTCATATATCTTGCGCGATAGCAACCCCATACGATTTCGATTATATTAAGGTCAGGTGAATATGGGGGCCATTCAAGTAAATCCACATTTTGAGCCTTAATCCACTCTTTTACCACCCTAGCTGTATGATGGGAGCGTTATCGTACTGGTAAGACCATTTGATAAAGTGAAAAGTACTTAAATAATCAGGAAACGCAGCCTTTATGATAGATTTGTAGGTTTCCGCGCTCGTTTTATAAGTAACAAATTAAAGGTCGCAAGTGCCAAAGACTGATACCGACTCCCACACCTAAATCAATTTAATTTAGAAGCGTAAATCAATAGCTACAACTATTATAATCACGATCTTCGAAAGGAAGAGCATTTCCTTAGCCGTTGTCATAGCTGTGAGGGTGGGGTAATGGTGTGGGGGTCGGTATCAGTCTTTGGCACTTGCGACCTTTAATTTGTTACTTATAAAACGAGCGCGGAAACCTACAAATCTATCATAAAGGCTGCGTTTCCTGATTATTTAAGTACTTTTCACTTTATCAAATGGTCTTACCAGTACGATAACGCTCCCATCATACAGCTAGGGTGGTAAAAGAGTGGATTAAGGCTCAAAATGTGGATTTACTTGAATGGCCCCCATATTCACCTGACCTTAATATAATCGAAATCGTATGGGGGTTGCTATCGCGCAAGATATATGAAGGAGGCAGGTAATTTTATTGCAAAAAAACTTTAGTTAAGGCAATTAAAATAGCCTGGACAACAATTTCACTGCAAATACTGCACAATTCGTATAGCTCGCTTCCCGGTCGTGTATATGATGTTATATCGGACAACGGAAGGTTCACTTTTTATTAAAATTAGTGAAATGTACTTTAAAAATGTTCATAAGTATCAGCTAAGTTCAAAAAATATGAATATTATCCTTAGTTACTTAAATAATTTTAATTGTTTTAGGTTGAACCTATTCAGATGACCGAAAAAAAATCATGCATTTTGTTAACCTTTCAGAAGAATAAATTAAATAAGGAATAAATAATATGTTTCTGAAAAACCTTCTTCAGCATTTTATTATAAAATGATTCAAGAGTTAAAGAAAAAAAATTTTGGAAATCGGTACCCTGGTTTAGAAGTTATAGACAAATTACTTCCTCTGAGATCATGAACCTATTCAGTTGCGGGGCAGTGTACGATACTTTCGCGAAAATGCGTCGATATGTGCACAGAGCAACGAAAGTATGTATAAGTTAACACTTCTGAGGGGTAACAAACAGTCGGAAGAAATCTTGGGTGATTCGTGGATCACCCTAGTCCTTCTAGATGCCGACTCAGCATACCCGCCTTTGGGGTTCGTGCCTGGATCCCATTGGTTCCCGGTATGGTGAGTTATGCTCATTTTGCGATCGTCAGCATTTCCCACTGTCATGCGGTCGGCCTGCCGACTGAGCACCCTTCTGCTAAGTTCCTCAGTTCTGTTTTATAATCATTTGAATAAAGAGCACTTAGCTCTGTAAACCTAACTCTGGCTATCGCCGTCTTATTATTTGTATTCGCCCACTGAGCTTAAGGCCAGGGGTATAGGAGGGCAGTCACCCTCTCGACATAAACTTTATTTTACACTTCATCAACCACCATATCGGTGGCACACCATCAGCGGGACCAGCAACCCGGCCGCCAATTCTCACCTATCTTGAACCGCTACTACTCATCAAGCACCTTACCGGTGCCACCTCATCATCGGCCGGATCTGGAGAAGCCTTACCACCGAGGAACCGACTACAAGATAACTTATATGCGCGATCACCAACTTTAACCGAACGAAAATAATAAAATATTTGTTCGATTTTTCGAATTTTATTGCTTCACGATCACGTCGGGGTCACCAAAAATGTTGGGTCAGTGAGCTTTTTCAAAGACCATAATCTGTGGTGGTGCCCAAATGAATAAACCGCACAAATTTTAGTTTTATAACTGCACTTATTGAAGTAAAACTTCTTTAGGCGCGTTATGGATTTTCGGGGACGGAGTAAAACCGATTCATGACCGGCACGAAAAAGCGAGGATCCCCATCCATCTCTAACCGCTGATGAACGATCTCTCTATCCTCTTCTATCCTCTCTCGCTCTCAGCTCGCCCAAAGTTGAGAGCGTAAAAATCTAAAAATAGAATGCGGTTGCGTGTGAGAACAAGCAAGTGCGTATGTATGTATGCATTCTTACTTGAGCGAGAAGACGATTTTTAAGCCGAAATAATTTATGTGCCAAAACGAATTCATTTACAGCAGTAGAAAAAAGGGTGAAAGGTGTGAGTGTCAAAAGAAATTCTACCCAGCGGGAAAAAACCCGTGGAAAATATGCTTCTTTCCTGTGGTTTCTTCATACAAGCGGAATGTGGAAAACCTCCTTACCCCCTTACATTTCTGCCTGCTCTCCTTTCAAAATACACGAGGGTGACACACAAAAGTAAGGGGTGAAAGAGGTTTTACAGTGGATCTACAGCTGCTGAAAGCAGGACAAAATCCACTGGATTTTTCGCTTACCGCTGAACAAAAACGTCCTTACTTCGGTAAAAATTTAGGTAAAATTCAGAAACCCAACCGAAATCGGTCCGAAATCGTCTATCCCCTCACCTACGCCTGCTAAAAGAAGGAGGTTTTCCAGTCAAATAAAAACCGGGCCGGGCCATGTCCACGTCGTCGTACAACTCGTACAGCTCGTGATTCATCCGAATGCAAAAGTCGTCCCCAATCCGAACGGGACCAAAGATCTTTTTCTCTCGAACACTCCAAGCCCTGCTGCATCCGTCATTGACATAAACCATGCTTCTGCGCCATATAATAGCACGGGTAGGATGAGAGTCTTGTAGAGTGTCAATTTTGTTCGGCGAGAGAGGTCTCTGTTGCACATTTGCTTACTCAGACCAAAGTAGCACTTATTGGCAAGTGTGATTCTTCGCTTAATCTCCAGCCTGACATCGTTTTCGGTGTTAATGGCAGTGCCAAGGTACGTGAACTCCTTCACCACTTCGAAGGTATAGCTGTCCGCTACCACATGGGAGTCTAGGCGCCGCGCCTCCCTGCTTGTCGACAGCATATACTTCGTCTTGCCCTCGTTTACCGCCAAACCCACTTTTGCGGACTCTTTTTCGATAGCCGAAAATGCAGCAGTGATATCACGCTCGCTGCGGCCAATGATATCATCGACGATATCATCGACATAAGCAAGGAGCTGGACACTTTTATAAAAAATAGTCCCAGATCGATTTACACCAGCTTTCCGCAGAACCCCTTCCATCTCGAAATTGAAGAGGTCGCACGAAGCCTCGAACGGTATTAAAAGGTTCGGAGAGGTTCGTTCCTACCTTGACAGAGCTGATGGTGTTGCTCAATGTCATTCTGCAAAGACGTATTAGCTTTGCAGGAATACCGAACTCAGACATGGTGGCATATAGGCGTTCCCTCGTCGGGCTATCGAATGCAGCTTTATAATCGACAAAGAGATGGTGTGTGTCGATGTTATTCTCGTGGGTTTTTTTTCCAGGATTTGGTGTAATGTGAAGATCTGGTCTATGGTGGACTTACCAGGTCTGAAGCCGCACTGATAAGGTCCAATCAGTGTGCTCGTATACGGGTTCAGTCGTTCACATATTACGATCGATAGGACCTTGTATGAGATGGTAATCAGGCTGATTCCCCGGTAGTTGGCGCATATCTTCGGGTCACCTTTCTTAAGTACAGGTCAAAGGACGCTGAGATTCCAATCGTTGGGCATGCTTTCCTCTAGCCATATTTTGCACAAGAGCTGATGCATGCACCTTATCAGCTCTTCACCGCCGGCCTTAAACAACTCTGCAGGCAGTCCATCAGCACCGGCTGCTTTGTTGTTTTTGAGCCGCGTTATAGCAACTCGGACCTCGTCATGGCTAGGTAGTGGGATATCCACATTGTCGTCGATTGGTGGTATCGGGCTGCTTCCTCCAATGGCGGGATTGGTGCCGTCATCGCCTTCTAGTAGCTTGGAGAAATGCTTCCTCCATAGCCGCAGCGTGCACTGCGTATCCGTAACCAGATTTCCATTTTCATCCCGACAGTTAGATGCTCCGGACTTGAAACCTTGTGTCAGACGGTTGACTTGTTGGTAGAATTTTCGAACATTATTCCTGTCTTGTAGCACCTCAAGTTCCTCGCACTCTCGCTTATCTTGCTCCCGTTTTTTCCGTCTGAAAAGTCGCCTCTCTTCCTTCCTTTTCTCCCTGTAACGTTCACACGTAGCTCGCGTTGCCCCAGACTGCAGCGTTTTTCTGTGGGCGGCGTTTTTTGCTGCAGCTGCGACGCGACACTCCTCGTCATACCATTGGTTCCATGTGGGTGGGCGCTTGAACCCAATGGTTGTTTAATGGACATTTAACAGCATCGTCCTTCTCCTCCATCGGGGCGTGCGCGCAAATTATGCTTAGATTGAAAAACCTAGCTTTGACGCGGATTGTAGCCAGTCGTTCACTCACTGGGGTGAAATTGGAGACGTTGTGGCGAAGTATCCGGCTTACTACAAATCCGCATCCAAATTCGCGCCTCTCCGCATGGCAGCTGTAGTAGATATCGCAGTTTGCTCGCTTGGAGTAACCTTATTCTGTCTCATTGTGTCTCATTTCCTGGATGGCGGTAATGTCAGCCTTTAATTTTTCGAGGGCATCCGCCAGTTGGATAGAGGCACCTTCCCAATTAAGGGTTCGGACATTCCAGGTGCATATCCTTAAATCGTAGTCCTTTTTCGTTTTGCGGTGGTCGTCAACGTAAGGGGGGATCCTATCCGCTTTGGTCTTCACTGGGCTTCTTTTTTTTACGAGGCGGGTTCCAAACCCTGCGCTCAACCGTTTAACGTCCGGGTAACTCGCTGCACACATTAGCTCACTATCTAGCGGATGCTAAGATAGCTACCCAGGAGGTGCCACGAGGAGGCTGTGTGTCAACTTGCAATCATTCGAAAACAGAGATCGCACTGGCGGCCACCAAGTTGACCCCGATCAGAAAACTTTACTCTGTACGAATGAAAGCCATCCCATCTCGACGTACATATAGTGCCGAATAATGTGGCTAGCTCTTGGATATTTAGTTTTGAAGTCACTCGACAGAAAAGGCGCGCAATTGACCCCAAACGTGACCATCTTCAACTCGTAGTCCCGTAATTCCCCTTCCTTGTTTCGAATCAAAATTCTCTGGAAAGGCGTTTGCTTTGGGTTGATCGATCTGTCGATACATCTTCGCAATATCGGCACTAAAAGCGTAATGGAAATAGAGCCACTTCAAAAACTGAATGGTTAGATCGGATTGTAAGACTGGGCCGGCATGAAGAACATCGTTCAAGCTGGTCCCATTTGCTGAAGGGCTGGATGCTTTGAATACCACGCGCAGTTTCGTAGCGGTACTCTCGGGTTTTATAACTGCACGTTGTTGATGGTAGTAGGATGGAGTGGCATGACTCGGAAGTACTTGTTTCATATGGTCAAGATCTAGATTGTTTGCATATTTCTCTTGTTTGAGTGTAAAGCGGGGATCGGGGCCTTAATAAAGCTTTCTCGCTCAGGTAAATTCTGCCGCCACTCTCCCGCTCATTATTTTATGTTAGCCCGTAAGAGAATCTGTATGAAATTAAAGTTAGTTGAAAATCGTTCTTCCGAACGTCGGCGAGTGCAGACGTGCATTTATTTATTTCTCTTGTGCTCCGAAAGACAATCGATAAAAACAAAAAACAAAAACCCTGATATAAAATAAAAATAAACGGCGAAAAGACGCTTATCGTGATGAAAAGTCGCAAGTTAATATTATTTTGTGTTTTTAATAAGTGCTTCTAATACTGAAATACAAATAAAACCAAATAAAAAAATCAAACAAATAAGGTGATGAACCCAAACGAAGTTCGGGCGCAGCGCCAACGTAAGCAAGACGAGCGCCGGCTCTCTCTGCAAAAGAGCAATGCATACTTCTCTTTCGTATCGACAGCAGAAGCACCAACAACAAAAGCTTCTGCAGTAGTCGATCAACCGCGATCGTTAACCCCAACACCTTCCAACGAACTCAAGCCTATTCTTAACGAAAGGGCGCGCTCTCTTTCTCCATATATGTCAGCGACGATGCAAAGCGGGGTAAGCGACAAATGCGTTTCCCCTCTTCCTGGCCCTGCCTCACCCCAACTGCCCACATGCCTGGCCGCGGCTCCCAGCACAGTAACGTCATTAGCAACTGTAAATGCAATGACAACAACAACATCAGTTTCGTCGGCATGCCCAATACAGTCGAGCGTTTTACCTGCTGTCTCAGCGAATTTATCAACTGCAGCTAGCGCAGCACCGTCAGAAGCTTCAACTAAAAAGCAAGGTCCGTCCATACAGACTGGCATGGATCGCTACATAAACATTAAAAGAAAACTAAGCCCACAGGGCACGAAAATGGGCAAAAATCAATAGGGCTTTCCCAAGCCAAGGAACCGTGCAAAACTCTAATACTGCAAATAGATTTCAACTTTTGGCTGACACGTCCGATGAAATCGCTTCTACAGTTTTGGATACGGACAAAAAGAAACCGAGGCCGCCTCCGCTTTACATTCGAGAGAAAAACTCCAACAACCTCGTTAATATAATAATCGATCTGATTGGTAAAGATAGCTTCCACGTAATCCCCTTGACTAAAGGAGAAATACATGAAACAAAGGTCCAAGTCAAAAGCGAAGAAAGCTTTAGAAAACTGACGGAGCTCCTAGACGCCAAGAAAAAGAACTACTACACCTACCAGCTAAAAAGTAGTAAAGGTCAACAAGTTGTTATAAAAGGAGTAGAACCAGACGTAAGCACTGCTGAAGTCGAGCAGGCACTAAAAGACAAAGGTTTTAACGTAAAAACAGTTATAAACATACGTAACCGAAATAAACAACCGCAACCTCTCTTTAAAGTGGAACTTGCACCTGACTCTAAGGCGCTTTAGAAAAATGAAGTCCATCCCATCTACAATCTCCAGTTTCTAATGCATCGCAGAATCACGGTTGAAGAGCCGCATAAACGCAATGGCACAGTCCAGTGCGCAAATTGCCAGGAATACGGACACACCAAATCTTACTGCACAATCCGCTCTGTATGCGTCGCCTGCGGAGGGCTGCATACCTACACTTTTTGCTATTTGGCTCATTTTTTAATTCACACTTAGCTTAAGTGTGAATTAAAAAATGAGCCAAATAGCAAAAAGTGTAGTAACTGCGGAGGAGACCACACAGCAAACTACAGAGGCTGTCCAGTATACAAGGAGTTAAAAAGTCGGATAAACCAAAGAGTCTCAACAGCACGATCTCACCACACACCATTGATACCCTCTAAACTCACACCTGAAGTCTTCTTTTCGTCAGCAGCCCGATCATCACTCGGCAGTTCCACTACAAATAAAAACGTAAGTTTTGCAAGCGTTTTAAAATCGGGTCATGCGAGCCCCGCTAACAATGTCCAACCACCACCTACAGCCTCTCACCAACTAGCAGAGCACACAGAAAATAGAATGGAAACGATGATGCTCAGTTTGCAAAAAAGTATGGATGAATTCATTTCATTTATGCGGACGACCATGCAAAGTATGTTGACAAATCAGAATATTTTGATTCAGATGCTCCAAAACACTTTATCAAAATAATCAATGGCTCCCCTGCGCATTGCACTGTGGAATGCCAACGGTGTTTCACGGCACAAACTTGAGCTAGCACAATTTATGAATGACAATGAAATCGACGTAATGTCACTTGCAGAAACCCACCTTACCAACAAATATAATTTCCAAATCCGAGGGTATATGTTTTACAACACCAATCATCCTGATGGAAAGGCCCACGGAGGCACTGGAGTCCTGATTAAAAACCGCATCAAGCACCACTTTCACAACACGTTTGCTACTAACTACCTGCAAGCCACATCTATCAATATACAGTTGGGTTGTCACAATCTAGCTCTAGCAGCGGTATACTGTCCTCCTCGATTCATAATATCCGAAGCCCAGTTTACTGACTACTTCAACTCACTAGACAAATACTTCATAGCAGCAGGAGACTACAACGCCAAGCATACGCACTGGGGATCTCGCCTCGTGACGCCGAAAGGTAGACAACTGTATTATGCAATTATAAATCCTAGCAACAAACTTGACTGCGTTTCCCCTGGATCACCGACACACTGGCCTAGCGACCCCAGAAAACTGCCAGACTTGATAGACTTCGCAGTTACAAAAAACATCCCACGAAATCTAATTAGCGCCAGTTCTCTCTCGGATCTATCATCAGATCACTCGCCTGTACTTTTTAGCCTAAACCAACAGCCAGTTAGTAATGACAACCTCGTCATGCTAACCTCTAGAAGCACAAACTGGCTCAAATTCAAAAAATACGTAAGTTCGCACATCGAACTTACACCACAGCTAACCGGCGAAGACGACATCAACAGAACCGTATGCATGCTAGAGTCAGTTTTGGCCTCAGCGGCACGAATCGCAACACCACCGAGGCAAAACACAACACATAACATAAAGCATACAAACGCTGAAATAGAGCAGCTAGTCCTAGCAAAGCGTCGTTCCCGGCGCGTATGGCAATCTCTTCGATCGCCATCTGCAAAGCAACAGTTAAATGAAGCTTCACGCAGACTCACCAAGGCACTACGACAAGAAGAAGACAGGTCCCAACATCGCTATATAGAACAACTATCTCCATTCAGCTCAAAATTCCCACTATGGAAAGCCCACTCAACACTGAGCCCTCCAACAGTAACGGTTACGCCAATAAGGACGCCTGCAGGCTGCTGGGCCAGAAGCGACAAAGACAGAGCCGACACATTCGCTGCCCACCTTGAAAATGTGTTCCAGCCAAATCCAGTAACAAACGTGCGTAATATAAGATCGCAAACTGAAGACGACTTTCCTATTGCCGAACCAATTGTATTTCGACCATGCGAAGTCATAAAAATTATAAAAGAGCAGATAGAACCGAGAAAATCTCCAGGCTGCGATCTAATAACTCCAAAAATGCTTATAGAACTCCCACTATGCGCCGTTGGTACCATATGCCAGCTGTTCAACGCGATGACAAGACTGGGCTGCTTCCCAAAGAGGTGGAAAAAGTCAATCATCATAATGATACCAAAACCAGGAAAAGACCACACCCTCGCCTCCTCATACAGACCGATAAGTTTACTTTCCTGTCTATCAAAACTCTTTGAAAAATGCCTTCTGACCCGTATCATACCATACTTCAGAAGACATAATATTATCCCAGCACATCAATTCGGCTTTCGCGAAAAACACGGAACTATCGAACAGGTGAACCGCATAACTTCAGAAATTCGAAGTGCATTTGAAAATAGGGAATACTGCACTGCGGTATTTTTGGACGTCTCCCAAGCATTCGACAGAGTATGGCTAGACGGCCTAATGCATAAAATCAAAATAATGCTCCCTAATAACACGCATAAACTCTTGAAGTCATATCTTTACAACAGAATATTTGTGGTGAGATGCAATACTTCCATATCAGCTGAACGTAACATCGAAGCAGGAGTTCCTCAAGGGAGCGTTCTCGGGCCAACTTTATACCTACTCTACACTTCTGATATTCCTACGAGCAGTCAACTGACTATGTCCACGTTTGCCGACGACACCGCGATCCTCAGCCGATATAGATGTCCACAACAAGCCTCAGCGCAACTTGCGGCACATCTAGAAGTAGTGGAGAAATGGCTCTCAGACTGGCGAATAAAAATAAATGAGCAAAAATGTAAACAAGTAACATTTACCTTAAATAGACGAAACTGCCCAAACCTTACACTAAACAACATCGTGCTCCCCCAGTCAGATGATGTAACATATCTTGGCGTACATCTCGACAGACGGCTTACCTGGCGCACGCATATTGAAGCTAAACGAACTCATCTAAGGCTGAAGGCAAATAGTTTGCATTGGCTGATCAACTCCCGCTCCCCACTCAGTCTGGACTACAAGGTCCTTATCTACAATACAGTTTTGAAACCAATCTGGACTTATGGCTCCCAGTTGTGGGGCAGCGCCAGCAACAGCAACGTAGAAATCGTGCAGAGAGCCCAAGCAAAGATCCTAAGAATTATCACTGGGGCACCGTGGTACGTTCGGAGTGTAAATATTCAGAGAGACTTGAATGTACTCCCCGTACGAGATGTAATAGCGCAGCACATGCAAAATTACTACACAAAGCTGTCAACTCATCCAAACCACCTCGCTAGAGCATTGACGTTGGTATGTAGCCGCTCCCGCCTTCGTCGTAACGACCTTCCCATCCAGCGATAATTATTAGGACAGTCTAACATAAATACAGTTTAACAAATTGTTAGAATAATGTAGTACTTTAAGATTTTAACACATTTTGTTAGTCTCGTAAGAGAAGATTCAAAATAAACAAGCAAAGTCTAAAAAAAAAAAAAAAAAAAATCGAACTCTTTATCACACGCACTGTCGTGACTCTCGATCTCGTTTTCGTCTTACTAAAACCTCGCCAAGAATAAAACCACTGCAGTCACAAGTTTTCGCGTTTTTTCTCAGTATAAATGCATATTGAATTTTCATTGTGACCCCGACGTAATTAGCAGTTTGTTATTCGTTTTTTCGCATTTTTTTCGGTGTTTACACAAACAATAAAATACAAAAAATATTTCTCCGCGTCGGTGTTTAGCAAAAAATTAAAGACCAAAAATATTTCTCCGCGTCGGCTTAACAACATAAAAAGTGCCAAAAAATATCACAATCATTTTCGTTGTTGGGCTTGTGCCTGAAAAAATCGGTAGATAGTGAGCATTCTAACCAAAAAATTTGATTTTCGCAGGCACTAACAATTATAATTCTAATATTATACATACATACATATTAATATACCCATATATTTTATATTGTAATAAATATCAAATTAATGTGAATCGCTTTGGACCTTTAAAATTAAATATTCGTCGTTGACCCAAAAAGTGCAAATTAAATCCCCCAATTTCGTCGTGGTGAGCACCAATTTAGGGTTGAAAATTAAGGCCGAAAAAAGTGATAGTGCATCGAGTTAACCTATTGTGCAAAGAAAATCGTGGGAAAATGTTGTTCGCGCATTTTCATTCCCAAATCTGCGCGCTTTTCCGCCATTTTCCCAAGCCTTAACGCCATTTCCCGCGTTCCTGCGCATCCCGCTTATATATTCGTTGCCCTTAGATATCGGTCAGTGCATCATTTTCCGCTAGAGTCAGCATTTACCAAAGAATGAGCCGCCAGTTAAATAACATTCATACATAATAGACGTATGCATGATTACATTCATAACATACGTCTAAATCAGGGGTGCTCAACGCCTATACACTGAGTGCACTTTTGTTTTTGTAGATGCTCTATGCTTATGGGTAGTGCGCGCATAAGCACCGTGCATATGGGCTTCGATTTGCATGCGAAACAAAAACAATTTTGCTTGTTTCTTCATTACATCTCTATCCGTCGTCATGCTTCGCTGAACGCAATGTATTTTGTTTTTGTTTTTTCCTCGAGCACATGCACTGAAACTTATTTTTCTGTCTGCGTTGGCTTTTGATTTATTTCGTGGTGGACCATCGTAAGTGTTATGTTAAATTTTTTGGCGGATCAAAATGAGTAATGAATTAGAGTGCAGTTTTTTTTAGCATAAACTTTTAATGCGAAGTACAATGCGTAATATGCTTTGTAGTTCTGGAGGTAAACACCAAATACAATCGTAATAATCTCAGTGCACAGCTGCGCCCCAACACAAACGCGCTGCTACATATGTACACGTTTTCTTGTGGGTGTGTTATCAAACGCACTGCCATAAGACGAATTTGAGCACCCCTGGTCTAAATAAATACATTCGAATCGAATAGAATGGAGTGAGTGGAATGATGCAAATGAAATGACATTGTGTGAGTGCAAGCCTGTGTTCCTCTCTTAATTTGAGACGCCAAACGAAATGAGAGAGATTGAACGAAACGAAAAGTGAAATGAATTTTGCATTCCAGCGAGCAGCGCGGCTTCGGAACGTACATTTTCAAACGCAAGAAATTTTTACAGAATAATTACAGAAAATCGTTGTCAAATAGCCACTAATTCGGAAAATATTAACAAATTCCAGCGAGCAGCGCGGCTTCGGAACGTACATTTTCAAACGCAAGAAATTTTTACAGAATAATTACAGAAAATCGTTGTCAAATAGCCACTAATTCGGAAAATATTAACAAATTCCAGCGAGCAGCGCGGCTTCGGAACGTACATTTTCAAACGCAAGAAATTTTTACAGAATAATTACAGAAAATCGTTGTCAAATAGCCACTAATTCGGAAAATATTAACAAAATAATGTTTCTGCATTCCAATTTAAATTAGTTGTAAGGTTTTGTTAATTTAGAAATAAATAAAATAAAAAACCATAAATATAAAGCCTTTTCGGACTCGAAAAAATTCACTGCGTTTAATTTGTTTTTATTTCCTTTTATTTACATTTGCAACTCGAATCCTTCGAATGAAACGTCTCTGTTTTCAACGTTCTTAATTCACTCAATTCGTTTCCTTCTACCTGCTCTTTGTGCAAATGAGTAAGCGAAAGAGAGCCAACCCTCTCACTCCATGTTGGCTTTGCTCTCAAATTCACTCAACTCATTTTGAGCATTGTGCATTTGAATGTGGGTTTTTTGCCACTCATGCAGATGTCTAATACGTACACACACACGCACTCTCACCCCGGCAGCGCCGCCTGTGTTTTTGATTTCTCTATCGCCATTTTCGTGTTCGGTCGCTGGGCCATTGCAAGCTTTGTTGTTGTGTTATCGCTGCGTTTTCGGTATTTGCGCTGAGCGTGGGCTCCTCTACAATTTGTGCGTGCGGTTTATTAGTTCCGTAAGGAATTAAGAAATTAAATTTTTTTTTCTTTTTTCAGCTGATAAATATTTTATAAACGATTACTTCAGTCTGTCCATGGATGGTGCAATCAAAATTATAAATAAATAAGCAGGTTTACGTATAAGCAAAGCATAAGTTAAGCGTAATAAAAGACCGTTTGTTAATATTTTTTACTTTTTTTCGATTGCGGCGTCGAGACCTTAAATTACTTGATGAATCCATACGGGCAAAGCGAAAGGAATGCGAAACAAGCAACAAATAACACTGTCTTACAAAGATTTTGCAACGGAGATGGGGTGTATTTTTTTGTGTTGGGGGTGACGAAAGACTACAAAAAACATCAAAAAAAAGGGTTAGTTAGTTGTAGAAATTTCGCAGTAGAGGCAATTTTTAATTTCTTCTGGCGGTACGTCTTCATCACGCCGCACAGGTAGGTGGTCTTGTTTGACACGAGCTCCAGGTTCGATTCGAGGAACTGACTCAACACATCCAGCTCGGCGTGAGCCAGCTTGCCGGTTTTGTGGATTTCATCCAGTTTGCCAGCGACTTTCTTGTCCAGACCGTATTCCAGCAGGTTGGGATAATACCCTGTACGTTCGCCATCGCCACAGTCATCGGCTTTCTGATAAATACTATACTAACCGACTTCGTACAAATTATTCGACAAATCCCCTACAGTGCATACATTCGGCATATACCACTCGTTTATTTTTTATTTTTTTTATTTTTGTTTAAATAATAAAAATAAACAAAATTTTTTTTATTTTGTTATTTAAATAAAAATTAATTATCCCGCCTTTCGATTCCAAACAAAATTTAATTAAATAAATAATAAAAAACAACCATGAGCAACAAGGAAATCGAAGCGCTTAGAAATAAACGAGACGGAATTATGAGAAGTATATTCCGAACTCAGCAATACTTGGAAGAGGGTCGATTATCATTAAATCCAGTCGAATTAGAATGTCGTTTAGAAATTTTAAGCTCGCACATTGAAAATGCTTCGACAATCCAAAATCAAATCGAAGCGAGAGACCCAGAAGATTTGTTCCGTGAAGAATTGGAAGAGACGACAGTAGACTTCGCCATGTCTCTGCTAATTTCGCTAATAAATAAAAGCAGGATTTTCTTTGACAATATATCGAACTTTTCAATCTGCCAAAAATGTCCCAGCCATCAGCTACACCCTTGAGAAACCTGATCGACACAGTCAGAGCTATTTATGACTCTTTGCTGTCTATTGGGGATGACAAACGAATTACGAATGCCACCTCATTCATATAATAATGAGCAAAGTCGATGCAGGAACCAAGAGAAATTGGGAAGAACAGTTGGACTGTACGTCGCTTTCGCTTTGGAGCGTACTCACATAGGCTCTGGATAGGCGATACCAGCACATGGTCGCCGAAGAGGCTTCCAAGCCGAAAAATGTTTATCCAAGCCAGACTTTTCCGAAGAAGAGTGGAAACAAAAGTTTTTCGTTGGTCGCTGCCAGGGGCGACTCTTCCCTATGTGTGTTTTGCACATCAGCAGAGCATCAAATAGGAAACTGCGTTTCTTTCGCCCTTATGCATCAACTACTTTCGCAAGGGTCACACTGTCAAAATTGCAAATCCAACAGGTGCAGGGTGTGCAAATCTTCACACCACACTTTGCTACACATATACTCGCCTAAGACAAATCTCGCGTTGCCGCCTCCTCCTCAGCCCACGCTCATGCAAGAGACTCCATCCACTTCACATGTTTTGCATGCGACTGCATCGGGTAGAGTCATTTTTGCCACAGCTATCGCGAGCGTATTGTCAAAAGGTGGCGAATTTGTGGTGGCTCGGGCGTTGCTTGACTCTGGTTCACAAATAAATTTTGTGACCGACGAGCTCGCTCAGAGACTAGAAATTAAAAGAGAGGATGTGTGTATGAGCTTGCGGGGCATTGGTAAAACTAATGCCCAAGCAACAAAGTCGCGAGTAGGGAGCAGCCAGTTGTCATCCGATTTTTACATATTAAAAAGTATTTCTGGTTATCATCCGGATCAAGCGGTGAACACCAGCGGGAGGAGGGTGCCTGAAAATATTAAATTGGCAAATCCATTCTTCTTTAAGGGGGGAATACAATTAGAAGCCCTAAAATGAGACCTATCTTTGAGAGTGGATTGCAAGTAGGGAATTAAGTGAATCTTAGCGATTCTTTTTGCATGTTATTAGGAAATTATTGAGCAATAAAAATCAGTCAAGTTTTTTTTTAAATATTGTAATTAAGCCCACTTATGGTCAATAATGTGGAGTCGTGTTTGGAGGGATAAACTTTGCGCTGTGCAGTCTCCAGGTCCAGGATCTCGTCTTAAACAAAAACCATCAATTGGACATTAAACTTAAAGGTACAGCGCACAACATGAATTATATCCTATTTGAAAAAAAATTTTACATTAAAAAGTTTGAAGTTAAAAAAAATGTTTAAAAAAACACTTTTTTTCGACTTTGTTCGTAAAAAAAACAAGTTATAACAAACAAATATGAAAAACCGTTATATTCATGTTGTGGATAATTTCAATTCAAACATAATGCAAAAAACCGCATTCGATTTAAATAAAATCTCTGACCTGTACATTGCAAGGCGACTTTGAAAACACGACTTTTCAGTAGAAGCGTTTAAAGTTTACGTTGTGCCATTTCAGCCATTCCCACGCACTCACTAAATTGCGTATTACTTTGAAAATAAGTACCGGACGGCGTTATGCTTTTAAAGGCTGTTTCCCAAACATATTTACATTAAGCCAAAAAAAAATTCTAAATGTATTTCCCCCCTTAAGCCCCAAAAAATTGACATGCTTATCGGCGCAGATTCATTTTTTGAAATTCTGTCAGTCGGCCAGATAAAGCAGGGGCCTGAACTTCCCATTTTACAAAAAACGGTTCTCGGCTTGATAGTGTCAGGGAGATGTACCTCGGAAACCAAAATTAAGGCAGAAAATTCGGTGCATCTCAGCTGTCAGGAAGAAGAGTTGGAGTCAATCGACACAACCCTGCAGAAGTTTTGGTCTGTGGAGGACTTGCCGCCTAAGGCGAAAGTCCATACTTCTGAGCAGCAACTTTGTGAACAACACTTTGAGAAGAATACTCAAAGACTGTCGTCCGGGAGATTTCCGGTTCGTCTGCCGTTCAAATCTGACACAAATACTTTTGGTTCATCGTATGAAGTTGCAAAACGTAGATTTTTGTCGCTTGAAAGGAGATTTTCCAAAGATCCTTCATTGAAAAAATGTATCTGGATTTCATGGAGGAATATGCGTCAATGGGCCAAATGTCTTCTACTGATAATAAAATTCTTGATGGTCCACACTGCTGCGGCCCCAAAGCACCTCAACCAAGTTGAGAGTAGTATTCGATGCCTCAAGCCGCACATCGACGCAGGTTGCGTTAAATGACATCTTGATGGTAGGCCCCACTATTCAAGAGGAGCTGTATTCGACGCTACTTCGGTTAAGAATGCACAGGTTCGCTCTTGCGGCGAACATTAAAAAGATGTATCGCCAAGTGATGGTTGACGAAGCTGACCGAAACTATCAGATCTTCAAGTTAAAGACCGTGACATATGGAACATAGCTGGCACCCTTCCTGGCAATCCGGTGTTTAATGCGGCTTGGAGAGATGGCGCAAGCTAATTATCCAAATGCCGCAAAGGTCATTGTCGGGTCATCCAGCCGCAGCAGATATTTAGGATCTCTTAATGCTAGCTCTTTGCTTATCTGCATAATTACCATCGCTCTCGCTCTCTAATTATCTTTCTATTTGCTCTCTCTCGGTGCTTGTCGGCTTCTACTTTGGGTCAGCAATCGGCTGATCCGCGTCTCAATTTTAATTGTATTACTTCTTTTCGATCTCGCGAACCATTTGTAACTCTTTTTCGTCGAAAATAAAATCGCTGCTACAGAATTCGAAAACAGAATTTCTTCGTGCATAATTATTTCAACAGCTAATAAAAAAGCTTATTAGCTCAACATTTGGTGACCCCGACGTGATCTGTGCATAAAAGGGACTCAGTGCAAGTCACAAAAATTAATTATTTTACCAGGCTGCATATTTTGCTTTATCGGTGTTGCAGCTACATTGTGCGTTTACCTGCCATAAACAACACAAATGTTTATAAATTGATTTGTGAAAATAATAGCACTCTTGGTTACACGGACTTGTACATAAGGCGGTATATAGACCAGCAGCGGACCAATTTTTCGCATTCTCCTTTGCGCTCATCTTCCCGCTGAAGCCGAATTTTGCCCGCTGAGTCTGCTGCATATCTCACTTTGTGTTTGGTGCAAAACAATAAAATTAATTGATTTATGCAAATAATAGCACTCTGGTTACACAAGCTTTTACATAAGGCGGTATATAGACCAGAAGCGGACCGATTTTTCGCTGTTCCCCGTTACGCTTATCTTCCTGCTGAAGCCGAATTTTGCCCGCCGAATCTGCTGCATTTATTTTGTTGTTGTTGCTGCTTAACATGTCTTCAGAAAATTCGGTAATCGTCACCGGCAATAGCAGCTCAAACAGGGTGACATTTCTGAAGCGCAAGGCAAATTCACTATTTAATAGAGTGGAGCGTTTAATGGAATCTCTTTCAACTTCGGCGTTGAGTTCGTTTGACGATTCTGGCCTTCATGTGAGGTTGGAGCTTATTGAGGAACTTCAAGGATCATTTAAAAAGGTTCTCAGCGAGCTTGAGGAGTTGGATTTCGACGAAATTGAAAACGATTTGGACGAGAAATTTGATGACGTCGTCGTAATTCTTAAGTCGACGGTTCGATCGGAGATCACAAAGCGCTCCTCGCAATTGCTTCAGCAGTCAACCTTTGCTGATGGTAATACGTCCGGTTATTTCGGCCATCAACAGCCACAAGCTCTGCGCCGAGCTATTCCACTTCCCGCTCTTGCACTTCCGAAATTCGCTGGAGGTTATGCGAATTGGGCAGATTTCTATTCTATGTTTACAACGATCATCGATAGTCATCCTGACCTGACCAACATAGAAAAGCTGCAGCATCTACGTTCATGCCTGAGGGATTCTGCGTTGGAAACCATCCGCTCGCTGGAAATTTCGGATGGCAATTATTCTGTGGCATTGGACTTGTTGCAAAAAAGATTTGATAATCGTCGTTTAGTTTTTCAGGCACACATTACTGAGATCCTGGGGCTTAAGGCAGTGCAGAGTGGTTCCGTCTCGATGCTTCGTGAGCTGTCCGATAAGTTTAACGCTCATATTCGTGCTCTAAAGGGATTGGGCACGACGGAACAAATCGCAGGTTGCATTATCGTCCAAATACTGCTTCAAAAGCTAGATCCTGCGAGCCAGGCCAAATGGGAGGAGCGATTAGAGGATCCAGTATTCATCAATCTAATTCCGACGTGGGAATCCATGGCATCATTTTTGGAGCAGCGATGCAGAACGTTGGAGACTATGGATTTCACCATGGCAAGCTATGCGTCTGGCAATCAGGTGGGAAACCACGGAACGTCTAATTCTTGTAGATCCGCTTTTGTTGCCACAAATATTAACCCTTGGATTTGTTCGTTCTGTAATGCTTCCGGTCACTCCATTCATTCCTGCCAAGATTTTAATGCCCTGTCCCCTGCAAATCGGCTTCGAGAAGTAAAAAGGCTTTCTCTTTGCATAAACTGCCTTAAGATAGGGCATCAATTGAGGCAGTGCAATTCCAGCAATTGTCGTGCATGCGGAGCTAAACACCACACCCTCCTTCACTTGGGAAATTTAGCCTCAGCCTCTCCACAGGCAGGATCACAGCTTCCAGAAGCTCTTGCCGCTGTCTCACTCAATGCTGTCGTAGAACCATCTGCCGTGCCTTCCACATCTACTGCTCTTATTGCTCAGGATTTCAGTACTGACAATGTGCTCCTAGCCACTGCCACCGTTCTCGTAAAAAATCGTTCTGGAGTTTTCGTTCCATGTCGAGTCATTCTTGATTCGGGCTCTCAACTGCATCTTATAACATCCCGCTTTGCAGATCAGCTTCAAACAAAGAAAATAAAGTCCTCGGCCTCTGTTACTGGAATCGGTGATTCGAGCTTTGTTACAAATGGTCACTCAGTTAATATTACGATGCAGTCCCGAACGTCTGATTACACGGTGAACCTAACCGCAGTTATTGCCCCCAATATAACTGAGCTACAGCCTAGTTTTAATGTGGACATCGGCAGCTGGAAAATACCGCAAAACATTAAATTAGCTGACCCTACATTTTATATCCCTCAGCGTGCGGATCTTTTGATTGGAGCCGGTTTGTTTTACGAGCTGTTGTGCGTTGGACAAATTAAGCTTGCACCTGGATTGCCGCTTATTCAAAAGACTCGACTGGGATGGGTTGTTTCCGGAGGATATGACGTCTCCAATGGCTCTTCATTAATCTCGCCCCTTGACGTACCTCTCGTTAGTAAGGAGAATAGCTTGGATCGCCTTAATGATCGTCGAAAGGTTCTGCTAATAAAATCACCATACGCAGACATCTTAGCCTGTTCCAAATTTGCAAATTCCTTCGCTGCCCTTCAAAGGATTTTCGGATACGTCTACAAGTTTATCAATCGCACTCGTCAGCCGGATCTTAATGCGTCGGATATCCAAAGCGACATAAAGTCCTTGCAGTCTAAAGGAGTAGTAGCCCCATCTAGTTCGGTTGGATCTCCATTTCCCTTTATGGATCAGTTTGGGCTTCTTAGAGTGGATGGCCGACTAAGAAACTCGTCGCTGGACTTCAATGGTCGTCATCCAATCATATTGTCACGAAGCCATCCTGTCACTGCCGCCATCATTACTCACGTTCATGACCGTAATCTGTACACTGGACCTCGCGCCCTATTCTGCAAAGTTCGATCCCAGTATTGTCCTATAGGGGGGAGGAAGACGGAACGATTGGATGGATGGCAACGTGTGGCCTATTTGCACCAAGTCCGCTGGACCCGATGGAAGGAAGAATACCTGACGCTATTGCAGCAGCGCTCTAAATGGCGTACCCCGAAGCCTGGCCTGGTTGTAGGTGACGTGGTGCTGGTCAAGGACGAGAACTTGCCTCCGATGAAGTGGCCCTTAGCGAGAGTCGTTGAGCTTCTGTGTGGAGATGGAGTTGCTCGTGTTGCAGTCCTCAAGACAACATCAGGAGTGACAAAACGTGCAGTTAATAAGCTGTGTCTGCTGCCCCTTAAGTATGCTGTTGAAAGCCAGACTTCCAACGGGGGGAGTATGTCGGGTCATCCAGCCGCAGCAGATATTTAGGATCTCTTAATGCTAGCTCTTTGCTTATCTGCATAATTACCATCGCTCTCGCTCTCTAATTATCTTTCTATTTGCTCTCTCTCGGTGCTTGTCGGCTTCTACTTTGGGTCAGCAATCGGCTGATCCGCGTCTCAATTTTAATTGTATTACTTCTTTTCGATCTCGCGAACCATTTGTAACTCTTTTTCGTCGAAAATAAAATCGCTGCTACAGAATTCGAAAACAGAATTTCTTTGTGCATAATTATTTCAACAGCTAATAAAAAAGCTTATTAGCTCAACAGTCATTCAGAATGATTTTTATGTTGACGATTTGTTGACAGGCGCCGGATACGTTGAGAACCTGCAAAGCCTTCGTGACGAAATTTCTCAGGTTTTGCAAGAGGCAGGTTTCGATTTGGCAAAGTGGTTTTCAAACTGCCCAGAGATCTCCGCATCTGACAGCGCTATCATGCCATTATTGGCTGACTCAGATGTAACTAAAACCCTTGGAGGGGTTTGGTTACCTGGTAAAGATTACTTCCAATTTCGGTTGGATGACTCTTTCCAAGATTTTCGTCCGACAAAACGAAACATACTCTACGTGACTGCGAGACTTTTCGATCCACTGGGCCTGTTGGTCCTTTGGCCACAAAGGCTAAGTCGTCGTCCGTTTAACGTCCGGGTGTCTCGCTGCACACATTAGCTCACTATCTAGCGGATGCTAAGATAGCTACTCAGGAGGCGCCACGAGGAGGATGTGTGTCAACTTGCAATCATTCGAAGACAGAGATCGCTCTGGCGCCCACCAAGTTGACCGCGCTCAGAAAACTTTACTGTGTACGAATGAAAGCCATCCCATCCCAGCATGTCTGAGTTCGGTATTCCTGTAAAGCTAATACGTCTTTGCAGAATGACATTGAGCAGCACCATCAGCTCTGTCAAGGTAGGAACGAACCTCTCCGACCTTTTAATATCGTTCGAGGTTTCAGACAATGCGACCCCCTGTCGTGCGACCTCTTCAATTTTGAGATGGAAGGGGTTCTGCGGAAAGCTGGTGTAAATCGATCTGGGACTATTTTTTATAAAAGTGTCCAGCTCCTTGCTTATGCCGATGATATCGTTGATGATATCATTGGCCGCAGCAAGCGTGATGTCACTGTTGCATTTTCTGCTATCGAAAAAGAGTCGCCAAAAGTGGGTTTGGCGGTAAACGAGGGCAAGACGAAGTATATGCTGTCTACAAGCAGGGAGACACCCATGTGGTAGCGGATAGCTATACCTTCGAAGTGGTGAAGGAGTTCACGTACCTTGGCACTGCCATTAATACCGAAAATGACGTCAGGCTGGAGATTAAGCGAAGAATCACACTTGCCAATAGGTGCTACTTTGGTCTAAGTAAGCAAATGTGCAACAGAGACCTCTCTCGCCGAACAAAATTGACACTCTACAATGACACTCATCTTACCTGTGCTCTTATATGGCGCAGAAGCATGGGTTATGTCAATGACGGATGCAGTAGGGCAGTGTGGAGTGTGGAGTGGTGGAGTGTTCGAGAGAAAAATTCTTCGCAAGATCTTTGGTCCCGTTCGGATTGGGGACGACTTTCGCATTCGGATGAACCACGAGCTGTACGAGTTGTACGACGACGTGGACATGGTCCGGCCCATCACCAGCTCAGAAGCTTTGAAGCGAGGGTCGACTACGGGCGTCGACGAAGGGGACGACCCAAGCTCCGTGGGAAGGACCAAGTGGAGGAGAACCTAGCTGCAATGGCTATTTCCGATTGGGAAGGCGCGCGAGGAGCAGAGGCGCCTGGAGGGAGACGCTGAGGTCGGCCACAACCCGAATCGGGTTGTAGTGCCACCTAATAATAATAATTGGCTAGCTTGTCAGTAAGGGCTGACGAAACAGAGACTGCAGTTGATGTGGTTGATGTAGTGATTGTTGTTGCCGTTAGTGTCGATGTCGCCGTGTGCTGGTCGTGTTGTTATCAGCAGATCGTTGGTAATGGCTGTTTTTGTGATGCGCCGCTTGGACATAATAAGGCGGGAGAGAGCGAGCGTGCTCTCTTCGTACTCACTTTTAGGGTTGCAGTTGTTGTCGGTTTTAACTCTTCCGCTCTTATGGAGAAGTAAGCGTTGTTTCTAATTGACGAGAGCCGACGTTCGTCTTTTTGTTGTTGCCGAGCGTTGCTCATTATAGCTCTTCGTTACAGAGCTGGTGCTCTTAAACGTTGGCTTTGTTCATGATCAGCTGTATTATTGGTGATTTTAGTAATTTGAACACTAATTGAGAGAATTCCATAGGCAACTTGAGTACATGTACCTATGCGTTACTTCAGCGTCTATAGCGGAATGGAATTCGGCTATTTACGATGTATTTTTAATTACACGACGGAGCGATATAAAAACACGTCTGTTCTCATTGAAAGTGGCAAAAGAAGATTTTAAGTTCGTATCAGGTTATCACCCACAGAGGTCAATATTATATTATAAACCATATGTCAATTTCATATCCTAAGATTAGACTTACATGTAGGAAGGTTACATTTTTCCAGTGTTGCACCAACACACATTACTGCAGCTACAAGACATCCTCGTAGCGGAATGCAACGCGTATTAACAACACACGCCTACAACATAAGGACTAAGGCCCATCACAATGGTAGACGACGGAGGAACCAACGAGGGCGCGGCAGGAGTCAGCACCGACGATGACCTCAAAATAACAACCAACGGAACGCATCGGATTACGTTTGAGCGAGCGACCTTTATAAATGACACCAATTATTCGAACCAACTGGAAACCATAAGAACAAAACGCTAAAGGAGGAGAGGAAATCTGTTGGATTCCCCAATATTTGGTTCGCCGTAGACGTAAGTATAACTATTTTTAACTGGAGCTCCATCCTGATCCATTAAGTGTTGAGAAGGAGACGAGCTGCATGGAAAATATAATATTATAAACCGCCGATAGATTCAAAATGACCGAGGATAGCCATAGCTCTAAAGGGGGAGTAGTTACGGTGTACCTATGAAGAAAGTAAGGCAAGGGATCCCCCTCCCCCCCAGACAATTTAAATAATTTGTATATCTATAATAAAAGTTCCTTAAAAACTGCCAATAATTTTGACTTTTTGCTTTCTGTCATGTCTGCCAGAATCTCTGTTGCTTTTGCTGTCCCTCAACCTTGTAAAATATAAACATCTTTATTTTTCATATTTTTTTTACTGTTTTATATAGAGCGCTTAAATTTTAAAAGTCAAAAGAGAAAGATTTCAGGTTTGAACCGAAAAAAACAACTAACTCTCGCATAATTGAGTTCGTGAAATTTAGATAGCGAACTAGCTGGGAAACTTTCCAAACAGCGAAACGTTATGAACCAACCGTTGAACGGATAGAATGTCGTGGAAAGATTTTAACAGTTGAACTTTTTAGAGTTCTACTTGGTATTCGGCATATCGATATGCTATCAAACGAAACATTCACCACAACCTTAATATCCTAATTACACTAAATCTGGATACCAATTGCGATTGCCATTTACATAATATCTCAAAAAAAGTGTTCACACTGCTTTGTCTCCATTAAGTGGTTTATTTCAGCTGTTGTTTTTTTTAAGGGTGGGTAAACACATTCGTTTTAAATAAACATAGTTCATTCAAGTTCAGACCATTATGATAAGAAAAAGGTTTTGCTCGATTGCTTTCAAGCATTTTTTTTTTTTCATCTTCCCGATTTTTAATAAACTTCTTGTTACTGTTAATTATTTATTTTAATTGGTGTATTTGTGCCAGCCAAATCCTAGGAAGGGAAACAACAAAATAAGCTATGGGCGTACCTAGTTATGACATTTATGATGTATATCAATATATGTAATTTTTGCAGCTAAATTCATCTCGAATACATATCTTTCTAGTAGGGTTGTCGAATATTTAAAATATATATTTTATATATGATTTTATTAATATCTATGGAATTGATTTTGTTTTAAACTTTAAAGAAATCTGTAAATATTAAATTGGTTTTCATATTAAGTTTGTTATGTGCGGCGATAAATAAAATTAAAAACAAAACAAAAATGTAAACAATGTTTGTTTACCAACTGCCTGCCGATAACAAATTATCGATTCTGCGTGAGTCCAGGCAGGGTTGCGACTTCTTAAGCCTCAGGAACTGGTTCCCCAGGAATAACTCTCAAGTGAACCAAAAAGGTGAATTTGAAAAACTTTAAGTATTTTTTTGGGCGAAGGAGGAAAAGAAAAGAAAAAGTGCAGGTTGTTGAAGAGGTTACGCAAGGTGATCAAGAAGGCATAAAATTTCAAAATTTAATAAGATTTTTCATAAAAAGTGAGTAAAATAATAAAAAAAAAAAAAAAAAAAAAAGTGTTCAAAGTAAAGAGTAATAAATTGGTGTTTAGATTCAATCCCGAAGAAGACATCGGATCTATTTTTCTTGGACATGTTGAAGGAGGAGTAACACCCAAAGGAAGAGGACAAATTTAAAAAAAAAAAATTTGGCCACTCATTGCTGGGTGGCCCTCAGGTTTTTGTTTAGCTTAACTATTTATTTATTACAAACAAATTTGATTTAAGTTAAAATCAAAGACAAAATATGAAGTTAGTATTAATGAAATAATCCAACAGTCCAAAAATTAATTCCAAAAAGAATTAAAGTAAATGAAGTAGTTGAAACCTTAATATTAACATGTGATATACGCCGTACTTATTTATTATTTCTTATGCAATATTTATTTAATTATTATTTATTACACTCTATTTATTTATTATTTATTGCTTAATGTTTCGTGTAATTCGTCCCGCGGTACCGTGGTTAGGTGTTAGATGTAATACATGTTAATATTTAAGTACAAAATTGAATTATAACGAGATAGAGAAAACAACATGAGTGAGTAGAGTTTGCAATAGGGGGGGTGAGATGAAATAAATATTTCCACGAGTTACATATTAGGGAGGTGCAATATAAGATGCACCCAAGGTTGGGAGGGCCTCAGAAGACTCTAGTTCTATCTTTTGAGTCCATATGTATCTGTCCCAAAATCCGTTGTTTTTAGTCCATGTTCAGATCGTAGATTCAAAATTCCGTTTTGTTTATTTTTGTTGTGTCTGCCGTGTAAGTGTTCGCTATGGTTGTTCCCCTCCCTGGGATATCGATGGCTAGTCGGCAAGCGGCACAGTACACAAGTTAAAAAAACACCGGTAGCACTCCGGGAGTGCCGGCAGAAGTGAAAACTTCAATATTAACGTTGTGTCTAATTATAAGTATAAAAGTACTATTATTTATGAGAGAGGTAGAATACAATGTTTATTTATTGCGCTATCGTACACAAATATGGCAATTTATATGTTGTTATTTATAATATTATATCGTTATTTATATATTACATTAAATTCTATCTCTAAGAAAAATCAACTTCCATCCATAATTTCGACGACTTTTACACCATCGTTATTATCAGAATCATCATCGCAAATTTTTACAACTGATTCCATTGGTTTATGATAACTGAATTAAGAAACAAACAGTTTTGATTCGAACCTATTTAAGTGTAAGTACAAGGTAGTCTCGTCGGCTTTTTTTCCCCCTATTGGCCACTACAATGAGTGCGAGTGAGAGGGTGTTTTCCCGTAAGTGCGAAAGAAACAGAAGAAGATGATGTCGTTTTACCCTTATGCTGTGCACGGGGTTTAAAAAGGACTGTTATATGACCATGAGTATTAATTTGTCCGAAATTTTTGGTTTTTACACAAAGCTGCCCTTCAGGACTCGCTCCCATATTGTTTACATTTCAAAATATTTTTCTGCAATATTACATGTTGCGCCTTGTATGTGCTTGCTGCAATAATTGCAACAAGTATTTTTCAGAAGCACACAAGGGTTAACGTTTTGAGAAAAAATCGTCCGCGGACAACCTCTCACTTCGAAATCCCGAGCGCAGTGAACCATAGGGGGAAAAAACCCGAGCGATTTTGCAGCCGACGAGACTACCTCGTATAATTGTACCATGACTCAGGCACGGTAGAAAGAGTGGGAGATACTAGTTCCTCTCCCTTTCCCACGATCTTACGCTTTTTCGATCAGCATAACGGGACCCTGACGCGAGTTTGAATGTTTTTACCCTGCTCAGCGCCGCTAAAGAAGTTTTCACTTCAAAAAAAAAAGGCAGGACATAACAAGTTATATTATAATTAATTTTTTATAATTTTGAAATAAAGAGTTGCGCATTGCAACAGTTTCGGTTCGTTGTTTGATTTAATAACAGTGCTCGCAAATAACAGATGGCCGTTTTTGAAGTGAAAACTTCTTTAGCGGCGCTGAGCACTTTTTTGTATGGGTAAAAACTTTCAAACTCGCGTCAGAGTCCCGTTATGCTGATCGAAAAAGCGTAAGATCGTGGGAAAGGGAGAGGAACTAGTATCTCCCACTCTTTCTACCGCGCCTGAGTCATGGTACAATTATACAAGGTAGTCTCGTCGGCTCGTCACTCCCCTATCGACACTACAATTAGAGCGAGAGAAAGAGTGTTTTCCTACGAAAACCCGAGCGTTCGGGTCGATAGGGGGAAAAACCCGAACGATTTTGCAGCCGACGAGAGTACCTTGTATAATTCTACCATGGTCGAGACCATGGTACAATTATACAAGGTAGTCCACTCGGCTTGCCGAAGTCGTTCGGGTTTGGTCCCTTATTTTCAGTGCGTCCCTGTTTGTCAAACTGAAGCACTATGTAGCCGTTTCACTCACACTTACTTGTCAAAGCTCAAATAGGGGACTATGGATTTTGCCGAGTGGACTACCTTGTATAATTGTATCATGGGTCGAGACTACCTTGCAGGGGCGCACAGAGGTAGTCTGGGGCCCGGGCTAAAAATTCAATTTTGGGAGTTTGTCAACACGGTTGCCAATTTAGCTTGTTTATAAGCTAGATTTTTAATTAAATAAGGTAGAATAAGCTAAAATCTTCCAGTTTTAAATGCTATTTTGATGTTATGTTATGTTAAATCTGCGGTTATACCATCGCGATGGTGTAAAAGTCGTCGAAATTATGGATGGAAGTTGATTTTTCTGAGAGATAAAATTTAATGTAATATATAAATAACGATATAATATTATAAATAACAACATATAAATTGCCATATTTGTGTACGATAGCGCAATAAATAAACATTGTATTCTACCTCTCTCATAAATAATAGTACTTTTATACTTATAATTAGACACAACGTTAATATTGAAGTTTTCACTTCTGCCGGCACTCCCGGAGTGCTACCGGTGTTTTTTTTTTCTTTCGCTTTCCTTGCGAGCACAACCAAACAAGTTCATACTATCTCGCTCTCGCCTGAGCAAGGGAATTTTGCTGGCTTCATTTTTGCAGGAACGAGAAACGCTCGCACAATGAGAATCAGCAAAATACCGACAGACCGAAAAACTCAACGCAAACGGTCTTCACATTTACATTCGTTGTTGTGAAAAACGAAAAATATAATTTGTTTTATAGAACAACTTAAATCAGTTTTCAAATATTTTTGTTAACAAGTTCCATTTCAATTCCATATAGCAAAATGCTATCAAAAAGCAAAAAAAAGTTTTGGAAAACGGCCTTGGATCAACCAGAAAAAAACAGAATAGAAAAAAATGTTTATAACTGGTTTAATTTTAAAAATTTATTTGCAGTTTGACCGTCTGCGACTGCAACTACTCTGGTTTCCGGTTCTATTTCCTTTCTTACATTTTCAGATTTAAGCTTTGGAGTCACCACGGCTTACAGAGCCGGTCCTTGACCTGTCGTAGTTTCCTGACCCATGGACTCCTTTTGATAGCCAGGTAATCGGAATTGTCGTAATCGTTTTATGCCAAATTGTAAGCAGCATATTAATATATTTACATTTGGTTACTTTTCCAGGCAAGTTAAACATAACTCTTTGCAAAATTCAAAAGCTCTCGGCCGTCCTAATGTAAATGTTAGATCCGTCCTGTATCGTTTTTCCAGAGACGTTAGGTATAAAAAAAATTGTACAACTAAGAGGATCGGAGCTCTTATCATTTAACTATTTTGCAAGCCGCGTAGATGCGCTTAGTGGGAAAACACTGTTCTTATGGAAAAAAAATGGCACGATTTTAATTACTGGAGCGCCAAGATTTGAGGACATATTAATGTATAAACAAAAATAAATGTACAAAATAAATACTTTTTAATAATTATTCGATATCTCGCACCGTTTACAAGATATCGAGCCTTAAATGTCGGATTACACTGCGCGCGTACACGTCACACACCCCGGAAACACAAAATTAAAAAATTGAAGGCTATATGGGAATGGAATGCAATAGACCAGGGGTGCTCAAATTCGTCTTATGGCAGTGCGTTTGATAACACACCCACAAGAAAACGTGTACATATGTAGCAGCGCGTTTGTGTTGGGGCGCAGCTGTGCACTGAGATTATTACGATTGTATTTGGTGTTTACCTCCAGAACTACAAAGCATATTACGCATTGTACTTCGCATTAAAAGTTTATGCTAAAAAAAACTGCACTCTAATTCATTACTCATTTTGATCCGCCAAAAAATTTAACATAACACTTACGATGGTCCACCACGAAATAAATCAAAAGCCAACGCAGACAGAAAAATAAGTTTCAGTGCATGTGCTCGAGGAAAAAACAAAAACAAAATACATTGCGTTCAGCGAAGCATGACGACGGATAGAGATGTAATGAAGAAACAAGCAAAATTGTTTTTGTTTCGCATGCAAATCGAAGCCCATATGCACGGTGCTTATGCGCGCACTACCCATAAGCATAGAGCATCTACAAAAACAAAAGTGCACTCAGTGTATAGGCGTTGAGCACCCCTGCAATAGACACTTCAGATTTTGTTTGTTTAGTTGGTAAATGTTTACAAGTGCGGTGCATGGCAAATACAGCTTAAAAAAATAAAGTAAAATATGGAAACGATGAGTGACAATGTTGCACCGTTTTTTTGTTATTAACAATTAAAGATGCGATTTGTAGTACACATTCGGACCTGAGTGACCGTATTTGCAATAATCCGCCACCAGACGACTGCAATAATCGGCACATCACATGCAAATACGGTCTTTCAGATCCGAATTTGTACTACAAATCGCATCTTTAATTGTTAATAACAAAAAAACACGGTGTTGTAGAAAAAAACACATCGTTTCCATATTTTACTTAATTTTTTTAAGCTGTATTTACCGCTGTATTTTCACCGCACGTGTAAGCAATTACCGTTTAGTTTAGTTTTTATTTTTTTGAAAACATAGTGGAAAAATTTTTTTATTTTTACTTACAGGAAAATTTTTAGAAAAAATTAACTCAGTTAATGATATAGCATATGGGCCAAAATAGGTACGCGCGGACTTATGCATTGATACATATGCAATATGATTAATTGAGTTAAAAATAATAAGGTAAAAAATAAAATACTGAAAAAATTAACTTAATACAAGTTTGCGCAGCTCTAAGATAATAGTGTACAGGATCGGAAGTCGCATCATTTAATTATTTCGCCATCCGCCTATATGTGACTAGTCGGAAAACGTTGTTCTTATGAAAAAAACGATAGATCGATAAACGGTATACAAGTTTGCGCAGCTCTAAATTAATAGTGTACACACAATGTTTAAACGTTGCTTCAAAAATTTTGTAGAAATACTTTTTGTTTACCGTAGTTAATTGGTTTTTACAATGCTAAACAAACTTTCGCTGAAAAATACAGAAGTATCGCTACGACCAATTCATTTAAAAACTATTTTTGTAATGCATTTACTGAAATATTGTTTATGTGTTTTACGATGTTAGAAACACATATTCAACCAGTCAAGGACTGAGAGTGTAACTGTTTAAAATGCTATCTAGAACTCAAGATCAAAACCCATGAAAAGCTGATCATAAAAGTTATCACAATAATAATACAAATAAATATGAAGCGAACCGACAACTACTGTGTGGACTTCAAACATGTATTTTATAGACTCTCAATTATTGCCCTACTCAGTTTGCGACTGCACTCTGTAGACTGCGTCAAGGAAATGCCGGCACAGGGGTTCTTCCCCTCAAATGACATTGTTGCCCAGTTTTACCTGCCGTCTATATCGACGACATCAAAATCCAACAATGGAAATCGTAGTACAGAAACTGGTGGAATCTCTCAAACTAAAAACTATTTTACTCATCTCAGTTTTGATCATAAGCACAATGTCTTGTTTGCGGGAGCCACAAATAAAATACTTAAACTTAACGAAAATCTTCGTGTGCTGTCTGAAGCTGTAACGGGACCTGTAAATGATTCACCGCAATGCCACGCAGGAGGGTGTCCGGAGGATATAGAGACATCGCTGGTCAACAATTACAATAAAATTCTTGTAGTAAGCTACGCCAACGATGGAATTCTTATATCTTGTGGTAGCATTAGACAAGGTAAAGTTAAATCTCAAAATATATTTATTTTTTTATTTAAATAACTTTTTGTTCTTGTCTCAAAATCTGACTTACCAGGCTTGCTAGCATATTAACTTTAAATCTAATAATATTGTATCCTTGCAGATGGTGTTATAATTTCAGCAAATGTTTTCATTGCAGTAAAACTTTAAACAACATCGAATCTACGACGATTTTTCTATTAATTTTCCATATTATTCATATGACAGCTATATGATATAGTCGTTCGATTTTGATGAAATTTAATTTTTAACTCAAGACTCATTGGAAAGCTCTATATCCAAAAATCATGATTGCCTGATGAAAAGCAACAAGGTTATAATTTTATTTCTGTTATTTCTATATAGATTTTTCGATCTTTCCTATAGCAGTTATATGATAGAGTTATCAGATTTTGATAAAATTTAACCCGAAATTCAATAGTAGTTAGAAAACGCTATCTTGAAGAAATCAAGTCGATCTGATCAAAAACAACGGCGTGAGAATTTTTTATTTCATTCTCTCGTATGGGAGCTATCCGATATAGTCGGCCGATCCGGCCCGATCCGACTTTTATACTGTGTGCAATAACTACACACCTTTTGGGAAAGTTTCAGCAAGATAGCTTTAAGGGGTTATATCCAGTTGCGAGGCCAAAAAAATGAGCTTTTTTGAAAATTATTTTTGCAGAGGCTATTTATTGTATGTATACGTGTTATATATGAAAAGTTAGGTCATTTTTTCTAGTTTTAGAAAAATTAAAAAAAAAAAAATTGGACTCCGTCGGTCCTGTAGAGGATCTCCCGAGGGTCCACTTCAAAAAAGGGTTTTGCGGTGAGGAAAATATCTCTGGTCCAAATTATCAGAAATGCAAAAAACCAAAAGGTTTACGTAAAGAATAGACAAATGCTGGTAATGAGACTTGGGATTTTCAAAATTTTGATTTTTGACAAAATGGCGGCTTCCCAAACATAAAACTTTGTTTTTGGCACAAAAATTTCAACTTTGAAGTGGCTAAAAAAATCGAAATTTTTGTCGGAGCCAAAATTCCAAGTCTCATTACCTGAAAAAAATATCTAAGAAGAGAATGTGAAAGTTTCAAGTCAATCGGACAAGCCGTCTCGGAGAAATTTTCCTCACCGACTTTGAAGACATAGTTTCGAGAAAAACGCATTTAAAGTTTTGGCTACTAGTTGAACTACATGGGAGACGTCTTTACAAATACACTGATTACTCCAATACTATTTACCGAAATACTTTGAAATTTTCAGATAATCTTCTTAGATATATATACATTCAAAATAGGCAAAAAAAAAATTTCGATTTTTTCAAAATCGCAACTGGATATAACCCCTTAAAACTGAGAGACTAGTTTGGGCAGAAACGGACAGATGGACAGAAGTACAAACGTATTCCGACTCTGCTCGTGATGCTGATCAAGAATATATATACTTTATGGGGTCTAAGGTGTCTCCTTCACTGCGTTGCAAACTTCTGACTGAAATTATAATACCCTTTTGCTCTGCAAGGGTATATAAATCGTTGTTTTTCATCAGACAATCGTGATTTTTAGAATATAGAGTTTTCTAACGACTCTTAAAGTACGAATTAAATTAAATAAATTAAAATCAAAATCGGACAACTATATCATAGAAATATGAACAATTGTCGAAAATATGGAAAAATAATAGAAAAATCATCATAGCTAGTTTTTTAGCTTTTATGTAAGGGTGATTCCATATCAGATTTACAGTCGATATTGAGAAATTCGATGAGATATTTTTTTTCTTGCTCTTTATCGAAAATAAATCGACACGTATTTTTTATATGGCTCAGAAAATTTTTTGACAAAGTTATGATTTTTTGAACTTTTGATGAACTGCCCTTTTTTTGATGACAGTCGCGTTTTCCAGCCCGAATAACTCGAAAACCGTACGTCGCAGGAAAAAAATATATAGGAAGTAAAAATTTCATCCTTCCTTCTTCTTTGCAAAACTTTCGTGAAAAAATTTTTTTAAACAATTTTTCACCACAAAAAGTTCAAATGTTTATAACAAATTAATTTTTCTCCAACTTGGACCATTTTGATTTTTTTTTTCACAGTAAATCCTTCACATTCTTCTGATGAACATACTAAAGTTTCAGAATGGTATCAAAATTAGTTTTTGAGTTACAGAATTAAATAGCATTAAAAATTCATTTTATTGACCCTTACTATGCGCGCGCGAAGCGAATTGACGCTCGTTAGAGTCGTTGGTCGGCGCACGCCCTGAGACCGAGCGTGCGGACCGTGCATGATAATCTTTAAAATTCTATAACTCAAAAACTAATTTTGATACCATTCTGAAACTTTAGTATGTTCATCAGAAGAATGTGAAGGATTTACTGTGAAAAAAAAAAAAAAAATCAAAATGGTCCAAGTTGGAGAAAAATTAATTTGTTATAAACATTTGAACTTTTTGTGGTGAAAAATTGTTTAAAAAAATTTTTTCACGAAAGTTTTGCAAAGAAGAAGGAAGGATGAAATTTTTACTTCCTATATATTTTTTTCCTGCGACGTACGGTTTTCGAGTTATTCGGGCTGGAAAACGCGACTGTCATCAAAAAAGGGCAGTTCACCAAAAGTTCAAAAATCATAACTTTGTCAAAAAAATTTTCTGAGCCATATAAAAAAATACGTGTCGATTTATTTTCGATAAAGAGCAAGAAAAAAATATCTCATCGAATTTCTCAATATCGACTGTAAATCTGATATGGAATCACCCGTAAGTATTGTGTTCGAGAAATTTGATGACTGCAAGGGTATATAACCTTCGGCTTGCCGAATCCTTTTTTGTTGAAGCCTCAAAAAAATCAGTTTAAGTCGACTGTATCATACAATTGTCATAGGAACAATCGGTGAAAATATAGAACTATAAAACTAGCAAACCCCCATAGCCTCGCCTCCTCCAATAGATCAGAGAAATTTCCACAAATATTTTTAGTGTAAGCTTCTAGAGTCTAGACAAAAGTTATAATCGTTCCTTTGGGAATATAAGTGTCAGGAGACAATTACAGAAAAACCCGGCTCCAGGTCTTAGTATAGAAGTCCAAAATAAGAATGATTTTGAACAGGATTATATTTAATTCCCCCTTGTTCCTCTAGGAACTACAGACAATCCAAAATCTCTAGTTTTTTCCTTCCAAAACTCGTTACCATATATATCATTCAAATCCGTAACAAACAAAAATCTACATTCTTAGACCGTTTGCATATCATAGTGTACATTGTGGTTCCAAATCAACATTCAAAAATGTATCCAAAAGATACATACATATTTTAAAATGCCTTTATACTTTTGTCAAAGATGTGTGGCGTTAGCCCTTTCGGCAACTTATGAACATGATGTACTTTGATGACATCAAACCTCATTATTATATCTTTTCAGTTTTACTGTAGCTTGATTGTTGATCAACTAGTACCAAAGTTCAGCTGCTTGGGCTGCATTTTATCGGCATATATGACCATTTTGAAATTTCTATTATTCTTTCTAAATTTTTTAAGAGCAGTTTTAAAATGCTTAATGAATTTTTTACTCTCATGCAGCCCCGATTATAGCGCTTTTTTTTTCAGTGGTAAAAAAAAGTTCAAAGAAACTGAGCTCGTTTTTCAAAAAATTTCAAAGTGCATGCAACCAAATAATAAACTTCATTAAGTATATACTAGGTTGTTCAATAAGTTCAGTACTAGCTGCTCGTCCCAGCTTCGCCCGGGTTTTTTTTTTAAATAGTTTACCTTACCTTCCCTTTACCTCGCGTCCTCGCGCACGCGCAACCACTATTTCTAACAATTTTCTTATTGTGACAACTCCCAAACCATATATCCGATTTGAATGATTTAAAACAAGAAAGGAAGCTAGCTTCGGCATGCCGAAGCTTATATACCCTTGCAGTCATCAAATATGTCGAACAAAATGGATAAAGGCTAAACAAAATTGAAGCTAAGACGATTTTTCTATTCATTTTCCACATTTATGGGAGCTATATGATATAGTCGTCCGATTTTGATCAAATTTAATTCGTAATTCAAGAGTCGTTAGAAAACAATATTATCCAAAACTCATGCTTATCTGATGAAAAAAAACGATGTTATAATTTTATTTCCGTTATTTCTATGTATATTTTTCGATCTCTCCTATGGCAGCTATATGATAGAGTTGTCCGAAATCCGAAATTCAATAGTAGTTAGAAAATGCCATATGGAAGAAATCAAGTCGATCTGATAAAAAACAACGGCGTAAGAATTTTTTATTTCATTCTCTTGTATTGGAGCTATCCGATATAGTCGGCCGATCCGGCCCGATCCGACTTTTATACTGCGTGCAATAACTACACAACTTTTGGGAAAGTTTCAGCAAGATAGCTTTAAAACTGAGAGACTAGTTTACATAGAAACAGACAGATGGACAGACGGACAGACGTACATACATATTTCGACTCAGATGGTGATGCTGATCAAGAATATATATACTTTATGGGGTCTAAGGTGTCTCCTTTACTGCGTTGCAAACTTCTGACTGAAATTATAATACCCTTTTGCTCTGCAAGGGTATAAAAAAACGACTGCTGTCATAGGAATAATCTTCGAAAATATAAAAACTTAATAGAAAAATCGACAGAGCTGGGATGTTGTTTAGCCTTGTATTTTTCGTGTTCCCGAAGCTAGCTTTCTTTCTGGTTGAAATGACAATACTTTTTATTAAAACAAAAGAATTGGACTGGGCGATCACTGTTTAAATACTTATAAAAGTATATGATCATGTTTAAAAATGTGGAAGCGGGACTCCTCCACGTTTGCAACACATACCGTTCTCCATTTAAAGATTTCACAAAAAATAATTGCTATTTTAATTATATTATCAGAATTGTATGTTTTGAATCATATTAAGGGGGGTGACGCCGATCTGAATCCCAGGGAGTTGCCTTTAACACTCTACTTCACCGAAACGAGAAATACCAGTTGACAAGCGTAATAATGAGCGTTTTATTCTGTTGGGGAAATATACAAATTTAAATTTAACCTCAACCTATTTCTTGTACATACCGCAGTATTTCCTCCCTTCTCTCTTGGAATTGCCGATCGGAGTAACCGTGGCGCCAATCTTAGCGTAGATTTTTAGAACATAGTATGACCAATTACAAACAATATAAATCACAAATACAAATACTGAATATAGCGCGTAATTCAAATACTGAATGACTATCGATACTTAACAGACTACATTATCCGATCCGCGACAAGGGGGTTAAGGTTGTAACCAATTTTTTTTCGATTTTTTTTTTTTATTTTTTTTTCTAAGAGAGCAATTTGTCGACAACATTGCGTAAAACTAACGGAGTTACAGCGTTTTAAACGACCGAATTAGGCGGTATTTTAACGTATAAAAATTCTTTAAATCGATTTTCCGGAAAACGTTATTTTGAAAGTCGGTGAACATCAGAACTCAAAATCTACTTAACCAATCCTTTTCAAATTTTCAATCAGGAAGTTTTTTTTTTATTTTTAATTTTTTTCCATTTTAAAAAAATAAATTAACAGCGATTTTTTGAGGTAACATCGCACTTTTCACTTTCAGGTACTCCCAAAAATAGGTTAAAAAAAAAATTAAAAAAGAACTTTTCCTGATTACCTCGGAAATTTAATTACCTTTATTATTTTTAAGATGATCCGTTAACGCCCTATGATGTTCACCGCAAAACAACTTTTTCTTTAGGCGTTTCGGAAGATTAACAGCCACAGGCTTATTTCCAAATATTAAAAAAAAATTTTTTTTCTAATACTCTTCAAAAGTTGAACAATAACATGTAATTAAGCTCAATAAAATAAAATGACTCATTTCGCTGCAAAAAAAAAAATAAAACAGCCCTTTTTTTGGCCTTTAAAACCTTACCCCTACTTACCTTCTACTTTCATTCTCAACAAATAGTTTAAAAAAAATCAATACTTGAATGTTTCAAAAAAAATTTTGGTATGGAGCATGCGTAAAATTGGTTTGCCTTCCGGTCCTTTATACCCTTGCAGAGCAAGGAGTAATTTAATTTCAGTCAGAGGCTTGCAACGCAGTGAAAAAAACACCTCAGACCCCATAAACTACAGTAGAATCTGGTTATAGCGACTTTCAAGGGACCGACGATTTTTCGTCGTTATACCCGGAAGACGCACTAAGCAAAAGGAACAAAAAAACATTTTTTTTTGTTTATTTATGGTAGCCGTCTTCGTAATAGTTTTTTGAAATAAATCAAATTAGCTTTTTAATAAAACGAAAAATTTAATAAATTTAATTCAAAAAGATGGGTTTCTCTTAATACTGAACGACTATATCAGATATCTCCCATACGAAAAATGAATTAAAAAATTCTCAGGCAGCTGTTTTTGATCAGATCGACTTGATTTTTTCCAGAAGACATTTTCTAACTGCTATTGAATTTCAAATTAAATTCAAAAAATTCAAAATCAGATAACTCTTTCATACACATATACCTGACAGAGGAGAGATCAAAATATATATATATATACTGGAAAAAAATTATAATGATTTGATTTTAATCCCACGAGCACGATTTTTGGAAAATCAAGTTTTTTAAATACTCTTAAATCGAGAAATAAATTTCATAAAAATCTGAGTACTGTATCACTATAGCTGCAATAGGATCGAAAAATTTATATAGAAATAACGGAAAGAAAATGATAACATCGTTGTTTTTCATCAGACAAGCATGATTTTTGGAATATGGAGTTTTCTAATGAGTCTTGAGTTTCAAATTAAATTTCATTAAAAATTAGTAGAACAAGAAAGGAAGCTAGCTTCGGCAAGCCGAAGCTTATATACCCTTGCAGTCATTAAAAATGTCAAACAAAATACATAAAGGCTAACAACATCGAATCTATGACGATTTTTCTATTATTTACCATATTGTTCATATGACAGCTATATGATATAGTCGTCCGATTTTGATAAAATTTAATTTGTAACTCAAGACTCATTAGAAAACTCTATATTCCAAAAATCATGATTGTCTGATGAAAAACAACGAGGTTATAATTTTATTTCCGTTATTTCTATATAGATTTTTTGATCTTTCCTATGGCAGCTATATGATCTAGTACTCCGATTTTTATGAAATTTTTTTCTCGATTTAAGAGTATTTCAAAAACTTGATATTCCAAAAATCATGCTCGTGGCATTAAAAACAACGACATTAAAATTTTTTTCCATTATTTATATATATATTTTTTGATCTCTCCTATGGCAGCTATATGATAGAGTTATCCGATTTTGATAAAATTTAATACGAAATTCAATAGCAGTTAGAAAACGCCATCTGGAAGGAATCAAGTCGATCTGATCAAAAACAACGGAGTAAGAATTTTTTATTCCATTTCACTCGTATGGGAGCTATCCGATATAGTCGGCCGATCCGGCTCTTTCCGACTTATATACTGCGTGCAATAACTACACAACTTTTGGGAAAGTTTCAGCAAGATAGCTTCAAAACTGAGAGACTAGTTTACATAGAAACCGACAGGAGGACAGACGGACAGACAGACAGACAGACAGACGGACAGAAGGACAGACGGACAGACAGACAGACGGACAGACGTACATACATATTTCGATTCAGATGGTGATGCTGATCAAGAATATATATACTTTATGGGGTCTGAGGTGTCTCCTTAACTGCGTTGCAAACTTCTGACTGAAATTATAATACCCTCTGCTCTGCAAGGGTATAAAAATCGTATTAGGCTCGATGTTGTTTAGCCTTTATGTATTTTGTTCATTAAATTATTTAATTGGAAAATTAATAGAAAATCGTCATATGTATTTTGGTCGACATATATGATGACTGCAAGGGTATACAAGCTTCGGCTTGCCGAAGCTAACTTTCTTGTTTTAAATTATTGGTTGTTCTAATAAGTTGGTATAAACTTAGCAGAACAACTAAAATTTAATTTTAACTTAGTATTCCATGAATTTACTGTTAATTATCTGTAGATTATTCGTGAAAGAATCAAAATCGCGGATAAATTTACGAATTTTTTTATTTAAAACTCTTTTATAGTAAACTCTGAGGAGTTTCCTTCACTGCGTTGCAAACGTCTGACTGAAATTATTACATCCTTCGCAAGGGTAGATTGGAGCCGAATTTCAAAAACATATAAATGATTTTAGAAAATTTTACTAATTATTTATTTATTTATTTATTTATTTATTTAATTCAGTTAGAATAGCTTATAATACTAAGACTAACTAAAGAGAGTTGCGGTACTAGCTGCTGAGTCCACAGACTGAATTTTTTAACTTATATTTAAAGTAAAGTTCAAACTGCCCCTTAAATTGATTGGATCAAGATTTTTCTCACGGCAATTAAAAAAACACCTTTTCAAATCGGAGTAAAATTTGTGCAAAACTTACACGTTTTCGGTTAATGACAATTTTGTAGTAAAGGACCAAATAAATAAAGTTTGCAACCAGGATTTTATTTAATCTTCTCTTTTTAATTGAGGAACTGGATTCCATGAATGTTTGTCAGATTCGTCTCAAACTTAAAATGTAGCTTGTTAGACCGTTTAGACATCCCACAAGATTACAAAAGAAGAAAAACATTTTTTTACCAACTACTGTAATATTACGAAATACAATACAACAATATTGTCAATAGACATGTTTAACCATATTCCCATTTGGGTTTTTGGCCGATCAATTCTATGCGGGGCCAAAAATTCAATGCAATTAGAGCGAGCCTCGTTATGGTCACTTTATCATTAATGGATAGTGAAGCTCTTAGATCATTAGGTCAAGTAAAACGCTTTAAAACCTTTAACTCTCGCAATTCCATGCGAAAAAGAGACGCATTAACGAGCGGTTTAGCAACATGTTTGATGCTTCAAACAAAAGGCTTACAGCAATAACGACAATATACAGTCGAATTTTAAACTTCCAGGGCCTGTTGTTTCATTATATGATTGCGGATTCGCCCAATTTTTTTTTTAACAAGTTAACTGATGGTATGTTAATAATTATTTTAAATTTGTTTTCAATATTAAAAAAATGTTTTTTTTTTTTTTGGTTTCACCCTAATTTTAACGACTTTTCACTATTGTGGCAAACTTAAGGAAACAAATCATAAAACTTATAATAATGAAAAAATTGAACAAAAACTATTTTTTTTCCAATTGAACACCTTACTAACTAAACCAAAAATTTTAATTCTGAGCAATTTAACAATAGACATATTTTTTTAATTTAGCTTAATACTTAGAAATGCCGCCTTTGGCCTTAATTACAGATTTTACCCTATTGGGCATAGAATCGTAAATGGAACACAAATATTCCTTCGTTATATCGTGTATCCATACTTTTTCTATAATATGTGTTAGCTCCTCCATAGTTTTGGGCTTTCGCTTTCTTATTTTGGCACCCACATAGGCCCAAACATTCTCGATTGGATTAAGGTCTGGGCTGTTTCCTGGCCAATCTAAGGACTTAATGCCCAATTCTTCCTTCAAATTTGTTTTCTTTAGATAGAAAAATGTCCAATTTAACTGAAAAAGTTGTTTTGATAATAATCGGACGCTGAGTAACTCACAGATCGCGCTCGATGGCAAGGTGCAGAATCATCCTGAAAAATAGGTTCATCGTCTTCTTCATTTATGGACTCAATGCTAGGCACAACTCCTCTTAAAATTATTTCTTTGTATTTTTCTGCATTGACCATACCCTAAACCAGGGGTGCTCAACGCCTATACACTGAGTGCACTTTTGTTTTTGTAGATGCTCTGTGCTTATGGGTAGTGCGCGCATAAGCACCGTGCATATGGGCTTCGATTTGCATGCGAAACAAAAACAATTTTGCTTGTTTCTTCATTACACCTCTTCGATTTGCATGCGAAACAAAAACAATTTTGCTTGTCTCTTCATTACATCTCTATCCGTCGTCACGCTTCGCTGAACGCAATGTATTTTGTTTTTGTTTTTTCCTCGAGCACATGCACTGAAACTTATTTTTCTGTCTGCGTTGGCTTTTGATTTATTTCGTGGTGGACCATCGTAAGTGTTATGTTAAATTTTTTGGCGGATCAAAATGAGTAATGAATTAGAGAGCAGTTTTTTTTAGCATAAACTTTAAATGCGAAGTACAATGCGTAATATGCTTTGTAGTTCTGGAGGTAAACACCAAATACAATCGTAATAACCTCAGTGCACAGCTGCGCCCCAACACAAACGCGCCGCTACATATGTACACGTTTTCTTGTGGGTGTGTTAGTAAACGCACTGCCATAAAACGAATTTGAGCACCCCTGCCCTAAACCATTAAAATTGATTCCGTTTTATATTTGGATATGCATCCCCATACCATAACATACGGTAAATGCTTTACTGTGGCTATGCAGCAATTTTCAGAATAACGTTCCCCACGTCTACGGCGCACCTTGAGGATTCCATCAGATCCAATGAGATTAAATTTGGACTCATCTGAAAATAGCACTCTTGACCAATCAGAAGCAGTCCAATTTTCCTTGTCCTTGGCCCAGTTTAGTCGATTTTTTTTCATTCGCGGATTCAAAAGTGGCTTTTTTGCAGGTGATCTTGCGAGCATTCCCATAGAGTTAAGCCGACGTTGAACAGCTCGCTCCGAAATATCTTTTGAAAACTGTTCATGTACCTCAGATCTTATCTGCACCGCAGTTTTGAAACGATCCTGCAGGCTCGTTCTCATAATAAAGCGATCTTCACGTGACGTGGTGCATTTTTTTCCACCTGTCCCTTTTTTCCTTTTTAATTCACCTGTCTCACGATATTTTTTTAAAAAACGACGCACTGAGCTTTCATTGAAATGTGTTTCAGCCGCTATTTGCCGATTTGACACATTTTGTTCAGCCAATAATATAATTTTTCCTTATCGCGATCAGCAGGGGCGGACGCAGAAAAAAATTTGGGGGGGGGTCCGATCGAAAATTTTTTGTTGTTCGGGGGTCCGATCAAAAATTTTTACGTTTGGGGGGGTCCGATCAAAAAATTTGTTCCTTTGGGGGGTCCGACCAAAAAACATTTTAGTTTTTATGGTTGAAAAGCCGTGTGCTGTAAGGAAATTTGAAAAAGTCTGAGATTTTGGGGGGGGGTCCGGACCCCCCGGACACCCCCCTGCGTCCGCCCCTGGCGATCAGTGAACTGCTTTTGCTTTGGCATTATTTTACAGGTGTCTTTACAAAAAAAATTCTACCAAAAGCAACTTAAGCAACAGCGCTCTTCAAATGACGAAATTATGTCGAAAATAGTCAAGGGAAACCCCCCTAAAAAAATAATGCCCAGAGAATAAAATTTAGGGGAACCCCAGCATAGTGACTGCACAATTTCTAAATTTTTTTAAGTGCGGTTTTTTTTTGTGGCTCTGACTTGACTGTAGGTTAATAATCATTATACACTTTTAACATTCGTTCGTGAATTTCTTTTTAATTGGGCTAGTGGCAACGGCCACGAACGACAAAACTTATTGAACAGAAAGTTGCCACTACCATTAAAATAGTTTTTCAGGCTGTTCCTTTCTTTTTATTTATTTGAGCCTGTATTTATTGAAAGTATGTAATAAGTATAGAAAGCAGTTGCGATTCCATAATATATAATGTATATATTAAATGTTATTAATCAAAATCATTAAACTGGCAAATTGATTTCCCCTATTATCTATTCGTCTGTATTTACTTCGAGATCGGGGGGACTATAAGAACTAGTTTAGATAGCATGTAGTTTGTGTAAGTTCATTTCATTTTTTATTGCTTCCATTTGTATCAAAGAATTTTAAGTATAGCGTCGATATTCATATGACTGTTTAAAATTTTGCAATATATTTTTATACCACCCTTGCAGAGCAAAAGGGTATTATATAATAATTTCAGTCAGAAGTTTGCAACGCAGTGAAGGAGGCACCTCAGACCCTATAAAGTGTATATATTCTTGATCAGCATCACGATCTGAATCGAAATACGTCTGTCCGTCTGTCTGTTTCTATGTAAACTGGTCTCTGAATAACAAATAAAATTTCATCAAAATCGGACGACTATATCATATAGCTGCCATATGAACAATAGTCAAAAATATGAAAAATTAATAGAAAAGTCGTCGTAGCTTCGATGTTGTTTAGCCTTTGTGTATTCTGTTCGAAATATTTGATGACTGCGAGGGTACAGAAGCCTCGGCTTGCCGAAGCTAGCTTTCTTTCTTGTTAAAAGTAAATTAAAACGAAACTAATTTTGCAAGTTAGTGATTAATAATATAATTTATAATTTACAGGAGCTTGCGAAATTTACAGTCTGCCGCGGTTTCCATCTACGCCTCAATTTTTTGCAGTACCATTGGCTGCTAATGATGAAATCGCATCCACATATGCGTTTGTAGGTCCAGCAAGATATTCATGGAAAGAGGAAGACATATTATATGTGGGAACCACATTTACAAATGTTGGGGATTATCGTCACGACGTACCAGCTATTTCATCCCGTCGCCTTGATGACTTAAACTATGCAGAGTTTTCAATACAGCAGTCAATTATAAACATAGATGTCAAATATCGGGATCATTTCCTAGTTGATTATGTTTATGGCTTTAATTCTTCTGAATATGCATACTTTATTATTGTTCAAAAGAAATCACATTTGGCAGATGAGGCGGGTTATGTTACCCGTTTGGCCCGGATATGTATAACAGACCCTAATTACGACAGTTACACTGAAATTACTGTTCAGTGCACTGCAACTGAAAACAATATTGACTACAATATACTACGCGATGCAAAGTTAACACCTGCTAGCCAAAAGCTAGCTCAAAAAATGGGTATAAAAAAAGACGATCACGTATTAGTAACAGTATTTTCCCCTTCAAAAGAGATAAGTAATCAGCCAGAAAGTAAATCAGCAATGTGCATTTACAGCATAAAAGATATTGAAGACGTGTTCATTGAAAACATACATTTATGCTTTAACGGAACAATAAAGGATCGAAACTTGGGCTATATATCGGGCACCATTAATGATGGCAGATGCCCAGTAGTCGGGTCGCTCGGTAACATTTACAACTTTTGCTCTGTGGGACTTAAAATAAGCGGAGTATCTCCTATCACTAGCCATGCTCTATTTCACTTTGAAAACGTATCTGTTACATCGGTGACTGCTACTTCAACAACTGATCAACAACATTCTCTTGCTTTTCTTGGAACAGACATGGGAGTAATTAAAAAGGTTTTACTGTCTGGACAAAGTCCAGGTGAGTACGAAGAAATAGTTGTTGATGCTGGAAACCGCATACTTCCCAATACTATGATGTCTCCCAAAAAGGATTTTCTTTACGTTCTATCTGATCGAAAAATTACAAAGCTACGAATAGAGCACTGCTCTGTTTACACTAACTGTTCAGCTTGCTTGGAGTCTCGAGATCCGTTCTGTGGATGGTGTTCTTTGGAAAAACGATGTACTGTGAGGTCAACTTGTCAGCGAGATACTTCTGCGTCGCGCTGGCTTTCATTGGGAAGTGGACAGCAATGTATTGAGTTTGAAGCTATAATACCAGAAAAAATACCAATTACTGAGCTAACTCACCTACATTTAATAATTCGAACGTTGCCCGAACCTTTCAATGCAAAATACCGTTGTGTTTTTGGAAACTCCACTCCCATTGATGCGGAGATTTTGGACAATGGACTTGGTTGTGCTACGCCTCCACTTGATGAAAGACCGGAAATACCAACTAATACTGACCACGTATTGGTGCCATTGTCGGTGAGAAGTTCGGAGACAAATAAAGACTTTGTGTCAAGATATTTTGCCTTTTTTGACTGTTCACATCATGGAAATTGCCAAGAATGTGTTCAAAGTTCTTGGGGTTGCAACTGGTGTGTTTTCGACAACAAATGCGTCCACAAAACGTCTCCATGCCGTAGTATCGAAAATGCTATAAATGCGGTTGGGCAATGCCCCCATTTAAAAAACAATCATCCGGCGATTCTTTTACCGGTGCGGGTGCCCAAAGAAATTAGGTTAGAAATTGAAAACTTGCCAAAACCAAAAAGTGCCCATGCAGGTTTTTTATGCACTATACATATTGAAGCTGCCCAAATGCTACTACCTGCTCACATCGAGTCAAACAAGATTGTAGTTTGTGAAAAAACACCCTATTTCTACGAGACCAATACTCATGAGTACCAGGCAAAGGTTGTAGTTACATGGAATTTCCAGCACTATGTGGACACTGCAACTATAACGTTGTACAAGTGCGACGTACTGGGCTCTCATCGAGATCATGCTGATTGCAGTTTGTGTGTGACTCGTGATCCAAAATACAAATGTTCCTGGTGCAGCAACTCATGTGTGTATAATGAAACATGTATGGAAGATAAAAACTCTATAAACGGTGGATCTAAATTGGCTTTAGAAAACGAGTGTCCTTTGCCTAGAATCGATATTATCAAGCCATTATCGGGTCCTATTGAGGGTGGCACTCTTATTACAATTGAAGGAAGTAATTTGGGGATTCGCGAAGCAGATGTGCGTGGAAAGATTTTTATAGGGACGGTTCCGTGTGAACTTGTGTCTTACCAAATATCTGTAAAGATTGAATGTCGCACTACAGCAACGATGTACGAAATGTCAGCACCTATAAAGGTTGCAAATGATGCTGGATATACTGAATCAAGTGTACAATTTCATTTTAAAAACGTGATGTTAACAGGATTGTATCCCTCAATTGGACCCAGGTCGGGGGGAACACAATTGTCAATCATCGGAAAGTTTTTAAATATTGGATCAACTATGCGCGCATTTTTAGATGAGTATGAATGTTATATAAACTTTACACAAGCTTCGTCTACCCAAGTAAGCTGCACTACATCTGAGGCGACTCAGCCAGAGCCTATACGATCTCTGCATCTAATAATTGATGGTGCAAACCGAACATTAGAATGCCAAAATTCGGCGCTGAGCACTACCAACAAAAATCCGTCACGAAGTAATTTTGGTCATCAATTTCGTACACCACTGCGGCAGCCGTGTTCTATTTTTAACTATACTCAGGACCCGCGAATAATGCAAATTAAACCCTTACGCAGTTTTGTAAGCGGAGGTCGCGTTTTAACTGTTCATGGAATATATCTTGATTCAATTCAAAAACCTGAACTAGAGGTTTTTTTGACAATGAACGAGTTAACAAAACTTCTTGTGTTGTCGTTACCTCAAATCAAATGGAGTGCCCATCACCTCCGGTGAATTATAAATTTCAAACTTTTAAAAATGCCAGCAGAATGCTGAATTCGGAATTGGACTTTAAAAATGCTTCTCTGACAACAGAGAATTGGTTTAGTCATAGGCAAAAGCGAAGATCAGACTTTATGGATAACTTTCACATTTACACAACTGGTGAAACTTCGCCTAGCTACTTAGCTGAGAATAACATGGATGTCACAACTTTTGTAAAGGTCCATGAAACTCAACTAAATTTACAACTTAGTTTTGTAATGGACAATGTTCAGCTTGTTCGGGATTTGACAAAATATTTTCATGATATACGAAGCACTATAGTTTACTTAGCTGATCCCAAATTTTTGCCATTCCCAAAAGATGGAATCAAACTGTATAAGGGGGACAGTCTAGTCATAGAGGGTGAGCTTTTAAACTTGGCAGCAGATGAATATGACGTCAATGTAACTATTGGAACCGCTCAATGTAATATTACCAGTTTGGCACTCACCCAACTTTTATGCATTCCACCGGAGCATCAACCGCTCCCAACAGATGAAAATGGTATCGATCAATCTCTTGAGTTACCTCTTGTTGTAGTTAAAGTGGGACGTAACCTTCGTTTTGTTATTGGATATTTAAAGTATGATTTAAATAAACCGTATGTTTTCTCACACGCTTTGTTTGTGGTTTTGTTGACGGTGGCAATCCTTGTAATTTTTCTGGTAATCGTACTAATAATATTCAGAAGGAAGTCTACGCAAGCGGAACGGGAATACAAACGTATTCAGATACAGATGATAACATTAGAAAGCAATGTTCGTTCTGAGTGTAAGCAGGCATTTGCCGAGCTTCAAACGGACATGACCGATCTAACGGCAGATTTAGAAAGTACCGGAATACCAACGTTAGACCACGTGAACTATATTATGAAGGTCTTCTTTCCGGGGGTATCGGATCATCCCATTTTAAATTCGGAGAAATTTCGTGGAAACAGCCCACATACGAACTATGACGCTGCAATGGTGCAGTTTGAACAACTCATTGGAAACAAATATTTCTTACTTATGTTTATTGAAACCTTAGAGGCTCAACGGTCGTCCTTCTCGATACGCGACCGAGTTAATGTTGCGTCGTTACTTATGATAGTTCTTATGAATAAAATGGAATATGCCACGGAGATCTTAAAGTCTCTTTTATTGCGTTTAATTGATAAATCACTTGCTAGCAAGCATCCTCAGCTAATGCTACGGCGCACTGAAAGCGTAGTTGAAAAGATGTTAACCAACTACTTAGCAATTTGTATGTACGATTATCTCAAAGAGTACGCTGGATCTAATTTATTCTTGCTATTCAAGGCAATTAAGCATCAAATTGAAAAAGGTTTGGTCGATGCAATAACTAACGATGCTCGTTACTCACTTTCCGAAGAACGTCTTTTGCACGAACAAATAACCCATTCAGTTGTAATGTTACATATTTTACAAGATGATCTTGATGAAAAAGTCCAATGTCGAGTAAACGATTGGGATACTATTTCACAAGTAAAATTAAAAATTCTTGACGCAATTTTTAAAAATACTCCCTTTTCTATGAGACCATCTGTGCACGAAGTGGACTTAGAATGGAGACACGGACGAGGAGGTCATCTCACGTTGCAGGATGAAGACTTAACAACAAAAACAGTTAATGGTTGGAAACGCCTTAACACACTGGCTCATTACGGAGTCAAAGAATCGGCCGTAATGTCACTCATTGCAAGACAAAGTGATAATTACCATATACCCTATGGTAAAAACCAAAATCATGCACCATACCATAATTGTGAGTAGTGAACCTAACATATTATATTTAACAATAATTTTACTGTTTACATTTCAGTTTATTTTATAAATAACTCGCAAAGCCATATTATAATGAATAATGACATCGAATCAGGTTTGCAACAGCCGCGACTTTACCATCTTGTTAAACCGGTTATTCCTGATCATTATATGAACATTAAAAACTCAGTTTTATCTGGAGCGTCACCAGCATTGCAATCATCGCATTGCGTAAATAATTGTAATGATAGGGTTAACAAAACAATACCAGAAGTATACTTAACACGCCTGTTGGCTACTAAAGGAACTATACAGAAATTTGTTGATGATTTCTTCTCAATTATTTTAACTGTAAATGAGGAGCTACCACCTGCAGTGAAATGGCTGTTTGATTTACTGGATGAGGCAGCGCGTCGTCATGATATTGCTGATACTGATATTGTGCACGCTTGGAAATCCAATTGCCTGCCCCTTCGATTCTGGGTTAACTTTATATAAAAATCCAGACTTTATATTTGACGTTAATAAAACATTTTGTGTGGATTCCTGCCTAAGTGTCATCGCCCAAACTTTTATGGATGCGTGCTCAACCGCTGAGCACAGACTTGGAAAAGACTCTCCTTCCAATAAGTTGCTTTTTGCTAAAGTGAGTATGAAAAAATCAAAATTTTTATCCAAAAAGAATCATTTTATAAAACGCTGTATTATTACTTATCTTTAGCCTTTTTTAACGTTATCTTTGCACTTTTAGATATTTAACAATGTTGAACGACTAAGATATATCATTGCTATCAAAAAGTGAGCCTTTCCAAACGTATGCCTTTTATTATCTGTTTTGTTTTACGCAAGGAAGTGAATCGTCTTTAAGAAGGGGGTAAAGGCTTTCACTTATAAGCATTTGAGCATATTTTTTCTAGTCCTATTTGTTTAAAGAATATATTCTTAGACTTGAATAAATATAAGCAATACTGTAAACGTTATTCTCCTTTTAACCTCGCGACCTTTAACGTGATAACCCTAAAAGCTCTAAACAGATCTCTAACTACTTTTTCAAAGTTCCTTGTCACGGCTTCGAAATCACAAAATGGCAGATGGTCGCTAAAAATTAAGAAAACTCTTTTTTTGCAAGTTTATTCATTTTTAAGAATAATTTTACTCCAAGTTGAGGTGAGAAAGTTGACCTCTTCCAAAGATGTTCTAGGGGAAGCTCTGTTAAGGGCTTACGCTTTAAGTTCTACACAGTTAAAAGTATGCTCAATAATGTTCAAAGTTGCTCAAACCATTTTGTAGAAAAGAAAAGAATTTTGTAGTAGAAGTAAGTAGTTTCACGTCTAATGTTGTCTTTTAGTTGACTTAAGGTTTTTGGTTTATTAGCGTATACCTTGGATTTCAAATAACCCCAGAAATAAAAGTCTGGTGCCGTCAAATCTGGTGATGTTGGGGGCCATTCAAAATCACCACTTTTCGATATCAACCGCCCAGGGAACAATGTTCGCAATAAATCGATTGTTGCTCTAGCTGTATGGCAAGTTGCCCCGTCCTGTTGAAACCAGAAGTTATCCATGACATTTTCACGAATAATAGGCATCAGAAATTCCTGAGATCGTCGATGTCGTAGAAGTCTCATCAATACTGGCTCGTACAGCTTCGATATTTTCATTAGAACGTCTTGTTCGTTGCCTGGATACATGACTGGCATACTTAGATTACCGGTGTTTACAAATTTTGCGTACAAAGACTTAATTGTGTTTTTAACTGGAGCACTTTTAACTTTATTCATTTCACGAAACGCACGTTGGGTTAACACAGTTGAGAATTTATTTTCAATGTAGAGCTGAACAATTTGAGCGCGTTCCTTTGGAGGGTATTGTTCCATGGTATCAATTGTCTTCGACTGACGCTTCCAACGTGGTATGACATTTGACGATCTGTCGACGCTGTCAAAAGTTACAGGGTTGCCAAATGGGTCAATTTTAAATGGCCCACCCTGTACAAACAAAAAAGGACTAATAAAATGCTAAAGGTTGAAAAAGTGTTTTCTTAGGTATTCTTGTCATTAGTGCTATTACTGTGTTTTTAAAAGTTTGTACTTCAACACGACTATTTCTCCCATGAAATTTGTATTACTTACTTACATGCTGCATTTTTTTTTGCCAACGAAAATTATTTTTTATTTGCTTAAAAGGCGTGACCCATGAGAAAATTAAAGCATTTAGTTAAAATTAATCGTTAGTTGTGATGAAAAAGTCATAAAATATTTATAGCGCGCTAGCCCAGTATCAAAATATTTGTTGGGTCAATGAGCTTTTTCATTAACCTTTGGTGGTGACCAATTAAAATAAGCCGCATAAATTTTCGATAAATTTACACTTATTTATTTAACCCTCTAAGCCCCAAGAGTGCCTTGAGGCACTCATTTCACATGCGTTTTTGTGGAAAGTGGCATTAGAGGGTTAACTGGCACCAAGGCCTTAAATGTACAGAGTTACGTTAAGTTTGTTCGAGGGTTAATTTTAATTCCATATAAAGATGTTGGTCTAAATAACGTAACAAAATATTATTTTATTTTATTATTTAATATCTGATAATAAACTAATAAAAGTTTAATGTTAACGAACAACTATAAAATAATTGTTTTGTAGGATATTCCCCACTACAGAATTATGGTGAAGGAGTTTTACCGCGACGTGTCAAAGCTTCCACAAATAAGCGACCAGGAAATGAGTACAGCTATGCAGCAACTATCTATAAGGCAGAATGAAGAATTTGATACAATTTCTGCTTTAAAAGAGTTATATATATATATAACAAAATACAAGGGTCAGGTAACTCGATAATTTAATAATATATAGCCTAAAGTGCTATTTTTAAAATTTTTCTTAATGAGTTTTCTTTGCAGATTATGGAAGCTCTAGAAAGTGATATAAATTGCCGGAAGATGCAACTTTCCAGAAAATTGGAAAACGTCGCTGGTACCCTGGACGGCGACGGAATATCTAATTGCTGACATAAAGATGACGCGTTAGGATTTGTTTGGACTTTCAAATATATATATATATATATATATATATATATATGATTTTTGGTTTTCAACACGGTCAATATTGATTAGTTGTCACTTGGAATGCACTTTAAACTTTTTATTAAAAAAAATGACTGGCATAAATTATAGAGAACTTATCATTGTAAACATTTTTATAGGCCCTGAAAATCGTGTCCAAAAAACATGTATGTGCAAAAAGCAGGCTTTGTAATCTAAGAACAATTCCCTTCCGCTATAATTACGAAAAAAATACAACGTTTTTTCGATATTAAACAATTTTGATTCGGTGTCTTCTTTTTATGATAATAGAACTCATGAAACTGAAATAAATTTCCGGAATACGATACTTTCCCGAAACTTAGAAAATGTCTATAGCAACCTTGCGAGAGGCAGAACCTACAGATAAAGTATTCGAATTTGTTTGTAGTTTCAAACATGCTTATTAACTTTTTTTTAACGTTAGGAATAACATAAAACAGACCGAGGGTTGCAGCCGTGGATTGATTGGTTTCCCAAGAATTTTGAAGCAATGTGAAAAGAAAAACAAGAAACAAAGCTTAAATTACTTTGCTAAACCAGGCTAAAGAAATCGAAGCTATGATGATTTTTCTATTAACTTTCTATATTTTCTCTATGCCAGCTATAAGATGTAGCCTTCCGGTTTTCATAAAATTTAATTTGAAATTCAACGCAGTATATAAGTCGGAACGGAGTATTCATATTCACATACATATTTGATGATATGACATCTGTTTTCGAATATTATAATTTGCTATCAGAAGTTGTTGTTTTTATTTTTGTATCATCATGTTACCATGGCCTACTCCACTCACCTCTCAGAACTGCTCCACCAACCTAATCCTCTCCCTGCTGACGCCGGCGCACATATCCCACTCCATACGAGCTGCTGCTGAAACAACCATATGGTTCAAGCGCCCACCCACACGGAACCAATGGTATGACGAGGAGTGTCGCGTCGCAGCTGCAGCAAAAAACGCCGCCCACAGAAAAACGCTGCAGTCTGGCGCAACGCGAGCTACGTGTGAACGTTATAGGGAGAAAAGGAAGGAAGAGAGGTGACTTTTCAGACGGAAAAAAAGGGAGCAAGAAAGGCGAGAGTGCGAGGAACTTGAGTTGTTGCAGGACAGGAATGATGTTCAAAAATTCTACCAAAAAGTCAACCGTCTGACACAAGGTTTCTAGACTGGAGCATCTAACTGTCGAGATGAAAATGGATATCTGGTTACGGATACGCAGTGCACGCTGCGGCTATGGAGGAAGCATTTATCCAAGCTGCTAGCAGGCGATGACGGCACCAATCCCGCCATTGGAGGCCCAACGAGGGCAAGACGAAGTATATGCTGTCTACAAGCAGGGAGGCGCGGCGCCTACACTCCCATGTGATAGCGGATAGCTAAACCTTCGAAGTGGTGAAGGAGTTCACGTACCTTGGCACTGCCATTAATACTGAAAATGACGTCAGGCTGGAGATTAAGCGAAGAATCACACTTGCCAATAGGTGCTACTTTGGTCTAAGTAAGCAAATGTGCAACAGAGACCTCTCTCGCCGAACAAAATTGACACTCTACAAAGACACTCATCTTACCTGTGCTCTTATATGGCGCAGAAGCATGGGTTATGTCAATGATGGATGCAGCAGGGCTTGGAGTGTTCGAGAGAGAAATGCTTCGCAAAATCTTTGGTCCCGTTCGGATTGGGGACTACTTTCGCATTCGGATGAACCACGAGCTGTACGAGTTGTACGACGACGTGGACATGGTCCGGCCCATCACCAGCTCAGAAGCTTTGAAGCGAGGGTCGACTACGGGCGTCGACGAAGGGGACGACCAAAGCTCCGTTGGAAGGACCAATTGGAGGAGAACCTAGCTGCAATGGGTATTTCCGATTGGAGGAGGCGCGCGAGGAGCAGAGGGGCCTGGAGGGAGACGCTGAGGTCGGCCAAAATTCGAATCGGGTTGTAGTGCCACCTAATAATAATAATAATAATCCTTCCAAAACTACTTTACTGTGTGTAGAAGAAGATTCTTAATCTTCTGCTTTGTAATATTATTTATTTGGATTCTAAAAGTTAATCTGCAACAACATTAATTTTATTCATTATCGATTGCAGGTTGGTCGAAAGCAATTCAAAATATTTTTGTCATTCTCTTCTCTTTTTTATTGAATCTACTCTTAATTTTGAGACTAACAATAAGTTGGAGAATCTTAACATTAAAATTTAACTGACAGTACACTAAGACTGCATTCTGGTTGTGCGTCCCTCAGGTCGGTCGCTGGGTGGGTAAGTCGTTGCGACGAAGGCGTGATTGGTTGCTCAACCTTGTTAGACCTCTCGCCAGGTGGTTAGGGTGCACCGATAGCTTGGTTAAGTACTTTACCTTCTGTTCAGCGATCACTTCTTTGACTGGTAGAATGTTTAAGTCGCGGTGTATGTTTTCGTTGCGAACGTACCACGGTGCCCCGGTGATTGTTCTCAAGATCTTCGACTGAACTCTTTGAACTATGCCAATGTTGCTATTGCTGGCGTTCCCCCATAACTGGGAGCCGTACATCCATATATCGGTTTTAGGACCGAGTTGTACAGCAGGTCTTTATATTCAAGGCTAAGAGATGACCGAGCGTTGATAAGCCAATGAAGGCTGCTGGGCAGACCTTGTATGGCCATATTCTTGGCAGTTGGCACATTGCACCGGGCCATTGCGTTTGTGCGGCTCCTCAACTGTAATTCTGCGGTGCAGCAGGAACTGAAGATTGTATATAGGAAAGATCGAAAAATCTATATAGAATAACCGGAAATAAAATGATAACATCGTTATTTTTCATCAGATAATCATCATTATTTGAATAACAAATAAAATTTCATCAAAATCTGACGATCGGAAAAGTCGTCGTAGCTTCGATGTTCTTTAGCCTTTGTGTACTCTGTTCGAAATATTTGATGACTGCAAGGGTATATAAGCTTCGGCTTGCCGAAGCTAGCTTCCTTTCTTGTTCGAGCTTTGGTCCCCCAGGAGATTGAATTGGTGATGACCAAAATTATAATGTAATTGTAACTGCTCATGCTACTTTTTTTTTTTTGCTTTTGGTCAATACCAGCGACAGGCTGCTGACTGCAAAGTGGAGCTGGTGTTTAAAAATTAATGCGACAGCCATTGAATATTTATTGGTTGTTACTTTGCATATAATTTGTGGGCTGGCATTGATTTGCTTGCAGAAGGGCAACATTTAAATGTGGAACCTGTCAGGCTGTTGACTCTGCGGTTTTAATTTGCCAGAGTGCGCTAATACGAAATTAATTTGCCCGGCTAACCAGGACAGGCTGTCAAGATACTTGTCCAGTTTTGCGGCCAAGACAAATGGCGTCTGCTATTGAAATATTAAAAATTTTCTTTTTGTCCTAGTTTTAAGGGAAGCATGCGCAAGAAAAATTACCAAACCGTAACCCGTGCGTTATCGGCATTATAGGCAGTTTTGCACTCAAAATGCCAAAATTTACGGGTTTACGGACAAAAAGCACCGTATGTATCACTTGCGGTAAATACGAGATGACACTCGTGTATAGAATAAAGAATTTTCGTTGCTTTCATGATTTTGGCATATGCTTCGACTGCAACTTCGGATTTTTACAAAAGCAGAAGCAATTGCTTATTTTAGAATGTTACACACAGTCGAAGCACCGAATAGCTTAAATTTTGCGACTTCTGCTAATTCGACTACAGTTTTTTAAACACTGCTTTGGAAACCATGGAGAGAGTGCGCCATGAAATGGAGAAAACGCAGAAATTTCTAGAAGCTTTGCAACGACAGATCGACACATTTTTATGGCAGTGTATCAATTAACAGACAAGAGAGCAGTTCTCTCTCATCTCGCTCTCTCGGTCTGCTAATTGTCTCCACACCGCTCTGCCGTCCTCTCCTGGATTTACATTCAAGTAGTGTAAAAACTGACCTGTGCTAATAAAGGTGATATTTTCAAAGTTCAACAAAGTTCTTTTATTTCCGCGACGCGCAAGTCAAAATTTCTTTTCGAGTGCTTTACGTCCAGAAGGAAGTCCACCCCCCGACAATCATTTGGTCCTTCGAGCCGGATAATTTCTGAAGCAACTACCAGCGTTCACCGGTGGATATTTTCTCAAAGATACCTAAGTTCGAATTTTCATATATATATATATATGCGATCGCCATATTGGCTTCACATAATTTCCAAGTCCATTATATATATATGTACATGCGTATGCACACTCCAGTGCATACTTTATTCCAAAAACATATACAGTAGAATCCGGTTATAACGACTCCGCTTATAGTGTCCGTCCGGGTATTGCGACGAAAACGCGATGGCTTGATTGGTCCCCAGACAGACTTTTACACTTAAATCCTTCTGCTTAGTGCGTCTTCCGGGTATAACGACGAAAAATCGACGGTCCCTTGAAAGTCGCTATTAGCGGATTCTACTGTACATATATATAAACGATCGCCGTATTGCGGCTTCGTTTAATTTCCAATTTCCTACGGCAATTATTCCAATTGCAAATTTACTTATATATGTATGCACACTTCGGTGCATACATCATTTCATACATACATGTATATATATATATGTATACTAGAGTTTATGTGTCCGCTTCGCTGGTCAACACAATTTAACAACATAATAGTCAATGTTGCAACATTTTTCAAATATATGGAAGTATAGAAAGATGGTGATTTAACACTTTTCCAGTTTGACTTTTCCACTTGCGCAGCACAATCCAGCCGTTTCTCTTTTAAACTTTAACGCACTGCAATATCGGTATATTGTCGCCATTGGTCCAATATCTAAATTTTCATTATCACTGTAGTTCTCAGTGGGGTCATATTGGAATGCCAAGCGATTGAATGATGCCAATGATCTCCATGTGCTCATTTGTCTTTCTTCGCTTAAGTTTTGTGAATATACTTGTTGCTGGCTTGGATGTCTGCGGCCAATGTTTGCACGTCGTCCTCTAAGCATTTTGGACTATGGAAAGAGTGGTGAATTTATCCTCAAATGCACGATCCACAATAAGAATAAAAATTCTTTTTTTTTCACAATTTCACAGTGAACACATTACCCCTTTGTCTATGAAATTAACTGAGCAGAGAACACTAAGGTTTGCATAATATGTGAAAAAACTTAATTCACTTGGAAATGATAAATGAAAACTACAAAAATTGAGTTAAAATGCTATGGTAGCGTGTTTGTCAGTGTGATGAGGTAGCAACTCACTTTATATGCGACAATATTGCAATTTTCTTACGGATCCTTAATTTTTTTTCAAAATAAATTATAGCCTACTTTACTCCACGATAATGTAGCTTTCTATCGGTGAAAGAATTTTTTAAATCGGACCAGTAGTTCCGGAGCCTATTCGCTGCAAACAAACAAACAAACAAATTTTACCTCTTTATAATATTAGTATAGATATATGTATGTATATATACATAAGATCGCCATATTGCGACTTTGTATAATTTCCAATTGCAAATTATTTCCAATTGCATTCCTAAATACAGTCCACATCTCCAAGAACATCAAAAACATTAATAAAAAAAAGTTTACAAAGAAATTAAAATCCAATACAAATAAAACTGCAAATATTTAAATTTATTAATATAGTACTACATACACATATATAAATTCCATCAATATATATATGTACATACATACATATATGCATCCCGTTTTATTAACTATGTTATAACATCCAATACCAACATACATATTTTTAAATAAATTCAGAACATCTCCAAGTAATTTTAAGACGTTCAACTCTACGCGTTTCAAGGCTTTATTTTTTGCCTTGTCAATTTCTCTGATTGGATTAATTCAACCGTGTTGAAGTTTTTCCTCCTTCGGGCATTACGTTCCATTCCACGTGTCCCAACGCATATTTTTTCTAAATATACTTGGACTCCTTGGGTTTTTTCTCGCATCGCGATTGGTTTTTGTTTGTTTTTGATTTGCAACCACCCGTGCCGTACGTCTACCCTCCCTCTTGAAGCGCAAGAGCTGGCATGCCAGTAGGAGGTGATAAGAAACTGTTATGTATGCGACTGCATTATCTCGCGAAGTGATCTCGCCCTTTGAAGTCAGTCTTCACTAAGTCGCGAGCCGATGCAGATCGAGCTGCAGCCACGGCAAATCATCAGTTTCCAGCACTCATAGACATTCTCTGCACAACTTTCCCTGTTACTATACTCTATTATGTATCACTTAAATAAATTTAATATATGCTTGCGCATACATAAAATTGGCGACGAGGATTCCTGTGCGTAAGCTTATTAAATTTTCGCAATAGAAGTGCAGGGAGAGAGAGAGAGAGAGAGAGTTTACCGTACATCCAAAATACGGTAAAACTGTCGATCAAGCTGCAAAAAGCGCCGACGAAGAGGTAAAACAAGAGATAAGCGATAATCCATTAACTCCACGAGGGAGTCTTTCTGAGAGCGGCTGTACAGTCGAGCCGAGTACGCCGCCTATATCTGATACGCAAAAAGCTGTTATCCAAACTGGCGGAGTCGCAATGGCATGAGTTGGAACTCTGGAACCTTTTGACTTGCTAGCACCTGGGAAATGGAACGCCTACCGCGAACGTTTCGAGCTGTAACTGTTAGCAAATAGCGTTGTGGACGAGGACCGGAAGAAGGCAGCGTTTCTCACTCTAGCGGGCGCACCCATTTATGAGCTGCTAGTGTCGCTAGCATCACCCAGGCAATTGTCAGATGTGTATGAAATATTAACCAGCCACTTGGCGCCACGCCAATCGGAGATTGCTGCATTCTACCATTTTCACAAGCGTGATCAGCACCCCGACGAGTCCGTCGGTAGCTACATGGCCGCATTAAGGAGTTTAGCGGTTGGGTGCAATTTCGGACAAATGTTAGATCGTATGTTGCGGGACCGATTTGTGTGTGGCATGCGCGATGAAGGTCTCCAGCGAAGCCTGCTAGCCGACGCCGAATTGACGGTGCATCGGGCCATGGAACGAGCCGTTTCTAGTGAAGCAGCTGGCGCGAGCGCGCTGTCGATTCGAGGCGACATTGCCCGACGCCCCGTGTCCTCGAGCACCGAGTCCATCCACGGAATAGGGTCCAGTTGCGCTCGCTGTGGGGGTCGGCACATGCGTAAGAAGTTGGCGTTTCGCAACGCCACCTGCCATCCCTGCGGCCGAGCTGGCCACATCCGTCGAGTATGCTGCGGTAATAGTCAAGCTGGGTCAACCAAATCGTCGTCGCCGACGCCCAGTAAGACGGGTCGCAACAGGGCATCACACGGACGCGTTCATCAAATAGTTTCAGTGGTCAGCCCCAAGAAGTCGGTGGCCGTGCTAATCAACGGTCGCTCATGCCAGTTCGAAGTTGATTCCGGCTCACCCGTCACCATCATGAAGGAATCGTCATAACGGTACGTCTGGCCAAAAGGTAATCCCGATCTCATTAAGTGGCACCTAAAGCTTAGCGACTATCAGCGAAACCCCATTCCGGTCAAGGGAATCACAGACACGTCAATCCGCTACAACAATCGCCGTATAAGTAACCTGCCACTGATCGTCTCGTCTGGCACCGGGTCAAACCTCTTAAGATGCAACTGGTTTGAACCCTCGGAATTCGGATAGAAGGCATTCATGGCGTGCAGTGCGGTATCGCGGAAATTCTAAGGAAATTCGGCCATTTGTTTTCATCAGAACTTGGTCGATATGCGGGGCCGCCAGTGGAACTAAAGGTTGACCAGGATGTTCCGCCGGTCAGACTGCCTGCTCGTCGAATTCCTTACTCATTAAGAAGAAGAGTTAGACCGTCTCTGTTCTCAAGGAATATTGGAGCCTGTAGAGTACTCGGAGTGGGCCACTCCGACGGTCGGATGGTTCCATTCGCATATGTGGAGATTATAAATCGACGCTTAATAGAGCGGTGCAGCCGCATTGCCATCAAATTCCTGCAATCAACACGCTCTTGGCATCGATAGAAGGAGGCTCAATTTTCGCAAAAATAGATTTGGCGCAGGCGTATCAGCAGTTGGTGGTTGACGAAAATACAGCACTGATGCAAACAATAACTACTCACAAAGGAGCATTTAAGGTAAGAAGACTACAATTCGGAATCTCATCAGCACCAGGAATATTCCAAAGCTGCATTGAAAGAATACTACAGAACATATCGGGCGTCCTTCCATATTTTGACGACATTGTAATAATGGGTAAATCTGAAGAAGAACTTGCGAGTAGGTTAAACGAAGTTCTAACCCGTATGGACCAGGCCGGATTACGCCTGCGTAAAGAAAAATGTCCGTTTGGAGTCTCCTCCATTGAGTTTCTTGGATTCAAAGTAGATGCTCTCGGCATTAGGCCATCAGCTCATAAAGTTAAAATCATCCATGAGGCGCCACCCCCAAAAGAGAAAAAACAGTTACAAGCGTTTCTGGGACTGACCAATTTTTATCATTCATTCTTGCCCAAGAAGGCCACCATTGCGGAGCCATTACATAGACTGCTAGACAAGAACGTACCGTGGACATGGCGTCTAGTGCACCAAAAGGCATTCGCAGAACTTAAGAGCTTGATTGCATCGGATGCGGTCCTAATACACTACTCTCCAGACCGCCCACTGATCTTAACATGCGATGCGTCGCCTTACGGGTTAGGAGCAGTCCTTAGCCACGAAATGGAAGACGAGACAAAAAAGCCAATTGCGTTTTACTCACGCACGCTGCCTAAAGCAGAGAGAAACTACGCGCAGATCGACAGAGAAGCTGTAGCGTTAGTTGCTGGAGTTAAAAAATTTCATAACTATTTATTAGAGATGAAACGGATATCCGGTAACTATCCGGTATCCGGCCTATCCGGCCGCCATGATACTATCCGGCCGAATACCGGATAGCTACGATTTGGCCGGATAGATATGCGGCCGATTTAAAAAAAAAGCTGTATAAAATAAACATATTTTTGTTAATTATTTGCTTTATTTAGTTAATCTTAAATATTAAATTACACAATAGTAAGTACACAATAGTCGGCGAGTGCAGACGTGCATTTATTTATTTCTCTTGTGCTCCGAAAGACAATCGATAAAAACAAAAAACAAAAACCCCGATATAAAATAAAAATAAACGGCGAAAAGACGCTTATCGCGATGAAAAGTCGCAAGTTAATATTATTTTGTGTTTTTAATTAGTGCTTCTAATACTGAAATACAAATAAAACCAAATAAAAAAATCAAACAAATAAGGTGATGAACCCAAACGAAGTTCGGGCGCAGCGCCAACGTAAGCAAGACGAGCGCCGGCTCTCTCTGCAAAAGAGCAATGCATACTTTTCTTTCGTATCGACAGCAGAAGCACCAACAACAAAAGCTTCTGCAGTAGTCGATCAACCGCGATCGTTAACCCCAACACCTTCCAACGAACTCAAGCCTATTCTTAACGAAAGGGCGCGCTCTCTTTCTCCATATATGTCAGCGACGACGCAAAGCGGGATAAGCGACAAATGCATTTCCCCTCTTCCTGGCCCTGCCTCACCCCAACTGCCCACATGCCTGGCCACGGTTACCAGCACAGTAACGTCATTAGCAACTGTAAATGCAATGACAACAACAACATCAGTTTCGTCGGCATGCCCAATACAGTCGAGCGTTTTACCTGCTGTCTCAGCGAATTTATCAACTGCAGCTAGCGCAGCACCGTCAGAAGCTTCAACTAAAAAGCAAGGTCCGTCCATACAGACTGGCATGGATCGCTACATAAACATTAAAAGAAAACTAAGCCCACAGGGCACGAAAATGGGCAACGCCGCAAAAATCAATAGGGCTTTCCCAAGCCAAGGAACCGTGCAAAACTCTAATACTGCAAATAGATTTCAACTTTTGGCTGACACGTCCGATGAAATCGCTTCTACAGTTTTGGATACGGACAAAAAGAAACCGAGGCCGCCTCCGCTTTACATTCGAGAGAAAAACTCCAACAACCTCGTTAATATAATAATCGATCTGATTGGTAAAGATAGCTTCCACGTAATCCCCTTGACTAAAGGAGAAATACATGAAACAAAGGTCCAAGTCAAAAGCGAAGAAAGCTTTAAAAAACTGACGGAGCTCCTAGATGCCAAGAAAAAGAACTACTACACCTACCAGCTAAAAAGTAGTAAAGGTCAACAAGTTGTTATAAAAGGAATAGAACCAGACGTAAGCACTGCTGAAGTCGAGCAGGCACTAAAAGACAAAGGTTTTAACGTAAAAACAGTTATAAACATACGTAACCGAAATAAACAACCGCAACCTCTCTTTAAAGTGGAACTTGCACCTGACTCTAAGGCGCTTAAGAAAAATGAAGTCCATCCCATCTACAATCTCCAGTTTCTAATGCATCGCAGAATCACGGTTGAAGAGCCGCATAAACGCAATGGCCCAGTCCAGTGCGCAAATTGCCAGGAATACGGACACACCAAATCTTACTGCACACTCCGCTCTGTATGCGTCGCCTGCGGAGGGCTGCATACCTCAGCTAAGTGTGAATTAAAAAATGAGCCAAATAGCAAAAAGTGTAGTAACTGCGGAGGAGACCACACAGCAAACTACAGAGGCTGTCCAGTATACAAGGAGTTAAAAAGTCGGATAAACCAAAGAGTCTCAACAGCACGATCTCACCACACACCATTGATACCCTCTAAACTCACACCTGAAGTCTTCTTTTCGTCAGCAGCCCGATCATCACTCGGCAGTTCCACTACAAATAAAAACGTAAGTTTTGCAAGCGTTTTAAAATCGGGTCATGCGAGCCCCGCTTACAATGTCCAACCACCACCTACAGTCTCTCACCAACTAGCAGAGCACACAGAAAATAGAATGGAAACGATGATGCTCAGTTTGCAACAAAGTATGGATGAATTCATTTCATTTATGCGGACGACCATGCAAAGTATGTTGACAAATCAGAATATTTTGATTCAGATGCTCCAAAACACTTTATCAAAATAATCAATGGCTCCCCTGCGCATTGCACTGTGGAATGCCAACGGTGTTTCACGGCACAAACTTGAGCTAGCACAATTTATGAACGACAATGAAATCGACGTAATGTTACTTGCAGAAACCCACCTTACCAACAAATATAATTTCCAAATCCGAGGGTATATGTTTTACAACACCAATCATCCTGATGGAAAGGCCCACGGAGGCACTGCAGTCCTGATTAAAAACCGCATCAAGCACCACTTTCACAACACGTTTGCTACTAACTACCTGCAAGCCACATCTATCAATATACAGTTGGGTTGTCACAATCTAGCTCTAGCAGCGGTATACTGTCCTCCTCGATTCATGATATCCGAAGCCCAGTTTACTGACTACTTCAACTCACTAGGCAAATACTTCATAGCAGCAGGAGACTACAACGCCAAGCATACGCACTGGGGATCTCGCCTCGTGACGCCGAAAGGTAGACAACTGTATTATGCAATTATAAATCCTAGCAACAAACTTGACTGCGTTTCCCCTGGATCACCTACACACTGGCCTAGCGACCCCAGAAAACTGCCAGACTTGATAGACTTCGCAGTTACAAAAAACATCCCACGAAATCTAATTAGCGCCAGTTCTCTCTCGGATCTATCATCAGATCACTCGCCTGTACTTTTTATCCTAAACCAACAGCCAGTTAGTAATGACAGCCCCGTCATGCTAACTTCTAGAAGCACAGACTGGCTCAAATTCAAAAAATACGTAAGTTCGCACATCGAACTTACACCACAGCTAACCGGCGAGGACGACATCAACAGAACCGTATGCATGCTAGAGTCAGTTTTGGCCTCAGCGGCACGAATCGCAACACCACCAAGGCAAAACACAACACATAACATAAAGCATACAAACGCAGAAATAGAGCAGCTAGTCCTAGCAAAGCGTCGTTCCCGACGTGTATGGCAATCTCTTCGATCGCCATCTGCAAAGCAACAGTTAAAAGAAGCTTCACGCAGACTCACCAAGGCACTACGACAAGAAGAAGACAGGTCCCAACATCGCTATATAGAACAACTATCTCCATTCAGCTCAAAATTCCCACTATGGAAAGCCCACTCAACACTGAGCCCTCCAACAGTAACGGTTACGCCAATAAGGACTCCTGCAGGCTGCTGGGCCAGAAGCGACAAAGACAGAGCCGACACATTCGCTGCCCACCTTGAAAATGTGTTCCAGCCAAATCCAGTAACAAACGTGCGTAATATAAGATCGCAAACTGAAGACGACCTTCCTATTGCCGAACCAATTGTATTTCGACCATGCGAAGTCATAAAAATTATAAAAGAGCAGCTACAACCGAGAAAATCTCCAGGCTGCGATCTAATAACTCCAAAAATGCTTATAGAACTCCCACTATGCGCCGTTGGTACCATATGCCAGCTGTTCAACGCGATGACAAGACTGGGCTGCTTCCCAAAGAGGTGGAAAAAGTCAATCATCATAATGATACCAAAACCAGGAAAAGACCACACCCTCGCCTCCTCATACAGACCGATTAGTTTACTTTCCTGTCTATCAAAACTCTTTGAAAAATGCCTTCTGACCCGTATCATACCATACTTCAGAAGACATAATATTATCCCAGCACATCAATTCGGCTTTCGCGAAAAACACGGAACTATCGAACAGGTGAACCGCATAACTTCAGAAATTCGAAGTGCATTTGAAAATAGGGAATACTGCACTGCGGTATTTTTGGACGTCTCCCAAGCATTCGACAGAGTATGGCTTGACGGCCTAATGCATAAAATCAAAATAATGCTCCCTAATAACACGCACAAACTCTTGAAGTCATATCTTTACAACAGAATATTTGTGGTGAGATGCAATACTTCCATATCAGCTGAACGTAACATCGAAGCAGGAGTTCCTCAAGGGAGCGTTCTCGGGCCAACTTTATACCTACTCTACACTTCTGATATTCCTACGAGCAGTCAACTGACTATGTCCACGTTTGCCGACGACACCGCGATCCTCAGCCGATCTAGATGTCCACAACAAGCCTCAGCGCAACTTGCGGCACATCTAGAAGTAGTGGAGAAATGGCTCTCAGACTGGCGAATAAAAGTAAATGAGCAAAAATGCAAACAAGTAACATTTACCTTAATTAGACGAAACTGCCCAAACCTTACACTAAACAACATCGTGCTCCCCAGTCAGATGATGTAACATATCTTGGCGTACATCTCGACAGACGGCTTACCTGGCGCACGCATATTGAAGCTAAACGAACTCATCTAAGGCTGAAGGCAAATAGTTTGCATTGGCTGATCAACTCCCGCTCCCCACTCAGTCTGGACTACAAGGTCCTTATCTACAATACAGTTTTGAAACCAATCTGGACTTATGGCTCCCAGTTGTGGGGCAGCGCCAGCAACAGCAACGTAGAAATCGTGCAGAGAGCCCAAGCAAAGATCCTAAGAATTATCACTGGGGCACCGTGGTACGTTCGGAGTGTAAATATTCAGAGAGACTTGAATGTACCCCCCGTCCGAGATGTAATAGCGCAGCACATGCAAAATTACTACACAAAGCTGTCAACTCATCCAAACCACCTCGCTAGAGCATTGACGTTGGTATGTAGCCGCTCCCGCCTTCGTCGTAACGACCTTCCCATCCAGCGATAATTATTAGGACAGTCTAACATAAATACAGTTTAACAAATTGTTAGAATAATGTAGTACTTTAAGATTTTAACACATTTTGTTAGTCTCGTAAGAGAAGATTCAAAATAAACAAGCAAAGTCTAAAAAAAAAAAAAAAAAATTATTTGCTTTATTTAGTTAATCTTAAATATTAAATTACACAATAGTAAGTAAATGTGATATAAGGAAAAGGAATTAGTACATTTAGTACTCACTGCACTAAGGGCATATTATGTAGTAGTCTCGTCGGCTGCAGAATTGTTCGGGTTCACTCCCCTATCGACCCGAGCGTAGTGTTTTCGTAGGAAAACACTCTTTCTCTCGCTCCCATTGTAGTGTCGATAGGGGAATGACGCAGCCGACGAGACGACCTTGTATAATTGTACCATGGGTACAACTGTTAACTTCACTCATCAACGAAAAGACCCAAATCGAACCGAGACCACCCGATCGTTGGCGCGACGTCTACGCAAACGGCTAAGTTTTGCAAAACATTCGGCGGCCGGATATCCGGCCAAAAGGTCGGATATCCGGTATCCGGCCAAACTGCTATCCGTTTCGTCTCTACTATTTATACGGAAGGAAGTTCACGCTTATTACAGACCACCGCCCACTGCTGGGAATCTTTTCAACAGAAAAGCCAATTCCTCAAATTATTTCTAACACAATGATGCGTCGAGCAATTTTTTTGAGAGCGTATAAATTCAATTTGATTCACCTCCCAGGAACCAAAATTAATAATGCGGATTTCCTAAGTCGCTGCAGAAGTACACCCCGAGCCACAATCAGAAGAAGTTTTAATGATTGAATGGGCAACTGATCCCACTGTCACCGCAAACACTTTAGCAACCAACACGTCTAAGGATTGCAGCCTCAGGAAGGTACTCAACTGGGTGTTAAGGGGATGGAGTAGTGTCAAAGTAGTAGTGTCAAAGTTCAGCGTCATGATGACCTGTACCCCTTCTTCGTTCGGCGAAACGAACTTACCAGTAACCAAGGAATATTGTTTTGGGGTAATCGCGCAGTTATTCCTTTTATGGACAGGCAGGAAATTCTCTCTGCGTTACATGCGTACCACCTGGGAATCGTTAGAATGAAGGCTTTAGCCCGCAGTTACGTCTGGTGGCCCGGTTTGGATGCGGATATCGAAAAGGCGGTAAGTCAATGCTTAGCGTGCCAGCATACGCGCAATTTCCCGCCAAGATCGGACGTACATCACTGGGAGTCTGCCAAGAAACCATGGTCCCGCCTACACATTGATTTCGCCGGATCTTTCCAAGGGAATACGTTTTTCTTAGTCGTCGATTCCTTTACGAAGTGGCTTGAAGTTTGCCCCGTGAAATCGACATCCGCGTCCGCAGCAATCACCTTCCTTCAGCAGCTGTTCGCTACTCATGGTATTCCAGATGAAATCGTGTCGGACATCGGAACTGCGTTCACCTCCGAGGAGTTTAAGTTGTTTACGAAAAACAATCGGACCCGTCACATCCGATCAGCGCCCTTCCACCCTGCAACCAACGGCCAGGCCGAACGAATGGTTCAAACCATGAAGAGTTACTTGAAGAAACTAGATCGTCACACGGACATCAATATAGCTTTAGCTCGTTTCTTGTTTGATCAACATACTACGCCACATTCCGTCACAAAGCATTCGCCAGCGGAGTTGCTTTTCAATAGGGAGCTCCAAACATTCTTTGATAAATTAAGTCCAGGCGAAATATCATACGGTAAGGTCTGCGAGGCCCAAACTCAAAAGTCTTTTGTTACAGGCACTCCCGTTTGGGTCCGAAACTATGCAAGCGGCCCCAAGTGGATTGAGGGCCATGTCTCAAAAGCGAACGTCAGGCGGCATCTGGATCAGCTGCGGTTGCGCAGTCCGTCGCAGCAGCCAACATCAGAAGAGATATCATCTCCAACTGGTCGTGTCCCTCTAACCCAAACTGAAGCGGAAGCTGGCGAACCGACAACTCCAGTGGGTCCACAGCGCTCGCCCGAGCTAATCGAAACTGGGGAACCGCCGCGCAGATCGGCCGTTGACCGTCGCCGCCCGCAGTTCTACGATCCATCTGGGTGTTAAGGGGTGTTATGTATGCGACTGCATTATCTCGCGAAGTGATCTCGTCAGTCTTCACTAAGTCGCGAGCCGATGCAGATCGAGCTGCAGCCACGTCAAATCATCAGTTTCCAGCAGTCATATACATTCTCTGTACAACTTTCCCTGTTACTATTCTCTATTATTGTATCACTTAAATAAATTTAATATATGCTTGCGCATATATAAAAAAGTGGAATACCTCTCTAAATTTGCTATTAAAATATCTATCTAGCTGCATCATTGGTTTATTTTTGATTTTTTCGTCGATGTTTTGTCATTTTTTATGACCCCCGAACTGTGAAAATTGGCAAAAAATGGGTTTGCAGAAAAGTGACTAGATCCCAGCACTTCTTAGTCCAAAACTTTTGAAATTTTTACCCGATTTATAAGTGGAATACCTCTCTGAATTTGTTATTAAAATATCTATCTAGCTGTATCATTGGTTTATTTTCAAATTTTTGGTCCATTTTTTGTCATTTTTATGACCCCCGACCTGTGAAAATTTGCAAAAAATGGGTTTGCAGAAAAGTGACCAGAACCCAGCACTGCTTAGCCAAAAAAAAAATAAAAAATTTTCAAAAAAAAATCACAAAAATTTCCCAACAACAAAAAAAATTTCAAAAAAAATTCCCAAAAAAAAAAAATTGTTCGAAAAAAAAATCACAAAAATTTCCGCAAAAAATTTCAAAAATAAAAAAAATTCCCAATAAAAATATTTTTTTTCAAAAAAAAAATCACAAAAATTTCCCAAAAAAAAAATTTATTTATTAAAAAAAAATTTCCAAAAAAAAAAAAAAATTTTATTCGAAAAAAAAAAAAAATTTCGAAAAAAAAATCACAAAAATTTCGAAAAAAAATCACAAAAATTTCAAAAAAAAAAATCACAAAAATTTCCCAAAAAAAAATCCCAAAAAATTTTTCGAAAAAAAAATTTAAAAAATTTCCCAAAAAAAAATTTAAAAAAAAATCACAAACATTTCCAAAAAAATTTTTTTCGAAAAAAAAAAAAATTTTCAAAAAAAAACAACAAAAATTTCCCAAAAAATTTTATTTTTAAAAATCTCAAAAATTTCCCAAAAAAAATTCCAAAAAAATATATATATATTTTTTTTAATATTCACTAAAAAATTTCCCAAAAAAATTCCAAAAAAATATTTTTTTTTCAAAAAAAAAAATTTTTGGTTAAAAAAAAAAAATCACAAAAATTTAACAAAAAAAAAATTTTAAAAAAAATAACAAAAAATTCCCAAAAAAATTAAAAAAAAAAATTTACCAAAAAATAAAAATTCCCAAAAAAATTTTTTTGTTTTTTAAAAATCACAAAAATTTCCCAAACAAATTCCAAAAAAAAAAATTTCCAAAAATATTTTTTTTCAAGAAAAAAATCACAAAAATTTTCAAAAAAAAATTTTTTTTCAAAAAAAGAATCACAAAATTTTTCCCAAAAAAAAATTTAAAAAAAAAATAACAAAAAATTCCCAAAAAAAAAAATTTTCAAAAAAAAATCAAAAAAATTTTACAAAAAAAAAAAATTTTTTTGGATTAAAAAAAAATTTCAAAAATGTCCCAAAAAAATTTTTTTCAAAAAAAAATTTCCCAAAAAAAATTATTTATTTTCTTAAATCACAAAAATTTGCCAAAAAAATTTTTTTGGATAAAAAAAATTACAAAAATTTCCCAAAAAAAAAAATTTCAAAAAAAAATCACAAACATTTCCCAAAAAAATTAAAAAAAAAAAAAAAATTCGAAAAAAATTTAACAAAAATTTCCCAAAAAATTTAAAAAAAAATTTTAAAAAATCACAAAAATTTACAAAAAAAAAAAAAAAAAAATTAAAAAAAAATCACAAAAATTTCCCAAAAAATTTCTTCAAAAAAAAAAAAATTCCAAAAAAAAATTTTTCAAAAAAAAAATCACAAAAACTTCCCAAAAAAAACAACATTTTTCAAAAAAAAATCACAACAATTTCCAAAAAAAAAAAATTTCCCAAAAAAAAAAATTGTTCAAAAAAATCACAAACATTTCCCAAAAAATTTCAAAAAAAAAAAATTCACAAAAAAATAATTTTAAAAAAAAAAAAATCACAAAAATTTCCCAAAAAAAAAATTTCACCAAAATAAAAAATTATTTTCAAAAAAAATCAAAAAAATTTCCCAAAAAATTTCAAAAACAAAATTAAAAAAAAAAAACACAAACATTTCCCAAAAAAAAAAAAAAAAAATTTTTTCAAAAAAAAAAAAAAAAAAATTTCAAAAAAAAAAATTTTCAAGAAAAAAAATCACAAAAATTTAAAAAAAATCACAAAAATTTCCCAAAAAAAGAATTTCCCAAAAAAAATTGTTAAAAAAAAATCACAAAAATTTCCCAAAAAATTTCAAAAAAAAATTTACAAAAAAAAAAAAATTTTTTTAAAAAAATTACAAAAATTTCCCAAAAAAAAATTTTACCAAAATAAAAAATTATTTTCAAAAAAAATCACAAAAATTTCCCAAAAAATTTCAAAAACAAAATTTAAAAAAAAAAAACACAAACATTTCCCAAAAAAAATTTAAAAAAAAAAAAATTTCAAAAAAAAAATTTAAAAAAAAAAAAATTTTCAAGAAAAAAATCACAAAAATTTTAAAAAAATCACAAAAATTTCCAAAAAAAAAGAATTTCCCAAAAAAAAATTGTTAAAAAAAAATCACAAAAATTTCCCAAAAAATTTCAAAAAAAAAAAATTTACAAAAAAAAAATTTTTCAAAAAAAATCACAAAAATTTCCCAAAAAAAAATTTTACCAAAATAAAAAATTATTTTCAAAAAAAATCACAAAAATTTCCCAAAAAATTTCAAAAAAAAATTTAAAAAAAAACACAAAAAAAAATTTTTTTTCCAAAAAAAGAATCACAAAATTTTTCCCAAAAAAAATTTAAAAAAAAAATAACAAAAAATTCCCAAAAAAATTTTTTTCAAAAAAAAAATCACAAAAATTTCCCAAAAAAAGTTTTTTTTAAATGACAAAAATTTCACAAAAAAACAAATTTCCCAATAAAAAAATTCCCAAAAAATTTTTTTTTCAAAAAAAAAAAACACAAAATTTCCGAAAAAAATTTTTTTTTTTTTAAATTACAAAAATTTCTTAAAAAATTTTTTTTTCGAAAAAAAATTACAAAAATTTCTTAAAAAATTTTTTTTTCAAAAAAAATTACAAAAATTTCCAAAAAAAAAGTTCCAAAAAAATTACAACAATTTCCGAAAAATATTTCCAAAAAAAAAATTAAAAAAAAAAAATTCCCAAAAAAATTTTTTTTTTTAAATTACAAAAATTTCCCAAAAAAAAAAATTTTCAAAAAAAATCAAAAAAATTTTTTTTGGAAAAAAAAAATTTCCAAAATGTCCCAAAAAAATTTTTTTCAAAAAAAAAATTTCCCAAAAAAAATTATTTATTTTCTTAAATCACAAAAATTTGCCAAAAAAAAAATTTTTTTGGATAGAAAAAAATTACAAAAATTTCCCAAAAAAAATTTTCAAAAAAAAATCACAAACATTTCCCAAAAAAATTTAAAAAAAAAGAAAATTCCGAAAAAGATTTAACAAAAATTTCCCAAAAAATTAAAAAAAAAAAAATCCCAAAAAAAATTTTAAAAAATGACAAAAATTTACAAAAAAAAAAAAAAAAATTAAAAAAAAATCACAAAAATTTCCCAAAAAATTTCTTCAAAAAAAAAATCCACAAAAAAAAATTTTTCAAAAAAAAAATCACAAAAATTTCCCAAAAAAAAACAAAATTTTTCAAAAAAAATCACAACAATTTCCAAAAAAAAAAAAATTTTTCAAAAAAAAAAATCACAAAAATTTCTCAAAAAATTTAAAAAAAAATCACAAAAATCTCCAAAAAAAAAGAATTTCCCAAAAAAAAAAATTGTTCAAAAAAAATCACAAAAATTTCCCAAAAATTTCAAAAACAAAATTTTCAAAAAATTCAAAAAAAAAAAATTTTAAAAAAATCACAAAAATTTCCAAAAAAAAAAAATTTCACCAAAATAAAAAATTATTTTCAAAAAAAAATCACAAAAATTTCCCAAAAAAAAAAATATCACCAAAAATTTCGCAACAAAAAAATATCACAAAAATTTCCCAACAAAAAAATTTCCCAAAAAAAAAATTTGCCAAAAAAAAAAATTTTTTAAAAATCACAAAAATTTACCAAAAAATTTTCCCAAAAAAAAAATTTCCGAAAAACAAAATTTTTCAAAAAAAATCACAAAAATTTCCCAAAAAAAAAAAAAATTGCACCAAAATAAAAAATTATTTTCAAAAAAAAAAATCACAAAAATGTTCCAAAAATTTCAAAAAAAAAAAAAAAAAAAAAAAAATCACAAAAATGTCCCAACAAATTTCAAAAAAAAATTTTCCAAAAACAAAATTTTTCTCAAAAAAAATCACAAAAATTTCCCAAAAAATTAAAAAAAAAAAAAATTCTCCAAAAACAAAATTTTTCTCAAAAAAAATTCCCAAAAATTTCCCAAAAAATTTCAAAAAAAAAATTCTTTTAAAAAAAAATCACAAAAATTTCCCAAAAATTCAAAATAAAAATTTTTTTTCAAAAAAAATTCCCTAGAATTTCCTAAACAAAAAAAAATTTTTTTTTTTAAATCACAAAAATTTCCCAAAAAATTTCAAAACAAAAAAATTCCCAAAAATTTCCCAAAAAAAAAAAAAAATTCACCAAAAAAAAATTTTTTCAAAAAAAAAATCACAAAAATTTCCCAAAAATTTCACAAACAAAAAAAAATTTTCAAAAAAAAATCACAAAAATTTTCAAAAAAATTTAAAAAAATTCTCCAAAAATAATTTTTATCAAAAAAAAATCACAAAAATTAAAAAAAAAAAAAATTTTTTTCAAAAAAAATTAACCAAAAATTTCCCAAACAAAAAAAAATTTTTCAAAAAAAAATCATAAAAATTTCCCAAAAAAATTTCAAAAAAAAAAATTTACAAAAAAAAAATTTTTGTCAAAAAAAAATCAAAAAATTTCCCAAAAAATTAAAATAAAACAAAAATTTTTTTTTAAATCACAAAAATTTCCCAAAAAAATTCAAAAAAAAAAAAAAATTTTCAAAAAAATTCCCAAGAATTTCCCAAACAAAAAAAAAAATTTTTTTTTTTTAAATCACATAAATTTTCCAAAAATTTCAAAAACAAAAAAAAAATTAAAAAAAAAAATCACCAAAATTTCCCAAAAAATTAAAAAAAAAATTTTTTTCAAAAAAAATCACAAAAATTTCCCAAAAAATTCTAAATAAAAAAAAAAATTTTTTTTTAAAAAATCACAAAAACTTCCCAAAAAAAAAATTTTTTCAAAAAAATTCAAAAAATCTAATAAAAAATTCACAAAAAAAAATTTTGTTCAAAAAAAAGCACAAAAATTTACCTAAATTCTGCAGACATATTTTTTGCAAATTTTGACAGGTCGGGGGTCATAAAAAATTACAAAATATTGACCAAAAATTCGAAAATAAACCAATAATGCAACTAGATAGATATTTTAATAACAAATTCAGAGAGGTATTCCACTTTTAAATCGGGTAAAAATTTCAAAAGTTATGGGCTAAGCAGTGCTGGGATCTGGTCACTTTTCTGCAAACCCATTTTTTGCAAATTTTGACAGGTCGGGGGTCATAAAAAATTACAAAATATTGACCAAAAATTCGAAAATAGACCAATAATGCAGCTAGATAGATATTCTAATATCAAATGCAGAGAGGTATTCCACTTTTAAATCGGGTAAAAATTTCAAAAGTTATGGGCTAAGCATTTTTTTCAAAACAACTTCCCAAACATTTCCCAAACAAAAAAATTTTTTCAAAAAAAAATCCCAAAAAATTTAAAAAAAAAAAAATTCACAAAAAAAATTTTATCAAAAAAAAAATCACAAAAATTTCCCAAACAAAAAAAAAATTTTCAAAAAAAAAAATCACAAAAATTTTCCAAAAATTTCAAAAAAAAAAATTTTTTTTTTTAAAAAAATCACAAAATTTTCCCAAAAAATTTAAAAAAAAAAAAATTTCAAAAAAAGTTCCCAAGAATTTTCCAAACAAAAAGAAATTTTAAAAAAAAAAAATCACAAAAATTTCCCAAAAAATTAAAAAAAATTCTCCAAAAAAAATTTTTCTCAAAAAGAAATCACAAAACTTTCACAAAAAAAAAAAAAAAAATTTTTTTCAAAAAAAATTCCCAAAAATTTCCCAAACAAAAAAATTTTTCAAAAAAAAATCACAAAAATTTCAAAAAAAAAAAAAAAAAAAAAAATTCACAAAAAAAAAATTTTTTTAAATAAAATCAAAAAAATTTAAAAAAATTCTCCAAAAAAATTTTTTCTCAAAAAAAAATCACAAAAATTTCCCAAAAAATTTAAAAAAAAAAAAAAAATTTTTTTCAAAAAAAATTCCCAAAAATTTTCTAAGCAAAAAAAAATTTTTCAAAAAAAAATCACAAAAATTTCCCCAAAATAAAAAATTATTTTCAAAAATAATCACAAAATTTCCCAAAAAATTAAAAAAAAAACATCCAAAAAAAAAAAAAATTTTTTTCAAAAAAAAATCACAAAAATTTGTCAAAAATTAAAAAAAAAAAATTTTATTCAAAACAACTTCCCAAACATTTCCCAAACAAAAAAAATTTCAAAAAAAAATCCCAAAAAATTAAAAAAAAAAAAAATCACAAAAAAAAATTTTTTCAAAAAAAAATCACAAAAATTTCCCAAACATTTCCCAAACAAAAAAAATTTTTCAAAAAAAAATCACTAAAACTTCCCAAAAAAAAAAAAAAAAAAAAAAAAATTTTAAAAAAAATTCCCAAAAACTTCTCAAACAAAAAAAAATTTTTCAAGAAAAAAATCACAAAAATTCCCAAAAAAAAAATTATTCGAAAAAAATATCACAAAAATTTCCCAAAAAAGGAAATTTTCAAAAAATCAAAAAAATCACAAAAATTTTCCAAAAATTTCAAACAAAAGAAAACAGAAAAATTTCCCAAAAAAATTCAAAAAAAAAAAATTCACAAAAAAAATTTTTTTTTCAAAAAAAAATCACAAAAATTTACCAAAAAATTAAAAAAAAAAAAATTCTTCAAAAAAAAAATTTCTCAAAAGAAATCACAAAACTTTCACAAAAAATTAAAAAAAAATTTTTTTTCAAAAAAAATTCCCAAAAATTTCCCAAACAAAAAAAAAATTTTCAAAAAAAAATCTGGTCACTTTTCTGCAAACCCATTTTTTGCAAATTTTGACAAGTCGGGGGTCATAAAAAATTACAAAATATTGACCAAAAATTCGAAAATAAACCAATAATGCAGCTAGATAGATATTTTAATAACAAATTCAGAGAGGTATTCCACTTTTAAATCGGGTAAAAATTTCAAAAGTTATGGGCTAAGCAGTGCTGGGATCTGGTCACTTTTCTGCAAACCCATTTTTTGCAAATTTTGACAGGTCGGGGGGTCATAAAAAATTACAAAATATTGACCAAAAATTCGAAAATAGACCAATAATGCAGCTAGATAGATATTCTAATATCAAATGCAGAGAGGTATTCCACTTTTAAATCGCGTAAAAATTTCAAAAGTTATGGGCTAAGCAGTGCTGGGATCTGGTCACTTTTCTGCAAACCCATTTTTTGCAAATTTTGACAGGTCGGGGGTCATAAAAAATTACAAAATATTGACCAAAAATTCGAAAGTAAACCAATAATGCAGCTAGATAGATATTTTAATAACAAATTCAGAGAGGTATTCCACTTTTAAATCGGGTAAAAATTTCAAAAGTTATGGGCTAAGCAGTGCTGGGATCTGGTCACTTTTCTGCAAACCCATTTTGTGCAAATTCTGACAGGTCGGGGGTCATAAAAAATGACGAAACATTGACCAAAAATTCGAAAATAAACCAATAATGCGGCTAGATAGATATTCTAATAACAAATTCAGAGAGGTATTCCACTTTTAAATCGGGTAAAAATTTTAAAAGTTATGGGCTAAGCAGTGCTGGGATATGGTCACTTTTCTGCAAACCCATTTTTTGCAAATTTTGACAAGTCGGGGGTCATAAAAAATTACAAAATATTGACCAAAAATTCGAAAATAAACCAATGATGCAGCTAGATAGATATTCTAATAACAAATTCAGAGAGGTATTCCACTTTTAAATCGGGTAAAAATTTTAAAAGTTATGGGCTAAGCAGTGCTGGGATATGGTCACTTTTCTGCAAACCCATTTTTTGCAAATTTTGACAAGTCGGGGGTCATAAAAAATTACAAAATATTGACCAAAAATTCGAAAATAAACCAATGATGCAGCTAGATAGATATTTTAATAACAAATTCAGAGAGGTATTCCACTTTTAAATCGGGTAAAAATTTCAAAAGTGATGGGCTAAGCAGTGCTGGGATATGGTCACTTTTCTGCAAACCCATTTTTTGCAAATTTTGACAGGTCGGGGGTCATAAAAAATTACAAAATATTGACCAAAAATTCGAAAATAGACCAATAATGCAGCTAGATAGATATTCTAATATCAAATGCAGAGAGGTATTCCACTTTTAAATCGGGTAAAAATTTCAAAAGTTATGGGCTAAGCAGTGCTGGGATCTGGTCACTTTTCTGCAAACCCATTTTGTGCAAATTCTGACAGGTCGGGGGTCATAAAAAATGACGAAACATTGACCAAAAATTCGAAAATAAACCAATAATGCAGCTAGATAGATATTCTAATAACAAATTCAGAGAGGTATTCCACTTTTAAATCGGGTAAAAATTTTAAAAGTTATGGGCTAAGCAGTGCTGGGATATGGTCACTTTTCTGCAAACCCATTTTTTGCAAATTTTGACAAGTCGGGGGTCATAAAAAATTACAAAATATTGACCAAAAATTCGAAAATAAACCAATGATGCAGCTAGATAGATATTCTAATAACAAATTCAGAGAGGTATTCCACTTTTAAATCGGGTAAAAATTTTAAAAGTTATGGGCTAAGCAGTGCTGGGATATGGTCACTTTTCTGCAAACCCATTTTTTGCAAATTTTGACAAGTCGGGGGTCATAAAAAATTACAAAATATTGACCAAAAAATTCGAAAATAAACCAATGATGCAGCTAGATAGATATTTTAATAACAAATTCAGAGAGGTATTCCACTTTTAAATCGGGTAAAAATTTCAAAAGTGATGGGCTAAGCAGTGCTGGGATATGGTCACTTTTCTGCAAACCCATTTTTTGCAAATTTTGACAGGTCGGGGGGTCATAAAAAATTACAAAATATTGACCAAAAATTCGAAAATAGACCAATAATGCAGCTAGATAGATATTCTAATATCAAATGCAGAGAGGTATTCCACTTTTAAATCGGGTAAAAATTTCAAAAGTTATGGGCTAAGCAGTGCTGGGATCTGGTCACTTTTCTGCAAACCCATTTTTTTCAAATTTTGACAAGTCGGGGGTCATAAGAAATTACAAAATATTGACCAAAAATTCGAAAATAAACCAATAATGCAGCTAGATAGATATTTTAATAACAAATTCAGAGAGGTATTCCACTTTAAAATCAGGTAAAAATTTCAAAAGTGATGGGCTAAGCAGTGCTGGGATATGGTCACTTTTCTGCAAACCCATTTTTTGCAAATTTTGACAAGTCGGGGGTCATAAGAAATCACAAAATATTGACCAAAAATTCGAAAACAAACCAATGATGCAGCTAGATAGATATTTTAATAACAAATTCAGAGAGGTATTCCACTTTTAAATCGGGCAAAAATTTCAAAAGTGATGGGCTAAGCAGTGCTGGGATATGGTCACTTTTCTGCAAACCCATTTTTTGCAAATTTTGACAGGTCGGGGGGTCATAAAAAATTACAAAATATTGACCAAAAATTCGAAAATAGACCAATAATGCAGCTAGATAGATATTCTAATATCAAATGCAGAGAGGTATTCCACTTTTAAATCGGGTAAAAATTTCAAAAGTTATGGGCTAAGCAGTGCTGGGATCTGGTCACTTTTCTGCAAACCCATTTTTTGCAAATTTTGACAAGTCGGGGGTCATAAGAAATTACAAAATATTGACCAAAAATTCGAAAATAAACCAATAATGCAGCTAGATAGATATTTTAATAACAAATTCAGAGAGGTATTCCACTTTAAAATCAGGTAAAAATTTCAAAAGTGATGGGCTAAGCAGTGCTGGGATATGGTCACTTTTCTGCAAACCCATTTTTTGCAAATTTTGACAAGTCGGGGGTCATAAGAAATCACAAAATATTGACCAAAAATTCGAAAACAAACCAATGATGCAGCTAGATAGATATTTTAATAACAAATTCAGAGAGGTATTCCACTTTTAAATCGGGCAAAAATTTCAAAAGTGATGGGCTAAGAAGTGCTGGGATCTGGTCACTTTTCTGGAAACCCATTTTTTGCAAATTTTGACAGGTCGGGGGTCATAAAAAATTACAAAATATTGACCAAAAATTCGAAAAGTAAACCAATAATGCAGCTAGATAGATATTTTAATAACAAATTCAGAGAGGTATTCCACTTTTAAATCGGGTAAAAATTTCAAAAGTTATGGGCTAAGCAGTGCTGGGATCTGGTCACTTTTCTGCAAACCCATTTTTTGCAAATTTGGACAGGTCGGGGGTCATAAAAAATTACAAAATATTGACCAAAAATTCGAAAATAAACCAATGATGCAGCTAGATAGATATTTTAATAACAAATTCAGAGAGGTATTCCACTTTTAATCGGGTAAAAATTTCAAAAGTTATGGGCTAAGCAGTGCTGGGATCTGGTCACTTTTCTGCAAACCCATTTTTTGCAAATTTTGACAGGTCGGGGGTCATAAAAAATTACAAAATATTGACCAAAAATTCGAAAGTAAACCAATAATGCAGCTAGATAGATATTTTAATAACAAATTCAGAGAGGTATTCCACTTTTAAATCGGGTAAAAATTTCAAAAGTTATGGGCTAAGCAGTGCTGGGATCTGGTCACTTTTCTGCAAACCCATTTTGTGCAAATTCTGACAGGTCGGGGGTCATAAAAAATGACGAAACATTGACCAAAAATTCGAAAATAAACCAATAATGCAGCTAGATAGATATTCTAATAACAAATTCAGAGAGGTATTCCACTTTTAAATCGGGTAAAAATTTTAAAAGTTATGGGCTAAGCAGTGCTGGGATATGGTCACTTTTCTGCAAACCCATTTTTTGCAAATTTTGACAAGTCGGGGGTCATAAAAAATTACAAAATATTGACCAAAAATTCGAAAATAAACCAATGATGCAGCTAGATAGATATTCTAATAACAAATTCAGAGAGGTATTCCACTTTTAAATCGGGTAAAAATTTTAAAAGTTATGGGCTAAGCAGTGCTGGGATATGGTCACTTTTCTGCAAACCCATTTTTTGCAAATTTTGACAAGTCGGGGGTCATAAAAAATTACAAAATATTGACCAAAAATTCGAAAATAAACCAATGATGCAGCTAGATAGATATTTTAATAACAAATTCAGAGAGGTATTCCACTTTTAAATCGGGTAAAAATTTCAAAAGTGATGGGCTAAGCAGTGCTGGGATATGGTCACTTTTCTGCAAACCCATTTTTTGCAAATTTTGACAGGTCGGGGGTCATAAGAAATCACAAAATATTGACCAAAAATTCGAAAACAAACCAATGATGCAGCTAGATAGATATTTTAATAACAAATTCAGAGAGGTATTCCACTTTTAAATCGGGCAAAAATTTCAAAAGTGATGGGCTAAGAAGTGCTGGGATCTGGTCACTTTTCTGGAAACCCATTTTTTGCAAATTTTGACAGGTCGGGGGTCATAAAAAATTACAAAATATTGACCAAAAATTCGAAAGTAAACCAATGATGCAGCTAGATAGATATTTTAATAACAAATTCAGAGAGGTATTCCACTTTTAAATCGGGTAAAAATTTCAAAAGTTATGGGCTAAGCAGTGCTGGGATCTGGTCACTTTTCTGCAAACCCATTTTTTGCAAATTTGGACAGGTCGGGGGTCATAAAAAATTACAAAATATTGACCAAAAATTCGAAAATAAACCAATGATGCAGCTAGATAGATATTTTAATAACAAATTCAGAGAGGTATTCCACTTTTTAATCGGGTAAAAATTTCAAAAGTTATGGGCTAAGCAGTGCTGGGATCTGGTCACTTTTCTGCAAACCCATTTTTTGCAAATTTTGACAGGTCGGGGGTCATAAAAAATTACAAAATATTGACCAAAAATTCGAAAGTAAACCAATAATGCAGCTAGATAGATATTTTAATAACAAATTCAGAGAGGTATTCCACTTTTAAATCGGGTAAAAATTTCAAAAGTTATGGGCTAAGCAGTGCTGGGATCTGGTCACTTTTCTGCAAACCCATTTTGTGCAAATTCTGACAGGTCGGGGGGTCATAAAAAATGACGAAACATTGACCAAAAATTCGAAAATAAACCAATAATGCAGCTAGATAGATATTCTAATAACAAATTCAGAGAGGTATTCCACTTTTAAATCGGGTAAAAATTTTAAAAGTTATGGGCTAAGCAGTGCTGGGATATGGTCACTTTTCTGCAAACCCATTTTTTGCAAATTTTGACAAATCGGGGGTCATAAAAAATTACAAAATATTGACCAAAAATTCGAAAATAAACCAATGATGCAGCTAGATAGATATTCTAATAACAAATTCAGAGAGGTATTCCACTTTTAAATCGGGTAAAAATTTTAAAAGTTATGGGCTAAGCAGTGCTGGGATATGGTCACTTTTCTGCAAACCCATTTTTTGCAAATTTTGACAAATCGGGGGTCATAAAAAATTACAAAATATTGACCAAAAATTCGAAAATAAACCAATGATGCAGCTAGACAGATATTTTAATAACAAATTCAGAGAGGTATTCCACTTTTAAATCGGGTAAAAATTTCAAAAGTGATGGGCTAAGCAGTGCTGGGATATGGTCACTTTTCTGCAAACCCATTTTTTGCAAATTTTGACAGGTCGGGGGTCATAAAAAATTACAAAATATTGACCAAAAATTCGAAAATAAACCAATAATGTAGCTAGATAGATATTTTAATAACAAATTCAGAGAGGTATTCCACTTTTAAATCGGGTAAAAATTTCAAAAGTTATGGGCTAAGCAGTGCTGGGATATGGTCACTTTTCTGCAAACCCATTTTTTGCAAATTTTGACAAGTCGGGGGTCATAAAAAATTACAAAATATTGACCAAAAATTCGAAAATAAACCAATGATGCAGCTAGATAGATATTTTAATAACAAATTCAGAGAGGTATTCCACTTTTAAATCGGGTAAAAATTTCAAAAGTGATGGGCTAAGCAGTGCTGGGATATGGTCACTTTTCTGCAAACCCATTTTTTGCAAATTTTGACAGGTCGGGGGTTATAAAAAATTACAAAATATTGACCAAAAATTCGAAAATAAATCAATAATGCAGCTAGATAGATATTTTAATAACAAATTCAGAGAGGTATTCCACTTTTAAATCGGGTAAACATTTCAAAAGTTATGGGCTAAGCAGTGCTGGGATCTGGTCACTTTCCTGCAAACCCATTTTTTGCAAATTTTGACAGGTCGGGGGGTCATAAAAAATTACAAAATATTGACCAAAAATTCGAAAGTAAACCAATAATGCAGCTAGATAGATATTTTAATAACAAATTCAGAGAGGTATTCCACTTTAAAATCAGGTACAAATTTCAAAAGATACAGGCTAAGCAGTGCTGGGATCTGGTCACTTTTCTGCAAACCCATTTTTTGCAAATTTTGACAAGTCGGGGGTCATAAGAAATTACAAAATATTGACCAAAAATTCGAGAATAAACCAATAATGCAGCTAGATAGATATTTTAATAACAAATTCAGAGAGGTATTCCAATTTTAAATCGGGTAAAAATTTCAAAAGTGATGGGCTAAGCAGTGCTGGGATCTGGTCACTTTTCTGGAAACCCATTTTTTGCAAATTTTGACAGGTCGGGGGTCATAAAAAATTACAAAATATCAACCAAAAATTCGAAAATAAACCAATAATGCAGCTAGATAAATATTTTAATAACAAATTCAGAGAGGTAATTCACTTTTAAATCGGGTAAAAATTTCAAAAGTTATGGGCTAAGCAGTGCTGGGATCTGGTCACTTTTCTGCAAACCCATTTTTTGCAAATTTTGACAGGTCGGGGGTCATAAAAAATTACAAAATATTGACCAAAAATTCGAAAATAAACCAATGATGCAGCTATCATAGATAGATATTTTAACAGTAAATTCAGAGAGGTATTCCACTTTTAAATCGGGTAAAAATTTCAAAAGTTATGGGCTAAGCAGTGCTGGGATCTGTTCACTTTTCTGCAAACCCATTTTTTGCAAATTTTGACAGGTCGGGGGTCATAAAAAATTACAAAATATCAACCAAAAATTCGAAAATAAACCAATGATGCAGCTAGATAGATATTTTAATAACAAATTCAGAGAGGTATTCCACTTTTAAATCGGGTAAAAATTTCAAAAGTTATGGGCTAAGCAGTGCTGGGATCTGGTCACTTTTCTGCAAATCCATTTTTTGCAAATTTTGACAGGTCGGGGGTCATAAAAAATTACAAAATATCGACCAAAAATTCGAAAATAAACCAATGATGCAGCTAGATAGATATTTTAATAACAAATTCAGAGAGGTATTCCACTTTTAAATCGGGTAAAAATTTCAAAAGTTATGGGCTAAGCAGTGCTGGAATCTGGTCACTTTTCTGGAAACCCATTTTTTGCAAATTTTGGCAGGTCGGGGGTCATAAAAAATTACAAAATATTGACCAAAAATTCGAAAATAAACCAATGATGCAGCTAGATAGATATTTTAATAACAAATTCAGAGAGGTATTCCACTTTTAAATCGGGTAAAAATTTCAAAAAGTTATGGGCTAAGCAGTGCTGGGATCTGGTCACTTTTCTGCAAACCCATTTTTTGCAAATTTTGACAGGTCGGGGGTGATAAAAAACTACAAAATATTGACCAAAAATTCGAAAATAAACCAATGATGCAGCTAGATAGATATTTAAATAACAAATTCAGAGAGGTATTCCACTTTTAAATCGGGTAAAAATTTCAAAAGTTATGGGCTAAGCAGTGCTGGGATCTGGTCACTTTTCTGGAAACCCATTTTTTGCAAATTTTGACAGGTCGGGGGTCATAAAAAATTACAAAATATTGACCAAAAATTCGAGAATAAACCAATAATGCAGCTAGATAGATATTTTAATAACAAATTCAGAGAGGTATTCCACTTTTAAATCGGGTAAAAATTTCAAAAGTTATGGGCTAAGCAGTGCTGGGATCTGGTCACTTTTCTGGAAACCCATTTTTTGAAAATCTTGACAGGTCGGGGGTCATAAAAAATTACAAAACATTGACCAAAAATTCGAAAATAAACCAATGATGCAGCTATCATAGATAGATATTTTAATAGCAAATTCAGAGAGGTATTCCACTTTTAAATCGGGTAAAAATTTCAAAAAGTTATGGGCTAAGCAGTGCTGGGATCTGGTCACTTTTCTGCAAACCCATTTTTTGCAAATTTTGACAGGTCGGGGGTCATAAAAAATTACAAAATATCAACCAAAAATTCGAAAATAAACCAATAATGCAGCTAGATAAATATTTTAATAACAAATTCAGAGAGGTAATTCACTTTTAAATCGGGTAAAAATTTCAAAAGTTATGGGCTAAGCAGTGCTGGGATCTGGTCACTTTTCTGGAAACCCATTTTTTGCAAATTTTGACAGGTCGGGGGTCATAAAAAATTACAAAATATTGACCAAAAATTCGAAAATAAACCAATGATGCAGCTATCATAGATAGATATTTTAACAGTAAATTCAGAGAGGTATTCCACTTTTAAATCGGGTAAAAATTTCAAAAGTTATGGGCTAAGCAGTGCTGGGATCTGTTCACTTTTCTGGAAACCCATTTTTTGAAAATTTTGACAGGTCGGGGGTCATAAAAAATTACAAAACATTGACCAAAAATTCGAAAATAAACCAATAATGCAGCTAGATAGATATTTTAATAACAAATTCAGAGAGGTATTCCACTTTTAAATCGGGAAAAAATTTAAAAAAATAGGGGGGAAGAAGGGCGAAAAAAATTCAGAGAGGTATTCCACTTTTAAATCGGGTAAAAATTTCAAAAGTTATGGGCTAAGCAGTGCTGGGATCTGGTCACTTTTCTGGAAACCCATTTTTTGCAAATTTTGACAGGTCGGGGGTCATAAAAAATTACAAAATATTGACCAAAAATTCGAGAATAAACCAATAATGCAGCTAGATAGATATTTTAATAACAAATTCAGAGAGGTATTCCACTTTTAAATCGGGTAAAAATTTCAAAAGTTATGGGCTAAGCAGTGCTGGGATCTGGTCACTTTTCTGGAAACCCATTTTTTGAAAATCTTGACAGGTCGGGGGTCATAAAAAGTTACAAAATATCAACCAAAAATTCGAAAATAAACCAATGATGCAGCTATCATAGATAGATATTTTAATAGCAAATTCAGAGAGGTATTCCACTTTTAAATCGGGTAAAAATTTCAAAAGTTATGGGCTAAGCAGTGCTGGGATCTGGTCACTTTTCTGCAAACCCATTTTTTGCAAATTTTGACAGGTCGGGGGTCATAAAAAATTACAAAATATCAACCAAAAATTCGAAAATAAACCAATAATGCAGCTAGATAAATATTTTAATAACAAATTCAGAGAGGTAATTCACTTTTAAATCGGGTAAAAATTTCAAAAGTTATGGGCTAAGCAGTGCTGGGATCTGGTCACTTTTCTGGAAACCCATTTTTTGCAAATTTTGACAGGTCGGGGGGTCATAAAAAATTACAAAATATTGACCAAAAATTCGAAAATAAACCAATGATGCAGCTATCATAGATAGATATTTTAACAGTAAATTCAGAGAGGTATTCCACTTTTAAATCGGGTAAAAATTTCAAAAGTTATGGGCTAAGCAGTGCTGGGATCTGTTCACTTTTCTGGAAACCCATTTTTTGAAAATTTTGACAGGTCGGGGGTCATAAAAAATTACAAAACATTGACCAAAAATTCGAAAATAAACCAATGATGCAGCTAGATAGATATTTTAATAACAAATTCAGAGAGGTATTCCACTTTTAAATCGGGTAAAAATTTCAAAAGTTATGGGCTAAGCAGTGCTGGGATCTGGTCACTTTTCTGCAAACCCATTTTTTGCAAATTTTGGCAGGTCGGGGGTCATAAAAAATTACAAAATATTGACCAAAAATTCGAAAATAAACCAATGATGCAGCTAGATAGATATTTTAATAACAAATTCAGAGAGGTATTCCACTTTTAAATCGGGTAAAAATTTCAAAAGTTATGGGCTAAGCAGTGCTGGGATCTGGTCACTTTTCTGCAAACCCATTTTTTGCAAATTTTGACAGGTCGGGGGTCATAAAAAATTACAAAATATTGACCAAAAATTCGAAAATAAACCAATGATGCAGCTAGATAGATATTTTAATAACAAATTCAGAGAGGTATTCCACTTTTAAATCGGGTAAAAATTTCAAAAGTTATGGGCTAAGCAGTGCTGGGATCTGGTCACTTTTCTGGAAACCCATTTTTTGCAAATTTTGACAGGTCGGGGGGTCATAAAAAATTACAAAATATTGACCAAAAATTCGAAAATAAACCAATGATGCAGCTAGATAGATATTTTAATAACAAATTCAGAGAGGTATTCCACTTTTAAATCGGGTAAAAATTTCACAAAGTTATGGGCTAAGCAGTGCTGGGATCTGGTCACTTTTCTGGAAACCCATTTTTTGCAAATTTTGACAGGTCGGGGGTCATAAAAAATTACAAAATATTGACCAAAAATTCGAAAATAAACCAATGATGCAGCTAGATAGATATTTTAATAACAAATTCAGAGAGGTATTCCACTTTTAAATCGGGTAAAAATTTCAAAAGTTATGGGCTAAGCAGTGCTGGGATCTGGTCACTTTTCTGCAAACCCATTTTTGCAAATTTTGACAGGTCGGGGGTCATAAAAAATTACAAAATATTGACCAAAAATTCGAAAATAAACCAATAATGCAGCTAGATAGATATTTTAATAACAAATTCAGAGAGGTATTCCACTTTTAAATCGGGTAAAAATTTCAAAAGTTATGGGCTAAGCAGTGCTGGGATCTGGTCACTTTTCTGGAAACCCATTTTTTGCAAATTTTGACAGGTCGGGGGTCATAAAAAATTACAAAATATTGACCAAAAATTCGAAAATAAACCAATGATGCAGCTAGATAGATATTTTAATAACAAATTCAGAGAGGTATTCCACTTTTAAATAGGGTAAAAATTTCAAAAGTTATGGGCTAAGCAGTGCTGGGATCTGGTCACTTTTCTGGAAACCCATTTTTTGCAAATTTTGACAGGTCGGGGGTCATAAAAAATTACAAAATATTGACCAAAAATTCGAAAATAAACCAATGATGCAGCTATCATAGATATTTTAATAACAAATTCAGAGAGGTATTCCACTTTTAAATAGGGTAAAAATTTCAAAAGTTATGGGCTAAGCAGTGCTGGGATCTGGTCACTTTTCTGGAAACCCATTTTTTGCAAATTTTGACAGGTCGGGGGTCATAAAAAATTACAAAATATTGACCAAAAATTCGAAAATAAACCAATGATGCAGCTAGATAGATATTTTAATAACAAATTCAGAGAGGTATTCCACTTTTAAATCGGGTAAAAATTTCAAAAGTTATGGGCTAAGCAGTGCTGGGATCTGGTCACTTTTCTGCAAACCCATTTTTTGCAAATTTTGACAGGTCGGGGGTCATAAAAAATTACAAAATATTGACCAAAAATTCGAAAATAAACCAATAATGCAGCTAGATAGATATTTTAATAACAAATTCAGAGAGGTATTCCACTTTTAAATCGGGTAAAAATTTCAAAAGTTATGGGCTAAGCAGTGCTGGGATCTGGTCACTTTTCTGCAAACCCATTTTTTGCAAATTTTGACAGGTCGGGGGTCATAAAAAATTACAAAATATTGACCAAAAATTCGAAAATAAACCAATAATGCAGCTAGATAGATATTTTAATAACAAATTCAGAGAGGTATTCCACTTTTAAATCGGGTAAAAATTTCAAAAGTTATGGGCTAAGCAGTGCTGGGATCTGGTCACTTTTCTGGAAACCCATTTTTTGAAAATCTTGACAGGTCGGGGGTCATAAAAAATTACAAAACATTGACCAAAAATTCGAAAATAAACCAATGATGCAGCTATCATAGATAGATATTTTAATAGCAAATTCAGAGAGGTATTCCACTTTTAAATCGGGTAAAAATTTCAAAAGTTATGGGCTAAGCAGTGCTGGGATCTGGTCACTTTTCTGGAAACCCATTTTTTGCAAATTTTGACAGGTCGGGGGTCATAAAAAATTACAAAATATCAACCAAAAATTCGAAAATAAACCAATAATGCAGCTAGATAAATATTTTAATAACAAATTCAGAGAGGTAATTCACTTTTAAATCGGGTAAAAATTTCAAAAGTTATGGGCTAAGCAGTGCTGGGATCTGGTCACTTTTCTGGAAACCCATTTTTTGCAAATTTTGACAGGTCGGGGGTCATAAAAAATTACAAAATATTGACCAAAAATTCGAAAATAAACCAATGATGCAGCTATCATAGATAGATATTTTAACAGTAAATTCAGAGAGGTATTCCACTTTTAAATCGGGTAAAAATTTCAAAAGTTATGGGCTAAGCAGTGCTGGGATCTGGTCACTTTTCTGGAAACCCATTTTTTGAAAATTTTGACAGGTCGGGGGTCATAAAAAATTACAAAACATTGACAAAAAATTCGAAAATAAACCAATGATGCAGCTAGATAGATATTTTAATAACAAATTCAGAGAGGTATTCCACTTTTAAATCGGGTAAAAATTTCAAAAGTTATGGGCTAAGCAGTGCTGGGATCTGGTCACTTTTCTGCAAACCCATTTTTTGCAAATTTTGACAGGTCGGGGGTCATAAAAAATTACAAAATATTGACCAAAAATTCGAAAATAAACCAATAATGCAGCTAGATAGATATTTTAATAACAAATTCAGAGAGGTATTCCACTTTTAAATCGGGTAAAAATTTCAAAAGTTATGGGCTAAGCAGTGCTGGGATCTGGTCACTTTTCTGCAAACCCATTTTTTGCAAATTTTGACAGGTCGGGGGTCATAAAAAATTACAAAATATTGACCAAAAATTCGAAAATAAACCAATGATGCAGCTAGATAGATATTTTAATAACAAATTCAGAGAGGTATTCCACTTTTAAATCGGGTAAAAATTTCAAAAGTTATGGGCTAAGCAGTGCTGGGATCTGGTCACTTTTCTGGAAACCCATTTTTTGCAAATTTTGACAGGTCGGGGGTCATAAAAAATTACAAAATATTGACCAAAAATTCGAAAATAAACCAATGATGCAGCTAGATAGATATTTTAATAACAAATTCAGAGAGGTATTCCACTTTTAAATCGGGTAAAAATTTCAAAAGTTATGGGCTAAGCAGTGCTGGGATCTGGTCACTTTTCTGCAAACCCATTTTTTGCAAATTTTGACAGGTCGGGGGGTCATAAAAAATTACAAAATATTGACCAAAAATTCGAAAATAAACCAATGATGCAGCTAGATAGATATTTTAATAACAAATTCAGAGAGGTATTCCACTTTTAAATCGGGTAAAAATTTCAAAAGTTATGGGCTAAGCAGTGCTGGGATCTGGTCACTTTTCTGCAAACCCATTTTTTGCAAATTTTGACAGGTCGGGGGTCATAAAAAATTACAAAATATTGACCAAAAATTCGAAAATAAACCAATGATGCAGCTAGATAGATATTTTAATAACAAATTCAGAGAGGTATTCCACTTTTAAATCGGGTAAAAATTTCAAAAGTTATGGGCTAAGCAGTGCTGGGATCTGGTCACTTTTCTGGAAACCCATTTTTTGCAAATTTTGACAGGTCGGGGGTCATAAAAAATTACAAAATATTGACCAAAAAATTCGAAAATAAACCAATGATGCAGCTAGATAGATATTTTAATAACAAATTCAGAGAGGTATTCCACTTTTAAATCGGGTAAAAATTTCAAAAGTTATGGGCTAAGCAGTGCTGGGATCTGGTCACTTTTCTGGAAACCCATTTTTTGCAAATTTTGACAGGTCGGGGGTCATAAAAAATTACAAAATATTGACCAAAAATTCGAAAATAAACCAATGATGCAGCATAGATAGATATTTTAATAACAAATTCAGAGAGGTATTCCACTTTTAAATCGGGTAAAAATTTCAAAAGTTATGGGCTAAGCAGTGCTGGGATCTGGTCACTTTTCTGGAAACCCATTTTTTGCAAATTTTGACAGGTCGGGGGTCATAAAAAATTACAAAATATTGACCAAAAATTCGAAAATAAACCAATGATGCAGCTAGATAGATATTTTAATAACAAATTCAGAGAGGTATTCCACTTTTAAATCGGGTAAAAATTTCAAAAGTTATGGGCTAAGCAGTGCTGGGATCTGGTCACTTTTCTGAAACCCATTTTTTGCAAATTTTGACAGGTCGGGGGTCATAAAAAATTACAAAATATTGACCAAAAATTCGAAAATAAACCAATGATGCAGCTAGATAGATATTTTAATAACAAATTCAGAGAGGTATTCCACTTTTAAATCGGGTAAAAATTTCAAAAGTTATGGGCTAAGCAGTGCTGGGATCTGGTCACTTTTCTGCAAACCCATTTTTTGCAAATTTTGACAGGTCGGGGGTCATAAAAAATTACAAAATATTGACCAAAAATTCGAAAATAAACCAATGATGCAGCTAGATAGATATTTTAATAACAAATTCAGAGAGGTATTCCACTTTTAAATCGGGTAAAAATTTCAAAAGTTATGGGCTAAGCAGTGCTGGGATCTGGTCACTTTTCTGGAAACCCATTTTTTGCAAATTTTGACAGGTCGGGGGTCATAAAAAATTACAAAATATTGACCAAAAATTCGAAAATAAACCAATGATGCAGCTAGATAGATATTTTAATAACAAATTCAGAGAGGTATTCCACTTTTAAATCGGGTAAAAATTTCAAAAGTTATGGGCTAAGCAGTGCTGGGATCTGGTCACTTTTCTGCAAACCCATTTTTTGCAAATTTTGACAGGTCGGGGGGTCATAAAAAATTACAAAATATTGACCAAAAATTCGAAAATAAACCAATGATGCAGCTAGATAGATATTTTAATAACAAATTCAGAGAGGTATTCCACTTTTAAATCGGGTAAAAATTTCAAAAGTTATGGGCTAAGCAGTGCTGGGATCTGGTCACTTTTCTGCAAACCCATTTTTTGCAAATTTTGACAGGTCGGGGGTCATAAAAAATTACAAAATATTGACCAAAAATTCGAAAATAAACCAATGATGCAGCTAGATAGATATTTTAATAACAAATTCAGAGAGGTATTCCACTTTTAAATCGGGTAAAAATTTCAAAAGTTATGGGCTAAGCAGTGCTGGGATCTGGTCACTTTTCTGGAAACCCATTTTTTGCAAATTTTGACAGGTCGGGGGGTCATAAAAAATTACAAAATATTGACCAAAAATTCGAAAATAAACCAATGATGCAGCTAGATAGATATTTTAATAACAAATTCAGAGAGGTATTCCACTTTTAAATCGGGTAAAAATTTCAAAAGTTATGGGCTAAGCAGTGCTGGGATCTGGTCACTTTTCTGGAAACCCATTTTTTGCAAATTTTGACAGGTCGGGGGTCATAAAAAATTACAAAATATTGACCAAAAATTCGAAAATAAACCAATGATGCAGCTAGATAGATATTTTAATAACAAATTCAGAGAGGTATTCCACTTTTAAATCGGGTAAAAATTTCAAAAGTTATGGGCTAAGCAGTGCTGGGATCTGGTCACTTTTCTGGAAACCCATTTTTTGCAAATTTTGACAGGTCGGGGGTCATAAAAAATTACAAAATATTGACCAAAAATTCGAAAATAAACCAATGATGCAGCTAGATAGATATTTTAATAACAAATTCAGAGAGGTATTCCACTTTTAAATCGGGTAAAAATTTCAAAAGTTATGGGCTAAGCAGTGCTGGGATCTGGTCACTTTTCTGCAAACCCATTTTTTGCAAATTTTGACAGGTCGGGGGTCATAAAAAATTACAAAATATTGACCAAAAATTCGAAAATAAACCAATGATGCAGCTAGATAGATATTTTAATAACAAATTCAGAGAGGTATTCCACTTTTAAATCGGGTAAAAATTTCAAAAGTTATGGGCTAAGCAGTGCTGGGATCTGGTCACTTTTCTGCAAACCCATTTTTTGCAAATTTTGACAGGTCGGGGGTCATAAAAAATTACAAAATATTGACCAAAAATTCGAAAATAAACCAATGATGCAGCTAGATAGATATTTTAATAACAAATTCAGAGAGGTATTCCACTTTTAAATCGGGTAAAAATTTCAAAAGTTATGGGCTAAGCAGTGCTGGGATCTGGTCACTTTTCTGAAACCCATTTTTTGCAAATTTTGACAGGTCGGGGGTCATAAAAAATTACAAAATATTGACCAAAAATTCGAAAATAAACCAATGATGCAGCTATCTAGATAGATATTTTAATAACAAATTCAGAGAGGTATTCCACTTTTAAATCGGGTAAAAATTTCAAAAGTTATGGGCTAAGCAGTGCTGGGATCTGGTCACTTTTCTGGAAACCCATTTTTTGCAAATTTTGACAGGTCGGGGGTCATAAAAAATTACAAAATATTGACCAAAAATTCGAAAATAAACCAATGATGCAGCTAGATAGATATTTTAATAACAAATTCAGAGAGGTATTCCACTTTTAAATCGGGTAAAAATTTCAAAAGTTATGGGCTAAGCAGTGCTGGGATCTGGTCACTTTTCTGCAAACCCATTTTTTGCAAATTTTGACAGGTCGGGGGTCATAAAAAATTACAAAATATTGACCAAAAATTCGAAAATAAACCAATGATGCAGCTATCATAGATAGATATTTTAATAGCAAATTCAGAGAGGTATTCCACTTTTAAATCGGGTAAAAATTTCAAAAGTTATGGGCTAAGCAGTGCTGGGATCTGGTCACTTTTCTGGAAACCCATTTTTTGAAAATTTTGACAGGTCGGGGGTCATAAAAAATTACAAAACATTGACCAAAAATTCGAAAATAAACCAATGATGCAGCTATCATAGATAGATATTTTAATAGCAAATTCAGAGAGGTATTCCACTTTTAAATCGGGTAAAAATTTCAAAAGTTATGGGCTAAGCAGTGCTGGGATCTGGTCACTTTTCTGGAAACCCATTTTTTGCAAATTTTGACAGGTCGGGGGTCATAAAAAATTACAAAATATTGACCAAAAATTCGAAAATAAACCAATGATGCAGCACTAGATAGATATTTTAATAACAAATTCAGAGAGGTATTCCACTTTTAAATCGGGTAAAAATTTCAAAAGTTATGGGCTAAGCAGTGCTGGGATCTGGTCACTTTTCTGGAAACCCATTTTTTGCAAATTTTGACAGGTCGGGGGTCATAAAAAATTACAAAATATTGACCAAAAATTCGAAAATAAACCAATGATGCAGCACATAGATAGATATTTTAATAACAAATTCAGAGAGGTATTCCACTTTTAAATCGGGTAAAAATTTCAAAAGTTATGGGCTAAGCAGTGCTGGGATCTGGTCACTTTTCTGGAAACCCATTTTTTGCAAATTTTGACAGGTCGGGGGTCATAAAAAATTACAAAACATTGACCAAAAATTCGAAAATAAACCAATGATGCAGCTAGATAGATATTTTAATAACAAATTCAGAGAGGTATTCCACTTTTAAATCGGGTAAAAATTTCAAAAGTTATGGGCTAAGCAGTGCTGGGATCTGGTCACTTTTCTGCAAACCCATTTTTTGCAAATTTTGACAGGTCGGGGGTCATAAAAAATTACAAAATATTGACCAAAAATTCGAAAATAAACCAATGATGCAGCTAGATAGATATTTTAATAACAAATTCAGAGAGGTATTCCACTTTTAAATCGGGTAAAAATTTCAAAAGTTATGGGCTAAGCAGTGCTGGGATCTGGTCACTTTTCTGGAAACCCATTTTTTGCAAATTTTGACAGGTCGGGGGTCATAAAAAATTACAAAATATTGACCAAAAATTCGAAAATAAACCAATGATGCAGCTAGATAGATATTTTAATAACAAATTCAGAGAGGTATTCCACTTTTAAATCGGGTAAAAATTTCAAAAGTTATGGGCTAAGCAGTGCTGGGATCTGGTCACTTTTCTGCAAACCCATTTTTTTGCAAATTTTGACAGGTCGGGGGTCATAAAAAATTACAAAATATTGACCAAAAATTCGAAAATAAACCAATGATGCAGCTAGATAGATATTTTAATAACAAATTCAGAGAGGTATTCCACTTTTAAATCGGGTAAAAATTTCAAAAGTTATGGGCTAAGCAGTGCTGGGATCTGGTCACTTTTCTGCAAACCCATTTTTTGCAAATTTTGACAGGTCGGGGGTCATAAAAAATTACAAAATATTGACCAAAAATTCGAAAATAAACCAATGATGCAGCTAGATAGATATTTTAATAACAAATTCAGAGAGGTATTCCACTTTTAAATCGGGTAAAAATTTCAAAAGTTATGGGCTAAGCAGTGCTGGGATCTGGTCACTTTTCTGCAAACCCATTTTTTGCAAATTTTGACAGGTCGGGGGTCATAAAAAATTACAAAATATTGACCAAAAATTCGAAAATAAACCAATAATGCAGCTAGATAGATATTTTAATAACAAATTCAGAGAGGTATTCCACTTTTAAATCGGGTAAAAATTTCAAAAGTTATGGGCTAAGCAGTGCTGGGATCTGGTCACTTTTCTGCAAACCCATTTTTTGCAAATTTTGACAGGTCGGGGGTCATAAAAAATTACAAAATATTGACCAAAAATTCGAAAATAAACCAATGATGCAGCTAGATAGATATTTTAATAACAAATTCAGAGAGGTATTCCACTTTTAAATCGGGTAAAAATTTCAAAAGTTATGGGCTAAGCAGTGCTGGGATCTGGTCACTTTTCTGCAAACCCATTTTTTGCAAATTTTGACAGGTCGGGGGTCATAAAAAATTACAAAATATTGACCAAAAATTCGAAAATAAACCAATGATGCAGCTAGATAGATATTTTAATAACAAATTCAGAGAGGTATTCCACTTTTAAATCGGGTAAAAATTTCAAAAGTTATGGGCTAAGCAGTGCTGGGATCTGGTCACTTTTCTGCAAACCCATTTTTTGCAAATTTTGACAGGTCGGGGGTCATAAAAAATTACAAAATATTGACCAAAAATTCGAAAATAAACCAATAATGCAGCTAGATAGATATTTTAATAACAAATTCAGAGAGGTATTCCACTTTTAAATCGGGTAAAAATTTCAAAAGTTATGGGCTAAGCAGTGCTGGGATCTGGTCACTTTTCTGCAAACCCATTTTTTGCAAATTTTGACAGGTCGGGGGTCATAAAAAATTAAAAAATATTGACCAAAAATTCGAAAATAAACCAATAATGCAGCTAGATAGATATTTTAATAACAAATTCAGAGAGGTATTCCACTTTTAAATCGGGTAAAAATTTCAAAAGTTATGGGCTAAGCAGTGCTGGGATCTGGTCACTTTTCTGCAAACCCATTTTTTGCAAATTTTGACAGGTCGGGGGTCATAAAAAATTACAAAATATTGACCAAAAATTCGAAAATAAACCAATGATGCAGCTAGATAGATATTTTAATAACAAATTCAGAGAGGTATTCCACTTTTAAATCGGGTAAAAATTTCAAAAGTTATGGGCTAAGCAGTGCTGGGATCTGGTCACTTTTCTGCAAACCCATTTTTTGCAAATTTTGACAGGTCGGGGGTCATAAAAAATTACAAAATATTGACCAAAAATTCGAAAATAAACCAATAATGCAGCTAGATAGATATTTTAATAACAAATTCAGAGAGGTATTCCACTTTTAAATCGGGTAAAAATTTCAAAAGTTATGGGCTAAGCAGTGCTGGGATCTGGTCACTTTTCTGCAAACCCATTTTTTGCAAATTTTGACAGGTCGGGGGTCATAAAAAATTACAAAATATTGACCAAAAATTCGAAAATAAACCAATGATGCAGCTAGATAGATATTTTAATAACAAATTCAGAGAGGTATTCCACTTTTAAATCGGGTAAAAATTTCAAAAGTTATGGGCTAAGCAGTGCTGGGATCTGGTCACTTTTCTGCAAACCCATTTTTTGCAAATTTTGACAGGTCGGGGGTCATAAAAAATTACAAAATATTGACCAAAAATTCGAAAATAAACCAATGATGCAGCTAGATAGATATTTTAATAACAAATTCAGAGAGGTATTCCACTTTTAAATCGGGTAAAAATTTCAAAAGTTATGGGCTAAGCAGTGCTGGGATCTGGTCACTTTTCTGGAAACCCATTTTTTGCAAATTTTGACAGGTCGGGGGTCATAAAAAATTACAAAATATTGACCAAAAATTCGAAAATAAACCAATGATGCAGCTAGATAGATATTTTAATAACAAATTCAGAGAGGTATTCCACTTTTAAATCGGGTAAAAATTTCAAAAGTTATGGGCTAAGCAGTGCTGGGATCTGGTCACTTTTCTGCAAACCCATTTTTTGCAAATTTTGACAGGTCGGGGGTCATAAAAAATTACAAAATATTGACCAAAAATTCGAAAATAAACCAATGATGCAGCTAGATAGATATTTTAATAACAAATTCAGAGAGGTATTCCACTTTTAAATCGGGTAAAAATTTCAAAAGTTATGGGCTAAGCAGTGCTGGGATCTGGTCACTTTTCTGCAAACCCATTTTTTGCAAATTTTGACAGGTCGGGGGTCATAAAAAATTACAAAATATTGACCAAAAATTCGAAAATAAACCAATGATGCAGCTAGATAGATATTTTAATAACAAATTCAGAGAGGTATTCCACTTTTAAATCGGGTAAAAATTTCAAAAGTTATGGGCTAAGCAGTGCTGGGATCTGGTCACTTTTCTGCAAACCCATTTTTTGCAAATTTTGACAGGTCGGGGGTCATAAAAAATTACAAAATATTGACCAAAAATTCGAAAATAAACCAATAATGCAGCTAGATAGATATTTTAATAACAAATTCAGAGAGGTATTCCACTTTTAAATCGGGTAAAAATTTCAAAAGTTATGGGCTAAGCAGTGCTGGGATCTGGTCACTTTTCTGCAAACCCATTTTTTGCAAATTTTGACAGGTCGGGGGTCATAAAAAATTACAAAATATTGACCAAAAATTCGAAAATAAACCAATGATGCAGCTAGATAGATATTTTAATAACAAATTCAGAGAGGTATTCCACTTTTAAATCGGGTAAAAATTTCAAAAGTTATGGGCTAAGCAGTGCTGGGATCTGGTCACTTTTCTGCAAACCCATTTTTTGCAAATTTTGACAGGTCGGGGGTCATAAAAAATTACAAAATATTGACCAAAAATTCGAAAATAAACCAATGATGCAGCTAGATAGATATTTTAATAACAAATTCAGAGAGGTATTCCACTTTTAAATCGGGTAAAAATTTCAAAAGTTATGGGCTAAGCAGTGCTGGGATCTGGTCACTTTTCTGCAAACCCATTTTTTGCAAATTTTGACAGGTCGGGGGTCATAAAAAATTACAAAATATTGACCAAAAATTCGAAAATAAACCAATGATGCAGCTAGATAGATATTTTAATAACAAATTCAGAGAGGTATTCCACTTTTAAATCGGGTAAAAATTTCAAAAGTTATGGGCTAAGCAGTGCTGGGATCTGGTCACTTTTCTGCAAACCCATTTTTTGCAAATTTTGACAGGTCGGGGGTCATAAAAAATTACAAAATATTGACCAAAAATTCGAAAATAAACCAATGATGCAGCTAGATAGATATTTTAATAACAAATTCAGAGAGGTATTCCACTTTTAAATCGGGTAAAAATTTCAAAAGTTATGGGCTAAGCAGTGCTGGGATCTGGTCACTTTTCTGCAAACCCATTTTTTGCAAATTTTGACAGGTCGGGGGTCATAAAAAATTACAAAATATTGACCAAAAATTCGAAAATAAACCAATAATGCAGCTAGATAGATATTTTAATAACAAATTCAGAGAGGTATTCCACTTTTAAATCGGGTAAAAATTTCAAAAGTTATGGGCTAAGCAGTGCTGGGATCTGGTCACTTTTCTGCAAACCCATTTTTTGCAAATTTTGACAGGTCGGGGGTCATAAAAAATTACAAAATATTGACCAAAAATTCGAAAATAAACCAATAATGCAGCTAGATAGATATTTTAATAACAAATTCAGAGAGGTATTCCACTTTTAAATCGGGTAAAAATTTCAAAAGTTATGGGCTAAGCAGTGCTGGGATCTGGTCACTTTTCTGCAAACCCATTTTTTGCAAATTTTGACAGGTCGGGGGTCATAAAAAATTACAAAAATATTGACCAAAAATTCGAAAATAAACCAATGATGCAGCTAGATAGATATTTTAATAACAAATTCAGAGAGGTATTCCACTTTTAAATCGGGTAAAAATTTCAAAAGTTATGGGCTAAGCAGTGCTGGGATCTGGTCACTTTTCTGCAAACCCATTTTTTGCAAATTTTGACAGGTCGGGGGTCACAAAAAATTACAAAATATTGACCAAAAATTCGAAAATAAACCAATAATGCAGCTAGATAGATATTTTAATAACAAATTCAGAGAGGTATTCCACTTTTAAATCGGGTAAAAATTTCAAAAGTTATGGGCTAAGCAGTGCTGGGATCTGGTCACTTTTCTGCAAACCCATTTTTTGCAAATTTTGACAGGTCGGGGGTCACAAAAAATTACAAAATATTGACCAAAAATTCGAAAATAAACCAATAATGCAGCTAGATAGATATTTTAATAACAAATTCAGAGAGGTATTCCACTTTTAAATCGGGTAAAAATTTCAAAAGTTATGGGCTAAGCAGTGCTGGGATCTGGTCACTTTTCTGCAAACCCATTTTTTGCAAATTTTGACAGGTCGGGGGTCATAAAAAATTACAAAATATTGACCAAAAATTCGAAAATAAACCAATAATGCAGCTAGATAGATATTTTAATAACAAATTCAGAGAGGTATTCCACTTTTAAATCGGGTAAAAATTTCAAAAGTTATGGGCTAAGCAGTGCTGGGATCTGGTCACTTTTCTGCAAACCCATTTTTTGCAAATTTTGACAGGTCGGGGGTCATAAAAAATTACAAAATATTGACCAAAAATTCGAAAATAAACCAATAATGCAGCTAGATAGATATTTTAATAACAAATTCAGAGAGGTATTCCACTTTTAAATCGGGTAAAAATTTCAAAAGTTATGGGCTAAGCAGTGCTGGGATCTGGTCACTTTTCTGCAAACCCATTTTTTGCAAATTTTGACAGGTCGGGGGTCATAAAAAATTACAAAATATTGACCAAAAATTCGAAAATAAACCAATAATGCAGCTAGATAGATATTTTAATAACAAATTCAGAGAGGTATTCCACTTTTAAATCGGGTAAAAATTTCAAAAGTTATGGGCTAAGCAGTGCTGGGATCTGGTCACTTTTCTGGCAAACCCATTTTTTGCAAATTTTGACAGGTCGGGGGTCATAAAAAATTACAAAATATTGACCAAAAATTCGAAAATAAACCAATAATGCAGCTAGATAGATATTTTAATAACAAATTCAGAGAGGTATTCCACTTTTAAATCGGGTAAAAATTTCAAAAGTTATGGGCTAAGCAGTGCTGGGATCTGGTCACTTTTCTGCAAACCCATTTTTTGCAAATTTTGACAGGTCGGGGGTCATAAAAAATTACAAAATATTGACCAAAAATTCGAAAATAAACCAATGATGCAGCTAGATAGATATTTTAATAACAAATTCAGAGAGGTATTCCACTTTTAAATCGGGTAAAAATTTCAAAAGTTATGGGCTAAGCAGTGCTGGGATCTGGTCACTTTTCTGCAAACCCATTTTTTGCAAATTTTGACAGGTCGGGGGTCATAAAAAATTACAAAATATTGACCAAAAATTCGAAAATAAACCAATAATGCAGCTAGATAGATATTTTAATAACAAATTCAGAGAGGTATTCCACTTTTAAATCGGGTAAAAATTTCAAAAGTTATGGGCTAAGCAGTGCTGGGATCTGGTCACTTTTCTGCAAACCCATTTTTTGCAAATTTTGACAGGTCGGGGGTCATAAAAAATTACAAAATATTGACCAAAAATTCGAAAATAAACCAATAATGCAGCTAGATAGATATTTTAATAACAAATTCAGAGAGGTATTCCACTTTTAAATCGGGTAAAAATTTCAAAAGTTATGGGCTAAGCAGTGCTGGGATCTGGTCACTTTTCTGCAAACCCATTTTTTGCAAATTTTGACAGGTCGGGGGTCATAAAAAATTACAAAATATTGACCAAAAATTCGAAAATAAACCAATAATGCAGCTAGATAGATATTTTAATAACAAATTCAGAGAGGTATTCCACTTTTAAATCGGGTAAAAATTTCAAAAGTTATGGGCTAAGCAGTGCTGGGATCTGGTCACTTTTCTGCAAACCCATTTTTTGCAAATTTTGACAGGTCGGGGGTCATAAAAAATTACAAAATATTGACCAAAAAATTCGAAAATAAACCAATAATGCAGCTAGATAGATATTTTAATAACAAATTCAGAGAGGTATTCCACTTTTAAATCGGGTAAAAATTTCAAAAGTTATGGGCTAAGCAGTGCTGGGATCTGGTCACTTTTCTGCAAACCCATTTTTTGCAAATTTTGACAGGTCGGGGGTCATAAAAAATTACAAAATATTGACCAAAAATTCGAAAATAAACCAATAATGCAGCTAGATAGATATTTTAATAACAAATTCAGAGAGGTATTCCACTTTTAAATCGGGTAAAAATTTCAAAAGTTATGGGCTAAGCAGTGCTGGGATCTGGTCACTTTTCTGCAAACCCATTTTTTGCAAATTTTGACAGGTCGGGGGTCATAAAAAATTACAAAATATTGACCAAAAATTCGAAAATAAACCAATAATGCAGCTAGATAGATATTTTAATAACAAATTCAGAGAGGTATTCCACTTTTAAATCGGGTAAAAATTTCAAAAGTTATGGGCTAAGCAGTGCTGGGATCTGGTCACTTTTCTGCAAACCCATTTTTTGCAAATTTTGACAGGTCGGGGGTCATAAAAAATTACAAAATATTGACCAAAAATTCGAAAATAAACCAATAATGCAGCTAGATAGATATTTTAATAACAAATTCAGAGAGGTATTCCACTTTTAAATCGGGTAAAAATTTCAAAAGTTATGGGCTAAGCAGTGCTGGGATCTGGTCACTTTTCTGCAAACCCATTTTTTGCAAATTTTGACAGGTCGGGGGTCATAAAAAATTACAAAATATTGACCAAAAATTCGAAAATAAACCAATAATGCAGCTAGATAGATATTTTAATAACAAATTCAGAGAGGTATTCCACTTTTAAATCGGGTAAAAATTTCAAAAGTTATGGGCTAAGCAGTGCTGGGATCTGGTCACTTTTCTGCAAACCCATTTTTTGCAAATTTTGACAGGTCGGGGGTCATAAAAAATTACAAAATATTGACCAAAAATTCGAAAATAAACCAATAATGCAGCTAGATAGATATTTTAATAACAAATTCAGAGAGGTATTCCACTTTTAAATCGGGTAAAAATTTCAAAAGTTATGGGCTAAGCAGTGCTGGGATCTGGTCACTTTTCTGCAAACCCATTTTTTGCAAATTTTGACAGGTCGGGGGTCATAAAAAATTACAAAATATTGACCAAAAATTCGAAAATAAACCAATAATGCAGCTAGATAGATATTTTAATAACAAATTCAGAGAGGTATTCCACTTTTAAATCGGGTAAAAATTTCAAAAGTTATGGGCTAAGCAGTGCTGGGATCTGGTCACTTTTCTGCAAACCCATTTTTTGCAAATTTTGACAGGTCGGGGGTCATAAAAAATTACAAAATATTGACCAAAAATTCGAAAATAAACCAATAATGCAGCTAGATAGATATTTTAATAACAAATTCAGAGAGGTATTCCACTTTTAAATCGGGTAAAAATTTCAAAAGTTATGGGCTAAGCAGTGCTGGGATCTGGTCACTTTTCTGCAAACCCATTTTTTGCAAATTTTGACAGGTCGGGGGTCATAAAAAATTACAAAATATTGACCAAAAATTCGAAAATAAACCAATGATGCAGCTAGATAGATATTTTAATAACAAATTCAGAGAGGTATTCCACTTTTAAATCGGGTAAAAATTTCAAAAGTTATGGGCTAAGCAGTGCTGGGATCTGGTCACTTTTCTGCAAACCCATTTTTTGCAAATTTTGACAGGTCGGGGGTCATAAAAAATTACAAAATATTGACCAAAAATTCGAAAATAAACCAATAATGCAGCTAGATAGATATTTTAATAACAAATTCAGAGAGGTATTCCACTTTTAAATCGGGTAAAAATTTCAAAAGTTATGGGCTAAGCAGTGCTGGGATCTGGTCACTTTTCTGCAAACCCATTTTTTGCAAATTTTGACAGGTCGGGGGTCATAAAAAATTACAAAATATTGACCAAAAATTCGAAAATAAACCAATAATGCAGCTAGATAGATATTTTAATAACAAATTCAGAGAGGTATTCCACTTTTAAATCGGGTAAAAATTTCAAAAGTTATGGGCTAAGCAGTGCTGGGATCTGGTCACTTTTCTGCAAACCCATTTTTTGCAAATTTTGACAGGTCGGGGGTCATAAAAAATTACAAAATATTGACCAAAAATTCGAAAATAAACCAATAATGCAGCTAGATAGATATTTTAATAACAAATTCAGAGAGGTATTCCACTTTTAAATCGGGTAAAAATTTCAAAAGTTATGGGCTAAGCAGTGCTGGGATCTGGTCACTTTTCTGCAAACCCATTTTTTGCAAATTTTGACAGGTCGGGGGTCATAAAAAATTACAAAATATTGACCAAAAATTCGAAAATAAACCAATAATGCAGCTAGATAGATATTTTAATAACAAATTCAGAGAGGTATTCCACTTTTAAATCGGGTAAAAATTTCAAAAGTTATGGGCTAAGCAGTGCTGGGATCTGGTCACTTTTCTGCAAACCCATTTTTTGCAAATTTTGACAGGTCGGGGGTCATAAAAAATTACAAAATATTGACCAAAAATTCGAAAATAAACCAATAATGCAGCTAGATAGATATTTTAATAACAAATTCAGAGAGGTATTCCACTTTTAAATCGGGTAAAAATTTCAAAAGTTATGGGCTAAGCAGTGCTGGGATCTGGTCACTTTTCTGCAAACCCATTTTTTGCAAATTTTGACAGGTCGGGGGTCATAAAAAATTACAAAATATTGACCAAAAATTCGAAAATAAACCAATAATGCAGCTAGATAGATATTTTAATAACAAATTCAGAGAGGTATTCCACTTTTAAATCGGGTAAAAATTTCAAAAGTTATGGGCTAAGCAGTGCTGGGATCTGGTCACTTTTCTGCAAACCCATTTTTTTGCAAATTTTGACAGGTCGGGGGTCATAAAAAATTACAAAATATTGACCAAAAATTCGAAAATAAACCAATGATGCAGCTAGATAGATATTTTAATAACAAATTCAGAGAGGTATTCCACTTTTAAATCGGGTAAAAATTTCAAAAGTTATGGGCTAAGCAGTGCTGGGATCTGGTCACTTTTCTGCAAACCCATTTTTTGCAAATTTTGACAGGTCGGGGGTCATAAAAAATTACAAAATATTGACCAAAAATTCGAAAATAAACCAATAATGCAGCTAGATAGATATTTTAATAACAAATTCAGAGAGGTATTCCACTTTTAAATCGGGTAAAAATTTCAAAAGTTATGGGCTAAGCAGTGCTGGGATCTGGTCACTTTTCTGCAAACCCATTTTTTGCAAATTTTGACAGGTCGGGGGTCATAAAAAATTACAAAATATTGACCAAAAATTCGAAAATAAACCAATAATGCAGCTAGATAGATATTTTAATAACAAATTCAGAGAGGTATTCCACTTTTAAATCGGGTAAAAATTTCAAAAGTTATGGGCTAAGCAGTGCTGGGATCTGGTCACTTTTCTGCAAACCCATTTTTTGCAAATTTTGACAGGTCGGGGGTCATAAAAAATTACAAAATATTGACCAAAAATTCGAAAATAAACCAATAATGCAGCTAGATAGATATTTTAATAACAAATTCAGAGAGGTATTCCACTTTTAAATCGGGTAAAAATTTCAAAAGTTATGGGCTAAGCAGTGCTGGGATCTGGTCACTTTTCTGCAAACCCATTTTTTTGCAAATTTTGACAGGTCGGGGGTCATAAAAAATTACAAAATATTGACCAAAAATTCGAAAATAAACCAATAATGCAGCTAGATAGATATTTTAATAACAAATTCAGAGAGGTATTCCACTTTTAAATCGGGTAAAAATTTCAAAAGTTATGGGCTAAGCAGTGCTGGGATCTGGTCACTTTTCTGCAAACCCATTTTTTGCAAATTTTGACAGGTCGGGGGTCATAAAAAATTACAAAATATTGACCAAAAATTCGAAAATAAACCAATAATGCAGCTAGATAGATATTTTAATAACAAATTCAGAGAGGTATTCCACTTTTAAATCGGGTAAAAATTTCAAAAGTTATGGGCTAAGCAGTGCTGGGATCTGGTCACTTTTCTGCAAACCCATTTTTTGCAAATTTTGACAGGTCGGGGGTCATAAAAAATTACAAAATATTGACCAAAAATTCGAAAATAAACCAATAATGCAGCTAGATAGATATTTTAATAACAAATTCAGAGAGGTATTCCACTTTTAAATCCGGTAAAAATTTCAAAAGTTATGGGCTAAGCAGTGCTGGGATCT